>NC_136058.1:175262746-176478918 GCF_964261635.1 Lissotriton helveticus | reverse complement strand
GTGATGGTTATGGCAATGTCTGGGGAGGAAGCTTCGTTCATCAGGTCTCGGTAAGGAAGGCGACATCCGGGGATGCGGTATCGAGTAGGTTCCAGAGCTCGACGGCGGGTTTGCGTGCGGAGCGGGGAGTTGATCAGGATGCATCTGAGGTGTTGGTTCCGACGTGGCGGGTGTCTCGCCGCTTTGAGGCAGGAGAAGCTGCAGTTCCGGCAGGCGAAGGGAAAGTCGGTGTGCTTCGGGGCATCCTTGCAGCAGGTGTGGGTCCTTCCAGGGTTGATGGTGACGAGGGTGCTGGCGACATAGCGGAGGCGGTCTTCATGGCTGGTGCAGGAGCCAGGGGGTTCTGGCACTGGGCGCTGTCCCGGCGCAGACGGGTGCAGATGGGCTTGCCTTAGGCCATTTAAGGGGAGGAGGGAGGGAGGAGCAGCTGGGAGGCGGGAGGCGGATGGCAGGGGTGGCAAATGGGCGCGGGGCCCCAGAGGCAGCAGCCGCGGGTAAAATGCGAGCGAAAAGGGCACAGAAGAAAGAATGGGCACACAGTAGAACAGATCTAAATGGGCTGGCACACAGGAATCAGAGCAAAAGCTGGGGCACACAGGAACCAGAAGCAAAAGCTTCTCCCCAGAGAGCAGTGTTGGAGCGCCATTGCGAGGGAAGCCTTTGCTGTGATTTGGTCCCCCGAAGAAGCTGAAACCCTACCTGTTTGGAACTCATTTCAGAGTTCAAGCAACCAAAAAGGTGGCTAATGCAGAAAGATAAGAGAGAGCCCCCAAACTGTTGTGGTGGTCCATTTTCCTACAGGGTATGGACTTCACAGTTGAACACAGACCTGGCCTGGAACTGACCATGCCAATGCAGATGGCTTGTCCCAGGTTCTTCCACTTAGATGATCAGAACTACCAGGATAACAGTTGGTAGTTTATCACCTTTTCGTCTAGAGTGGGCCACGTAATGAAATGCCTCCTTTTTGCATGTTCACCCCCAAGTTCTGGACTGATGCTGCTGGAATTTTGGGTGTGCACTGAGGCCTGCTAACTAGACCTCAGAGCCAGGGCCTTGACCCTAAACTGTGCATATTGAATTGGTTAGTACCAAATGGCATAGGCTAACTTACTTATAATTCCCTAGTATATGGTGCTATGGATACCCAGGGCCTGTAAGTAAAGGTGCCCCCCCCCAGGGACTGCAGCACTGTTTGTGCTATCCTGAGGGTGACAAGATAAAAATATGTCTCTCAGCCTGCTACTGCAGCCTGGAAGAGTTTTCTAACTGATATTCCAACCATTTAATGTCATGGCAAGACCCATATCTCCCATTGTAATAGGTGTAAGACACCCTTTCTGCAGGTCTATCAGTCCTAAGGCAGGGTGCAGCTTATTAAAAAGTATCCCATGTGTTTTACATGTTCCAGCAGTAACAACGCACATTTTTTGTGCCGTGAGAGGCTTGTAGCCCTATTTGCGAGTACATGGTTACATGCTGACAAGTCAGCTGTGCTAACTTCTGAATGGGACTACTAAAGTTGGTACTTCAAGGTATAAAACTCCTCATTACTTTAAACTGACTTGATGCCCAAGTCAAATTTAATGTAACTTTTTGATACATGCAAGTTTTGGAAAGTTGCTACTCTGCTGCCAGAGTTTTACCAGTGGCCAACCACAGATGTTGACCACGAGACAGTCTTCTTCCCGCCTGAGGAGATGCGTAAACAGCTTTCAGGACAGGAAAAAATAGAGGCCTGCCCCTGGAGGAGGTGGTACCTCCATCTGACAGGAAGCCATGCAGGATATTAGCATAAAAGGCAAGCTTCAATGGGGTAGACACTTTTGAAGCACAAATGGTGAACACCCTTGAGAGGCGTTGTTCTTTTTTCTTCATTTACATATTGGTATGGGGGCAGGGAGGGGAACACACTGAAAAAAACTGGTTTGGGCATGTAGCCCCCAGGTAGGGGGCAGGGAGGGGAACACACTGAAAAAAACTGGTTTGGGCATGTAGCCCCCAGGTAGCCACACCTATAGTGCTGGCTACCAAGCTCCACACACCAGAAAAGGGTCCCAACATCTTGAGAATGGGCAGAATAGAGAATTCTGGTATTTTTAGACGCCACACTTCAAAGTCAGTTACCATCATGCAGGAGGGAACCAGGTATCCCATTGGCAAGAGTCTGGAACCTTTCCTAAGGGCACCTTCTGGACATAAAAATGGGCACCCTTTTAACTTCCAGAACTCAGATCTCGTTTGGACTGGAGAAGAGGACTAAAGAAGGACTGCCCTGCTGACTATGCACCTGGCAAAGAGAGGCTGCACTGAAGTTGGACTGCATCTGCCGCTCCTTGGGCTTGTGAAGAAAAGGACTGTGCCTGCTGTGTCCTGCTCAAGGAGAAGACTTCCCTGGGCCTCAGCCAGAAGGAGAGACTCTATGAGTCAGTTGTCTGACTACCCATTCATAACACAGGGCCACAAAAGCTGAATAAGCCTACCCCCTGTGCAGCCTGGAAGGTGGTGCCCTGATGCTCGCACGTTATAACCTAGTCTGCTGGACCAGGGAGAGTTGTCAGAGTGCATCTTGGTCACTAGAAGGAGAGTTATTGCCAAAGGAAGGAAACCGCCGACTTTGTTGTGTCCAGCAACCAGTGGTGGTGACTGGACTTTTGCTGAACCAAAAAGGACCTAGAGGGATATTAACACCTTTTGTTAAAGTTGCCCTACCAGGACTGTGGACCAAGGAGTAGACCCAGGAAGACCTCCGTTGACCACACAGCATCTTCAATATCCTGTATCCCTCACATCGGGGCCACTCCATAGAAGTTAATGCAACTGCCAACTAACGCAGGAACAGAACTGGAGGCTGGTTACCCGGTAAAGGTAACTGTTTCTTTGGACCTTGTTGGCCCCCTCTGTGGCTCCCTGCTGGAGTTGATTGGCCAAAGTAACTCCACACAGCCATATTCACCATTAATGTAACCTTTGCTGAAATGATCTTGCGTTAAATTTTTTGAATTTGCCAATGCTTGTTCACGGTGAAGTGATGTTACTTGATTTATTGTTCCTTTAAAAATCTACATCTCAGAAACACTCCAGTGGAGCTTTTTTTTTGGTGTCCAAATACAGTCTATTTTTATAAATTGGTGTCGGATTTCTTGAGAGATGTGCTTCCTTCTTCCTCAGTTGCTTTGTTGTTGTTTAAATGCTTTACACTTGTTCCTTTGTTAAAGCCTGACTGCTCGAAACCACAGCTGCCCAGGGTTGAGCTAAGGTTGACAAATGAAGCCTGACTGGTTTTAAAGGGGTTGGAAGTGTATTACATGGCGAGGTCACACAACCACATCAAATAATACACCCCAATTCCTCACACCGAGGATAAGACCAGAAGCCATTTTTTAATTCTTCTCATGAGTCGCTGCGCTGAATCTTGAAAACTTTTACCAATGGGTTGTGGGAAAATATTTCAGTGAAAGAATTCTGATACACATTAAGAGAAAGTTATGATTCCCTCATTAAATAGCAATTTCATGTTGCTTAATGTGTGTTGTGTTGCTCTAAGGGGGTGATTGGCCTTCTGACTCAGGCTCCTGGTGATGTTTACCTTTGGTTTACCAGCCTGCATCAATACTGCCATAAGTGGTAGATGCTGTCTACTTGTAGTTCACAGTATTTACTTAGGTCTAATATGCCATGATTGCATCCTTTAAAAGCATATTAGTGTTTGTTTGGAATGATGTCTGGTGTAAATGAGTCCATGTTGTTGATGCACTTTCCATTACTCAGTCTGTACAGACCTTTGACATTTGTCGCATGATGGTTAATTCAGGGCACTGTATTTGTTAGATGTTGACAATAAAAATGGGTCCATTAGAGCGCCTGGTGATCTTCCTTGATAAGATTTTATTGCGGGTAGCTGCAGAAGCTTTCGTTAGTACATCCGCTTTGGCGATTGCAGGGGCAGACTAAGACAGAAAATAGGCCTGGGCACCAAAATAAAAGTAGACCTCATCAGCGAACCAGGGGCTGTATTATGCATTGTGATTATTTGGAAGGTGCGCCAGGCGCAAACAATCACAATGGAGCCTATTATGATGTATGCACTGTCCCCAGGGCCGCCACAAATTCGCACTTTCCTCTGGGCAGCGCATTCATGTGAAAACAGGGAGCAGCTCCTTCATGTTTTCACAGTGCAGTTGGCACCCGCCTGCACTTTTACAGGGTAATAGAGATCCCCTTGCAGGCGGGTGCAGTCACTGACTGCACCCGCCTGCAATGGGATGTCTGGGGGGCCCATGGGACCCCCTTTCTCTCAGTAGAGGGCTGCTGTCAGGAAGTGCACTGACAATGCGCCACCTTTTAAATGGCGCACTGTCAGTGCACCTCCAGAGCGCTCCTTTGAATCTGCGCCCACTTCTGTAATATGGCGCGGGCGCAAAGTCAAAGGAATCCCCTTATTTGCTTAGGGCATGCCCCTATGCAAATGAGGGAACACCCTCGGAAGATAGCCCTGGCGCTTTAAGTGCGCCAGCGTTATCGGTATTATAGAAGGGTACGCACAAGCATCTGCGCCCCCTTCTATAATACCAAAGAGCCTCAGGGGGGTCGCAAAGCAGGCGCAAATGCCCGTGGCGCCCCTAGGGCACTTATTGTAATACGACCTCAGATAGCTAAAAAAGTGTCCCACATTTGCAAAATAGGGCAGTTTTGAACATATGAAGACAATCTATATGTGTGTTTTGCAACATATTAGGAACTGCATGCATTTGTACTAACGACAGCAATTGTGTGTGGTAATACCGGAAAAAAAGTACAATACCCTCCAGGTCATAAAACAGGCTCACAAACAGCCAATAAAACTGCTCAAACACTGGCCTGTCAGACGAGCTCTTCAGGCATTGCCAGATTGCCCTACAGGCTCACAACCAGCCAATAAAACCGCTCAAACACTGGCCTGTCAGAAGAGCCCTTCAGGCATTGCCAGATTGCCCTACAGGCTCACAAACAGCCAATAAAACCGCCCAAATACTGACCTGTCAGACGAACCCTTCAGGCACTGCCAGAGTGCCTATTAGGCTCACAAACAGCCAATAAAATCGCTCATACACTGGCCTGTCAGACGAGCCCTACAGACACTGCCAGCCTGCTAATAGGCTCACACCCCATCCCCAGTGCCATTGCCATTGACTTTTATACCCTTTCCGTCTCCTACTGGTCCACTCTGGTCAACCTCTCCCTCTATCAAGGCTCCCTTCCTGTCTCCTTCAAAACTGGGCAGGTCACCCCGCTTCTTAAAAAACCAACTGCTGATGCGTCTGACCACAACAACTTCCGCCCCATCACTAACTTACCCTTTCTTGCGAAGGTTACAGAAAGATGTGTAGCAAAACAACTCTGTCGTCATATCAAGGACAATGATCTTCTTGACAATTTCCAGTCTGGCTTCATTCAAAACTGCGGCACTGAAACCGCCCTACTGCAAGTGGTTGATGACGCTCTGAGGATCCTCCACTCGGGGGGTCCTGTCTTTTAATTCTCCTTGACCTTTCTGCAGCCTTTGACACTGTCAATCACAACACCCTCCTCAACATTCTTAAACAGAGAATGGGCATGGAGGGCACTGTGCATAAATGGTTTGCTTCCTTCCTCTCTGATAGATCACAAATGATCAAAATAGCGAACAGTCTTTCATCTCCTGTGGCAGTAGGTCAAGGTGTTCCTCAAGGCTCTATACTTGCACCCACTTTGTTCAACCTTTATTTAGAACCACTAGGAAATCTCCTAAGTAAATCCGGGATCCACTATCATCTCTATGCTGACGATACTCAAATCTACCTCAAGGTTGCCTCTACTCACGATCTCTCGATCCTAAGGTCTACTCTTGACACCATTCATAACTGGATGTTTACTCATCAACTGATTCTGAACCCCTCCAAAACCGAATTCCTCCTCTTCTCCTCTTCAATCTCTCCTCCCCCAGTGCAATCTTGGATGGATCAGCTGAATCTACTGAACACTAAACCCATCATTGCCGACAGCGCAAAATCCCTGGGTGTCATCCTCGACAAAAAACTCAATCTAACCCCCCCCACATCAATTCCATTGCAAAGTCTGCTCGTTACCATCTGCGCCTTCTTTGGGGAATCCGTCGCTTCTTCCTGGAGCAGGACCTTATAACCCTGGTGCAATCGCTGGTCCTCTCCAGACTGGACTACTGCAATTCTCTTCTGACTGGCCTCCCCAAATCCCACCTGTCCCCCCTTAAATCTGTTCTCCATTCAGCAGCTCGTTTCATTTATGGGGCCAAAAGAAGCGACCACATCACACCAATGTTATCCACCCTCCGCTGGCTTCCAATCGAGGCTAGAGCCATCTACAAGACTGCTTGTATCACCCACAAAGCCTTGCACTCCTCCTCTCCTCGCTACCTGGTGAATAAACTGAAACTCTCTGGAGGCTCTAGACCATCACGTAATGCGGAAACTCTTCTGCTTGAACCTCCCACTTTCAAGAAGGAAAGAACGATGGCACAATCCTTTTCGGGCAATGCGGTGAGAATCTGGAACTCCCTTCCACCGCAGCTCCGGACCACCACCTCCTCCCAGGCCTTCAAAACTGACCTCAAAGCTCTCCTCCTTCAAAGACACTTCCAAATGTAACTCATGCCCTCTCTATTATCCGAAGGAAGCCCTTCTATTATAGATAAATCTACTTTACATGACTATGGAAGTGTTTTCCCAGTGTGTTCTTGTGGTCTGAGAGTCTGCCATATTGTGCAGTACTATCTTTCTACCTGTGCTTAGTACTCATGTGTAACCTGCACCCGTCACTTTCTCTTGTAACACACTGTTTTCTACCTCCTACAATTGTTTACCTGCACAAGTGCCACCATTCCCTTCTTATTTGTTCTTGTGCTTGAGTGCCCTCCATATATTGCAGTATTATAGCTTTATGTTTACCTTGTACGCTTTTGTAACTTGCACACGTCACTTTTTCCTCCTGTATTGCACCGTTTGCTACCTCTTTTATTTTGTTGGTTCACGATTGTCACTTTTGTAATGCACCTCTTGTATTTTGCTGGCTCACGATTGTCATTTTTGCTTCATTTATTGTAACGTTTGCCTTTTTATTTGGTTCACTTGTAATGTTCTCATGTACCAGTTCTGTTCCTATTGTGAAGCGCTCTGACACCTTCGGGTAAAGTCCGCGCTATATAAAAATGCACAAATAAATAAATAAATAAATAACAAACAGCCAATAAAAGCGCCCAAACACTGACCTGTCAGACGAGCCCTACAGGCATTGCCAGACTGCTAATAGGCTCACAAACAGCCAATAAAACCGCCCAAACACTGGCTTGTCAGACGACCCCTTCAGGCACTGCCAGATTGCCCTACAGGCTCACAAACAGCCAATAAAATCGCCCAAATACTGACCTGTCAGACGAACCCTTCAGGCACTGCCAGAGTGCCTATTAGGCTCACAAACAGCCCATAAAATCGCTCATACACTGGCCTGTCAGACGAGCCCTACAGACACTGCCAGACTGCTAATAGGCTCACAAACAGCCAATAAAACCGCCCAAACACTGGCCTGTCAGACAACCCCTTCAGGCATTGCCAGATTGCCCTATTGACTCACAAACAGCCAATAAAACCACCCAAATACTGACCTGTCAGACGAACCCTTCAGGCACTGCCAGAGTGCCTATTAGGCTCACAAACAGCCAATAAAATCGCTCATACACTGGCCTGTCAGACGAGCCCTACAGACACTGCCAGACTGCTAATAGGCTCACAAACAGCCAATAAAACCGCCCAAACACTGGCCTGTCAGACAACCCCTTCAGGCATTGCCAGATTGCCCTATTGACTCACAAACAGCCAATAAAACCACCCAAATACTGACCTGTCAGACAAACCCTTCAGGCACTGCCAGAGTGCCTCTTAGGCTCACAAACAGCCAATCAAATCGCTCATACACTGGCCTGTCAGACGAGCCCTTCAGTCACTGCCCGATTGCCCTATAGGCTAGTCTGACCCTAGTGGATTGGAATCAGGTTGACAGTGTTGGGAATGGGTACGGCATACGTAGGGAGGGGTACGGGGTAGCAGATAGCTGAAAATCAGATTTGTATTGTGTTTGTACTCTATATAACAGCCTTGTAGCTGTGTCATTCATAGGGATTTGATCGCCTTTACCTGGTGTCTTATTTTTTGTGGTGGGGGGTCTATATGTAGCATGGACAGCTGGAAATTGTTGCATCTGTGTTCCTTGGAGAGACAAAGTAAGCCCTAATTCAAATATTACACCAGCATGTCAGTCTTTCTGCGATGGAATCAAAGCTGGTCCGAGGAAGATAGGTTGTTGGAATGGTATAATGATATATTGTGAGTTTTCCCATTCAAGAATGTCAATTTTGACTCTGTTGAGACAGAAGAACTGATTTTGCGTTCAATGATAGATGTCGTACGTGAATTTCATGGTGCTGGCTCAACAAATGAGCTCTGTATTTAGATGAAGATCGGTTTTCCCGCTTCTTTCGGAAGCCCCTGCTGGTAGTAATCAATTTGATGAGTGATTAGGCACATGTACGTGTTAGGTAGAAAGGATCGTTGAAGATGGCCCTTAGGGCAAGGCATGTCACCCCCTCTGATGGGAGGATTTCATGGATCCCAAGCCTGAACTTTAATTGATGTTTCTGAGGAACAATTCAATCTATTTGAAGCCAATCGCTTTCCCTTCCATCCAACCCTGTAGCCTTTTTTTCAGGATGTTCTTGTCTTCCATGTAGCAAGTGGCTGATAGGTTGCGTAGAATTGCAGTGCATGTTGTGCCCACAGCCTTTGAGTGCAATAATTGGGTGGTTTCGGGGCTTATGAATAAGAAAGTAAAGTTGGTCCCAAACAGAGTTAATAATAGAGTTGTTCTTGCTGATCCACCTCTGTATTGTATTTATTGGAATGAGGACGTGTTCAACCCATATCTGGAATTCTTGCACACTCACAATTTTTTTTTAATGATCACCCTATTATGTTTTTTAGAAACTTGGTCTCGAGAGTCTAATATTAGAAGGTAGGGGGGTAGACGGCGACCCAGATGCTTCTGCCAGCGATCCGCTCAAGGTCTTTTGGCTCTCCAGCTCTCAGTTCTCTGCGTACTCTGCAAGAAGCACTCTGCCACCACCACCGCTATGGCGGCCGCAACAACAAGCAACAAGCGCTAAGCAGCGGCGAGTGACGAGGTGCAAGAGGCTGGTGGCAGGAGAAGTGAGGCGAGGTGAGGAGCTGCGAGGAACGCCTGAGGGGTTAACGCTACATCAAGAGAGTAGCGGCTGGAGCCACGGAAGGTGGGGGGGTGCCGGACTGCTGAGGCTGAGGCCGCCTCCCACTGCTTCTCACCCGACTCCAGGCGATTTTTTGGGGCTGGATGGCACGGTGTGGTGCGGGCAGCACCACAAACCTCCCTGCAGCTCCAATTTTCACCCTTTTCACGCCCTGAGCGACACTTCCAGACACTTGCAGTTGCTGCTGTTCCTATAGCCCTAACAGTCTAACTGTCCAACTGCCAAACAGCTGCAACTGACGCCCGCTTCTCCAGACTCTCCAGACTGCAAGGCGAACTGAGCTGAGGTGTGGTGGGGCGGCCTGCCACATTGAGGGTGCCTTGTTGAAGGCTAGCTGTACTCAGCCCTTGGGAACTCAGTAGCCACGTAACCAGGCCTTGGCAGGCATTGGCTGGAGTGGCCCAGCTGGGGGTGGTGTGCTTGTGGGTTGTTAGAGAGCCTGGTGTGTTCTGATCCCGGAACTTGGACTCCCGGACCGCTGCCCCTGCCACAGGCCTCCTCACAGGCCTCCTTACGACCCAATCTTCAGCTAATTTTCAATTGCCCATGGTACTACTACAAATAAGTTAAACAAGTCTTTGTCAGACCAGCAAAAGCCATTAGCGGGGGTCAACTGTTGCATCTTTCCGGTGAGCTGCAGAGAATCCAAACCGGAGTTTCCTGTGCGCCCTCGTAGCAGAGCAGCCTCTGAGTGGGGTGGGGCGGGCAGCCTTGACTTGCGGGACTGTTCTTCCCCACCCGTTACCTGTTTTCCGCAGAGGCAGCTTCGAACAGCCCCCCGACCAATGGAGCGCGAGGGGTGTCGCAGACTTGGGGGACTGTTTTCCCCCCGCTCCCACCACCCGCGGAGGCAGATTCTAACCGAACCAATGGAGTGGCCGGGGCGGCACAGACTGGACTAACAGCAGTCCCTATCCTGTCCGCCCTGCGAGCCAGAGCATGCCAACTGTGGGGTGCTGCGAACTCGGAGTGGCGGCTCCCAATCTACCTATCCGGAGAGCTCGAGCCCGCCACCTGCAGAGGCTTCAGAAACGGGAAAGGCCAGCAGAGTGTGACGCAGACCACTGTGTTGGCCCACCCGCTGCGCTTGCCTGGAATTCTCCTCCTTGCTGTGACCAGCCAGGAACTTCTATCTTTGGGTCCTTACTGCCATTCAAAACGGTAAGAAGGTTTGATTGCAAGCCCCATAATTCTGACACTCCAGAAGTCCCCGGACTCTCTCATCTCATCTTGTTTCACCTCTGCCCCCTCTGCCTCACCTCCACCACCTTCCACCAACAAGGGCGCTAAGGGGAAGGCCCCCGACGGGCCGAAGGTCCAGCCAAAGGGCCACACCAAGAGTGGGAATATATATGACCTGCACAGCTGGGCAAGGACCAAGGACCCCGCCCCAGTAGCGGGCAGTTTAGAGCGGACAAACTTGGACGTTGGACACAGGAATGATCAGCCCTCAGAGCGTGTAGATATCTCCATTGACAGAACATCCCCTATACTCATATATGATGACAAAGATGTTCCTAAGGGCCCAGAGCTTTTTATAGCTACAACATCTCCTGGAGCCATAATTGCAAAAGACAAATCCCCCAGGGTCAGTACAACAACAGGCGAAGGGTCAACAGATCCACCCCCCCCCCCATTAATGGGGACAAAGTCTTCTTCCCATCGTCTCTCATCTACACTGCTCGGGGCGGACGAAAAAATCTCTGTCTTGCCACAACTTGGGAGCCTCTCCAGCATTATTTGATCCACATATAACAACACAGGCAGTAAATCAGGAAGAGAGCTTGGACCCGGGAACAGCCGGGGTGACTCTGACCGGCTCCTGTAGCCCGGATAACATTTAAATAATCCAGACGATTACTTGCCTAACGCCGAAAGAAGACACGGCCAATGCCGCCTCAACCTCAAGTATTGTAGTCCATACTAGCAAATGTGGATCTCGCATCTCTATAGGATCATCTCCTGAGTTTGATCCAGGGACAAGGGACTCTTTATAGAGATCACCACCGCTCCTGCCTTTTGAGCTCTCATGTGCTCAGGACAACTTGCTAAGATCAGTCAGCACATCCCTCTCTACTGCCATTAACGTGCTAACATGGCAATCAGAGAAATTCGAGCTGCAAATCATGGCAACGAAAATGGTAGAGATGGACAAAAAAATAGATAACTTGGCCGCAAATAGGGACAACTTTCTTCCTTCCTATCCTCCCCCCGATTGCCGATGTCCAGTCCTAATAGACAAACTGGCTTCGCTCCCGATGGTACTCTCCTTGTTGGTGGAGGAACTAAAGCTCAGTATTAGTACATGCCTTGTCGCAGCTAACACGGAGCAGTATACCAGCAGCCACTCGCTAGTCGCCGGGGATAAAAATCCAGAGCCCATACAATCACATCAGTGATCAACATCGTCCACTCAGCCCTCCCCTCTGGGAGCTTTAGAGGGCTCAACGGGACTGAGCAACACTACAGGGGACACCACTTGCATCAATTCAGGGTTCACTACTCGGTCGGAAGGTGTCACTAATCGGTCGGAAGTTGGCAAGGTTGGTCCGCCAATAACACGGAGAGAGAAGAAACGCCTCAAAAAACAAAAAAAACAAGTCAGGAGTCTGGCGCTAAGAAATCGCCAGTGCAATATTATGGCCACAGAACAAACAAATCCTGCACTCAACAGTACATTTCCCCACCAGTATCGAGAATCATGGAGGCTGTCTAACAACTTGACCGGTAAATGTACAAGGCCAACCAATGGTACATTTCCATCAACCTAACTGCCAGATTCCAACCTCCTCCACTAGTACCCAGAATAACACCAGGCACAGAGGAATTTTAACAACCTGCCCTGGTAATGTTCAAGGACCACCAGTAGTTCAACTCTATCAGCCTAATGTCACCCCCACCAGATCTGTGTTTCCAAGATCAAAGCAAGGAACGGAATTTGACCCCCCCCCCAGGCTCCCTGCAAGCCCTCCAGCCCGGATCCACCCATGTGGGTACTAATCTCACTATGCAATGCGTCAACAAGGCCCCCCACGGGAACCTTGGGAGAGGCCCATTCCTCAAAAATGAGTATGATTCCAAGCTATACGTCAAAAGGCAATCATGATTCTCTTAATAGAACAAATATTTTGACCCTCCTTTAACATACACAGACACTCTCCCAGATCTCAATCAGGGACATTGTCATGGGCCAATTTCCCTCCCTGCCTTCACACACAGGGAAAGAACAAACCATCGTAACCTGGGCCAACACAGACATTGCTGACAAAGTCCTCATGGAAAAAGAACATTTCGCCGAATGGGGATCGAAGTGCAGAGGATGGAACAGGAAAAGTATCCATATATCCTCCAGGCACCCACAAAGAACCCCCCAATGGTTAGCATATTGAAGGGGATCCGAGGAGGGGAGGGCTCCCTTGCTCAAGCCAACTTGAACATTCAGTACACGGTCGATGGGCCTTTGGAGGGGACAGGTCATCTCCACATCGAAACCCCCCACCCCTTTTTCTCCCCACCCTCTCCAAATTTGGCCAATTGGGGGTGGGTCGTAGCCAACTTGGCCAACAAAACTCAAGGCCCCATCAAGTGAGGGGTTTGGATTGACAAAGGCCTGGCACGTCCCAAGTAACAGCCCTGCTCAGCCTAGGCCCTTTTCTGCCAACATCCAATCACTAAACATGATGACCTGGAACGTCGCAGGGATGACGAAGGTTCTGCAAAGTACTTCGCCGACCATGCTCCTTGCAGGGGCTGATCTATTTTGTGCTCAAGAAACGTGGTCAACCACGTCCATTCCAATAGGAGGTTATGCAGAATACTTCAAACCTGCAATCAAAGGCACTATATTCGGGAGACCTGAGGGAGGCATCTCCATATACATCAAACATGCCTTGAAAGTCCATTTCACTGAGATAAAGAATGACTCTGACATGTTCCTGTCTGGGATCTTGAAAGGGCTTAATACTGGCCAGGGTCCTCTATCCCTTCTCTTAATCAATGTATATTACAACCCCCACGGGCCGGCCCCCAAGGACAAGCTAACTCAATTGATTTCACAGATTGGGTCTTTGCTCACACAGTTTGCTTCTATGGAACCTATCATCCTTGGGGATCTCAACATGCATAAAATAAGCGAGGATGTGCCGGGAAGCCATTCCGTTGGGAGCGCTGGGAGATTTATTGCCTTTATGTGGGAATACAACCTGGCCACCACACACTCCCTATCTACAAAGGTCAAGCCATGGGTATCTCACGCACCCACTTACAAAAACAAGACCATCATAGACTACATTCTATTAGGTGAGAGGCTACAAAAATACATGCTAAACTTCGAAGTGCTTCCACGGAGCGAAAGTGATCATGCCGCCTTAACTCTGAATTTAACCATCAGAACAGACATCTGCTATACCGTCCCCTGCATCGGAGCATCCCATGGTGAAGAACAGAATAGGCTCCTTAGAAGGATTAAATAGGGGGCAAGGATAATCAATGAATTTGCCTTATGGAAAACATCATGGGTCGGATGGCAGACCGGCCCCTTAACTGTGGTCGTATAGGGGAATGGGACAAACTTGCATACGCACTGGCCACACTGCTGCGGAGGCACACCACATACAGTATCCCCCGAAATCCCACAAACGTCCTGGGTCAAGTTCCAGCGATAAAGCAATGTGCTAAACTCTTAAAGGCCAAACAAAGGGCCTTTCAAAAAACTAGGTCAGAGTCAGCCAAAAAGGAACTCAAATCAGCCGCTAAAAATCATTCACAACAGGTTTGGAAGGCAAAACATGAACTCACTGAGGCAAAATGGCAGAAATGTTTTGACCTATTGGTACCGTGTAAATCTCAAGAATTCTGGCGATATCTAAACCAACTATTCCACGGACCTCAAACAGAGAGAATCCTCTTGATGCAGCTACATGGGCAGCCCATGTTAAAAGACTGTATACCGATGACCCGAATGGCACCCCGCAGAATAGTGCCTCAACATCTGGAGAGGGACATGGAAACACCCCAGCAGAGCCGGCAGTCCCTCCAGCCGCTTCAACTTTCCCAAGCAAAGGGGAGGTCTGTTTAATTCTAAAAAAGAATCGACAGAACAGAGCCCCCGGCCCTAGTGGTCTACCAGGTTCCCTTTTTAGGGACGATACAGACTTCTGGTCCGACACCTTGGGGCAATTATATGCAGAATGTAGGCTACTGGGGGACGTCCCAGACTCCTAGGGGGGTTCACTGTTGCAACCAATATATAAAAAAGGGCCAAACACTGACCCTGGGAACTAACGAATGATCACCCTCCTGGACATCGATGGCAAGGAATATGAAAGCTTACTTTTGGCTGAATTAGTGGACTGGGTCGAGGTGCAAGGACTTTTGCCCTTTTATCAGACCGGGTTTAGACCAGGGGGCTCAACTGTGGATAACATTGTTGCCCTGTCTTATCTAGCCCAGCAATAAGTGTCCCATTGCACCTCGCTGCTTTTTGCCTGCTTCATCGACTACTCTGCGGCCTTCCATGGTGTAGACCGATCCATCCTTTGGCAGAAACTGGCACGCTGGAACATCAGTCCACCCCTATTACAAGCCATTAAATCACTATACTTGCGTACCTGGGTAAGGGTCAAACTCACCAGTCAGTTCGCTACAGGGAAAATTACCACGGACCTGGGGCTAACGCAGGGATGTGTCCTGGCCCCGATGCTCTTTAATTTGTATACTGCAGATATGGCCCGGGCACTGCATGGAGCCTCATTAGCCACTCCCAGGATTGGCCTCACAAAGATACAGCTGCTGCAGTACGCCGATGATCTGGTTCTTTTTGACCATACTAAAATAGGGCTTCAAAAAGCGCTTACGGCCCTTTCGGTATACAACACTCAGAACAAGCTGGTCGCTAATTCAAGTCCAAAATAGTAATTTTTGGCTATTACCCGAAAAAAAAGTGGCAAAATGGCGGTTGGGCACGCTGACTCTGGACTGTGTCAAATCTTACAACTACCTGGAGGTATGGATCAGCGAATCGGGAAGCCCACAGGTGCACCTCCACAAACTGCAGCAGAAGGGGAAAATGTCACCTATGCCCTTTGCAAATTATGCGCGACTCTGGATAGCCCTACAACAATGGCCATACAAAGAGTCCTGAGGGCCAAACTTTTACTGTCCCTCAATTACGGGCAACAGGCATTTTCAGGGAAATTAGCGCAAGACCTGGAAAAAATACATTGCACCGCCTACAAAAAGATATTCCGTCTACCAGCTTGCACCAGGAACACCTTAATTCATTTGGAATTTGTCCTCAATCAACAAATTCTAGAGGAGCTGGCGACTCTCTCGAAATACTTTTTCTTAACAACGGCACCCCCCATAAACTCTATGAAGGCGGTTTTAAAATCTATTTTCCTACAAACCAGCAACCCATGGTCTGCCTGTCTTGCCTTAGCCAAAGATCTTCTGCAGCTTGCCACAGAGAATTGGGACCCCAGTTTAACTAACTATGCTATCATCAAGGCAACAATAAAAAAGCAATTGCGGCTACGCTCTCGCACTTTGGATATGGAATCCCTTGCAGCAAGAAGCTTTCATGAGACCCAAAGTCTCCCACACACACAGTCGAGCCAGAAACTCCACCTTAGGGAGGCCGTGGGGAGGCCAGCCTTACAAAGGAACTTTGCTGCCAGTTTACACCCTCTTCCTTTAAAAGAACTATATCCAACCGCAAACCCAAGGCTGAGTATTAGGGAGTGCCGCTTCTGCAATTACAAACAAGAATCCTTGGCCCACATTCTATTTTGCTGTCCAGCCCTCCAGCCAGCTCGTAGTACTTATCTTAGACCAATCCTCCTTCAACTGGACACCCGTACAGCAAAAGAGGCAGTCCAACAACTTTATACTTTGGACATTGTAAAGGACATGGCGAGCTTTGGGAAATTTGTTTACCACACTCGCACACTATTGAAGGTCAACTCTCCACATGCTGAGTCAGGAGCACCCTCTGGAGTTCCGTAGAAAGCTGGGCCCGGGTTGTGGAGGCTTGGACAATACGAAATGTTGACTTGCTTTGCCCATAACAGGTTTTTTTCTCAAATTTCTGTCTTATTTTATAAACAAAAACAAATGGTGGTTTTGAAATAATTTTCCGAACAAATATTTATTGTTTTACATTTCTAAGAGTGGTTTTTCTCCTGTTCTTTTTAAAATATGATGCGTTTTGTAATGGTTTTGATGAACTGCACAAATAAAGTCATTCATTCATTCATTCATTAATATTAGAAGGTTATGAATGATCTGCCATGGAGGTAAAAACACCTAAGAAAGGCCACCTCACAGATGGCGTGCATATGTATACTTAGCCATAGATTTGGAAAAAATAATAAGAAATTGCCAATGTTGAATCTAAACAGCTGGTGAGGTTTAGTCATCTCAAGCAGCTAACCTTTGTGCAAGACAGTTTTAGTACTAAGGTGTGTGTCCGGCCCATGGATTAATAGAAATTACTCTTATTCTAAAGATACTCCGGGCTTTTCTCAAAAAGATTGCATTAACTTGTCTATGGGTTCCTTATACAAGTTTAAGCCTTCCCCTCTCACCTGTAAAAGGTGATCAAATAGCAGGTGCTTGCAGGCACTTTTTCCTGGAGGAAACACTATTCCGACCAAGACGTTGCTGCACGGGACAGGAAAGACACCTCTAAGTTCCAAACTGTATTATGTAGGTCCATAGCTACCCACTGGCTTTGACTTACCCTCCCATCTCCCCTGCATGGGAAAGGATAAGATCCCTTTTTTGTATTGCATGCCATGGTGGCATTTATGTATCGCTTCATACTCCTGACAAGGCCACAAAGCGTTCCAGTTTGCATAAGGCTCCTGGTGTCTCTTTGAAGTGCATGGCCACTGGGAAATTGGATGAAGTTTGGCCAACATGAGAGGTGTTGGGTTAGCTGCTCGGTATTAAAAGACACGTCCAAACATGGTGTGGCGAAAGTCCCTGCGCATACGTCTTAGGTGATGCAGAGCTGTGAGAATAGATGCCGCCGGGCATACCTACCATTTTAGAAGTTATGTTATGTTAGGCGATTTGGTAAAAGTGCATGGCTGTCATAGCAAAGGGCCGTCCAATCGCTAAAGATCAGGGAGAGAGGAGAAAGTGATGTTTATAGCTACTGAAACAACCAAGAAGTCTTTACTGCCTTTCTGAACACCAGAAGATTGGGAATACTTCCAGAGTTTCAGGTGAGAATCAAAGTCTAGTAAGAGAACACATTAGTCCCAGGTTGGCGCACAGTCATGACTGATGCAAGCATTTTTGCAAACCCTTCCCCTAGCAAGGAGAGAACCTTAACAGTGCGGTCTTGGATTTCGATTTATTTAAAAAATATGCAATTATTAAAAATCATTACAATACCAGATCACCACTACTAAATATTCTAATAAAAGTAAATGTTTGTTAAAAACTTGACGATAGCTAACCGGCGATCAGTTGCCACCAAGCGTCCTCTAGGTCCAGCGGTGTGGTGAGGATTCATTGCAGGGTCACAGTGCCTACGGCCATCATACTGCAACAGAGGATATCATTTGGTTGCCAGAACACAAATGCATAAAAAATGTAATTGAGCATTTTTTAAAAGACAATGCAGTAGTGCTGCAAAAAAGGGTATCATTTGATTGCAAGAACGCAGATGTATAGCAAATAAAATTTAGTGTTCGTTAAAAGACATTGCAATAGCCAATAGCAGGACTTGTAACACTGGTATTAATCTTGCACCTGCTGTATAATCTATTTTACTAAGAGGGACGTGGACGGATGACAAATGAGGTGACACATAATTATACACCTTCATAGAGATAAAGGAAGGACATTTAAAGTTGGAGCTCCCTCTGCAGATTGGCCTCAGCCCACGATTCAAATTGGGCTAATTGTAGGGCGCCCCAGGTTTCGTACAGTATGCGTCTACACCTTTGAGTTCGTAAACACGGATAAAACCATATATAAAAATAGCTGTGGGAGTGATAAAAAGCAGAGCTGTGCCAGATATCAGAAGGAAAAGAGGCCACTTGACGGCTACTTTGGGGATTTTAAAGTGCTGTACATGCAATGCAGTTCTGATTAGAAATGGACCACTACCCCCAGCAAGGACTACTAGCAGGGTAAATGCTATATGGCAGTTCGGGCTGGACTGTTCCCATGAGGCACAGGGTCAATACTGATTTGCATATGGCCATGTCTGAACTGGGGTGGCTTGGTGAGCAAAATAACGATGGATTAAACCCAGATCTGTGACTGGGGGTGAATGTTTTGCCATTGTGCAACATTCCATCCATCATCTTGTGTGTTTTGCTGTACTCCCTATGTGGGAAGGGTATGCCCAGACGTGGGCCCCTTGCTCACTAAGCCACTGGAGTCAAGCTATCCTGGCTGAAGACGGCTGATAGCCAGAAACCGGTCCTAGGATGCTTGATTCCGGTCCAGGGAAGACATGGATTGGCAGTTCGGGCTGGACTGTTCCCATGAGGCACAGGGTCAAGACTGATTTGCATATGGCCATGTCTGAACTGGAGTGGCTTGGTGAGCAAAATAACGATGGATTAAACCCAGATCTGTGACTGGGGGGTGAATGTTTTGCCATTGTTAAACATTCCGTCCATCATCTTGTGTGTTTTGCAGTTCGAGTGCTGGGCTGGGTAAAGTGCAAATTGGATAAAACCACATCTAAAAATATCTGTGAGAGTGTTAAAAAGTAGAGCTGTGCGGACATCAAAAGGGAAAGAGACCACTTGAAGGCTACCAAGAGATTTTCAAGTGTTGTGCATGCTATACCGTGCAAATTAGGAATGGGCTATGCTCGGCAGGGGCCGTGGTGGTGGTTGATATATGGGCTGCTAGTTAGAGTGCAGGTTAAGGTGCAAATTGGGGTGCTTCTAGGTGTTATTTGAAGTGCTATAAGTGCCAACTCTGTATCCCCAAAGCTTGTTAAAGGGGATACATACCTGCATAGTCAGTACGAAGTAGTTACGGTAATTCCCTGTGAACCCCATATCATGGGGAATCAAAACCACAAGAGGAGACTCCTTAAGAACCTGGTGATTCCGGGGTGGCCTGAAGGTCTGAGGTGACAATTTTTAGAAAGCTCAGGAAATGGGCAGACAACTGGGTAGATCCCCTTTTTAAGCAGGATTTGATTGCCTCGTCGCAGGTGCGTATATCCAGTGACTTTAAAATAGGATTGAACCAAGATTTTGTAAGGGGTAATAAGACTTACAAATGTAGACTATGTAAATAAGAGATTCTGAACCTATGTGACACAATCTGCACTGTATGTCCATACCAATATGCTTTCAATGGGATTAAATCGTAATCTCATGATTCTCAACGGCTTTTTCAGACCCTTTACAAGGGGCTGGGACGAATACATTGGAAGCGCCCCAAGAACAGAAAGGTTGGTGGCACAACTTGAATAACATTTCTCATTCTGTGCCTTCCTACACGGGCGTAACACAGGCCCACGCATCCCCCGCAGTGCGGGGGGGGGGGCCCTCAAGCTCAAGGGGGCCCCCTCAGCACTGCATTTCGGCCTGAGAGCTCCTAATAGAGTCCGGAGGGGGCCCCTCCACGTACCTGGCAGGGGGGCCCCCTCAATTATCGTTACGCCACTGCCTTCCTATCGAGATCTGCTGAGATATTTGTTTCTTACTTTAATAGAGGTTTCCAAATCTGCTTCGGCTGGAGTTTAGCAGATTATATATCATGTGCTTCCAGATTTTTCGACAAACTATTTAAGTACTGTTGCGGGTGCCATTTTAAACCCTGTGGAGGTCCCTAGGCAGTCGAAATTTAGGGCCCCCCTCACAAATTATTTCCTAATACGTTTTTGATCTTACGAACCAACAATTTTAATGAACCAATGTTATGATACAAAACTAAAAATTAGCAATTATTAATGTAATTAAACAAAAATTAACTGGAAACTATTTAAGACAGCTTGATTGTAATTTTCTTTCAAGATTAAATCAAAATTATTTGATCCGTTGTCACGGGCCCCTAAAAGGATTGGGGCCCATAGGCCGGGTCCTATTTTGCCTTATTGGTAATCCAGAACTGACTGTTCCCATGTGAAGTTCTCCTGTGCTATTGCAGGCTATAGAAGATGTTTTAAGGGCCCAGCCATAGCCCTTTGCAGCTTTAGGAATAGCACAGGGACAATGCATTATCTTGCTAGTTACCACCTTCAACAATGCTCTTAAATCGAGACATTGCAGGGGCCTGTGCAATTTTCAAAATGCCCAAGTCATCAGGAAATTGGCATTGGTGGGCCTTAACATGTGGGTTAATTTGGTCTCTTCATCCAGCCAGTTACTAGGTATTTATAAAATACCATCATCCCAACTGAACCTTTTTGTGTGGCCTAAGACACACTTTTTAATCATTTGTGCCTAAAAATCACGACCTTTGTCTTAGTACAATTAATGGACAAGTTATTTAACATGCAATAATTGACCATTACATCCAGCAGATTTAGGATGATGCCCAGCTTTGCATTTAGCCAAGAACGCTGGAATGTTACGAATCAGTGACCACAGCGTTTCCCGCATAATTATGGATTTACTGCATTTAACACATAAATAAATATTTGTTGAATAATTTGCCAATTTCAGTTAAACCCTGATTTCTATTGCGGCTTTGCGCAGTGGCAGACCCTTGGCAAAGGTCAATTGGTTAACTTTCGGTGCTGATGGCTTTGGACAGGTGTTGAACTGGTAGCAATGAGAGGAAACTTGTCGATAATCATGGTACAATTTTGTTTAAATGCCACACTATCGAAATAACTCAGCCACAGAATATGCCGCATTATGTCACATCATTTGGCGTTTCTATTTGCATAATTTAGTAAAATCTACTGCCTCATTTGATCCTCCTTTGCCTCATGACTCTTGTGGCCATACTTTTTGCATTGTCCTGTGTCAGGCTTTGAATTTGACTATAGAGTGTTTATGAATCTAAGAAGCTTAATGTGGGGGGGGGGGGGGGCAGACAAACACACAACCCTCTCTCTCTCTTTTGTTTAATAAGACCACGCCTGGTTCCTCAGACATCATCCACAATACAATGCCACTATAAACCTGGAACGTGTGTCAGATTTCAGTAGGTCAAATGCCACCAACTATCTTCATGTGTTCTATATCTTCTATCTGTTGTTCTACTTAGTCAGGAAACAGGATTGTCAACAAGATGCCGAGGAAAACAGGTGCGGCGTGCACTGCGCTGTGCCCAATTATTCATTTTTCTAGGCTTTTGGTCCGAATCACAGATCATCAAGAAGTAGATTTTCTTCTGTAAAAAAGTCCATCAGCAAAGATCTGCCTGTGCTTTGATACTAGGGTGCACTCTCTCTCACTGGTGCGCTGCAGAGGGACTGCATAGTACGCACGATCAACTAAAATACACTCCCAGAATTGTAGAGAAAAGCAGAACAAAGGCGAGCACGTGTACACCTTTGTCCGAAAATAGGCGTCTTTCACCAGGTAGTGGGGCCGTGCGGCCCCAAGAGGGGTGTTTGCCAGGTCTGCCAACCCCGAGAGCTATTAATAGCCCATGTGCGCTGAGTTCCCCCAGGGTTACCCAGCAGTAGTCGCAGCAGCCACAGCAGCAGCAGCGTGTCCTCTGCTCTGCCGCAGTCCCTACCGCCAGGCGCCGCCAGGGGGCGCTCGTCCGCCCGCCTGACCCTGCGCCGGCTGGCAGGCTCCGCTCTGGCTGCCTGGCCGCATCCACTCGTTCGGCGGTTCCTGGGCACTGGGGATGGCGGCGGTGGCTTTGGCCGGGAGCGGGGGGCGCCCGGGCGGCAGCGGGCAGGGGCTCTGAGCAGCGCGGGCGGGCAGAGGACAGGAGGAGGCGGCGGGGAGCACTGCACCCGCCCGGGGCCTGGAGGAGGAGAAGCCGCAGTTCCCGCAGCATGAAGCGCCCGGCTCCGGTGAGTGCGACTGCAGGGGACCTGCAAACACAGCCCAGCAGGGGTGGGGGGCACTGGCACTGCAGGGGTGGGGTGTCAGAGAATGGGGGCCACGTGGTGGCAGTGAAATGGGGGCTGAAGGGCGCATTTGGGAGGGCACGTGCGGGTGTAGTTTAATATCCAAAGGAAGGACACTTTGGGGGGACCATTCCTGCGCCGTTTAGGGTACATGTAAAGGACTTTTGGGGCGGCACAGGCGGGCACTGGGACGGGTTAGCTTCCGCTCTGCTTGTTTGAGAGCAGGATAATGCCTCAGGGTTCTGCAGTGGCTGCTTTGGAGGTAGCAATTAATGGATCTTGTGGTTGACGTGATAGGAATATGTGACACTATATATGATTTGGGGATCACTAGAGGACGTTTTAATTTGGGGGACGGGTCCTGCTGTACCACTTTTTTAATGCGTTGGATTCGTTGTTTGTTTTAATGAGACAGATAGATGAAGATGGCACTGGTTCAGCCATACCTATCTATGTAGCATGCATGTTAACCACTTTAAGTGTCTAAAGAAGGAGCCAGTCCTCTGCGGCGATTTTGGAGTAGTGGGTTTAGGTTATCAAGAACACATTCGGGTGCAGGGAAAGAGCCCCCCCCCCCTCTTTCTAGATTTTACAACCTTTTCTCTCCCTCAGCATAGTGTTTCTGCCTCTTTTGGGCCAGTCGCCCCTTGGCTGGGTCTGCTGCCTAGATAGACTAATTTATCATAAACCCACTTTTCCTGTACCTGGGTCCTTGTTTATTTCTGTCAGTCAGGTCGCTTAGCACCCCTGTATGCCTGCAGTCTGTGTCTCTTCGATGCTCTGACGTGCCCCCCTCCCTTGCTTGTATGTTGCTTTCTTACGCTACCTATGTACCATGTTCACGGCTGATGTGTGTATCCACCTCTTCTGTTGTCTGTGCTTGATTCGCATGTTTATATATGCATTTTCGACAGTACATTATCGTCATAATATGTAAATTGCTGTAACTTTTGTACAGTCTTCTGCTGGTGGGTCTTCTCTTGCTCCAGGGTAATAATAATAATCCACATTTGTAAAGCGCACAATCACCCGTAAGGGTCTCTAGGCGCTGGGGGCCGTCGGGAAGATTAAGCGAGCTATTGCCCAGAGTCACATGGTGCTGGGCTAACCTGCCGCCGGAGCCGGGGATCGAACCCTGATCCCCAGATTCCAGCGTCAGTCACCCTGGCCGCGGCGCCACACCTCTCCCACTCAGGGTATAGTTTATACCTCCCTTCTCTGCTCAATGTTCTTGCTTGTTATTCTGTTTGTGTAGTCCAGCGAACTGGAATGATAAAACAAAGTAGGAGGCGAACAATATAATGGATTTTGTCTGACTTATACTGCATGTTGTGCTTCCATCTGCACTCTCCCTTGGCGTGTCGACCCACCTCTTTTGCTGGCTGTGCTTTCCTGTCATGTCTCCCTTCACGCTGTTTACACTTCTGAGTGCTGATTGGATGTTTATCCACCTCTGCTGCGGGGCCTTACCCATGCCACCGCACCACTGCATGCTCCCTTTACAGCTAATGCCTCGTGACCCCCTTTTGCTACCGAGTTTTTTTTCTGTCCTGTGTCCAATTGCGCTCTGTTTAAGGATTACTGCTTGCCCCTCCTCTCTTATCCTTCAACACTGTTGACACTGCTACTGGAGTCATGGTAATGACGCTGCTCCTTTTGTTTTTCTGACCTGTAACACTGCATACTTTTAGAATCTAAGGTATTTTTCTCTTCCTACCGCCTCTGTCCACTCATTGTACACTTCAGATTAATTACTCTTCCTACTTATTTGGTTCTTGATGCCTGACGTCTCTATGTATGTAATGTGTGCATTTTATTATTTTATTCCTTTGCTGCTAAGTACCTCCTTCGCCCACTGTGTGTGCTGTTTATTGTTTACCCCCTGTTGAAGTGTATCCCATCACAGACCGTGTGTGCTGCTGCTTATTTACCTCTCGCTGCTGCAGTGTACTGCATACACTGAGCTGCCAACTGCGTTAATCCTGCTCTGTTGCCTTCTGTTTGCTTTTTCCTCCTGAGTTTCTCAACTCTATGCACATTACATGCTGGTGATTAGATGTGTATTCATTTCTGTTCCTTGACCTGCCCCTCCTATAAGCCCTTTCACTCGGTCTACAGTGGGTGCTAGTGATTGTTTACTGTGTTTTTGCTTCACTCTCTACGTGCGTTGTCTGCTGAATACTTGCTGTTTGCTTCATCACACTGCACCCCTCCAACATTTTGTGATGCTGAATTCATGTTTATTCTTCTCTGCTCACCTACCTTGCACCCATCCACATACTGTTTACATTTTGTGCTGCGGTTTCCATATTTGTCCCTTTTTCTGCCCACCTTCTCACACTGGCATTCAACCGTTCAAAACAGTTCTGTGAATATAGAGGCAGGGATTAATCAATTTGTCATTTTTTACTGCACTTTAGGATAGTGTTTGAAGTCAGACTTACAGCTGTGTTCGTTTGTCTCAAACCTCACAGACTGCTATATTACACTTTTCCCCCCTCTTCAGTTTTGCTTTTTATCATTGCTACTTGCTGAACTGCTAAATCGTGCTACATTCAGCTGCCACTTTATACACCCATTGCTGCATCTAGCAGACATTCTTCACAAGCCTAGCTACATTCTTCAAAAATATTTTTGTATCTGGTGTCCACAGGCACACCTATTAGAGTTGCTGATAATCATGCTGTAGTTAAAGGTAGGCGGATCTGCAGAGTAAGAGGTGGGCAGGAAGCCCAAATCGCGCATCGGCAACTGACGGCGCGCACAATAGCATTTTGCTCTGACTGGTCTGATTGGAGCCAGACACGTTACTAATTTTGGGTCTGTCCCCAGGAGATACCCTGTATATTTATGTAAGGTATACAGGGCATGGTGCACATATCTCACAAGCCCATCCTTGTTTGAGGAGATAAAGTTGAATTGGTTCTGATGAAATGCCGTGATCCCTGTGGACAGTAATGGGCATGAAAGACTGCGACCCTTGACTTATACTAAATCAGAGCCAAGATTATATCTATCGTTAGCTTAAACCCACGTTTTTAACCATGACAAAAGGACCCGACAATTAAAATAGTTTTTGGATCCTGCTAGTCATTTTTAACACACACTCCTCATTCAACACACTTCTACACACCACATCCAAACCTCACTCCTCACGTTAGCAAAAAAAAAACGACTCCAAGGCCTGAGGGGCCTGTTGGGCATTAAAGGGCCTGCCCAATAAGGAGCTGCCCGATGATCAAGCATGACACCTTTCGGGTTGTTTGAGGACCCTTGCTCATAATAGAAGCACTCCCCTGGATTTACCACACTAGGAGACCTAGATCCCTACACAGGAATTGCACACTGCTTGTTCTCTTAGTCTATTTCGGGGCACGTGTGCTGGACCTTAAACAAGACCCAGTCCCTCCCTTTTGGTATTGGTTAAAGGTGGGTGGACACTGGTGTTGAAAAAAGTGCTATTTTACGATTACTAGACTGGAAACCTACACCAGTTACAGGAGTGCATCCTCCTACCCGGAGCGAATCTAAGTGTCACAAACCGCAACATCTTTGGAGACGTTGTTTCTTCCTGCTTGACTGGTGAAGAGCGTTTTTTTACTAATTTTGGACTGAAGTATATTTTGTGTAGTTAGTAGAGTCGCATCTCTGCTTCGCCCCCCCCAGCTTTGTTAGTGTCTTTCACTTTGCTGTTGAACACCCAGGTCTGCTTTAGGGTTTTTCATGCCAGTGAACCCTGTGAGTACAGCCATAGTGATCTTAGTGATCAGTCTCTTAAGGTGAGATGGGACAGGAAGGTTCTAATGGGAATATTTAAAAAAGAAGCTCCTCTAAGTTGAGACCTTACATCAAAGCACTGCACCAAAAACACAGGAAATGTTTGACAATGGCACTACGTATTGATTATAAGTGGAGTGGCTATAATAGACACAAAACAAGGGTTATGGGGTACTTGCAAATGCACCTATCTCAATGTCAAAAGTCGTAATAGTTTATAATATACAAGGGTGCAAAGATCCAAAGGCTCAATACTCCTTAAACATCCAATGATATAGATCCTATAAATTTACGACTAAAACAATGATTCAGCACTCCAACATGTGCAAAGATTGGTATATTCTACAAGTACAAGCAAAGTGAAGAGAAGCACATCAATTCAGCAGGCTCCTGATTTCTTATTGAAAAAAATCTTTAAAATGACTGTAGCCAACGCATTTTGACCCAAGAGGTCTTCTTCAGGGCTATAACAGTAGTGCATCTTAGTCCATTAAGAATCCTTTCCTGGAGTTCGACTTGGTCCCTCACTCTAGCTAGGAGTGCCAGTTGGATCTCTTATTCCATGTTTTTTTAGCAGATTTTAACAAAAAAATTATTTTTAGCTCAAACTGTTCAAAAGTTAATAAACACACAGCTTATTGCTATGTTTGGGTGTTAAACTGGTACAATTGAGGTGAAACTAATGCCCAGACAGTGTTAACAAGTTAAAAAAAATTAAAAATGATAAAGTAATACTATCACAAAATATGCCTCATGTCTTTTATTGCCGCATAATGTACCCAACCCCGCCACATAATTTGACCCTCCCCTGCTGCATAATTCCAGTGGCCCTGGCTATAATACGATTTGAATGGAATGCGGCTTTTGCTGTACCAATGGGTGAGTTTAATTAAAGCGTTACTCCCATCACTTTTATTTTGTCAGTATTGAGAACAGAGTTTAAAAAAAAGAAAAACATTTTTTAAACTAAGTCAGAAAGACTGTATGACGTTTTGACTCCCCAAGCTCAGCAAAAAACAGTACAACCTTGTTGGATGCCCAATTCAGCTTGCCTACTCCCAGGGGTGAGCAATGTAATAAAATATCTACTTGTCCATGGGGCAGGTTGCTTCATAAATCTACTTGTCCTGTAAAAACATCTACTTGTCCCTTTGATGCCACGTAGTGCAGCAACAAATTATGGCAACAATCACATTATGTGAAAGCTCTGATATTAGCCTTTTTGATTATGCCAGGGCTCATACAATAGTAGGTTTTGAATTTTAGCAATTTCTTTATTTTGCCACGTTTCCACATACCTACATACTTTGGCTGGAGGTTGGGTTAACCCCTTTACCGTGACCGATAATCCGCTGCAGTGTGACGGCTTTGAATAGTGGGCGGGGCCGTGTCGGCCAACGGACGTGCGCAGCACTACGGAGGTAGTGCTGCCGTTGGCCGACAGAAGCAGTGAACGGGTTAAGTAATAGTTCCAGGGTTTGAATGCCCTTTTGAGTCTGAGCAAACCTACTAAGCTACATGTTTTACGGATTTGCCAGCTCTTCTCTAATATTTTCTCATCCTGAGAAAGGTTGTAAATTTACTCCAGACAATGGCAGAAGTAAATCTTCTTCCTGGGTTGGGAAAAAAGTGGTTGGAGGGAAAGTGAACTTGTAAATGCTCAACAGATTATGGCATGAGCACATCTATGCCTGTATATTTGCTTGTGCTAAAAAGGAATTCACAAAATTTTTCTCGGAGTAAGATTTCTTGGCCTACTTCTGTAAATTCATGTGAATTCATGAAAGCCATGCATCTGCACTAATGCAAGGACATCTAGCATGGATTCGAATGTGTGCCTTTCTTTAAAAATAGGGCCCCTAATTAGGTCTGGAGTTCACCAAGACCTTTAGTTTTTATTAAAAATCTATCTATCTATCTATCCATCCATCTGTCGAGTGGCTTCCGCTCTTTCTCAAGGATCTTATCTGCACACGACGTAGTTTTGGTCAGTATCAGGGACTACTGTGGCAATGTGTGCTTTTTAAGACCCAAACATATTGTTTTTGTAAGTGTTTGTTATAATGGTGAGGGTCTGGCAGCTCCCACACAGTTGTTAAAAAAAGCACTTCAAAGATGCATTGACAAAACCAAAAGGCTGACCACTAATATCAGACCTATTGGCTTTGCCAGTGCTTGTTTATTTTCATGTTTCCCTTTATCTTGTTAAAACTGTTTGCACTGATTTTCCATTATGCTAGCATGCATTAACGCATTTTACTAAATGATGGTTCAAAACATGTTTACCTACTATTTCACTTTAGTTTATCAAAACATCTTTTTTTCCTAGTTGCGTTTTTTTGTGAACATTTTATTTTGAAAACAAAGGATCATCAATCTTGCTTTCAGGCTTCTGAAGATATTTACATCTAATTAGAGCGCATTCTGGGAGCAATGTAAGTAGCATCATATTGTTAAACTTTGCAAACGTGTGTACACATTTTTACAATGGAACCACTGTCAGTAGTGTAGTCCGAGGTTACAACATTTCCTTAGGGCGCTCACCCTAATAAGAAAGGCTTTGTAATAATGAACCATAAATACAAGTTTGAACAAGAACAGCATTAACACATGGATACATATATTATCTGCAGACAATGCCCTTCCCTGATCCGTAATGTGGTACTTTAAACTGGCAGCCAAAGTATTTCTGCTGCAGGGGGTTGGAACTACATGTCTTAAGGACAAAATAAAAATGAAAACTTTTTGTCCTTGACCCCAAACAGTATGTCCTGGGAGTCGGCTATAGGAAATCCACACCTGGGCTGTTCCACATTTTCACACTTCATCTGTGAACTTCTGCATCAGTCTTGGGCTTAGATAACACCTCCTTCCAAAGTATTTTCATCTTCTCCAGAATTCTTTAACACAGACTCCCATAGTCGACCCTAGCATTGTAAATCTTGATGGACTCTTCCTGTGACCTGTTTGCGCCCCAGTGATATTTTCTCCAGATTGCTGTGGAACTGTGAAAAGGGCAAGCCCACTGCATAGATCTAGCAGCCATGTATCTTCCGGCCATTTAAGCGGCTTCTCCAGCCTGGAGTGTTTTCTGTAGTTGCTTTCTTTAGTTGCTTTGTTACTGCTGAGTTAGGCTGATAGAATTCAGCAAAAGTGTGAAAACTCCAGTCCCCGTTTCACTCCTGCTTCATCATCAGTTTCCACACGTCAGGAATTTGGGAAGAGTGGTAAGGAGGTACAAGGGGCGTAGCAAGGTTCAGGATAAGGTTTGCAGGTGGGAATATTATACTCCTGCTTTCAGAAGGTGATGGTGTAATGATTTTCTGAAGTCCAAAAGCCGTTCTAGTTCCTTAGTTAGTATTTTAAGCAAGTGAAAATATAAAGTTTTAGTCTAAAATGTAATGTTAATGTACTTGCAAACCACAGGTATTTATTTTATGTAACTGGAAATTAATTTAAAGGATGCATTTTCACCTGCAAGTCCCACTTCTGGTAAAAAAGCAACACTAGTAGGTGCCTTCTAGTGACACATCACTACTATCACCTCTTATCTGGACTCTTTACTAGCAATAAATACCTTTTGTCAATCTTCAAACCAACATTTATATATTGATATTATTCTAGATCATAATAGTGTGTGCAAGAAGCACAAAAAGTAGAGACAAAAAAAGGACAAAGTCTATCAAATTGATTCGTACAAATCAGTATAATGATATTATAATGATGAGTTACTTTATGTACTTTATAGATTCAAGGTGTTATCAGAGGCGAACCTCACATGACTGTGTGCCCTCTGTTAAAGGTGTACTGGTTATTTCCAATCTTTTAATTGAGCAATGCTGCAAGGATTCCAAATTATTGGTCTAATATAAACTGTGTTTTTCTCACTCCTCTGTCTGGTTATTTCCTAGCTCAGTAGCGGAATACGTCGAGCCAAGGGAAAGCTTAAAGTAAGAAGCACACGCACTTGGCGGACCTTTGTATGGAATCATTGCTCCTTGGTTCAGTTACATGAAATTGTGTGACTGTACACACCTCCTCTCAGGCGCACAAAGCTTTATTGCTCAGGCCACCTCACCAAATGAGCATTCTACCACTCGCCTATACTCAGTGGATCCTTACACCCCTGAGCAGGCATGCGCACAGGCAGAGGAGCCAAAGTTATAATTAATTTCCTTTCTTTATTAGCCTACCTTCCCACGCCCCCAGTGTGAACGCAGTACATGTTTTTATCTCCCTAGCAGTGCAAACAGGGAAATAGAGCATTTTGTGAGGAGCCCTACCAGTTAAGACCTCCCTTCATACAGAGTATACAACGTAAATGAACTGGTAGGCTGTAGTGCAAGGGAAGCAACTTTCATGCCCGGTGCACATTTTTATAAAGGAAAAAAGGATGTAACTCCTCACTTAGACTAGGAAAAATGCTTCATCCTTGGGGTTATTCCTTTGTCCGCTCCATACTGGTGCTGGGCATGCTCACCCAGAGCGCTCTGGGTTACTTTGTGGGGGTATTAGAAAATCACTAGGGTGTCTTTTATTGCGGTTAAAATTGAATGATAATTAATAATCCTTTAATATGCGTGGTTAATCTGGCAAGTGCCAAAAAGCTTGATTACATCTGTGGTTCTAAAGAAATAATTTACTTTAACAGAACACACAACTGCACCCAAGTACGACACTCGAATCTTATGATCTTTCCGGATCCCAGTAGATGACAAATTACATTTTCTTTCCCACTTTTATTCACTGTGCTGGATTTAAAATGATCTTGACATGTTGACATGCTCAATAAAAAATATTTAATACTAAAATGATCTTGTATTCCAAACTTGAAACCTCTCCTTGCCAGGGATGCATTGTTATCTTGTCTCCATCTACCACTTAATTCATCGAAACTGATCTGTAGTTTAGTTTCGCTTTGCTGAATCATTTATTTGATCGCTCTGTTATGCTTATAGACACAGTGGCCAAATTCTCCTTCTTGGTTGTTTTAACATCCCTTTCCATGCTAAACAAGCATTGACATAGCCAATAGGTCTCGCCTTTGGGATCCTATAAGTGTTTAACCAGAGCTATTGGCTTTGCCAATGTCTTTTAGCTGTGTTGTAGAGCAGTGTGGCTGTAGTGGAGCATGTTGAAATGTTATAATAAAAATGTGTTATGTTATGGGGGCATTTATATATGGGGCATTTATATAGCGCATTATCACAGAAGAAGTCTCTAAGCGCTGTCCGAGAGGGGTCCATAGAGAGAGGCAGAGAGTCAGGAGTGCTTTACATAGGGCTCCAGGCTTCCAGGAAGAGAACAGTTTTCAATCTCTTCCTGAAGGTGAGCAAGTTGGTCTCTTTGCGCAGGCTTTCCGGGAGTCTATTCCATAATGGTGGCATCGTAGTTGAAAAGGCTCTCCCGCCCCCCCCACCCCCCCCAGCGTAGAACGCTTAAAATGTGGACATACCAGAAGACAAGCTTCTGAAGACCGCAGCCTCCTGCTGGGAACATAAAGGGTCAATTTGTCCTTGATGGCTTTGTGAGTGATACACAGACTTTTCAACTTCATTCGTTGAGGTATTGGTAGCCAGTGTAGGTCCTGCAGCAGCGGAGTGACATGTGTCCTCCTGGGTTTTTTGAAGATCAGCCTGGCTGCATCATTCATAACGCCTTGAAGCCTGGCCAAGGATTTTTTTGGTAGCCCTAGTAAAGGGAGTTACCATAGTCCAGACGGGCCAGGATCAAAGCTGAGACCGCAGTCCGGATAGTAGAGAAGGATAGCAGAGCTGACAATCTCCGGAGTTGTCGCAGCAGTCCTACGCAGGTTCCTACCACTGCTGCGACTTGTTTGGACATTGATAGCGTAACATAAATTTTTATCCCTAAACATTTTACTACGGACGCTGGTGCAGGAGACTGTCCCAGTTCATCAGGCCACAACAGCTCACTCCAGGGATTTTCTACCGTTGTGACCGCCAGCACCTCCGTTTTATCCGGGTTTAGTTTCAGGGAATTTGCCGACATTCAATTCACCGTAAATTTCAGAATATCTTGCATTTTCGCCTGCGATGTAGGCGACTGGTATATTTGGATTAGAATTTGGGTGTCGTCGGCATAATTTATATACCCTACAATCCAACTGATTTAGTGTGGCGATTAAAGGCTGCAGATAGACATTGAAGAGCAAAGGGGACAGAGCCGAACCCTGTGGCACTCCACATGTCAAGGTCCCGGGCTGAGATACCAGGTTTGTAAGTTGGACTCTTTGGGAGCGGTCTCTAAGGAAGGAGGCTAACCAAGCGCTAGCTGTGCCCTGGATCCCCAGAGCAGCAATCCGCGACATAAGTTGACTATGATTTACCGTATCAAACGCCGCGGAAAGATCCAGCAGGACCAGGGCACATGACGCTTTCCTATCCGCTCTCATTCTCATCTCATCCAGTACGGAGAGCATAACTAATTCCGTGCTAAAATGAGGCCTGAAACCCGCCTGGTTGGGTTCAAGAAGATGGTTGGTCTCCAGGTAAGAAGCAAGGGACTGCAGCACATGCTGTTCTCGTATCTTAGCCAGGAATGGCAACTGTGAGATAGGTCTGAAATTCTTCAGATCCTTATCATCCGCGCCTGGCTTCTTCAACAGCGGGATCACCCGAGCCTCCTTAAAATTGCTCGAGACCTGATCGGTCACCAAAGAATGGTTCAGGAGCCAAAGCACCCTGTCCTTTATACTGGGTAGAGCCAATCTAAAAATCTTAGGGGGGGCAGAGATCTGAGGGGGAGCCTGATTTCACCCTCCCCGCAAGCACTATCAGTTGTTCGTCTGTAAGAGCAGTGAAAGAGGACATAGTGGCGTCCACCACAGGAAAGTGAAATGTTGGCTCAATTGTGCATGGGAAAGTTGGGGTATTCTGGATAGTCACCAGCAGATCGCTGATCTTTCCCATAAAATAAGTTTGGAATTTTTGGCAATCAGTTGGCGTGAAAACCGTTTTTTCCCTCTTTCCTCAGTTCATTTAGAACCTTAAAAACATCCTTCTGTGGGTTGGCCGCTTTAGTAATCCTAGTCTCATAGAAGACAGCTTTCCGCATTAAAATAGCTTTTTTATAGGCTGCAAATTTTGTGTTGTAAGCTGCGTGTGTAGTAGAGTCATAGGTTTATCGCCACGCTCTTTCATATTGGGGGAGGGATTGTTTATGCTGCAGCAGCGCCTCGTTATACCAAGGGACCGCCTTGTTCTTATCGGCCGCTCTAACCTTGCGTACGGGCGCTACAGTCTCCACCGCCTCCTTGAGAGCTTGCATGACGGCGGCACTTTCCGTGTCTAGAGTACCACTCTTGAGTGGGGCATGGTTGGAAAAGAAAGCCATCAAATCACTGGCATTAACTTTATTCCAACTACGCCGCATACTCCATTTCGGAGGAGCCTGTGTAGTCTGAGAGATAAAAGAGAGATGGCCTTGCAACAGGAAGTGATCCGACCATGAACAAAGGGATATGGTCAGGGGATTAGACAGCGTAAGTGATGCCCAAATCAGGTCCAGAGTGTGCCCTTTCTCATGAGTGGGGCCAGCCACCAGTTGGTTCAGACCTAATGCAGTAAGGGCATCCTCTAATTGTTGTGCTTTACCTTCCTTTGGGGTAATTTCCCAATGGAAGTTAAAATCTCCGAGTACTAACATTTCCTTGTAACGAGCACGCAGGTCCTGGACCAGCTCCAGGAAAGGTTCCATAAAACCAACTGGCGTGTGTGGGGGGCGGTACACTATCAGTACAACTAGACAATCCCGCGCGGAGCAGAGCTTAACACCTAAAACCTCAGCCCCTGCAATATGTTCTAGGCATAGAGTTTCCGTTTTCAGCGCTTGATTGGACAGAAAAGCGACCTCCCGACCCCTAGTATTGCTTGGTCTATTGCAGTAAATAGCAGTGAAATCCTTTGGCAACGCTGCTACCATGTCCGGCACAGAGTGCTCATCCAGCCAGGTTTTAGTGACACACAGAAAGTCTAGACTGTCCTTTTGCAGGAGTGAGAAGACCTCTAGACTGTGTTTATTCAATGAACGAGTATTTAGCAGTGCAAACCTGCAGTTCATATGACCGGATGGCTTCTCCTGCTTCCCGCTAAGGGTATTCATTGGGCTGCTCGGCTGGTTGCAGCTAAGATGTGGTCTCAGTAGCCCATGTTGTTTAAGTTTCGAAAGGGTGAGAGGCTGCAAAACGTGGTTATCTTTATTCATTGTGCACAGCTCCCGCTTAGAGTAACAGAGGACGGGTCCAGGGGTCCTGGCCTCTGGTCCCGGCTTGGCGCGGACGGGCGCAGACGGGCTTGCGAAGCCGCGCCAGCGGACGGGCGCTTGTGCCATCTGGGGATTTAATAGGCCCGTGACTCCTCTCCAACCCACCACACGGCTCTGCTGTGCAGCGGCCGCAAGACTAGACCGCCGACTGCCGCAATGCAGTGGGCGGAAGTGACAGGAAGTGACAGGTACTATGGGGCAGAGGCAACAAAGTTACCAAATACAGCGGAAAATATATAAAAATGGTGCCAGGAATACATTTTTCAAAGAGCAGTAACATAGCAGCAATTGTTTTTAAAATCATAAAAACGCAATTTCACAGCGCGTCCTTTCACGCAGCGCACCTCTTAAGGGATTGCCTGTTACCTTATATACAACCAAGAAGACATTATGTACAACTGAATAACCCTATTAAAAAATAATTAACATAAAAATATATTTGGCTGTGTTCTGGGACCTTATGTCCATGGCATCCCGCCCAAAAGATATTTGGGAGCCATTCACGACCTGGCTTAGGGAAAAAGACATGGTAACGCCAGACGTTTCCGCGTTAGCCACAGACACATAATGACTAATTCAAACCCATTCGTCGACCAGTTACACACCTCCATCTGCACGAAACCTTTGCAGGTGCTGTACATCCGGATTTGTCACACTCTTGCGCCAAAAGATAACGTTGTATGCTTGTATATGATGATTTAATGCCCGACAAGGTTCATGCGGTCTTAGAGATTATCCCAAAACATTGTAATTATGTAATTTCAATCCTCGTAAAAAGGCTCACGGGGTAATGCTCTGACTGCAAATAGTTGTGTCTTACATCCATGGCCTAAATATGAATCTTTGCATGTTGCAACTCAATATTTCATTCTTCTATAACTGATCACATATGTGAAATTGAGTTAGTAGGGAGAAATAAACCTATTCAGTTGCACAAATACTGGTTAGTTTGGTTTGTGATGCAAATGATTATTATTAGGGTAATGACACCATAAATTAATATATCAGACGTACAAAAGCAGCTGCAGAATGTAAGCTCCTGTCGTTCAACCTAACTCTTCGGCAGCTTTTGAAGCAAAAAAAAAGGAGACTGTATCTTTGTTCCAGTAATGAGCGATCAAGACTGACTGCATGGTGCGATTACGCAGCTGGGCTTCCTTTGACATTGGACACCGTTTACCAGCTAGGATTCAACTGGAACCGACCATTTGCAATATCGCGGCACTCGGACCTTAGCTTTAAACATTTTAAGCTAAACTGTGCGTGCCGCGATTGCTTCAAAAGTAAAGAAATAGAAAAAAATGTGTTTATTCCTTTACTTTTGAAACGATCCCGCCTCATCGTGGGACAATCTGGGCACTTAAGGAGAGAGGGGAGGTAATGGTTGACCGACACAATGGGCTTAAGAATAGAGCCCGTTCCGCATAATAGCATGTCTCCATAGCCCCCCTCCCCAGTGTCCAAGATCACACACACTCTCGTACACAGCAGGAGTGCACACGGAAATGCTAACCAAGTCTTTGGTTGCAGCCCATCCTGCCGGGAAGCAGAGTGACGAGCTCCCACTCCACAGATAGTGTCTGCAATGTGGCGCAAGTCACAAAAACAACATTCTCCTAACACTGCCTTCCTGCTGTACTGGTGGCGAAGAGTACAGCAATGCTCAAGGATACGGTGGTAGAGGGGGAAAGGCAGCAGCGGTAGTCGCACCTCCAGACCTCACCTGATGAGTAGAATGTGGAGGAGGGGCAAAGGCAGTAGTGGTAGTCAGAACGGCCGCTAAAGTCAAAGCGGACCGCTCTGTAAATAAAATATTTAGGTAAGCGCGCAAGTTTATTGCATTGTGCACAACAACGGGAGGGGGGAGGCACCGACAACAGGGAGGGAGGGCGGGGCGACCTTTGAAGGGACGGACAACGGGAGGGAGGAAAGGCGGGTCAGCAGCGCAGAGACGTGGTCAATGCTGGTCGTGTCTTAGAGCTTTTTTTCCACTTTCAACCATGCTGAAGCTTCCCATTGTTAGGCCACTTAATGAACGGTTTAGCTCTCTGATTCCCAGGACCTTTTGTTAATACAAAAAGAGAGGACGAGGACTCTGACTATTTCAGTCTCAGCCAACATAATGTTCAGTCACTTTTTTTGTCAGCTTGCAAATAAACTCTAGATATACACAGACAATGAAGTGCGCCAATTGAAACCTGGGGTTTGGTTTGAAGTTTAACCCACAATACTTGGGGATTTGCAGAATCCTCGCTGAAACAAAAAACAAGCGGTCTTCAAAATGGACACGACACAAACAGGGCTGAGTGAGTGGGCGTGCGGCTGCAAAAATGAAAGCAGCTGCAGCGTCCACACGCTTTCTGTGTGCCCACGAGCGATGCGCTGAGCGCATTACGAGAGAGTTAAGCCAGATGGCGCCTCTGCTCGTGACTGTGTGCGGAACCGCACGCTCGAGGCCACACAGAAAGCGTGTGGTCACATTTTAAAATGCCCACTCACTAAAAGTGTCGCCAGAGCAGCGCATGCGATGGCTCAGGCGAGACCTAAAAACGGTGTTCTCTTGGTTGCCGACAAACCACCTCTAGAAGCCCTCCAGGTGGCAGAAGTGCTCATTCTCCTGCACTGGCAGTGAAGGTGACCCTGAGACATGAAAGTTGAGTGGCTGCAGGAAGTACTTTGACTGTGAGTATGTAGCGGAAAATTGGTCACCAGAGCGTGATATCGAGAAGACAAGTTGGGGGATTTTTATATCTTGGTCAATCTGTACACCGCTCTTGTCCAGTAGGACTCCATGGACTGTCTATGTTGAATGTCCTCGGGGGCGGCCATTGTGGAGAAACGCACCACCAAGGAAGAGTGATTTAGGGGTGGTGGCGCATGTAATTTTGAATGAACTACTGTGAAGTGAGAACAGTTCTAGCTTTCGAGTGTCCCATCTTAACCACCCAAGTCCTGCTTTCAGTGACTTGGGTAGAAAACATTGAGTTTTCAGCTTGGTTGGTCACCGGGACTTCTACGTTGTGAGTTGTCTGGCTCCACGAATGCCATACAGCTATATTTCTGGTTGTCAACTGTCTCTAGTGCTTATTCATTATCAGGTTTTATGTCCTTTGTAGCGAGGAAGCAACTTTCCATGAAATTAAGTAAAATGCATCTTGCTACACACTCCGCATGAAAACCAAAGGTCTTTGGCTTGTTCCCTGTACTTTTCGGTGTTAAAGTAGAATAGCGGATGTAGAAATTGTGCTGCCTAAACATGCACTGAACATCAGGCCCGGTCCTGCTGGGTTACAGGGAGGGCATAGCTTCATTAAACTGCCCACATGTCTACCGTGTTCTGGAAGTATCTCTGCTCTCCATGAGTGTTCTGTAATATCTTTTGTGCTTAGGCTTTTACAATTACAGGTATGTGTGAAAATATCACCTGTGAATAAAGTCAATAGAATGTAGATGAAAACTGAAGCGGAGGAGGGAGGTTTTTATTACATTCCAGAGGCGCAATTTCTCTTTCTGATTTGCATTAACTATTATTCCACAAGGCACCACTTTACCCTGCTTCTGTTTCCCACACTCCCATCTATTCCAAATGACTGGCTGGTGCAGGAACCTGTTGACAAGCTTTGCTGTGGTCTTGTTGTAAAGCATGACTGAACATTTACCTAATCCTAGTGGTATGTTAGTTTAATGCCTCATAGCATTATATTATTGGATGTTGGGACGGCGCTTGCTCTTTCTTCAAGATAGTTAGTGTGAGCCAGGATTGTACTTTCATAGAAGCCACTCCTTTTCTTACAAAAGTTCTTAAATTGGCCAAACACAAAGCAATATTGTAAAAAAGATAACGGTTTTGTTCACCCTTGTTTTTATTTTGATCTGAGCCTCATTTTTAGGTCTCGGCTATAACGCGCTTGAAAAGCGCGTTCTCGCCAGAGAACTATAGTAGGCGTCTCAGCAGTCTGAGAACGCCGAAGGGAGACCAGACCTGGCCGCGCGCAGCGTTTTCCCATAGGATAACGTTGTGTGCGCGGCCAGGTCTTGTGTCCACAGCTGCATGGCATACCGGATCGCGTCGCGCTGCTCTCTGAAATGCAGGGGGAGCCTGCAGAGAGGCGCGCAGCGCTGATAACACGCTCCATGTGTTAGTCGACTCAGGCAGGCGTTTCTAAAGAAAGCATAAGAAGCAATGTAAATAAAAGTGAAAACAGAAAACACCAGGTGCATAGAAAACATATCGGGCTTAAGCGCCCTATTTATAAGAAGACAGCTTACGAGTACTGTGCATTTATAATAGCGTTGTTACTGGTGTTGCCCAGGCTGCATTGCAGGGTATACAAAGTGAACTTTATTCGTGCCATTCGCAGTTTGGTAGACATAGAAACAAGGTCATTCTAAATCCTTGCATCTAGAAGATTAGACCCTGACTGCACCACTTATTGACTGGATTCATTACTGATGCAACTAAACAGCCACAAACTTGTTGGCGCCAACTGAAGACTCCATCATCCAATAATGCAATTGAGAGAAGCGAGGATAATGTGATCAGCAGGAGCGGAGCGATGCCTGGGGACACAGTAGATTTCCCTTTTTGTTGCACCACTACTACGGCTCGTGTGGGGACATTGGGCCAACCCCGCGGGACCGCCCCAGTCAATAGAGCAGCTGCTGTGAGTGGGCTGGACGCCGACGGATAAGTGAGCGGCGAACAATTGAAACACATGTGATGCTCTTTCCTGTCTGGAGAGGTAACTGGGGCAGACACAGTGACTCAATGTGTGGGCACAGATGAAGCTGTTGTGCAACCTCTGAGAAGTTACTTGCCAGAGGACAAATGAACATACGAGGCGCGTGCCACTAACACATGGTGTGAGCAATCCCTTGGCACGTGGAGGTGCCACAGATTCTATGTGAGCAGTTGGTTTGCTGGGTTCTGGTCGCCCTCATCCGTACACCCTTGATAGCGAAGCCCGGATTATAATGACCATAGTTCATGTCCCCCGTGTGCATGTTATACTGGTCCTGATGACCTGTGAACATCGGGCAGTGTAGGCCTTGCAATGACTGGGAGTCGGCCAGGCAGCGGAGAGCCGCCATTTGCTTTGTTTCCAAGGGCCCCTCACAGCACGCAATGTAAAACCGGCAGATGTCACAGCGCCCCTTACACCGACGGTCACACTGCAGCTCCCCACAAACAAGACGGAACCAGCCCTGCCCCTAGCAAGTGCTTGGACCCATATTTGCAAACCAAGAGGGCTACGTTCCCGTGCTCCTGCCCCCACTCTTAGACTTGCAGTTGCCCCACAATACACAATGTTTTGAGAGCTTTAACAGGATGAAATTAGTGATGGGTATTACAAAGATTCACCAGCACAAAAACAAGCACGGAGTAATGATGTGCAAATGAAATGGGTGAAAAGTAGCCTTTTTAAGGAGAAATATAACGTAATGCCTTTGCAGGAAGGGCTGTTTTATGGAGCCTGCAGCCTTCGGGGCTTATTACACGAATGAACCAGTCTTGTATTTGTGAGTCCCAGTGACATCAGTAGTTGCAACCATGATCTACTTTTGCTTGGATAGCGTCAGAAGCTACGAGTGTGCAGGAACGGCAGAAGTGTTTAGTGTGGCAGCGGCACTTCAACAACACTGTGCCTGCACTTTCAAGGCACAGTGCGAACTCTACTTTTAAATACACCATGTGATTAGTGAGAAAGCACAAGAACTGTTCTGAACATGGAATCAGTGATTTGAATAGGACAGTGGCAGCAGCATTCCCTGGGCATAGCTGCTATGCTTAAACAAGGCAGCACAAGAATCTCACACACACCACCACTCCCATGCACACACGGACACCACCACTGCCATGCACACACGGACACCACCACTGCCATGCACACACGGACACCACCACTGCCATGCACACACGGACACCACCACTGCCATACACACACGGACACCACCACCACGCCGTGCACACACGGACACCACCACTGCCGTGCACACACGGACACCACCACTGCCATGCACACACGGACACCACCACTGCCATGCACACACGGACACCACCACTGCCATGCACACACGGACACCACCACTGCCATGCACACACGGACACCACCACTCCCATGCACGGACACCACCCGTGCTTAATTTGTAAAAAAAAAAGTGCCAGGGCTTTCATTTGTAAAAAATTAAGTGAAAGGGCACTCGTCAGGAGGCTACTGTAGTTAGCCATACACATTACGCGACTTTGAGCTATTGGCATTGTAAATGACAATGACTTTTATTTATGTTTTTGTTTTTAAAACATAAATAAAAGACCTTTTCATTTACAATGTCAAGACCTTAAACTCGCGTTCATTTACAATGCTAATAGCTCTAACTTTTGCAATGCCGAGACCGTTGCATTGTAAATGCTTGTTATGTCTCGTTGCAGACAACTTTGGTTTACTGAGAGACCTCATCTTAAAACAAGTATTGGCATGGCCAGTGGGTCAAATTTTTTAAACTTTCCTAGTGCTTTTTGCCGATGTTGTGTAGTAGACATTAAATGGTACAATAACGGCACAATGGTACAGCTGTGCAATTCCCTAGGCACACGTGTGGATGATGTATGTTCATTAATGCATGCGCCAACACGCATATGCATGACTATGGAATGAAGCAGTTTCCTTTTTTATTTAAATGTTTAAAGTACATTATTTACATATCCAATAGGACGGGCACCATTTACACATGGCAAACTTGAAAAAATAAAAAATTAACTGCTACAAAAGTGCTTCTTGGAATGCAGCACCCTTGCAGCAAATGGCCGCAGGCTGGCCCTCAGACAAAAATGTGCGTTTTCTGTTGCTGGAAGAGATTATCACATCCCGGATGGCCGCTCGGAGTGAGACCCACATTGAATCCTGAACTGGCTGATGGTCGAGTTCTGTTTTTCTCCTTCTCACCTGTTTGGAATTTTGTGATACACGTACATGGGATCCGATACGACGGACCACCAGAGTGACTATACGAGACTAAGAAGGACCTTTCGAGAAGGAGCAAGTGTTGATTACTCTCCATCAACCTGCCAGGACGTGGCTTTTTGATTCTTTCGCAGTTAGCCCTGATAAAGCCCGCATGGGTGAAACGCGTTGGCTGTATGAACGAAGAATAAAAGAAGATTTTTTCAAGAAGTCAAGTTTCTCACATTAATTTGTGTCTTTGTGTTGTGCATATTGCATGCCATTTCTTCATGCCTCATTGTGCAATTTTTGTGCTCTAGTTGTAAAGCTACATCCTCTCTCCTGATGTTTATGTAAGAGAGGATGTTGTGGCTATGAATGGTGTTGGCCAGTGGGATCATGTATATGTTGAAGAGGGCGGGGCTGAGTGAGGAGTCTGTAGGTACTGCGAAGAGAAGTTCTTGGGCTTTGGAGGAGTAAGATGGCAGGTTGACTGTTTGAGTTCTTATTGTTCAGAATGTGCATATCCTTTGAAGAGCAGATCCCTGAATGCCGGGTCCTGTGAAGTCGTCTGATCAGGATGGGGTTAGAGACTGTGTCAACCGCCGCTGAGAGATCCAGTGGGAAGAGGGCCACAGTTTCTCCTCTGTCTGGGATCATCCGGATGTTGTCTGTTGCTACATTGCAAGCTCTCTCTGTGTTATGGTTGGGACTAAATCCTGACTGTGTGGTGTTGATGAGCTGGTGGTTAACAAGGTATTCAGTTGGGCATCGGTTGATGGTCATCTTTAGGATCTTGTCTGGGTTTGCAAGCTTCTTCAGTAGGGTGTTGGCACCTGTGTGCCTCCAGATTTCCGTGGCTCTGTCGATACAGATATTGAGGACGCGGGTGAGAACTTTGCTGATAAGGCGAGTCCTTTGTTTAAGGCGTGGTGGGAGTAAGGGTCTGATGGGGCCCAATGTGGATGGAATACATGATTGTGGCGTTTTTGTCTCTGGTGATGAGGTTCCATGTTGTCATGGTACGTTCTTTGTCTGCGATTGGTAGACTAGCTGCAAGGTCTCAAGGGTCAGCTTGAAGGTCGATGTCATAAATGACTGTGATTTTGTTGTACAAAAGGTCTGAGCTCATTGTATAGTTCTTGAGATGAGATGATGGGACTGCGGTCGTGGCGTGGTTAAGTCCTTGATAATGGAGAAGATTTTTTTGCTGCTGTTGGAGCTGGCATTGATGCGGGCCTCAATGGCGTTCCACTTGGTGTTCCAGATTGGTTAGCGGTAGTGACTCAAGCTGATATTAAAGGAGTCCATGGCTTTGTGGCTGTCGCCACCTGCATTGCAGTTGCATGTAGTGCTGCTTGGTTATCCGGAGTACTGTGTACTAGCTGGCCTGAGTGAGGTGTTGGTGCAGGGGGGTGATCTAGTCATTGAAGTTCTTGATGTCTATTGGTAGGTTGCTTGTATGTTTGGGATGGTACTTGGAGGGGGCGGAAGCCCAATCCTTCTCTGCTATGTTCTTCTTCCAGCAGTGGTTAGCTGGACCGATAGTTGTAGGTTTTCTCTGGTGTGGCATGTTGATTTTGAAACTGACGATGGTTTGGTTTGTCCATGTGATGAGTGTTGGTTTTTTGAATGTGTTGTCCATGAATGAGGTGAACACAGAGTCCAGAATGTGTGTGGCGGTGTGGGTGAGGTCAGATACATGCTGTGTGAATACAAGGTTTCTTAGGCTTTCGAGGAGGGTGACTGGATTAATGTCAGTGGGGTGCTCTAAGTGAAAATTGAGATCTCTAGGTTAAGGTGCTGAAGTCGATGATTAGTGGAGCGTTGAAGTTTACGATGTTGCTGGTGAAGTTTGCGCAGGGTCCTGGGAGTCGGTAGGCCACGGTGCCGCATAAGGTGAAGTTGATGATTCTCATTTTATAGGTGAGGTGCTCTATGTAGTGGGTTTTAGTGTCAGCAGATGCAGTGCAGCTGACAGGGATGGTCATGGCTATGTCTGGTGATGATACTGGGATTAGCCAAGTTTCCGTGTAGAAGAGGAGGTCTTGTGTAACTATAATTAAAATAATTGTACTTCCGAAATGAAGACGTATGTTACAGAACTTGCCTTACAATGTGACCAAATACTTCAAGAAGCTGGATCACCTAGGTAGGATGGTGCAGCCAGAATTGCATGGACCATGTGTGTTTTAAAAACCCTCATACGAAGATGGAGTAGCTCTTCCTAATATTAGGAAATATTAAGGAACTGCAGATGTCACCAGTAAGTGAAAGGGCATTCACCTCCTAAAATTACCAGTCTTCAACTAAGTATTGGTGAAGCTTTGGATAGCACTCCATCGGCAAACTGAACAGTTGAAAGGAAAACCGACACAAAAACAGTGCTTTAGGTAGGAACTAGATTTTCAGGCTTGACTGCACTAATAGGATTTTAACCTAGGACAATACAGAGATATCTAGATTTGGAGGCGTTTGGTTCAAATTGTACCACTCTCAGTCTTGGGAACTGTTCAGGCCATCCTTGTGCTAAATATTTCTTGACATTACACAATTCCAAATCTTTACCCATCTCCATCAACCAAACATCTTCTTGTAAACTTAACTGTTCACCATACACTAAATCAATATCACGCATGGTAAACGCAACTTCACAATCTTCTTGATCCATCTCTAGTGCTTTAATAGGGGAAACAAGTTTGGGCATGCAGTCTGCATGTACATTATATTTACCTTGAACGTACTCAATCTGGCACTGAAAAGATTGTAGTCTGGAGGCCAGTCTTGCAAGACGTGCTGACATGGTCCTACCACCCCCCGGAGCCATAAGAAAAACAAGGGGTTTGTGGTCTGTTTTTATAATAAACCTTGACCCCACAAAAAGGTTCTAAAATTTTCAGCTCCCTAAACGCACGCTAACAATTCTCTTTCTATTACGGAATAATTTCTTTCCGTATTTCTCAAAGCCCTTGAGGCATAAGCGACAACCCACTCTTTTTCATTGTCTCTCTGCAAAAGAACACCTCCCAATCCAGAGCTACTAGCATCAACCATAACAATGCATTTCACGCCACACACAAAAGGTTTAAGACATGACGCATTCCCAATAAATTCTTTCAACTTCTCAAAAGCATGAGTCATATCATCGGTCCAAATAAATTTTGCATTTTTTTTTCAACAAACATCTAAAGTTTCAAACTCTTTCAAGGCAATACCACCTAAACCACTCCAATTTGTCTTTCTTGGATGTCCGATTCTTCCTACACTCAGATTACACACTGAATATAAATTGCACAACATAAGGAAGATGGGAGCACACTGCCTCACGTCCCAGCACTCAATTCGCCCTAGTGCATCATGGTAAATGCATGATAGCACTCACTTCAGTAGTAGACTTTACATCTGTACCTTTGTTGGTGCAGTCTGTACTGTGTAAATCTAGACATGTTTTTCTGGATTCGTTCCTTCATCAGTAGAGAGAAGCAAGAAATTTTGGGGTGCTGAAACTGCTGCCCAAAGTCGTCTTGGGTCTACGTATCACTCACTGGGCGCAGGTGCATCAGAACAAGCTTGTCCGCTCAGTAACTCAAGGGAGCCTTTTCAAACAGGAGGGTAGGAGGACACTGCCTCACATCCGATCACTCAGTTTGCCACGGTGCATCATGGTAAATGCAGCATTTACTTGTTTCTCTCTGCTGATGAAGGAATGAACCCAGAATCACGTTTCTAGAGTTGCACAGCACAGGCTGTACCAACAAGAATGAAAATTGAAAGACTACTACTCAAGTAAGTGTTATTGTGCACTGCATTTACCATGATGCATTGGGGCAAATTGAATGCTGGTATGTGAGGCAGTGCTCCCACCCTCCTCCTGTTTAAACTACACAGCAAATAGACATGTAAATAGATGCAGCGCAAACATCACTAACCGCATGGCTCAGAGTACACTGGAATGGTCACCATTTGAATAAATACTGTTAAGAGGCTGGATTAATCCGGAAAGTGCCATCAAGGACATACATTACGCCCACAATGCACACACAAACAAAAACTTAATGGCCTCTAGTTTAGAAAGGAAGAAGAGGTTGATGTGTACTTCGCTGTTTGAAGTATCAATAAAATCCGGTTTTCAACTCGTCTAACTGAAAATTCTTCATATTCTGTTATACAAGAATTCAGTTAATGAAATTTAGGTGGGCAAATATTGAGAGATGCCTAGGTGGCTGTGGTCGGAAGGGCATTTTGGACTGTCCGGTTATAGGAAAATATCGGGCACCAAATGCATGCCAGTCTCAGAAATTGTAAACCAAGACGTCATAGTGGCAAAAAGGGATATAGATGGAATGGGGTGGTCTAACCCTGTCTGACCACTGACTAATGGGTTTGTAAAATACACTGGTGTATGGAGAGTGATGTGTAAGGGGAGTGATTGCCTAAAAAAGTTTGAAAAGATTTGCGACTCATTGGTGAAGCACAGTGGCCCATCATTTTGGGGATAGAAATATGCTGCCTAAAAGGTTTTCCGTGTTGCTTAACTTGCGTAAATGCGAGACCTATTGCATTACAAATGGTTGTTTAACTTTAACACTGAGCGCGGTGCAAGCTTTAATGTCTTTGAAGCGGGCACCGTGCTCAGTTTTAAAGCAAAACAATAATAATCAGAGCGCGGTATCCCATATGTGGATGCCGCGCTTAACATGAAAGTTTAATAAAAGTAACATTTAAAACGATTGCAGCTTCCCTAAAACGGGCACCGTGCTCATTATGAAAATACCAAAAAAAGGAGCCGCCATTATCCCAATCAGTGCCAAAAACCAAAAGTGCTCGCCCACTTAATAAAGCAGACCGTGTAACGAGCCAAGTAAAAGGTCCAGTCGTCATGGGTGGTAACAATTGCAGACAGGGTGGTAGGAAGGATGGACTAACAAGCCTACTTACGAATCAGAAGGCAGCATTGATGAAGGTTAATGACTCAAGCCTATGACAAATATGGGCTGAGAGTGGGAGAGGCTTCCACTGCATATCCCAATAAAGCATGCCTCACAGAGCGAGCAGCGCATGTGTGCTTCCCTTAGGCTCGACCTAAAAACAGTATTCATAAAGTCCGAAAATTTGATTCTGCTGAAAAGCAGTGGTAAGGTGCCTAAAGGGTGAAAATAGTCAATTAACCGCTTGATTCCTGAAATATGTCTTTCGTAACTAATCAGCAAATTAACAACGCTTTTGATGAACTGGTTCCATAAGGTGATTTAAATGGGCCCCACCCCACATTTAAGAAAAGCATGTCTTGACCGCAGGCAGTTGAGTTGAATCAGATCCCAGATGAGCTCCCTGGCAAATGGCAACAAACCACTGTATTAGCTGTGGTCGTGGAACTGTACATTTATCTTGTCCTCTCTTGCACAATGTGAACTTGCACCAATTACTCTCCTTTTTCTTATCTATTTTTCCTTATAGTTTTATTTTTGAACTTTTTCTGATTTTAATTCATATTTATGATTTTAAATAATCAAACATTCAAACGTATTCTTACCGTAGATCTATCAGTACCTTTTGACACCACGAACAACAATATTGTTGTCAACTGTTTTAACCATCTGATGGGCATGTGAGGTATATGGCTGCAGTGGCACAAACCTTTCTTACAGATGTGCCATCAGTTATGATCATATACGTTTTTGGAGAGACACATGATGACAAACTACTTCTGGGTAGCTATTTGTGGAATGGTGCAGCACAGAGGTTCTGCTCTTTGGATGAATCAATTGCATGCCACTACTTTTTCAGTAGCCAGCAAAATATTGCATATCCCCACTGAGTAGGTCCATCAAAAAATCTGAATGATCTGTACATGGAATCTTTTCCTCAATTCACTGGTGATGACCGTGGTAAAATTGCACAGTTTAATTTGTACCCTCTTTTCGGAGGCTTACTCAAAGACACAAAAGGCACCTAGTAGTTTCATTGTGTCAGCGGTACTGTATTCCAGTTTATTTGAATTCTCGTGGTAATTTGATTGGCCAGCTCCAGGCCCGTTACAAGAGAGATGTTAGGGTCATCTATGGCTTAAAACCGAATGATTATTTGATACACTGGTTTAAAGATCTGGACCTTCGGTCTGTAGATCTTCAAATCCACTTGTGAGCAGTCACACTGATGTCAAATTGATCAGCTGCTCTTTTCCTGAACTAAATGACTCCAGAAGTCAGTCAATCATTTAAATAATGTATGCAAAACCAGCTCTCCTTCCAGCTGCACCTCTGTATCTGTCGTTTTGCTGTTTTTAAGCTTTTTATAACATGGTTTGATAACTGGTTATTCATCATGTTTAGTTATAGCTCTTTTTCTTTTAAATAAAGTTTTTTCTAATTAGCCTTCTGTTTGTATACATGCTACTCCTTGAAACGTTCTTTGATGGAAGCTGTTCTGTGATTTATAGATAATAGAAACAAACGTTAAAAGACAGTGGGAGATGTGGCCTTTCACCCATGAGACCGTATGTTGTAGATGGCAATTTGCCTTAGGCCTTTTCATCTGACTGGTGGGCTTGCATGTGTTGGAAGTAAAAAAAAAAATGTATTACCAATTTTATTGAAAGTTTTACGGCAAGACACATAATTTTCCAAAACAGAAATCTCAGACAGGCAATGAATGACATTGCAGGAATTGAGATCAGTATAGCCAACCTGCTTAGAGTTCCAATGATAGCCCATAATAGTTACGTTTCCCCCATATTCGGCCATGCTTCGGAGGACAGCTACAGGCATGGACTATGTCCCTCTTGGCGATCAGGCAAGCCCCCTCCCCCCCCCCCCCAGAAATGCCCGCTTCGCATACGGGCCCCCAAAGTCCTCCACCAGCCCCAGCAGTACATTATGAGGGGTGAGTTCCACTGTGCGGCCCAGGACCGGACAAAGTTCCCGACCCACTCCCTCCTAGCAGGGCCTCCACGCTGGACAGTTCCATGCCATATGGAGAAAGTCCGCACCTGGAAGCGCATGCGGCAGGGGTGTCAGCGGAGAAGCGCTGCAAATGCTGGGGTGGTGAGATATGTGGCATTTAGATAGGTGAATTGAACCATACTCAGCCGCGCTGAAATCGCTAACTCACGGGGCGCCATGCAAGCCTCCCTCCATTCAGCTTCATCCAGGTCTCCACCCATGCCTCCCATCGCTGCTTAGCGCACCCAAGCCCATCTGGGGTGTGGATGACCAGCGAATAATAGATCCTTGAGATGGCTCCCCTATCCAGATGCCCAGATAAGATCTTTGTCTCTAGCTGACTGTATTCAGATGGGGACGAGTCTGGGAGAGTGTGGACCTGCAAAGCGGGGCATAGTTAGAGATGCCCAAAAAACTGAGATTTGGAGAGGGAGTACGAGACCGTAAATCTTGGAACGTCTCGAGGTGGCCCCCTTTAAAGACATCTCCCAGGTAAGAAATCCCAATCCAGTCCCTGGGGACAAAGCCCTTCAAAGTTGAGAGCTGACACAGCACGTTCCCTACCACAAAGGAGTCCGCTCGGTATGCCGACAGTCCCGGTTGATGAGCCGAGGGGGCGCCCTCCAGCAGGTAAGAGACATTAGCGTACAAGAGCGCTATGTAGTGGGCAGACGCACCCCGTAGAGGAGCTCAAGCAGACCATCTAAGTTCCGTAAATAAATCTCCAAGTAGTATGCCTGGTCTTCCCACCCACATGTGAACCATTCATTAATCGTTAATAGGTGGGCTGCAAGGTATTAAAGGTATATGTCCGATAGCACCAGGCCACGATCATAGGGGGGAATTGCGCAGTGTCTGAAAAGCTACTCTATTCCTGGCACCCACCCTCACTAAGTTAGTGATCTTGGCGTTCAGGTAGTAAAACCATTTGCGGGGGATGGGGTGGGGGTAGTTACCTAGAACAAATAAATGACGCGGCTAGCACACCCTCTTAAAGAGGGTGGTACGCCCCATAGGGTTCAACGGAAGAGTCGCCCAGTGGTGTACATCACGTTTGAGCATTTGGGTCACCCCCTGGAAATTAAGATTACACGCCAGCTCTGGGAAGGGGGATTTACTAATCTCTAAATATTTAAAGTCGTTGCACCTGATGAGAATGTTTGGCGACCAAACCCGCCCTTGAGCATCTCCCCTCACCTCCACTAGGCAAGCCTTGCCCTCATTAATCCAGAGGCCGGATGCCTCGCCCAGTAACCGAAGAAGGGATTGGCATTGGGGCCAAGAGCGCTCCGTATTTTGCAAAAATAAAAGAACGTTCCCTGCATATATCGCAATGCGGTCCTCAAATCCACTGCCAGCCCCAGATTTGCGCATCATAGAGGATGGGCCGTGCCAGGGGTTCAATCGCCAGGGCGAAGAGCAGTAGAGAAAGCGAACAACCCTGGCACATACCGCAATCAATGTTGAATAGGGAAGAAAGGAGCCGACCGGTTGGGGTGCTATAGAAAAGATGCACTATGTAGTAGAACACCTACCACTGTCCAGCCTGCTGGAGGATCCTCCCAAGATCAGAACAGGATAATGTCAAGTACAGCAACACCAACCAGTCAAGGCGGTATGACGAGCTGGGAGACGACACCCAGGTCAGTGTCTGTGGGTTGGAAAATCATGGGAGTGTCTGATAAGTTGCCATTCAAACGTCGTTGAGGGTTGGAATTGAGGCAGCCTTCACCGGGGCCCTCCCTAGCCGTGTCCAGCTCGGCCCAGGACCTCTGAAAGCAGGAACGGTTTTCCCTCTGCCGCCGATGAGGTTGTGCCGGGGCATGCTCCACCGGATCACCCGAGCGAAGCCGCCCGGAAGAAGGTCTCTGCCGCTCCATCGCCCATTCCCATGCCGGGTCCAGTGTGTCAAAGAAGAGACTACTAGATTGAAAGATAACTTTAAGGAGAGCAGGGAAGAGGAGCATGTAACGCAGGTTGAGTGCCCAGAGCTTTTGTTTCACTTTGACAAATGATCGCTGGCGCTGCTGCACTGTCCTGTTGTAAACGGGAAAGATAATGACTCTGGAGTTGGAGAACTGCAAGTCTGATTGAGCTCAGGCCTCCTTCAGGATGAAGTCCTGGTCCTTGAAGTTAAGGAGCTGTAAGATCACAGGTCGAGGAGGGGCTCCAGGTGGGGGCTTCGGCGCCAGGGAGCAATGCGTGCTCTCTATGACAAAGAAGGTGGACAGATTGTTCACGTGGATCCATGATTTGAACCAGTCTTCCAGTGCCCCAGCAAGACCCGGCTGCCCCAGGGACTCCGGAAGGCCAACAAGTCTGAGGTTATTGCTCCATGATCTGTTTTCGGCATCTTCTTCAAGGTTCGTGAGCGCTGATAGGCGGACATTTTAGACATCTGGGTTTTAAGAGAGGCAATCTCCTCTTCCGCGATGAACACTCGAGCTTCGACTTACGTTGTTCTGTCCAGTAGAGAGAGGTCTATTTGAAGACCGTCGACTTTAGTTTCAACTGCCTCCCTGGAGTCTTGAATGGCTTTAAGGATCACCCCAGGTTTGCCAACCCCCTGCTGCACCGAAGCAGGCGCTCGCACTACAATTTCACCTGCGCCTTCCCTGAGGTCAGGCGATGGGACCATATACGGGTCCATCTTGGTTTGGACTGGGGTCTGTGGTGGCACCTTCCCGCGCCCCATTCTCCAGAGGAGCCACAGGGCCCACCCACGACCCCCGGATAGCAGATGGGGGTGGGCCACACACATCCCTACTGGGCAAGCGCTCCGGAAGTTTCTTGGTGCAGGTTGAGTGGGTCATCCTCCTTCACACCTGCCCGTCGTGGTGAAACTCAGCGTGGAGCGCCCAAAAGGAGAGGGTGGGTGAGGCCCCTGTTGATCTAAAGGTGCGAGACTCCCCGCAGCATCAGGCACAACCCGAGAGGCAGGTCCCCCACTGTCTGATCCAAAGCGGTGCAGCCCAGCCTTCGGTCGCCACAGTCTCGGGACCCACGTCGCAGGCTAGTGAGGCGGCCGCACCGCCAAGCAGAGTCTGCTTCTGCCACTCCATCTGTTTTTTTTGTTTTTTGTTTGTTTCAAAAACCTTTATTTCACATCGCATAGAATACACAGCTGTGAAGCCACAACCCGGAGGCCAGCAGCGCTACATAGCAACATTTCAGATGGAATAACACAGCCTGATAGCCAGCATCCCATAGGGCCCGGCGGCGTTGTATCACTCGCACGATATTAATCCATACCTGCGTGAAACATGTCTGATCATTTTAGAAAACTCTTTCTTTATGTCCTTGGAAACCAAATCAACAGTACTCTAACCCAACCTCCTGCCATGGCCCCAGACTGTAAAATAACGATGTATGACGTCTCGCAGTGCCCAACCCATGGAACACGTTTTTTTTTCCACAGTCATGAGGATCATGGGGTCCCCAACCTCCCCTTGTATGGACACTGTGACGTTGACCATCGCTTATCGCACCAACTTTCTTGACCGCAATTTAAACTCCCATGACACCCCACCCATCCCCAAATCACAACTTCCCCTCCCCCCCCCTCTGCCGAGATTAGAACCCTTCCCAATGTGGTCTGTGTGCCCTACAATTTGATTCACCAGAAACAAGCAAAAACAGTGATATCGGGTCTGCGCAATCAGCTCCTCAAAGCTGGTCACCAGGTGGTGTGAGTTCTGGAGGACTAATGCCTTCGTGTCCCGTGACTACCAGTTCCGGGCTATTTTGCGTCAGAGGGGCATCCAATCCCACCAACTCCTGAATCATTACCCCCCATGCCTGGAGAACCTCTGGCAACTTCCCATCCCTTCTAGTATGCCTAATATGGTCTTCCTCTGCCAGCGCCCATTCTCTCAGATCAGACTTCCATCGCTGCAGCACCGGACCCTGTGGGGATAACCAGTGTATTGCAATGCGGCTTCGAGCTGTCACCAGGCCCAATACCAAAAAACGCCTGCTCACCTTTCGTTTGGGGTCCCGAGGGATTAGGCCTAAAAGGCATGGGAGGGGGTCCAATTCTATTACCCATCCGGACACCTTTTCCAAAACCTCCCGGACCGACTACCAGTATGTTTGGAGGACCGGACACTCCCACACCATATGCACAAAGTCTGCCATTGGGTTGCGGCATCTTGGGCAGTGCGCGTCCCTAGTGCTATCAATGGTCTGGAGACGCCTAGGGGAAAGGTAGGTCATATGTATAATGTTGTACTGAATTAATTTAAATCTGTTGCTATGCCACTCCACCTGTTACTGCCCACAGCAAGTGGGGGGGCCCACTCCGGCTTCAAACAGGAGCTGGCCAGCGACCCCGGTCCAGACGTGTCACCCTCTGCGACGGGCGGCAACGCTCGTGACTCTGCGGCACATCAGACTGCAATCAGGATATGGCCAGTTGGGAGGCGTTCCATGGGGCACAGAAGGGGTCAGATAGGGCAGTGAGGCACAGCAGCAAGCCACCGTGCACCGAATCCGGGAGGCAGCTGCTGTCGGGTAGGATGATAAGGGATTGCAGTCGGGCGACGAGAGCTACTCTAGGGCTTGACTGCCATCTAGGCCACCTTGGCCATACAGGAAGTTATTGTTTTAATTGAGAAATGGATGTCTGTTTGCCTACATTTAAAACCTAGACCTGGGCTTATTCTGGATAAAATGAGTTAAAATTTTCTACCCCCCCCCCCCACACACCCCCACCCCCAAAACGGTTCACATTATTAATCTTGAACCTGTACATCCACCCAGGCCAGTAGAACAAACCTGCAAAGATACAGACCCTGAGCAGCCTACTTAAAACCCTCCAATGCATCCATTCACAAGTCCATATTATGCTGTATGGAGACTTCAATATGAATTTACTGCAAGACCCACATCTGAAGCCTCCCTCTCAAATTCCACAGATAATCTGTAACCAGGCAAGAACAGACTAGCGTGGTATGGCGTGCATCAACGCACTTGAAACCATGGGTCTCCACACGTTAAATGGGTGTCCTCCTCAGAACTAGCCAGCAGTGTTCACCAGACTAACCGAGCAAATTTCACCCTGGACTACACTCTGATTGACCCCAAACTTTTTGCCTGGCTCATCAATTTCTCTATAAATGCCAGACTAGAAAGTGACCATTCTGCTCAAACATTTGCATTAAAGTTCAGACCCCCAAGGGCCTCGGAGCCAATTTGACTATCTTCGTCTGCACACATGTTCAACTTGAGGTGCCTCATATTGAAAGATTCAGCTAGTATCATGGACTTTGTCAATGTCTACTTCAATACGAAGCCGTTGAGAGCGACCACCATCAATTCGCCCACATTGGCCTGGGAAGGTTCATCAAGGCTTTTGCAATTGCATATCCAACCAAGCCTCCTCTCAAGGAAAGCTGCGGACCGGCGTGGGCTAAATGATTCACGTAACCGCTACTGAAAATGACAAAGCAACTCAATAGGGAAAACAGATGAGCACTTAAGGTGGGCTGTTAATCCAATAGTGAAACTGATCTAAAATTTCCGAAATGAGACCAGTATATAAAAAAGCGATTTGGATGGCTAAATCCAACTTACTTCATGACCGGCTTCTGGAATAAATTGCTCCACACAAGTAAAAAACTTCCAAACCATTTTGGGCCATAATAAACAAATTAGTAAATCATAATGCTGACATCACTGAGTCCGCCCTGTCAACACACATAGCTGCAGTTTACACCCAGGCAGATCTAGGCTAGCCATCGTGGCCACAAGTGGAGGTCCATTGGCTTAATTCTCAATGTTCACCACCACCACAGGCACCTTACTCCATGCTGAACCACACACAGGCAGTACGAATCCTGAAAAGGCTCCGGTCCCAGGGGGCACCAGGGCCTACCGGCCTTCCAAATGTGTTGTTTAAAAAAGACCTCTCCTTTTAGGCCACCCATTTAACGCTGTTATTCAATCACACATTTTTAACTAATTCCATCCAAGACTCTTGGTGTGGCAGAACTTCAACCAATTTGCAAATCAGGCATTCACGTAGATCCCGCAAACTACAGAATAATCGTCCAAATCGAAGTAGAAGCAAAGCTTTATGCCTCAAAAGTGCTCTTGGATCTGGGGCCCTGGGTCAATCAGCCAAATATTATTCCGAAAGCACGGACTGGCCTCCGAGCAGGCATGAGCACAATAGCAAATTTGCTGGCGGTAACTCTTCATGCAGAAAAAGCAAAAGCAAAATCCAACAAGCTATACTGCTGCTTTTTTGTGTGAAAGGCAGCCTTCGTCAAGATCCTGCCGGAACAGCTGTAGGGGAAAAAATTACCCGCTGGGGGTTGCTGCCAAAACTTTTGGACACAATCCTCAAACTTTACACTTACACCTGGGTACACATCAAAATCTGTGATGGCCAAAAAGCTACATGTAAAATTAGCACCAACCTAGGTCGAAAACAGGGATGTATCCTGGCGCCCCGTCTATTTAACATCTACATGGCTGATCTGGACTGTGATCTGGCCCAGGTGTTGAACAATCCCCCCACCCCCAGGCACAACTATGATGCTTTCACTATGCAGGCAACCTAGTCTTACTCAGCCAAACACCATCAGCTTGCACCTTCTAATTGATCAATGAAGCAAATACATTCCAAATCTGCATCTGGAACCCGATCTTAGCAAAACTAAGCTGGTTTGCTTCTCGAGTCACTTCGTCAAATTGAAGCCCAAATTCACTTGGTGGGCAAATGGTCGTGTTGTAGAATCGGCAAAAAATGTACAAGTACTTTGGCGTTTATATGGATTCTCACTTAACTTTGAAGCCCACCTTGCATCCAGAAGAGCAACTGTGAACAAACCTTTGTTTGCAATCAAAACATTACAGCAAAAGACCTGCAACACCTCGGCACATCATCTTCTTCAGGTAATTAGTGCAAAATTCATGCCAACACTCTTATGGTTCAAATCTCTTCGAAAAGTTGTTTGTGTTACCACAGTATTTGTTACAAGAACAAATCGGGCTAAAGTTTGGCCTCCACCACCATGGCCCTGTAAGGAATGTAGCCTTTGTTAAATTGAGCCAGAGGCTGAGATCTGCCACATTGGACCTAATCTCCCACCTGTGCTGGCAAAGAATTGAAAAACAGCCCCACAATTAGACCTCCTGGCACTTCTTCATCCAACAATCCATTAAAGCCCTGCAACTGATGCCTCTCTTACTATAAGTACAAGTACTTTATCTCATCGTAACCAGAATGCTCTCCATTTTAGGGCCCATTGTCTGATAGCTGCAATTTTCGTGGATGGTGGTTCCAAACAGCTCTATATGAGTTTGTTTTAACTATCAGTCAGCTACATTGCCAAACAAAATGATTCATGTGCACTATTGACTGTAAAGTTCTAAGTGTAAGCACTTTAGTCAATGATCACAATCTGACTATGCTGCTTTTTACTACATTTTATGTACATTTAATTTTATCTATTTCTGTTTCCTGTATAAGTAACATTTATTGTCTGTGCAGCGCTCTGATATCGCGCTTTATAAAACTCTCCAAATAAATAAAATAAATAAATAAATGCCCCGGCAGTTTATTTTTCGGACCTTATCACTAACTCCTGTATTGAATGTTTTACTGACGAGTGAATTTTCGCCCCACAATTGGAGGTTGTCTGTTAGCCATTAAACAAAAAAGGAGTTTTATCTTGTTATTGTTTGTTTTAATATGTCTAATAATGTAGATTGTAATGATTTTAATTATTCAAACAATAAAGAATTTTCACTTTCATTTAACAAAATAAGTTGTATTGCAGCACTGGTTAGGTTAAGCCTGCTGGGCAGTGCAAACTGTGGTTGCAAAATACCTTCTGTCATCTTATCAAGAACTTACAGTGGTCTTAAAACCCTTCCATTGCTTATCATTGGTTGGCTTTTTTGTTGCCCCTTTGTGATTGCTTCTGAATTGATGACTTGACTTATCCATCTTGTATTTGTTCCCCACCTTGGTCATAAATAAAACAATGGCCCTAGACTATTGATTAGATTGACTTAATCAACAAAGCATTTTTGGTTTAGGAATGCGATTCAATCTGCATTTCAGAAATCAAGCTACATGGGAGAGAAGGTTATTAAATGAGCAATGAACACCATAACCACATTTCAAAATTGTATTTATCAAAAAACAAACTAACACAGTTATTTACAATATCAACAAATTATACTAATACACGGCGCAAGAACTAGAAGAATTGTAGTCAAGAGTGAGAAAGGGGTGCTCAAGTGAGAAGAAAGAAATTCAAAGGCAGTTATAACGTACAATTCAAATATTTACAAAAAAGGGAAAACAATGTCACGCGGTATTGTTTCCGCTCGTTGAACAAGCCTGTCCAAACTATTCAAAGGGAAAATGGGGGGAAATGAGGGGTACAGGCACGTAAATTAAAAAGTGTCGACGTTTCGACCCTGATGCTCTAGGGATTTTTGCTTCCTCGGCTGCGGGTCTTCATCAGGACGTGGGGGGAGGGGAAAAAAGACCTGGCCGTGATCACACTTGCTGTCTGGATCAGCCACCAAAACAGCTAGTCAGGTGCGACTCCCTCCAAGCTGGCTAGGATTCACCTAATCATGGTTCAGATGATCCTATATTAAAATTGGACTTGTGGTATAAACGTAGAACCGATGTCGTGTGGATCAAAGGTATCCTACCGGCGCCTCCAGGGCCCTCCGGTAATGCGGGAAAGAGTTTAAACGCCGCTTGTGTGAATAATTACAGACACATGGCGTAAAATTGGACCCTCAGTCTGGGAAACTCTGAAGGTGACGATTGCCCGCAGATACCGAACCACCAACCAAGGCAACGAAGGTAACGGTGGTACCTGCTTTCTTTTGGGAACAAACCAGTGGCAATTCCAATTTTACGCCATGTGTCTGTAATTATTCACACAAGCGGCGTTTAAACTCTTTCCCGCATTACCGGAGGGCCCTGGAGGCGCCGGTAGGATACCTTTGATCCACACGACATTGGTTCTACGTTTATACCACAAGTCCAATTTTAACATAGGATCATCTGAACCATGATTAGGTGAATCCTAGCCAGCTTGGAGGGAGTCGCACCTGACTAGCTGTTTTGGTGGCTGATCCAGACAGCAAGTGTGATCACGGCCAGGTCTTTTTTCCCCTCCCCCCACGTCCTGATGAAGACCCGCAGCCGAGGAAGCAAAAATCCCTAGAGCATCAGGGTCGAAACGTCGACACTTTTTAATTTACGTGCCTGTACCCCTCATTTCCCCCCATTTTCCCTTTGAATAGTTTGGACAGGCTTGTTCAACGAGCGGAAACAATACCGCGTGACATTGTTTTCCCTTTTTTGTAAATATTTGAATTGTACGTTATAACTGCCTTTGAATTTCTTTCTTCTCACTTGAGCACCCCTTTCTCACTCTTGACTGCAATTCTTCTAGTTCTTGCGCCGTGTATTAGTATAATTTGTTGATATTGTAAATACCTGTGTTAGTTTGTTTTTTGATAAATACAATTTTGAAATGTGGTTATGGTGTTCATTGCTCATTTAATAACCTTCTCTCCCATGTAGCTTGATTTCTGAAATGCAGATTGAATCGCATTCCTAAACCAAAAATGCTTTGTTGATTAAGTCAATCTAATCAATAGTCTAGGGCCATTGTTTTGTTTATATCATTGATACCCAGGCCCTTTGATTTGGTGGGTGATACCCCATTGATTTAATGGCCACCTTGGTCATAGCCTATCCGCTAGCATCCTTCCACTGCTCACTTTTAGGTATCTACTTTTTTCTTTTTGCTTAAGCATTCCTTGAGAGTGTTTGTGTTTTCTAGCTGTCCCACTCGTTGCCCACCCCATTCTCGAGAGAGATATTTTATTTAACCGTTCCAGATCAGTAAATTTAAAAAGACACCACGTCACACACATGCCTTATGACTCATGTGCACGGCTAATGAATGACTCCGGCTTGTCATCATTTGTTCATGCTGTACAGCATCTCCTCATTTTTGCCACTGTTGTACACTAGGATCACAGGGAATTGATGTAGCCAATAAATCTCAAAGGCGCTACCTATTGGGATTGCCAATGCTTGTTTTAAATAGGAGTTGGTGTGAGGAAGCACGCTTTACTAGTCTAGTAGCAAAGTTGAGCAGACTCTTTGTCGTGGAGAGCTGTAAGGCCCTCTGGACGCCTGTGGCCCTGGGCTCGTCACAGGTTTGAGTCAGCATCTCTAGCATGAGTCACGGGTCTGAGTCAGCATCTCTTCAGTGTGCGTGGGTGGATGACGGTCATCGAGCCTCTGCAGCATCCTTCTCATCTGAGGAGACCCTCCTACCCCTGTCCAGATGGATGGGTACCACGCCATAACATCACCTCCCCCCTCTGGCTCGCATGCTCTTAACTCTTCATTTCGAAATGGACCTGCGTGTTTTAGCTGATGTGTGCCACCTGGGGACATTGCAGCTAAAAGCATCGCACAGATCATAACTCAGTCCGTTTCTAAAGCTGCGCATTGACCGCTAAACTGAAGAGCGCCCCAGGCGAGCTTGAGTCCATTGCATTGGGGAGTGTGCGCCACAGTATTTTTCATTTCCCTTCAGTTCCTCTGGGCAGTTTAGCTTTTGCCCTGCAAAGTCTATTTAATGTGGAAAACCCTTGGGTCTGATATTTAAAAAGTGGGTTGTGAAACTAACGGGGCCCAGACATTATATTTATTTTGTAGATAGCTATCCGAGCACTAGAAATGGTAGATGTTTATCTGTTACGTAAGCCGCTTGTAAATACCAAAAAATTATTAAAAACACTCCGTTGTTTTTTGACCAATGGTCTAAATAAACATTATCTTGACAGACTGACTGAAAAAACGCTCTCTCTCTGTCCCTCGTCAGGGTTTTCCATCTCTTGCTCTGTTCATCTGGTATTCACCATTCTCTTACATTTACTACAGCATGGGGCTGATTGACCGTTGTGATGCCGTCCTTTTCATTTTCCCTGTCATGGCCTTTTCTTGAAAAGTTAAAAATATATGCTTTGGCCAAAATCTCAAAGCCACTATGTTCACTAATCATTTTAGGAATAGGAATGATTATACCAGTTGCCTTAAAAGGGATAGTAAACACTTTCAGAATGAATGGGTGCCCTCATCGTTTACCAGCCATTAATACTTTCTAATCAATAAATAAATGAAAAAAAAATACTGATGGCAAACGATGTCCTTCCTAAATGCTGGCTTCTGATTCGTTAATAGGCTTGTTAGTCCTTCCTTAGTGCTGCCTTGTCTTTATTTTAACCTCCCATGAGGACTGGCCCTTTTACTTAGTTTGTTAAATGGTATGTCTGATTTAGTCTGTAAGCTTTATTTTCTTTAATGCGTTTCTCCTACTGCAGACGCGAAATATTTTCCTGCAACATTCAGTGCGCCATGCGTGCTTTCACTTTCCAAGCAGCCCGGGACAATGGCGATCGCTTCTTGAAATTGAAATAGGTCTGAGAGTTTGAGCTATTGGCATTATAAATGGCAATACCTTTTATGTACGTGTTAATTATCAAAACAGATAAATAAAAAGGCATTGTCGTTTTCTATCGCAATTGCTTAAACTCTTGCAAATGCCATACCGATTGCATTGCTAATGCTTGTTTCTTCTGCTGTCAGCTTTCCATGGAAGACCATCCTTTTTTATACTTTTTCTCATCTTACCCGCTTGCCCCCTGTATGCTGCTTCCACCTTCATGCCCCCGCCCTCACGCTCTCCTTGTTGCTCTCGAATCCACCAGCTCAGCCCTTGATTCTTCCTCTGCATCCATCCCTCTGTGGTTTTATTTAATTTTTTCATCACCCTTGCAACATCTGTTCCTTTGTTGCTCCCCGTCCCTCTCTTCTCACTGCCACTCGCTGGTGGTGGAAGTATTGACCATCTTCCACCTCCATTCTCCATTGTTCTCCCACTCCCCTCTAAAAAAAAAATTTAAGTGTTTTTTGTTTTTACTCTTTAAGATATCCTGGCATCTGCAATTTGCTACCAGGCCTCCTCTTTCCCGGAATAAGCTTTCTCCCACCATTTATGTGTATATATTCCACTCCAAGGTGGGTGGACATCATCTTGGAACAGTAAGTTAAGAAAAAAAAGGCTGCTGCGTTTTGACGTATGGTGCATGTGCTCATATTTCATCACGCTGGATCATATGCCAAAATAGCCTTTGCCCCATGATGTATGCGTGGTGATGTAAGCACACGTATACTTTATCATGATAGAGCCAGCTTTTGTTTACTTTTTTCCCCCTGATGATATTTAATAGTTGTTTAACAAAAAGAGAGAGAGGAAGAGAGTCGCTCTTAACCTCTTCAGCGCGACCACGTTTCCCCCTCCGGTGCTGGGCCGTAATAGAAACGGGCGTGGTCATGACGGAACGGTTCCGTCATGAGCACAGCTCAACCGTAGCTCATGACGGAACCGTTCCGTCATGAGCATGGAAGGGGTTAAACCCCCTGTAGATCAATACACAACAACGAATGAGTGACTAGAAGTGTAATCAAAAATGGTTGCACTAAATTACAAGCATTTACAATGCAACCGTCTCGGCATTGCAAAAGTTAGAGCTATTAGCATTGTAAATGAACGCGAGTTTAAGGTCTTGACATTGTAAATGACAAGGTCTTTTATTTATGTTTTAAAAACCATAACATAAATAAAAGTCATTACAATGCCAATAGCTCAAAGTCGCGTAATGTGTATGGCAAACTACAGTAGCCTCCTGACGAGTGCCCTTTCACTAAATTTTTTACAAATGAAAGCCCTGGCACTTTTTTTTTTTTACAAATTAAGCACGGGTGGTGTCCGTGTCTGCATGGCAGTGGTGGTGTCCGTGTGTGCATGGAAGTGGTGGTGTCCGTGTGTGCATGGAAGTGGTGGTGTCCGTGTGTGCATGGAAGTGGTGGTGTCCGTGTGTGCATGGGAGTGGTGGTGTCCGTGTGTGCATGGCAGTGGTGGTGTCCGTGTGTGCATGGCAGTGGTGGTGTCCGTGTGTGCATGGCAGTGGTGGTGTCCGTGTGTGCATGGCAGTGGTGGTGTCCGTGTGTGCATGGCAGTGGTGGTGTCCGTGTGTGCATGGCAGTGGTGGTGTCCGTGTGTGCATGGCAGTGGTGGTGTCCGTGTGTGCATGGCAGTGGTGGTGTCCGTGTGTGCATGGCAGTGGTGGTGTCCGTGTGTGCATGGCAGTGGTGGTGTCCGTGTGTGCATGGCAGTGGTGGTGTCCGTGTGTGCATGGCAGTGGTGGTGTCCGTGTGTGCATGGCAGTGGTGGTGTCCGTGTGTGTATGGCAGTGGTGGTGTCCGTGTGTGTATGGCAGTGGTGGTGTCCGTGTGTGTACGGCAGTGGTGGCCGTGTGTGTATGGGAGTGGTGGTGTCCGTGTGTGTATGGCAGTGGTGGTGTCCGCGTGTGCATGGCAGTGGTGGTGTCCGTGTGTGCATGGCAGTGGTGGTGTCCGTGTGTGCATGGCAGTCGTGGTGTCCGTATGTGTATGGCAGTGGTGGTGTCAGTGTGTGCATGGCAGTGGTGGTGTCCGTGTGTGTATGGCAGTGGTGGTGTCCGTGTGTGCAGGGCAGTGGTGGTGTCCGTGTGTGCATGGGAGTGGTGGTGTCTGTGTCTGCAGCGCGTTATAGCCGAGACCTAAAAAGGACAAATGATAGTGCACATGCATACACATAGCACAGTATAACGCGGGCCAGGCGCTGCGATTCCATGTCAACGGCAGATTGTGCGCTACACAAATGCCAATGCAAAAAATACATAAGAGCAGAGCGCGAGGGCACCAGCTTTTCATGCAAGGTGTTTGGTGGAGGCGGAGTTTTCACTGTACTTATCTGCACAGATGTATCACTCACTGTAATGCGTAAAAGCGTTTTCTATGTAAAGTGCCCATCCACGATATAGGAAGCTGTCCCTATAGGCTTCGACTAGTAATTGTTTTTAAGATTGTATATTGATGTTTTTGTTTCGTTTCTGTCTTTTCCTTGCTCCCGCCTGCTCCACTTATGACAATCCCACCTTCTGCTGCTGCTGCTGGCAGAGACCGCTCAGAAACAAGTACAGAGAGAAACACAGGCACCAGCTCGGAGGCCCCTCTGTTTTATAGAAATGATGATAATAAAAAAAAAACCTCCTTTCTACCAAAAGGAAGGAAGCGGGGTCAAAAACATTAGGGTTGGGGGAGAGAGGGAGGTGGGAGGAAAGGACCCGGACTTCCCTGGAAGGCTGCCAAAGCTACTAAAAATAGCTAAATCACACAGACTGCTAGTGAAATAAGGACACAAAGAGCAGCAGGGATGGCTTCCAGAGGGGGCGGGCCTGGGAGGGTGAAGTCACCGAGGAGGCGGGGCATCCAGGGCGACGGGGCACATTTAAAAGGACAGAAGAGGTTTCACACAGTCGCTTCCGCTATTAAAATGAATGCCTTCTTCTGCGGACGGCGGGAGGCGACTGTGTGGTCAGTTTACACATCTATCGTCTTTCTATCAGCGAGGCACGCTTGTTTGCCGTGTTTGTGTCTCTGTGGCCAGCAAGGCGCCCCTCTCGCTGTCCCAGTGTGGCGTATATGGTTGGGCTAATTAATGATTATCTGGTACCGAGCCTCGGTTCCATGATAGTGAACTCTGAGAAAGATACACTCCACTCAGTGCAGCTGAAACAATAGGGATTAATGTGACCGCGACGGCGTTATGAGGGGGACAAAAGGTTACCAAATGATTCCGTGCAACCAATGACAATGTGCACCTGCCCTGCTTTTCATTCAACACAACCTGCTGCATTGTGTGAGCTGTGGTCCCTAGAACCAACTAACGCCCGTGAAAGCAACAGTTAACTCAAAGAAAAGCCCCATACTGGAATAGTTGCCCTGCTGACTGTGTTCATCTGGTAATCTAGGGAGAGTCTTTGCGGATCGCGCCGCTCGCCTCTCTGCAGACTCCCCCTGCATTCCAGAGAGGCACGCGACGCGATCCGGTATGCCATGCAGCTGTGGACACAAGACATGGCCGCGCGCACAACGTTCTCCTATGGGAAAACGCTGCGCGCGGCCAGGTCTTGTCTCCCTTTGGCGTTCTCAGACTGCTGAGACGCCGACTATAGTTCTCTGGCGAGAACGCGCTTTTCAAGCGCGTTATAGCCGAGCCCAAAAAAAGGACAGAACCAGTGTTTGTAAAAGGAACCCTCACTCACCGACCTGGTCGGTGACATGCTTCATCATAGGGTTCCACCAGAGAAGAAAAATGCTTCCCTGGTGTGCTTCTAAGTCTGTGTTACAGCGGAGCAGGAGTTTTTATAGTCGTGTATGTGCTAAGTGACAGTGAAGAAGTGAGATTAAAAGGTATCTGGTTCTAGCCCATCAACTATTTTATAAAAGGCTGACCAAAGACCATTAAAAAGGGTGAGACAGATGTAAGTAAGTTCTATAAAGTAACTAATAACATCCGATTTTTAGAAGGTGGTCGACATGTTTCTGCTTCTGTATGCCATTTGCAAAGCATTCATCAGAACCTAGACAAAGTTCCACGGCGGTATGCGCTCGCTAAGGCGCACCCTAACATGTGGAACAGAACAAAAACGATACAACTCACGTTTATACCGAGTGGTCTTGTGTGGATTCAAAAAGACCTTTTAAACCTGTAAACAATGAGAAAAGAAAACAGTGGTATACATATATACACAAGAAACATTTCACCATTCTGCGAATGCATGCATTGTTTAAAACACATAAATACTGTGTGTAGGTGCTGGTAATCTGCCTAGTTCATTCGAATCTATTGACTATTCTGTGTTAACAGAATTGGAGGAAGGGCATGGATGATTCAGAATACTGAGCTTCCTGCTGAAGGGCGCAACTCAACTTATGGTTGCCGAGCCTGTAAGAAATGTCTTAGCTGGACTAGTTAGCAGCATGTGGCATTACGATTTCATTGCTTATTACGAGGTACAAAAACTGCATCAATAGAGCGTTTACCACATATACGTTTTTTTTAGGGTAGTTAATCATTTTAGCTCATATTAAACATATTCAAGGCGATTTCAGTTAAAATGAGGACCTATGAAATACCCCCAGGTTACAGACGGGATATTAATAGGTCCACAACAATCACAACCATCACAACATGGGGTAAGGCTTACGTTAATCCGTGAAGTTAATCGCTCCATGGATCAGGCAGAGAGGGGGAACACGCACCCGGACATCTAGCAGAAAGAAGGAAAACGCAGGATATTACTCAGAAACGCACGCTCGAAAAGGACACTCACGAAGAGTACAAAGTAGTGCTCAGAAAGGCGCCCCTCTAAGAGCGGGTCACTTACTTGCCGTCTTGCGTATTCCTGCATAAACATCTAGTTAGAACCTCCCTGGTCCAGATATTAACGTTCAGTAAAATTTCCACGTACTAAAGCAGAAACGCGCTCACATGACTCCGTCTAAACACCGCGGGATCAGTGAGGGTTTCAACAACTAGACCGCTAGCAATGCAAATGTCCGGGGGGCGAAAAAAACGTTATTGTCAAACCACCCTGAAACATGAAGCGGCAAACGCCCATTTATTAGGAAAATGGACTGGCAAAATAAAGTAAATGACAACGAAGTTTCCCACTCGTTCTAATGACCTGGCATACTTGGAGAATATAAAATGGCATAAAAAGACCCAAACACGGCAGACCACACAAGTGCCAGTATATTTGAAGAGTGCAACTCTGGTCATGCGTCTGTTTGCCTAATGAACAGCTAGGGGCATGGTCCCTCACAGCAAGACAGTATAGATTAAGCCAGGACCGTTTTGTCAAAGAACTGGATGTAAAAATAGGTCAAACATAATTCCCAAGATTTTATTGGATAAAACGGAAACACAGTTGAGGAAGCCACAATGAACTAGAAGGATCTGTCCATATTTCTGTTAGATAAACCTTGGCATCGTGATCAAGACTACCAACATTAAGGACGATGTTAATGGTACAGGATTTTAATATCTGTGATAATAACCAAGGATGACAAAGCCCTCTTAGCGTCTAAGAACTGAGCCCCATGGGATATTATCGTTTAGGCCAATGAGTTGAGTGGATAAACGATAAATCCATCTCTTTCCCTTTCCGAAAAGAGACTGCTGAGTGGTCACAGCAGCTGGCAGACGTTCGATCATTGTCCATTGTAAATCATTGGTTTGTGCCCTGATGAAAGGAAATGATCGGTCAATTTTGTGTTATTTTTCTTGCATCGAACATTACTGCGATGCTCGCAGATACGTTGTTTGATTTTGCGTGTGGTCATCCCTACATATTTTAACTTGCAGGGGCAAATGATAAGATAAACCACATTGGTGGAGTTGCAGTTGGTATGGGTTTTTTGTAGCCACACTTTTCCTTGTTCGAGATCAAGCTGTTTGGAGGCGGTTGTCAGTAGCAACACGCTTTTTATTTTTATTTTTGCCAGTGCTGGTCAGCATTGGCAAAGAACATTTTTCAGCTAAGCTCTTTCAAAGGTGACACCTATTGGCATGGGCAAATCTTGTTCTACTATTTGGCCCTTAATGTTTATTGGGAGAGAGTTTGATAGGCAAATATGGCTTTTGCAAAATATCAAGATAGGAAACTCATTTAGTTACTTTAAGAGCAGAGAAATTAATAGAGGTCTCATTATGAACTTTCTAAATGCCATTTTATATATTTTTATGCATTTAAACATGTTAAAGTGAGTGTTTTTGTTTCATGTAGTGTATCGTTAGCTTAGAGTTGTTGGATAAGTTCATATCTATGCACTGGGCATCGATCCAACTAAGATTTTGAAGTTGAGTGTTTTATTCCTTACGTCTAGAAGGTTAAAGTAAAACGATTTTGTCGGAAGCAAAAAAGTTACATTAATTCCTGATAGGAATTTGTTTATTGAGAAAAAAAGATTACATTTCAAAATATGTTTTATTTTAAGTGTTTTTTTTTACAGCTGGTAATTCATGTAAATAAAAATGTTTATGCTTTAGTATGTGGCACCCAGCATTCAACATCACCAGCAATGGGGCCATTCACGTTTTTTTTATAAACAAATGAGACTCTTGGCTCTCTGCTGTGGTTTATGCTGGTTTCCTACATTTTTTGATTCCAATATTTGCCTGATTACAGAGTGTAAAACAGATATTAATGGCCTCATACAAGCTATAACTTGTGATGAGGACAATACATGGTCAATTCCGGGCTCTAATATTTACCCAACCAGGGGGTGGACACCTTTTAGTCCTTCAGTTAACATCCTTAACCCTGACTTTCTCCCTAAGGGCTTGTAACGGACCGTTCCCGGGCGACAACCCGGGGCGTTCCACTTTTGAGATACCTGGCCGAGCCTCAATAATTGATTATCTCCTGCTTAGCGTGGAGATCCGGCATAATGCGACCGATTTCAGCGTCGATGTGCGCTGTGAAAGTGACCACAATCCTCAGGTCGAGCCCGTGATAATTCGCAGCAAAATTATTTGGTTGTTGTTGAAGGAGGGAGACGAATTTGTTGGGCTAAAATAAATCAATCACCGGAAACCATGTCAGATCTGTACACTAGCATTATACCGTTGCTAGAGAAAGCTAGTCTTTTAACGGATGACGTATCGAGCTTAGGCCCTAATAGTGATTTAGGAAAAATCCACCAGGAAATGGTCCATACTTTGGGGGACTTTTTCTTTAATAGTGGGCCTAATAATCATAAATCCGGCAGTGATAAAAAAATCCTGGTATAACAGGGATTGTAGTGAAGCAAAAAAAGCCTTGTTGCTCTCACTTAAGGGGGGGTGACAAAGACTGTATTCGGGAAGCCAGGGCCGCATTCAGGAAAATAAATATAAAAGCTAAATCTGACTGGGAAGCAGATAGATGGCAGGCTATTAAGAACGCCCTAGATCAAAAAGATAGTACAAGTTTTTGGAACCTGGTCCACTCGAGGAAAACTGAGGGTAGGACCACTATTGATCCAAACTTTGATGAGGAATCCTGTTATCTATATTTTAAGGAACTATATTCAATCTCACCCATTGATTCAAGTATTAGTAAGGCCCTACTGTGTGATTTTAATGTTGAACCCTCTCGGGATACACCCCCGTGTACTATGGATGAGGGATTATCTGCTTTAGCAAAGCTACAACCAAATAAGGCACCAGGATTGGATAGAATCCCTGGGGACTTGTTTAAAAATGAGCAGACAGTGTGGGCCCTATATTTACTATCACTCTTTAATGCAATTCTCCATAGCCTTCCAGCGCCGCCCATGTGGGCAGGTGCGGAGATTGTCCCTGTTTATAAAAAATGGTCTCCGATTGAGCCCGCGAATTATAGGCCAATCAGCCTTATCGATGTCACCCAGAAAATCTATGGGAGGGTATTATTAGGTAGGTTATAAGATTGGATGGAAGACCGTGAGGTACTAACCCTGTTGCAAGCAGGCTTTAGAGCCAAAATTTCAACTGTAGACCAATTGTTTAGGCTCCAGCTAATTTACTGGAAGAATGTGGTCTTGGAAGGTGGGAGCTTGTATCTTACCTTCGTGGACTTGAAATCGGCGTTCGATATGGTGGACCGTGATCAGCTGTGGAGTATCTTGCTGGACATGGGAGTTCGCCATATCTTTGCTTCCATCTTAAACGCCTCCACGAGGGCACATATGCTAGAGTAAGATACGGCAAGAATAGCCAACTAACAGCTCCCTTCCCTGTTAGCAAGGGGTTAAGGCAAGGTTGTGTGTTAGCCCCAACCCTTTTTTCCCTTTTTCTAATCGGTCTTATTGAAGATCTGCTTGCCGTAAAGCATCTGGATTCCCCTAGAATATCATCACGCAAATTTCCCGCACTAATGTTTGCGGATGACACCCTGCTCCTCTCGAAGTCACCAATGGGGATGCAGTGAGTGTTAAAGGAATTCAGCCAGTTTTGTAAAAAAAGGAACCTCGTAGTTAACATTAATAAAACAAAATATATGATCTTCAATGTCGACTCCACCAATTGCCCACACCCATTGATGGATGACAGGCTGCTTGAGCGGGTTCACATTTTTGATTATTTGGGCCTATTGTTAAATGAACAGATGGGATGGGGCCCCCAAATGAATAAGGCCAATTTGAAGTTAGTTCAGGCAATAGGGGGAATAATGAAAGTTCAGAAGAGCTGTGTTTCGAAGGCCATAAGCCCACCGCTTAAGATCTATAAAGTACAAACTAGGTTGGCTTCCTTATATGGGGACATCGCCCATCCAATGCCCTGACACTTACTGAAAATAAGTTCATCAGACAAATCCTGGCTTTGCCAACAAACACAACCTAAGTACCGCTACGGATGGACTTGGATATCCTCCCAATGGTGGGCTTAATCTCGACACAACCGTTGCTATACTGGCGACGACTGTGGAGTACACCTGAGTTGAGACACTACAGGGAGGAATTAAAAGCGGTAATGCTGTTATTGGGGGCTGTAGGCAGTATACCCTGGCTGTCTTTTGTTAGGGATTCTTTTCGTGCTATGGGTAGGGAGGACTTATGGACTACTCCCGAAGAATTGTGTGTAGCAATTTCTAAAAAACACTTAGCTATAGCAGTGAAAGCTTACAAATTGACTAGTCTAATTCAGGCAGTCAAAACCACGAGTCTAACCTACGGGTTCTTGGATTTTAAGTCATTATCAATTTGAGCAGGTGCTAGATTCAATACAGCCTCCTTTAGCAAGGAAGTTGTTTCTGCAATTTAGATATGGGTCGCTCCCGCTCTTTGCAGCAACTAACAAGTGGGCGGGCGCTATCAAGTGCCTTTGTCCTGGATGCCTGGTGGAGGAGGAAACAGTGATTCATGTAACGATCTTCTGCCGGCATATAAACAGTCCAGGACTAAATGGATCATTCACCTGTGCAGAAACCTGGGTATTAGGAACCATTGCGAATTTTTTAGGATCCTAAAATCTGATACAAACCCAGTTTATGTTGTTGTAATTTTGAAATTTCTCCTTGCTATGTGGCTAAAACTAAGGTATTTGTGAAAGACAGCACCTAGCTATTTGTGGCTTTTCCTATTTTAGTGTAATTAATCCGGCAGTAATATTTTGTGAGTTACATCTGTGTGAGATATAGAGTGCTCCCCAGTTGGTAGCCTTACTGACAATGGACGTTTAAGTTTTGTGGCTTTATAGCAATGTTTTTATGTTTTTATTTTTAAATTATATTTTTAAAGTGTAGGTTTTAATCTGATGAGTTGCTTCCCGTGGTATTGTGGCCTAACTATCACTACACTTGTATATACCAGTTTCTATAATGAAATTGTATTTTTCATTGCTGCTATCGATTATATTTTATTGTATTGTGGATTCAAATGTGCTTTTATGGCTGTAATATCCGCAATAAAGTTTTTTTGATGATGATGATGAAGATGGTAAAACAGATATGTGCATCAATTCTCTGGTGGGGTGATACCAGACACCATGGAGTCTTAATCACAAAGGTAAATTTAAATATGTAGATACGTATGTGTAAATTTACTTTCATATTGTTAGGATTGTAATAGTGAACATGTCAGACAAGGTTGGATTAATGGCCACTCCATGCAGGTTACCAGCAGTGATGACCTCAGTACACCAGGCAGGGTAGCAAGCAGTCATGTAAAAAGGCTTAATTCGTTTGGACTGCCTCTACATGAGTAATACATGTCAGCCGTAGCCTCAGTGCTTCTTACACTAAGATAATTATGGAGATATCCGCTTTAAATATATTTTGGACAGCCAACTATTTTATTCTAAACATCAGCTTATGGATTCCGAAAATGCACACATTTTAGTCTTGTGTACACCCTTTTCAAGTTTGGGCTGCATATCATAATTCAACCCAAGCAAAAGCTTCTAATTTATACATTTAGAACTAGTAACTTTTCACATGTGGGCGGAGATCTCTCCACTGTAAAGTATTGGGAGATGAATAACGTTTATTGTGAAATAAAATTGTAGGTTAATGTAAAAATAGATTCATAAAATGTTACAGGGCATTCACTTTTTGAATTAAATATTTAATAATTTAAATAAAAAATATTATTTCTTTTAGAATGATCTTTTTAATGAATTGAAAAATTCACTCACTAACATATTAATATTTACCAAATTTAAGTAGAAGTTATTTGTGTAATTTAATTTTTTGAGTATATTAACTTCCATTAAAATAAGTTAATTATTTTTAAAATATATAAATGCAAGTTTTACTATTTAACTTCATATTACTGCCAAAAACGATATATTTAATATTAATGTATAAATAATTTAATAAACTGAACCTGTTTTCTATGGGTTTTATTTTAATTTCAGGCTGATGAGGATTATGAATCCGAAACCGGTCCAAGGATGCTTGTTTCCGGTCCAGGGAAGACATGGCTTGGCAGTTCGGGCTGGACTGTTCCCATGAGGCACAGGGTCAGACTGATTTGCATATGGCCATGTCTGAACTGGGGTGGCTGAGTGGGCTAAAGAATGGTGATGGATTAAACCCAGATCAGTTGACTGGGGGTGAGTGTTTGATTTGCTCAAACGCTCCGTCCATCATCCCCTTTTGTATCGCTTATTTTAATTCCATGCCTGCATTATTTTCTATGGTAGTGTGCTTGCCGTGTATATGTGGTGAGCGGACATACTCCTAGGCTCGTTTGGAGTACATTAAGGACTTTTGTGGCTTTTGGGCAGGATTAACTTTAGAAATGTCGTTTGTGAATAGCAATTGCCATTCTCTTTTGTGGGTGGGTGGGTGTTTGTATTACCATGTCCCTCATTCAACCCCTCCTTACTATTTCCTAATCCCTTCCTACTTTAGAGATAAGTATTCCTCATTTTCTAATCAATCTCTATGGTACTCACACATTTACTCCAAACAGTATACTTGAGAAATGATAGAAGAGGTGTAGCTCGCCACCCGTAGGTTGGTGAGTTGCATTTTGTAGTACTATTGTAATGCTACATCAGTCTGAAACAACATACGGTTTGTAAATAGGTCCCGCTGTTTCTACTCCTGGGCTTTCATTGAACTAATCTGTGCATTCTGGGAGTGGTAGTCTGTTGCTGAAGTTTGATTAAAGAGGCTAATAGAATTTTATTTTTAAAAAGGCATCTGTGTACCGGGGTGATTCTGTTTCACTTACATGGAGGCATCTAGCAAACCCAAGTGTACCCTATTCGTACTAGTACTAATCAGATACAAATACTGAATTGCAGCGCAGCTTAGGCATGATCACACCAATTATGCCAATGGTACAGCGGGCAAGCTGACTGCATGCTTAGTTGCCTACAAGTGATTATTTCACAGAGGGCAATGAGAGGATGGGCATGGAGACCCATCCCATCCTGTGAACTCTCCAGGGAGAGGGTAGTTATGGCTGTTGATACTGCATTCCTCTCTGCATCTCTTGGAAGTAGAAAAAGCGAACAAGACAGTCCAAGACTTGTTACACCTGAGCTGTTCTTTTAAACATCTTCCCTTCGATTTATTACTAAGCAGTGGCTAAAAGAAATAACCTATTCCTATGGACTTGCTAAAGGCGTATAGCGTTTTAATGTTTGAATAATCAAGAGACATTTTACTGTTCTCATTGATACAGCAAGTGCTGGAAATGTCATCATTTATATAATATAGAGAAATTCAAGTTTTCATTATCATAACATTATAAGCATTTTTTACTAAAATATTTGCTGATTGGGGTTAGGGGACAGGGTTGGCTTCCAGTCTGGACCGGCGATCCTTAGTGGCGCTCATGGTGGCAAACAAGTTCTTTAACTTTTCACCAATCACTTTCAAAGACCTGCATCATTAGTTGAAGATTTGAATGGGGCACTGAGGTTTAGTTACGTGAACATGAAATACCTTGAAAAAGCATCAGACAAGAGGTGTTTAGCAAAACAGGAACAGTTTGTTTAATTAAACATTGCAGCCGGTAGAACAGTTACAGGTGAAGAGTCGTCTTAATTTACAATCAGTCTGTGGCCTCCTTTTATATAGTTAATTGTAGGCAATAAAAGTTTCCGGTGATCCGTGTATGGGGAGGAATGCAAGTTGTTGCCTTTTTGAAGTCATAAATTGTCTAATCGAAATTACAGGTGGGCCTCGACCTTGCGTGGGCACAATATGGCCAGTGGGTAACGTGTCCAGATGTCCAGCATTGGGAGCATGTGATCGCTGCGTGTGCTGTGTCCTTATTGGCTATATGTACCTAACTCATGTGGCATCTGATTTTATGGTGTTTTAGGAGCGCGGATACCCCATCCGACCATGTGTGCTTTATTGGGGCTAAGCTCCCTTGGCCATTGTTGTGTCACTATGCCTGTCTGTGAGATTGATTTAAAGTTTCCTGTTCGTGCGTTTGTCTGCCGGCTACATGCCACCCCACTGTGGCCTATCAATCAGTGACCTCGGGCCTAAGTCTTAGTGTTTGCCTAACTACGTATTTGCGAGTCGGGGTTGAAATGTACTTCAGAACGGACAAATTAGTTAATAAAGACGCGATTTTGTTCTCATAAATAAATGTATTGTTTTTCTTATATGCATCGACTTTTTCCATATTAATAGTTTCATGCTGTCCTATATTGACGTTGTGAGTCATTCCTTGATGTAAATAAAAATAATGTACAATAATTGAGTAAATGTAAACAACCTTTGAACTTACCCTTAAGTTGCCCACATCTGATCATGTGAGGTTGCGGACATACAGGAGAAGTGTCTATGACTGGCACTGGTGACGGAGATACTGGTACAGTTGTTGGGCTCTCTGGATTCTCGGGTGGATAAGTCTCACTTCTGACATCTGGCTTGAAATGCGAATAATCTCGCTTAATGGCCTTTCCAGGATGGTTACCAGTCACCATGTGTTCTTTACTAACCAAAACACTCAGTGAGTCAACCTCAAAAGGAGCATCAGACTTGCGTTTACTTTTCTGAGTGAAGATGACTTGATCTTCTCTTTTGAACACAGTGCTTCGAACACAGCGGCGTCTATTTGTTTAGGTCTTCATTTTGTGTTTGTGCGACAAATCAGTAATGCCAAGTTTGTTAATGTCACTAGATCTCTCAGTGGTCCATTGTGGCAATTTGGTGCTTATGGTATTCCCAAACATTAAGGTGACAGGGCTGCCACCTGTGGTAGAATGGAGAGTTAACATGTATGCACGAACAGCTGATGTGAGTTCAATCTTTTCTAGCACAGCGCGCTGAATGGCCTACTTGAGGATGCTAATAAATGTCTTGACCGCACCATTCACCTGAGACCAAAGAGGTGTACTTTTCTAATGCTTGGCATTTAGATGAGTGTGAAAATCTTTAAATTCTCGAATATTGAAAGGCGGGCCATAGTCAGATTTCAAAATCGTAGGAACACCCCAGGTTGCAAAAATGCTTTCTAGTCTCTCAATAACTCTGTCATGAAAAGTTGACAACGGGTCTTCCACTAGGGGAAAACTGGAATATTCATCAACAATTAATAGTAAATGATGGCCATTGTCATGGGGTCCAAAGAAATCAATTGCAGTTTTCTATAACACATGCTTTGGAAGACCACACATGTTTAACCGATACAGGTGGTCTTGGATGACGAGCAGTTGCACAAATGACATGCCTTTAACACTTTTTCAACTCTTTCATCAAGAAGAGGAAACTACACTCTGTCTCTTAGAGCTCGTGCAGTAGGAGCAACGCCACAATTTCCCTCATGGACCAGTTCAATAACTTATTGTCTCATTGTGTATGACAATTCTCGACGATCATAAACTGATGCCTTCTGGGGTAATTGAAAGTTATTTCTACATATGTTTGAATTTCTGGTAGTCCAAGTCATCATGATGAGATCTATTTGTTTTTTTCCGCGATTGATATGTAATAATGTCTTTGAGTATCAGCAAATGTCTGTCAGTGCTCATGGCAGCAATGATTTGCTCCACCGATATGGCAGCATGGGTCCTGAATTTCACGATAGTTAAAATAAGCATCAGGCGCTTTAGAAGTATTGCCATGACACTGTATGGGTACACAGAAGTTACTGGATGATACACATTCGAATAATCATACTCCTGCAATCGCAACCCCCACCTCTCAATGCAAGGGGGCATCTTGGCTTTAGGATTGCCGAAAATGGTGAGCAATGCTTGGTCATCGGATAACTGTAAAATGTTTTCCATACAAGAACAAATGAAAAAGCTCACAAGCCCCCACTTTCCGGTTGAGAATAGGCATGTTCTGACTATGAAAAACTTCTGCTAGCATAAGCCACAATGTGTCTGGGGGTCATTGGTATGTCCAGTGTGCTGTGCAAGGATGGCACCCAACCCCACTGGGCTTGCATCAACAACAACCACCGCCTGTAATTTCGGTTCAAAGTATGCTATTTCAGTGGCATTCACAATTGCTTGCTTGATTTTCTTGAAGCTTTTTCACGTTCACTTGACCATTGAAAGGAGAAAGTCATGTATATACCTTGACCAGTAACTTGCCATACCAAGGAAGAATCGCAGCATAGTTGCATCTTGTGGGGAAGAAGTGAACGACGGGGCTTGTACTTTATTTAGATCTGGAGTCATTCCCCATCCGAAACGATATGACCAAAGAACTTGGGTTTAATTTTATGAAACTCACATATTGCTGCATTTTAAGTGAGATCGGCAACTATACCACACACTTATGTGAGAACTTTGTCATGATCCTTTCGTCTGGCCCCAAAAACTAATATGTCCTCTCTGTAATTGAAATTATTTGTGACTGGCTGCATTATGCGGCAAGTGACATCCTGAAAATGTTCGGCAGCTGATGACTCTCCGAAACGTAGCCTTTCATATCTGAATAAACCAATATGAATCAAAGGTTGTAATGTACCTGCAAGTCTTCTCCAGTTCAAGCTGGTAATATCCTTTTTGGGTCTCGCTGGCAAAATGCATCCGCAAGGATGCATGTGTCCAGCTGGAGACGTATAGCGATCAGTCTGGGGGGAAGGAGGACAAGAGGGTGTACGAGCTTTTTAACCTGGATTCGTGTGCGCGAACGCGCACGTCGCCTCCGTCCACGCGTGCGCACACAGCCAGCCACCACACGCGCTGCTTACTTTCACTTTACATCCCCCCACCAGTCATCGGATCTTTTTACACACGCATGCATGCATGCATGCATACATACATACATACACACAGACACACGCGCACACACAGGCACAAACACACACACAGACACACTCGCGCACACACAGACACACTCGCGCACACACAGACACACTCGCGCACACACAGACACACTCGCGCACACACAGACACACTCGCGCACACACAGACACACTCGCGCACACACACACACACACACACACACACACACACACACATGCGCGCGCGCACATTCCCCCCCCCCCTCCCTCACACCCCACTCACCGAGTTCTTTTCATGTGTCCCTCTCTCCTTGGGCAGGCAGCGGCAGGCAGCGGGTCATCCTCAGCAGCAGGCGGGGCTCTCCACGAGCACGGGAGCCCCGCTAGCTGACGCGCAAATCTTCCGGCAATCTTCCGGCTGACGGGCACAGGAGCGCGGGGTAGGCTCCCGTCGGCTTCCTGTCTTTTTGCGGCCCCACCCCCGTCCCAACACAGGTTGCCTGGCTTCCTGTACAAGCCGGGCTGCGGCGGTGAGTTTTTATTGTACTTGTCTTCCTTTGTGTCTCAAGCTACCCATTGCACCTTTGAGTTTTGCCAAGCACCCTGCATTCACTCTGCTCCTTATGCTCGGTTTTCATTTTGTTCTTCTAGTTGTCCTAATTTCCTTCCGCAGTTTTATAGTATTGCAGCCCTGTAGTATTGGATATTTTGTTGTTCAAGAGTGGTGTGTATTTTCTGTATCTGTTTATTATTCAGTTACGAAGAGGAGGTGGCGCCATTTCGGAAACTTGTCAGTGGACAACCTCTAACATTTCTTATCTGGGTGGACATGTGGCCTCCAGAGCTGCACTCTGATCTCAATGCTGCTCCATTTTGGGCTTTACAGTTTGCTTTTCATATTATTTAATATTGTTTTCTCACTAGTTTTGTATATCAACATATGCATTTGCTGAATATTGGGAAAAGGATCCCGTAATATATGTGCCTATGGGCTGTGTGCCTTTGTCAGAGAGCTGCATGGATGCTGCAGTCTTGTCACTTGGATAGGAGATATAACAACACTTTTTCCAGAGCTAACTCATGTTTGGGTTTGCAGTCAATTACTTTTGCATGTGTTCAAGCATTTATTGCAGAACTTTGAATGGAAATATAAACGTTCAGGTACTCTCTACCCAGAAAGTGTCTTGTCAGCTATCTAGAAGTGCTGGCACTGTCAGAGTCAAAGTATTGTAGCAGTGCTGAGAAGTGGAGGCGCTTTCAATACAAATTAAAAAAGTGCAGGTACTCGGGACCCAACAGTACCTGCCAATTTAATTTGCATCCTGATTGTCGTTTAAGCTCTTAACCTGCCCCTGGCATATAAAAAACAATCTCCCTCTATCTCTAGCACCCCCTCCCCCCTCTACGTCTGGGCAAAGGCTGTTGGGCAAAAAAACAAACACTGGGCGTTATTTGCAGAGAGGTTTTCTGAAGGCCACACACAACATGTGTACTCAGTGCAGAATGGCCAGCTGGGGCACGCAGACTGAAACTGCCCTTTCAGCCTCTCTTCCTCGGGCAGCTGGAGACCTCTTTTTTGTAGTCACGCGTGGCGGGTCTCGTATGCACTGGAGGTGGGGGGCACTGGGGCGTGAAGGGCTGATAAACCGATCCTGTTTTTTTTTTACAACTCCCATTTTCTTTTATGGCCATCAGTTTGACCTCAACAGTCGAGGTCCCAAAAGCTGTCTTTCAGACGGGGTGGTTCCTGCCGTCTAACAGCATCTCGAGGGTGCATAGTGTATCAGAGCACCTTTAGTCACCAAAAGCTCAAAAATGCAGACCATTATTGTGATCTTGGACACGCTGGTGTGGACTTGGCCTTTGGGCTATCGAAATCGATTAGGGCGGTAATAAAATACATTTTTTGGGACAATTGTCCTTTGAAACCTTCTTAACAGCAAATAACACAAATAGCTTAAAAACAATATAAAAAAAATATCAGATGTCAAATGCTGTGCTCAATAAAAAGTAGAAAGGGCAATTTCCTCCGCCACATCATAACACATTTTGTACGTTAACGCCCTAACCGGCCCTGGGTTTAGCAGAGTGCTTTTTTGTCTTAATGGAAAGAAGACCCAACCCTTCTTAGCTTCTCTTTCTAGATCTGCAGCAGAACTCCTATACAGGATTACATAATTGGAGACCGAAACATGTAAAGTCTTGGCAGACATGAATCGCCACCCCCCTCCTTCCATTCTTTACTCAATTTCCTGCCTCCTCTTTACAGTTACATGCTACATTTGCTGACTTTTTTTTCCACAGTTTAGACCCAAGGGGGCACTTCAGTGAAATTATTGTAATGCTTGTTCTTTTTTTAATTTTTATTCTGCACTCATCCCAGCCCTGTGCCTAACACTCGTCTGAGACTTTCTTTAAATGCACAGCAGTTCATTTTGGGATTTTCCTTGAATCATCTGCCAGTAGACTTCTCTGTCAGTAAGTGTGTCTGAGTCACCATCTCCATGCTGTAATTGAAGGTGAAAGCCATTTTGTTTCTATGGTCTGTTGTGGAGCAAACCATTAGTGCTGTTAAAATGAAGTGAAGGAAATTGATTCCTGTCTTCTGTGAAGAGGTCTCTGAGCTGGCAGATGACATGCAATGTGTAACCCTGGCTGGATTTAGAAGCCCTTGTAAAAGCCTGTGTGTGGTCAGTAGTTTAAGAGGTTGAGCAGTTCCCGACTGGTTGCCTCCTCAGATAAATGGAGCCCTCTTCCCATGAAGAGAAAACAGGCTAGATAAAGATCCCTTGGTACACAGGGCCCATCCTCTGCAGGTTCCTCTCCCTACATCTCCACACAGAACCAGAAGACACAACGAGGACTAAATCCCCCCTTTTCCACGTTGCTTGTGGCTTTTTATCTCTTTCTGTTCCATGCAGCTTCCCTAAACAAATGCACTGCAAAGAACAGGTCATTTTACCTGACCATGTATGGGCGTAAAATGAATCGTTCAATCCGATATCTTCCTGATACCTAATGTAACCTTTCTTTCCATCATACTTGGAATTGGCTTCTCAGTGGTATCCAAACGATAAAAAAACATAAATAAATCACTGGGGTGCAATGAAATGCTCCAATGCTACTCACCTCTCTGGATGATTTGTGCCAGGCCAAGCCAGTTGCTTGGTACCAGAGTTTCGGAGGTGGCAATCACGACTTGCTGCTGAGGGAACATCTTGATGAAGTCACCAGACATGTATGCTATTGATTCATAAATGAGGGCTATGAAAAATGATTGGTGGAATGTGAGACTAAATCTCAGCCACTGGTAAATGCTCGTGGGCCACATCTTAGTACGTTGTTTATGGCCCACCAGGCCTTCTCAGACAGGAACCAGTCATATACCTCTACCACGCTGCCCCAACAACAAATGCATCTTAACAATGCATTTCTTTACCATGCATGCCTTTACCATGCAACTTCATGGTAAAGGCATGATAGGTAAAGGGATATGCGTGTTAAAGATTGCGCCCCAGCCCCCCTGCCCTGATCACTAAAACCAGGCCCCACGTTCTAAAAACTAACCAGGCCCCAGACCTGCCCTTGAACCCTAAAACTGCCCCTAACCCTTTAAAACTGTCCTTCCCCCTGAGCCGCTATAGGTATCACATTTGCGAAAGTTATGACTATTGGCATTGTAAATAACAAAGCTATTAATTTAGCTATTTAAAAAAAAAAAAACATAAATAAAAACTTTGCCATTTACAATACCAATAGCTCAAACTTTCCTAATGCGAGACCTATTGCATTGCAAATGCTTTTCAAATCAAGGTGGGAAAAGGCTTTGGCTCCGTTCAGCTGTGTAATCATGTCGGCAATGTTCAGATCTGGATGTCGTACTCTTTCTATCGCCTTTTTCACTTATCAACGCAGATGTTCACAGCTCCTCCACTATCCTTTTCCGGCACTACCATTTTGGGTGAAACCCATGGCGTCGGACCAGGGGATCGCTCAATGATGTCGTGCTTTAGTAGTCTCAAGTTCTTTCTTAACAGCCTCTTGTAAATGAAATGCAATTCGACAATGTCTTTGAGCAACAGGACGGATGTCCTCATTTATGTGAAGTTGCAGTCTTAAGTCTTCCCAGTCCATGAAACAAGGATGCAAAATAATTCTCTATCTCATGATAGGCATTAACATTGTAGTTTACAGAAACCAGCCCCATGTCCACAGCAGTACTGAAACTGAATTAACATGCACTCAATGAAGTGCCTGGTAAGACATGAATTGGTGCTTGAATTTTTGTCTTTTTATTCTTCAGAGTTGCTGTGACTGAAGCTTGACTTTACAGCGGTATTGAAGTAGGCCATTTATACACTTTGGTTTTTGACAGGGTTAAACGGAGCACAGGAGGCAGTTCATTGTGCATTTCCACTGGCATAATGTTCACCAACGCGCCGCTGTCGAAGATAAAGGTATGGAGCACCCATTCACTTTCAGTGTGATCTTGGGACAGTGTCCAACTGAATTTCGCACTTTCCCTTGTCGACCTAACTTCGACCGCCATTCTTCCTTACAAGAAGCTAATCCTACATCTGCACGTCATCCAGCAGTCAACATTGACATCACACACCCATCTTCCTCACTGTCGCATGACACTGCTGGTGGCAAACGCTTAGACTAGGAATTTGATGACAAGAGAAGTTGTTCCGTTTCTAATTGCCTCAACTGATGTTGCCGCTTGGTCTTGCGGGTGTGATTGGAACATCTCTGGAACTTTCTGGCATCCATTTTTTTTTCTCGATGTGACTTACTTGATCTTTCCCTCGCTTTGCAAACTAGCTCAGTCGAAAAGCCAGGTCTTGAGATCCTTCTTGAATGTGTGCAGGGTCGGGGATTGTCTGATGTTCACCAGTAGCTTGTTTCAGGTCTTGGCAGCGATGTAGGAGAAGGCTCTCCCACCTGCTCTGTTTCTGCGGATGCGGGGGACCTCTGTCAGGGTGAGGTTGGCGGAGAGGAGGTTCCTCTTGGGTTTCATGGAAGGAGACTCTTGTTGAGGTACGTGGGTCCGATGTTGTTGAGGGATTTGTAGGCGTGGGTGAGGATTTTGAAGGTGACCCTCTTGTCGACCGGGAGCCAGCGGAGGTCTCATAGGTGTTGGGTCATGTTTTCGGGGCGTGGTGTCCCGAAGACGAGTCTGGCTGCGGCGTTCTGGGTGGTTTGGAGTTTGTGTAGAAGAGTTCTGTTGATTCCGGCGTATAGGGCATTGCCGTAGTCCTGTCTGCTGGTTATGAGCGCGTGGGTGACGGTCCTTCTGCAGTCAGGGGGATCTATTTGAAGGTCTTGCGGAGGATGCGCAGGCAGTTGAAACTGGTGGAAGCGACTGCGTTGATCTGGCGGTTCATGGAGAGGGAGGAATCGAGGATGATGCCTAGGTTTCGAGCGTGGTCTGTAGAAGTGGGTGGAGTGCCGAGGGTGGAGGGCCACTAGGTGTTGTCCCAGGCAGAGGTGCAGGGTCCGAGGATGAGGACCGAGGATGAGCACCTCGGTCTTCTCTTAGTTGAGCTTCAAACAGCTGTCTTTCATCCAAGCTGCCACGTTCTTCATTCCTTCCTGGAAGCAGAGTCTGGTGTCTTTGAGATTCTTCATGAGTGAAAGGATGTGCTGTTTGTCGTCAGCGTAGGATACAATGCTGAGCTCATGCTGTCTGACGATGGCAGCCATGTAGATGTTGAAGAGCGTGGGGCTGAGTGATGATCCTTGGGGTACTCCACAGTTGATATTGGAGGGTTTGGAGAGGAAGGGAGATAGTCTGATCCTCTGGGTTCTGCCGGAGAGAAAGGATTGAATCCAGTTGAGGGCGGCACCTTGAATCCCCACGTCGTGAAGTCTGGCTGCGAGCGTGCGATTAGAAATGGTGTCGAAGGCTGCGAAGAGATCTAGAAGGGTGAGGGCTGCAGTGTGTCCCTGGTCGAGTAGCATGCGGATGTTGTCAGTGGCGGCGAGGAGCGCCGTCTTGGTGCTGTGGTTACTGCAGAATCCAGACTGGGAGGCTTCTAGGATGGAGTTCTCTTCGATGAAGGCAGTCAGTTGGCGTTCACGAGACTTAGGCCGCAAAAGGGAGGAGAGAGATGGGCCAGTAGTTTTTCATGTCTGTAGGGTCGGCCGTTGGTTTCCTGAGGAGGGGTTTAACCACTGCCCACTTCCAGTCATCTATGAAGCTGATCTTTGTAGTCAACACATCCTTGCGAAAAGTAAAGATCTGCGTTACATTCCCAAGTATTAGAATCCAAATGTATGTTAAAGCTGAAATATATTGCGATATATATCTTATGGACTATGGACAGTAAGAAGTAGTCCGTCTTGGCCTCACTGCATAGACTGTTCCTACCTATCAGAGAGCACCTATTGTTCGATGGGATGTTTGAAGTGAAATACTTTTACTTTACCGCGGAGAAGCATGATTCGGACCTACTGGACTCAGTGGAGCTCACCATGCCCTCCTCTTTAGCTTAACTAGATATTTTACCTCAAAACGTCCAGTCGAACTATTGGTGCTCTCTCATTTGTAGGAGGTGTGGTGCAGCGGCCAGGGTGACTGACCCTGGAGCGCGTGGCTCACGGTTCAATCCGCTGCGCCACAGACCGATTGGCACAGTTCAGCATCATGTGACTGGGCAATAGCTCACCTAATCTTCCTGATGGCCCCCACCACCTTGAGGCCCTTAGGGGTGATTAGTTCTCGCTTTACAACTACCGGGTTACATGTACCATTTTATGCAGTGAGACCAAGACGTTCTTCATCTTACTGTCTGTATTCACAAGATATATCGCAATCCATTTCGGCTTTAACATACATTCAGAATCTTAATACTGGGGAATATAATGCAGCTCTTTACCTTTTGTTAGGAGTTCTTGACTACAAACACCACTGCAGCGTGAACCTCTGATTGGATTCTGAAATGTATATACATCTTTTTCTCTTCTAGCCTTGAAGAGGTCACGAAGTGACGAAACACGTTTTGGCTGTTAATTTTTTCTGAATACAAGTCAGATAAATCATATGTAACAAGCCACATGTTGTAATAAATCAAATCCTTACATATATTTTGCAATAAATGATAAACCGTGCTTGTTATAGAAGTCCATACTGTTTGGACAGTTTACTTCTTGTTTAATATACGCCAGAGAGTGCTTTGGTTCCATTGTTAACTCCTTTTACTTTGTCATAGCAAGAACTGATCACGATATTGGATTACTGTAATGCTGTCTTTGTGAGCCTGCATAAGAAACCTTGAACTGGTTGCAGAAGTTACAGAATGCAGTAGTTGGCACTGGATGTAGATGCTGCCCAAATATTAGGCTCCAGGTTCATAGCAAATGATGTATGAATTGCCAACATCGACCCACAAAGCCCTGTGGTCATTAGCCCCCGAGTATCTCCAATCATTTTGTTCGTTGACTTTCAGGAAGGAATCTAAGGTCAGCAAATAGATGGATGTTGGTGGCTGCTAATTTGATAAAGTCCAGGGAGGAAAACAATCTTTGTGGCTTCGGCAAAATTATGGAATGTTACTTCGGAATGAAAGTCACTCAATAGGTCATAAACTCAACATTTTGCTATTTCTTCAAATGTTTTTACTTGCGTGTTTTGTTGTTTTCTTTTAGGTAGGGCATGCGCGCGTTTGGACGGCAACGTTGTTTGTAGTTTGCACTACTGTTGTTTACAAGATTAAACGAAGTGCATGTTCAGATAAGGGAAGTGCAAATCTTTTGCTTACTGACAAGTCAAATAAGGAAAATAAAGAGAATGTGAAAGGAGCTAGAAACTGTATTAACAATTAGTATATAGATTGACCCTCAAAAGAATTGTTCCACAAATATTACATTTAATACCAAACTTTTTAGGAAAGTGGGATTTATGTTGACAAGTTTGAGTATGAACCTTACGAAAAGACAAGTCAATATCAAGTAGTGGTTTTTAGGTCGAGCTAGACGTAAGAAATGCGAAGCATTGCTTAGTCAGCGAAGACATCTATTGTCACCCGTTTCTGGGAATGTGGACACAAGAGGGTGCACGAGCGCAGATTTGCTCAGATTTGACCTCGTGAGCGCGCACGGTGCCGTGCCCCTCTTGTGCCACATTCCCTTGCGCAAACACACTCCACACTCACGCATGCGCACGCACACAGGCATACACAGGCACACACACACTGCATACACACACGCAGACCCACGCGCACACACACACACACTGCATACACACACGCAGACCCACACACACACTGCATACACACACGTCCCCCCCCCCCCTTACCTCACCAGGCTCTTTTCTTGCGGGCTCCTTCTGCCTGGCTCCCAGTGGATGGGCGGGTGCGATGCGGCCAGGGGCTCCAGTGCTGCTACGGCGGGCGGGGGCGACGCAGCAAGGAACGGCCAGGGACTCCAGTGCCGTCCATCACCTCTTGTACGCCATTAGCAGGCGGAGCCGGAGACGCGGCCAAGAACACTATGCGCCTGCGCCCGCCTGATGTCACTTGTCGGAGCCGGAGACGCGGCCAAGAACACTATGCGCCTGCGCAGAAGTGCGTGCGCCCGCCTGATGTCACTTGTCGGAGCCGGAGACGCGGCCAAGAACACTCTGCGCCTGCGCAGAAGTGCGTGCGCCCGCCTGACGTCACTTGTTTTTAGTACTTGTGTTTAAGATGTCGTGAGAACTGGAGGGGCCGCGCCTGTACCTCAGTGCCAGAACTAAAGGGCCCACTTGTTTGCAGGCCAGCTGTGGTCACACAGTGTGTAGCGCGAGGGCAGCTGGCTGCACGTCATGAGATGTGCGCGAGCCATGAATTCTGAGCGCGTGAAGAGAACACTGCCGAAATCCCAAGGGGGGCTACGGGGCGTCATTGAGCAGTCACGTGAGATTTCTAACTTTCTTTTCCAGGCCTTCCCTTCCTCTTCCCGCCCGTTCCCACCCTGTCATTCTTTTGCTTATCGCTCTGCTTCTTGTGGCCCTCCCTCCCCTATCTGGCCCACTAGGGCACACTAAAATAGCACTCTCTCATTTCTGTATTTAAAAACAGAATGACGTATATGGTATGTACTATAATATAAAGTCTAAATAGAATCGTGTAAATGCTATTTAATCTCTTTTCTCACGTATGAAGTATATTGTTTATGCTAATCAGACGTGAGTGGTAAAGCAATGGGACAATATTTTAGTAATGCTCACCGATTTTATTGTTTCTTTTCTTTTAAAATTTCTTGTGCTACCTCATGGTAATGATTCTTTCGGTGGCGTTCATGAATATGTTTTATGCGTGTGAGATTTTTAAGCGATTTTTCAATATGCGTAACTTTTTTTGTATGCATAATCCACAAAGCAATTACATAACGTTCTGTGGACCGCAGCGTGCATTCCATTTGTTGTTTTGGGATTTCCTAATTCAAAATGTCTGCTGCCTCGGTGTCCGGAAATTGCATGATTTAAAGCATTGGCATGAAATTCCCAAAGCTAGTATTAATCATATATCACTAAGATGTAAATGTAGTATTTAGGTCTGCTTGTATTGAGCCTGCACTTCTCATTTTTTAACAGGGCAAAGGGTGACTTCCTTAGAATGCACAAATGTAGGTTTTCTAGCTGGTTCTTTGCGAGAAGTCCAGGAGTAATTATGCCTTTTATATGCACATGACATTTCTTTATGTAATTGGTGAAAAATATAAAAGGAAAAGGAGCACATCTCTTCACAGTGGCCATATTAGGGACAGCCATTGATGTGATTGTCTCGTGTGCAAAACTGAAGAAAGTTGCAGTGTGAGGCAAGCGTTTCTGTGGGCCCCTGTAGTTAACAGAGTGTTAACTCAAGTCTCTTTGGAGCATTAAGGGGAGCACATTTCAGTACATCAATCTACCGTACCCAAGCATTTATTGACACAACCAGCCATGAATTCAGTCATCCAGCTTTCAAGCCTCCCTGTCTGTGTCTTGTGGGTGCAGATTGTGGGTGCAGATTGTGGGTGCAGATTGTGGGTGCAGATTGTGGGTGCAGATTGTGGGTGCAGATTGTGGGTGCAGATTGTGGGTGCAGATTGTGGGTGCAGATTGTGGGTGCAGATTGTGGGTGCAGATTCAGAGTGCAGATTCAGAGTGCAGATTCAGAGTGCAGATTCAGAGTGCAGATTCAGGGTGCAGAGTGCACTCAGCAGCGCCACCCCAGCATCACTCAGCGCCACCCCAGCATCACTCAGCGCCACCCCTGCATCACTCAGCGCCACCACAGCATCACTCAGCGCCACCACAGCATCACTCAGCGCCACCACAGCATCACTCAGCGCCACCACAGCATCAATCTGTGCAACCATTCAACAACAACTGGTTCAATTATGTTCTCTCAATGTTTCAAGCTTTATTATAAATGTCACAAAAAGATGTTATTTCACTTCTGTTATTGGATTTTCATCACAATAAAATACACTGAACATAATCTTCACAAACGTTATTTACAAAAGTTTAAGCTATTGCCAATATAAATTACAATCACTTTTATTTAAGTATTAATTATTTTAAAAAATTAAAAGCTGTTGCTATTTGTAATATCAATACATCTAAGTCACGTACATACAAAACATGTTGCATTACAAATGCTATAGTCGTCACATGTGCGAAAGTTATAACTATTGGCATTGAAAATGACAAAGCTATTAATTTAGCTATTTTCAAAATCAACACATAAATAAAAAAATTGTCATTTACAAGACCAATAGCTCAAACTTTCATAATGCGAGACCTATTGCATTGCAAATGCTTGTTAGTTCTTGCTTATAGTCCGCCTTAGATTGTGTCCAGTCTCGTTAAATGACAATGCTCTGTCTTTTCCGACAAAACACCTCAGTGTCTCGTCTCTGCCATGCCTTTCTGTTCAGTTCTGGCTACTGTTAAAGGTTCATGTGGATCTATTATTCTTCTGCTGTGGAGTACCTTTCTAAAGCGCCAAGAAACATGTTGTGTATGGTGCTTCGTTCACCAGGGACGACACAGGCTTGCTTGTGGGGGGCTTGAGTTCAGTCACTATCGGCCACGCTAGTCCCAATTTCGCTAATCCACCGTGCAAACGCGACTACGGAATGGTGGCGGATACTTTGCTGTATCGTGGCGGCAAATCCCCGGAGCACGATTAGTGCGGCCTGAAAAGACACTTAATCTTGGCACAGCGCAGGAATGCGTCGGTAACTGTGTTAATCAGAGGAAGGCTTCAGCGCGTGGGTGTGATGGAAAGTTTCCCAAAAGTTTGTTTTGTTTGAAGGTGTGGGAGAAGGAATTTCTACATTTCTAGATGTTTTTCCCTTGTGGATTATTCACTGGCATATTTTATAAAATTTGCAGATTTCCTTGGAGTACCCCATGGGCTTTAAGGATCACAAAAAAAGGATGCAAAGATACGCAGATAGGGGGCGCAATTTGCTGCAGCGGAATGACGTGATATTAGAGCAAAATTACGCACGATTAGGATGATTTATCTGGGGAGTGTAAGCCAGCATTTAGCACTATTTTCTTTGCACAAAATGTACCTTACGTTCAAAGTGGACCGAAGGATGCAAGAAAATGGCGCTAAAAGCAGGAGCCGCTCACGCTAGCTAAATTCGGTACTCTTGCGCTCTGTGGTAGGCGTTTTGTGGCAAATTACTCCTAATTATGTGCCTCAGTATTTCGTGTTGAAAGAGGAACACGAAATTGCCAAAATGACTCCAATTACTCCGGCGTGATTAGTAGATCGTAGACCCGTGCAGATTTACTTCTGCGAGGTGCATTATGTTACTGCCTTAGCTAGTTCACAGTTAACATGGTTGAAAACACGAATCCCCACATGGCTGTGCCTGGGAAAGGCATGGGGCAGACCTCGCCTCTTCCTGTCGGCTCATCGGAAGAAGGGGACTTCAGTCATCCGCATTCTGGAAACCGACTCACCGACTCCTGAATGTGGCAGGCTAGTGTGAGAGCTTTGCAACCTCCCTAACTCTACAGGATGAGGTCACCACCACACACTTTTAGACTGTCCTCATTCCAATATCTCACACTGTGCACATCTCGCTTCTCCCCTCTGCCAGTAAAACGTGCAGGCTTTGTATAAGAAGTGTCGCCACCATACTGCGGTGCTTTAACCTTGAGATAGAAAACGTCATCTTTCAGCCAGTCGTCGTTATGTGAGTTGACAGCAGACTCGGAACTGTCAGCCGAGAGTCCTTTTAATTAAAGCGTTAGTCTTAGACCTGTACAAGTGTGCACTCGGCACTTTTCGTCATTGCGGCTCGTTTGTTCTTTTTTCCCAGTGACTTCTTGCTCGTGTCTGCATTGTGTATTGCCGTGTGGTTTTATGTCCACTCGTGCTGCTACATTCCGACAAAGGGGTGAATAATTCAGGCAAGAAGGCCGCTGCAACTTGCACCACCCCTTGCTCTTACTAGCCCTGCCAGTGGCAGTGCTGTCACAACTAGCCATCACACTCATACAAGTGTGACAATTAAGATACACATTAAAATGAATAGTACATGCCGCCCAAGCTGTTCTTATAGCTTTCGATGGCAGGTATTAGTCATTTTAATGTATATTTATTTATTAAACAACAGCTGTTGTGCTCCTGAACAAATAAGACAAACAGCACAACCATGTGACAGGCTTTCATAAGAGCCAGTGTTGACAATAAAGTGCCAGTGCCCAGCACTGGAAACCACCGGCTCAAATTAAGCACTGAATTGTCGCTGACCATGTTATGTATAGTTAGGTAATACAACCTTGTATTGAATGGAGCATTTGCATAGTGCTTTCCTACCCCTTGCAGAACCAAACAGAAACCACTTAGTGTTCTTGAAACATAATGATGGCCCTTTAGGAGCAGCATCACAAACGCCTTACGTGTTCTCTTTTTAGTTTATTGTAGTCCAGCCAATTTGTATGCATGGCTTAATTTTGTGTAAGTGGTTGCAGGTTGTGGATACTGGCACTCATTTGTGTGGACCAGTACATCTTTTTCCTCATTGGACAGACAAAGGCAAAAAAGGGAGAAAGACGAAGCAAGAGAAAGATAGGAAAACTGTGACATAGAGAAAGCTGGTTTGGAAAGAACCTGCAAGACTGCGATAAAGAGACCAGAAATGTAGTGTAGTGGAAAGAAGCGGCATGAGGTGGAATTAGACTTGGCATTTCTGGCACTTAGTTGTGCGCCTGCAGGCTCTTAAGAAATAGTTCTCCCCCTACTATGACTATTGTGAATACTCCTGAGGCGAACTAGCCGGGAGCTCTACATTTTTTAAAAAACATTTTGTGATTGATACTGTGTTTTTAGGTGTTACGCTTTACTTTTTAAAATAGCTTATTTGCACTATTTCCCTGGTCTCTACCTGGTCGGCGCAGGGAAGCAGATCGCTTGCTGTCTTCTGCCCGGACCCGAGTCTTGCCGCCATTCCTTGTGTGAGGGACACGCCCACCTCCGGTGGCCACGCCCCCCCCTCCCACTACCAAGTCCACTCTACAAAATATGAGTACTAGCCGGAAGCGCAGCGGACGAGCGCAGCGGGCGCGACGATTGCGCGCCGAAGGCGCGCTTAAGGCAAGCTCGTCTGCGCTCGTCCGCGCCTCGGCAGCGCCCGGTGCCCCACCCGCGGCCTCACCCTCCTCGCTCACCAGCAGCTCTCCGCACTTAACGCGTGAGGCTTTACTCCTCCTTAGAGACTACGCCCACGAAGGCCAACTGTCCTTCCAAGACACCGCTTATCCTCTGCACGACTTTGCGCGCAAAGGCCTATTTACTGGCGGCCTGCTGAATGTCAGGTCCCTGCCCAAACACGCCCACGAAATCGCGCAGCTCATAGACAATCACCATCTTGATGCCTTATTCCTAACGGAAACATGGACCCACTCTGACTGCAATATAGCACTGGATTGGGCCGCCCACAAGACTTCAAAATCCTGCACCTCCCACGTCCTAAGGGGCGGGGCGGCGGAGTCGGCTTAATCCATAGAGCATCCTGGTCAGTAAAAACTATTGCTATGGACCCAGTGGTCGGGACAGAAATTCTTGGCCTTGCCATCGACTGTCATCTCGGAATTACCTTTACGGCTGTGATCTGCTACCGCCCGCCGGGAGCCTTCAACCCCACTCAGCAGCAGTCGCTCCTCACCACTCTTACTAATATGGCCACCTCACACAACAATCTGATTGTCTTGGGCGACTTCAATCTCTGGCCCAACGGCAGTCTAGATTCTGCACTTAACAATCTCCTACTTTCCTGTGAAGGAATAGGACTGTGCCAGCTAGTGAACAAACCCACACACTTAGCAGGGCACCAGCTCGACTTAATCTTCTCCTCCCCCCAGCTAGCACGTCTGAGCGATATTCTGCCGATGTGCTGGACCGACCACGCACTCATTAAGTTTTATATAGCAGGCAGCAGGTCTCGTAGACCGGCACTCCACGGCCCTGCACCCCCGTACAGAGATTGGAAGGCTCTGGACAAACTCAGACTGAATGGCCCAGTATTTGAAGTGGCAGACAGCTTTTCCATTACTCATCCAGTGGAGGCAAACTATCTATCCCTTTGCACTAGGATTTCCAACACTTCGGACCGCCTCGTCCCTCGGAAAAAGGGTAAACCCCAGAGACGGGCACCGGCCCCATGGTTTGATGACTCTTTAAGAGCTCTCAAACTAGCATGCAGACAAGCAGAGAGAAAATGGAGGCAGGGTTACTCTGATACCCACAAAATTCTTTGGAAAGAAAACCTCCGGGAGTACAAAATGGTTATCGCTCATAATAAGGCTAAACATTACTGCTCCATCATTTCCAACGCCACTAACAGCTCAAAAAGTATCTTTCAGATACTTAAAAATCTAACTAATCCGGACTGTGTCACTTCTACACAGCCTCCCACCCAAGCCCTCTGTGACAATCTTGCAGTGTTTTTTATCAATAAAATCAACACTATTATTCACAACCTGAAATTACCCCCAGCCTCAGGCACTTCCAATACACAGAGACTAGACACCAGTTCTCGAAACTCGTCGCCTCCTGGCCTTGTCCTTTTGGCTAGACTTCGGGAATTCCCCCCGATTCCGGTCTTCGAGTTTGAAAGACTGGCGCTTGGTGTTTCCTCGGGTTCTCCACTCGACCCCCTACCACCAAAAATCTGGAAAAATTTTGGAAACGAGCTCTTTGACACCATGCGCCTTATTTGTAATCAGTCTCTGCGCAGTGGCTTTGTCCCAACTCCCTGGAAACAGGCACTGATTACCCCTCTCCTGAAGAAACCTTCCCTGAACTCGGACTGTCTGTCAAATTACCGACCCATCTCCCTGCTGCCTTTCCCAGCGAAGATCGCCGAACGATGGGTCAGCTCGTGCTTGTCCGCCCATTTAGAACAAAACAACCTTCTTGATGATCACCAGTTCGGGTTCCGTCCTGCCCACGGCTCCGAAACAGCAGTCCTGACAGCCATGGAGGACCTTCGCATGCGTGCAGACAGGGGTCAGCCAGTGGCGCTGATACTACTGGACCTGTCTGCCGCATTCGATACGGTCAATCATGATATGCTGCTGCAGAGACTTGGTGAGGTGGGAGTGGAGGGCACTGCATTGCTCTGGTTCCACTCCTACCTTCGGGACAGAAGACAGGCTGTCTCCCTCCCCCCTTTTCAATCCACCTTTGCACCAGTACCCCAGGGAGTCCCTCAGGGCTCCTCCATCAGCCCCATCCTTTTTAATGTGTATCTCTTCCCGCTAATCAAACTAATCCAATCCTTTGGGATCAAAACAATAAACTACGCGGATGATACACAACTCATCCTCTCTTGGGAAGGTGAAGATGCCACTCCTCTCTCGACCTTCCACGACTGCCTAAGAGAGACGGCTGGTTGGCTTCACATAAACTCCCTCCAGTTTAACTCCGCAAAAACGGAGGTACTGTTCTGTTCAGGCACCAAGATACCCCGTCAGTTTCCGACTGATTTCTGGCCCCCAGAGTTTAGTGACAAACCTCTGCCGGTTCCCTCGGTTCGCAACCTGGGAGCCATGCTTGACAACAAATTAAGTATGGAAACCCAGGTGACGAAAACCGTGGGGATATGCACAGCCCTGCTTCGCTCACTGCGGAAAATCATGCCTCTCCTCCCGGCACAAGCCAGGGCGTCAATAGTCAGGTGTACGATACTCAGTCGCCTTGACTATTGTAACGCCCTGCTCCTGGAGTCTCCAGTCACGCTGATGGAGCGTCTTCAGCGAATTCAATCTGCCGCCGCCAAGCTGGCTCTTGGCTGGTCGAGGAGGGCTTCGGCCACAGCAGCTCTATCTGAGCTGCACTGGCTACCTCTAAAACAACGAGTGGCCTTCAAGTCCCTCTGCATTGTCTTTAAGGCTCTGCATGGACTTGGACCTAAACCTCTGCGAGCCCTGTTTATGTGGTACACTCCTGCCAGAGATCTACGCTCGTCCTCGGCTTGTCTGGTAAAGGTACCCAGAGTTAATAAAGCTAGAACAGGGGGAAGATCCTTCAGGGTTGCAGCGGCCAAGCTGTGGAACAGCCTGCCCACTGACATACGTCAGATGTCCCAGCTTCTTCCGTTCAGGAGACGTATCAAGACCTGGCTTTTCCCTCAATAACTGTCCGTTTGACTATCTCCCCCGGTTATCCGCTAACAGAGTATTCTACAGCGCCAGGAAGCCTGCAAGGTATCAGTCGCGCTCTACAAATTCCCAAAATAATAATGACTATGGAGGAGGGAGTATACGCAGTGGTGGTGAGAAAGGGGACCGTGGTCCTGGACCTTAATATGCCCTCAGTGGCGCACCAGACAAACGTCTTGACAGAGGTGCTTCAACCAGGACTGCCCCCATCAGAATCGTTTCTCTCCTTTAATGAAGCCCTTACTGACATCCTGCTTTGGAACTGGTCCAAGCCCAGCACATGGGCTCCTATGAACAGGACAATTTTACGTCACCCGTGGGACCCAAACATCCTAACGCAACACCCTCTCCCGGAAAGCTTAGTGATCCAAGCCTCCAACTCCCATGGCACTTTCCATTCTGCACCCTCATATAGGGGAATCCAGGAGGCAGGAAACCTTAGGGAAGATGTTTTCTTCCTCCAGCATGGCACTGCGGTCGGGGAACATCGCATGCCTTGTGGGCCGCTACTCCCACGCTCTGAGAGACCCAGTTGCACAAGGACATACAACGGTCCCAAAGGATGCCCATGCCTTCCTCCCCCAGACTATTGTTGACTGGAGAGATGCAGCCAAGTTCACCATTTGTTGTGGACTGGACACCACAGACTCGCTGGGTAGACCGGTTTTATCGACCTTGGCTTACAGCACCTCTTTTCTGGGGATGTCCAAGCGTTGTTTATGGACATGCCTTTAATAGCTCACATCTCTTTAGAGATGAGGCAGATTCAGTGCTGGAGCGCTTTAAGGACAGAAGGGCTCCGGCCAGGTCTTTGGGCCTTTCTGTGGCCCCTCGTCACCCCCAGTCAGTCTTCCACTCCTTTTGTGGTCACGGAAGGGGTTTCGAGCGGCATCTATACCTGCCCAGCCACCATGGTGCACAAGCTTTATAGCCTCTGCGTGGCCAAGGACGCCCTACCCACAGATCTCGTGGATTGGTCAGCCAGCTGTCAGGCCAGTCCACCACCACCATCCTACGGCAGCCGCAGCCTGCAGGTCCTTATAGTCTGCCCCCTTATCATGGGCACCCAGTGTGTGTCAGGATCTGCCATCACCTGCATGGCTAATGGTCTATCACATCAGTCCAATAGGTTTTGCAGATTGACCAGAGGGACTACCCCCTCCCCTTTAAGACTACACCCCCACCCATACCACCGGTTGGGGACATGCTCACGGAGGACCATCTTTCTCTGCTCTGTCAGGAAGTGACTGGTGTCTTTGCTAAGGGGACCATAGAGAGGATGCCGATGCCAGAAGCAGGTCGTGGTTGCTATTCCTGTTACTTTCTGGTGCCCAAGAAAGACGAAGGCCTTCGTCCTATCCTGGACCTGTGCCCTTTCAATTTCTTCCTCAAGGAGAAATTCAAAATGCTCACGCTTGCTTAAGTCTTGTCTGCCCTGGACCTGGGAGATTTTATTGTAGCGCTGGACTTGCAGGGCGCATATTCACACATTCCCATCTTGCCTGCCCACAGTCGTTACCTGTGGTTCACGGTGGGTCACAAGCACTTTGAGTTTGCGGTGCTCCCTTTTCACCTCACCAGCGCTTCTCCGGTGTTCACCAAGATGATGGTGGTGGTTGCAGCTCATCTGTGGAGCTCAGGGGTGCCAGTCTTGCCTCTCTCTCAACGACTGGCTGCTGAAGGTGGGTTTGCTCCAGGCTTCGTCTCTTTCCTCCAGACTACGGCGGACCTCTTTTATTCGCTGGGGTTCACTATCAACATGCCAAAGTCACACCTGTCTTTCCCTCATATGCTTCCTTTTATCGGATCTGTTCGGGACACATTGCAGCTTTGGGCCTATCATCCCTCCCAAAAAGTCCAGAGTATTCAGGCTATGATATCGATGTTTCAGCCTCTGTCCTGGATTTCGGTGAGACTGACTCTCAGACTGCTGGGCCTCATGGCTTCTTGCATCCTGCTTGTGACACATGCTTGCTAGAACATGCAGGCTCTGCAGTGGAACCTGAAGTTCCAGTGGGCCCAGCATCAGGGAAATCGCTCTGACATAGTCCAGGTCTTGGAGGGAACTGTAAAAGATCTGCATTGGTGGTTAACATACCGCGATTGGGTCAGCGGCAGACCCCTCTCCCTTCCTCCAACAAAATCTGACAGTAGTGGCAGATGTGCCACTCCTGGGATGGGGCTGCCATCTGGAGAGGTGGAGATCAGAGGTCTCTGGTCTCTGGCGGAATCCGTACTCCACAGTAACTTTCTGGAGCTCCGAGCAATCCGGCTACCATTAAAAGCCTTTCTACCCTCCATCAAGGGAAGACTATTGCAGGTGTTCACGGACATCACCACATCCGTGTGGTACTGCAACAAGCAGGGGGTGGGGTTGTGGACCCTTTGTCAAGATGCCCTGTGCCTCTAGACACGGCTTGAATAGCAGGGCATATCCCTGGTGGTTCAACACTTGGCGGGCTCTATGAATGGCAGGACGGACAAACTCCGCAAAAGATGCCTAGAGGATTACGGATGGCGTTTCCATCCGGAGGTGGTGCAAGGTCTCTTTCAGCAGTGGGGAGAGCCTTGGTTAAATCGGTTTACCACCACTGGGAACGTGCAATGTCAGGGGTTCTGTGCGATTGGAGTTCCAAAAGTGGCTTTCGCTTGGAGACGCTTGTCGTCTTGAGTGGAGCTCAAGCCTTCTGTATGCCTTTCCACCCGTATCGCTCCTGCTCCAAGTTCTGAAGAAGATTGGGAACAACTGGGCCCAAGTCATCCTTTGGGCTCTGAACTAGGCTTTGAGAGCATGGTACCCTGGGCTGTTGAACCTGGCCATCGGCCCTCCGATTAGGCTGCCCCTTCAGGAGGATCTTCTTTCGCAGCAGCCAGGGAGGGTTCTCCACCGAACCTGTCCACTCTAACTTCTAGAATTGAGATTGGGCTGCGACAGCTGACAACCTTCCACCCGAAGTCTGTGGTGTTATTCTGGCAGCCAGGTGTCCCTCCACCAAACTGCTATAAGCCTGCCATTGGGTCAGGTTTGTGGCATGCTGTGCAGAAAAGCAGGTTAACCCCCTTTCTTCTCTTTCTCATGTTTTCCTTTTTATTCTTTACCTTGCCCAGCAGGGCTCTGCTACGGGTACCTTAAAGGATTATCTTTCTACTATTTCAGCCATTCTGCGGTTGCCTGACCAGCCATCCCCCTACAAATCCCCTATTGTTAATAGGTTCTTGAAAGGTTTACAACATGTCTTTCCACCTTTTCCTTTGATCATGCCTCAGTGGACCGTAATTGCGTCCTGACGTTTCTGATGTGCACTCCTTTGAACCCTTGCACAACTGTCCTCTACGCTTTCTCACTATCAAGGCAGCATACCTGGTGGCTATAACTTCTTCCCGGAGGGTCAGTGAGCTTCACGTTTTTTTCATCTAAGCCTCCATACCTGAATATAGACCCAGACAAGCTGATTCTACAGACTAGAGCTTCCTTTCTACCATAAGTCGTCACTTGCTTTCATGTAGGGCAGTCCATCACTCTAACTACTTTTCGCCACATCCCTTTAAGGAAGAGGAGCAGCTTCACCGTCTGGCCCCAAATAGAGTGTTGTTGGTTTACTATGACAGCACAAGAGTTCTGGGTGTACAACCAACTCTTCATGGGGCATGTTGGAGTGAAGATTCGAAAGGCTGTGCAGAAGTGGACCATCTCCTGATGGATCATGCTCCACTTTAAAATCTGCTATGCATTGACCAAAAACAAACCCCCTGAGCGTCTGCCTGCTCATTACACCAGAGCCAAGGCTGCAACCATTGCGTTAGAATGTGGAGTCCCGGTTCTGGACAACCGCCAGGCAGCAATGTCGACTTTCTTGCACATGGTCACAAAACACTACTGTTCAATCAGTCTGGTCCGTCTGGATGGGCACTTTGCCCGTTTGATCCTGCAGGACTTTTTAGTGTAAAATTGTTTTGCAGACCCACCTCCGGGGGGTAGTTCTTGGGTATCTGTTCCAAGGTAAGGAATCTGCCGCTAGAAGCCTCTATCAGATAGACAAGTTACTGACCTTCGGTAACGCCTTACTTGGTAGGGACTCTATCTAGCTGCAGATTTCTTACGACCCTCCTATGTGAACAGCTTTCTATGGACAAGGGTATCCCCTTTCAGGGCCCTAGTTTTTCACAACAGTGGCCAGTGTTCTTTTTTTAATTTTTTACATTTTAGTTATAACTGTTGGCAATCAATACACATGAGTACAAATCAATTCAAATGGCATAGCAGTTGCAGCAATGACATGCTTGAATTTGGTATTATAGTGAATAGCGTGAAGAATACATGAAGAACCATTACTCTTTGGTCCAATCAACAGAGTGTCACATGTGTTAAGGGGAGGATCCTGTTGGCGAATGTAACTTATAAAGGGCTCCCAAATGTCCTGAGTGCGGAATCTTGAGGGATTAGGTCCCAAAAGTTAGATAATTGTTCATGACAATAGGAAATGTCTTTGATCCAGTCTCATATCCTTGGCACCAGTGTGCTGCCCCAGCACATTGCGACCCTGTGTTTGTCAAGGAGGAGTATTAGAGCAGAACGTTTGCGGGAACTGCTGGCTATCTCCGCCATGTAGCCCAGCAGCCCAATCGGGAGAGGGGGACAACGGTATGTTTATGACTTTCTCTATTACCTCAAAGACCTCCACCATATATGTAGCCATGGCGGGGCGTGGCTAGGCGCAATGGATAAATTCTGCTGAAGTGGGGTGACGGCTTGAGCAGTGGGAGTCTGGGGGTATGCTCATTCGATGTAATAACACTCGGGTGAGATAGGTACGGTGTAGAACATTGAAATGGATGAGTTGTAGCCTGTAGTTTGGAGCTAGCAATTGAAGTTGGGCACAGCAGATTGCCCATTGTGCATCTGTGAGGGGGAGGGCCATATCCTTCCCTCAAGAATCTCGGGCAGGTGTGGACGTTGCAGGTGCGGTGTGCTGTATATGTTTGTAAAGGGACGAGATTAGTTTTTGGGGTGATGCAGTAGTATATATGTAGTCTAAGGCTGTGGGTGTCGCCAGGGGGCGGGGGGGAGGTGGGCTGGGAATGTATTGAATAGCTCTCGGCACGTCTCCCGTAGTTGATAATATAGAGGGGTGTCCAACGGAGGACCCAGGAATTGGTCATCCGGGAAGAGGTCTGTGAAGATGTGACTGTTAAGCCTGCTACCGCGACCGCACGTGCTCCCTTCATGTAGGGTGGGTAGTAGGGGGTATCTTGCCACCGGATTTGATGGGGCATAAAGGAGAGGTATCAAAAGGTTCCCTTGAGATTGAATTACAAACAAGATCTCATAAACATACATATAATAGTAAACCTCTCCAAGAGAGTCCTAACTAGCACAGAACAGGATGTACTACAAAAAGGATTCAGTTTTGCCCCTACTAATATCCATTCCCTCTTTAATTTAGAGAGTGATTTGAATTTTTTTTCAGAAAGATACGTTTAAACCGATTTCTTGAAAATAGGAACTATGAACCTGCCCCTAGTGTCACTGGTCTTAAACCTAAATCCACCCTCCTCCCTAGTCTCCACCAACTGGATAAAAATGTCGAGATTTTTGAGAGAGTTGTGGAGGTTGAGAAATGTAACAACAACCTCTCCAGAGAACATAGGATGGCCCTTACCAATTGGCAAAACTGCGATGAGTTAACTATCAAACCCGCAGACGAGGGCGGGGGTGTAGTCCTTTTTGATACCCCTGTGTATGAAAATAAGATTCGTGATCTCTTGAATATACAAGAACACTACAAGAGAACTAAGTTCACAGAATTGAGTATATTGAAAACAGAAGTGGCAAATCTCTTACAGAGGGGCAAAGAGGAAGGCTTCATCAATGATAATGAATACAAATTTCTTCTTAATACGCATCCAGTCATTCCTGCCATTTATGGGCTTCCTAAAATACACAAAAATACAGTAGATCCACCGATGAGGCCCATTATTAGCGGAATTGGCTCTATTCTAGAGCCAACTTAGCCGCTATGTAGATTATTTTTTGCAACCAATAGTCAAGAAACAGAGGTCCTATTTAAAAGACACCTCACACGCGATTACTACTTTTGAGGGTAGAGGGTTCAATAGGGCGACCCAATTTTGGGTCGACCTAAATATTGAGGCCCTCTATACGAACATACCGCAAAACGATACCATAGAGGTTATAGCCTCAATTCTAGAGATTGAAGACTTGAGAGGTGGCAATAATAATTTTATAATGTCCTGTATCTATTTGATTTTGAAGAAAAACTTTTTTTTGTTTAAGGAAGAACTATGCCTACAAGTCAAGGGGACCAGCATGGGGGCCACTTGTGCCCCAAGTCTGGCTTGCCTCTATGTGTCTAATTTTGAGAATAAACACATTTTTAACGAGATTGCCCCCTTTTATGAGAATATCTCCTGCTGGCACCGCTACATTGATGATATTATTTTTATCTGGAGCGGTGCCAGCGAGGATTTGGATGCCTTCTTGGAATGGCTCAATCTGGGCGACCCGAATTTAAAATTTACAGGGCAGTACAGTAATCGCAAGGTACAATTTCTAGATATCAGTATTAAGGAGGAGGATGGTATTCTTAAAGTTGAGCTATACACTAAACCTACTGACAAAAATTCTTTGCTCCTTTATTCTAGTAACCATCCCAAAGCCCAAAAAGATAATGTGCCATTTGGCGAGTTCCCTAGATTAAGGAGAAATTGCTCCTATTTGGAGGATTTTTATAAACATGCAGAGAATACCAAAACTAAACTGAAAGCACGGGGATACCCCAATAAATTGATGAAGCATGCACTTAAACGTGCACGTTTTTATGATAGGGACAGTCTGTTAGACCAAAACAAAAATACTAACAGGAATAATGCCTCTCTGGACAGAGTGGTGTTTGTGACGCAGTTCTCACATGTGAGTAATCAAATTAAAAATATAGTCAACAGACATTGGAAAATTCTCAATTTTAATACAGATACACAACTCGACAAACCTTTATTTTTTTTTTGCAGAAATAACTGCCTAGTGCATACTTACAAACCTTCAAAGGAGACCCAACTGACTCTGACTGGAAATGTTGCATCTGGCAACTACAAATGCGGGACATGTTCCATATGTCCCCACTGCATCACTAGTAAAGATATAGAATACAATGGCAAAAAGTTAACTCCTACACCCTTTAATAACTGCCGTAGCCAGAATGTGGTGTACCTACTCCTCTGCCCTTGTAATTTAGGGTACGTAGGTGAAACTAGCCGAGAACTACGTACCCGTGTACTAGAGCATAAATCGGCCATCCGAACCAACAAAAGCAATGCCCCCTTGACTGAGCATTTTAAATCCTTAAACCACTCCTGTGATGACCTTAGGTGGTTCATCCTTGAAAAAATCAGGATTAATCGACGGGGCGGAGATATAGACAAATTAAGAAAAATAAGGGAGCAATGGTACTTTTGCCACCTTAATACCATACTGAAAGGCCTCAATACGAGAGAAGATTGGGCCTAATGTCTATAATACTTCAGCATAGAACAGGGGCGGGCCCCGGACATCAAAGGAAGCCCTTAGGGAGCTCCTTTGTAGATTGACACCGGGAGCGCCATTTTCCAGAGTTCTATATCCTTATCATGACATTAAACACAGTATCCTCCTCTTGATTAGATTAATTGTCCCCCTCCGTTCATTTAGGGTTGATATCTAGAGTATCTATATCCTATTTGTATTTTTATTTTTATCCTCTTTTTCCTATTATGGTACCCTTAAAGCAGCCCTATTACGTATGTAAGGTACTGGTGCCTTTAGAATATAGTTTTCTCGCCTTGAATAACTATGAAAACAACGGCTTCTCTCTATGGCGAGAGCTTATCTTTTTCTGTGATTCCCACAAGTTAAATATAGGTCCCACGAACCATGCCGGTTTAATAATATAAAACAATGTAATCCCTAATAAAACCAATTTTCACATTGAGGGTCCTTTAAAAACATAGGGTTCTATTTGTTTTATATATTTTTTACGCATACATGCCACATTTCAGGCAGTGAATAGGCACGCATAGACGACCAATCGAAAGGCGGGTGCATTATCATCCGTCCTTTCCTTTAAGCCAGACAGGGACCAGATAGGGAACTCCATCCTGTGAGAAACGGGGAGGAGCAGCAACCTTGCAAGGACGTATCAGAGGCAAGCATTTTTAGCTTTGAGCTATGCAAATTGCTTAGCTTTGAGAGCAAGATTACTATAGGCTCGTAGTGAGTTTAGATACAGACCAATCATAGTTAACTGATAGGCATTTAAACAAGATCGGCGAGTCTTTCCGTGCATTTACCGCGGAACCCCAGAACAAGCCGAGACTACCAGACAAGAAGCAGGTAAGAATCTACCCTGAACGAGCTGTGCAGCAATAGGGGAATGCTCGAGTAGGCTGCAACACATGCAGCAGCTAAAACATTTTTTTGACTTACGTGGTACTCTGTTTATTAATCCACAGGGTAACCACTAGTATCCTGAAGAGCAAGCGAGTGAGCGAGACGAAATTGACCCATTATCAACCATTATATCAGGGAGACTCTGTGCTCAGACTTATTACGCCACAGGTATGCTCCCCTCACATAACCCTTACTAGATAGGTGATAACACATTAATAGTGTTCTTATCGTTTAGAATAACTAGTTCTTTCTTTCTCCATTCCCCCATCAGGCTCTCTTGAACCTTTTCAAATAGCGGCCACATTTTCTGAATAAGCTTTCCAGCTTCAAATAGTGGTATTACATTGCAACAACCGCAAATTAATAATAGGTAGGCTTTATATTACATCCCTAAATATACGACAAGGTAAATAGTTAAATTTATTAATTGTAATTGGTGTATACTCTCCATTTAGGAAAGAAAATCGACCATATTTAATTAAAAAATTTAATTTTTACGATTGTTATACAATACAAGCTGCAGACTTGGACATCTAAAAAACCAGCTGCCAGTAAAACTAGGGTAAGCATAATCATGAATTAGAATTTCGAGGCTATCACAACTTTACGCATAAAGAACAATAGTAGTTATAGATCACATATGTGTTATAATCCAGCTCCCTAGTAAGTTTGTTATTTACCATTTTATTCACTTCTCCTAGAATTACAACTGTCTCCTTATAGAAATCTGCATATGTACTGTGTGATTCCTAGGAGGTCTTAACCGACATAGTAGGCAATTTGACTTTTTGCTTAACGATTTGTACAGCTATGAGAGGGTCTGTGGCTTTTTTCCTCTATATATATATATATATATATATATATATATATATATATATATATATATATATATATATATATATATATATATATATATATATATATATAGGAACTAATAGTTGCATTAAGTATAATAGTTGCAACATAGAGATTACTAATAGCCTGCCTCTCCAATAAATATTAGTTTCATGTCAATTTGTTTAAAACATGATAGGCCTGAGAAAGCGAACTTAACCATGTATCTGTTTCTCTTGTGTATTACCATGAATACATATAACAGACTATTGTTCTATTCTAATTGTGTATATATATTTATTATAGGGAAATTCAACTAACCCCCCTATTGCGACAGATATACAGAAAGTCTTGATAAAGGTGGCAATCATTACTTTAACCCACCGAAACGCGTCGACGCCAGCTCTGGTATAATTCAAGACTCCGGCATCGATGTTGATTTACAGATATTGTAGTAACATAAGATCGATGAAACCATAATGGAGTCCTAATGTACAACTTGTATTTAACAATTTTTATGTTTTACACTTCTGTCCCTAATTTCAGTTGTGCAGGCCATAATTGATTGTCATGTACTTATGTTTTTTTTATATTAGCCTATTAGATTAGCTAGCCTAGCACCCTTGTTTTTAATTTCCTGTATGCATAATTAATGACTTTTTAACTGTTATTTGCCCGTGTTATATATGTATGCACCCTTTGCACAGAATAGTATGTTTATGAGATCTTGTTTGTAATTCAATCTCAAGGGAACCTTTTGATACTTTGGGTTGGATAACCCCATTTCCATTGACTAGATTAAGGGGTACCTCTCTCTCATTACGCATAAAGGAGAGGGACACCTGCGCAGCACACCTACCCAGCCCACGCCCACCGCATACACTGCAAAGTATCTATTTCGGACGTGGGCCATTTATATGGAATAAACAGGGCTGTCGAGAGTGGCCATGGTGAAACTGCACCTATCTCCACTGCATCGTGCAGTTGAAAAGGTGTAGGCTGTGTCTAATAGTGCAGGAAGTGTGCCTGGGTGCATAGCGTGTAAAGTTGTAGATCTGGTTCACCCAGTTCACGGTAAGGTCAGCAGTTCATATTTAACCTGAGGTTGTTGGCCTGCCCAGATCAACGTAATAAGATTGGAACAAAGCCATTTAAATAAGGCCAGTGTGATCGGGATGGGAATTTTTATGAATAAATAAAGGAATGTCGGCAGTACAACCATCTTCGCGATAGCGATCTGGCCCACCAGCGACAGTGTGAGCTTGGACCATAAGGGAATACGATCCTCAAACTACGCCATTGCTCTGCCATAATTGGCTTTCCATAGCTCCGCTGTGTCTCTGATGACGTAGATCCCTAGGTATTTAACGGGACCCGTGGCCCACTAGAGTGGGTATTCGATAGGGAATGGATTTGTGACTTCAGTTAATGGGAAGAGTACTGATTCAGCACCCTGTTAATTTGAACTCCGGATAGGCCTCCGAAGAATATGATTTCACGAATTAGCGGGGAGAGGTTGTGTTCCAGCTGGCTCACGTAGAGAGTAATGTTGTCTGCATATAAGGACACGATGAGCACTTAGTTGTAAAACTCACTCCTCTATTTGCATGATGTTGGAGAATTTGTGCAGCCAGGGTTTCCATCACAATGGCAAGCGCAGGGATGAGTGGACACCCCTGCTGATCGTGAAGGGTTCCGATATCTGCCCATTGAGGCGTACCCGGGCGGTGGGCGAGATATAGAGGAGGCGTATCTGTGCATGAAAAGAAAAGTGGAACCAATGCCCATTCTGTTCAATAGCGGGAATAAAAATCTCCATTCCAATTTATCGAAGGCCTTGGTCGCATCGAGCCTGTGGTGTGAGGATGTAGATAATGCATAATTGCAAACATAGTCCGGAAGTTGTGTGCTGTAGAACGACCCGGTATGAAACCGGATTGCTCAGGCCTGATCATTACAGGTAGCAGAAGTTGCAGCCTGTTTGCTAGTACCTTGGCAAATATTTTGTCTATGTTGATGAGTGACAGGGGCCTGTAAGAATAGCATTGGTCAGCTGGCTTGTTTGGCTTGAGAAGTGTAAAAAGTACAGCTTCCCGCATTGACGGGGGAGCGAGCCCACCTCCAGTGCGTCGTGGTAGACCTCCAGCAGTTGGGGAATTAAAATGTCAAGTATTCTTTATAAAAGGCCCCTGGCAGCACATCCGTGCTGGGGGCCTTGTCCGGAGAGAGGCCGGCGATTGCCTGACTCCCCTCTTCGGAAGTGATGGGGGAGTCTAGGAATTCCCGTGTGAGTCCGAGAGCCACTCCAGTTCGATGGTGTCGAAATAGGCCTGTAGTTCCGGGGGTGATCTGACTGGGAGGTGGAGTACGGTTGGGCAAAGAAGTTGACCATGCTACATAGCAGATCTGGAGTGGAGTAATTGCGTCGGCCCGAGAGTTGACAAGACCGGAAATATAGGAAGAGGCACGTGGTTTCTGGAGCAACCTGGCCAGTGTTCTGCCAGGGCGTTCTCCCTTGCCATATGTGCGCGCCTGGGTTTCTTTGCCTAGGAAGTAGACTTCTCTAGTTGCCTCCTCTTGGTATGTCTCCATCTTAATGCGAATGTTAGCTAGAATAGCGGGGTCATTAAAGCTATGGAACTGAGCTTCGAGTGTGGAGATGTCTGCTTCAAGTGCTGAGATTGTTCCTCGGATAGATTTGAGCACAACTTGCTGTTTGGCAATACAGATGCCTTGGATAACCCCTTCGAAGGTATCCCAAAGTACAGCGGGGGAGCTAACCGAGTCTGTGTTGTGTTCGAAGTAGTCCTGAATGGCTGTGTGCACCTCTTTGCTAAAGACTTGGTCTCTAACTGCATTCGGTGGTAGCCGCCAGGAAAATGTGCTTGGAAATGCATGGGGAGGCCGGATGACCAGTTGAACCGGGGCATGGTCCGAGAGGGATATACAGTAGGTGCAAAGCTCTGGACGCCAGGGTAGCACATCCCTGGATGCCAGCCAGTAATCGATTCTGGACCATGCCCCATGCTGAATGGGCCCTCGCGTGCGCTGAGATGCGTGTCGCGCCAAATGTCTATGAGGTAGTTTTTTGTAATAATCGAAACGAGTGTAGTGGCAGCTTGTGTGTGCGGACGTCCGGAACTGCCTGCCCTGTCTAACGCGTCTACATGTGTGACATTGAAGTCGCTGCACCAAAGTACAGTCTGCGGGTTGGAGCTGGCAATCTAGTGTCAAACTTTGGCAAAGAAGGTTGGTTCGTCTATGTTCGGACCGTAGATGGTGGCTAGGGTCATGAGGTGGTTATGAAGTTTACCGGTCAGAATGATATAACGTTTTTTGTCACTGCAAATGCAGTGATCAGTGGTCCGGACCAGACCCTTTCGTATAAGGACACATTCCCCCTTGCATAGTTGGAGTATGTGGAGGAGTATGTTAATCCCCAACCTCTGGCGAGCAGGGGATGTAGATTATTACTAATGAGGTGGGTTTCTTGGAGCAGGCAGATGTCTATGGTGTGTCTGTTCAGGTAGGCGTGTACTAAGCATATCTTCCTGCCATCATTTAGCCCCTTTAAGTTCCATGTGAGTAGTTTAATCGAGGCAACCGTATCCATCTATATTAAGAGGGGCTGTGAAATTGCGCCGGGGAGCCTGATGTATCTGTATGTCTTCGCCAGGTGTTGGGGGGAATGTGCATACGTGTGCCAGTGTGCCAACATTTTTTATGCAATAAACATAACTGAAATAACTAACCCCTCAACGATCCCTTCCCTCCCAATAGTCCCCCCACTCTAACCTCCCATGTAGGGTCAGGTATCTTCCCCCCCTCCCCCCCCCCCATAACTGAAACTTCCAGGAATCATCCCAGGGGGCAGCAGAATCTCTGCAAGGTCTACCCGCCGTGAAGCTGGGTGGCTGAGCATGGGTGTGGAGAAGGGACCGCATCTCACACTGCCCAGGGCCATGCTGCAATAGCACCATAGATAACTTAGCCTGGCATAATTGGATTGCTTCATCTTAGATCAGTCTTGTGTAAGGGGGAAGCGACATTTGCTCAGTAGACCAGTACTTGAGTTCTTGTACTCTGCTGCGGGTGTTGCCAAGCAGTAGCTAATCGTTGTTGCTAAGCCGCGCCTCTGATGAGGGGGAACCAGCACGACCCCCTGAGGGCGGTCCTTCTTGACCTGTTGCTTGGCAAACTTGAGGGCCAGTTTCGGAACCGTGAAATGGACTGTTTGCCCTCCAGGGTGATCTCGAGTTTAACTGGGTATAACATGGTGTACTTGATGTGGAGTTGCTGTAGGAGACGTTTGGCTGGTAGAAAATCATGGCGGGCCGCCTGCACCGCCATGGTGAAGTCCGGGGAAAAAGGATAGAGCTTCTCCTTTATACTGAATTTGGCCCCGTTCCCTGCCAGCTGGAGGATCGTGTCATGGTCCTTGTAGTTCAGCAGATGTGCCAAAATTGGGCCCCTGGAGGAGGTCTTGGACCCAGTGATCTGTTCGCTCTCTCGACGATGAAGATCGGCGACCGGTATGAGCCAAAGAGGTCCTGCAGCAGACTTTCCATAAAGTCCTCATCCTGGAAATCGCGGTAGACTCTGGCACGCCCACCACACAGAGGTTGTTGTGTATTGAGCGGGCTTTGAGGTCTTCGTTTTTTTGTTTGATAAGGTCTAGTATTTTGTCCATTTGTAGGAGACGTTCAGAAGTGGCGTCTTGAATTGTCATCTGTTTTGGATACTCTGGTCTCCAAATGGTCAAGCTGGAAATCATGCGCATCAACCCGATTCTTAACCTTGTCCGGGCAGGAGTTAAGAGGTCCAGCTTGGCATCACTGTTTTTCAGGCTGGATTTTACCCCAGTAGTATTTCTTTCAGGTCCCCACCTTGATCTTTAGTGGTATCGTCATCTGGGTGGTGGGAGGTGGCTCCTTTTTCTGCCTTGGGGTCAGTTTGCCTGGTGCCGCGTTCTGTTTCAAAAGAGTTTGGACTGCTTGCCCTCTGGTTGCCCCATAGCTGCGGGAGACGGGGGCGAGGGGCCCCTTGATGGATGTTGGTGTGTCCGGTCCGGAACCAGGGAAGCGAGGCAAGCAACAGCCTCAAGCAGTGGGTCTCTGTGTAGATGCTTTAGTTTGGGGATCACCATCCCCCGGGCCTATAGACCCGGCCGGGGCACAGGGCAGCAGCAGTAATGAGGCAGGGCGGCCATCCTTGACGTTCAGTGAAGGCCCGCCAGTAGCCGGATGTCCCACCTGCCAGAGCTCCACAGCGTGGAGTCAATCCGAGCGCCGGGGGAGGGGAGGAGGGGGTGGGGGAGAGGAGCACGCACTCCTATTGCATCCCAGTGTGAATGGTGGGGTGGAGGTTAGGGGAGGGCCATGATGGCAAAAAGACTGCAGTATTCTACCACATCCGGGAGTCATAGCTGTAGAAACAATGTGTTCACTGGCAGAGCACGTGGGTTGTTATCCAGCCCCAAAGACATGCTCATATTGCTGGAATAAAGAGCAGGAGCAGCCAGAAGCCTTGTAGTGTTCAGCACGTTGATATTTTATGAATTAAAGGCACAGTGACATGCAAGGATGATTACCTAGAATCACTTGACTGTTAGTCGAATATTGAAGATGGAACTACACACCATGCCTCTTAATGCTGCAACCCGGTAACAACTTGATAACTGCAGCTGTTAAAAGTTGAGGCGTTTAACGATTCTAAATCGTTTCAGAGCTTATGTAAAAAGTTGTTTGTTTAAAATGTTTATACTTTTCTACGTTTAAAGTGGTGTGCACATCATAGTTATTAGGGATTATCATGTAAAGGACTTTGTGGTTCAATTTTTATATACATACCTTCTTCGCCTCTGATGACTTCCTTTGCACTTTTCTTATGTGTTCCTGTCCCCTTTTCGTTGAAGCCCCTCTGTGGGTGGTCAGCTCCACTCACTAGTTGAAGTTTAGCCTTAGAATGCCTGTCTTCATTTGGAAGTTCCCACTTCATTGTTTTCTGGCATACGCTAAAGACCCTTTGGAAGTGCATTTTGCTGATCCCAGTTCAGTTATTGGCCTGCGAATCTTATTGACTGCCATTCTAAAGCGACTAGTAGCCGCCACAGGTGTCATTAGCCTCCGAGGTTCCCCACACACACACACACACGAGGATGCTGCACTGAGCAATCATTGTAGTGAAACTCGCCTTTCTGTACAGTTATAGAAATGTGTACATGCCTGGGGCTTGTGCTGAGGAAGGAGTTTTTCCTGGGTTATTATTCTGTAGCTGTAATGGAGTCATTATTTTTACAGGGTACAAAAGTTTCAGGAAGATCTTTCTTCATCCTCACAATGAAGAGTGCATGCAGCGTAACTGGAGCGAGAAGGTGGCCGGCCGTACTGTCTAATAATAAGCAAAGGAGCTGTGCTGATGAGGCGTGTAGATTTAAGCTCTTGGTATATTGCCAAAACATTTGAGGAATGTGGCTGTCAGGCACAGATTCTATAAATGCACAGAGCAAGTTCTGCGCCAGGGCACCACTTTCAGGCCTCTTTGACAGTCAGTCATACAGACTTACTATTGGTGTACTGTTGACAAATTATACTATTGGAATTGGGAATAGGATGTGATGGCGATCACTCCAGAACTAGCGGGTTTAAAAAAAGTCTTCCTTTGGGTGATTAGTAATGTGTCCTAAAAGCAAACCCTAAACACAAGGCATCCGTTGTAGTGCATCTCTGTTGTTTACCCTGCTGTGATACTGGGATTCGCACCGCTCTCCCAGTAGATTCCATTGAAGCTTTCCACCACTACTGGGAGAGATTTCTCCTTTAGCCTTTCTTATCCCTTTTTGCCTCCTCCTCTTCCACTGGGGCATCTGCCACTGTTCCTGTTTCTATGTTAGTTCTTTATTCAAGGCTCTGGCTTTCTTTCATAGATAGTTTACTTGCTGTCTGGTGGAGAAGGTGCATTGTGCACTCATACCTGCTGTGTTAGACACTGACTAAAACCACTCAAAGGCCAGTCAGTCATATAAATAATATATTTTCTTCAGATGTAGCCATCAATATTGATCAAATATCTGCTTCCGCCTCCCTGTTCATGTTTAGTGTTTTGCTACATGCCTGTACTCTGTGTTCTCTCTACCTGTCCCTCAGTTGTTGCTTGTGATAAACAGGATTAGGGTAGCACTGTCCATCGCTTTTCTGTATGTGTCCATGTGGATACACTCTATGCAGAAAGGCACACGAATAAGAATGGACGACTCTCTTCTTGAAACAAAAATCTTGCTAGCCAGTCATTTCTTTAAAAGTTGTGGTTTTATTCCTTCATGCACATAGTTCAGACCTGTATGGTGTAAAAGCGCATTCCAGCCTGGGCAAAGGAGCCCAGAGTCACCGACCATGATGAAGAGCGGTGGAGTCCTTCTTGGTCCACCACACTCTCCAAGATGCAGCACACTGTAGATCGCACAGGTATACATTATGTCCAGTCTGAATTTCTGTTACGTTTATGTAAATAAATATGTGCATTTGCACCTTAAAAGAACAAAGCAGACACTCTTGCAGATATGACTGATTTAACACAGTTTGGCGTAGCAGTGTGATTTCCACTCTTGTTCACAAGAAATCCGACATCCAGATGCTTACTTAAAAGGGGCAGCCTCATTTCTGTCAGCATTGTACACTTTTAGGGTTGAACCAGTGCTCTACCATGTTTAATCCTAGTGGTGTCAGTTTGGCAGTCTGTGAAAGGAGCATCCCTTGGAATTAGCAGTGATGTGGGGTTCTGGCAAGGAATAGGTCTCTGTAATACTGCTGCTCCAGAAGTCGCCGGCAGTCACACATAGGATGCAAGTCATCGCTGTTTCAGTGCTTGCTACTGTGGGGCTGTATTCTATGGGTTAATGGCTGTTGAGGGATGTGCTTTTGCATCTTGTCTGTAACCAGAAGTTGGTAATTTGCGATCAGAGATTAGGCAATGTCGCTTTAGTGTGCAATTGATCTCAGTGGGTGTGCCTTTCAGCCCATATCCTGCTTACTCAAGACCTTTCTCTCCATCCCGGTGCATGACTTGTGAAACTAATCTACGGCTCACTGCTCTGAGTTATATGCCCTGCACTACAGAAATGCACACAGAGGCGCACAGAAAGAGACCACACTGAGACTGAAATTATCGACTTTGAGGGTACCGGTGACCTAATTTAGAGAAGAAATGTCTAGTACAGATTTGGTTGAGGATTTCTTTTCTCAACGGCTCACAACAATTGATTTGCTGGCTCCGGGTCTTTATTAACTTTCAAGCTCAAAAAAATAAAATAAGAGTGCCGTGGCTTTTGCGTTGTGTGATCACCTAATGTACAGAGCACATCCTTTCTCTAAAATCTCTTTTCCAAAAGAAAGCGTTGTCTGTTTTTTATTTTCTTATTTTCTAAAATACAGGAAGACCTTGCCTAACATATTCACATTTTTGCTTTGATTTTTATCATTTGATTAAGCTACAATCAACTGTGTAAATATACACTAACTCTTGTAAAATGTATTCCCACTGAAACATTGTCATTATCAATGCTCATTCTCAGTGGGGCATATTTGAGTGCCAGCTACCAACATAATCTCTACCTCATCAATAGGAACAATATTGCCATATAGGAATAAATCTGTCATAGATAGTCCTATTTTGTCATTATCTTTTTTTTTGAGTTTACCATCTGTCAATCACTAACTCCCACACGTTTGTATGAGTGGAAAAATGTAATTTTGCTTACGCCGTTTCTCACCAATTAAGCTAGAGTAACCTATATTTTGATTGTCCATTTTGTTCCCATATTCCAATAAAATTGCTTATTACAGTTGTAGCTCTCGGAATGTTGAAATACTGAAAGCCTCTCTGTAAGGCATTTCATCTCCCTTAAATGCTCTGTCCATCTCCACTGCTTTATTTTAGGGTTCAATTTCATATACTCAGGTGTCCCGTGACAGTGTGGGGGTCCTCTGTTATTTGCTGATTAATCATTACACAAGACTTATGGTTGTTGCTTTAACATGAAATGCCGTGGAAAAAACAAAAAACGAGGTGTTTGGGAAAACAGGAAACAGTTTGTTTAATTAAACAGTGCTGCCGGGAGAACAGTCACAGACATAGGGTCTAAGGACTATCTCAATTTACCAATTTACAATTGGTCTAACTTTTTTACAGTTTATTGAATGCAATAAGGCGATTCTTTTTTTGGTAAGGATTGTCGACCTTTGTCTTTGGAACCATTAATTAATGTATTGGATGAGGAATCCAGGTGAGCCTCGAACTTGCGTGGACCCAATGCGGACATGTGATCACTGCATGCACTGTGTCCTGATTGGCTGTGTGTTCCTAACTTCATGTGGCATCAGACTGTCTGGTGTTTTGAGAATGCGCGTCCCCCTATGGCAATGTGTGTTTTATTGGGAGCAGTCTCCCTGGACCATTGTGGTGTCACTACACCAATCTGTGGGCTTGATCTGGAGTTTCCTGTTCACTCGTTTGCCTGCAGGCTTCGTGCCACCCCACCTGTGACCTGTCAGTCAGTGACCTTGGGCCTGGGTCTCGAAGCCTGCCTTACTACGTATTTCTGAGTCGGGGTTGACTTGAAGTTTATAATGGGCGAATTTGTCAATAAAGATGTGACATGAATGTATTGGTATTCATATTGACATTGACTTTCTCACTACTAACATTCCCCCTCTATTTGAATTTTCAACTACACTATCTAACCTATACTTCATGACAGGTACTTTATTGGGGGTCTGTTAATCTTCAGTTTTGACAATTACTACTTTCCTAGTTACTTGCATTCTACCCAATTTGAAGACTGTGTTTTTACAGCTGAAAATCTCAATTGCACCAAACCACACCATGAAAGCTGGCAACAAAGAGAAGCACAGACAGGAAAGCCACTGGGGGACCCAGGAGAACCAATTCAAGAACCACTCCTGGTCAGGGGCCAGTCCCCCCTCACGCATGTCTTTGTAAACACTGCAGTGCTTGGCTTGCAAGAATCCATGTCCCATTATGCAGGTCATTGCCTGGGGTGAACGTACAGCAGAACCTACCAATCTTGGCATACACCCTGTCCTCCATCCCAAGTCATTTAGTCGAACACATACCGATGCTGCATTAGCATGAGAGTGATTGCTCTTATTTCTTCCTTGATTCAGTTACGGCCAAGCTCAGTGCGGTTTATCATTTTATGATGTTCCTACCTGGTTATTTGGAGCCAGTGGGCATTAGCTTTCATCTGCACAGTGAAGAAGGTTATGGACCCTTCCTCTGAAACTTGTGATTACTAGAACAGTCTAAATGATTCTGTTATTTCCTTATACTGAGCCCAGCGAACATAATCCACAGTTTTTTTTCACAAGTCTGATGCAGTAAGGTGGTCTTCTTCCTTAGCCGGTGCTGGTACAATTCAGATTGTTCTTCTACGGGAATGAAATGAGTAGCAGGGGTGTGGAATTTATTAAAATATCTACTTGTCCATGGGGCAAGTTGCTTCATAAATCTACTTGTCCTTTAACAAAATCCACTTGTCCCTTTGGTGCCATGTGGTTCGGCGACAAATTCTGGCAGCAATCTCATGATATAAGAGCTTATATAGCCTCTCTGATTATGCCAGTGCTCATACCATAGTGGTTCTTGAATGCTGGCAATCCCTTTATATTGCCACGGTTCTGCAGATCTACATACTGGGACTGAAGGTAGTGGTAAGCAATGGTTCCAGGGGGGTTGAAATGCCCTTTAAGACTGTGCAAATCTACTAACTTGCATGTTTAAGGGTTTTCAACAACTCTTCTCTAATCTTTTCCAATACTGAGAAATGTTGGAAATTTACTCCTGACAATGGCAGACGTAAACCTTCTTCCAGAGTTGGGAAAAAAGTGGTTGATGGGAAAATAACCTTGCAAACACTCGGGTTTTCGCATGAGCAAATCTACACATGCATATTTGCTCATGATAAACTGCAGTTCACAAATATTTTCCAGGAGTACATTTCTTGCCCTACTTCTATAAATTCTTGTAAATTCACGAAAGCCATATAGCTGCACTTAATGCAAGGACATATACCAAGAGTGCACTTTGAGACTTTCTTTAATAATAGGGCCCCTAATTTGGTTTGGCGTTAACCACAACCTTTTGTGTTTATTAAAATTCTCTCTCCCTCTCTCTGTATCGGCTGGCTTCACTGTGAGTGACGGCATTAAGCTCTTTCACACGGAGTATATTGGCACACAAAGTAGGTTTGTTCAGTGGCAGTAACTAATGTGGAAGTGTGTGCTTTTTTAGACCAATTTTTTTTTGCTCTTGCAAATGTTTGTTATAATGGTGAGGGCCCGTCAGCTCTCACATCAAGAAGGCTTTACAAAAACCATGCCAAAACAAGTCACGTATTGGCAAAATTAAAAAGCTGACACTAATTTCAGACCTACTTGCTTTGCCAATGCTTGTTTATTTTTGTTTCTCATAATCTTATTGAAACTGGTTTCACTGATTTTCCAATATGAATATTTTTGCGAAATACTAGCATGCATCAACACATTTTACTAAATGATACTGCAAAGAAACGGTACCTGAAATTTCACAGTAGTTTAGCTAAATGTATTTTTTCCTACTTTCATTTTTTTAGGAACATTTTACATTGAAAGCAAAGAGTCATTAATCTTGCTCTCAAGCTTCTGCAAATATTTACATCTAATCAGAGAGCATTCTGGGAGCATTATGCATAGCCTCATATTGCTAAACTTTGAAACCGTGAGTACACATTTTTATACTGTAACCACTGTCAGTAGTGCAGTCAGAACTTACATTTACTTAGAGCGCTCACCCTAATAATAAAGGCTTTCAATTTATGAACCATAAATACAAATTTTAACAGCATTAACATAGGCACACACATAATAACTTGACTTCAGGCTGTGCCCTTCCCTGGCCCTTAATGTGCTACTGCTAACTGGCAGCCAAAGGGTTTGTGCTGCAGGGGGTTGGGCCTACTTGACACAAGGACAAAATGCACATTAAAACTTGTTGCCCTTGACCCCAAACAATATGTCCTGGGCGTCGGGCTATAGGAATTTCACATCCCTGGAGTAGTGGTGTGTATGCTTACCACGGAAAAGAGTCTGCAACATCCAGGGACGATCTGAGTGTAGACAAACTCGCCGCACTGCTAGTACATATCCATCAGCGTGGAGGTGCTCCTTTGCATATCTGGAATGTGCAGGATCATGCCACAGTTTTCATTAGCAGGGCTCGAAAAATCCAAAAATATGGTACTAGTCCTGCAGGACTAGTACCTTGAAAAATCTCCTCGACCGAACTGCAAACTACTTGACCTCTGTCTCTGAAAGCGGAGCAAATGTGACAAGATAACAAGATTTAAAGGCATCTTCATTGCTCTTTAACTTTGTGAGCAATAAAAATGCCTTTAAATCGTTATCTTGTCATTTTTGCTCCGTTTTCACAGGCAGAGGACAAAAGTTAGTTTGTCTTCCTACTCGCCAGAAAGGACGAGTAGGACCTAAAAACAGCTCGACCTTGTTAAATTTAGCTCGCATATGCGAGCAGTCGATTCGATTTGTCGAGCCCTGATTAGTGTCCAGTGGAAGCGTTCCTTTACCTCTGAAACATAAGAAATACAGTGTACGTTTCCGTACAATTAGGGGTTGCCCCTTCCCTTCTAGTCAAGTGTGTCTATGCTTTTGTTCAGCCCCTCCCCTATGAGACTCATTTCTCTTCGTGTCTTTGAACTGAACGGCCCTACACAGGCACTCCATGTCTGGGGTCCACGTTTTAGGTCTCGCCTGTCGATGCGCATGCGCATCGAGCAAGCGAGACTATAGGGGCTCATCCACTCTTTATCCACACTGCAAGGAATCGTGGCGATTCCTTGCAGTGCCCGTGACTTTTAAGGTCAATGCGCATGCGCATTAAGCTTATGCGCATGCGCATTGACCTTAAAAGTCACGGGCGCGTGCATGTCCGTCTTTGTTTACCCGCTCCGCCCCCTCCCGCCGTGTCGCCTTGCCTACTCTCTTCCACAGCCTCCCCCAGCTCCGCCCCCTCACTACTTGATTGCACGGCCGCTAGGCCGTGCCTCCCCTACTCTCCTCCCCCCTCCTCCCCTGCCTGCCTGCCGCTAGCTGAGTCCTCCCTCGCTCTGGTTTTCCAAATTCCACCCACTTCACATTTCTTTCGTGGCATCGTGTTACTGTAAATCTGTATGTGTAATGGGATTAACAGGGTTACAGATATACAAAAAACACTCTCAATTCGATAAGCAACTCACAACTAGAATCTTGAAGGACTCTGCTGCAGTGCACCCTTAATTCCCGCCTCGGTTATTGCAAGGGAAGGGCGCTCTCTGCTACGGTATCTTTAGGTAGTATTAGTTTATGACAAGCTCTTGGAAGCGATGGGTGCCCATGCCCAACGAGAGGATACTGGTGCTCCTTCGAAAGGACTGATACTCCGAGTCTTTCACTTCTGCCTATGAAGTAGCCTGTTCTCGGATCTCCAAGTCTAAAGCACTAAAAACTCACTAGACATTGGCTGTAAATAAAATACTCCAGAGGAATCGTCAATAAGCACCTGCAACTTCTGTTCCTCCTCCAGGTGCCGCTTTGAAAAAGTTAAGTGCCCTGTATGAAAATCAAAACTTCCTCGCTAGCAACTCTCGGCTCTCGCGACACCCCTGAATGTAATAGAAATCAAGGAAGGACAAGAAACACGCCTAATCCCATTTCCAGATATGAAGAGCGTTCTCGGCAATTTAAGTGTGTTGTACTTATTGTTTACATTTAGCGGCAGCAAATTGACGAAGATCGTTAATCCCTAATTGCGTGTGTTCTCTACGATTGAAACAAAATGTATAGAAGAAATTAAAAAAACCTTCTAATTTTGGAGTGGTTTGAAACATTTTTTACTGCATGTATTCGTCATATTTGAGTAAAAAACAAAATACGTTTGTTTTTGATCGGAGAACTGGATTAATTTTCAGACGTTTAAAAAATCCGTTGCCACAAATGTATTTCTTCAAATGGTTTAGGGAGTTTGTTAAAAATGTCAAGATGGCTGATTCATTCTACACATACACCATTCACCTTTATCCTGACTCTTCAAATTACAAAAGTAAAGCCTTTTTGGAAATTCACAGACTGGCAGAGTCCAAACTTTGCACTGAGTGGCGCACTCTTAAGCAGATTTATTTATTTTGCTATCTTGTGTTTAACACTTATTCACTTGAAGAAACATCTTGTTTCTATGTGAAGTCGATATTCATGTAAATTAGTTTTCCTGCTTTTTCATGATAATTTTGATGCATCTAGTCAGGCATGCACTCTTGAGTGTTCAAATAGGCAGATTGATATAAGAAGATACTCCCATCGTTTTTCCTGCTGTTTGAAATGTCAAGTCATCCACTCCTGCCCACCTAGGATAATAGTGAGACATGCCATGTCGATTGTGTTGATTAGATCATTTTGGCTTACTGCATTAAAGAAGTCCGTTTTCTCTTTTTCTGCAGTAAGATTCAAAGGAAGTGTTTTGAAACCTTAGAATCTTTTGAAGTCTTGCAAAGATCTGTTTGTTTCCATGGTAATATCGGAGAAAGCTGCTTTACTTTCATTAAAAATCATTTTTTTCAAAGAGGTGAGAGATGTTTTGAAGGATTTTATCTCAAACTGCATTCCATCGCCCTAATAGCACATTTGCTGGTCTATATTTTTGCTGACCTTGATCCAGACAACGTTGTTTGTCATGATAGTTTACTTCACATTAATCTGGTATATTCCTATGAGTGGAAGAAATCTTAGACTCTATTAAATTGGGACTGCTGTCTTTGAAGTTTCTGACACAAAGCAGTTTAGTTTGACCCCACGATGATATTTTGGTGCATAGTGGATAGAAAGGTATTTGGAACTGGACAAACCAGGACCCTGATATAGGTTTTGAGCTCTTAGCTATTTGGAGACCAAATATTGCCCCCTTTTCATAAGTGGGCGCAGACCAGAACTATTTAGAGTGGTTATTGAGTATAAAGCAGGACAGTTGTGAAATGGCCACATCCACTTTAATCCACCCTCACTCACCCTCACCCTCAACACCTCACTCACCCTCACTCGCCCTCACCCTCACTCCCCCTCACTCGCCCTCACCCTCACTCACCCTCAACACCTCAACCTCACCCTCACTCACCCTCAACCCCTCACCCTCCCTCACTCACCCTCACTCACACTCAACCCCTCACTCACCCTCACCCTCACTCACCCTCACTCACCCTCACCCTCACTCACCCTCACTCACCCTCACTCGCCCTCACCCTCACTCACCCTCACTCACCCTCAACCCCTCACTCACCCTCACTCTCACTCATCCTCACTCACCCTCAACCCCTCACCCTCACTCACCCTCAACCCCTCACCCTCACTCACCCTCAACCCCTCACCCTAACTCACCCTCACCCTCACTCACCCTCAACCCCTCACTCACCCTCTCACCCTCAACCTCAACCCCTCACCCTCACTCACCCTCACCCTCACTCACCCTCACTCACCCTCACTCACCCTCACCCTCACTCACCCTCACCCACCCTCACCCTCACTCACCCTCACCCTCACTCACCCTCACTCACCCTCACTCACCCTCACTCTCACTCACCCTCACTCACCCTCGCTCTCACTCACCCTCAACCCCTCACCCTCACTCACCCTCAACCCCTCACTCACCCTCACTCACTCACCCTCACTCACCCTCACCCTCACTCACCCTCACTCACCCTCAACCCCTCACCCTCACACAGTGCAATAGGTCTCGGAGCATTTGAGTTAGAGCTTTTAGAAATGTTTATGGCTTTTTTTTTTAATTCTTTAGCATTGGCTAGAGGAAACAAAAATGCTAAAGATTTAAACAAAAACCCATAAACAATTCTAAAAGCACTAACTCTAATGCTGCGAGACCTATTGCATTTCCAATGCTTGTTTGTTAAAGAAGACTGCCCCAGATATGCTAACGGCCACCCTTGAACCACAAGTGGCGGCAGGAGCGTATATGTTTGTGCATTGAGTTGGGGGTTTCGCTACCTTCAAGAATCTCTTTTCCGGGAAGTCTCTGTGCCAAACCGTACCCTCCCCTATGGTGCCCTTCCTGCGCATCTTGTCCATCTAAGTTTGAATCTCATTTCACTTGTTGAAAAGGTATAGAACCGTTGGATTGGTCTCGTATTAGGTCAGATTCCCTACTACTCTGTGGGGTTCTACCTTGTTGGACTGGATTTTAGCCCTAATTCTGCATAGGTATAAGTGGAGAAGACATTTTGCTTTTTCAGGGGCTATCTCTTGGGACAAGTAAAGTCTATCTGCGCCTACTGCAGGTGGTATCAGTGAACAGACTTAACACGACCTGGCTGATGTCTTGGAGCCCACGGCGGTCATGTGCTTATACCACTTGTTGTGTAAAAGGGCACTGTGTAGTGCATGTGGAATGCTAGTGTTGGGATTGGTGTAATTATACGTGACATGGGAGAGATCCCTACACAAGCACTGTGATAATTTGTGAACCGACTCAATTTGGCCAGGCGTTTTTTTAACAGTTAATAGGTGTGGCATCACCCAAACAAGACAGAGGGTACATAGAAGTTCAATGATTCATAACTTGTTACTGAACATTGAAGGTCTTGGCATGGATCTAGGGGAGGTTTCTGTGGTCTTCTGGTGATTGAGGTTTCTTGTTTAACAGTTCAGTTCAAAAAAAGTTCAAGGTGCAGTTCGTAATTTTGATTTACACACTCTAGATCCGCGTTTGGGTGTTGATGGGGCAGCTGAAAAGCGGTGCACTTGGAGGTTTGATTGAAGACCTGTTGGATAAGAACTTGGTTCATTTGTTAATTCAGAAAAACATTGCATGTGCGTCGTCGGTAATGATCTTTTTTTCGGGGTTCCTGTACTTTCCTTTATGGTGTGTTCTCTCCACACTATCTATGCAATTTTTAGAGAGGCACCGGAAAGTGGCCCCAATCATGGTATCTTTTTGATGATTACATTTAAAGGTGGCTTATTGGTGAACAGGCAAATGATTCTGTTTTATGAGCCATTGAGCTACCCCCTATTTTTTTCTTCATACCTAACTGGGTGCTTTTTTTTTTATGGAGTGGTATTGTTATAATAGGGATGGATCGTATCCCGGGCCAGACTGGCTGTAGCGGGCATCTGGTGTTTCTATGGGAGACAGGAAGGGTAGGGGGATGGTTTTGCAGTGGTGCTGCACTACCGGCACCCAGAAACAAAAGCACCAGTGCTGGGGGGCTGGTTTAATTATGCAGCAGTATTTTATTTTTGCACCCTTTCCCACCTGGGTGCCTCCCCTGCACCCCCCTCTGGGTGGCCGGTCCAATAAAATCGCCAGGGCTGCTTTGTGTTCTCAGTCTGGGCCGGGTTGTATCAGTTTTTATCTAGCATTTTATGGGTGCCGCCAGTTTTCCAAGAACTTGTCTCTCCTGGTGTGTGCATCGGGCGCTATCAGTGTGGCATGCTTTCAAACAAATCGGGTTATACTGCTAGGATGTGTCATGTCGCTCCGAAGTGGTGTTTGTGCTTGCAACATGCCCAGAGACTACGTGTCTCTCTTCTCTATTCTTAGCATGCGGCATGCAATGTGCCCCTCCCTTGTGGCACCAGATATCTCAACTCCACCCTTTGTCTAGAGTCTTTGTGGGCTAACTTTGGGCTTCTTTTTTGGGTCTCGGCTAGTAACGCGCTGAAAGCGCGTTCTCGCCAGAGAACTATAGTCGGCGTCTCAGCAGTCTGAGAACGACGAAGTGAGACAAGACCTGGCCGCGCGCAGCGTTTCCCCATAGGATAACGTTGTGCGCGCGGCCAGGTCTTGTCTCCACAGCATTGCATGGCAGACCGGATCGCGTCGCGCGCCTCTCTGGAATGCAGGGGGAGTCTGCAGAGGGGCGCGCGGCGCTGATAACAGCACTGTCTTGTTTAGAGGGAGGCGCGGCGGGCGCTCTGCTGATCGTGGCAGCTTATGGCCCACATTAGTCTCCATAGGAACCGGCGCCGAGCAGCAGCCTTCAGCCCGGCTGGGGCACCTCCGATGGTAAATACCCGAATGCATGTTTACAGCGAGCGGCTGCTGAGGTGCGCATTATTTACAAGCACAACTCCGAACCACAGCCCTGCTCGGGTTGTTGTTGTGCGCAAATGTGTGCCTTCGATGAAGGGGCAGGGGTTCGCAAACTCGGAGAATGTTAGAAGATGAAATGTGGGCTAAACTGCAGAGTTTGAAGCGCCCTGTTGTAATCGCGGCTTCAGCGCCTAAAAAGCATGTGATTCCTATCAAAACAGCTTTACTGCCTGTGCCTCAGACTGTAAATATGCGTTATGTAAAAATGAAGTGTTGTGCAGCATATTGCCCAACTGCACGACACCCCACACATCTTGCTTGCAGTACTCTGATTCCAAGTGGGCACCATACCCCGTGCTGTTCTCCCTACGACACCCGCGGTCGATATGTTCAGAGCGCGCTTCGTCAAGCGCCCTGCTGCTCACTGGAGGGAAGTCCCACTTATGGATAATGTAAGGCAATCATATTGTGATGCGTGCATACATGCAACCCTCGGCAGTGTCAGATACAGCAGGAAGAGTTCGCTGTGCATTCACCAGGTTTTGTTTATGATACTTCCCACCTCACAGAATGAGGGAGCACGAGTAAACAACTTACATAGAACGCAGGTTGACACATTTTCGGTTCTGGTATAAACCCCGTGTCAAGTTTTTGAATTGTTGACTAATGAAACGGGGAGTCTTGAGAAAAAGTTTGGGTTTCCAGTTTTTTTAATTGTGTGATTCTGGGCAGCGCAATTTATCTTTTTTTACGTCTCTTTCATATAGGTGGAAAGTGTGTGGGTTTAAAATCCGATTATATTTCAGTAGTAGTTGCATGTTAAGCATTCATGCATGGCAGCGCAGACAGTTCAAGTAACCTTGCTTTAGGAATGATCAGAGAAATGTAACACAATTAAATTGTTTCGTTTTTGTAGGTATTATTGTAGCTGCTTAAATTATCACATCTCGCAAAGACCTCTGGAACGCTTCCCAATCGAATATATGTATTTATCCGAGGCAAAAAGACACATTCCTTGAACGTCGAGTGTACCCACACACACCTCGTTGTAGGTGCACAAAACCTTGCCAGAGGCGTGAGGAATAGCTTCCTTTTACAGGCTCGAGGCATTAATTGCCATGTTTTAAAAGTAATTATTCCTCCCTTTTAATGAGAGCGAGCACCGTGTTTCCCCAGCACGGATCCCTGTGTTTGGCAAGTTAGCTTGTACGCAGGGGCTTTCCTTTTTCAATGTTGGTGAATAATAGGATAGCCCTTTGACTTTCATTCAGAGCAGATGTAGCTTTGATCGCGCCAACACTGTTACCACAGCAGACGGAGCCCAGGCCGATGCAGGCACCTGCAGCATCGATTGCGCCAGCACAATCACCACAGGAGCTACAGCCACTACCACACCGACGCAGGCACGAAGAATGAAGTGCTTCCTGCCAGGAATCCCGTTTTAAGAGACCCTCTGCAGCAAGGACCGCTCCATGCTCGCTCCCAAGTAGGATGCTTTCTCTGGATGCCCCCTCAGTTCCAGGAACATACTGGGTGTAACTAATTGGGGTCCAATCACTTTGTGGCATCCTTGCTAGTCCCTGCCCTTTATTGTCTCAACTACTGGTTGCAGGGCAATTGGGCACCTCGTTTTGGCTTTATTCAAATTGGCTCTTGTTCCGCTCCCTTAAACACTCTCCAAGCACGTGTTTGAAGGGGTTTGTAGCAGACAGTAAGCCCACTAAGCATTTCATTCACAACATTAGTCTGCAATATTTTCTGTGCTGCACATGGAAGTGCAGTCCTTCTCATGGAGTGCGAGTTGTTGTTTGCTGTGTTCAAATATCACCCTTCGCCTCAGTTAATAATGTTAGGATGTGTTCCTAGTGTGCATAATTAGGCGCATGTCTTAATCGCAACCAGGAAAACAAGGATTTGCAATGCAATAGGTGTCGCATTATTAAAGTTTGAGCTATTGGCATTGCTAAATAATGCAACATCAATAGCTTTTGTTGCAGTTGGTGTTCCAATATTTAGCAATGCCAATAGCTCAAACTTAATTAACCCGAGACCTATTGCATTGCAAATGCTTGTTTGATTCTTGGGCGCTTCCCTAACTTGCGTGATGTGGTATCTCATCATGAGGCGTAGGAGGTTCAAAAAGTTGTTCCGTGCCCCTTATGCACCCCTGGTCATGCCATCTTGTGTCCGAGGTCGTGGCTTACTGCAATCTCCGGGTGGTGTATGTACAGGCGTTCAAAAAATCCATTTGCATTGTCTAGTGAGATTTTATCAGGTAGAGCGATTTTTAGTATTGCTGGTGAGTTAACTTAAATTAAAGTCTCCTTTAATTCTTGTTTTTTTCTTGACACATTTGCGGTCTGTTCAAGGACAGAGGTCAATTGTCAGTTTGTCTTTTTACTAATTGTTGGTTATATATTCCTGGAAAATGTTTTTACTTTTCTTTTTCTTATAGTTGTTGCTTTTTGTCAAGTGAGTTATCTGACAATATTTGTGATACAAAATGCTGTAAAATGTCAGTTTTTTTCTTTCCCAAAAAAGCATTTAAACAGTTTGTAAATGAATAGTACAATTATTTAAAAATAGATCTAGAGTTATGAAAGCACTTTTTTTTGTAATTCAAAAGTGTGATACAAACAAAGATTTACATTGGAGCGAAACAAATCACAACATTTGGTAATGTGCAAATGACAAATAATTTGCAGAAACTTGATTTCCAGACATTGTACACTATATAGTTTTAAAACCACTTGTCAGTGGGAAATTCTGTGGGCATTTCATTGTAAAATCTGCTGATTGGTAATCAGTGTGCTTCTCCTTTTATGCATTAGTTATGTATTTATTAAAAGTGACCTGTTTTTAAACATGAGTTGAAAAACATTCCAGCCCTCGCACTGATGACAATGTGGTTAATGAACTGAGGCAAGTCAGCGATCATGCTCAGGATCACATAATTTGAAACCAGTTTATGGGTCAAGAGCAATTATAATTGGGTTGAATAGATTACTTAAGCACTAGACCTGCAGGTCTATAAGCTTTTTAGGATTTTTTTTAGGCCTGATGTAAGGCCTGGTGCGTTTGTTAACTGCTAGGGCTGATACAGGGATTCTACTCTCAGCTGGATCTGCGATGGGCATTGCCCCTGCCCCCAAGCATTCTTCTTTTGTTTTTTGTGCGTTTGGGTCTGCAGTTTCTAGTTTGTGGTTGGGGACTACTAACTAGGGCATGCTCCTATTGCTATTTTTGAGCCTTATGGCATGGCATGGCGACCAGACTTTGGAGATTTGAAAAACCCGTAGGAAAGAAAATAAAATACAGCTTGGATTATAAGAACATGGTGAACCGAGGCCCAAGGCCTAGAACCCTCACTGAACTTTGCCTGGGGATGATGGCTGGACTGGGTCGCAATTCTGGGATGTCTAGCTAGCCTGACAAATCCCTCAACTGACTTGACGCCATGCGGTCGCCTCGAAACTTCTTGGCTCTTGTGTGTGTGTGCTGTGGAGGTTATGTGATCTTCACTATCCCAGGCGTACAGGATTCCTGACTCCCTTCACTCGAGGACAGCTTTTTTTTTGGAACTAAAAAAGGGTCTTCACTTGGGTGGAGGCCTATAGTTTTTGGGAGCGCTGTTGGGGCTACACACCTTGAAGGAAACCTGGAACCCGGGCTGGATGCCTGGGAATGGGGACCTTTTGACCTCCTAATTGGAACTTGTCTCATTGAATTTGGATGCGGGACCAGTGTGCCTGTTTAAGTCCTTTGTCTGGGAGCTGCCTGCCGCCTCATCACACTGCCCTCTCCCTGGGGTGTGACTGGCCAACCCCATCCTGTGAGATCAGCAGCTGAGTGGGGCCTTGGTTCCAGCAGGCACCCTTAATGGCGAACTTTAGTGAGGATCCCTCATCAACAGAACTCGTACAGAAGCCTTGAATCCTCAGATGCAAGTAAAAGTTTGTATTCCCAACGTTGTCTCATTAGTCCTTCTTTTGCTTTTGGTACAGTTAACTCTTGGGATGTGGATGAATGGGAGGTATTTTACTCTGGGGTTTTATCCTAATGCATATTTGGACACTGTGTTTGTGTGAAGGCGTTGCCTCCCCTGACAGTTAACCCTCCCGCAGAGTCTATGACCCTGTCTATGGTTGCTGTTGCCACATGTTTGTTGAACTACCTGATCCCTGTTGCAGTGGCTGACTGACCTCCATACGGCTGAATGCAAGGTGCATTTGTGTTTCCCTGTACTTGGTTTTGTGGATAAGGATTTTGTGGTGGCTGGCCCTGGCCCATCGATCCCTGTTCATGGTATGCTTTTAACCGGCATCTGTCTGCCAGGTGGCCATCCTGTGGCTTAGTAACATTCCCTAGGGTCTGGTTGTTACCAACCTCCCTGACCTCTGCTTCTACAGCTAGGTTGAAACCCTCTGGGATTTTGTGGTGGAACTTCCTTCAAGACTGGTGCTATTTGCACGCTTGTGGCCAAGGCTGCCCCCTCCAGGTCAGTCTTTTTCAATTTCTGTTGGACCAATTTAGCAGAGTCTCTCTAGGCTTGCTCCAGTTTGGGGATCGTCCTTGTGGGTCTCCGAGTGAGGGGTATGTGTCGGAGTCTGCCCGCCCGTCTTGTACTCTGCTTTCCTCCCCATGCAGTCGGCAGGGACATTTCCTTACCTTGGTTTTCTGTCTCCTTTACGTGCAGCATTTTCAACTATAGTTATGCGTGCACAACTTAGCACCAGGCAGCCGCATCTTTGCCACTGCCAGGTGCACAGAGGTGCTGTGTGGTGGCATTGCCTGTGCTTGGTGTTTCAAAAGGCGTATGGGATTTAGCCGTTGTGGCCATGGTCCCCACATACATTGCCCCTGTTTCTTGTTCTATCCCAGGAGACCCAGCGGGCATGTATATAGTGTAATCTTGACTCTTTCTCCTCGCGTACCGTATTGTCAATAAAGGTTTTTGTGTTTTTAGCTGTCTCAAATAGGTCGCACATATCTAAGAAGTTTCCAATGTGTTTCCAAGACTGACTCCACAAAGGTGGTCTGGTTGGTGGGGAGTGGCTTTGTTTGTATACTTGGGATGTGGGGTGTTTCTGTGCCAGGGGTCATAAGGTGGGGGCCCCTGGGGTGGAGCAGGCCATGGCCCTGTTGTCAGAAAACTAGATGGTCGTTTTTAGTTTGATCAGCAAATCTCGTCCTAATTGATCAGTCAGGGATGAAGTAGAATGTAATAATTGTCCTCTCACATGATTCCCTGCTATCTCTAGTTTGAGGGGTTTCGAGAAGCCTTGAATGACTTGTAGTGCCTTTCATTAAAGGGACCATCCCTTCCCTTAGGCAGGACCTTGGGACCAATACACCATACAACTTTGCTATAGACACAGGGGCCACAAGTACCATGACTACTGGTTCTTCCTCTGGTTGGCCCGTGGTTGACACGAGGCGTGTGTGGTTGTGTCCCTCTCCTGCCTCAAGCATCAGTCCCCATATTTCTCCCTTGGTTGGCTGGACAAGTCCTGTAACTTCACCCTTGTCATTAGACCATGGGGGGCTGGGACCCTTTTCCTCACTCTTCTAGCTGTGTCACTGTCTAGAACCGCCAAACATTTACCGGTCACTCTGTGTGTTCGCTTAATCCATTGGGATTGCTTTTTCTTCAGGGCTGCTTGAGATCTATGTGTCGGGCATGATGGACTGAGGGTCGAACTTCTGGGAGTCCTTGCACTGGACTGGGGTTGCGCTGGGACTGCCTAGGCCTGCTGGCCTGTTAAGTCTCTCATGCCTGGGGCTAAACGTTCGTTGTTCAGTAGGGGGCCCTCCGACTTCTTTAACTGACGGATTGGAGTATCCTAATGCGGGAAGAGCCAACAAAAGCACCTCAGTGCCTGCATGTGGTGCTGGCATCTTGATTGCATTCTTTAGTGCAGGACTGTTGATCTTTCAAGATGGCCCATAGTTCTAATAATGCCTCTCCTTTGTCTTTTTTTTTTACCTGCCTAGTTGGTTTGTATATGTGTTCTCATGTGTTCAATTGCGTTAGTGTCAAAAGTTTCCACCTTTGGCCAGGGAAATATATGTGCCTTTGTGTGTGCGTGCCATTCTTGGCAAACCTTATTATGTTTTTAGGCCTGTGTGAGGAATCTCGTTTGCATATGTTTTAATGGTGAGTCTATGATAAGTTTGGCAGTTTTAGAGGACGAGTTACCTTACTTTCTTTGTTTTAGGGAATCTTTGGTTTTGATCTTAATTGTGGGGAAAATATACACAGGGGGTTACTGCTTATAATTAAGTTACTAAGAGCTGAGCGCTATCAAGGGATGCATTCACAATTCAACAGGAACGTTTCATAAACACAAATAATGCATATGAAGTGTTGCAACATAGGAAAAGTGTGCTTGTCAATAAAAACAGTATCTGAACAATGTTGACTCTTGGCATCAAATGCAGATTGTGAGAAATAGCAGCATACTTATATGAAACACTGTGTCATCAACAAAACACAATACTTGGGGAAAAAATCAATCTCAACAAAAAACTGACTTTGTCAAAAATCCCTTAGCCTGCTCCAGGTGCATGCTAACCTGTGACCAGGGAAAGCTGTGCGCGGTACACAGGACTAAGTGAGCCTGATTTGGCTAGGGGCCTTACATGATAATAATAGTTCACAAAAAAAAGGACTAAATCGAGAACCACAAGCCCCTCTTTGCCAAACGCAAGTTATTCCTAATCTTCCAGGTCCAAATCTTTTTCCCTAAATGTCCAAATCGCACCCTATATCACACTCAGGGGCCAAGCATACCATCTGTGGCACACTCAGGCGTCCAAGCATACCTGCTGTGTAACGCCCAGCGGAAAAGTGCACCATGTCTGTCATACTCAGCGGTCCAAGCGACCAATACTTCTCACTCCTTTCAGATACCAACAGCATTGAGAAACCAGTGGCACTGATAAAACCTTTTTAGACTAAAAAAAAGAATAAGATAGAGGTGCCAAGTCTGCCCAATCAGGATAGCTTTACAACGATAGTGTCCTGGGAGCCATAAAGGGCTATACAATGAATGCAATAAACATTAACATTTCCTAGCTTGCTGTCTTTTAAAAAAGGGTGGCCTCCGTGGGATAGTCTCAGAGGCCGCCTTGCTACTACTTTACATATAAAATAGGTAATATATGAGATGTCTGTTGGTGGCAGGGCGCTCAGGTTATCTTTTTACGTTTCTTCCTAGTTTGCCATACACCACATGCTTTACTAAGGTTGTGATGCAGTCTCTTACCCTCTGTGATGTGTGCTTCAGAACGAACCTCTGCGCCGCAGATTCAGCAGAACTTCCACTCAGTTTCAGTTTCATACGTCTTTATTTCGAGATATTTCATCATAAAAGACATAAAAAATGATAACCATAAAATTGCTCTATACATAATACACATTTTCCCAGCATAAAAGCATTTCCCATAATTGGTAAAACCTTGTAGGCATACAATATTTCTTCATACTAAGATAATCACAATATGGTGCTTAAAAACAAGTCTTACAAGTTCATAAAACATGAATAAATCCATAGTTAAAGATGTACAGAATTTGGTAAAACTGAACTATCATTAGTTCGGTAGATCAACTAGCTTTGGGAGTGTCTGGCTCTAATGATCCAAGCCCACCCCAGAAATTTTGCTACTGCTATCGACACAAGCTCAGATGTGTTGGTTCTTAAAAGCCATAGTGCCTCTGCACTCACACGTGTTCTCAACTTGAGACATACTGGTTTGAGCCATTTTCTCCAGGGGGCTATGTAAGTTGGACAGACAAAGAAAATATGTTCTATCAATTCTATTTGGTCAGTACACCAAGGACAGTTTACGGATGTCTGACCCCTCCACTTATATGTAAAGGACCTCACAGGAAGCGTTCCGACTCTGAACTGATGATAAAGCTTCCTGTCGTTACTTCTAGTGATGGTATCCCAGTAGTCCTCTAATTGGGGCTCTAGCTTGTGTGCCAAAAACCGACCAGACAAAGTGGATGACTCTGTCGTCACTGCGGAATAATATCTAACGGACGCCCAGTAAAGAGTTTTAAATTCATCTTTAGCTGGAAAAACATTATTTCTGGGGTCCGACCACTGCAGACTTAGGCCCATATCACCCAATATGGACTACACTTCTCTAAACCACGGGAGATTACCAGAGCCTGTGATTGATCTAAGATCTGAAATCTCATTAGCTAAGAGAGCCAATCTTGGAGTTGACCATATTCTCCTCCACAGTGCTACCATCCTATACCGTGCTAAGTCTTTAATGGAGTGACAGCCCATGTCCAGGCGGAGGGGTTTCATTGGGGTTGATTGAGGAAGACCAGCTAAGTTACGTAAAAATTTGTTATGAATTCTAACCAATGGGGATAAGTCCATGAAGCCCCATAAGTCCGCACTGTACAGGATTGCTGAACTTATTTTCGCGTCATAGATTTTTAGCGCTGGCATTATCCTTTTGGTTAGGGATGTTCTTTGTTCCTTTAATAAACACCCTGTTAACCTAGCAGATTTGAGACAGAGTGCATCAATCTGTGGTTTCCATCGCAGCCTATAATCTAAAATCACCCCAAGATAGGTCATAACTTCCACCTGCTCAAGTTCAGTTCCATTCATTCTAACGTGGCTCTTCAATGGCCTATTTTTCGTTGAAACCATGAATTTAGTTTTGCTCACGTTCACGTGTAACTCGTTAAAAGTTTGCAAAAATCCTCAAACTTGTCTATCGCTAATTGGAGTCCCTTTTGAGTTTTAGAGAGGATAAGAGTATCATCTGCGAAGATTAGAAGTGGAAACTTAGTGCCGCCCAAGGCTGGAGCATCAGTGGGCATGTCTGCTAGAAACTGCACAACTTGGTTGATGAATAACAAGAACAAAGTTGGTGCGAGGACGCACCCCTGTCGGACGCCACGAGTGACAGGGAATCGCGCAGTCACCTGCCCCTGTCTACCCCATCTAACCCTCGCAAAATTATCCTCGTGCAGTCTAATTACTATGTCCTGGAGTTCTCTGGGCATTCCCATTTTTCATAGAGCGACCCATAACTTATCTCTTGGGACAAGGTCTAACGCGGATTTAAGATCCACGAACGCTGCATAAATGGTTCCTCCACCCAGGAACACCACCTTCCAATATATCAAGATGAACCTGAATACCTGGTCAATGGTGCTGATGTTAGATCTAAAACCAGCTTGCATCGGGGATACGATTTTCTCGTTATCCATCCAGACCAGTATTTTAGCCAGCACCATCCTTGCTATGACTTTCTGTAGTGCATCTATTAGGCTAATCGGGCGGTAGTTCCCTGGGGACGAACGGTCCCCCTTTTTGAAGATGGGTAAGATTTCGGCCCCTTTCCATGAATCAGGGATCCGTGCCCCCCTAGCAATAGCATTAGCTAGCATCAAGATGTACGGGACCCAATTCAGCAGATCAAACTTAAACAAGTCAGCCGGAATACTGTCCATACCTGGGGCTTTCCCACCTTGGACCAAACTCAAAACATTCTCTACATCTTTGCTCGTGAATACTAGAGTCACACTTAACATTGATGACTCTGGGGAGGGGCCAGCCAGTACGTGAGGTTGATCCACTTCAGAACCCCTAAACTGTGAAGCGTAGTGCTTGACCCAGTCCTCTGCAGGAACATGATTCGCCGGGGTTTGCGAGTCTATGTTCCCGCCCCATTTAACGACCTGCCAGAACTTAATCTGGTTAGAGGACCTGCAAGCTTCATACAAATCCTGCCAGCGACCATCGTCCCAAGCACTCTTAGCCACCCTTTGGGCCTTTTTATACGCTGTTCTAGCCTTTCTAATATCAGCAACCACTCGGGATTTTATGGCTTTGATCAGTGAGCTATGTGCCTGTCGGCAAGTATTATTGTACCATTTAGACCCTACCGTTACAGAAACGGTTCCTGGTTTGGCTGTTTTAGTGAAAAGTTCTTTCAGGGTGTTAAACAGCTGCTCATGATGATTACTTATGTATACCAAAAACCCTGGGGAATTGGTTAGTGCTTGAATCGCACTCCGGGTAGAAGAGGTTTCATGAGAGACCCTATCTAAGATGGCCGGGTCTTCTAATACCCTGCTCCATCGGACCCTACGTCTATCATTGGTTAAGAAAGCTTCTGCTGTAGCACAATCTGTGGCGCTAGAGCGCCCTGGACTATCCTCTAATTTCAGGGTTAGGGTCGTTGTTGTGGTCACTTTCAGGACGTGCAGAAACTAACATATCATTTAAAAGTGACCAGTACTCAATTTTAATGAAAAAATAATCAATCCTGCTAGGGCTGGTGCCATTGTCAAAGGTTGCCCGACCATTTTTGTCAGAAAGTGAACGCCCGTTAGCTGCTCTCAGCCCCCAGTCAAGGCACAGTCCCAGCCAATGGAGAGCAGCCTCAGTTCCCCTTTTTATTGGGTTTATGGTAAGTTGTGGGACGTTCCATAGCTCATCTTCTTCAGCATAAATGTCCTCACTTTTAGAAAGAAGGGGTTGAAAGGTGAAGTTTATTTCCCCAGCTACGATTAAAAACTCTTCCCTCCCAATACCATCAAGGAACAGGTCTAGCTCATTGATGATTGCCGGACACCGCCCTCCTGGTAAACCCCGTGCATAGATGTTAATAATGAAGATGTCCTGATGGTTTTCTTTGCTAAGCTTAATCCCAAGAATATCGGGATTATGTACTATCACTTCTGCCGGACTATAGTTGAGAGACTGGCGGACCCAAATGGTTAATCCACCAGACACTCTCCCTTTATTTCCCCGTATGGCGGGTTTGTAAAAGTTTAAGAACCCCACACGAAAAATAGGGACAGTAGCCCAACTTTCTTGGAAAATCATTATATCATGCTCGTCTACAAAATCAGCCCATTCGCTTATGTCCAATTTCCCCTTTAGACCTGCGATGTTCCACGAGACTATTTTAAGTAAAGAGTCCTGTGTGGACAGTAAACTGTGTTTGGGAGCCTTCAGTGGTATATCTATCTCTTTGCTATGCGTGGATCCCAGGAGGGACCCATCCACCCCAAAGCCAACAACCTGGCCACCCATGCCCACCTCAACGGGCCTGCCATCTTCAGGATCTCTACTATCCATCACCCCGGCCTCTGCAATGCTGGAGCCCACGCACGCCATTCCCAAGCTAACAGACAGAATTTCACAATCATGCTTGGGCAAAAGTCAATCTACACCTTCCAAGCCTGAAAGGGGTTCAAAACGATTAAACAAGTAAGGATAATGTGGGATATGAGGAGCCCGATCAGAGGGAAACCTTCCAGTAGGATTTTGCCTTCTAAACTTGGGTGTGTGTGAAGGAGGACCGCAGAGACCTTTGGGATAAAAGTATTGTAGGCCTAAAGATTGAACGTCGCCCACCCTACCAAACCTAGGCTCTCTGCGGACGAAATCCACCACCCGAGGGTCCCTGAAGTTAATTATGATGCAGTCTCCCACCCAACTCACTCTTCTAACATTCAGGATCTCCGTTCTAAAGGAGGGAGGGAGAGTCCTATTCTTATTTAACCAAAAAGAGACTTTGTTTTCCAAATCCCTATATGATTCCGTTTTGTCCACCCCAATAGCTGGAACTCCCGTCAGTATGATGGTATAGGGAGCAGACTCTTATAGATTAATACAGAGAGTACTCATTTTGTTGGCCACTTTCCCCGGTTGACTTATCTCTTTGGACTGGGTGCTAATGTCTGTATCTCTCGAAACAGGCTGCGTGCTAGGCGCTTCACCCTCCTTTGTAGCCCTACCTCTGGGTTTAGCCAAAGGGCGATTTCGTGTGAGTTGATACCCCAAACATGGTTGACCTAGCTGTTTGTTTGATTGTGTAGGGACTGGATTAGCCACCTTTACAACATCACTAGTTCCTTTTGCCCAGGGATCTTTAAGTGGGGCTGTGGAGCTTTCCAAAACTTTTACTAATTTATCCAGAGTGTTAGAATTAGCAGAGACTATCGACTCGAGCTGATAGAGTTTGGAATTGATCAGCCTTGTTCGTTCCAAAAGGGGCAGCATCATTGATTTGATGATAACTTCCATCTTGCCTAAGAGCCCATCCTCTGTACTATGAGTGAGGTGTTGAACAGCACAATTAGAGGGGGCCTTTGTGGTGTTAGGGGGCTAGAGAGAACTGGTGCGGGCTGTGGTGTGCAGTTTTTTTTTACACTTTTTACAACACGCCTTTCTTGGGAGCACCCCCTCTTTTCCCTTTACTTGGATTCAGATTATTTGAATCTCCCATATTTTGAACTGTCTGAACGGGGCTAAGTTTCAAGGAGCACTCGACATCTCTAAGAATGGAGCTACTCGAGGGCGTACTGGTAATGGATCTATTTAATGTAGAACAGTTCGCCTCAATAAAAGGAGTTGTCACCATGTGCTCTGAACCTGTATCTTTGTTAATTAAGGAGGCCCGGTTGCTTGTTGTAATGGGGGATGCCGCTGAACCAATGTCGCCTAGGGACGAGCATTTACCCTTAATAAGATCCACTGATAAGCGCTTTTCAGCGAAAGCAATTTCCTTTTCTAGGATACCGGTTGCCCGTTTAAAAAAGTTGTCTAAGGTTCCCGATACCACCCCACTCTTTGTAGTAACTTGGACAGTTCTCTCTTTCCCAGAGCGTAATGCCATGCTGACCCAGGCCTTTAATACACAGAAAGATAAATATATAAGACCATGCAGTTACAACATATATCAAACCATATGTTAGGGGGGAAGCCCGGCCCGGCCTCGTACGGCCTTGGACGGTCTAAGACAGTCCCGCCCTTGTCCCGGACTTCTCCCGGGATGCTCCCGCGCAGCGGTAGCCTTTGTCCAATATATAGAGCGTGCGAAGACCAATGGGAGAGGCTCACGGGGAACGCAGGACCAGGAGTTCTTGATCAGGCAGGGGCTCCTGGGAGATTGAGTCCCTGCTGCGTTGCTCTCCGCCCCTCAACAGTCTCGCAGGCGTTGTTGCTGACTCCACTATCCGCCCGGTACCTCCAGCCCAGGTGAGACAGTAATTTCGTCGGGTAAAGGACGCAGCGCGGCAAGTTGTAGCGCTGGTGCGCGGGTCCGCTCTTCACAAACAAGGGCTCCTCCAGGCAAACAAGGCAGTTTCACAAAGATTCCTGTTGACTGAGGGAAGGCAGAGGGATTTAATCCCTGCGGAGACCAGTGGGAGGGGCTCAAGGGGAACGCAGGACCAGGTGTTCTTGATCAGGCAGGGGCTCCTGGGAGATTGAGTCCCTGCTGCGTTGCTCTCCGCCCCTCAACAGTCTTGCAGGCGTTGTTGCTGACCCCATGATCCGCCCGGTACCTCCAGCCCAGGTGAGACAGTAATTTCGGCAAGTTGTAGCGCTGGTGCGCGGGTCCGCTCTTCACAAACAAGGGCTCCTTCAGGCAAACAAGGCAGTTTCACAAGGATTCCCCTTCCACTCAATTACGGTGTCTGCTCACCTTCCTTAATGCGCTAATGTGAATCCATCTTGTTTTGGCTCCTTCCTTTGGCTGCAGTAGGGTTCGAGGTACCATTTAGCTCCTGGCTGGCTTGCCAAAATGTTGCTTGAACATAAAATACCTTGAAAAGACAAGAGGTGTTTGGAAAAACATGAACTGTTCATTTACAGTGCGGCCTTGAGAACAGCCACAAGCATAGCATATGGTCTGAATACTGTCTTAATCGGTCTAACATGGGTTTTTATACAGTTCATTGAATGCAATAAAATAGTTCTGAAAATACTTTTTTGGTAAGGAATGCGGACATCTGTCTTTGGAGCCATAAATTAATGTATTGAATGAGGAATCCAGGTGGGCCTCGAACTTGGGTGGACAAAGTGCAGCCAGTGGGTAATGTGTCCAGATATTCTGCATGGGGAGCGCATTATCACTGGGTGTACTGTGTCCTGATTGGCTATATGTTCCGAATTTGGCATCTGACTTTATGATGTTTTGGGAACGTGCGTACCCCTGCGGCCATGTGTGCATTATTGGGTCCAATCTCTCTGGACCATTTAGGTGTCGCTGCACCTATCTGTGGAATTGATCTGGGATTTCCTGTTCACACGTTTGTCTGCCGACCCTACCTGCCACCCCATCTGTGACCTATCAATCAGTGATCTCGGGCGTGTCTCTCAGAGCCTGCCTTAATATGTATTTCTGAGTCGAGGTTGACGTGAAGTTCATAAGGGGCAAATTTGTCAACAAAAAATGCAACTTCAATTTCACATAAATGTATCGTTATTCGTATTGACATCGACTTTTACAATTTTAACTTTGTAAACAGAAGCCTGCACCTCTTTTGTAAACACTCATTCTCAGTCACAGATATAGGTTGAATCCATCATCGTTTTTTAGCTCACTTCGCCACCCCAGTTCAGACCTGGCTATATGCCAATCAGTCTTGACCCTGTGCCTCATGGGAACAGTCCAGCCCGAAATGCCAAGCCAGGTCTTCCCTTGACCGGAAACGAGCATCCTGGGACCGGTTTCGGGGTTACACTCCTCAAAAGCCAAGCTAGCTTGAATCCAGTGGCAAAGTGAACAAGGGACCCACGTCTGGACAAACCCTTCCAACTTAAAGGGAACAAAGCAAACACAAGGAGATGATGGATGGAGCTCTGAAACTTTTCAGCAGTATGGTGCAGATCTGTTGTTGTACATAAAACCATGGTTTAATGACATTTGGATTTTGGTATTTCATTTGAATCACTCTTTTGCCTATACTATCTATGGACTACTAGAATGTCTGTTTAGATCCGGAGCATCTATCCTCCTCAGTATATTGTTTGACAAAGAATAGATTTCTCTACTCTGTACTATTATCCCAAATAAAGCACCAAAGCTTCCTCCGAATACATTTAATGGTCATTGGTGAAATGTCCATGGTGACTGTTTTACATATAAAAGTCTAGGCGTGAAATTCATTTTCATACAGTTTATCCTTTGTGTACAGTAAGTCTAAGAGAAGTGTATATTTAGATTATAAAGACTTTTGATTTGGGGTGGTGTAATCAACACCCACATATTTCAGATCTTTTGTGAATCCATTAGATTTCATTATGTTTTTGCTATCCAATGTGGTGTTCTACTCCCCTTGCCCCTTATTCGATTCCAGATTACTGATTTTCAAATTGTTTCTGACTGGAACTTCCATATTTGGTCCATCAAGTTTGGGAGCGGGGCTCCAGGATTTGTCAGGAAGCACAGAACATTGTCTGCAAACAGCACCAGTTTTATCTTACCTCACTTCGTAGCAAATCCAATTATCTAGGGATTAGCCATTATTTTCTGTACTAAGGTTAACATAATTAGTTCAAATATGGCGAGAGACCGAGCAGCACTGATTCATTTCTCTCGGCAGCACCACCAGTTCTTATAGTTGGGATTGTATTTTTAATTTTGTTGAGGGTTAGACCAAATGAGGAGTAGATGGGCGTTTGCTAGGGTGTTTTTTTTCTTTGATATTTTTTGGCCAATCTATTTGTTCCCATCATGCCTATCTAGTATAAAGCCATCCGGATGGGATCAAATTAGGCCATATATTCCTAATTCCTGTGGTCAAGATCTTAGTGAAAGTGCTATCAGTCTGTAGGAGCTACATTTTATTATGAGGGGAAGTGTCGATTCCATCATGATTAATGTCACCTTTCTTGTTTCTACAAATTAATTTAACACCTTGGTTAGCTGTGTTGTTAAGATATCAATAAATGCCTTGTAAAATAAGCTTGGGAATCCATCTGGTCTAGGAGCTTTATTGTCCGGAGGGGAGTTTATTGCGATTCTAACTCCCTGTAATCTGCTCTTTCAATCCCTCTAATTCTTTTGGGGGTATAGTAGGAAATTGTATTCCCTCTAGGTGTTCACCCTGGATGTCAGGGTCGTGAATTTTGCTTGTGTAGATTTGTTTAGTATCTTAAAGCTTTCATTCTTCCTTGGTCTGTTATTTGAATGTATCAATTTTCATATTTTATGAAGTGTATATATAGTTTCTGTTCTTGGCTACTTTTATAGGCCAACAATGTGTCTGCCTCATCCCCATTTTTCCTCCATAAGAGGCTTGTCTCACAGTAGATTGTGCATCTTTTTTTAGTAGTGCTTCAAGTTTCCTTTTCACACTATGAAGCTCTCACTATGTGTTTCTTGAGCAGTTGTTTTTGTTGCTGCTCTAGCTAGATTATTTCTTTTTCAAGCTCTGCTCTTTTCACTCGTGACACTCCAAGAATGTAGAGGGGTTTGTGAAATAAACTCATCCCTGATTACTGCTTTGTCATCATCCCTAATCATGACCCTCAATCTATTGTCCATTTTGTTCTCCACAAGGTATTGTTCCAAGACTTTCTGTATGTTGCGTCTAATTGATCGCTAAATGCCATTTTCTGTATCCTGCTTGGGGTTATTTTAATGGGAGTGTTAAGCATTAATATAACTGGTTTATGGTCTGATTAATATTTGAGTGTCAATTGTTGTAATGAATGCTGTCTCCCGAAGTGTGGGAAAATGCCATCCTAGCGGGTTCTGTGAATGAAAAAGAAAGTATAATTTCTCTTCAGGATGCCGTGAGAACCTGATGATAATATTGAAATATGTAATACCTGCTAATAGGGAAGGAGTTGGGGGAGGAGGGGATTTGAACTGTATGATCTGCATCGCGTAGGGTCAAGAGCGAAGTTAAAACCTCCCATAAGACATGGTCACTTATTGGTGCAAATGCTAAATGCCAGTTGCACTAAAAATGTCATCTGTTGCCCTGTTTATGGATGCTGTTAATAAGCATAATTGTTCATTCTTTTTTCACCTCCTCGTTTCATCTTCCATTCCTCTTTAAACGCAAGTATATATCTGAAAAGCAAATCTAGACTACATTTAACTTGACATTACATACTATTTAGATTACATACTATAATCAAGTAAGCAGCTACATAAGTGGTAGTCAGTGTGTAAGTGTCTGAGTATGGGTGAATAAATGGGTATATGAGTGGCTGTATGGGTGGGTGCCTGGGTGTGTGAGTGGATATGTGAGTGTGTATCAGTGCCTCTGTGGGTGTGTCACTGGATGTGTAAATAGCTGTGTGGATGGGTGACTGTCTGTTAGTGACTGTGTGGGTGTTTAAATGGGTATGCAAGTGACTGTATGTATTGGTAACTGGCTGTGTTAGTGGATGTTTGGGTGAATGATAGTGTGTGCAAGTAGCTATATTAGTGCTGGATACATAAGTGCTGTGTGGGTGTGTAGATGGATGTGTATGTACCTCTGTCACTGTCAGGGTATGTGCGTGGCTGTATGTGCGAGTAACTGGATGTGTAAGTGCATGTGTAACTGACTGAGTGCTGGGTACACGAATGGCTGTAAAGGTGTGTGAGTGGGTGTGACAGTGCCTATATGAATGTGTGAATGACTGTTGATGTATAGGTGAGTGAATGGTTTTTTGGCAGTGTTAGTCACTGTCTGGCTATATGAGTGTTGGGTTCATAAGTGCTTTTGTGGGAGTGTAACAGGGTGTATAAGTGCCTGGTTGACTGTGATTGGGTGCAAATTACACATTATGAAATTAGATGTGGGTGCATGCTTATAGTATCATTCATACTGGCTTAATAAAATAACTATTTTCAATGTAGCAATTCCTTTTTCTCTTTGCTGCTCACTATATTGTAAGTTAATGTTCCCATCTAAAAAAAGCTGCCTTATATCTTCAAAACTGCCTCATTCTTCAGCCTTTTCCTTCATGCTACTCCTGCTTGTCTCCAAAATGGTCAAACCCTGGATTGGGCACCATGGTTTGTGTTTTGTACCAGAGAGAGTGCTAGAAAGAGTGGCATTGACCGAGATCTGCTTAGGGACTTTTTTTTAAAATTTTCTGGCAACTGTCTTCATTTAACTTTCTTGATAGAAAACGACCAGCAGAGGTCAGTAAAATACCAGAATCACTGTAGCATTCTCTAGATTCCAGTCCATAGAAATTGTCGTCCACGAGTACCCGTAGACAATATTTTTTCAAATCTTGTATTTCAGTGATAAGACCACCGAAGGCCCTGCTTTTGTATTAAAACAGAGCTGTGGACTATACCATATCCAGCTGAAAGGCAATATGTCTCCCTGTGTTCCCATACCTGGTGTGTCACGCAGTTTGGTGCTTACTTTCCCTCCATGTTAAAGAACAGTAGATGTTTCAGCACCCAGGCTAATGTGCTGCATAGCTAAATATATATATATATAATATATATATATATATATATATATATAGTCCCAAAGGCGAGAACGATTGCATTGCAAATGCTTGTTTAAATGTCAACAATTTGTGTTTTGGGGAAACCTAGAGATCTACACAGATGACCCTTTGCTGAATGAAGATTTAACTAATCTGCCTGTTCCTGAAAGACGGTGATCCTAGCACAGCAAACTTTTTGTTGGTGTCAGTGTTAGAAGAAAATAAAAACTTGCCTTGCACTTTAACTCAGCCTGCCCTGCAAAACTACCCCCCACCCCATCCCCTCCCCACCAATAAGAAGTTGGTATAGTGTGGCTATTTTCTCACATATTGAATAAAGGAACACAAGTTTGCTATTGATATCGTTTCTGGAAAAAATGTTATGTAGATTTAAGCGTGAACTACCCCAAACATCCATGAAAGGGCTTAACACCTGGGCGTGGGAGGGAGGTAAATGCATAGCATCCTAGCAGTTAAGAGTTCACTGTGCAGTCCTCAAGGCACTATACATTGTGGTCAGGGGGGGCACGATCTGAACAAATTTAAAAATGATGTGTGTGTAGCAGGATATGGGAGCATGGCTTCAGGGTGTGCACAGAGCTTACTGTAGATCGCCAAAGGCAGAGAGTGCTGCAGCCTCTGGGGACACTGGGACTGGGTGTTACCAAAGATCACAGCCTGAATCCAGTGCCAGTGTGGACACTGTGCTCCAATCTCCATGGGCATTGGGTGCAGTGGCTCTGATGGTAGTGGGCTAGGCTGGGAATGTGACTGAAGTACCAAAGTATATCGTAACAAAACCACTGAAAACATGTGTAAAAGGGGCTTATAGTGCTTTACTGAGCTCCGGGAATTGCACTTCTAAAAATAATATATGTGTATATATGTATATGTGTATATGTGTATATATATATATGTATATGTGTATGCATGTATGTATATATATATATATATATGTTGCATCAGGCTCACTCCGGTATTTAAATGTGAAAATCCCTGATTACCTTCCTTAGACTCCTGAGCTCTGGCTAAAAGCCCAGAATTCCATGGGCGTTAGCTGCCAGGAAAAGGCGGTTCCTCGCGCACCTCGGCTTAATGCTGGTACTAACAGTTCCGAGTTTCCTGTGCCTTATCGCACGAGCCTTTAGCCTTTCAGTAGCAGCAAACGACTTCCCCCTCTGTCTGTCATTGTGCAGCCTTAACTCGGTGTCCCGAGCAAGTAGCATAAGCATTCTGGAGAGACTGCATTACATGTATACATTTTTACTTGTTTTTGTGCTCCTGTACAATTCCCGGACATTGCGGACTGGCCTTTAATGCATCTGCCCTGGCGGCGTTGTACATTTTTTCCACTCTCCTGGGGGTAGTGGCCGCGAGCTCTGCCATTAACCCGCCTATTTGCAGTGAAAGTAATGGAAAGGGGGACACGCTGCACTGCCCTCCCGGGCCCCCGTACTCTTAGCTTCTTCATTTACTTACATTTTCCAACGAGTAATTGTCTCTACGAACCTGACTCTATAACTGGTGTATGGACTTCTCTATCCGTTTTGTTGACTCTGTTTCAGTGTTCTCTAGGGATTATTGGCCCCTATGGGACGGTTTTCTATACATGCCATCTGTGAGTATTTTCCAAGCAGTCAATTAACATTGGGTCTAATCTGCATCCTCCTCTAATGAACAGGGGAGGATTGCATTAGTGCGTCATCGTTGTTAAAGTTGTGAGCACTTCCGTGCACTGTGGAACCCCCCCCCCCGTGAATCAGTGAAACACCCATTTAAAACTGCCTCAGCTGTGCATCCCTTGCTGTTACCAAGCGGTTCTTGCTTTCTCATCAGTCCACGAACTTAACTTGCGCTCTCATCAGAATATTCGTTTTACCCAGCTTGTGCCAGAAAAGATAACTTTGCTATGACTATTGACAACTATTGCATCACACCTATTTATTTATAAAGTTTTGTATAGCGCGAACAAGACCCAGGTGGGTATCGGAGCGCTTCACAATTTGGATGGGTAGGAAATAATAATGGGAAAGGACCAGAGTTACTTACAAATTCAAACACTAACAGGTTCCCAGAGGGTATCTGAGTACATCACATTTAGAGTAAGACATGTACCGTAGTGGGAGAAGATCATACATTACTTTACAGTGCATGTCGGGCGACGCTGGGATTAACAGGTGTACATCACTCTAGTAAACAATCGGGGGACGGTGAGTAAGGAGTGGAGCCATGGCTGTTTAAGGCAATAACTTGTTTATTAGGATTATTTTTCCTTCTTTTTATAAAGAAGCCGTGGAAGAGATTCCGCGGACATCCGGTGGAAGAGAGTTTAAGATCTTAGGGGTAGAGCCTGAGAAAGCTCTGTGACTCGTTCTCTTTTTGTGGAAAATCTGTGGTTTCAGGAGCAATGAACTTGCACTTCGTGATGGTCTACCCCCTCTAGATAATTCTAGCTTTTGAGCCAGATAAAATGGGGTGTTAAAATGGAGGGCTTTGTGAGTTATGCAGTCACTCTTTAGCTGTATTCTTGCTTTGTAAACAAACAAGTTTAGAGAATTTAGGGCTGGGGGTATGTGGGTGTTTCTTTTTATAACCGTAATCAAATCTGGCTGCGACATTCAAGGAGGCCCTCAGTGGGGCCAAGGTAAATTTGGCAAGGCCACAGAGAGTAGCGCTACCGTAGTCTAGCCTAGGAACCTCTTGAACCGCCTGCTTGAAGTCATCTTGTGGAAGGAATTATTTGAGATTCCTTTGTATACTCATCTGGGGGTAGATGTATCACATACCCTTTTGCGATTTCTAAATAGCGATTTTTAAGGAATCGCTATTTAGAAATCGCAAAATGGGATGTATGTAGAAATTCGCTATTTTTTAGAGATTTCTTATTCTTCCTTATTTGCGAATTCGCAATTAAGGAAAAATTTCCCATTCATTCCTATGGGCCAGGAGGCACATAGGAATGATTGTGAAATAATTCTCAATTTGCTAATCGCAAATTGAGAATAATTTCAAGGGTGCAGGGGTGTCTCAAGAACACCCTGCTGCACCCCTGAAATTTACATGTGTGTGCATATGGCGCACATACATGGCCTATGGCCATGTATGTGCGTCACATGCCACCTTCACAAATGCCAAATTGTGCATTTTAAAAAAAAAATGCAAATTACCACCAACTACAAGTTGGTGGTAATTTGCGATTTCTTAACCTAAATTCGCAATTCCAAAATGCTGCATTCATAGCATTTAAGGAATCGCAAAATTGTGATTCCTTAAATGCTTAAGCAAAATAAGGAATCGCAAATTTTTGCGATTCCTTATTTTGCGATTATTTGCAATTATTTGTTACATGTCAAAACATGCAAAAAGACCATTTGCGATTCGCAAACGCCGGAATTCTGTGAATTCCGGCCTTTGCGCAATGCAAACGGCTTGATACATCTACCCCCTGGTGTTTAGCACCATTGCTTACATTGCCAACAGGATTCTGTATATTCAAGTGCATGTCTAGTGTGATTCCAAGGGATTTAGCAGATTCAATAATGTGGGGAGAGCAGTTGAAGGCTGTGAGGTGTTGAATCCAGAGGTTGTTCTTGGGGGTGTGATTAGGAGGTGAAATGAGAAGAAATTCTGTTTTGGAGGTGTTGAGCAATAGGTGATTCTCAGCCAGTTTTGAGTATACGTTCGGGTAGTGTTGACTGAAGTGAAGTCTTCAGGGGAAGTGATTTTCAGATAGAGTTGAGTGCCATCCGCATAGATATGAAAAAGAATGTTTGCGGAATTTAGTGCATTTGCTAGCCGTTTCAAGAATAAATTGAAGAGTATGGGTGATAAGGCAGACCCTTGTGGAACTCCCATGGATACTGTAGAGGGCTGAGATAGGGAATGGTTCACCTTGACTCTTTGGGACCTGTTGTGGAAGAAGGAAGTAAACCATTGGAATACCAGACCTAGTGAGCTGTATCGAAAAAACCTCCCCAAGCTAGAGCATGGCCACTGTGTTGGACGCTTGCAAGACAGAGATCCGTCGAGTGTTTTAGATTAACTTCATTTCCACAGCTTCACTGTACCGGCTTCATTTTGCTGAAGTCTGAAATAATCTTTTTATTACTCAGGCTGCACATATTTTTTTAATTGTGTCTTTTATATAAAAAAATATTAACACATTTGTATTTTTTTTAACATTGTCCTTTTGTATTGTTTTATTTCAGAAGCTATACATGTTCGGATTGCAAATGTAAAAGTAACACCTGTCATATATAGCACTTAGTGCTTCATACCACTGTTTAAACGTTTCTATCAGAAAAAACAAGTATCAAAAGCACAGGCTGACGCATGCATGCCTGTGCTTTAAAGCGAAGTTACTCCAAGCAACCGAGTACCTGCACTTCTTTAATTTGAAAGTAAATACCACCTCATCTAAGTAACTAACAAGTATTCTGGTATAGCGAGTACCCGCTATTTTCTATTTCCATTTCAAGCACTGATTTATTTTGTAAAATATTTTTATTGGCATTTTTTCCTTTGTAACATACAGCATATCTTTCATGGTCGATGATTTCGACAAACAAACTGATCCCGCATGGGGACCAATTACCGCACCCCCCCCTCATAGGGGTTGAAGACGACTATGCCAGTATCGTTCAGTAAGTGACGATGTCCCTCACAAGTCTATGTCCGTATGCAGGGTACCCGCCCAGATGTTGCATTCCAGGCCACGTTAGGGGCGTGTGATGCTCGTGGGGGATTTGGAACTTCTGCCTTATATAAACCATAAATGAACTTGGGATAATAAAACAAATAAACTGGGTTGCACTGTGTCCTATGCTGGATTTACACATGTGGGCACGCCAGAGAGCTGCACTATTGCGGGATATCTTGAAGGACTTGCGCCAAGTCTGGCCGGGAAAGGGGGAGGGGGGCAGCACTAGGGCCATTTCAAGCACTGATGTATGGGGCATTCTAAAATTGAAAAGTAGATGTATGCTCACAACCTTGTGTTCAGTATATGTGTTTTCAAATGAACATAGAAGATTGAATATGCATGCACATGCATGAGAGATACCACACGGGGTACTAATTTGTCCCCTGTGGAAGGGCCAAGCACCCAAAATGCATTAGGATTTATAAAGCAAAGGAGGACAATCGTGATTTAGAGATTTTGTTACTGATGATTGTTAGAATTTGGGGTCTCTAGTTGGCCCAGGTAGGTACTTGTGACAAATAGGGACCCTGGCCTCTAGTCAGGGTAAGGGGATACACTCTTTAGATAACCCCTGCTCACCCCCTTGGTAGCTTGGCACGAGCAGACAGGCTTATCAAAGGCAATGTGTAAAGTATTTGTACCAACACTCACAGTAACACAGTGAAAACACCACAAATCGACTCCACCACAGTTTAGAAAAATAGAAGTATTTAATCTAAACTAAATAAGACCAAAAGGACAAAAATCCAACATGCACAGTTCAAGAATATGGTTTCAAAAGAGTTCTTAAGGTTGCGTTAAAATAATCCACAGTTGCGTCACGTTTTAGCCAACAGTACCTTTAGATTCGACCAAAGTTCCAAGTGAAAGCTGCAGCGATGAAAAACAAGCGATGCGTCACTCCTGAGACCCTGTGGAGGCGATGTGACCACCCCGCTGGATGCAGCGGGCGTGTTGCGGTGACTCCGGTCTGTATGGGGAGGGATTCGATACCTTGTGTGGATTCTGGTGCGCAGGTTTCGTAAGAAGTGTCTCGCAAAGGTACTATGCGGCGATCTTCGGGAGGGCGGCGATCTCAGGTGAGGCGGTGATCTCGATCTTCGCGGCGGCAGGAATTTCCTCACACTGACGGGGATGCACTCTGCAAACGAACGATGCATTAAACTTGGTAGAAAGACTCAGTTTCTTCTTGTCCAGCTTCTCAAACAGGCACAACTTCCAGAGGCAGTTAAACGTCCCACATGCGTCAGCGCAGCGGACGAGCGCAGCGGGCGCGTCGTAGGCGCGCCGGAGTTGCGCCAGAGTTAAGCCCGTCTGCGCCCGTCCGCGGCCAGACGGGCCCAGGGGCTAGGGACTCTGCCGCTGTGATATCCTACTCCTCCAGTGTGTTAAAGAGCTTACAATGTAACTCTCATTCCCCCCCGCCCAATGTCAAAGCGCTTATCTCCGCTTTAGGACTCTCAGGGAATACCCCTCCCCTATCGGGACCTCACACCTTACCCACCCCCAGTAAATCTAACATCCGGATTTTATATCTCAATACACGTTCCCTTGTAAAACATCAAACCGACATCTTTCTCCTACTTTCGGCTGAGAACCCGGATGTCCTTCTGCTCTCCGAAACCTGGCTAACCGATGACTCCCTCCCGGATATCTTGGTGGCATTACCCCCCAATTACTATCTGCTGAATGCCAACCGTCCTGGGGGTCGGTCCGGTGGCGGGGTGGCAGCTGTCGTACGTAAAAACATTAAAACTATTGCCACCGCCTCGCTGATCCTCCCTGAAGTGGATAATTTGGTTCTCAGCCTAGGCACTGAGGTAGGTGCAGTCATGGTTATAATTCTCTATCGCCCTCCCTCTCCTATGCCCTCCTTTCCGTCTTCCCTTACTGAGCAGCTCGCCAACCTCATCACATCTACCTCTCGCGTCGCCATTTTTGGCGATTTTAACTATTGGTTCCAACACAAAGATGCTGGGCCGCACGCTACTGAGCTCTTCGAGACCCTTTCTAGTCTTAATTTTACCCAACTTATCAATTTCCCCACGCATAGCGCCGGTCATATTCTTGACCATATATGGACCATGGGGGTGAAATCCTCCTGCCCGCAGATCTCTCCTTGTGTGTGGTCTGACCACTTCCTGATCGATATTATACTCTCGATCAGTGATAATATCAGAGCCCCCCCATTAGAGGGTGGTGTGGCTCGCAAGTGGAGGTCTGTCGATTCTTCTGCATTTCTTTCTCACCTGGCCCGTTCCCACCCTCCTCTCCCTAGCGACATCTGTATTGACGAGCGAGATGGTAATATCTCTGCCTGGCTCACGTCTGCCAGTAACATCTTTGCTCCGCTTACGAAGTTCCCCCGTTCACGGCATAGCAACTCCCACAAATGGTTTGACCATCAACTTAAAACCCAACATTTGGAGTTACGCCAGCTGGAGCGTAAATGGAGAAGAACCTACTGTTCTTTGAGCAGAGACATTTACGTTACTGCCCGCAATAAATACAAAAAAGCCATTGCTGTGGCCAAAGCTACCTATGTCTCTAACCGGATCCTCTCCGCCCCCTGTAAATCAAAGGAGATCTTCAAGGTGCTTGAAGAATTCTCTTCCGATCCCAGGACGCTCCCTACCCAGGCTCCGACTCAGGAATCCTGTAATGCCCTCAGCACTTTTTTTCTGGAAAAAATTGTCCTGATCAAGGACACTATTCCGGTTACCGTTCCTGGTGCAAATCTCACCTGCCCCCCTCCTAACGCTCTCACTTTCACTCACTTTCCCCCTCTAGATTCTAAATCTTTGGCCACCCTGGCCACTCGGATTAAATCTGGTTCTCCGGATGACTGTTGTCCACCTTCCATACTACGGGACATCTGTCTCCATCTCCCTGATAATGTTCTCTCTCTGCTAAACTCTTCTCTTTCTTCTGGCTCCGTACCTAACTCCTTCACGGCAGCTGTTCTAGTGCCTTTACTGAAGAAACCGGGAGCGGACCCCACGGTCCTGGCGAATTATCGGCCTATTTCTCTTCTGCCCTTCTTCGCCAAAATCCTGGAAGCCCACGTCACCACTTGTCTCTCGCAGTTCATTGAGAGCTCCAGCTTCCTCGAGGGCAACCAGGCCGGTTTTAGACCCGGCCACTCCACGGAGCTAGTCATCTTGGCCGTACTGGACGCTCTCCGAGCTGGCGTGGACAGGGGTACCTCCCAGGCCCTGGTTCTTTTAGATCTGTCGGCCGCCTTCGACACGGTGGATCATAACATCTTACTCCACCGTGTCGAACAGGCCGGCATCCAGGGCCTGGCGTTGACGTGGGTCAAATCCTTCCTGTCCGGGAGGTCTCAGACTCTTAGCCTGGGTACTTTCAGGTCTTCCAGGGAGTGTTCACTCTGCGGGGTTCCCCAGGGCTCTTCCTTATCCCCTCTTCTCTTTAATCTATATCTTCAACCTCTTCTCTTTTCCCTGAGGCAGTGGGACGTCACCGTATTCAATTACGCTGACGACCTGCAACTCATCTTTCCTCTTGACTCTTCTTCTGCTGTTTCTAATTTCCAGGCGGCCATGACTCATATCCTCCAGTGGATGAGCCAGAACCAGCTCAAACTCAATCCCGGGAAGACGGAACTCCTTCTTCCCAGCAAGAGCTCTATTCACTGGGGCCCGCATTTCTGGCCGGGAGACCTCGGTGCTCCTCCTTCCCCCGTGGCTTCAGTAAAGAGTCTCGGGGTCATCATTGACTCCGAATTATCTCTCAAACCCCAAATAGGGTCGGTGGTCTCCACCTGCATGTACCAGCTGCGCAGGATCAGAAAGGTGGCGTACCTTCTGACGCCCGAAGCCCTGATTTTAGTCATCATGGCCCTTGTCCTCTCCCATTTGGATTTCTCCAACTCCCTTTATCATGGGCTGCCTACAGGCCTTCTCGCTAGACTCCAGATCGTCCAGAACCAAGCGGCGAGACTAGCCTGCGGGATTCCGAAATGGCAATCAGCCAAACCCTTTCTTGCTAAACTCCACTGGCTTCCTATTTCCTCCAGGGCAGCCTTTAAAATCGGCTGCCTCACTTTCAAATCCCTCACTGGCACTTGCCCTGCCTTTCTGAAATCCCTCATCAGTCCCTATTGCCCCTCTCGGAATCTCAGATCTTCTACCCTTCGCCTCTTGGTTGTTCCCTCTTTTAAACTTTGCAGAATGGGTGGCCGGAGATTTGCTCTCCTTGCCCCCACACTCTGGAACTCTCTTCCCCCCTCACTCAAATTCTCAAATTCACTAACCCAATTTCGTAAATCCCTAAAAACCTGGCTTTTCCCACACTCTGGTTAAATCCTTTTTCCCTCTCAGTGTCAGACTAGCGCCAGGAAACCCACGGTGACAGAGCGCTTTAAAAATGCCCCTTAACATAACATAACATAACACCAGAACTGGCCCAATCACTCTAGGAAGGACAGAACTCTCTCAGTAGAGTTCAGGGGGGAAGCTGGGGGTGAAGTCCTTTTGTTCCTGGGACTTCTTAACAGGGAGCCAGCTCAACTCAGGCCCTTGGAGATCTCTTCAAGAAAGGGGACACAGCACAAAGCAAAGTCCTTCCCCTCTCCTTGGCAGCAAAGCAACTGCAGGGCAGCCCACAAACACACAGCAGGACAGTCCTTCCTCTTCAGTCTTCCAGCTTTCTCCTTGACAGAGGTTCCTTCTTGATTCCAGGATGATCTAATTTTCTGTAGTCTGGGGTCCTATACTTATACCCCTAAAAGTATTTGTTCTCTTTGTGCAGGAGGGCTCTGAGCCTGGTCTGAACCAGTTCCTGGGTGTTCCTTGAGCACTTTGTTTTCCTGGCTTCTCCTTTCCTTTCAGAGAGAGGGGCAGGGTCGTCAGCTGCCCAACAGGAGGTGGAGCCAGCATTGTGAAAGGCAGGCACAGCCCTATTCAGGCCCAGGTGCTATCCCCTCCCACCACTCTAGATGCAGATGGAGCTATTCAGCCCAGGGATGACCCATTCAGCCTCTGGGAGCCACCCAGCCCCTATCACTCACAAACCAGACAGTCAATTCACAAACAGGCCAAGGCACACAGAAAGGTCAGACATGAGAACAGCCACTTTCTAAAAGTGCTGTTCTCAAACACAGGATTTAAAAACCACCTTTCCTAAAAGATGTGTTATTAAATTCTGAGTTCAGGGATGCTAGACTTTTATGTCCTATCTTCCTCCTATGGGAAGAAATGCAGGTAACCACTGTACTCAGCATTCCCCCCCATTATAGCCTATGGGCTAGATAGCCCATAGCTATAAAACGAAAATGGCTGTAATTCACTACCAGAGCATGTCACCTGCACTACTACATGCTCTACCTTTCACATACACTGCACCCTGCCCAGGGGGGTATCTTGGTCCTTCCATAGGGGTGTCCAATGTGTACAGAAAGGGAAGGGTTAGGCCTGGTCAGTGGGGATACTGGCCAGGTTGACAGGGCAGTCTACAGACTGCACACAGGCACTGCGGTGGTAGGCCTGAGACACCATTTTAGGGCTACTCATGTGGGTGGCACAATCAGTGCTGCAGGCCCACTTGTAACATTTGAATTACCAGCCCTGGCACACTCAGTGCACTTTACTAGGGACTTCTTGGTAATACAAATATGCCAATCATGGATAACCAATTACACTTATTTACTCAGGGAGCACTTGCACTTTGACCCTTATCAGCAGTGCAAAGTGCCCAAAGCTTCTAAACCAGCGAAAACGAAATCCAGCTCAGCATCAAAAATACAGGAGGTAGCGGCAAACAGACAGGGAAAACCACGCCAAAGATTCCAGGTCTAACAATGATTCTTTGCCAATTTTTTGCTACGGATTGAAACTTATGTTCACAAAATGTCGAAAAAATATTGAAAAAATACAAGGAATATTCAAATACAAAATTTGGATTATTTTCTTCATTTTTAATCATTTGAAGTGATAAACCCTTCACAGGGTTTTTATTGTCCCCTTCCAAGTCTTTTTGTCTTTCCTACCCAGCTAACCCTATGGGTCATGAGAATTTCCCCTGCTTTGTCCTAGGTAAATTGCCTGTGTCTGGCCAGCCAGAACAGACATTTGTTTAATTCATGCGGGTTTTCCTCTGACTTTGTTTTAATATGGGGTACACCTGCTAATACAATAATTGGTATTGATTGTTATTTTTCAAATTACACCCGACATGTGTTTTGCCCAGTGGCCAGCAGGCCAGGGCTTTTTCAAATAGTCATCTCTGCAGTCCCAAATGGTACCGTTCGGGACCGCAGAGATGACTACTGAGAACAGAGCTCAATTATCACATGACCACAAACCAGATTCTTGCCTTGAAAAAGCCTTGCAAAAAAACCAGTTGATGGACAGAATGCAGAACAATGTCATACATTCACCCCAGTACAGAGATCTGGACCTAAATCCATCTTTTTTTTGTGCTCACCATGCCATTCCAGTTTGAACCCAGCCATATGCAAATTATTCTTGACCCTGTGCCCCATGGGAACAGTCCAGCCCGAAATGTCAAGCCAGGTCCTCCCTGGGCTGGAAACAAGCATCCTAGGACCGGACGTGGGTCCCTTGCTCACTTTGTCACTGGATTCAAGCTAGCCTGGCTGATGATGGCTGATTAGCCAGAAACCGGTCCCAGAATGCTTGTTTCCAGTCCAGAGAAGACATAGCTTGGCAGTTCAGGCTGGACTGTTCCCATGAGGCACAGGGTCGGACTGATTTGCATATGGCCATGTCCGAACTGGGGTGGCGGAGTGAGCTAAAGAATGATGATGGATTAAACCCAGATCATTTGACTGGGGGTGAGTGCTTGCATTGTTCGACACTCCATCTTATGATCCCCTTTGGTTTTGCTTTGTTCGCCCTAAGTTGGCAGTGTATGCCCAGACGTGGGTCCCTTGCTCACTTTGCCACTGGACTCAAGCTAGCCTGGCTGATGACGGCTGATTAGCCAGAAACAGGTCCCAGGATGCTTTTTTCCGGTCCAGGGAAGATATGGCTTGACAGTTCAGGCTGGACTGTTCTCATGAGACACGGGGTCAGACTGATTTGCATATGGCCATGTCTGAACTGGGGTGGCGGAGTGAGCTAAAGAATGATGATGGATTAAACCCAGATCATTTGACTGGGGGTGAGTGCTTGCATTGTTCAACACTCCGTCCATCATCCCCTTTGGTTTTGCTTTGAAAAAGCCTTGGCCACGTGTCGGCTGTAATTTGAAAAATAATGATCAATACCAATTAACTTAGCACTTAATGTTTTAAAGAAGTTAATTGGTTGTTGGAATTACTATCCTGGATATCCTTACTGATCAATCAAGGCCCAGACTGCCCAAACCCAATTATTCTGTCTTTTAGGCTGCCTTTTTTCAATATTTGATTTTGCCTGTTTAAAATATTTTATGTAGGTGGTTGGAAGGATATTGCTGGAATTTTATTTGTTTGGTGAAATAGGGGATCGTGACGACAAAAAAAAAGAAATCGCTCACACTCACTCAAACACCCAGACACACCAAATGCAAACCCCCATCAAGACCCTAACAGCCTACTACACCAAACTTACCACCACTCTCTGGCCACTGCCACCTCACCACCCTACCAGCACGGCCATCCTACCATCAGCACCCTAACCACGACCCCAACCACCACCACACCTTCATCAACGGCATCCCACCCTCCCCACCAACACCCTCCCCACCAACACCCTCCCCACCAACACCTACTACCACCCTACCCAGCAGCTCTTTTCTTTACTCAACATGGCTCTCAATTCCTCTAGAAGTTCTACAGCCATTTAAACTCATTACTTGATTGTTATTTTCATGAAAAGTTACGGCCTACGTTTGTTTACCCTCGAGCTTGAGTTTGTATTCTCGCCTGAAACTATCTATTAAGTAAAGCAAAATGATTTCAAAGATTAAGAAACATTTACATGTCGTCTGTAGCTATCTGTTGGCCTTTTCTATGAAAATCAATATGTGAACATTTAGAAGGAACTCTACAGTAGAAAGTTGCTGTGAACCCTATAGCAGGTGCTGGCTGTACAGATTGCATTAACTTCATTTTTGATTGCCTTGTACATTTTAATTGCTGTGCAATGGGAACGCTTTTAATAAAGAAACCTATGAACACAGTCAATCCTGCTTCAAAGACTGGTTGTGTGAGCTTCCTTCCTCTTTTGTTTGTCCATCCTCTGGAGCATGACATCCACTGCGTACCTTTTAGGCATTCCTTTTTAGGGCCTGCTTAGCGCACCGCCCATGCGCTGCTCTAGAAAATGACCTCTTGGAATCACTTCAGCTTTTCAACAAACTTGTGCGTGTGGCTTTTTGCTGAAAAGTGATTGGCCATTGCTTGTGGCTTTCAAAAATTGAAAGCCTGCAATTGGCCAAAGGTGCATGTCCCGCCTTCTCTTTAAACGTGAACTCTTTTGGCCAAGGGAGCTTAGGAGCGAGCAGCAGCGCGGCTGGATGCCAGCTGCATTCCTGACATTCCTTGTCTAATTAGCGCGGTCGCTTTAACTTTCGCGGCCACGTTTTTTTTTTTAATGCAAATGACTTGTACAATGAATGGGAGCGCTACCATTGGGGAATTGCCACAGACTATCAACGAAGCTAAGACTTGTGTTTATTCCCTCCCTTAAATAATTTTTGTAATTGTTGTTTTTTTCCCTACATTTTACTATGTATTGAAGCTACTATGGTACATTTGTAAAAACGTGATTCAATTGAAGCAGCTATGGTACATTTATAAAAACATGATTCAAAACACCTTTGTATTGTAGAGCATTAGTGAACAAACAGACTGAGCATATTCAAATATATATATATACATATATATATACATATATATACATATATATATACATATATATACACATTTTTACAGCATGTGTAAGAATAAAAAACGTATTTTAAATGTTACATTTTTTCCTTCCTTGCGTTATTTTACATGCCACTTCATGCCAATTGAAAGTTGTGTGCAATCAGCATCGCACAGGAGCAAAAGATTTTGATGAATTTTGTGTGTCAGGGGTGGCAATTTCTTTAAATACTGCTTCAGCAACGTGCCGCGCTCACTGGAGAGGCAGAAGGGTTTGCACCTCACTGTTCCACAGGGTAACTCCGTTTGGACTCAATTCTCCATCTCACACTAGTGCATTGATCAATTAATTGTGGCTGCTGCCAAAGCCCTGCGACCTGCGTGGGCGCTGCCCGCATCTTAATGTTTTATTCTTTAATAGTAAAGTAATTTCTGTTCTTCTTAGGCAAACGTGTGAAAGCACTTCTTGAACGATTGGAATCAGCCACCCGGCTCGGTCACATGCTATTATATCACTTAAGAAGAAACGTCTCGGCCTGGCGAAAAGCAGCGCATGCGCTGCTCAGCCATGCAGAGGACTTTTGGAATCTATACCATTCCAGCGTGCAAGCGGGGAGACAAACGAGACCGGAGATGTGCACGCGGGGATTGGATGCTTTACTGCGGCGTGAGACACTGGGGACTTTTTTTTTCGCCGTCAGTAAAGGCAGTCCCCACGTACACATCTTCTGTACCACTGCGTGCACGCATTGTGCCTGTGGAGCACACAGAAGAAAGTTCTGTTGTTCAAGGAGTCCCGCACCAGTCCCGAAAATACACTACTTAAGGCGAATTTAACAAAATGTAATAAATTATTCTTTTATGGTGACGACCCTAGTAGGGTTAATAAATGGAATAATACTAGAACCCACTACTTAATAGTAATGTACAACCACCAAGAATTAAACAATCGATTTAAATCAATTAAGGGCGTTACTGTTAACTCAAAGAAAGTCTCAGCAATAACAACATGAAGAACAACATAAAGAGCTTCTAACAATGCTGCACAAAAAACATCTTACATAAAATTTCACATGATTTTATTCCATTAGATCAACATTAAAACGATTATTTTGGTTACAGTTTGTAGGTAATAGTGAATGAAATTACCAATGGTCAGTATACAGTATGCAATCTAATACACAAAAGGTAAATCTAAACAAAAAATATTTATTAAAAAACTGGAGTTTTAAAAGTCGACGCGGCGTTTCGGTTAAAAACCCTTCTTCAGGACCGTTTCTAAAAAGAAACATAGAATTACTTATACAGTCAAAAACATTATTCAACAAATTTTTACTCATGAATATAAAACCTGACCATACAATTGTTTGTTAAATAAGATGTTAGTGTAAAGAAGCTCTATGTCTACAATATCAAGGTTGTACCAACAAATGAAAAAGCATAACATTGCAAATAGATCATATTTCAAAGTACCTATCTATTACACATTTCACTCTAGTCATATCTGTGCAATTTTATGTTGGTGGCTGTACAAGATAGCAAGCGGGATGTCTAGCTATTGGAAGTTTTCATATTGGTTAGGCAAGCAACAAGTAATTTTAATGCGCCATTTTCTGCAGAATCAGAGGGTCAAAAAGGATAGTACATAAGGTAATAATCTTACCTCAAAACATTGTTGCTGTATCATACTCAGTTTTCAATTACTGAAGTCCGATACTGGGATGGTGTCCTAGTATAGGTCCACACTTGAGGCCAACTTAATAAGGCTGAGTCTGGATTGTGTTTAGCGATTTCTATAAAGTCAAAAGACACAGAGGGGTAATTTTAGAATCATCCCCTATACCTTATAGCCAAACTGATAAAATCCATGCTGTGTAGGAGTTGCCACCGTTTATAACTGGTATCGCTGGTATAAATGGTGGCAACTCCTACACAGCATGGATTTTATCAGTTTGGCTATAAGGTATATTCATATGCACCTGTGATCTAACAAACACACTATCAGTACACCTGGACATACATCCTCTTAGGGGATGATTCTAAAATTACACCTCTGTGTCTTTTGACTTTATAGAAATCGCTAAACACAATCCAGACTCAGCCTTATTAAGTTGGCCAGTCATTGTCTCAAGTGTGGACCTATACTAGGACACCATCCCAGTATCTGACCTCAGTAATTGAAAACTGAGTATGATACAGCAACAATGTTTTGAGGTAAGATTATTACCTTATGTATATCCTTTTTGACCCTCTGATTCTGCAGAAAATGGCGCATTAAAATTACTTGTTGCTTGCCTATCCAATATGAAAACTTCCAATAGCTAGACATCCCGCTTGCTATCTTGTACAGCCACCAACATAAAATTGCACAGATATGACTAGAGTGAAATATGTAATAGATAGGTACCTTGGAATATGATCTATTTGCAATGTTATGCTTTGTCATTTGTTGGTACAACCTTGATATTGTAGACATAGAGCTTCTTTGCACTAACATCTTATTTAACAAACAATTGTATGGTCAGGTTTTATATTCATGAGTAAAAATTTGTTGAATAATGTTTTTGACTGTATAAGTAATTCGGTTTCTTTTTAGAAACGGTCCTGAAGAAGGTTTTTAACCGAAACGCTGCGTCGACTTTTAAAACTCCAGGTTTTTAATAAATATTTTTTGTTTAGATTTACCTTTTGTGTATTAGATTGCATACTGTATACTGACCATTGGTAATTTCATTCACTACTACCTGCAAACTGTAACCAAAATAATCGTTTTAATGTTGATCTAATGGAATAAAATCATGTGAAATTTTATGTAAGATGTTTTTTGTGCAGTATTGTTGGAAGCTCTTTGTTGTCCTTCATGTTATTGCTGAGACTTTCTTTGAGTTTACAGTAACGCCCTTAATTGATTTAAATCGATTGTTTAATTCTTGGTGGTTGTACATTACTATTAAGTAGTGGGTTCTAGTATTTTTCCATTTATTAACCCTACTAGGGTCGTCACCATAAGGGACTCCCTCTCATTCTTATGTCTATTCCCCTGGTCCCTGTACCTTCAGAATAGGGGTCCTCCTATACTTTCGATATAAATTAATCTTTAGCATTGGTCACCAGATGGCAGTGCAGCCACACATTCCAACCTGTCAATAGTCCCCACTATAAAAATTTCTAGTAACGTGCTTGAAAAATATTTCGAGAAAGTGCTTGTTGTAGAGTGCAATGCCATCTGCACGTTTTTGGCGCACAAACACCCGCACACCACACGCACATCACACGCACACCACACACACAGTGTATCCAGATGTGGCTGTTTATTCATTCGTATTTTTGAACATTTTATAAAAGCTGTTTCGCTCCGTTTTCTCTTGGCCTGGCGTTACCTCTTCCTGCATGTACTTTTAGGAGTTAGACGTCTGGAAGAATGACGTAGCGCTCAGGAGTGGGCGACATCATCATTTTTCCGCCCTATTGAACTGTCAGTTTTTCTATCATGGCTAATGCAGACTGCTAAACCACGTAAAACGAGATAAAATGAAAGCTTCCACACTCTAAGGGCGGAAACAACAACAACATTCTTGGTGAACTCAGAGCAAAACAGTCTTCAGAGAACAATGGGGCACTTTCAGAGGAATATCTGTGAATGGAGCGCATTCTTGCCCAGCATGTAGGCCGAGGGCCGCTCCCGCCCTAGCTTAACTGCCCTATCCAGCGTTCATTTCCCTTCAGGATAACCATTATTGTAGCCGGGGCTGCCCTAGGAATGCTGGCGTTTGCAACATGCCTGTGTAATGGGGCGAAAAGTAAGCACCGTGTTCTTTGAAGTCGCCGTCTTCCTCCCAGTTTGTTTGTTTTACCCTGAAGCGGTGGCATTGGCTGGCGCCTTCAGGGTGTCAAAGGCTTCTTTGTGAACGTGAGCTGCTGTGAACTCTCATGGTGAAAGAAGGCCCCTTCCGAGGCTGACAGCGAGCAGGCAAATGCAAACCATGCAAATAATGAATACCATCACAGGCTGCTACGTGGTGGGGCCCTAAGCAGGAGAGCTACAAGAACACCAACTTCACCCAGACTGAGATGCGGCTACAGAGAAGAAAGGAGGGATGGGAGGCGTGGGTTCTGCAGGAACATTTTAGCTGTCATAGCAGCCTGGGGCGGCAGGGAGGCAGGGCGGAGTGTGCTTGGTTCCCCAACTGTGGTCTCTGCCAGGAAAAGACTGGTCAGGCATGCTTCGTGCTCTTTCCCTAGACCTCCCTCGGTGAACGAGCGGGGTCATGACAACTGCAGGCTGGATGCGCTGCAATCAGTATTATTAATCACGGTGCGAAGGGCGAGCACGGCAGCATGTGCTCAGGGAGATCGAGGGCAAGATAGGGGGTCATGACAACTGCAGACGTCAAAGCGACGGCAAGACAAGCCGTGTAACAAGACAAGCCGTGTAAAAAAAAAAAAAAGTAGGCAAAAGCTAACAGCTTTTTTCAAGCCCTCGTGCTTTTGCTGACATCCACCTTGCGGGATCGAGCAGCGGCGCGCAGGCGATCTGTTTTCAATTAGCGCGCGTGACGCTGCTGGCTTCCGCAAGGTGGATACCAGCACAAGCACGAGTGCTTGAAAATAGCTGACTAATTTCTAAAGGTCTGCTCCTAGAGCAGCACATGGCCGCTGCCTCGGCGAGACTTAATGAACAGTGAACCTGCAGGAGAACACCTCCATTTTTAACAAGATGGTGTGTAGGTCTAATTGAGACCTAGTTAACATGAGTCAGGAAAAAACATTTTAGCAAGACAATGCGAATTTGTTTAAAATGTGAGAACATCATGTCAATGTGTACATGTAAATTTGAAAGTGGATCCACGCTCTGCAGGTTGTTAATAACGCACAGAATTCTAAAATGCACAGAAACTTAAGCAACTGTACAAAGCACAATAGCTTCTCCGTACACTGAGGGTCCATGATGTACAACCATGCAACCAGTCACAGAAAAGAGGGTGTGGCAGAGCAAGTTTGTGTTTACAGATGCTATGGAAAACAAGCATTGAAAATGCAATAGGTCTGGCCTTTTATTAAGTTAAAGCCATTTGCTTTGCTATTCAACACCATTAGCAAATCAAATGGCTTTATATTAATCAAAGGCGAGACCTATTTCATTTTCAATGCTTTTTGTTACCGGGGCCGGCAATACCGGTCCCCTGTAACAAAATCGACAGAAACCAGCCTAAGCAAACTGCTCTGCTGCACACCCCTCTCTCTCCCAGGGGGTGGCGGCCGAGCTGTTTGCCAGGGCTGGTTTCGGTTTCCAGTCCGGCTCTGTGAGGAACGCATCATAGTCACTACTGAGCGCCTCCTATGTCCTTTGTTTTCAACCTCTTACAAGCGTATGTGCAGTAGGGGGGGATTATAGATATGCCACATAGGGGGGGATTATAGATATGCCACATAACCCATCAACTGCCTCATAATCAACACATTTTATCAACACCAAAAATTGTTTCTAGCTCAAACGGATCAAAAGTTACTAAAATGTGTTTGTGTTACTGTGGAGTGGATGGCCCTTTGCACAGCCGTACTCCACACCTTTCCATGGTTTATTGCTAAGTTTGGAGGTTAAGCTGGTACAAACAAATTAAGAAATACTATTACAAAATGTGCTGCATTATGCTGCATAATTTGCCTTTTCTTGCCACATAAGCTATCAATGTTGGTCCTTTCCTGCTACTTAATTACAGTGGCCCTGCTTAAGTGACAGACTTCCAAATTGGACGTGAAAGGGATTTTTATGTTACCTATCCTAATACAACAGCTCACACAGGTACTCTTTCACCACCGTGCAAAGGTGTAAAGACTCTGCGAGCCCAGCACAAGCCCGCCAAGTACCAAGATGACGCTGGATAAGGAGCAGCCAGATTAATTATGCCACCCGGGGTGACCGATGCAGCCACACCCGGTGCAAACCCGGTGAGAGGGGGTGCTGTGTTTAAAAATAACATGGGGGAATATTATCAACAACTAATGATATTTATCGCTAAATAGGCTTAGCGACATTTTTTTTATCACCGAGCATCGCCGGATTTTATCTCAGGGATAACGTGCTATTAGCAACGTTTATCTCTGAAGCAATAACATTTCCGGCGATAGCGGCGAAATACGTGAAGATCGCTGTAAATCCAGCAATATTCAAGCATTATCGCTAATAGGGTCTTAGCCTGTATATCCAATGGGAGGTGGATATTCAGGCTAAGAACTGGTCTGAGCAGTCGTTAGGTTTTGGAGATATTCGCGCTTCGCGCAAATATTTCCATCGCTATGCCTGCGTTGATAATAGGCGATAGCGATGTTAGCGACTGCTTTCAGTCGCTAACAGGTTAGGTACGCCCACTTTGCATGTCATTAGTGATAAACATCGCTGACATGCAAAGCGGGCCCCAAACCGCTCGCTATCGCCTACAAGCTGTCGCTAACTGCTGTTAGCGACAGCTTGCTAGATGTCCCTCACAAGTCAAATGCAAATGCTTGATGAAAGGGTTTCAATGCTTTTACATTTGACTCGTGAGGGACATCTAGTAACGACTACTGGAACTGCAGCTCTTTGTAGAATTATTTTGATAACCCTCAGATCTGTTTGGAAAGGTACTCCAGGTAGCCAGCGCTACAAGGCCCTTCAATTGGCAGTCTATGCGCTACACCCGAGGAGGTAAGGTGAAGTTGTTACTTACTAGACATGACTGGATTCAGGAAGCACAAGTCTAGGATACAGCCGCCGCCTCTATAAGCAATCACTGAAGGGCAGAGAGGTCAGCTGCTGCCCGGGTCTCAGTGCAGCCACTCTTAGGGCAACATACAAAGTAGTAAGAGGGGGTCCTTTACAAGCATGCAGCATTGTAAAATACACACACACACACTCACACTCACCACTTCTTAGCAGTGGTGCTGTACCAGCACATTGTTGGGGGGTGGGGTGGGTGGGTGGGCTTGCAGGGTGATGGCCTCCCACACTACAACCCGGACTTCTCACAAGACCTTTGGTGCTTGTTAGGGGTCTCCTGTACTGGTACTATTCAACAGGTGCAGATACCAGACGGCCACTGTCCGTTAATATGTACGAGGGTGCATTCTACCCCCCTCACATACACTCTTCGAGGTCTTGAGTCAATCCCTTCTCAGGGAGGAGCACCCCACACTCTCCTGTTGCATTACTCAATTTTGTGACACTCAGTCATTGAATTTCATCAATATAAAAAGAGCACTACGAGTCCCAGAATGCAAAAGGGAAAAAAGCAAACGAGCAAACCACCCTCAGGGACAAGCAACAACCCACAAGCCCTACAGAACCTTTGGAAGATGGAAGCCCTCAGCACGTGGTGCAGTGAAGCAATCAGCCAGGGCCAGAGGGGCTTTAATCCACCAGGCACTTCCCCAGTGGGCTGGAGACCCTGGAAGCTCCAAGGAGGGGAGAGAGAAACCGACCACAGAGGGATGGAGAGAAGGAGAGACAAAGAATGGATGAAAAGAGATTGTGCGAGGAGACGGAGTGAGCCGGGATGGATTTAGCATTTTTCCCCAGGGCTGCTTCGGTTCCCCAGTCCGGCCCTGCAATCTCCGGGTTGCAAAACTTCCCTTTGTAAAAATAAATATCTCCTACGATATACAAAGCTTGAGTTTGTTTTGTGGCAGGTGCGAGTTGCTTCTCTTGTCTTTACATTCTAGGACTTGTAATCTTTCGTTTATAATTTGGAATACAAGACGGAAATACCTCGAATCTGCAGGCAAAACATTTAGTCCGAGTTAACCAATCACGGCTAAGGTGGGGCGACCCAAAATGTCAGACCGAGGAAGAGAGCAAGTAATTCATTAGAAGAATGTGTTCTCCTTTCCAAACTGAACTCTCTAATCCACCCCTCCCCCCTTTACTGCGTCCACCAAAGCCCTCGCTATTACGGCTGTCCAAAGTTCACAGAACACATTATGTTTTCTGCCCCGGGCGTTCACTTAACAAATCCGTGCATTCTGGGAGTTTTGCTCTAGGTACATTCGAAATCCACCAACACAGCTAATAGCCAAATAACCATGATTTATAAAAGAAAGCACAGATGGCATGATCAGACAATCCTAGCCATTAAAAGTCTGCAGTAAGTAGTCGAAAGTACAGGTGGAAAAAAAATACAAGTTGGGAACAATTCCTACGTACTGTGTGACAGTGGGATACCTCTTGGTGCAGGGTGGTGTGTGCTTGCCACAGCGGGATACCTCTGGGTGCAAGGGTGGTGTGCGTGTGTGCTTCACACAACGGGCACTTCTGGGTGCAGGGTGGTGTGTGCGCTTCATACAACGGGACACCTCTGGGTGCAATGCGGTGTGTGCTTGCCACAGCGGGACACCTCTGAGTGCAGGGTGGGTGTACTTGCTACTCATGCTTAGGTGTATTTGTAACCAGGGTCACTGGACTATGCAAACCTGCAGTTGCAGTGTTTTCAGCATAATTACGGATTAAAGAAATAATCTGCTATTACGTCATTTGCAGATTTAATAAAGCGTTTCTAGCTGAAACTGAATAAAAAAAAACACACACACCACACGCATGAATGCCCTTTGCAAAAAAGCTAACTTGCACCTTTTTAGCAGCCTTTCCCTGTATATTAAGGTGTGAACTGCTGCTAACTAGGAGGACATTTTTTGTCGGAAGGAAGAAGCCAAAGCGCTGGCGCGGATAGATAGAAACAAATTACCCCACTTTACAGATACTGAACGCATCGGAAAAGAGTTGGCCCAGTTAGTAACCCTTTTCTTTTAGAAACGTTGATGAAGTGAAACATTCGCTAACAGCTTTAATCTGTGTCAAAATGACAAAATAGTGAAATTACACTGTCACACAAGGCGCTGCATTCCACCACATAATTTACCTTTTATTTCTGCATAGGTCAGTCAACCCGCCACATCATTTGGGCTTCCATTGCCATATAATTCCAGTGGTCCAGCCATATAGTTCTAAGACAGCATGTCGGACAGTTGCCACCTTCCTCTCTGTTGTCAACACACATTTCCGGTTGTGAACTTTACCCTTGCTAATCATAGGTAACAGGTGGGCTAGTTGAACTGATGTCAAACAAGATTACATTTCCCAGAATGCAGTGACCTCAAAATCCGAGTCCTGGAAACATGGTGCCCTGATACTGTGGATACAGGTGGCAGTCTTTCCGGAAATCTGGGTTTTTCCTTTCAGAACCCACTGTAATTTGTTTGAAGTGAAACTACAACTCCCAGAAAGCACCACACCTGGGCTACAGGCTTCAAAAGTCGCCCAAGAGGCCTCCTGCGTTTTACCCCTGAGCCAGGTGAGGTTGTGCCAGTACACGCTGCCTCATAAATCTCGGTCTGGTGTGTGCTGCACGTGGCCCTGAGTACATAAAACTTTGCTCTCAGCCCGTACAGTAACAAGAGGGTACAGAAGGAGAGTGAAAGCTGTGACTTACCGTCGGCTCCTCTCGCCGCTCCACCTGCCTCTCTATGGCTGCCAAGCACTTTCTTTATTTAACGCTCACAAAACCAACCCGGCACCCACCTCCCACATGCAAACAAGCTCTCGGTATTGCGCAAAGGCAGACGCTTGTTTATAATTGCATCGCGCTTTCACTTTAAGTGCAAAAATAAACACGCGGTTGCTTTTTGCGGCCGGTCATGGGACTTGAATGGCTCTTTACAGGGCGAACAGAAAATGTGCAGGCGGGGACTGGCTTTACTTGCGGCGGAAAATAAAAGTCCCCAGAGTGTCACGCCGCCAGTAAAGCATCCAATCCCTGTGTTGACATCTTCTGTCTCGTTTGTCTCCCTGCGTGCATGCTGGAATCCTATCGATTCCAAAAGGCCTCTGCATGGCAGAGCAGCGCATGCGCTGCTTTCGCCAGGCCGATACCTAAAAAGAGGCATTGCAAAGGCTGGCTGAAAGTTTGGCCTTGGAAAGCTTGTCAAGGCCCTGAGGGAAAAGTCGGATTCCCATCAATCACCATAGTGATCATTATCATCTGGGTATCCTTCCAACCATCCACTGTTCCTCTTGATCATAGAGGTTATCTCTGTGGAATTGGTCTCAAATGGGTCATGGAGGAGGACCAGATAAGAGAGAAATAGAGCTCTCTAATAGAACAGAGGTTTACTCACAAATGGTGTCTGGGAGAAGTGAGTGCAGTGCAATGATGTGAAATTGCAAATTAAACAAGCATTTACAATGCAACGGTTTCGCCTTTGGAAAAGTTAGAGCTATTGGCATTGTAAATGACAACATTTGTATTTATGTGTTGGTTTTGAAAACAGATAAATAAATGGCATTGTCATTTACATTGCCATTAGCTTAATCTCTCGCAAATGTGAGAGTGAGATAAAGAAGCTGGGACTGCATGGTGGTGGATGAAACAAGCATGGGGTTCATACGGTACAGCGTAGGCCTACACCCCCACAGCTCCTCCTGCCACAATCACGTTCCTGGCTTTACTACTCCGGTACTTGTGTCTTTTGGAAGTGCTCCGAAACATATTCTGAGTATCATAAAATGAGTAGGGAAAATAAACTTCAAAAGGTAATAGGGTGGTGTTGAAAGTTATTTTCAAAAGAGTGGGTTGAGTTCGATAAAGTTTCTTTTTTGTTGGCAAATTGTGCTTCTTCTAAGAGTTTTAGAAACAAATACGGGGTGGTTAAATTGTGCTTCTTCAAGGCGTTTTAGAGACAAATACGGGATGAGTTGATCTCATTTAACAGGAAAATGGGGGTGGGAGCTACGGCTTACGAGTTTAAAAATGAAGCGCATGTTCACAAGTTTTTGTCTGAGGCTGTAACAGTAGCTGCTAACACCGCAATCCTCATGGCCACGGCAGACGCTCCTTTCAGCCCGCCAACCCAACGGCAAAGAGGTCTAGCACAACGATCCTCCCCTTCATCGGTCTCCAATCGCATGCGGTAGGTGAAGCGTCAATCATAAAACCTCTGGATGCTCATTGCACAAATACATTGTGCGTGTCACGTGGTTATACCCACCTTATAAACAAACCTTTGGAATACCGAGAGAAGCCATTTCCGTGACGACCTGTTTTATCAACCAAGCTTTAAAAAAAAAAAAAAACTTCCAAACCGGCATGCCATATTACATCTCTGATTGGTTAAAATCTGGTTCGGCAGAGGTCGTAGTGCGAAATCGGCGTTTTGTTGGTTGCATAGACTGTCATTCGCTTCATGCAACTTTAACAGTGGGTTTGGTTGCGCGAATAGCTTGTACATCAACAGATTCGAATCGTGGCGGAAAGAGCGTCGGGGAAAGAAGATACAGGGAGCCATGGACGGACGTAGAGCAGGGGGAATGTCAGGTATAGATCGGTGGGAACGCCTGGGTGTGCTGACCAGCATTGGTAAATGGTTCATGAGATATATATAGCTTTGAAAGTCAAAGTATGGGGTTCTCAGCAGAGTCCTGAGCCTCGCTACGCCAGACACCACATTCATAGACCGGAAAGGAACCTGGAGCAACCTCGTGACCCCCGCTGCGAGCTTTCTGCCCCGGACGCCCCCGCTGCGAGTTTTCAGCCCCGGAAGCCTCACCTTTGTCGTCCATATTTGCAGAATGACGAAAACAAACCTCTGAAGAAAAAAAAAAAAAAAGACAACCGCCCACCGCCGCAATGACGACGTTAAAGGGGCGGGATGAGTAAAAATCGCGGGAACGCCCACGAATCTGCTCCGGCAATGACGGACAGATCTGTCTTCCGATGGCTAGCCTCCATTTATGGAGCTAGCCAATGGAAGACAGAGGCAGGAGAAAGCTCCATACTTGTTTACAAAAGTTTTCGCCTGCGCGATACTGCTTGCGCAGTAAACGCCAGGCGAAACCTAAAAAAGGATTTATAAGAGAGAAACTTTTATTTTTATTTTAGATATCTCTTATGATCCTTAATAAAAACAGTGCAAGAAGCAGTTTTAAAAAATAGTTGCTTTTGAGTAAGGTAGACATGTTTCAGCCTTCTGGACAATTAGTCCTCGGCTTTCTTCAGGACCTATTTATATCTATGTTTGCTATTGCATTAAAAGAAGTGACTAAACAGTGCACACTCAAAGAAGGAAAAATAAAGAAACTGAAAGGTTGGAATAAATACAACCTTGTTCAGATCCTCCGCTTCAAGGGATGCAGATGGCACCCGTCTTGAACGAGGAATAGACCTCACCTCGATTGGTAACAACTCAGGTCTAAGAGGCCCGCTCTGTCCGTCGTTGCCTCTGGCTCATCCTGAGCCAGAAATGGAGGTGACCTCTATGAGGGACAGTGGATGGTTGGAGGATACCCAGATGATGATAATGATCACTATGGTGATTGATGGGAATCCGACTTTTCCCCCGGGGTCTTTCGACTCTTTGCAATCTGTAAGATATTTCATATAGTACTCCAAGTGTTACTTTTTGTGTAGGGCCCACCCCCCTTTTTTTTCAGACCCCTGGATTGGTTGTTATATTTTGTAAGTTTGGGGGAAGTTCGCCATGTCTGGTCGGTAAATATCCCTTTGACCCTTCAAGCATTTCACAAAAAAAAAGGAAAAGACAACACCACCTAAACGTACCAAACAAAAAAACAATGGAAAGAATGCTTTCGTTAATATCAGCCAGAGGTGATTTCTTGGGCCACATTTCAGCCCATTTTTCTCACCCATTATGCCACTGTAGGCAGCAACTAGCCATATGCCAATTTGTCTTGGTCCTGCTCTAGTAAGTAAAACTAGCCTGAACTTCCAGGCCATGTCCGCTTCAGTTGGGAATACAAGCCACCCTAGACAGTTTTTTGCCTAGTTAGGCCTTTTTGTCAGTGAGGTTTTTCATGAGTCAAGTGGTGCATTGTTCATGGGACCCATGCCTGTCACGCTTTGGACGTTCCCTGAAACACACAACAAAGATGAAATGTGGCGACCATATGCTTGCAATTATTGAGGCAAAGAAACTACTTTAGGTTCTGAATTATTGAAACCTGAAGACCTAGTTTAATCTCATACGGGTGAATGCAAATGTGCAAAATGATAAAGAAGGGAATGAAATAAACATTGGCAAAGTAAAGCATTGCACACTGACACTGGAGTGTGCTTCATTGTAGGCGGATGTGCACATGTGACCATGTGAAATGCCGTCAGCCAGTAGCTGAAAGTAAGCCGACCATTTCTTCCATGCTGTGGTGAGTGGAAAAAATATAATTACAGCTGCACAGATCAAAGGATGAAAAGTGTAGACCAAAGCCCCTCTGTGTATGATTCCATGACACTAGCAAGACCGCTTATGCTGTCTCTAGGCTCGATGCTGATGTAATAATGAATCGCTTTCATGATATGCTGTGCGTTTGCCATCCAGCTACATTCACACCCTAGTTCGGGATATTGGCAGGCAATCTGTTAAGACACCAGCTAAAATGAATGCATACTATTGTGTCTTCAATCAGTGTTCACCTCTGGTTTCTGTTGACTTCTCTGCCAATATCTGGAGGGGTTTCTGCATCTTGCTCACTTCACACAAAAAACACACTGCTCCACTCTCAAAGATCCCTCCAGCCAAAATGTAAAAGCCCAGGAGTGGGTTGTGTGACTCATTCTGGGGAAAGGAATGTGAAATGCCAAGACATGCCAATGACTGCCACATTTTATGGTTGAGTTCCAAAAAGAGTTTACATTTCTCAATTTATTTGAAAGTGCCAGTATTTTTTCATAATCCTGGAAATCTATATTTAAATATTCTTTAAGTACGATGATTGATTTGTAAAACCTAAGCTGCGCTTAGTAAAATGCAACATTTCACCCCAATGAGTCTGTGTACTTTAAAAACATCTGGACCTAAGTAATAGCCCTAATAGTAATGCAACGAAGTTATGTTAAGTTATATTTTGTTTTGTTATAAAGCATACATATACTTCTGCTGGTGTCCTGGCGCTGAGAGAACCGAATAATGAAGATGAAAATTAAAAAGGAGACCCTTCGGTCTTCCAGACTTTCCTGAACTGCAGCCGATCATGAGTTTTACACAGAGTAAGAGAGGGTGCATCCTAGAGTTTGGCTGCTGCCACAGAAAAGATCCTACATCCGGAACAAACCCACCTAAATATTCGTATTATTAATAGGAATGCATCTTTAGAGCAGAGAGAGCGACCAGGAACAAAGGTACTGAATTGTTTCCTCAAGTAAGAAGAGCCACTATCATAAACGGCTTTAGAAGTGTGACGCAGGGATTTACAAATAATCCTTTTTTCCTCTTTGAGCCAGTGCACGTTGTCAAGTGTGGAAAAGGTGTAAGCGAAGAGCAAGCTTTCCAGCTGCGTCTTGTATCCTTGGAGCACTTTCGTGAGTTCTGATAAGTCAAGAAGTAGCAATTTTCAATAGTGGAGGCAAATCAAAATAGTCCCCTGTATCACCATCCAGCAGGCCAGTATAGGAAGGAATGGTAAGATCTTCTTCGTTGCCCACAGCGAGAAGCAAAAGGTGGAAGTAGAATGATTGACATGCTTTTCGAGCAATCTCTCCAGCCCCAAGTAGAAGCCTAGCTTTTGAACAGCCCTTGCTGGACATGGGAATCGGTCACAGATTGAGGCCAGAAATCGGATAGGAGGGGCTGTGTGAGAAGATGGCCTGGTATATGATGTCCACTATTCTAGTGGGCACCTTGCACCAGTCCAATTGACCCTTATTGATGGTAGGTTATAAAGTAAACCTTATAGAACGCTATCCTAGTGGTAGCTGTGGAGAGCAGCCTTCAGGCTTAGACTTGAAGACGAGTTAAGCAAGTTTTACCAATTATAATCTCTTGAATGATCAAATGAAAGCACACCACACAAGGTATCAAATATATATGTATTTATTCCAAACACAACCCCTCTGCGCCCGTTATGAGGTCAGAGGTAAAAGTACAATACCAGGAACTTAATTAGCATTCGATAAGTTGCACAGTATACGTTATGCCCTAGGGGCCTCACAAACCATATACTAAAATGGTGGAATTGGTGGGGCTGCCTAGAACCACCAAAGGTTAGGATTTAGGAGGCCCAAGGGAGATATGTGCAGTCTCTGAACACAGCCGCGGGTTACCATTGACTTTCTATGGAGAACAAACAAGTTACAAAGTTACAGTTTAAGGGTACTTCTAGGTGAACTACGATGGAACCCTTTTAGACTAGGACACTTCGAGAGTCAAGACCCACGGGAGCACCGGAGTACTTGTTACCTCACCCAGAGAAGCCGGGTGTATAGGTGCCTTTTGGTGTCGGGTTTCGTAGTCTATTCCAATAGAGAGCTGTGAAGAAGTGCTGCAGGCGACCAGAGGAAAAGTGTCCGGGTGGATCCAAGGATGGATTGGAGATGTGAAGAACCTGAAAGCAGAGGAGACAGAGTCTGGGCCACTAGCCAATGACCAGGATGGCGACAGGAAGATGCCAGCCAATGTCGGGTGATTTCAGGTGAAAAGGTGAAGCTTGTCTCTTCAGCCACGAGGACCAGGAGGCCTCGACGACGACCAGGAGCTGGATTCGAGTTGTCCCGCGAAGGATCTAGTTGACTGTGGTGTCGGTATCCGGATTGGACCCAACAAGCCTTGGCAAATGAAATCCACGCAAGATGTCGAGATGGGCTATGGTGCAGAACAGCAAGGTCTGTGGAACTCCTCCTTTGGAGAGGAGTTGGAGCAAGCCTGGAGCAACCAAGAAAGCAAAGTAAATCAAGGATTTGTCTTCTTGGGGGCTCACTAGCCAACCGACTAGGAACCGCGAAGACGCGTTGAGCTGAAGTGCACACTCGTGGAGTGTGGGCCTTTGAGCTTCGGTGCAAAAGGTGCTCGGGGCTGGGGCTTCAAGCACCCCAATGCACAACTTTGGGATACCTCGGGAAGTAGGTGCATGTTTAAAAATGCAGGATGTCCAGGAGTTCCTGTCCCACGTCTCTTGTGTCCGCTACAGGTCTCCGCTTTGGTGGGAGCGCAAGTCAGCGTCAGAGATGTCTGGAAGTCTGTGTCCTGTGTTGCAGATTCTTCGGGATCCGGCGGGAGCCTCGAAAATGGAGGCCGGCAAAGATGCAGTTGGCGCCTGTTTGAACAGGGTGATCACCCCTTGACCACAAGGGAGATTTCTTCCGTCTTCCAGTCGATATAGAATGTTGAAGGTCCAAGATGTATGTTGCAGTGTTTCGTCCGGGGTAATCTAAAGTCCTGCGGTTCTATACTTATAGTAAGTTTAGGGGTTGGACTAAATCTAAGGTCCCTCCTCTGGGTGGACCTGGGGAGGGGGTGGTTACACCCCTTCCCCTTTGTCCAGTTTCGCGCCTGAGCAGGGGCTGAGCGCCCCAGCAACCGGTTTGAACTGGGAAATGCATGGAGCACCTTGTGTGCCCCAGGCAGTGTCTGAAAAGCATTCACTGAATGCAACCCTCCCAGCTCCAATACACTAAAATCTGTCTGGGGAGGTGGTAGCACCTCCCTGGACAGGAAACCTATTGTCCAGGCCTCCCCTGCCGGAGTTTCATCCAGCAGCAGGAGGGCAGACTCGTGTCTGTGGCAGCAGCATCCATTTTGTGATGCTGGGGCTCTGTTTAACTTTAACGGGGTTTAACAGTAACTACATGTCTTCTCCCTCTAGAAGGGTGGAATGCTACCCCCGCCTCCAGAATTGGCGAGGGTAGTATTCCAAAGTGTTTGACACCTTTCACGACATGCTTTGATAAAGCCAAACCAAAGTTAGCATTAACCGCGAGGATTATAATGCACTTAAGAGTATATGGTATGGCTATATCATAGAACCGCTATAAGGAGATGGTTCCGAAAGCTGCAGAGGAGCTCAGCTCATGCTAGGGCACCCTCTCACATAAAACCAAGCACTCTGCCTCCAGAATTGTCAAGGCCTGCTATAGGATTGACTTATAGGTTACTATATGTCTATATATAAGGTAGATATAGATATACTATATCTAAGTAAGGGGTGATTACACCACCTTACCCAGGCTGTAAGTACAGACCTGTGGTGTCAGTTTGGAAGGCTAACCAGGGGTGGCACAATACATGCTGCAGCCCCTGGTAGGCATAGGGTGCCCCTATGCCCTTTGTACCTTAGGTACCATATACAGGGGCTCACAAGGGTGGCCCATTAACCAATCTTATATGTACCTAAAGTACATGGTATCAATTTAGAGCGAGTACAGCTAGGCTGTGTGCCTGATTAGCAGGGCCACAGCCATACTAAAGTCGAAAAACTAGTGAATCACAGCAAAAGCTGGGGGTAACCTTAGGAACCAGACCCTACTCTCCTACAGGCTTGATCAAATGATAATGGTTTCTCCAAAGCACTTCCATTTTGACAGGAAATGTGTTGCAGCCAAGAGTAGATTGCCGACAAGGAGGTCAGAGGCATGGATGCGGGGCTGCAACGGGAGTAAGCACCGAGAGCCACCCTGTGTGTGATTCTTCCTGGGCGCTCGCCTGCAGACACTACCATCGCCCTGCCGAGTCTAGGAGGCTGGAGCTCGGGGACGGAGGACTGCTCGGTGGGTCAGTGCGGAGGGTCGGAGTCGACTGGAGCATGTGGAGCTGCTGGGGGACTCGCACACGCCTGGGCGGCCGCGGCTAGAGCCTGCCCCGCCTCGCCGGGCTGCTGCGTTTCCCCTCGGGACCTGGGACGGAGGTCCGGAGCACACTTGGCCTCGGGCGCTGCGCTGATCAGAGGCGTGGTTGCAGGGCTGCAACGGGGACATCGGGAGCAAGCACCGTTAGACACCCTGTGTGAGCCACCCGTGAGACGCCTGGCGGTGCGGATCGGCGGGACCCCCATGCTCTCCTGGCACAGCAGACACTGGTTGCCAGACCGGTGAGGCTGGACGTGCCCCCCTCCCCCCAACCCCCCCCCCCCCACGATCCTGCGTGTGGTTAGGTGGTGCACACGAGGGCATGCTTGCAGCCGGTGAGCCTGTACCCCAGGGCAGGAAGGTTTAAGAGCCCGTCTCACCATCAGCTATTTACAACACAAGCAAGCTACAGCAAGAAGAAGAACAGACACTTATGGCCGGATCATCAACAACTGCAACACTCTGCTGGCAATTTCAACATGCTTTGTGAGCATGTTATACATAAGGTACTTATTTCCCCCCCACCCCACTCGCTGGCCCTCATTTTTAAACGACGTCCTTTTTAAATCACATCCATTGTTCAAAATGGCTGGGGCCATAAAACTGTAGCTATAAATCCCCTCTGGTACCGCTGTTGCCCACGAGGCTCCTTAACTTAACTCCTCCACACTAGACCTCCAAAAATAGAGATAAGACTCTCGCCCAGCAAGCTGGGGGCGGGGACTGCTCAAACAGAAAAGAAAATGCATTTCCCCTGTTCCCAAAGTAATAACAACAGACAGAGGACTAATGTCTCTATCTCCCCTCTCTGATCGGCCATATTAGAATGGCTCTTCGGCGACCATCTTGGACTAGTCATTTTTTTTTGCACCTTATGTACTAAGAATTGGACTCCTTAGGCTATCTCTAATCGTATTCTGCACTTTCTACGTAACTGGTACTCATGTCACTTTTCCTCTACCTGTAATGCAACGATCGCTACCTCATATCTAGCTAGGAACTGGGCTTGCTCAAACGGAACCTGGAACTTCTCTTCCTTGCTCTCAAAGCAATAACAACAAAAAAAGGACTACTGTCTCCAGACCCCCTATCTGGCGACCATTTTAGACTGACCTCTCTCTCTAGTCAGGGGCCATCATGGACTAGTCATTGCCTTTTACTGTAGTATTTTATTTTATTATCACTGGTTTCCTACATTGTATGTATTATACACCCATCTTCACTTTCACCCACCGACAGTGCACTGATTGCTACCTCATGTTCCAGTGTCATATTTGTTATTGCTGTAATTTGTATGCACATATATTGGATTTAGTAACACACTAGTTGTTTAGCCCTATCTTTGTACTTTAGATGCGGTAAGCTGCACCTATCTCACCTTTATCTCCATCATTCACTGTTCGCTACCTCATTTATTTGTTGGTTTTTCGATGTAAGCTACGTCACGATATTGCACTGATTATTACTACCTCATTCACTTGGCTCAGTCATGTAAGCTGCATCCAGCCACTTTCTACACCTAGAATACACTGCTGTTACCTCGTACACTCTGATGTGTAATTTTGCTTCCACCTAATCGGTCCTACCTCTCATATTTGGTACATGGTGTAAGCTGACTGCTACCTCGTATATAGGATACATTTGGTAAGCTGCACCTACGCACTGTTTGTTCGGGGATCACGCTGATTTCTACCTCTTATACTTTTGGTCACTCACTAGTGTCATTCCTTGGCCTTGTAACTAGCGGCTGACAGTTGCTATTATCGTCCTATTTCCTACACCCAACACCACAGCCTCTCTGAAATGGAGCTCAACGGCAAACACACTTTTAGAATCAACTACCCTTCCACTCTCACCAAAAATGCCACTAAACGTTTCAAACACAACTTCTTGAGGTCGCACCCTGAAACACCCTTTGCCGACACCTACTTCTCACCGGGCAATGGAGCCCTGAATACTGATATCATCTTCCACACCTCACGCAGAGCCCAATGGAGAAAAGCGTTCCTATCCCTACTCACCGTCTCCACCACCAGGAAAACAACTCATGGCCTAACTCTCTCTATCACACCTTCCCACCTCTTCTCTGGCAGGTCTACCATTACTATCTACAATAACGGGATTGTCCTAATTCAATCCACGGACAAGAACTTGGAACTACTAGACAACCTGTTCCCCAAGTTCCAAGAGCACCTTTCCAAGCTGTGGACCCCCACCCAGAACTCCGCCAGCACTATCACCCCCGACGTCGCAGCCACCACCTACAACACCTCTACTCCCAGCACCCCAGTAAATGGCACACTTGCCGTTAACGCCCCCCACTCCCCAAGGACAGTCACAAATATCTCCACCTCATATACTAGCCGCCCCTCTAACATGACCCCTCTTATCCCCACCCATACCCCCTCCATCCCTCTCCCCCCGGACATACCAACCCCCACCCACAACACACCACCACCATCTGAACACGCCACCGCCCAGAGTTTATCCACCCCCCCTCCCATCCCCCCCACGACAGTCCCATCGCCCTCCCCACTCCCACCCACGAGTCTCTCACACCTGACACAACAACTCCCACCCACAACACGCTACCATCTGCACACAACACCATTCGGAGTTTATCCACCCCCCCCGCCCATCCCCCCCACGGCAGACACCTCTCCCTCCCCTGCTCCCTCCACACTCCCACTCACGACACTATCTCCCTCCCAACAAAAGATACAGAACATACCGCCTCCCTTACCTTAGCATCCCCCTCTCTCCCACCTCCTACTCTCAGCCCTCACTACCCTCCTGTCTCCCCCACTGTCTTCAGCCTTCACTCACTCTTCTACTCACTGGCACCGTCTCCCACTGACGTCACTACCTATGCTTCCCACCCACCGCCTGCCTCACCTACTTCACCCACACCCCTCGCCCACAAACACGCCCACACTTTGAATGCCATCCCACTCATTAGCACCGCGGAACCTCCCAACAACGCTAGTATACCCCCCCCCTCGATACCCTGCCCGCTTTCCAGCTCACTACTCAACCACTCACCAATGGCTCTCTCCAACAACACCATCCCCAATGCTCCTCCTGACCTGACTTTATCCACCCTCCAACAAGTCAAAGAGGAAATTCTACAAATCAAAAAAGACGTCCACGCAATCAAAGACCTTCTCTCCTCACAGCCCAGTCTACCTCCCATCATCCCACTACCCTACAAACGACGCACCCTCCCTACATTCCCTCGCCTCCGACGACACCAGCACTGGCCGACTATCCCCGTTCGCAATAACTCCAACCGCCCCCGTCGTGTCCTCAACCTATTGTCGGACCGCGACCTATGCTCTCTCCTACGCTCTTATGGCTCAGGTCCGGTAAAACACATATCCAACACACACATCCCCATACCGACAATTCTTACAAACCCTCTGAGGCTCCCAACACTCAACAACAGAGGCTCCGTCCCTAACAACCTTAGAAAAGTTCCCCTCACACTAGAAAGCTCGACCACCCTTCTCTCTCCCAAACTCAAATGCATCCTATTAAACTGCAGATCGGCCCAGAGACACTCCTCTGACATCGCTGATCTCGTCTCAGCTAGGGATCTGGACCTAGCCATTCTAACGGAAACATGGCTCACTGAAGCCTCTACCCCGATTATGGACATACTAGTCCCCCCCAATTATCACATCATTAGGCTGGACAGGTCTCCTGGCAAGACGGGCGGGGGAATTGCATGCATTTTTAGAAGCAACCTCTCCGTTACTAAAGTCACCTCCCCCTCCCTTTCCTCCTGTGAACTCCTCTGCCTCGACATCACCAGCGAGGGCAAACAAGTTTGTGCTTTACATCTCATCTATCACCCGCCTGGTGACAATCTCATATTCACCCAACAACTCATGGACCTCATCACTTCCAATGCCGGTCGGCAGACCACCCAAGTCTACCTGGGTGACTTCAATCTCCACTGGAACGATCAGAAAGACACAGTGGTGAATAGTCTCAAAACTTTCCTTAATGCGCTTGACCTCACCCAAATATGCGATAAACCAACACACGACAAAGGCTCGATACTCGATCTCATCATTGCCAAAGAGAACTCTACACAACTGGAGGCGATTCTACCCTGCGATTGGTCAGATCACCACATTATCACCTTCCTTATCAATGAAAAAGTTAAACCTAATCCGACAACCAATCAAATCCAAAACATGGAAAAGGGATATGAAGAAACTTAACCCCTCTTCCCTGCCTCCCCACATCGGCAACCTCCTCCTTCCCCCTTCAGGTGCCTCGGATGTTCAATCACTGACTGACCACTACCTTAACTCTATGAATACAATAGTCAATGATGTCGCCCCTATGCAACTAAAAAGAGTCTCCACCAAAATTTCTAACCCCTGGTATGATGATAGACTCAATGACGACAGGCGTACTATGCGAATGGCAGAGCGCACCTGGAGATCGGACCCTTCAGCACTGCATCTCAAAAGGCTTAAGAACAAGAGAAATGCCTATTTCAGGAAAATAAAGCGCACAAAGTCGGACTTCTTCAGCCGCCAGTTGGACCAAGCAAAGAACAGGCCAAGAAAGCTATTCGAACTAATCAAGACCCAAACAAAGGCACAACCCATACAATCAAACAGCACAACAAATGACACCCCACACTGCGAAGCCTTCTCTGCTTTCTTTAAGCTAAAGACTGACAACATAAGAAATGACCTCATCAAGGATGTAAGCCGATACCCCAACCACACCAGAATGGCTGACAATCAACCTAAAAACAAGGCATCTTGGATGTACTTCGATACCTATTCGGAAGAAGCAATACACAAACTGCTCTGCACCTTGAAGCCCTCTAATCACCTCACAGACCCTCTACCTGCTAATGCTGTAAAAGACTTCATCCCCTTGCTCCTCCCTCTCTGGACCAAAATCATCAACAGCTCTTTGCAACAAGGCCACATTCCAGACTCCCTTAAGGTGGGGCAAGTCACGCCTATACTCAAGAAACCTACAGCTGATCCGTCTGACCTAAACAATTATCGGCCCATCACCAATATCCCCACCCTGGCCAAACTGCTGGAGAAATGTGTCCAACTCCAACTAACAAAACACATTGACCAATTTGACCTCCTCAACCCTCATCAATCAGGCTTCCGAGCGAAACATAGCACGGAAACAGCTATGACACACATCATTGATGACGCCCTCCAAATTCTTGATCGCAATGAGTCCTGCCTCCTCATCCTACTTGACCTCTTGTCAGCATTTGACACGGTCAAACATGAGAACTTGCTGGAGCTGCTAAGCACTAGAATGGGGCTATCGGGAACTGTTCTCAATTGGTTTTCGTCCTTCCTTCACAACCGGTCTCAGAGGTTCAAGATCGACAATGTGCTATCTACTCCTGTGCCTGCAGATCTAGGTGTTCCACAAGGATCCTCCCTCTCCCCAACACTATTCAACCTCGTCATGGAACCGCTCGCCACCTTGCTCCAAGCATCCAATGTTCAATTCCATATGTACGCCGATGACACACAACTTTACCTAAAGTTACAATCCCCGGAAGATATCAAACATCTGAATTCCACGCTTATTAACACTCAATCTTGGCTGGCCGATAATCACCTCAAACTAAATGCTCTGAAAACTGAGTTCCTACTCATCTCACCCCCGGCGAAAATTTCCTCCACCCAAACCTGGCTCAACAACCTAACAGCACTCAATGTCCAACCTACCATCGTGGACTCGGCGAAATCCCTAGGCATCACACTCGACGCCAAGCTCAACATGCAGCAGCACGTTAGCAAAGCCACAAAAGCAGCTAACTTCCAAATTAACACACTGAGGAAAATTAAACCCTTCCTCCCTGCCAAAGACTTCCAAACTGCTGTACAAGCTTTAGTCATCCCTCGAATAGACTATGGAATTGCAGCCCTCAGCGGACTCCCGCTATCCACAACAGCACCCTTAAGAGCCTCCCTGAACGCTGCCGCGAGACTCATTACTGGCTCAAGAAAGCATTCGCACATATCCCCAGACTTAGTCTCTAAAATGGCTGCCTTTTGAAGCCAGAATACAGATAAAAATTGCAGTTATGACACACGCGGCCGTGCACCACAAGGCACCAAACTACCTCGCTCAAAAGTTGTCTATATCGGGAGGTTCGAGATCCAATAGGAGTACAAAAATCTACTCCTGAAACCTCGTAGATTCCGGAAATTGAAAACATACAAGCGCTCCTTCTCAGGAATGGCACCCAGGATCTGGAATGCGCTCCCTCCTGAAACCAGGCTTATCTCCTCCACTGCACTCTTCAAGAAAGAGGTGAAAACCATCCTTCTGGCCAAGATCTCCTGAACCTTATAGGTGTTGGATCAGAGACTATGCATTGCCTTGTATCACTGCTCACCCTGTCCTTTGGCACTATACTTCTACTTGATGGGGGCACTACTACGCTACTCTCTTACTACCGACCAAGATATGATACACGTTGGTTTATTGATCCACTCTCCCTATGCCCCACTCATTATTCTCTCTATATTAAAACATTGGTATAAGCCACCCACACACCCAAGGGGTACCTGAAGACATCTGTAGTGGGATCAATGACTTGTGCTGTCCTATACTACTTCTTTACCTGATTGTATATTGATTTGTTTTATGTATGTTATTACTATCCCTGTTATTACCATGTTATTGACTATTATACTGTTCCCATTATCTCTGTTGACTCCTACTGCCCCTACCCTGTCTTTGTGAAGCGCTCTGATATCTGTAAGGATCCTGTTCGCGCTATATAAAACTTTGAATAAATAAATAAATAAATAAACTGATGGAAGAACTCGAAAGGATCCGTACCTAACCGATCAATGGCATAATTATTTGGGTACCATCTGCATAATTCATGCAGTTAAGACCAAAAAGCTAACTAATTGAGCCAGTAGACCAATATAGATACTAAAAAACAGTCTGGCTTAAAGCAGACTCATGAGGCACGCCTTGGTTTAATGACTTGAAGTCTGACGAAAAAGGAGGCAGTGAATTGTTCAGCTATGCTCTGGAGGCATGTTCATTGTACCGAATATCTAAAAGTGAAGCTCGCTATGGGGTAAAGAGGTTACATGTACTATTCAACTCTCAAATAAATATATGGGCAGCCTTGCACAGTAGTGAGTCGTTCTGGCTGTTCTCAGTTGCCATAGTGGAATACTCCCAGAAGTATACAAGCATTGATGAAGCCAAAAGTTCTTGCCTTTGTTAATGATTGGGCTTGTCAGTGCCTTGCTGTACTGTATTGGCAAGGTTTTGAGCAACATAGTCAAAAATATTTTTTTTAAAGTATGACAAAGGAGGTCCTTCTTTCCAGAACTATAGGGTTGGTGCTGACTGCTTAGAGCCCATCTCTTCTGTAAAGGTTTGTATTCAGTATCAGAACTTGTACCTGGTTTCCTCTTTTGAAATTGGGTCAACGGTGTTGTTTTTAAGTTTGTGAATACCATTCAATCAATTACAGAGCAACACAGAAAGGTTTTAACAGGGAAGTGTGAGTATTGTTTTGCATTAACCTTGTTTCCATCTGTTCTGTAATGGATTGTTCACTGTCACTGAAATGTTTTGGGTGATGGGTGACAGTTGGAAGAGACTGAGGAGAGTGAAGACCTGTTTGGTGTTGCTCCTTTGCTGTAACCAATAAAACCAACATTTTATTTCAAACAATTTGGAGTCTCATCTTTCTCTCGAAGGACACAGCAAAGTGGCGAGCACCCTGCAGGATAACTGATTTTAATTAGGACTCCATGCTACCACTCCTTCATATATTATACCATAAATTAAGGATATGGGTATTTCTCAAGTCCTTCCAGTTTTGCAGGACCAAGAGCATGTACACGAAAATAAGTTGCTGAACGATGTGGTCCAGGAGTCTCCAACCTTTTCTGTATTAAGAGCTACTTATGTTCAATGAAAGTCAAGTGGAGCTCCTAATATTAATTGTGTTATATAGTGACCACATAAGTGTGCACCCGTGGTACAATTGTCAGCCGTGCTCACCTCGGTGTATCAGGCAGGCCTGCCTGCAGTAATGCAAAAGAAGTTTGCTCAACTTGGAATGCCACTACCTGGGTGGATACCAGATCTAGTCGAAAAGCCCCTTGCAAGCCTCGCTTACACCACATGATCTATCATTTAAATGTAACCTTTAAATATGTTTTGGAAGTTCAACCAGGTTTCTCCAAGCATCAGCTCATTCATCTTGAATACACCCTTTTCAATTTTGGTATACCTATGTTAATTCATCCAATCAAATACATCTAGCCTATTAGCCTGGGCTAAACTTAGGAGAGCTACTTACAGGTAGCTGGAGAGCTGCCAGTGGCTCACAAGCTACTCGTTGTAGACTACTGATGTGGTCAAAGAGCGATAGGACTGAAAGTGACAATTGAGTTGGTGGTGTGCTGGTGTGCAGCAAAACGGGGACATTGCCACTTCACAAAGACATTCCAGAAAGCACCAGTTCTAGCTGCAGCAACAAATGCCACAGTGCCCTGTAGACAACTAGAATAGAGAGCAGAAGGAGTGGGGAACATAGATCTCTCATCGGCTCCTGGCAATATTGTATTTCCACAATATAAACAATAAGAAAAGTGGCAGAGCTTATGACACCACAGTACCTAGTGGGCAGCCATCTTAACAATCAAGTAGGTGTTAAAAAAAAGGTGGGTACGGAAAAGGGGCATCACTCCAAACTGTAGGGCAGCCAATACAGCAACAGCAGGAAAATCCAAGAGTGTGTTTGTTACAGACATAAAGACTGGATCACCACGATATTTAGAAGTGTGATAATTCACTCCGCACCAATTTAAAGAACATTTCATGAAATAGCCTTAGATCCCTACCATGGCCACATGTATTTTTGCATTTGTGTAGCACTTCTCCCGTGTGGCCCAGAATTGCCTATCCATAAGGGCAACATGCTGTACTTTGGGTGTTTTCGTTGGAAGAATGTTGTTTTGGTCTTTAGCCTAGTTGGAAGTGTTACCATGTCGTGCGTGAAGATCACCAAGATGTAATGTTGTGAGAATACATTGGTTAGTGGTGTGATGGAAGTGTAAGAGATAGACATACTTTTATTGTTTTATAGTTTGTGGCATGCTCAAAGCTCTCTGGTCAGCTCTGCACATCTTTGTTTTGGTCATTCTTCAGGTCAGACGTTAACCAAGAACTATTGATTGTAGTAAAATTAGATGTATAACGTACTTACTTATAGGGCCTTCCAGCCTTCCCTCTTCATCATTTAGTCATTTGCGTCATTCACATTTTTCTCTGGCCGCTTACAGTTTACTCCATGGGCAGCAGGGTAGCCAACTAAAGCCATTGCCTAACCTCACTGTGAATTATTGCATTCTGTCCTTCCACAAGAGGTACATCCGCACACAAAGTAGTTCCCTCAGTGCCAGAGCCTACAAGAGCATTGTGTACTTTCTGAGATAAAAAAACATGTTTGCTTATAGCCAAAGTTTTTGTTTAATACTGTTGAGCGCCCAGCAGCTTATATTTTACTAAATCTAAGACCAGAAAAACAAGCACAGGCAGAGTCAAAAGGCTGGCAGCCGACACCAGACCTATTGACTTTGTCAATACTTGTCCTTTAATGTTCTGAATTCTATTTCCTGTGCTGGCCGTGTCGGGCGTATGGCTCAGAAACGGATATAAATTGAGCAATGTAACCCCTGCCTCTAGTGCATCCAGCCTCACGCTTTCTGTCTAGAGGGCCGTATTTAGGGGCGCCTTGTCAGGTTTCACCAAATGGCACAGCCAGGGAGCACACTGAGTGGCCGTGGCGATGATGGATTTATTTGTGACATTTGACAAGTATACCAACAACTTCAAGCGATGTGTGCAGATGTGGCCGTCTCTCGGTTTCAGTCTGGGTCTTCGTGAAACATTCACCACGCTGGACTCCAACGAAAGGTACAGTAGGTAGGCCCTTGGTTCCAAAATGTGTTGTAGAATCACTAACGTAAAAATGCATTCTAAATCCTAACCTTATAAATCTTAGCTTGGTCGGGTCCGTTTTGTTTTTTGCTTTATTTGTTCTTTGCCATTCTTGTTATGGTTTACGAAGTGTGAGATGCCCCCTTTGGTTATTTTGCTTTACTGGGCTTTGCTTATGTGCTTTTCGATGACTTGAAGCGGAGGCTTTCTACATATAAATGCTCCTAAGACAAACAGCCGTGCCTGTGATACTTCGCAGCGCTTTGCCACTTGCGAAGGCTGTAATAGCAGATTAATCAGATGGTGGTAAAACCAGGCCCCGGCAGGCAGCTGTTGTATTTTTTAAAGCTCGCAGCGGGGAGCGGGAACCGAACACAAAAAAATCCGCATTTTCAGAAAGGAAAGCTAAGAACCAGCTGCCACTCGTGAAGCCGACCTGCCGTGCATCCTCGCGCTGCCTATTGTCATTTCAAGTCATTAACTTTTTACTTGCATTGGCGTCATGGATGACGTTCAAGGTCGTTGGGGGCGATGCGGCTTTGCTCGAAGTGAATTTACTATCATGCCGATGTAATGCTGTCACCACGTGGTTCTCCTCGCGGCCTGTACCCGCTGTAAATCGTCTCTATGCCATCACTGTTGCTACTGAATGTATATGTATAGAGCATTCGGGCTGGGTGTGCCAAGCTTATGATGACCCCAGCTTCACATGTGTTGGGAAACGCTAACGGAACCAATGGTCATATATCCACCTCTGAGCTGGCCTGTGTGTGGCTTTTCTCTGCCCCCTGTGGTAAGAGGACTATGTGCCAGGAGTTTGGGGCAAGTCACTTGGGGAGTTTAAACGTACCTGCTTTGTCCCCACCGCACTGCCCTGCCCAGCCACCAGGGGTCCTCCCAGTCCCGTGAGTGGAGAATCCATCACCCGGGGCTGCCAGGACCACAATACAGAGCAGCGCCTGGACCGCCAGCTTCAGCGCAACGCGCCAGAAGGCGCATAAAGTTGCGGCCGGCCTCCCGCAGCGCGGGCGGACCCGTCCACGCCCGGAGGAGGCTGGGCTAGGCCCCCCTCTAACAGGCCCCCCACAATCCTTCATCGATCTCCAGGTACTGTCTCCTGATTACGCTTTTTGTCTCCACGTTCTGTGTGCAGTGTGACTGGTACTTGTTGTTGCAAAGCGATTAACATAGACGTTAAAAAAAAAAGAGCAATCCCGCAGCGATTAAGAGCAAGGGGGCCAAGGGGATTTTGGATGCCTTTTATAATGAGGGCAGAATCACTGCTCTGCCACGAAACAGAACTAACAGGGAGGCGGCTGTCTCTAGACCCTTCATTTCTCCCGAGGCGATCCTCATTAGGAACACATAATCTGGCTGGCATTTCTCAAAATCAAATCCTAACTCACTCTTGCTCATCACCACTTAATCCGGAGACAGCACCGGCCGACTCGGATACCCAGGCCCGCGCATATGATGACTTGTTAGCACCACATACGGACACCTCTAACGGGCCCGGTATAGCCTCTAGGACCCGGACTTCAAACATCCCTACAGAGGAGGGCACAAGGGTTAAGGCTAAGGCATCCACGAACCGCAAGAAGGGTGCGGGTCCACTAAAACAAAAACACCAGAATGAGCCTCAGCGTAACACTCAGTCTAAATCTGTGGTGAGGACCTGCTCTCTAGGCTCACAGACCACGGACGCTTCATCGTTAACGCACCCCTGCCCCTTGAAGGATAACACTGACACCATTGATGCTGGTGTGACCGCCCTGGACACTGCCCTTGAACGGATTAAGGAATCCATAGATAGAAACTTTGCCCTATTGCACGGTCGCCTAGAGCATATGGATGGCATATTGACTTTGCTGCTGGTGTGACCGCCCTGGACACTGCCCTTGAACGGATTAAGGAATCCATAGATAGAAACTTTGCCCTATTGCACGGTCGCCTAGAGCATATGGATGGCATATTGACTAACCTGTCAGAGCCCTTAGAGTTGTGTTCCACCCCTGTGAACCCCCAGGTGTCTAGGGAGGGTCAGGGCTCTGGCAATGCTTTTGACCATCAAAACTCGGCCTTGGTTCCACTAGAGAAATTGTTGGTTATGACATCGGTCATCGAGGACCTGCTGAGTAAAGTACAGGGTGTAGGCATAAATAACACACTGCATAATCGCCCAGTGAGTACACTAAATGACAGTATGGCAGCCAACCCCCCCTTCGGCAGATATCTTACAATCAGTCTCAGGGGGAAGTGTTGGCTTTAAGAGTCCTCCTAATTTAAATCATAACAAAGTGCCACCTCAAATAGCACACAGTGACGGGAAACATCCTTTTGTGCGCGGACATTTCTTCGCGTACCGTTACTACGCAAGCGTTAGTACGCATGCGATGTAACAACGCGTCACCTTTAGTATGCGTGCTGTTACATCGCATGCGTACTAACAATGCATGCGTAGGGGGCGGGTGCCGCTTTTAGAGGTCGTTGCGGCGGCCATTTGCTCCCAGGGTCTGCTGCTGCTGCTGCTGCTGCTGCTGAGGACGTTGGAAGCCGGAGGAAGCAGGAAAGGGGAGAAGATTGGAACCACGCATGGAAAGAGGTAAGTGGGACTGTGTAGGGTCATGTAGCGGCTGTGTAGGGTCGTGCAGGGTTGTGTAATTGTGTAGGGTTGTACTGTTTTAGGGTGGTGTCGTGCAGGGTAGTGTTTGGGAGTAGGGACGGTTGTGTAGGTGTAGAGTAGTGTATTTGGGTGTAGAGTAGTGTAGAGGGTAGTGTTTAGGTATTGTTTAGGTAGTGTAAGGTTAGTGTTTAGAGTAGTGTTGTGGGGTTAGTGAAGTGTAGTGTATTTGGCTGTAGAGTAGTGTAGAGGGTAGTGTTTAGGTAGTGTTTAGGTACTGTAAGGTTAGGGTTTAGGGTAGTGTGGGGTTAGTGTAGTGTTTAGGGTAGTGTGGGGTTAGTGTAGTGTTTAGGGTAGTGTGGGGTTAGTGTAGTGTATTTGGGTCTAGGGTAGTGTTGTGGGGTTAGTGTAGTGTTGGGTAGTGTATTTGGGTGTAGGGTAGTGTAGAGGGTAGTGTTTAGGTAGTGTAAGGTTAGGGTTTAGGGTAGTGTTGTGGGGTTAGTGTAGGGTAGTGTATTTGGGTGTAGGGTAGTGTAGATGGTAGTGTTTAGGTAGTGTAAGGTTTGGGTTTAGGGTAGTGTTGTGGGGTTAGTGTAGTGTAGGGTAGTGTATTTGGGTGTAGGGTAGTGTAGTGTATTTGGGTGTAGGGTAGTGTAGAGGGTAGTGTTTAGGTAGTGTAAGGTTAGGGTTCAGGGTAGTGTTGTGGGCTTAGTGTAGGATAGTTTTATTAGGGTTTAGGGTAGTGTCGGGATGTCGTGCAAGGTAGTGTTTCAGTGTAGGTACAGGACTGGGGGAAGGGTTGTGCTGGGGCTAGTGTTTTAGGGTTTAGGGTAGTGTTGGGGGTTGTGCAGCGTAGTATAGTGCAGGGGGTCGTGAAAGGTAGTGTTTGGGAGTAGGGACAGGACTGGGGGTAGAGGTAGGGGCAGGGTCGTGCTGGGGGTAGTGTTTTAGGCTTTAGTGGAGTGTTGTGGGGTTAGTGTAGGGTTTAGGGTAGTGTTGTGGGGTTATGTAGGGTTTAGGGTGTAGTGCCGGGGGTTGTGTTTGGTGGTAGGGACAGGACTGGGGGTAGGGGCAGGGTCGTGCTGTGGGTAGTGTTTTAGGGTTTAGGGTAGGGTAGTAGTGTTAGTGTAGTTTACTGTTTTAGTGGATAGTGTAGTGTCGGGGTTGTGATGGGTAGTGAAAGAATGTAGGGAGCAGAGTAGGGGAATGTGTATGTTAGTGCAGGGGGTGGTGATTTAAGGTTAACGGTAGTGTAGTGGTGTTTCAGTAGTGTAGGGTAGTGTTTTAGTGTTTGATGTGTAGGGTATTGTATTTTCTATAGTGTTATGTTTTAGACTTTAAAAATAAATATATGACATGTTATTCCGCATACCATTTTTATTACTAGGCAAGTTTTTACTTAGCATACATTAACACTTTCAAAGTAATGGTATGCGAAGTAAAAACTTGCGTAGTAACGGTTATTGCTAAGTAATAACCGCGTAGTAATAGCATGCGAAGTAATGGCATGCGAAATAACATCTCATATTCCACAGTGACTCTCAAAGGATGCCTAATTTGTGTGCTATCCTTAAGGAAAGGGATAGGGCAAACAGAGAGGGGGTGACTTTAAATTTACCACCAAAAGCCACACCTTACACAATAATATTGGCAAATGTACCACAACCAACCTCTAAATCAACTGAATCTTCGGAGTCCATACGCAATAAGACCCTCTGCTGGCTCGGATCTAAAACCGGCCTAACTGATGTCCTATTTAGGGAATTTAAAATGGCAAGGAGAGTAGGATGGGTGGGGAAAAGCGATAAGAGGATCCCTGGCGACTGCATTGTCCTCACATTTAGAACATCAAACCTAATACAAGAGATCTTGCGCTGACAGGGTTCCATTCATGTAACCATTTATGGTATACATGTACTGCCCCTGGGCTACATCTATCCTCCTACTAACTATCCTCCTTATATTAGACCGCAGACCCTGGCTTATCTCATGAATTATTCCCAATCGAGTAACCATGTCTAACAGATTTTAGGTGTTTTCTTCCCTGGAAGACATTGATTGACCCAGGGCTGTGTTATTGCTACTGTTACTATGTCAAACCACGAGAATACCCTTGCCATGCACAGTCCCCCCAGTCAATGTCGAGCAAGTCGACACCGAGGCAAGAGTTATTGCTAATAATTGTAATACTCAGAATGGAATAACTCAATCCACCTTAAGCATCATCACAGTGAAATACCAAATAGCCTTGATGGCCCCTATTCCGCCCTTTCCCCCACTAATTTCGCAGATCAGCCTGGGCCTAGATTCTGAAGAAATGGAAATCCTGTTTTGGGACGTGGCAGGTCTTAAAGCCAAATTGACCAACCGTGGCTGGCTGGAATTTATTCATAAATTCGACATCATATGCACTCAAGAAACCTAGACTTATTCTATATTACATATTAATGGTTACAAAACATTCTTCAGCCCAGCAGTCTCTTCGAGTCAGGGGAGGAACAAGGGTGGCCTTTGTACTTATGTGTCCTATAGGTTAAATGTACGCAAGATAGACTTCGCGGAGTCCAAGATCTATTATCAAATGCTTAAAATTAATATAGACAACATTCATTACTTAGTTTTAATACATTTTTATAACAATATACCTGTTGTGGATACCCAACAAATTTTAATGCACCTGCAGAGAGACTTGGAGAAGATTCAAAGAAGTACCGGCAAAGACCACTTCATAATCTGGGGTGGGGACTTGAACTGTGGACCTTGCCCACATACCATAGGGTATGTTTGTGGTATAGAACTAGATGATGTCAATGATTCGTCCCACTTTTTACATTCTGCTCCCGGTGACCTATTTAACTTGTTAAAATGTACTCTGAATTTGGGATTTGCTAACAACGTGTTTGCTCCCTACTCCCTTTAGCAGCACTTTTAATGGACGTGGCCTTTCCTCAGTTATAGACTACATATTAGGATCAAACGCAGACAGAATACACTATTTTAAAGTACCCCCATTGCTTTTACTGACCATTACCATATTAGCATTCTTTTAGATCTTCCTGCCAAGGTGTTAACTAGTGAAACAATGGCAACCCACCCGGTGGAAGATATTGTTATTAACAGACAAAATAGCTATACAGTCAAATGAGCAGGTGTAAATTCATCCGAATTATGCAAGCAACTTTTAACCACTTGTAAAGATGACTTCATGGTCTGCCTCGATGAAACTGCTAATACATCTGACGTTCTTAGCTCCTTTATAAACCTATCCCAGTCTATACAAAATAGATTACGGGTAAAATGCAAAAAGCGGGCTGATAAGAGGAGTGGTTGGTTTGATTCTGAATGTTCACAAGCTCATGCAGCTTTGATAACCGCCTTACATAAGCCCATTTAAAGATCGAGGAGCAATAAAAAGGGCTAGATTAGTTTAGTTTACAAGACGTCCCTTAAGGAACGTAAGTCGGCCATCAAGCTCAAATTATGGTAAAATCTAAAACGAGCATCAGATTTGAAAGACATAAAAGGTTTTTGGAAGGCAGTGAATGCCCCCTTTTTTGCCTCCAGTAATTTGGCCAGCTCAAAATCACAAAAGAGGAAAGATAAATGGGTGACTCACTTCTCTGGCCTTTATAACAATCTGCTGGATCCCCAAAACGAAGTGGCCTTAAGCATAAACTCCTTAAATCATCTTCTGATCGAGATTGATTTTGATGCCCAGAAGGTGATTTTAGCTATAAATGTAAGCGTGGGCGGTAAGGACCCGAGCCCAGATAGCATACCAGTGGATTTATTTAAATCATGTCCAGCGCTCTGGGGACCCTTGTTAACCCTGGTCCTAAAGGCCTGCTTTACCCTGGGATTCACAGTCACAAGACACTCGTCCCTATTTACAAGAAAGGTAATCGTGACAACCCGTCCTGTTATATCATTATTGGACACTTTTGCAAAGGTGGCCGGGTGTGTTGTCCTAATTCGCCTCCAGCTCTGGGTGGAAGAAAAGGGCATCATTTCAGAATTGCAGTATCGTTTCCGTCAAGGCGTGGGAACCATCGAACAGAGCCTGAATGTGAATTTGCTGCTGGGAAAATATCTACTGGCTATAAGGGGGAGTCTATTTTTGTTTTGTTGACTTGAGTTCAGCTTTTGATTGTGTTGACCACCAGAAGCTATGGAGCATTTTAGAGACTATGGGGGTTGATCCACCTATCCTAAACTTTTAAAAACAGTTCTACCTACATGCCAGGGCGCACTATGGAAGATGTGGCTAGCTCAGCCACAGCTTCCCTGTAAAGAAGGGGGTGTGGCAGGGGTGCGTGCTAGCACCACTCCTGTTCACTTTTTATATTAACAGCCTGGGAGCAAAACTAAGTAGTGACTGTCAGGACTTACCATGTATAAATTGACGACCAATCAAAGCATTGTTATATGCGGACGAAGCTGACCTATTGGCCCGTACCTCCCTTGGCCTACAAAAAGTGATCTCTAGCTTTTCTGCCTATATGTCAAATCTCGACCTCCATGTAAACATAAAAAAACATTCACAATGAAATGCTGTAAGCCCAGTATTAGGTGCCGAGAATTCTTCATTGATAACCGGAAACTCGAATTTACAACTCACTTTTCATACTTGGGCATTGTATTTGAAAGAAGGGGTCTATGGGCTAAAGCTATAGAATCTAGGAAATTACTATTTTGTGAAGCAACTGGTGCATTGATTCACTTTGCCAGGAAGCTAGGGAGGCGCCCAATCGCTGATCTATTAACCATCTACAAAGCTAAATGTACACCCATTGCCATGTATGGAGCAGGCATTTGGGGTTATGCTAATTTCAAGTGCCTGCAGTTAGTAGAAAATAGGTTTTTTAGATATCGCCTAGCGGTCCCTAACAATACAGCCGTATCCATATGCCACGCTGAGCTGGGTTTGCCCTATCTTTCAGATTTGATCAAACTGCAGCCTATCCTGCTGTGGCATAAGGCTTGGATCGGTACTTCTACTGGCCTGGACAGGGACTTGATCAACTATTGCCTGTCCCTTGATGGGGCAGACCGCATTCAATTGTTGACCTACGTTAAAACTTCCTAGAGGATTTAGGACACCCCGAGTATTTTTCCAACCCTGATAGTTAAAACAATGTTAATAGAAATAATTTAAAATCATTATGTCTAGATCACCTGGAGTCTATAAATTTAGCTAGTAATATTGCAAAACCGTCAGTGAGAGCACACCAACTACTTCTGACTCACCCAGGAATATAACCATACCTTTTAAATACCATAGGAGCTTATGATAGGTTGTTATTGACCCGTTTACACCTTGGTATTTTTCACATCAGGGTCACTTTTCCGAAGCTTAACGATTGGTCTCGCTCTTTATGTTCGTGTGATAACATCTCCGCTCAGACGACAATTCATGTTATGTTTTTTCGTAAATTTTTCTCTATGCCCAGGAAAAAATTATTTTACCTATTTAAAAGAGGTATGGCCTGAGACAATGCCGACCTGCCTTCCTAAAGCTGCAATATTTGAATGACAGACCAGTGACTGATCATATTGCCAAATATCTGAAAGGGGTGGTTAGACAACGGATAACAATGGATGGTCCCCCTCTTTCTTAAACTGTCCTTTTTAGATCTATTTTATTCAAATTATCTTGATGTAATGTATGTCTTTTTAACATGTATTGTGCTTTTATGGTTTATTATTTTTCTATATCGAATAAAGCGTGTTCTGATCTATATAGTTCCAGAAATGAAAGATACTCATGCCTCAAAGTACATTGTATACGTTTGAGTAATGCATTGTGCAGTTTCTCAAACATCTTATGTTTCCTTTTTCTTAATAGGATAAAGTCGAACATAGTGGCTTAGCGGAACAATTGCTTTTTTTACACGCCGCCACGTGGACACGTAGAATCATGTCGCTGAATAAATGTATAGAGGTAAGAGAATCCATTGGTGTGCTGGGTGCGCATGTGTTATGGCTTGTGTTATGCTGTGGAGCAGGGTTCGAAGTTCAGTCATCAGATTGATAATAGATTATCAGCAAGTGGGAGTCCAGCTTTGTTGCTGGCAGGCTTCTCACCCCTTGGGAAGAGAGCACACAAGATTGTGTGGAACATTTAGAACACAGTTTATTGGCTCAGTCAGCTCTTTGGCAAAATCCTCTCTGGAGGAGTCTTTGGGCAGACCGTAAGCACCCAAGTAGAATAATTCACCACCTAACTACACATAGTAGGCACCAGCATATGGAAAGGTATCTCTCATTTTAATACTGTACATTATATGAGGACTTCATAGAGTTAGATGGCCTCGGAGACGCTGAAGGAAAGATGTAGATTGCAGCCAGTGACATGTGATGGTTCTGAAGGGCGGGATCCATTCTCTTCTTGACCATGCAATCCTTCAACGTCCTCTATACTGCTTTGAACCATGTCTTTCCTTTACAGGCGAGTCCTCTTCTCTTTTTAGCACACCGGTCTTCAGCCCTTTATAACTTCAAGGAATTTTAGAAGTTGTGTAAGCAAAAAAATAAGAGAACCTAAATAAGTCTACTATACAACCATCTAACACAGTGATACTCAAAGTTCGGCCTGTGGCCCTCTTGACCTTTACATGTGCCCCACCCTCTCCCCTGGTAAATAGCAGCAAGAGCTGCTGTTTAGTTGCTGAGCACTAATATATATATATATTTTTTTATTTAAATAAACGGGCAAACATTTATTAACCTGCAAATAAATGTTTGCCCGTATATTAAACACTTTTTTAGACCTCCTTACACTATCTCTGACACACCCTGGTCCCCTAACTCCACCTTGACAGCATCAGTGTGGCCCTCGGTCACATCACAGACCATACTTTGTGGCCCCTGGACAAATGTTTGCGAGTACCCATGATCTAGCATAACCTTAAGATACTTCTGCAGCTGAACTGTGTGCCTTTGTTCACATCTCGCATTGAGTATAGAAGAGCACAAGATTCTCAAAAGCTGTCATCCTATGACCCAGCCCGTATTAAGTAATCTGAGGACACATCTCAGTCAGAACACAGTATATACCCCTATTAGTGGTAGATGTGCTCTCTACAAAAATGCATAAAATTGTGCATAACATATATAAATTCATGTTTAGCCTTCAGAAATAGGCAAGCGCAGTCCAACAACAGGACTGGGAAGAGAACCACACAAATCAACTGATATTGTTGGTGCATTCAAGTTGTAAGCTTTAAATTTTTTTTGAGAGTGCCTCTTCTTGGAAGCTACAATATGTCTCTTATGGGGGCTTGTTTTGTTAGATGAACTCTATACCTTCGAAAAAATGTTAACTGGACTTCTTTGCAAGGGGCATATGAATTGAGCGCCTGATAAACCTGTAAGGACAGATTTTTATTTGACCTTTTTAAAAAAAATTATATTTTCAGTAGGTAGAGGAACACATGTTGAGTACCCCAGAAGTACTTTTAAAGAACATCGCAACAATGTTATAATGGAAAAGCTTACGCAGGAAGAGGTGTGGCGCCGCGGCCAGGGCGACTGACTCCGGAATCTGGGGATCACGGTTCGATCCCCGGTGCCGGCGGCAGATTAGCCCGGCACCATGTGACTCTGGGCAATAGCTTGCTTAATTTCCCGACGGCCCCCAGTGCCAAGAGACCCTTACGGGTGATTGTTCGCGCTTTACAAATGTGGATTATTATTACGCTATCCCCTTCCACCCCACCAACCAGCCTAGGTGCGCGTAGTCCCAATTTAAGGGACAACACAATAAAACAAAAATATCAATAGGCAGGCTATGTCCGTTTCACTCAAGCTGTTTCAACAGTCGACACTCCTAGATGGATCTTGATTTCGGGTTCTAATCTTCAACTAGATGGTGTGTTCATAGTCTTGTTGGCACATAACTTAACAGCTCAGTACTATTTAGATAGTCCAGGAACAAAGGCCATCTTTTCCAAAACAGCTTTTCTTACTTTCAAAGACCGATGGGCAGTTTTTCTAGGCACTGGAAACGCCATAGGTTGTAAAACTCCTGAGACAAACTTGGGGAGGAGAGGGCAGTAGGCAGCTTGGGAGTCCTATTTCTTCTAATGCGTTGCAATCGTTCCCAAACTATTCCCATCATGTCTAGAAGTCACCTTGCACGAGGTGAGCGATGGACTTGAATGTCGGGATTTTCCCAGAGACCCCAGGAAATCAATCCCAGATCTTGTGACCTGATAACTCAACACTTATTAAGATGGCTAAGAATTATTTGCCGGAAAATAAAAATTTCTGGGAATTTCCAAAAAATAAGTAGCATGGTGTCAACACCTGTATTACATCTCCAGTAAGTGTTCTGGGATACCGGATGCATATAGTGTAGTTTTTTGGGGAGTGAGATACAGTCAGTGAAGTACTTATAGTTGACCTCCCTTTTGGAGATAGCCTTGAAAGGCTTGGGGATAAAACACCAGATTTCTTCCTGTTCCTGTTGGTTACTTCCTTGTTGAGAGCCATTCCTCAATTGGTTTGGTATCTCCAGTTTTGTGTGGTGCATTCAGTACCCAGAATCTTGTAACGGCGTGATACCAATTACCTGGAGCCCAGGCCTGTCCTTATATCTTTTTCTAAAGTGGTAAATTCCCTAATGACTGCTAATTATTTAGGGTGTTACATCGGCCAGTGACAAATCTGAATATTCTGTAAGCCGTCAGACTGTTGGAGTTTGTATTTCAGTTTGCATTGCATAAACATCGATCTGCTGATTATGAAATAGGCCAGACAGTACTCAGCAATCACCCACAATCCAGTTCCTTACGTGTTCTGTCTAGGGGCCTGATGTGGAATGTGGGTAATCAGAGTGATTGGTGAGGGCACTGAGGTAGTGAGCCTGCTCCCTCTAGTGACCTTTGCCCAAATCGCTAGGAGGGTCCTTGTTGGAGCTTATAAATAAGCATGCCTGGGCTTTAGGCAGTTTTTTTTAGCATATCCTGTTCCGCCCTGTTTGATCTCGGAAGGTTACGTTGCCGCCGAGTCCTGTGCGCTTGCTTCTAGATCCCCCGGTGGAATGTTGCTTGTCCTAAGCTTCTGCCTGTTTAAGGCGGATTGCCAGTTCAGTCTCCAAGCTTTGGCTGTCTGGCCTTCCTCATTGCCATTGCTGTCCTTCTGAATAGCGTCTTGAAGGCCTTCCATTGATGGACAGGAGGTTGCTTCCTTCCTTCTTACTGTTTTAAAAAAACAATCTAAGATTATCTGCGTCATTTGGAACATGTACCGCGAGTCTATAAAAAGTGAGGTGGGTTCCTTCTTCACCTGAGGTTATTATAGGTTTTCAAATTAGTGTTTCATGTTAACTGGTTATGTGTTTGGGTGGAGATTTCGATTTCGACATGGGATGGCATATAAGGTATCCCCTGCAAATGTAACCGGTATTTTATTCATGACAATCCAGTGCTAATGGAGGATAAAGATTGCCTTGCTTTGTATACTCTAAAGCTTTGTGTGTTGGCCCTTTCTATATTTAATTCGTGGTCTACTCTCTCCCAGGATCTCCTTCCACTCCTTCCTGTTTTATTAAACTGAAACGTATCTCTTGACCTATCTGCAGTGTATTTAACTTGATGTGGATCTCTTGAAAGGGCCATTCCAACCAAAGATCTGGTTCTGACTTCTCAGTTAATCAACCCGGATGTGCATATATTCAAGGTCATCAAGCACACTTGACTAGCATCTGCCGCCTGCCTTCTGCAATGGTTATGACTGTCTTGACATAGTCCTCCCCATATGTTACTGAACCATGTGCCGACGCGGCACCAAGTCTTTACATCACTTCCACATGGAGCCCTCACGTCTTCCCCCTTAGTGGCTTTTTGTTTAGTCCCACTAAAAAGCGTCACTTCAACAAAGAGAATGCGATTTGTACTTTTGGTGCACCCTGCTTTGTGATGTATTCAGTTAACAAGATGACATTCAGAACGCTTCAGTCAGCACTATATATTACTGACTATTCTGTATCTGCTATTTCATGATTTTTGTAACTAATGTATTACATACCTGGGAGGACAATCTGAAATTAACACTTTATTAAGACTAGCATTTCAGTGTGGATATGACCTCTTGTTTATCTGTTCTGTCAGGAGTCATAGGAACTTCACGATGCTGCACAAGTAATCTGTGGCACAGGCGTGAACATGCCACAGAGTGAGTACTATGTTCAGTGTCGTTTCAGGTGCACCATACTATCTGTGAAGAGAATGTCGAAAATATTTGTTTGCATTTTGATCAATAACTTTATCAACTGTGTTGTAGTCGCTTACTTACAAACATCAATAGACTGGGATGTGTAAGTGAAAATGTAGCAGTAAGCTTTGTTCAGAGGTACTGGACTGCTTATGTTTTAAGAAATTACAGGTTCAATCCCTCTCGTAATTAGTTATTGAGAGAGCTTGGGCCAAAATCCTTCCTTGCCTCTGAAATGCATTGTGGTATCTCCCACTCATCTTACCCCCCTCCCCCCCTGGCTGCACCGCGTGTAATGGAACTGCTCGTGGTGACATCATTCCGAATGTCACCACGACCAAGATTCTAAGGCGAGCGCCACAGTGCGAGAGAGGCTGTCACCCGTTGTAGCTCGAAGCTGTGGCTGAGGTTGCTTTATCCCGTTTTACTTACGCATCCAAATAAACACGCATTAGTCCTCATCTTGTGGTGTCCGTCATTTGTAACCAATACTACACTGGCGACGAGGGTCAACCAGGGACAGCGACCTCAACACGCATATGAAGCGAAGCGGAAAAGAAAGTGACCTTTATGAAGTATTGGCAGCAGAGTATAATTGTGATCAGAAGGTGGAGAACTAGGCGGAGTGTCACTGAGCAGCAGAAGGTTGCGGTGTGAGAAGGAGACCAGCTGTGACTCGCACCACAGTTAAGAGGTGGTGTAAACATCGTGGAAGAATTTGCGTAGCGAAGAGCGGAGAACGCTGGAAAACGGCAAGTGGAGAAGTCCGCGGTGCGTCGCTGGGCAGAAGAAGGTCACAGAGGAAGAAGAAGACCAGCGGTGAGTCGCAGTGTAATTAAGAAGCTGTGTGACTGTTCGAAGCTGGGCCGTATCAATGTGAGGAAGGATGGACTCTCGTTGAATTCGAACGTAGTGGAAGGAGGAATGTTGTCCTGGAAATGAACGACGTGGGAGCGGCGCGGAAGAGAGAATGCTTTAGGACATTTGAGGCATGACGGCATAACGGGCAAAAAGAGGCGGAAACTCAACGCGACTTGAGGAAGAATCTCACCTCCTTCGTGGCGAGTGGACTAATCAAGTGCTTCCCCTTGGAGGTTGTTTGCCCTTTGATCGCCGGTTAAAGGGACTTCCGTGACGCACCTCAGCTGCTTAGAGAAGAGAGAATTGAATCGCATTGGCCACTTGAGAGACTGTGTGGTGTTCCTTTAGAAGGGAAAACAACAGCATATCTTTCAAGTACATTTTCCCCTCATGAAGAGCTGACTTTGGTGCCACAGTGCCACCTAGTGGACCCAAAATTCACTGTTCTTACCCAACAGTAAAGGAGAAACTGTTAGTTTTGCATAAGGGCATTTTGTTGAGAAAATTACATGTAAACCATCCTGCGCTTTGGAGGGAGCTATAAGCTGGCACTCATTTCTACCCCTTTGTGCATCTAGGGATATACGTTCCACTGATTCAGGGTCGACCCTTGGGGATAGCATCAATAACTTTCTTTCTGACTAACCCTGGGGAGCCTGCAATACAATGGAAAAAAGTGTTTTTGAATTATGCCACAGTATGTGGCCCCAATCTAGGGTTAGAAAGGAAAGTAGCCCTACTGTCATATTACCTAGGGGCAGAGGGGGAAGAGGTGTTGGATCACCTCCCAGATCTAGGAGCGCAGGAAGTGAGAGGTCTGAATGAGTTGGAAATTAGTCTAAAGAAATTAGATTTACACTTCCTTCCTAAGACAAGCACCATAATGGAAAGGTACCATTTCGGAAAGAGAGTACAGAAGGAAGGGGAATCTGTAGAAGATTTTGTCTGATCTACGCAAACTGGCCGCGACATGCAAGTTTGGGGGCGCAAGTGAAGAGAGGATCAGGGACCAGTTTGTGTTAGCATGTAGGACGGAACGTGTACGTGAGGAGTTGTGGTTGAAAGATGACCCGCCACTGAGGGAAGTCCTAATAGTTGCAAAACAGGTGGAACACATGCTGCAGTGCGTTAGCGAAATCAAACAGGACAGTGGTGGGAAAGGAAGCGAAGACAAATTCAAAGTAAGCGAAGTCGTGACTGAATGTGAAGGTGTGTCTGAGGTCCAAGGTCAGAAGATGGTATATAAAGAGCAGAAAGAGATCAAAACAGGATGGTCATTCAAGGGTACCTGCTATAGATGCGGAAAGCAAGGACACATGGCCAATGACAAGGAGTGCCCTGCCCTCAAATTCACATGCAACAAGTGCGGCAAGAAAGGCCATTTCAGGCAGTACTGCAGGAGTGGGCAGGGGTGTAGCAAACAGAGTAAGGACAGGACAAACACAGTGTGTGACAAAATAGTCTTGCAAGTAGGTGGAGGTCAGGTCTGCAGTCCCAAAGACACCATAAAAGTAAAAGGCACTGAAGTAGAGGCATTGTTTGATTCTTGTTCCAGAATAACGTAAGGCCTGGGGGGTATGCTGGTCGCCCCATCTCCATGAAGGGTTATTTCTGGGACACAGTAGAGTACAAGAACAGAACAACAGTGTCCAAAGTCTATGTGTCTACGGTCGGTGACAACATCCTGGGCTGGCAGGCAGAGAAAGAGTTAGGGGTCTATCTAAATCCCAACAAAAATCCTCAAATCCTTATACAAGAAGTGCAAGAATCGAGGGAGGACTTGGTGACCGAGTTCAAAGAGGTATTTAGAGAAGAACTTGGATGTTTGAAGAATTACTGCCACAAGATTAAACTGAAAGAAAACGGGAAACCTGTAGTAGCCAAAGTGAGGAAGCTACACATTGCTATCCAGGAAGCGGTGAAGATTGAACTGGAGAAACTGTGCAAAGCAGGAGTCATCGAACCTGTGGAGGCAACAGAATGGTTGGCGCCAATTATAGCAGCTCAGAAAAAGGATGGGTCGGTTCGTTTGTGCATTGACCTTAGGGCCTTGAACAAAGAGGTCGTGGTTGACAGGTTCCCACTGCCCAACATCACTCAAATGTTGAGCATGCTAGAGGGCTCAAAAGTGTTTTCAGCACTTGATCTCACCTCAGCCTATTTCCAGATCAAGCTACATGAAGAGTCGCAAGAACTCACTGCGTTTGTGACGCCTATGGGTGCATTCAAGTTTAAGAGGATGCCTTTCGGTTTAGTATCGGCTGCAGCCGTGTTCCAGAGACTCATGGGCAACATTTTGAGAGAGATCCCTGGCGTCCTGTGTTACCAGGATGATGTGCTGGTATTCGCAAAAGACAACGAAGAACACAACAAGAGGTTGAGACAAGTGCTAGCCAGGTTTAGGTCACAAGGACCAACGGTGAGAAGAGAAAAGTGCATGTTTGGCTGCAAGGAACTGGACTTTTTGGGACACAGGGTGACAGCAGGGGGAATCCGTCGAAAAGCAGATCTTCAAAATACCATTACGAACTTAATGCCCCCGAAGAGCAAAGACGAAATCAAGTCCTTCATGGGAATGCTGGAATTTTACAGCAAATTCGTACAGAACTTTGCAGAAAGTACGTTTGCAATACGACAGTTGCTGAAAAAGGATGCTGGAGTGAGGAGTGCCAAAGAGAGTTGGAAGACGTGAAGAGAGCACTCGCAGAAGCCCCCAGCCTCAAGTCTTTCGTACCCAATCGTGTGACCGTAGTCACCACCGATGCAAGTGCCAAAGGGCTAGGAGCGGTCCTCACACAATTAGCAGCTAGCGGGGAAGAAACGATAGCTTTCGCGTCGAGATCACTGCAGAAGTCAGAGAGTAACTACTCTGTGATCGAAAAAGAGGCCTTGGCGGTATTCTGGGCTATGAGCAAATTCAGGGACACTTCCTATGGGGAACAAAGTTCACTCTTCGGACGGACCACAAGCCATTAGTAGAGGTGTTCGGCAAGAAGGGTCTTGATGCTATCTCGAGCAGAATCAGACGTTGGGTGGTAAGCCTCCAAGAGTACACGTTCAGTGTTGAATATGTCCCTGGAACACAAAATTTTGCTGCAGACTGCTTGTCACAACTAGTGATGGAAAATGATGGAAACAGAGCAGAAGATAAAGTGGAAGAGGAGATGGAAGACTACCAAACAGAAAATGTATGCGCAATAACCCAGAGAGCCAAAGGGGAAGAAACATGGAAAGAAGCACCTAAGTCAGACGAGCTCATTAATACAGTGTGCGGAAGAGTACAAGGCAAGTGGAGACTTGAAGATAAACGGGACGATGCTCTACGGCCGTTCTGGATCGTCAAAGATGAACTGTCAGTGGTCGACGAATGCTTGTTCAGAGGGACGAGGTTGGTACCACCTACGGCGGTGAGGGAAAACCTGGTGGATATGGCTCATGACGGTCACCTGGGCATCACCAAGACCAAACAAAGATTGAGAGAAGACTACTGGTGGCCACGCATGGACCTTGCCATTGAAAGGAGAGTAAGAGACTGTATCCCGTGCAGTGTCAGCGACAAAGTTTTGAGACAACAAACGCCGCCCATGGTGTGTAGGCCTCCCCCGTCAGGACCATGGGAGGAGTTGGCGTTAGACATTGTTGGCCCTCTGACGGGAGAAGTGCGCACACCGTACATTCTGGTGCTCATGGATCTACACTCAAGATGGCCGGAAGTGAAGATAGTAAGCGAAATCACTACGAAGACTGTCATTGAGTTCCTTCAAGAATTGTTCAGCAGAGAGGGGCTACCCAGCAGTCTACTCACGGACAATGGGGTGCAACTGTGCTCGAAAGAGATGAAAGACTTCCTTGAAGAGCAGGGGATCACACACAAAAGTTGTGCTCTGTACCACCCTGAGACCAATGGGATGGTCGAGCGCTTCAATAAGACTCTCAAGGAGAGCATTCAGTTGGCGAAGACCAGCGGCCTGAACTGGAATGAAGAAGTATGGAAACGGTTGGAAGCGTACAGGTTTACGCCGCACCAGACAACGTGCGTCACCCCTTTCGAGTTGCTCAGAGCAAGAATACCCAACACTAAACTATTGCCAGGCTGGATGGGGTGGCAAAAGGGATGGTCAGACCACTCCAAAGAAGCGACGGGGCTAGTGAGACAGAGCAAAGCCATGGTTGAGAGGAAAGAAAGGTTTGATAGACTTCACTCTACACAAGAGGCTGGGTTCAAAGTAGGGGATGACATTAGGATCAGAACACCTACTGGCAGGGCAAGTTGGTCAGAATACAGCAGGCCCACAAAGATTGTAAAATTGTTTAGGAATGCTGTGAAGACCCAGGAAGGGAAGATCTGGAACCTGGGAAGAGTTGTGAGGTATTGCCCCCCTTGGCAGTGTACCAGTAGGGAAGGAGGGCATGAAAGCAATTCAGCGGTGGGCAAGGAACCCCCTCCCAGGGAACATGGGACGGTCCCGCACCCGGTTAGCAGAACAAGCCGGAGAGTGACCAGACCGCTCAGACATTTGGAGCAATATGTGACGATGTAACTTCCTGTTGTATACCTTGTTTTGTGATGTTTTAATTCTGATGTTTCATTCCGTAGGGAAGGGGGATGTGTGGTATCTCCCTCTCATCTTGCCCCCCCTCCTTGGCTGCACCGCGTGTAATGGAACTGCTCATGGTGACATCATTCCGAATGTCACCACGACCAAGATTCTAAGGCGAGCACCGCAGTGCGAGAGAGGCTGTCACCCGTTGTGGCTCGAAGCTGTGGCTGAGGTCGCTTTATCCCGTTTTACTTACGCATCCAAATAAACACGCATTAGTCCTCATCTTGTGGCGTCCGTCATTTGTAACCAATACCACATGCATGTTTTGTGCGACTCCTTGTGAGACACTTTAACATGTTTTCTTTAAAGGCCCTCATTTCTAAAAACCTCAACACTTATCTGCAATGATCTTTCGTGAAATATTACACATTCACACTTTAAATGACTTTGCTGTACTGTGGTTCAAGATATATATTTTTTTTAATATAAAATGTAAAAGTACATTTAAAATTGCCCATTTTAAGTTATGTTTGTCTTGTATGCAGTGTTGTGAAAGATTGGATCGACTCTTTTTTAACATGGTAGCATTTTATCTAGATGAAACTTTTGTAGGTATTATGTAAAAGTAGGTTTACCACTCAAAAAGTAAGTCAGAATACTCCTGATATAGAGAACATGCAGGGTACCGAGGCTGCATGTGGTACCTTCAAAATTCTCTTCGCATCAGAACTAATGTAATGCTCATGAAAGTCTCTGAACCCTTGCGCAGTCCCGACAGGCTAATTTTAACCAAGGGAGGAATCCTCGTCATCTAAATAGAGACCTCATACATATTAAGGAAAACAATATCACTCTCCCTTTTCCATTGGCCATATTTGTCGCTTAGGAAGACATTCTGGTAATTTGTTCATTGTTAACCCAGTGCACACATTCAGTTGACATCTGAGGCTAGACAGGTGATGGCAGCGTAGGAGTCCACGTCTACCAATGCCCCTGATATCACCTGGGGAACCTACATGCTTTTAGGTGAACACAGCCACACTGGTGAGATGACCGAAGCCCACCATAAATACGAACCAATGTCCGCGTCCATTGTCGAAGGTTCTTTTTCTTCTCCTCCCTGGATTTTAGCCCCTGTACTCAAATTAGCCTTGCAAGGAAGGGGAGCACAGAAGACAGCTTTGGAGTGGTTTACAGAGTGTTTTGTTATTGTGTGCCAATCAAAAGCTGTACAATTGGAATCTCTGGTGGGAAGTTGGTCCAACTATCATTGTGCATACTACAGTTCTACATGTAATGTTGTCTGAGACACGCTAACCCCCCTAGAGTCCGCTGGAAAGACATGAATTATTAAATGCCGTATGTATACAGACACTAATTTGCTAAAATGGTGTTATGAAGATTAAACATCAATACAATTACTATTTTATTGATGACGAATTCTAGATTTTTGTTTGGGGTGGCTGTCCAGTGAACAAAAGATAGGATTCTGCCTTGCGCAGTTACCATTTTTTTACGATTAAGTTGAACATTATCACTTTTTGTCTTTCTCAGAATTCGAAATAAATGTTATCTATACATCAGGAAATACTGATAAATCTACACCACTCACTCGAATAGCAGAACTCACAACAAAACAGTAAAGGAACTGTTAGAAGAATTTAGTGTGTTTAGCTTATCGCAGAAAATGTTCACTAAGAGCATCACAATATCCCAAGCAGCTGCGGACATTGATTCTGTTTGGATTTGCAGCACATAATTGGATGGATCATAGTAAGCCACCATTTGTCATTGCAAAGTAAACCGTAGAGGTCAACGCTGTCAGTCCAGTGTCACCATATACCTTATCATAGATTAAAATCATAATGTATATCCCCGAGAAGGAATGCTACTATGATCTTAAGAACTTTGAAGAAATCACTAGGTAGGTGCAAGTAACTGCCAGAAGAAGTGGCACAATCAGGATATACAAGAATATAATAATCTTGAGTAGCAAAAGTCTACAAAACATAGTAGGGGACAGCTGTGCAACCATCTTCTTCTACTTTTCTATGACCGCAGTTACACACAAATATATATTTTATAAACTTTTCCTGTACAGCACTGCAATGTCCAAATTAATAACCTCAATGAGAAGATGATGGAGCCCAGTTTCCTACTAGTCATTGTTTGAAATGTGGCTGATTCATCCAGTTAAATCATCTCAAAGTTGACAGATGCTTCCCTGATGCAAAATAAAACATCTCCATATGGTAATATATCGTAATCTATTCTTTGTCCATTAGTACTATGTCTCATCCTGTTAGTTTAAGCAGAAGGCTCAACTACATATTGACGGTGGATAACCCTTACAAGTGATTTATGACAGGAGAGAGGACTCTTCACGTCCATGAGTAGAACTTGGAACAACTAAACATTTTAGAGTTACATTCATGATAAAATATTTGGGGCAAATTGCATGCAACACAGCTCATCCAGCTTAAAATCCCACAAACCCTAAAATCTTATTGGTGTGTAGTATGATGTTGTTAATTGTGTTACTGTGTAAGAAGTTCTGAATATAGTTAAGGGTAGATTGGCAAATAATGAAGAGTGCTCAACTACTAAAGTGGATTCTATCACCAATGTACTGTTAAGTCATGATAGGGGGAGACCATCTATTCTCCCTGACATTCGAGGGTATTCGGCCTTTGAACCATCATCCCGACATTTGGAGTCCAGGACTCGTTCAATGACAGTGCTGTAGGGTACTGTATTGGAGAAAGAAAAATGTTTTGTTATGTGTGTTGCATGTATTTTATTTTACATACACATTATCATTAACTTCCTGTTTAAGAAAAATGGTTCAGAAAAATGAGTTTGTTTTGGAAAAGCCCCTCTTGATTTGAAGTGGGATGTGTTTCCAATTTGATATCAGTTTGAGGCTTGTTTTTTTGTCAGTGGTGGCTGACAAACACTAAGATAGTGAAGCGGCTTTGGTGGGGGGGGAGGCAGGAGGGGGAGAGTGCAGTGGTAAAAAAAAAAAAAGGCTTACCTGAAGCTGCCGACTGCCTCGCTCCTCTGTGTTCTGCTGCTTTCTGTTCCCCATTACATAAAATGGGACAACCCGGTATCCCTCAGAACCTTGGTATAGTAGATTCGTGCTACAATTTGTTCTGTTGGGTTTCGCAATTACTTTGTCACAATAGTAATTCGTATTCAAATTCATCAGACAAAATCAAAGAAACACCACAGAACATACTTATATTAACATGCATATATTATGTCCTAAATGTCTTAAATATAGCTGCTATACAATCAAATTCATAAGACATTGAAAAGACTTTTTAGACAATCCCAAAGAATATTTGTGAAATAAATAGTGACAGACATTTGCAAAAATATCCCATTTCACAACAACGTAAAAAGTTTCATGAAAATCAGTGTTCTGTCTTTTCAGATTCCAATGTGGTTCAACTCCCACCCTATACTACTTTCACAATTGTTTTAGATAGAGGGAGTGACTAAAGACGTGTAGTAGCTGGATGTCGATGTTTGGACACAGGATGTATGTGTTACTGCAAAGACATCAGAGGGTCGTCGTCAGGACTGGCGGCAAAGCATTTAGACAGTCAATGAAGGTAGTGAACTCGTCCAATAGTTTGAGCCCGATTGCAAAAATATCCCATTTCACAACAACATAAAAAGTTTCATGAAAATCAGTGTTCTGTCTTTTCAGATTCCAATGTGGTTCAACTCCCACCCTATACTACTTTCACAATTGTTTTAGATAGAGGGAGTGACTAAAGACGTGTAGTAGCTGGATGTCGATGTTTGGACACAGGATGTATGTGTTACTGTAAAGACATCACAGAGGGTCGTCGTCAGGATTGGCGGCAAAGCATATAGACAGTCAATGAAGGTAGTGAACTCGTCCAATAGTTTGATTGAGCCCGATTGCAATTATTCCGATAAGGTCCTTATTCAGTGAAAGTGGTGTGCTTTCCATCTGGTCAATTGATTCCAGTACTATTGAATCCAGTACGGACAGCCTGTGATTATTCGAGGAAATGGCAGTCCCAATGCTAAATAAATTGGCATGGACATAGCCCTCTCATTGTCTAATTCTGGACTACAAATATGAGTTTTCTGGTCCCAGCAGACACTGGGGCAGCATCACAGCACCAGACTCCCTCTGCAATCCCTGTGCTGCTCTTATGCTATTATGAATAGCATGAGAGCTGCGCAGGGATTGGCCTTAATGGGCTGGTTTAACTCTCGCTCAGGCACAGGGAGTCTGTGCGGTTTCTCGAACCCGGCTGTGCAATACAGCTGGGTTGGAGAAACCTAAGTGCGCATGTCTGTTTGGCCGGCCTAAGACGGCACACTTAATGTGCACATACCACTTTGTTCCTCCTCCGTACCATGGTCTGAACTCGCCCCTTCCTACACCTGCTGGCTCAGCCAGCAGCTGAAAAATAAAACCATGATAAAATATAGTTTTATTTTTCAGCTGCTGGCTCTGAGCAAGTGCAGCGATGCTCCGAGCTGCCGCTGGTTTTTGTCATGATGTTTTGTCGAGGCTGTAGATGCCAATTTGTTTTCTGTACAAATACAGGGCCAATGCCATTGAAGAACTTACGAATAATCGTGTGCCTAGAATGAAAAAAAGGTAAAGAGCTTGTAAACCTTAAGTGATATTGCCCTATGCTTTCAGATACAAATGCTGTCTTGCAGCAGACTTCTGCATCTTTTGTTCTGTACAGGAAGCATTATGGTGCCCCTAGACGCAACCAGTTGTGCTTTTTTGGTTGGTCAACACAAGTGCTGTGGTAATCTAAGATAAGGGATTATTCTTCAAAGGAATCACAGCTTGTTCAAGGAGGATGCCACTTTTAATTAAAGCCGAGATGCCAAGTAGAAGTTGTTATCCAGAGTATCTTTGAGTTTTCTGATCATACAAGGGTGGCTTGTCTACCAGAGGTGAGCAGCGTAAATAATGTTGGCTGGTATGAGGGAAAGCTCCTGCATTTGGGTGTTTCATTTTTGGTGATGTTGCATTTTATGTTGCAATTCAGAACCATTTTCCATTTGTCAGCAAACATCAGCTAATAGTGCAGTGATTGCCTTTCTCCAGTCTCATCACCAGCAAAGATTGAGGTAAGCATTGAATTTCAAAGGAGCTATGGTGGAGCCTTGTGGAGCGCCTGATTTTGCATTGGCGGTGGCGAGTATGGTGGGAGAAATATATCACAACTTGAAGTCTGTATTTCCATTTTGGAGCCTTACATTGGATGTTTCAGTCCACAGATAAGCACTATCGTGTTGAAGGAGACTTGAGAAAACTAATAGAATGAGGCTAGCTTTCCCTTTTGCAGCAACAGTTACTTTTAGGCAATCCATGTGAACATTCAGATTAATTCAAAATCTGCTAGCTTCTTCTGCACACATTTTAATACGTTGGTGTTTTCCTTTGTTAGTATATCTAGTCCTTGACTTTTTAGGAGGTGTCTGAAGTAAGATCTGTGGCGATCTTGAGGGAACCTTCATTTTTTGCGAGAGCAGTGAAAATTGATCATGATAACCGCTTCTGCTGAGGGAGCTAGGATGATTTCCTGGAGTGTTAAAGTCCGTTTAGAAACTCTGCTTGCTGCAAAACCTCATAAAAAGAATTCCCCCTCTGAAAGCTATGGGAAAGAGCAGAAGGTGACACTAGTATTGATCATGTTTATTAGTCTTCAGATGAAGGTAGAAGCGTGCTTGTGGAATCTAGAAGCAGATCCATTTTCCTGGTTTAACTTAGTGAGTCGATGCCAGAAAATCAGAAAGCATCTGTGAAGCGTTTGTCTGCTAAGACAGGCTTTGGATTCATGACAGAATGGCAGTGGCGGCTCCTTCGCTAAGGCGGAGGAGTATAGCACCACTGCTTTGCAACAGTGAAATAAAGGAAACATAAAGTGATAATAACTCAATGTTATCATTCTATGTCTTTACGCTGCGGCAGCTTTGCGGTTGGGGTGGGGCAGGGCTGCACACACAGGAGCAAGGGGAGGAGTGGTTTGCCCACTCCAAGTGCGCACTTTGCATGTTCTCCACCCAGGTTGCATCACAGCCTTGGTGGAGAACATGCCCAAGATCCCACAGCCTGTCTGAGCACTGAACCACAGCACTCAGACCAATCAAAATGCTGCATTGCAGTGTTAGGGTTGGCTATGGGGAGCCTGGTGCTTCCTGTTCTGGCCAGCAGAGACGAATGAGGGATGACCGTGGAGAAATACGGCAATCAGGTACGTTTTTATTTCTTTTTTATTTCGACACACCTTCACCACCAGCCCCGCCCCTGATCTTTGCCAGCCGCCACTGCCGAAAAGTATCGGTAGAAGTGGCTAAAAAACTTGTTGCATTGGAATAGAGTGGAATAAAGGTGTAGATGGAGTGCAGTGAGTTGGATCGGAGCTGTGTTTTTAAGAAACATTAGGGGGATAAGTTACAGAGGAGTGATGGGAATAGTAATAAAAGAACAAGTGTGAGAAGTAGAGTGGTAAATAATGGAAAGAGGGTTGAAAGGGAAGAAAGGTAAATGGGATTTAAAGAGACTGAGTAATGAAGTTGGCAGGTGCCAATACAGCAGACTTGGAAGGATCTTCTTAAGGAGCTTGGCAGATCTTGGTGTTGAAAAACTGGTTGCCCTGCTTTGAAGGTTCGCCTGATGTAGTTAAGATTAACAGCATGACCAGAGATCATAGTGCCGGTAGCAGATGTCTTGTGGTAGTCCCTCTTACCCTGGAAGTGATGTGGCTACAACACCAGGCAGCGGATCCACATTTCCCATGTGCCCACTCAGCGTCTTGAGACCATTACGGGGGAGTAGTCTCGCTTTACAAGCCGTTGATTGATTTAGTGACTCTAAATCACCATGGATGTAGCTACAGAACAAAATACCACAATTTACATGCAATGCCCATTCAGCTGCAATCAATCAATCAGCATTTGTAAAGTGCAACACTGTCACCCCTAGGGGTATCTGGGCAGTGTGTCCATCGAAGAGCCAGGTCTTAAGTCTCTTTCTGAAGTCTGCCAGTGAGGGGGCTGTACGGTGCTGGAGGGAAAGGTCTTTCCAGGTCTTGGCAGCGATATTTGAGAAGGAGCTGCCACTACTGCGGCTGCATCTGATGCGGGGGTGTCTGTGCGATGGTGAGTGAGGAGCGCAAGTGTCTAGAGGATTGGTGGAAGTTAAGTCGATGGTTGATGTAAGCAGGTCCTAGGTCATGGATGACTTTGTAGGCTTGTGTGAGGATCTTGAATTGACATCTCTTCTGGGTGGGGAGCCAGTGGAGGTCTCTCAGGTGGGGGCAATGTGGGTTTGTTTTGGGAGGTTCAGGAGGAGTCTGGCTGTGGAGTTCTGTATGGTCTGGAGTTTTCTGAGGAGCTGGGTGGAGATGTCGGCGCAGAGGGCATTGCTGTAGTCGAGGCGGCTGGTGACGTGGACCTTTCTGGTGTTGCTTAGGATCCATCTGAAGATTTTGGGAAGCATGCAAAGTGTGTGGAAGCAGAAGGAGGCGACTGCATTCACTTTTCGTTTCATGGTCAGTTGGCTGTTGAGGATGATGCCAAGGCTGTGTGCATGGTTTGGTGTGGGTGTAGGTCCGAGTTCAGCAGGCTACCAGCTATGGTCCCATGCGCATGTGTTCTTCCCAAAGATCAGTACTTCAGTTTTGTCGGAGTTGAGTTGGAGGCAGTTGTGTCTCATCCATTTGGCTACATTGGTCATGGCGTCACAGAAGTTAGTTTTGGCATTGGAGGGGTCCTTGGTGAGCGAGAGGATCTGTTGAGTGTTGTCTGCGTAGGAGATTACGTTGAGCCCATGGGATCTGACAACATCTGCGAAGGGGGCCATGTGGATGTTGAACAGGTGGGGCTGAGGGATGATCCGTGTGGCATGCTGCATATGATGTTTTTGGGAGCGGAGGTGAGGAGACGCAGTCTGATGCTCTGTGTGTGTCCTGTAAGGAAGGAGGTGATCCACTTCAGGGCGTCTTGCTGTATGCCTATGTTGTAGAGTCTGTTGATGAGGGTGTTGGGGGAGACAGTCTTGAATAGTATTCAAAACCAACGTTTTCCTGCGAGACTTACCCCAGTGTATGTATAGGAGCAGACGACGGTCACACAGATATGGCATGAGCACAACTGTAGAATTATTTCAGGATCACAGTTTATATACAAGGTATGAGTTGATTCGACACCTGCCCAATAGTGAGTTGCAGAGAGCGTAGAAAGAGACCGATTTAGCTGTAAAGATGCATGCATTGTTTAGAGAAGGGCAGAAGTTGGAAGAAGAAATACATTTATGCATATACGTATATTTTTTGCTGTGCTGTATCTAAAAGTCGAATGAAAGTGTAACATGATTAATTTTCTGTACTAAAAGGCAAATTTAAAACCTTACCTTGTTTAGTTGTAGGAAAATGGTGGCCCTAGTGTCTGGTCCACGTGTGAGGGAGTGTAAATTAGAGAATTGTGCTTATGACAAGTAAAAAGGCATTTGCAAATTTTCATGAAAAAATAACTTTGCATGCTATTAATGTTTTAACTGCTGCCGGGATTTCCTACCAAACTATTTGAGTACTATTTCTTTTTATCCGAATTTGTGTTAGAATTATTTGAACCAGGTTGTTTTCCGTTTTGTGATCTTCCTTCCTTTCCAAGAGGTGACATCAGCATTTCAGACAATGCAGTGTTCAGATCAATTACAGCAGCAAAGTAAAATATTAATTGCTGAGTCTGGCAAGCGCACGCTGTTCATGCTGCTCAAACCTTTGGCAGTGTTTGGACAAAAGAAGCCACCATATTTACCTTTTACAGTTGCATTGCTGTTCTCCTTCTCAGACATTATCAGTCGATTACCTCTTTATGAAAGATTCAGGCAGTGGCGCTGAAACGAACACGCAGGACCCCTTTAAGGGTTTGTCCTATTCTTGTTGTATTTCCTCTGTGCTGGCCTGTATATGGTATGGAGCTAGTAGGTAAAACAGATGGAAGACTTTAAATAGCCAGGTGGTAGTACATTAGTGCAAGTACAATTTGGTATCACACATCAGCCTTCGGTTCGCTGACTTGGTGCTTTCATGAAATGCTTACTTTACTTTCATTGACTGGTAGACCTAGCAGGAGACCCCAAGTACCTTTACATTTTTTGGTATAATTACTGCCATAATTTAGCTTTATCCCAAAAGTACTCTGCTTCACTTCATTCTCATTTCAATTGCCGAATCGCAAAATGTTACCACGTTATTTTCCTTTTAAATCATGACGAACTAATGTATTTTTTGGGGGGGTTCGGAGGGGGGTTCAAACGGTTAAGAATTTTTTTCTTTTGCACAGATGAAAAATCGCCGGACAGCCCCTCCAGCACCTTATTCATTCATAATGAGTTTTATTTTAAATTTCATATTTATTAGATATAATCCTTATTTTTATGTCCTGTTTACCACCTTATTGATTTTCCATTAATTGATTAAACTTTTTATTTCATTGTAATACATGTTTTAATCCCAATGTTAATTTTTTCTTGATATCATATGAAAATGTTCGTACATATATATGCATTATATTTAGCTGATTTAATCATTTGAATTTTAAATGATCTTTATATATTCTCTTTACTTCACTACCGCAAAATGAAATGTCTCACACACGTTTTGCCTATGCTGTAAAAATTTTACTTATTATTTCCCCCTTTGTAAATTCATGATTATGGTCTTTCTGGTTTTTTTTTTTGCCCTGAGTAATTTTCTTTCTGTAGTAGGGGATCTCTGTGTATAGTCATAATCTAGTGAATAGTCCCGCCCATGTGCGTGGACCCCGGCAATAAAAAATAATCTCTTAAGCTGTCAAAAAGTTGCAGAACTGCAAAGACACTTAAGAGAAAATTTAAAGACAAATAATGCAGCCTATATCCACAGGCTACACTGTCCAGTACTTCAACTAGAAATTCCACCAAAAATCCACAAACAGCAAAGCCTGTCCAGATTTCCCTTGCCTTTACTGCAAAACCCCTCAGAAATGATAGAGAGGAAGGCCTGGACAGACAAGCCCCATAGGCTGCCATTATGTGGCTCAAACAGGATACTGTGCCTTTAAGGAAACCTTCTAGAACCTTCTCCCAGTATCCCAGAATGCATAGCAGGTCCCACTGACTTCAGTTCTTTTTTCCGGCTCCTGCTTACAGGACCCTGGCATTGAGCTCTCCCTTGTTTCAAGGGGTTATTGCATGTTTTGGCACTTTTGTATTCTAAAAGTGTTGCAGTTTACTTTCTTGGTTTTCTCTTCTCTTCTGTGTGCTGCTTCAGGTGTTTTAGGGCTCTAAAATGCCTGGCCTCTTTGTGAAGTGTCCAGCATGTGAGAGGAAGAAGGCCAGAGGTGATCCACATGATATCTGCATCGTCTGCCTCCCTGAAGATCATGTCCCTGAGGAGTGTGTCATCTGCCAGCAGTTTACAACTCGCACTCTGAAGGAAAGGGCGAAGATCAGGCTGTCTGGCCTTGAGGAGAGGCGCCTGCAGGCTGCAGGTGGGTCTGGGCAGTCAGGGAAGGTTCCCTCTGCCTCTGCTGAGGCCTCTGGGGGGCTCCCCAGAGGCAGGAAGCCCAGCAAGCGATCCCGGTCTCCGTCGACGTCGATAGCGTCGACGACGACGTCGAGAGGGATGACGGCGGTGTGCTCCCCTTCTCCCCGGGGCTCCGGGTCGAGACATCGGGACGACTCGACGTCGAAGCCACCGTGGACGAAGCCGCCGTCGACGTCGTCTTCGGCGTCGACGTCGAGGGCTTCATACCGACGTCATGGACATCGGCGCTCGCCGTCGAGGCGACACCGCCGGTCGACGTCGAGGGGATCCTCGACGTCGAGAACATCCAGACGACGACGGCGACGCTAGTCGTCGAGGAAGGACCGTTCGACGTCGAGGAGGCGTGCGACGTCGAGGAGAAAGAGGTCGACGTCGAGAAGAAAGAGGTCGACGTCGAGGAGTTGGCGCTCGACGTCGAGGGATCGGCGTTCGACGCCGAGGAAGAAGAGGTCGACGTCGCGGAGGCGGCGTTCGACTCCGGAGTCAAGGAAACGCCCTTCGACGCCGGAAAAGCGACGCTCGACGTCGAGCAGACGGAGGTCGACGTCTAGGAGTCGGTCAGGCTCTCCAAAACGTCGCAAGAGGGATTCTAGTCCCAGGAGTCACACTGCTTCCAGTGGGGGACGCAAGAGGAAGCGGTCTCCGGCTGAAGGGGCGGGCTCTCAGCCCTCTTCGCCTAAAGGATCACAGGGCACGGTGTACTCTGCGGTGTACACTCCTTCTCGGCCTCGGTCGACGCATACACCTGTTCCGAAGGCGGTCACTCCTCCTCCTCCTCTGCCTCAAGAGGATCCTCCGACGCTGCCTCCACTTCCAGCGGACGACCCGCCGCCACCGGTCCCTCCGCGTGGGCCGGCACTGCAGCCGGAGGTACCTCCGCCGAGGTCCACTTCGCTGCCGTTTTTGCCTGTGCCTCCTAAGGGGACCCCTAAACCTGCGCCCAAGGAGGCTCCGAGGAAGACTCCACCACGGAAACCGGTGAGGAGGCCACGGACTGGCAGGTCTCGCTCTCGCTCTCGCTCTCGCTCTGGGAGACGGGACAGGTCGCGACACAGATCGTCCTCGCGGTCGAGACGCCGCCATAGGAGGCGCGAGTCTCGCTCCCGCACGGGATCCTCTGGCTCCAGGGATCGTTCTCCTACCCTGTCGGGATCACCGGATACGAGGGTGTCCCCAATTGATGACCTGGTGGCGTTCCAGGATGTCCTCTTGAGGGGCGCTGCGAAGCTGGGCATACCCCTGACAGTGCCCACGCCGAAGACGTCCGTGATCTTTGAGACGTTGCACCAAAAACACTCGTCTCGCCCTCTCCTTCCTCTGGTACCGGGCCTGGAGGAACCAGCTATGGACCTTTTCCTCACCCCAGCGGTGACAAAGGCGGCGCCATCTAGGTTGCTGAGGAAGTACCGGGCCCCGGATTCGGATCCGGCTTTTCTGAGAGCGGAACCACCTCCGGACTCCGTCATTGTGACGGCGGCACGCAAACAACATGCCTCCGCTCCGTCATCCACGGTTCCCCCGGATAAGGAGTCCAGGTGGATGGATTCGGCAGGGAGAAAGGTCTGTGGAACTGCCGCCACCTCCATGAAGGCTGCGAGTGCCACGGCGCTGTTGGGTCGGTACGCCCGCGCCCTCTGGGACTCCCTTGAGCGTTTTGCGGAGCACTTGCCTCGTGAACAGCGTGAGGATTTTCAGGAAGTGCTGAGTGAAGGGATGCTGGTGGCCAACCAGATCATCAGTGCGGCAGCGGACTCTTCCCTGTTGGCTGCTCATGGGTTTTGCCATGGGGTCAACCAGAGGCGTCACGCCTGGCTCCGTCTTACGTCCCTGAAACCGGACGCACAGCAGAGGGTGGCCAACCTGCCGTTCTCCGGCAAGTCTCTTTTTGGACAGCATGCGGACGACGAGATGGCCCGCATGAAAGCGGAGGCCGAGACGCTCACGGCGGTGGGCCTCGAGAAGCCTAAGGAGACGAAGAAGCCGTACCGCTCTTTCCAACGGCGGTCCGGTGGACAAGGCCGTGGACGTGGCCAGGCTTCGGGACATTCGCAACAGCAACAACAGTTCCGTAAGCCGTTCCAGAAGCGCCAGAGGGGCAGGGGAGGCCAGCAGTCGGCTCCGACGCCCAAGGGCCAGGCTGGGTCTAGGCCCTAGGAACTTACTTCCCCCGGATCCGTTACCCACTCCGGTAGGGGGAAGCATCCAATTTTTTCCGGCAGAGTGGAGAAAAATTACTCAGGACAAGTGGGTGCTGAATATTGTTTGCAATGGATACAGTCTTCGGTTCACCAGCCCGCCTCCATCGATTCCTCCGGTCAGCTCGCGGTTTCAGCTGCTAGAGCTCCAGGTGGAGGCCGATACCCTGTTAAGGAAAAGGGCGATAGAAGACGTGCCTCTGTCCCAGAGGGGAAGAGGCCTGTACTCCCGGTTCTTCCTGGTTCGCAAGAAGGACAAGAACGAGTTCAGGCCCATTCTGGACTTGCGACAGGCAAACAAGTGGATTCGCAGGGAAAAGTTTCGCATGCTGTCGTTGCATCAGATTTATCCTCAGTTGCAACAAGGGGACTGGCTCTGTGCCATAGACCTACAGGATGCATACTTCCATGTGCCCATTGCGCGCAAACACAGGAAGTTCCTGCGGTTCCAAGTCGGCACCAATCATTATCAATACACAGTACTCCCATTCGGACTGAAGTCTGCGCCGAGAACATTCTCGAAGTGCATGGCGGTGGTGGCGGCGCACCTGCGGAAGAACAAGGTGTTTGTCTACCCGTACCTGGACGATTGGTTGATCAAGGCATCCTCCTTCTCGGAAGCGCGAGCACACTTCCAGAAGACGTGCGTTCTCTTGGACAAGCTGGGGTTGCACATCAACATGGCCAAGTCGGTCCCGACTCCGGTCCAATGCATACAGTACTTGGGAGCCTCCATCGATACGCTGTCAGCAAGCGTGTCTCCTTCGGAAGAGCGACGATTATCTCTCCTTCGGAAGGCTCAGGCTCTTATGTCGACTCCATCTACAACAGTGAGGACGGTGTCTTCTCTACTGGGTTCGATGGCCTCTTGTATCTTCCTGACGCCGCACGCACGCCTGCACATGAGACCGTTGCAGGAGTGCTTGGAGGACCAGTGGGATCAGAGGAAAGGATCCTGGGACGACAGGATACGTCTGTCTCTGCATGCTCTTCAGTCTCTGAAGTGGTGGTGTTCGGCGGAGAATCTCCTCAGAGGGGTTCCTTTTCACAAGGACATTCCCACGCAGACTGTCGTGACGGATGCTTCTCTCCTGGGATGGGGAGCGCACTCCGGGACTCTGCAGATTCAGGGAACGTGGTCTCCGGTGGAGGCCACTTATCACATCAACTTCCTGGAACTCAGAGCTGTTCACTTGGCACTGAAGGCTTTTCTTCCGTCCTTCCAGACCAGCTCCCTGCTTGTGCAAACGGACAACACTACCACGATGTACTACCTCAACAAGCAGGGGGGCTCGAGATCTCGCACTCTGTCACAGGAGGCGCAGACGATCTGGCACTGGCTCCTGGCCAGAGGGCTGACGGTGACGGCTACCCATCTGCCAGGTGTGCAGAATGTTCAGGCGGACGAACTCAGCAGACTCATTCAGGAAAACCACGAATGGGTCATAAACGACGAAGTGCTGGGAGAAGTCTTCGCAAGGTGGGGAACTCCGGACGTAGATCTGTTCGCCACCGCCGAAAACAGCAAATGCCGAGACTTCGCCTCCAGGTACTACCAGCCGGGGTCGCTGGGGAATGCGCTATGGATCAGCTGGTCGAACAGCTTTCTGTACGCTTTTCCACCCATTCCCCTGATTCCGGCGGTACTCATCAAGCTGGCCCGGTCCAGGGCTCGGATGATTCTCATTGCCCCGGAGTGGCCCAGGCAGTGGTGGTTCACGGACCTGCTTCACCGATCTCTCCTTCCTCACATTCGGTTGCCGTGCAGGCCGGACCTTCTCACGAAGTTCGGGGGGCGGATGTTACACCCCAGCCTCTCGTCTTTGAGTTTGGCGGCATGGCTCCTGAGATAGTGCAGTATGGACATCTGAATCTGCCCGCGGATTGCATGGACATACTGAAGGAGTCTAAGAGACCTTCCACTAGGACTTCATATGCTTACAAGTGGAAGAGGTTTTGTATCTGGTGCCAGTCTAGGAACCATGACCCTACAACCTGCAAGGAAGATGTCATCCTTCCTTACCTTTTACATTTGGCGCAGTCTGGCCTTAATGTTCATTCCATTAGGGTTCATCTTGCTGCATTGACTGCCTACAGGAAATGCCCTTCACAGTCTTCTTTTTTCCAGATCCCTGTGATCAAAGACTTTCTGGAAGGATTGAAGAAGGTGTTCCCTCCTGTCAGGCTTCCCTCGCCTTCATGGGAATTGAATGTGGTGCTGTCCAGATTGATGAAGGAGCCTTTTGAACCCATTCACAAGGCTTCGTTGCAGCACCTGTCCTGGAAGGCGGTGTTCCTCGTGGCCATTACATCGGCCCGCAGGGTGAGTGAAATTCAGGCGTTGTGTTGTACTGAACCTTATACTGTCTTTCATGCTGCTAAGGTTGTGATGCGTACTCACCCTAAATTTCTTCCCAAGGTTATTTCTGATTTTCATGTCAACCAGACCATAACTTTGCCTACGTTTTTTCAGAATCCTTCCTCTCCGGCGGAACGGTCTTTACATTCCCTGGATGTGAGGAGGGTGTTGAAATTTTATCTGGATAAAACCAAAGATATTCGTAGGTCAGACCAATTGTTTGTCAATTATGGATCAGTCAGGACGGGTCTTGCTACCTCTAAGCAGTCCATTTCTAGGTGGATTGTGTCCTGCATTCAATTGTGTTACCAAAAAGCTAATAAGACCTTAGGAGGTAAGCCTAAGGCTCATTCCACCAGGGGCAAAGCTGCCACGACAGCCTTGCTCCGTAATGTGCCGATTGCAGAAATCTGCAAGGCCGCCACTTGGAAGTCGGTTCATACCTTTGCTAAGCATTACTGCCTGGACTCTGATGCCAGGGCAGACGCTCAGGTTGGGCAGGCTTCGCTGCGGAATTTGTTCGCACAGTAGTGGCGTCATGTTCTTTCTCCACCGCCGCTTTGGTGTGGGGATAGGCTTGCCATTCTATTCACTAGATTATGACTATACACAGAGATCCCCTACTACAGAAGGAGTAGTTTCTGTTCTGTAACTCCAGTTCTGTAGTAGGGGTATCTCTGTTATAGTCATAAGCGCCCGCCCTCCTCCCCGGTGGAGAATTGTTCATGTAATTAATGCTACAGGTCTGGCGTTTTACGCCTTCAAAAAGAACTGAAGTCAGTGGGACCTGCTATGCATTCTGGGATACTGGGAGAAGGTTCTAGAAGGTTTCCTTAAAGGCACAGTATCCTGTTTGAGCCACATAATGGCAGCCTATGGGGCTTGTCTGTCCAGGCCTTCCTCTCTATCATTTCTGAGGGGTTTTGCAGTAAAGGCAAGGGAAATCTGGACAGGCTTTGCTGTTTGTGGATTTTTGGTGGAATTTCTAGTTGAAGTACTGGACAGTGTAGCCTGTGGATATAGGCTGCATTATTTGTCTTTACATTTTCTCTTAAGTGTCTTTGCAGTTCTGCAACTTTTTGACAGCTTAAGAGATTATTTTTGATTGCCGGGGTCCACGCACATGGGCGGGACTATTCACTAGATTATGACTATAACAGAGATACCCCTACTACAGAACTGGAGTTACAGAACAGAAACTACTCCTTGTTTTATACTCAAGATTTTCACATAATCACTATAGATGTCATGCACCAACCACACAGTGTATTATTCTACATAGCTGTACAGTACACACTCGAGTGTCATTCACTCGAAGTGAGCCAGCGAAGAGACTTCTGTCAACAGCTTAGGGGATCACATAACCCCATCCTGTAAAAGACTCACAACATCCCTCAAGTAAGAAATTTGCTAGGCTGAAATTATTTGGCATTTGTGTAGTCAGTTTCTGCCATTTCCTTGACTTTGCAGCATCCTGGATGGTTTCTGCTTGAACTGATGTCTTTCCGCAGTCTAGAATCTATTTTGGTGGGATGCATTTCATACACCTACCCCTGTTCTTGTATCCATGCGTTGGTGTGCCCATGTGTACCTGTCTCCTTACATCACTGTCTTCCCGTATGTTTTGCTTTTCTTTATCAGTGTCACCCTGTTCTGCTTAGCCGTACCTTTTTTTTAATGTAAAACCCACCATCCTATCACCTCTTGCTTATGATGTGCACCATCTTAACACTTTCGAACTGGATGTATGTGGTAACTGACACATCGATATGAGCATGGCCCAGGCACGTGGAGTGATGCTCACAGATGCACAATGTGGCAGAATGATGGGAAGTACAGTTTAACCCTGGCTTGTGGTAGCTAGAATTCCTGACCAGTTTTGAAGAAGCAAGATGTTGATTTGCAATCCTCTTTAAGGTTATTTTCCTGCAGTCCTGACCTTCCTTCTGTCTCCGCTAACCTAATTCAGCCTGTGGTACCTTTTTATAATTAAGCTGTGTAAGTACTTCATCTCAATTTTTTTCTAATTTTGTAGAAGTCACTTTTTCATCAATTCTTGGCATTTCAAAAATATATAGAAATATCTGTTTTGCAGGTGTCACGTCAACGATCTGAATAAGACCCTTGGGGGCAGATTTATGTTAACTGGCGCATCCCCAGGGATGCGCCAGTTAACATGCGCCACAGTGCGCCACAGCTCCGCCACCCATGGTGCGCCGCATTTATGATGCGGCGCACCATGGGGCAAAAACGGCACAGATGCGTGACGCATCTGTGCCATAAAGGTGACGCATTGCTGGAGTTGCGTCGCAAGCACGACGCAGCTCCAGCAAGGCTCGGGGGTGCCCCATCTCCACAATGCTGCGTCAAGACCTACGCCTGCTTCAAGCAGGCGCAGGCTTTTGACGCAGCATTGGCCTGAAAGTGACTGAGTGAAATCTTATAGATTTCACTCAGCCACTTTTGCGAGGCGCACCTGCCCCGGAACGCCCACCCTGCGCCGGAACGCCCACAAGCGGCGCAGGGCTTTACAACGTGACGCATCTGCCTAGATGCGTCACGTTGTAAATCGTTCGTAGGGATGCGCCACGTTTACGCCGCCTTGCGTGACGCAACAGCGGCGTAAACGTGGCGCAAGTGCCTCATAAATCTGCCCCTTCGTACCTACCCCTTGTTTAAAAACCTTCCAGCTGTTGAATCGATCAACCACAGTACTCTTGCTCCTTTTTATTTTGGACTGGGCAAATATTCCTTTTTAGGTGTGCTGTGCCATGTTGCTTGCCTTATTGATGATAAACATATTTTACTCTGTACCTACTCCAAGGGACTTTGGTTGAGCGATCTCTAGTCATTGGCCCCTTTGGCCCAGGAAGCTTGAACCATTGGCCTGAGACATGATCATTGACATATTTGATCAGCCCTAGTAGTATTTCAATTTTACTTTTTTCATTTGGTGATGGGGTGCATCTTTCCCACTCCATTGAAAAGCAAAAAGGACTGTTATTGTGTACATCTGAAAGGTACACGGTCATAACAAATCTAATTCTTTGTATAGATTTGTATATTCAGAGCACTCTTTTTTAGATCTCGCCTGAGCCTGCGGTGCTCTGGCGAGACATTTAATGAGTGGGCGTTAAAAAGCCGACCACATCTTTTTGGGTGGCATAGAGCGTGCGGTTCCGTGCACAGTTACGAGCAGAGGCGCCATCTGGCTTTCCTCTCGCTCTCCCAAGTGCGCACACTTCGCTCCGCCTCTCTGTGTTGCTCGCGCTTCAATGCCTCTCCCCGTCCTCCACCACAGAGCACGTCTCGCAGCCGCGGAACTTGTAATTATCCCGATCGCAACTACAGTGCGCTGGCCTCTTCTCCCGTCTGGTTTATTCTCCTGTTTGGCCTCTACTCCTCTATTGCGTGCTCTATCTCCTCCTCCCTCCGCTGCCTCAGGCTGTCTCCGTTTCTTCTCTCTGCCCCCTTACTGGATTCCTTTCCTTTCGCTTCTTGAAGGACGACCTACCTCTGAAGGACACTGCCGCTCCCCGACTGGATCTTGTGGTGCTGGCGTATTTCTTCTGCTGCTTATGAAGCCCCCTTGTTTCAGCACAACATTTTGTCGACTCTGAAACTTGTAAATCTCCCTTCACGTACTAGCTCAGTTTGGTTGCCTATGACTTACTAAAACACATTGGTGCCTTTGTATCTCTTGACCCTACGGCGCTTGCCATGCCAGTCAGTCTCTTTGTGGAATCCATGCACGAAGGCTCACCCCCACCCCCCATCATCGCGGGCACTTAGGGTTTTCACCAGTCTCGCCCTCGCCCCCAGCCTTAAGCGCCTGTTGTGTCTCACAAATCATTCTGTAGTGCTACTTTTCAACCACTTATCTGCAGTTGATTTTTTTTATCTTATCTCCTTCCTTCTACCTACCCCTTGCACGGAACTCTAAATATGCAGACACTTTTGGGCTACAGACCAAACAAAGGTGACTAATCTGCTAGCCACCTTCCTATGTGTAACTGTACCCATGGCCATCTGGTGCCTACTCTTGTGCTCTATTATTCATGCACCAGCCTGCATTAAGGTGTAGGGTTTGAGCTCATTCATCCCAGTCAAATGCATGCCTTGTAAACACATTGGGTAGATATTGGCATTTAATGACTGTGGCAACGTATTATTCTCACATTATTTAGTTGAGTACATTTATTTTACGAATGCACGTTTGCCTGATGGCATCGTGAAGCTAAGGAGAGTGGTAGCGAAGCGTCAGAAATCTAGGCATTTGGCTGGATCCTGCACTCACCTTCATGGATCACACCAAGAAGGTGGCGGCCACATGCTATGGCATCTTGCGGGGTATAAGGCCGGTTTTAAAGTACTTTGACCCCCCCACTAGACAGCTTGTGGTCCAGGCATCAATACTATCCCGGCTGGACTACGGCAGTTCGCTGATGCTAGGGATGAATCAAGCAGAGGCCTCTAGACTACAAAGGGTTCAAAATGCCGCGGCACGTGCCATTGTGGGCCTCCCCAGACACTGTTCAGTGGCTGGCACGATCGTGGCCCTACACTGGCTCCCGGTCAGACAGCGAATCAAGTTCAAAGCGCTGTGTCTGGCTTTTAAAATTTTGAAGTTTTCTTCGCCGCCGGCACTTGCCAACTTACTTACTCCCTATTTTCCTTCAAGGTCCTTGAGATCTGAGTCGCTCCACCTGGCAGTATGCCCCCGTTTCAAATTGTGCAGAATGGGTGGCCGTTCCTTCCGGGTGCTTGCGGCAGGGTTATGGAACTCGCTTCCGGTCCATATTCGAGCTCTTGACGACCTGCTTGCCTTCAGGCAGGCGATTAAAACCTTCTTGTTTCCCGTCTCTGAATAGTTGCCCCTTTCTTTTATTGTGTGTTATGTTGTAGTGTCTGTCCAAGCGCCAGGACGCGCCTTTGCTGGGGCAGCTGTGCGCGATAAAAATACAATTAACATAACAATTAACATAACAAATAACATAGCATGTGTTAGAGGCATGTGGGCTGCTGAATTCATATCTGTGCATAGATCGCCGCCTAGGGTTGGGTCCGGATGATTGCACTTTGTTGTCTTGGAAGAGTCTTCGAAGTATCACGAGATAGGTGACTCCTCCCTTGGACTTCAGTGCGCATGAGCATCTTCTCCATCCTCAGATTGTTTTTTTCCGCCATTGGGTTAGGATGTTACTCCTATACTCAAACTTCGGAATCGAAACAAAAATTTTATAAAGGCCAAAAGACCTTCGACTTCAACGGTATTGTTCTCGCTCGGTACCTCTTTACTCTATCAAGCTTTCCATCTCGACTCGGTCGTCGACGCGGGCCGTTGGGCCTTTTCGACGCCACGTGAGCCGAGCCTGCTGTCGATGGAAAGAAGCCCGTTCAAAAGGTGCCCACAATGCCACTCCAAGTTCCCACATACTGACAAACACTCAGTATGCAACAAGTGCCTTTCACCAGACCATAAAGAAGAAACCTGCCCAGCCTGCGCCCAGTTCCGGTCGAAGAAAACCATACGGATTCGACGGGCCGCTAGGCAACAGATGCAGCGACAGGCACTGGAACCAGACAACATCTTCGATGATGACCAAAAACTACCGGAAGCTCCAGATTCGGACCTAGAGATTGTCACCGTCGAGGACTACTCAGACTCCGATGACGAGATCCCACCGGGGCAAATCGTGAGTACACTGTCCCCGACACCACTTACCCCGTTACCGAAGGCTCCGGTCGAGGCATCGCCAAAAGGCCTTGGCCAAGATCCGAAAACTGATTCGCCAGCCCCGCCATCCGGCTCGGCTCCGAAACCGAAACCTAAGCCTTCCGAGACCCCAGGGCCAAGTACCGTCAGCCCAAAGAAGGTTCCAGAGCCCAAGAAGGTCGTCGACCCGCAAAAGGCCGTACAGCCAAAAGGCGTCTACCCCAAAAAGGTCGTCGAACCGAACAAGGACACACAGCCGAAGGGCGCCGAACCAAAGAAGGTCGCCGACCCAAACAAGCCCGCTGTACCGAAAACCGTCGACCCGGCAAAGGTCGCCGACAAGAAGGGTGCCGTACCGAAGCCCGTAACCTGGCCGGAGAAGGCTATCAACCCTAAAACAAGTGCTCCGAAAACACCAGTCGAGCCCAAAAAGACCATCGACTCGGCAAAGAACAGCCAACCAAAAAAGCCTGTCGAGCACAAGAAATGTGTCGAACAGAAAGATCCGGTCGACCCCTAATCACTCATCGACCCGAAGAAAGGCCCAGAGCCGAAGAAAAGCAATAAGACACCAAAAGACGTCGAACCAGAAAGTGTTATCGACCCAAAAAAGTCAAAAACACATCCAAGGACTGTAGAGTAAGTAGTCTTCCACCCAGATCCATCAGACGACCAAGCTAAAATATATATTAATCCAGACACTGGTAAAGTCACAATCCTGCACAGTAAGAAAAGGCCACTGAACTCTGGCTCTCATTCCTCTATTCCATTAAAGAAGAAGGACTTTGGGACTTCTCCCTCTAGACCCTTCATTCCTTTCTATCTATTATGCCTGCTACTCCATACTCTCCTCACCACGGGGACAATGAGCGGAACACAGGGGAAGATCCACAGCCTGACTATGATTTTCCACAAGATCCTGACCCACAAATTGAACCATGGGAGGAGCCAACAGACCCTTAAAACACCCATCCCATCCCTGATGTATCCTCCTATCCAACTAAGCCGTCACCTACTGATGACACCATTGTCATCAACCAACTAATAGACAGGGCAGGGCAGTACCACAATGTAGACATGCATAATGACCCTGTCGAAGAAGACTTCTTATTTGACACCTTCGCTACTTCAGAAAAGAGTGTCAGAACACTTCCCATGTTAAAGGGAGTGTTAAAACACGCACCTGACATATTTAAAGATACTGCCAGGGCACGAGTAATCAATCCCAGGATTGAGAAGAAGTATAGAGCAGCCCCTACAGACCCTACCTACATCAACGGGCAATTACCATTAGACTCACTGGTAGTGGCTAATGCACGTAAAAGGGCCAAATCACAGACAACGGGGGAATCACCTCCCCCGATAAGGAATCAAAGATACTAGTGGCCTCAGGAAAAAGGGTAGCAGCACAAGCCTCCAATTCATGGAGGATTGCGCATACACAAGCTCTACTAGCTCGTTACGACAGGGCACACTATGACCAGCACGAAAGCTTAATGCAACACCTACCTGAGCCCTTTAAAGCACAACCTGAGGACCTCATACAAGAGGGAAAATTCATTACAAACGCCTCCATCAAATGTGCGCTTGACGCAGCAGATACCGCAGCCAGGTCTATTAACACTAGCCTTTTACTACGCCGACATGCATGGCTGCATATTTCCGGCTTTAAGAACGAGGTGCAGTCCACCATTCTTAACCAGCCAGTCAATCAGGACTTTCTATTTGGCCCTGCTGTCGACACCATTTTAGATAAAAATGAAGGACACAGACCGCAAAGTCAATGGGGGCATTACAGTTTCAGCAACATAGAGGCTCCTTTCGACGCTCCTCATACAGGGCAACCACACGAGGCAAAACCTCGCAAATGTCATCTTCAAACAAAAGCAACACACAAGGTTCCTTCACCAAAAACTCAAACAGAGGAGGTTATAGGGGCAACAATAATAAGGGAAGAGGACGTGGAGGCAATAACACCAGAGCCTCCACTGCCACAAAACAGTGACTTCATCACGCTACCTCCAGACTACCTAACACCAGTCGGAGGCAGAATTCAACAGTTCCTACCTGTCTGGCACGCAATTACCACAGACAGGTGGGTGAAAGAAATTATCCAGTATGGTTATTGCCTGGATCTCACTTCTACACCACCAAACATACCACCAGACACCGTCCTATGTCCAAAGAACACATCACCCTGCTCCAACAAGAGGTGAAATGCATGCTGGAAAAGGGGGCCATAGAGCCAGTCCCTTTCCACCAGCAAGGGACAGGAGTATACTCCCTATACTTCCTTATCCCCAAGAAGGACGGGTCCCTCAGACCAATATTGGACCTCAGACCCCTAAATCAATACATACTGTCGGAGCACTTCCATATGATCACACTACAGCAAGTGCTCCCGTTGCTACAACATGGAGACTTCCTAGCAACACTGGACCTCAAGGATGCGTATTTTCACATACCCATCCATCCAGCTCACAGAAAATATCTCAGGTTCACAATACAAGGTCAATACTACCAATTCAAGGTTTTGCCCTTCGGGGTAACCACGGCTTCAAGAGTGTTTACAAAATGCTTAGCGACAGTAGCAGCACATCTCAGAAGGCAACACATCCATGTGTTCCCCTATCTGGACGATTGGCTAATACAAGCGAAATCGTACCAACAATGTGCAAGACACATGTCTCAAACACTTCAGCTGCTGCACAGCCTAGGGTTTTCGATAAACTACCCAAAATCGCATCTGCAACCATCCCACACACAACAATATCTGGGAGCCACTATAGATACCTCTGTGGCAAAGGCATACCCAAACTCAGCAAGGATAGCCAGCATGCACTGTCCCAGTGTAAGAATTGGCTTTTGTAGTTTGGTTTGCCCTGTTCCCATCATGCACTGGGACAGGAACAGACTAATTTGCATACAGCAGGTTCTGAAACTGGGATGGTGCAATGAGCTAAAAAACGGTGTTGGATCTAGCCCTGATCTTTTGACTGGGTGAGAGTATTCTGCTTAATTCAGAGACTCTGTCCCTCACCACCCCTTGTTGTAAATACATTCGCAAATTTCTGCCACAACACTCTCTGCCAGCTCGAGTCTTCATGCAGCTCATAGGCATGATGGCCTCCTGCATATTCATTGTCCCCCATGCCAGACTTCAAATGAGTCCATTACAAAAATTCCTAGCACGGCAGTGGAACCAGGCTCGAGGACAACTAAAAGACCTAGTGTTGGTAGACAGTTGCGCTCACAACTCTCTGCAGTGGTGGAACCCACAAAACCTTTCCAAGGGGCGACTGTTCCAAGAGCCGGTTCCACAACTAGTACTAACAGCGGACGCATCACTGACAGGCTGGGGAGCCCATCTCCTTCAATACACAGTACAAGGGCTCTGGACAACCAAACAAAAGAAACTGCATATCAACCAACTAGAGTTGCTAGCGATATTCCTAGCCCTGAAAGCATTCCAGAAACACCTGTACAGCAAGACTGTGTTGATCCGGACGGACAACATGACCACAATGTACTATATCCAGAAACAGGGAGGAACACACTCTCCACAGCTGTTCCACCTGGCACAAAGCATATGGAAGTGGGCAATTCCCCAAAAATTTTTTCTCTTAGCAGAACATCTTCCAGGGAAGGACAATCCGATGGCAGACCTGCTCAGCAGGCACAGCCAACAACTACACAAATGGGAGATTCACCCCCAAGTTCTCCAGCCATTCTTCAAGGAGTGGGGTCACCCAGAGATAGACCTGTTTGCCACAAATGAAAACTCGAAATGCCAGTACTTTTCCGCCAGGTTCCCACATCCGTTGTCACAGGGCAATGCGATATGGATGAACTGGTCAGGCAGATTTGCGTACGCTTTTCCCCCAGCACCGTTGATTCCGCTGGTGGCACGCAAACTGCGGCAACAGTCACTCACACTAATCCTAGTTGCTCCCACATGGGCGAGACAACCATGGTACACGACGTTCCTAGAACTTTCAGTAGTTCCTCATCAAAGACTGTGCCTCGCACCCCATCTTCTAACTCAGAACCATGGAGAAATCAGACATCCAGATCCCAATCAGCTGAACCTAGCGATCTGGCTCCTGAAGTCATAGAGTTTGGATACCTTAACTTGCCTCCAGAATGCATGAACATCATTAGGGAGGCAAGACGACCAACTACACGAGCGTGCTATGCAGCTAAATGGGAGAGATTTGTTATTTACTGCAACAATAACCAAATCAACCCATTAGATGCTTCCATACAAAACATTATATGTTACCTGCTGCATCTACAAAAATGCAACTTAGCATACTCTTCGATACGACTACACCTCGCTGCTATAGCAGCAGACCTTCAAAACAGGCAACACCTTTCACTGTTTAAAGTACCAGCAATCAAAGCCTTCATGGATGGTCTTAAAAGGGTGATCCCTCCAAGACACCCCCTTCCCCAGTCTGGAATCTAAATATACTACTTACCAGACTTATGGGACCTCCCTTCAAACCTCTACACTCATGCGAACTGCAATTCTTAACTTCGAAGGTAGCATTCTTGGTTGCCATTACCTCACTTAGACGAGTAAGCGAATTACAAGCATTAACAATTCAAGAACCTTTCATGCAAGTACACGCCAACAGGGTGGTTCTTAGAACAAACCCTAAGTTCATGCCAAAAGTCGTATCCAATTTCCATATTAACCAATCAATAGAACTGCCAGTATTCTTTCAAATCCACAGTCAGTAGCTGAGAGAGCCCTACACACACTAGATGTAAAAAGAGCTCTGCTTTATTATGTGGACAGAACTAAATCATGTAGAAAGACGAAGCAACTATTTGTTGCTTTTGCACCACAACACAAAGGAAATCCAATATCAAAGTCCAGAATAGCCAGATGGATAATTAAATGCATTCAGATATGCTATCAAAAGGCAAAACACACTTTAACAGTCCCCCCAAGAGCACACTCTACAAGGAAAATGGGGGCATCCACGGCTTTCCTAGGGAATATTCCTCTTGAAGACATTTGTAAGGCAGCCACATGGACCACCATACACACTTTCACAAAACACTACTGTGTAGACGTGCAAGCAAAACAGCAAGCTGCTGTAGGTCAGGCTGTCCTCAAAACTCTTTTTCAAACTGCTGCAGCTGGCACAGGTAACCACCGCTAGAGGAGATACTGCTATACAGTCTATGCACAGATATGAATTCAGCAGCCCACATGCCTCGAACGGAATATGCTACTTACCAGTATGCATGTGTTCTTGGCATGTAGGGCTGCTGACATTCATATCGCCCTCCCTCCTCCCCGATGCCTGTCGCAGCTGCAGTATTATCTTTGGCATGGCCATCTCTTACTTTACTATCTCCATCTCTGCCACAATGGCGAAAAACAATCTGAGGATGGAGAAGATGCCCATGCGCACTGTAGTCCAAGGGAGGAGTCACCTATCTCGTGATACTTCGAAGACTCTTCCAGGACAACAAAGTGCAATCATCCGGACCCAACACTAGGCGGCGATCTATGCACAGATATGAATGTCAGCAGCCCTACATGCCAAGAACAGATGCATTCTGGTAAGTAGCATAATCCCTCTTAAACTGAGATGTAGTTATCGATCTGTATTGTTTTTAAATCCGTTTTAATAAATTAAGCTGACCCTTGCAAACGTGGGAGGCAAAGACAATGAGCAGCCCACAATTGGTCTGTATTTCCAAGTGTCTTCGGAAGTGTGGCATTGTCTCAAACCACCTAGGCATTATTTAGTCCATGTTTAGCATAACAATAAATATTTGCCTGTAATGATGTTGCCTGCTGATTACATAATGATGATTATACCTGGACAAATGTGGATATATTTGGCATCGGAAAACTTTCTCTAGGGTTTCCTGGCAAAATGCTTATTCTTGCCATATTTTCGGCATCCCTGAAGTAATGCTACCATCCCTTGTGAGTACCATTGAGTTGGGTAATAATAAACATCTGTTATTCAGCGCCAGGATACCCGTTGGGTGAATGTGCGCTTTACAAATACACATTTTATGTTGTACATTTCACACCACCCTCTGGGGATACCAGTGGGTACTGAAGAGTTGGACTCTAGTAGACCACGCCCCTACCTCATTCATCGGACACTGGTCAAATTACCAGACATCTCCAAAGTGACCTCAAAAAAGAACATGTGTTTGCCAGGTTTAGGGTGCCTAATTCATCCTTCCAGTGGTGGTTCCGATTCCTAAAAAAAATTCGGCACAGGTGCAATGAAACTGCATACAAATTCCACCACAATGAATTGAATTAAGTTACTTTAAGAATCACATCAAATCCGTATTTTTCCTTTGAGGTGTAACCGAGAGAACTACCCATTTAAGTGTAGCATTGCATTAGTGTGAGTTGGTCTACTGTGTTGATTTTGCAAGGATAGTTAATTTTGGGTGCGCTGCACCATGTAGCATCACATTGGACTTGGTGAACACCTACTTTTGGATAATTTTGGCACAGGCCTCCATGTTAATTAAATTATAGCACCTGGTGCTTACGATCTATTATACTGTTTGGAGCCCTGTCTCTGACTATCAAGGTGTTAAAGACTTCTGGATTTCACTCCTGTACATCATTTAATATGTAATATTTTATACTCTTTTTAGGATTGGGCAGATGTTGTGTGCTTGCACAAAAAGTGCTTGCCCTCCACACAGCTGTGATCACTTTTGTTTATGCAGCTGCCTACATTTGAACTTTCAGCTTAATACTATTACAGTGTCTTAGATAACTTGTTGTTTTTTTTATCTCGCAGCAGTACGGATGGGAAGAGAGCAGTCACTAAACTACATGGAGTTCTAGGTCTGCCTTGATAGTGCAACTGACACCTGTTTTTCTGTTTTTAAACCTACATCCGTATTACCGTATCTATTCCCATGCTACTTACTTGTAATGCTTCACTTTACCATATGACATTCCTTTATTTTCTGACGTATTGGTATTGACAGTTTTTTTTATTTTAGCCCTACCTTTTTGTATTACTTTTTTTCCTTTGTTTCTCCTGCTTGCTGTTTCTTTCTACCACACTCCATCCCGTCTCTCGTTTTTCTTCTTTTTGCACTCTGTCCCTGTTTCTTTTTTCTTCCAATTTGTTTCTCTCCGATTTAGGTCTGGTTTGATAGCTCGACTGTCTTCATACATTATGTAATAAACCTAAAAAATGTGCTTTAAGAAGCACCACCACGAGAGAGGCTTTGACTCTGCCCTCATGTTGGTGACAATGGGAACATGTTTGATTGGGCAGAAAATGTGTGCCTCCGTTAAAAACAAGCCTTGGCATAGCCAATAGGTTTCGCCTTTGGGACTTTAGAAGTGTTTAGTTATGCAGCACAATATCCTTGGTGCAACAACATCAACTGTTGCATGGCTAAGCACTTATGAGGTCCCAAAGGCGAGACCTATTGGCTATCCCAATGCTTGTTTTAATTGTTTTGCACTGCTACAGACTTGTTTGCCTTTTCGGGCGCATGGGGGTGTGGCGGTGCTAGAGAGCCCACAAGATGGCCACACTCCGCCGGCTGGGACCCAAAATCAGTTATTGATCTCTGGCACACATCAGCCCCAGAAATGGGGGGGCCTGGCATGCAGGAAGGTGCTGAGGGTCCATGTACCCTAAAAGTGTAACAAGATTAAGTGTGGTGCACGACATGTGACCCGTGAGGATGAGCCACATGTGAAGCATATTGCAGCTAAAACGGTGGCCGAGTGAACTACTGTGTTCAGGGGCCACACCACTAATCATGGTTCTTCGTGTGCAGGGCATGAGGCTGCGGCACGCTGCTGCAAGATTAATTGCTGCCAAAGATTTGGAGAAGAGCCTCATTGGGAATTGGGCGGCTTGCGTTGTTGGTGGCGCCGCAGAGATGATGCTGGCCGAGCAGGAGACACCAAGGTGGTAAGGAGCTGCTGCTCACTGGTTTGGCTTCCGGGCGTGATTCGCTCCACCAAGACTACAGGTACGGGGAAACTGGCTTGAGCAGGCTGCGCCGGTGGTGAAAATCAGGCTGGCAGTGGGGAGGCCACAACACGGCTCTAGATCGGTAAAAGTGCCGCAGCCGACTAAAGAGCTGCGAGGAGCCTCAGGCCTGGGGCATCAGCTGGCTCTCCTCTGAATGCACCTGATGGAGATCAGCCTATGCCACATCCCACTGGGACTGCAGTGGTCTGTGACACTCACTTGCTGCTGCCGGAGGCTCCCTAGAGGGGCGCTTCATTTATAATGTACTTTATAACCTTGCGAACTCTTTGGAGAGTGCCCAGCTGTATAGTTTGCATTGCGAACCTGAGTGATATACCTGAACTGCATAGATTGGGCCTAAACTGCTTCTGAATCTGGAAATTGGGGTGAGGGGAGAAACTATAGGCTCAGCAGCATGGCCTCCTGAGTTATTGAGACTTTGGTCTTATTGAAGACATTAAAGGTTACACCACTTTGGTAGAGGCCTGTGGAATGTGCCCGCCTATACTCACCTCTGCTACATTCTAGGGCCTGACTCGAAGATGGGGAAAGCTGATACAAACCAAACCTGCCTCACATTTGAGGCTAGGCGCACTACCAAGTCCCAGCCCAACACCATCATGGACCATGAACAAGATCCTCAGCCCCAAAGCGCATTGGCTCTCAAGAGCATATTACTAGCCATACAGCAGAGTTTACAAGCTATAGATGGCAAACTTGCTACCCTGAATGTGTGTATTTGCCTCGTGACTTCCAAGCTGTACAAGCTGTCAGTGCGATAACCGCGGTGGAGCAACACGTTTTGACAGCTGAGAACGACCTGCAGTCAGTGTCCACCAAGTGTGAAAAAAGTGCTGGCGGTCATGCAAGCCAAAAATGAAGATCTGGAGGCAATTACCCCCTGGAACAACTTATGTATCACCATAGTTCCGGGATCCACCGACACCAGTAAGATGGAGCATTTCGTAGAAACCAGCAAGATAATTGGAACGGAGAACTTGTCAAGCATGCTGGTAGTGAAAAGAGCACATAAGTCTCCTGTGGCTTGGCTGCCTCCAGGGACACCACTGTGCCCAACTATAGGCAAGCTACTATTACTGTGACTTTGACACGGTGCTCCGTCTGTCACAGGAAAAGAAGAGCATACAATATCAGGGTAATAACATTGTGATCTTCCCTGACATGGAAACTATAGCAGACGGGCATACCATATGTCATACTTTACTCTACTAGATTATGCAGCAATCATCGTGGGACACAAAGTACTGGCCACCCCCAAAGCAGCTTTGGACTATGTTAAGAGACTGACCTCGAAGAATCGTGAGCTGTCCGAATCGGAATTTGATGTACTTGACAATTAACACACTTCTATTGACGCAGACATTGCCTAGCGCGTGAACGCACTTATTACCAAGGGGTCACTAGAATGCTTACATGCTTAAGGGGGCATCCCGCACCCTTGTGGTGAGGGGGTTGCAGAGTATGTTTCAGTCACAATTGCTGTGGACGTCTGGGGGCTCTGTGGCTCGTCTGCTGTTTGTGGTCTATGCACTACCTGAGTAGACTGCATGGATATTTCGGTCTAATTTAACACAGCAGGTCCTACACCTGATGTATGACACAATACTGCATAGCCGTTGTACTATTGTCACTCCTAGCCTCCTACAACCACCTGGAGGGGTTATGAGCCTCTAGATGCCTCTAAGAGGGTACGCCCCATACACCTTTATACTGTTATGCAATTGACTGATTTGTGCTGTAATGTTGTTTATGCATGTGTGATGGGTTTTTTTAGGATATGGCGATGTCTTGCATGATTGGATTGCTGAAGTAGGTGAGGGAGGGGCTTTGCTATTCACCTTTTTTATTACCACAAATGTGCTTCAATTTGCTGTTTTCATGGGACATGCCGTAAATTGCCTGGGAAGATGGTGGGCTCAGTAAATGACTGTATGAAGTTGCAATGTTTCCTACCATAGGTCGTGAATCATTACTAACATGCATTGTCTGTGGGCTTAACCCCAGGAAAACAAATCAGGTACTTACATACTTCTACAGGCATCATGTACAAATTGCCCTCTTACAAGAGACTCCTCTCACACAATACACGTAGGGAGCCATCTGAGGCTCACGGGGCAGGTATTCAGGTAGTCTCATTCTACTCATACTCTAGGGGGAGGGTTCTATTGTTGGTCAGAAAGGGGGTACCTTTCACGATTAGCCATTCCGAAACAGATGACCAGGGTCGCTATGCAATAGTGCATGGAAACCTATCTGGCACTTTGATAACACTGGTAACCTCCTATGGGCCAAACACTGATGATCCTAAATTCTATACACAGCTGTGACGTCACCTGCACACGTTATAACCCTCGGCCAGTGTATGGGGCAGGGACCTACACACGGATTTAGGACCCGGTACTTGACCGATCTGCCATTGCGGCTTGGCAGAGTATACACACTGCTCAGGTTCTCCGGGTGGGAATGGAAGATTTTGATCTGGTTGATCTGTGGAGGCTGTGGAACTCAGGCAGAGAACGTACGTTTACTTTCTCTGTGCTTTGCCCATGGTCCAGGCTAGACTATTGGTAGGTGACCCGGGAGGTGTGCAGCTAGGCAGTTGGCATGCAGCTTATGCCCAGAACACTATCCGATCATGCACCGGTGAAACTGGTGGTAGAGATACCTACACTTGTCCCTATGCAATTTACATGAAGATTTCATGTCACAGCACTACTCGACCCAGTGTCCTGAGAGGGATTGCAGACAGCAATACTTGAATATTTTGAGAAAAATGTGGGCTCTGTGATGGGGCGGACACTCTTTGAGAGGCATTTATGGCTACTTTCATAGAGGTATGTATAGGTACACCAGCGGGTGTCTTGAGGACCTTAGGCATGCAACTACAGAAAATAAAGCAGAAGATCTGGGACTTGGAACATGATTGAGACCACACCAAGCTACAATTACGGATGAGATCACAAATTACACTGACACGGTGGTGCAGGAGTTGTGTCAGCTTTCCCGACAACACATGGCTGGTCATACGATGGAGGTTGCCTGGGCCATAACTTGGATACCAAGTATAAAGAGCCCTCGGCTCATACTTGCATTACAAGTATAACCACACATGAGGGTGTGACCTGTTATGACATCCCAGCCATTCTGTCCGCTTTCACAGATTTTTATACCCACTTATACGAAACCCGTGAATCGGCTTCCTTGAGATGGCAATAGCTGACTATTTAGATGATGTGGCTTTAGCATGGCTGTGCCTGGGAGAACAGGAATATCTAGTACAGCTTGTTATGGTGGATCAGGTCAAAGAAGCCATTCGCTCCCTACCAAATAGCAAGGCCACGGGCAAGGATGGCCTTCAGGGCGAGCTTTTTATAAAGAATTTGCGGAGATATTGGCTCCACACCTTCATGCAGTGTATAGGGAGGCATATACTAGGCAGATATTACATCCATTCCTCAGAGAAGGCCCAATTATCGCTTTGTTAAAGCCTTATAAACAACCCGAAAGATGTGAGCCTAACCGACCGCTATCACTGATAAATACGGATGCTTAAGTCCTGGCCACAAGGCTTCAACCACTACTTAGCAATATGGTGCTGCTGGACCAGTCCGGTTTTATTCCCACTCACTCAACATTGCATAATTTGTGCACTCTTTGCACTGCCCCACCAGCTAGACCCATCCATGCAGGTGGTGGCGGTCCTGCTGGACAGCGCCAAAGCTTTTGAGTCCATAGAGTGGACATACATGTTCACAGTCCTGCATCGAATGGGAATGCCCCAGACATTCCTTCTGTGGGTACACCTGCTGTACAGTAGTCCGCTGGCATGGGTGCGGGTCAATGGTTGTACATCTGAGGCATCGCACATATATAGGGGCACGCAACAAGGATGTCCATTCTCCCTGATTTTATTTGTGTTGGTTCTAGATCCCCAGATGTGTGTGATTCAGCAGCGACATGCTGTAGCTGCACTGTGAATCCGTCAGCGCTCACTCGCCATATTGTTATACGCAGAGAATATGGTGTTATATGTCTGAGACCCCTGGCACGCACCTGGTGCCGGTCAAGTGGGAATAAATCCGCTGTGAGCTCTTTTCAGGATTAAGTATTAATTGGTTGAAATCGACTGTTTCCTTTGATTCCAGCCACCCTGCCACATTTGCTGGATTTTCCTTAGAAATGGAGCATGGAACCAGTCAAATATTTAGTGATTTGGGTTCATAGAGACCCAGAGTTAGTTACCTGCCATAAATATGGTAGAGCCATCTTGAAACTTGAGGATCAGGTTGCTTGGTGGTCTCGACTGCCCCTGTCCGACAGGGTGGCAATCATGAAAATGATGGAACTGCCCAAGTTTCTCTCCCTCTTTATTAATATATCAATTGCTCTGACAAAGCAATTTTTCAAAACACTTAGATCTCACATGATCACCCTAGCCTGGGTAGGAAAGCAGCCTAGAATTAGCTGGGACACGGTCACACTTCCCCATGCTCAAGGTGGATTTGGGGCCCTGGACTAACACCTTTATTACTTGTGCGCACAGGCGCAATTTGCCCACTATTGGTTCTATCCCCTTACATATATGCCACATCTTCGTGTTCAAAGCAATTATTTATATTCCATTCCCCAATAAGCTATTTCGCCGCACAGACAGCTCAAGGGGTCCCGAGAAGAGGTCAACACCATCATGTGTACTACACGGGCAATGTAGAGCTCTTGGCGCGTGCACTGTCAAGACTCCGCTTTATGCAGCCGTGCTCCCATTGCTGTATCAACCAGCTACCTCAGTCACACATGGAGGGGGGTGCTTGCCATGTTTGGGGAGGCACGGTTGAAGACCATGGGAGATGCATATCCCAGGGGGACCTTTGTTGCTACAGCTGACATGTCACAGACACAGCACCAAGACACATACCCTCGTCTTCGGGCTGCCTTGCGGTAGGTATACCCCCAATTCCCTGCTGAACCCCCGACTCTGTGCTACAAATGTTACTTACTAGCACCATACGTAGAAATCTTAGTAGTAAGTTGTATAATGCTTCACAGCTGCGTTGCACACAACTTAAGATACATGCGTGATACTGGTGCTTTTGTTGTGCACTAACCGGTATGCTGACATCTAATTGTAACCTACGAATTATCCATTGCAAATATTTGCAGCAAATGAACTATACTCTTGTAAGATTGTTTAAATATGGGCTTTGTGAGGATGCAGATTGTGTGCGCTCTGGGGCCTTGGAGACTGACTTTATGCATTTGGCTTGGTTATGTGCTCCTATGCGACACGCCTGGGAGCAGGTAGTAAATGCTCTTACTGATATAGTGGTGGAGTGCGACCCTCAAATGTGCTTGTTGGATTGGTTAAGCCACTACAGCTGGCCAACTGTAAACATCCGGCAGTGGCCCCCCTCTTGGCGAAGAGAAGGGTCACTATACACTGGGGGGAAAAATCTGTTCTAAAAAGTGCTCATTGATATGGCATATTGCAGAGACCAACTTGAACTGTACGCGGAAGAACAGCCAAGGCCTTTGAGACCAAAAGACATTTGGAGCCCATTTACAACCCCTTTACTTACCAGGTCCGATTAGGCCTAGTGTGCAAGACTGTGTTTGTGATTCTAGGGCAGGTATACCTTGATATGAGCTCGCCTCTATGGCATTATAAGGCATAGGCTTGTAGCACTTATTGGCCAGATGTTTTTGCATGTGGTATATGATGGTTCAGGCAAAGTGCTGGTTTAGAAATAACTTCTTTGTGTTCAGTCTTTGTTCGGCCGAAAAGAAGATTTGTCCAGCCCCAGCAATCAACATCCTTTTGCCGCTTTGTGTCGGAGCTACTCACCTGTGTGGTACACACAAACCGAGAGTCCCTCGATTGTTCATTCTTTTTATTTATAATTGCTTCTCATGCTTCACACATAGTGTTATAGGATTTTTGGCAAGAGTGGCGGACTGCAGCTTTGCAGACCATGTAAAGCAACTAAGGCGTTTTTATTAAAAGAAATAAACTAACATTGACACAGCTCATAGGTTTGGCATTGGCGAGCCTGTATTTCTTATTTTTGCAAATAAATGCAGTAGACATTAAATGTATATATATAGATATATATATATATATATATATATATATATATATATGTATATATATATACATACACATACATATATACATGCATGCATGCAATGGCCCAAAAGCATTGAGGACGCACTCCCAGTTGTTGAAATCTTTCGATTTATTAAAAGGACACCAGCAGATTCAGTCCGGTATTTCGATCCATTTCTTTGTTCCTTGTTTCCTTGCTTTTCCTGAGGTGTTTCGAGGCTTCAGCCTCTTAATCATAGGTGGCTCAGAATCTGCTCGGAAGGACGCTTTGATGATTTGCATGCTTTTAACCCTCAGTGGGCGTGGTCACTGTGTTGCATGTAGGGACTTGTAGTCCAATCAAGCACAATTATTTTCTTATAGTAAGTTTCGTCATCTTCCTAAATTTTGCAGCATGTTTTTTACCCCTCGTGGGCCCCCAGAGTGAGTTGCTGGTAAGTGAAGTCCCATTTTCTGAGCGGAAAACAGGCTTGGATATAGTTCCAACCACAGCTTCGCCATTCAAGTGTATATATATTTATTAAATGACGTCTGTATTTTTGTAAAAGAAAGTGACCAGAGATTTGCCTACTTTCCCTGGCACTGAAATTAACTAGTTTCTAGGGAAAGATGCACATTTGGAAGAGCAAAATACAGTCGCTCACATTGAAGAGTCAGTGGCTGAAGTAGGCTGAGCCGTTGGCGGATGCAAGATGTGATTGACACGAGCATATTAGTAGATGAAGAGGTTTGCAGAAAGCCCCTGTAGTTATCTGTATGTATTTGTATTATGATTTTTATTATGTAAAACATGAGGCTAGTGAAACTGCTAAAACAGTTTCTAGGTCAGATCTATAATTGAAAAGCAAGAAAGCGGTAAGGGTTTATTATGTTTACTTCACAAAAGGGTAGAACGTCTCCACGTAGTTTCTCTGGCAATTAATGTATAATTGAAAGGTCTATTGAACGCATGAAGTTGCAAACTGAAATGGTTTGATGTGCATGCAGTCGCTCAACCCTGAATAATTGACCATGAATGTCCGCAGCTCTGCCGAACTGTGCAAGAAAGAATGCTTCTAAATGACCAGTGCAGATGTCCAGAAGGCCCAGTTTGGACTAAGGATAGATTTGTATCCACAAGCCTTAGCACTTACTGGTACATTTATAATACGACAAAAAGCATTTCCGTGCACTTCGCCTGCAGTGGGTTATGTTTATTCCCCTCTCCTAAGGCTACCCTCAGTTGACTCTGACTAGAAGTGATCAAAAACTCGCTGCTCATTTCTGGATGTTTGTTTTGCTTCTTCAGAGAGGACCACGCCTTGCAAAGGTCTCTTTAGAAATTAAGCCTAATTTGTCCCACTTAACAATGCCCTGGTTCTGACCCAGCATTTTCCTCTTCAGCACTTCCGGTGTCTACTTGGTAGGCCTAGAGGCGTGTGTTCTGACAGCAGTAGCTATTGCCACGTATTACTTATTAAACAGTACAGTGCTTGCTATATGAATACAGCACACTTAGGTCCTTCAAGCCCCTAAGAAAGTGCGCCTGGTCCAGGATATTCAGTGGTCAGATTGAAACACCCCTAGACATCATAGCATTATGGAATCCAAACACCCCTAGACATCATAGCATTATGGAATCCAAACACCCCTAGACATCATAGCATGATGGAGTCCAAACACCTCTAGACATCATAGCATTATGGAATCCAAACACCCCTAGACATCATAGCATGATGGAGTCCAAACACCCCTAGACATCATAGCATTATGGAATCCAAACACCCCTAGACATCATAGCATGATGGAGTCTAAACACCCCTAGACATCATAGCATGATGGAGTCCAAACACCCCTAGACATCATAGCATTATGGAATCCAAACACCCCTAGACATCATAGCATTATGGAATCCAAACACCCCTAGACATCATAGCATGATGGAGTCCAAACACCCCTGGACATCATAGCATGATGGAGTCCAAACACCCCTAGCCATCATAGCATGATGGAGTCCAAACACCCCTAGACATCATAGCATGATGGAGTCCAAACACCCCTAGACATCATAGCATGATGGAGTCCAAACACCCCTAGACATCATAGCATTATGTAATCCAAACACCCCTAGACATCATAGCATTATGGAATCCAAACACCCTTAGACATCATAGCATGATGGAGTCCAAACACCCTTAGACATCATAGCATGATGGAGTCCAAACACCCCTAGACATCATAGCATGATGGAGTCCAAACACCCCTAGACATCATAGCATGATGGAGTCCAAACACCCCTAGACATCATAGCGTGATGGAGTCCAAACACCCCTAGACATCATAGCATGATGGAGTCCAAACACCCCTAGACATCATAGCATGATGGAGTCCAAACACCCCTAGACATCATAGCATTATGTAATCCAAACACCCCTAGACATCATAGCATTATGTAATCCAAACACCCCTAGACATCATAGCATTATGGAATCCAAACACCCCTAGACATCATAGCATGATGGAGTCCAAACACCCCTAGACATCATAGCATGATGGAGTCCAAACACCCCTAGACATCATAGCATTATGGAATCCAATCTCCAGGGGCAGGAATATGCGAGCCTGACCTTGTGATGAGCTGGTCAGACAGCGAGCAGCCCCTTTAGAAACCAGCATTTGCATTGCAATAGGTCTCTCATTTGCGAGAGTTTAAGCTATTGGCTTTGTAAATAACAGTGCCTTTTATTTATCTGTTTTGATAATTAACACATAAATAAAAGGCATTGTCATTTACAATGCCAAAAGCTGTTACTCTTGTAAATACCAGACCTATTTAACTTCCAAGAAGCGGCAGCCATTGTCCTGGGCTGCTTGGAAAGAGAAAGCGTGCATGGCACGCTGAATGTTGCAGGAAAGCATGTCATGCCTGCAGTATGAGAAACTCATTAAAGAAAATACTGCTTACGGACTAAATAAGACATGCCATGTAGCAACAGAAGTAAAAGGGCCAGTCCTCATGGGAGGTTACGAATGAAGACAAGGCTATACTAAGGAGGAACTATCAAGCCTAATAACGAATCGGAAGCCAGCATTTACAAAAAACAATGACACAGCCAATGAAAAATAAGGGTAGAGAGTGGGAGAGCTTCAACTCCATACTCGAATACAGCATGCCTTGCAGGGCATGCACTGCCAGGCTCGACCTAAAAATAGTCCCCACTGTTTAGGGTGGCATTTTAGGGGAATATTTGTCGTCAGGAAATGCATCCCTCTGGTCTAAGTCCATAAGCAGCTTGTTAGGTCTCGGCCTGCGAAAGACTGCGCACATGCGCAGTCGAGCTGGTGAGACTTAATGAGATAGAGGATTGTTCACTAGCGAGGTTAAGCCCCGCCTCTCTTCTCCATTGGCTGGCGTCCTAAACGGTGGCCAGCCATTGGAGAAGAGGTCCTAGTAACGTTCTTCTTTCTCTGTAAGCCCCGTCCTTTTCAGACTTGCTTACTTGACTTACTGCTGCGGTAAAAGCTTTCTTATCTTCTTTATGGGGCCATTTGTTTCACCCCATAAAGAAGATAAGGAACCTTTTACCACAGCAGTAAGTCAGGCTGAGTCCGTCCACGTGGGAACAAAGAACAAATGACGACCTCACAGCCAGCGACAATTGCCGAGATTTCCTCAAAGTTTGCATCGGGCGACTGGCCCCTCCCCTGGTCATTTTACTGCAGAGCGGGAATGGGGCCTTAGGCTTCACACCAAGCCTTCTATTTTGGTAGGTATTTTGGTAGCCCCTTGAATGTGCTCAGTGTTTCACATTGAAGACGAGGGAGACGAACGGCACGACATAACCGGCCAATATCGAAGTTCCGCATTTGAGAGGGATACCGCGGTATTTTGGGAAACGCAAAGGAGACCTCTCCGGCAGCTTTGTGCTAACGAAGGAATACCGCAATCTGAAAAGATAATCCTGCAAACGGGAGCGGGCAAAACAACCTAACCTTGGCACAACCGCTAGAGCAAAATTGGAACAGGGCAGTGTAAGATCTTCAAAAGATTGCTATTAAAGACAAAAGTGGAAGAAAAATGTTTTAATAAAAAGGAAATTTTACCAGGAAACAGATTAAGCAATTAGAGGCAATTGAGAAAAAAAGCCGCTCCCAATAATAAGAATCGTGTAAACCCTAGAAAGAAGAGCATGTCCAATGAAAAAGGAGTGTTAATACCGCAGTAAGATGAGACGCAACCTCAGCAGGTAACCAATCAGTGCCTAAAAAAGAGAGACCTATCCGGGTCTTGAAAAAGATGGAACAATAAGAGAAAGCCATCGAAACGGGTTGACACCATTAATTGACACAATCATTTGGGACTGTGACCAATTCTTAAACACAAGCTAAGGGCATATGCTAAGAGGATTAGTTAAATGTGACCCTGATGTGTCGTAGAATGACAAATTGAATTATCTATGTTTTTGTCTCTCTGTTTATTGTTGTGCTTTTGAATAGTAGAAGGGGTAATAGTGGGTTTATTAGTTTCCACATGTGAAATATGTATTTGTATTCTTCTCTGTCATGCGAGTATTGATTTGTATTAGTTTTATAATAAAAAAATTTTTTTGATACACGTAGAGGGCATTATGAACTGTGTTTTTTTTAATGAATATGTTTTTAACTGCAGATCATATAACACAAGAAATATTTTTTTAAATAAAGAAATACTTTTGTAATATTCTAAATCGGATTTGGATTGTGTATGCTTTGAGGTAATAGTTGTATGGTATGCGCTACATCCAATACCATAGATAAAGTCCTGTGATTGAAAGAAAGTGTCTACCAAGGGACAACGCCACAGTTACTTGACTTACTGCTACGGTTAAAGCTTTCTTATCTTCTTTATGGGGCCATCTATTTCGCCCTTCCCTTCCCCCGCCCCCAGGCTAGTGGCGTCGCTCTGGAGCGGCCCGCGTAGTTTATCTTTTGGAGGGACCGGCACAGCGACCCGAGCTCCATACTTTGGGACGAGTTTGCGCTGCCGACTCTTGTGCGGGAACCAGGGTTCGAGCCTCTGGTGTCGCATTCACGTCAGGTGTTTCTGGGCAAAGCTTCTCTCTCCCGTGCCTTTTGGTGCTTTGTAAAACCCGGGCTCATGTAAGCACTCCTTACGTTCGGGTCGTGTTAGCGCTATATATTCTTGTGGGAAAAAAAAAAAATACATATATATATACTAGCAGCCCGCCCCGACCGTGTCCGGGAGCAATCAGGCTTCCCCGCCTGCCCCGACATAGCAGCCCGTCCCGAAATGAGTGTTCAGGGCTCGCCCCGGCCCCTGCCCATCCTCCGCCATGAGTGTTCAGGGCCCCCGCCTGCTCCGACCCCCGCCAGCCCCGACATTGTCCGTGGGTCCCCCGGAGCCTTACCTCAGCCGCCGCTCCTCCCCCGCGCTCCTCAGTTTGCCGCTCCTCGCCGCTCGTCATCGCTCCCACCGCTCCTCCCCGCCGCTCCTCACCGCCTGTCCGCCGCTCCTCCCTGCGCCATCTCTGCCGCTCCTCCTCGCGCTCCTGGACGCCGCTCCTCCCCGCGCTCCTGACGTCAGCACGCAGGTCGCGGCCGGCGCTTCTTCCACGGGACTACTTTTTTTTTCGCAAATTTTTTTAAATAACGTATATTTTTTAACTTTATATAGCCTATGTCCATCTGCACACCCTGACGATTACAACGATGTATCGGGTGTGTGGATTGGCGCTGTGGTTCCTGAGTTTACCCGCCTCAAATGTTCAAAGTTCTTCCTTTATAATAGTAGTATAGATATATATGTAAATCTATATTTAAAATTAAAGGGGAACACAAGCATCGGTGTCATGCTCACTGGGCAATTCGGGACAGGGGCAGACTTCTCTGGAGCGAAGGGTAGGACCTGGTTAGGCGCTCCCGGGACGTCTCTCCCGGCGTGCCCTGACTTTGCCTGTATGTAAGCATGATGTCCTTTGTGCTCCCCCCCTGCTAGTTTCCTCGCCTTTTTTGGTTGCCATGTTATAAAAGTTGACAACCGCTTCGTTTAGACGTGCCAATAAAGTAAGACAGAGATATAATGCGGTGATTTAATAAATAATCTATTAGGTGTTACATTTTTCTTACTATTTTCTTTAAATGATTGCCTGGCCTCACTGTGTGTTTTGTCCCGAGTGAGCCTGCCGGAGAAAAGGAGGCTGCGACTGCGCCGGGCTGAAGGGGCCGAGAGAGCAGAACTCAAGCTATGAGGGGGTGTCACAGTCTGTAGCAGTCTCGCTCGCCTGGCTCTGCCGCTGAGTGTGCGGGGAAGGAAGCCTCCTGCGCCCCCTGTGGGTGAGAGTCCGTGTCCCCGCCCGCCCTTCCTCCCGAGAGGCCCGGCTTCCCACTCTCTGCATGTGACAGCCTCCGCCCGCCCAGTGACAGGCGCGCTCCCGGTGACAGGCCCGGTTAGAGGCTTGCTTCCACCCCCCCCCCCCCCCCCTGTCGTTGACAGGTCTCCCTTTCCCCCTGTCCGGTGACAGGCCTTAGCCCCCAACCACCTCCCCATGGCGAAGAAGACGTATGACCTGCTGTTCAAGCTGCTGCTCATCGGCGACTCGAGGGTGGGCAAGACCTGCGTGCTCTTCCGCTTCTCCGACGATGCCTTCAACACCACCTTCATCTCCACCATAGGTGAGTGTTTGTGGTACCTGCGTGGTGGGGGGTAACTCCTGAAGTATTGGTCCTCCTTCAGTACCAGCTGGTTGTGTTGTGTCATGGGTGGGAGTGGAGGTTTGATGGCGGTGATTGCATTAATAACAGTCAGAGGGCCATCATCATCGTTTTGGGGCTTGGAGGGTGAATTGAAAAAGTATGCCATGGCTTTAGAACCACATCTGCTTCATTTCGTGTATGCACCAAAAAAATAAAATATCTCATTTTCAGTATCTACTGTTGACCCAGATCACATTATTCTCGCGCCCATCCTCTTGCAACTTACAAAATATCGCACGCGTTTGCCACCACTTTACACCATAGTATAAATCCTACACGCAGATGTGCTGCTTGCGTCAGAGCCTCAGCTGTGCCGCATCCTAGGGATCCCCTGTGTGTGTGTGTTTGTGGCTCTGTGTATGTGTGTGTGTGGTCTCTGTGTGTGGCTTTGTGTGTGTGTGCGTGGCTCTGTGTGTGTGGCTCTGTGTGTGTGTGTGGCTCTGTGTGTGTGTGTGGCTCTGTGTGTGTGGCTCTGTGTGTGTGGCTCTGTGTGTGTGGCTCTGTGTGTGGCTCTGTGTGTGTGTGTGTGTGTGTGGCTCTGTGTGTGTGGCTCTGTGTGTGTGGCTCTGTGTGTGGCTCTGTGTGTGGCTCTGTGTGTGTGTGTGTGTGGCTCTGTGTGTGTGTGGCTCTGTGTGTGTGTGGCTCTGTGTGTGTGTGGCTCTGTGTGTGTGTGGCTCTGTGTGTGTGTGTGTGTGGCTCTGTGTGTGTGTTGCTCTGCGTGTGTGTGTGTGGGGCTCTGTGTGTGTGTCTCTGTGTGTGGCTCTGTGTGTGTGTAGCTCTGTGTGTGTGTGTTTGTGTGTGGCTCTGTGTGTGTGGCTCTGTGTGTGTGTGGCTCTGTGTGTGTGGGTGCAAATGCAATAGGTCTCGCATTTGCGAGAGATTAAGCTATTGGCATTGTAAATGACAATGCCATTTATTTATCTGTTTTCAAAACCAACACATAAATAAAAATGTTGTCATTTACAATGCCAATAGCTCTAACTTTTGCAAAGGCGAGACCGTTGCATTGTAAATGCTTGTTTTGATCCTTTAAATGTATTTGGCTCACATTTGTCCTGTCCCTTTTGAGGAGTAGAAGGTCATACGCCTGATGATGGTCTGCTTTAACACTCCTCACTTCAAAGGAATGTAATTTAGAGATACATGTCAGATGGTGTTGAATCCAAGGGGCTTAGTTGCACGACCACTACTAGTACAACCTAGTATAGATTGTATCAAGATTTGCATTCAAATTGTATACTTTGTCTAAATTAGACAAAATTCCTAACTTTCCTCATCTAAAACAAAGTTGATTGTGACCCACATTACCGCAGGCAGATTTGCCAGTTAATCCCTAAACTCCTGCAAATAAATGACAGACTCAAACGCCTGGTGAAACAAAACGTGATGGATTGAATGCTTGAATGAATCTTAGCCTTTCATCAATAATCTGAGCCTCATTCCTGTTCATTTTTTTTTTCATGAACCATGTGAACGCACTCCAAGATCAATAGTGTTTAAATCAATTTTAAAACTGTTCGGCCATACTCAAATGAAACACTCCGCTTAAGATTCTAGGTCACCTCCCCCATAAGGAACACTAAAAAAAAAAACATGTTTCAGCTGTGTTTGTCTCATCAGTGAGGTGCACTTCAAGTCCTGTGACAGAGCAAGCATTGCATCCGTATCTGGGTTTACCAGTCCCACGTAGGGTCCCTCACTTAGAAGTGTTGGATGGATTTGCTCAACACCAATCACACGAGAAAGTCAAGTCAATTAAGCTTTATTCGGTTTGTGAAACACACCTAATAAAGCATTCTAAAAGAATTTGCATAATTTCATTAACATAGCATTTATCCTTTGTTTATGCGGCCCCCTGAAAAACCAATGCATTACGACTGCAGTATCGGAGGTAGTTTCCTGAGGGCAGAAAACCCAAGGAGACGCCGGAGTATACGCAGTAAATATACAGTGGATAGTGTTTGCAAGTGGGGAGGTGTTGTTTTCTGAGGCCAGAAACCACGTGTGGAAGAATATATATCACACAACATGAACATTAATTAAGTTATAACAATTAGTGCAATGTCTCACGACGCATTCCGTGAAAGAGAAGGCGGCAGAGGAGTTATTTACTAATCTATCTCAAGTACGTGATGACGCCAGCACGAGTAAAATTGACATGGATATACATGTGGATGTGAAGAGCTTATTGCGACTTTTAGAAAAAAACAACCGCAGCGAGCTCACAAAATGGTGGGAAGTGAAGTCGTTAGAAAAATACCACGAGGCAGGAAGAATTCCACGGGGTCTTCGAATAATGCTAGCCCAGAAGCCTCTTCTCTTGAAAGAATGGGCGGAGAGCAATTTGGAGGCCTCCATGCATCTCGTGGTTTTGCTCATAAAATATGCCAAAATAGACCCGGACACTAACATCAAAGAAATTGCTTGCATCAACATTGAAATAAGTATGCTAGAAGACCCAAGCAATAAAGATTTTATTGAAAAAAGCATCAGATAAATGAATGAGCATCTGAAAAAGCAAGAAAAGGTCATCAAAAACAGGAAAGTGTAAAATTTGTGCGCAACAAGAATGACTACGAACTGGGGCAGGTATTTACTTAAGCGCGCAAATTTGATTTGTTGCGAAAGCAGAAAGAGGTCAGAGATGAGCGGTCTTAACACGGTCCCACAACTTTGTCTCTCCAAGTTACAGGTCTCTCATTGTCCGAAAGTAGCACTGTCCCAAGTGATTCTGAATCAAATTTGAGTGGGGACAATAACGCATGCTCCCCAGCATACTTGGAGGTGCTAACGTATGCTGAGGAGACGGATTTTGTACGGGAACAGAGAAAACAGTCCCTACGACCGCGGAATATCGAAAGTGCCTCAAACACAAAAGGAATATCAGAAGGAGAGAGAGAAGCAAATGCTGCAAAATTCAAAGGAAGAGGGCAACAGAACAAAAGGTGACAGAAGCGCAAACCGATGTAGACCAAACCATCGTCAACTTAACAAATGAACAGCTTAACCAGGCGGAAAAACAATTGCTTGTTTTGGGTTTAAGTTTCTGTCCTGAGAGCAGTTTTAATTATGGTTTAAACAGGATAGACGTTTTTACATTCATTAGAAAGCTCAAACTAACTAAATATTATACCATTAAACGACAACCCCCCAGAGACCTAGATTCCCAACAGACAGATTTCGGCACCAGCAGGGGATTAGTAGCTGGAGATTTGCCACTTCTGAAAACTTTAAATCTATTGGGGAGTGAAAGCGTTCTCCAGAAACTGTATACCTTATCAGAACACAACAAGGGTTCTCCCAAGAAAAATGCACCATACTTCCAACTGATGAAAAAATTAAAAACCAACTCTTCAGTGATTATCAATAAAAGTGATAAAGGAGGTAATATTGTACTATGGGACAAAAACGAGTACAAAACGTAGGCTTATCGGCATTTAAACAATCAGGAATGCTTTCGCAAAATTATCAGGCTGAGGCAAAGAAAATCAGTAAAAATTGCAAAGATGATCTCAACCAATAGAGAAAAGAAGGCCTAATTAGCAAGGACGAATTTGCATTTTTAAACAATGTTTATCCATTAACCCCTTGGCTGCTGGGGCTATTCCCCTGCTGTGCTGGGGGGAGGGGGCGGGCACAGCGCCCCCATGCTCATGACGAGCTGAGCTCGTCATGAGCTACAGTGCTCCGGTGCGCATGACGAGCTGAGCACGTCACGACCACGCCCGTTTAATGGAACGCTCAGCACAGCAGGGGTATTATCCCAGCGTGCGAGCGTTCCACGGGCCATGACGAGCTCAGCTCGTCATTGTGGTGTCGTGGCTAGGCCTATAGGAGGACAAAATGGAGACCACACGTGTATACCATGGTGGTCAGTACACTGCCTGCCACGCCCAGCGCCCTGGGCTTTTTATTAGCTTTCGAACGTGCCCTCCGTAACTACGTCGGGCCAAACCATTGAACCTGCGCCTGAGGGTAATAAACAACATCGCGGCCAATACTAAGTGTGGGCTATAGTGGTTGCGCCCACCTAGTACGACACTACATTCCTCCTTTACCCTGAGGTGAAAATAGAATAAACATGACATACTATATATCAATACTTCCGATCATAGTCTCTGAGAACTGCAAAATGCAAAAATGGAACAGTCTTACTTTCTCGCTGGTTGGAGTGCATCTTAAACTCTCTCAGCGTCTGCAGCGGGCCACGAAGTCATGGTACTTCTGGGATGGCTTCGGACAGGGGCGCAGATTGTACCTGTTCTGGCTGCGCTCGCCTGACTGGGTTGGAGCCAGCTCACCAGAGTCTATGGCTTCCGCAGTTCCTGGGTAGCTTTGGGCCACCTGTGACTCTTGTTCGCTCCTGGCTGGCGCAGCTGAGACAGCTTCTGGGACTTCCTCCTCGCCGGGGGTGCCCCCCTCCCCTGTTTCTCGTGGGCCTTGGGTCGGTCTTGTGCTTTGCTCTGCCAAGTCGGGGAACCCGTCGTCTTCTCCATTCGAGATCCTTTTAAAGAACAACACATTTCGGGTGACTTTCTCACTCCCCTTCATTGCTGTGATCATGGTGCCATTGACGTTAGTAACAGCCCACGGGTGTAACTCGAAAGGGAGGCGGAACTTTCCTCCGGGGTGGCGATCTCTCACCAGCACCCGGTCGCCAACTTGAATGGGGCTGTCTGCAGCTCTTCTTCGCCGTGAGGCCTCTCTGTTGGATTTCGTTCGACATTCGATGGACTGGTTGCACGGAGTTGGTGCCGATGCCCACCTGGGATGGTGTGGGAGAGTGTCCACAACTGCCCTATTGAAACAGAGGCGACTTGGGGGAATCCCCGTGGTGCAGTGGGGTGTCAGTCTGTACTCTCTTAAAAACTGGAAGAGGGCTAGTTCAAGGTTCTGGCCATCTGTCATTGCGATCTGGATAGTCTTATTTAGAGTTCTCATCAGTTTCTCGACTTCGCCATTGGCTTGAGGCCATCTTGGGGTTATCCTCCGGTGTTTGATGCGGTGTGATTGTAGATATTCAGCTAGTTCACAGCCATTGAAGGGGGGTCCATTGTCCGTGCGTAGTTCTCCTATGAGGCCATGGGTCGCAATGATTTTCTCTAGCTTGGGGATCACTTCAGAGGCTGCGGTGGAGGGCAGGATTTCAATCTCAGGGTACCTTGAGAAGTCGTCTACCACAACAAACATATACTTCCCGCCCGGGAGGCTACCGAAGTCTGCGCTAGCCCGCATCCACGGGGCGGTCGGCCCTTCTTCTGTGATTACAGGTGCTGGGGGGTTGGGCAGGCTGGTCGCTAGGCACACGGGACATCGTTGGATGACTTCTTCGACTTTCTTGTCGAGCCCTGGGAACCAGAGTTTGGTTCGGATGCGATTCTTCGATTTCACAATGCCTTGGTGGGCGCCATGGGCTAGAAGGACTGCTTGCTGTGTGAGGCTGTTCGGCAGTACTAGGCGGGGGCCTCTCAGGAGGCATCCTTCCGGCGAGATGGACAATTCGCTACGGACTTGGTAGAGTGCTTTTAGCGTTGCCTGGGCCTCTAGGGTGCGGAATGACGCTGGGCTCAGGAGTGGTTTCCAGTTTCCTGACTGGATGGCCTAAATGGCGATTTGTAGACAGTCGTCGTCTTTGGTAGCTTGCGTTACGTCCCCTAGGGAGATTGGCAGGGGTCTCGAACGCTCCACAATCATTCTGACATACTCTTCAGTAGCGTCGGCTTCTGCGGCTTCTGCCTCGGTGACCGGGCGGGCATGCCTCGACAGATAGTCGGCGGTGTTCCTGGAGCCCGGCCGGTACTCCACTGTGAATTGGTATTCCTGGAGCTGGAGCACCCACTTCTCGATGCGAGGGGGGGGGTCGTGAGGATGACCCTTGGAATAGGGGAAGAAGTGGTTTGTGGTCTGTTATCACCACGAAAGGGTGTCGGTATATGTAGATATGGAAGTGGCGGCACCCCCATAGGATGGCGATGGCCTCTCTTTCAATCTGTGAATATCTTTGTTCCATCGCAGTGAGGGTCCTGCTTGCATACGCGACGTGTGCCCACTCTCCGCACGGTTGTAGTTGGGTCAGGACCGCGACGAGGCCGGTTGGGCTGGCATCCACCACGAGCTGGGATTCGTTGCGAGGGTTGAAGTAGGCTAGAGTTGTGTCTGCGGAGAGTGCCGCTTTGGTTTTCTGGAATGCTTCTTGCTGCTCCGGCCCCCACTCCCAGGTAGCTGTGGACCTCGTGAGGTCACGAAGAGGGCCGGTGAGGTCTGACAGGTCTTTAATGAAACGTCCGCAGTACGTCACCATCCCAAGAAAACTGCGGACAGCGGTCACTGACGTCGGGGCGGGAGCATCATGGATGTCTTTGACTTTGTCGGGGTCTGGTCCAACGCCCTGGTCAGAGAATCTGTATCCAAAAAAGCTGATGTCTTTTCGAAGGAACTCGCACTTCTCCCTGTGCAGGGTTAGGCCCCGCTCTTGCAGTCTGGCAAAGACAGCTTGGAGGCGTCGGATGTGTTCGTCCAGCGTCGCCGCGTGGACCAAGATATCATCGCTCACGTTCAGCACGCCTTCCAACCCTTGCAGGACGTTCTGAATGATGTTCTGAAATACTTCGGCTGCGCTGGATATCCCGAAGTTGAGTCTGGTGTATCTCCACAGGCCTGCATGGGTGGAGAAAGTCGTTATCGGGAGGGAGTCCGGGTGCAGAGGAATCTGGTGGTATCCTGACCTCAGGTCCATCTTCGAAAACCACTTTGAACCTGACAGTTCGCCGATGATATCATCTATGGTTGGCGTCAGATGGCGTTCTCTCTTGATCGCGAGGTTGGGAATGCGCATGTCCACACAAATCCGTACAGCGTCCGGTTGCTTCGGTTTCTTGGCTACCACAATGGGCGACACCCATGGAGTGGGCCCGATGACTCTTTCTATGATTCCGGCCCTCTCAAGCACTCTTAGTTCAGCCTCTACTTTGGGTCGCAGGTGGAACGCTATGCGTCGGTGCCTGAGGGCTACTGGAGCGACTGAATGATCTATATGAAGGCGAATGGCGGGTCCTCTCAAACAGCCAATCCCGTCAAACAGTGAGGTGTGTTGCAGCACGAGATGGTCGAGGCTGTGGGCTTGGACTGTGAGGGCGAAAGTGAATCAGCCCTAGGTCTTGGGCAGTTCTGCAGCCAAGCAGAAACCCGGATCCCTCTTGCGACACATAGATTTTGGTGTTTAAGTGATGGGAGTCACGTGATACTGCTGTCCGGAAAACTCCGCACAGGCGGAGGGGTCGACTAGTGCCGTAGGCGTACACCTGCACCCTCGTAGGATGGAGTTCTGGTGGAGCGTCTAATGTCCGGTATACGCTGGCTGCCCTTAGGTTGATCGTTGCCCCTGTGTCGATTAGGGCTGCCACCGCTTGATCTTGCACGTTTACTGTGCACATTGGTTCTGCGGTTGGTGTAGCGGCCAAAGTGTTGAGCATTCTCACCACGTGGACGGACGCTGCGTCCGCTTCGTCGTCGTCCATGTCGCTGTTGGCGGAGATGTCTGGCAGTGGCTCTATTTGTCTCACTCTTCGGGGTGGGCCGTTGGACTTTTTTCTCTGTGATGATAGGCATACACTCGCGAAATGGTTGGCTTTTCCACAAGCGCTGCAGATCTTTCCTTGTGCAGGGCATGTCCCGTTGTGGGGTGTCGCTCCTCCGCACCATACGCAGTTGCGGTCGTGGGGTGAATGAGCTGGGCCTGGCCGTCCTCTTCGAGGTGGTTTCGTGCGCGTGTCTGTGGCACTGGTTTTGATGGTGCACACGGGTTCAACTTTGACTGCGACGGTGGGTTTTGGCTCCATATGCGCAGCTCTGGCTTTCGATAGTTCCTTAGATCGCCCTAGCGCTAGGATGTCGCGCATGGACATGTTGTCTGTTTCCAGGACTCTTTCTCGCAGTTTCGAGGAGGCACAGCCTTGTATGAATTGAGCGCGGATCTCGTCATCAGCGTCCGGGAGTGTACATGTGCTGGCTAGCTTCTTAAGTCTTGCATAGAATACATCTACTGACTCTTCTGGGAGCTGGCGGGCTTGGCGGAGTAGGAACCTCTCGTAATCCGCACTGGCGAATGGCTCGAAGTATACCGTTATGGCGTCGCGTAGCGTGGCGTAGTTCCGGGGCGGGCCTCCCTCTACCACGTCCTTCGAGATGTCGTGTATAGCTTCCCCTCTCAGGTGTAAGAGCATCGCACGCCGCCGCTCGACTGCGATGTCCGCCGCCACAAAGTAGTTTTCCAGGCGTTCCACCCATTTCCTCCACCGAGCAGCTTGGGATGGAGGCGTGCCTGTGACCGCAAAGGGTTCCAGTGGTGGGACGGTGGCCATGGCCATCGTGGAAGGTGTGGGGGCTCAACAGCCAGAGGCACCTTGTCACCAGAGGGCCAGGAGTCCAGGAGCAAGCAGGGGGCGCCTTCAAGCGACTTCAAACGGCAGTAGGGAGGCTCAGCAGCGTTGCACGCGCAATGCGTGGGGAAATGGCAGGGTACCACACGCGAGATGCGTGGGAGACAGCAGGAGCCGTAGCGTTGCACGCGGGATGCGTGTGAGGAAGCACGCTGGAGGCGCGCGGCAGGCCCGGCGGGCAGGCGCGGTTCTTCGGGCGGAAGCAGGCGTGTGCCGGAGCGCGGCTGGGGCACTGCGGCAGTGTGCACGCACCTGAGGCCGCGGGGCCGACTTCGCTGGTCGTAGGCGGCGGGGCCGCCCGCTGGCAGGCTTCGCGTGTGCAGATCCCCCCGATTGGAGATGCTGGAAACAGCGGTGCCGGAGGGGTGCGGCTGGGTCGCCGCTTGACGAGGCAGGGTGCTGCGTGGCCGGGAACACTCCGCCGGCGGGCCGCGCCGAGCTCGCGGGGCGGGCACGTCGCAGGGGCCACCGGGGCAGGTTCGCCAGGTGCAGAGGGGCGGAGTGAGGCACGCGGTGGGGTGGCGAGACCACCTCGTCGCCAATGTGGTGTCGTGGCTAGGCCTATAGGAGGACAAAATGGAGACCACACGTGTATACCTTGGTGGTCAGTACACTGCCTGCCACGCCCAGCGCCCTGGGCTTTTTATTAGCTTTCGAACGTGCCCTCCGTAACTACGTCGGCCAAACCATTGAACCTGCGCCTGAGGGTAATAAACATCATCGCGGCCAATACTAAGTGTGGGCTATAGTGGTTGCGCCCACCTAGTACGACACTACATTCATGAGCACCGGAGCACCATGGCTCATGACAAGCTGAGCTTGTGATGAGCATGGGAGAGGTTAATGCCTACTATGTATTTTATACCAAAAGTGCAGAAAGGGGTTAGTCCAGTACCTGGTAGGCCCATAATATAGGGCAGAAAATGTAGTTTTGAAAATACATCGAGGTATGTTGATTACTATCTTCAAGAGTTTGTAGCTTCCCTGCCTACATATTCAAAGATTCTAACGATTTCCTCATACAGCTCAGCGCCCAAATATGGTCTAATGAGTTCTTGTTTCTTACTTTAGATATCACATCCTTGTATACCAGTATAAGGCACCAAGATGGCATTAATGCAGTAGAGTTTTACCTCAAAAAAAGACCAATCGAACTATATTCTCATTACAAAGTTCTGCTAAGCATGATCAAATGGTGCCTATATAAAAATATTTTTACATTTGAGAGGGCCATTTTTCAACAGCTACAAGGAGTAGCTATGGAGGCATGCTTCTCCCCCAGCTACGCCTGCCTTCATGTGGGCTAGTGGGAGGAGCATGTCCTGTGCAAAGAACATTGCAATGCATGGGAAAAACATGTGGTGAAATGGTGGCGATACATTTTTGACATTTGTCATCTGGCGGGAGTCAGTCAGTGAAGCCGAGGAATTTGTAAATAAATTGAATATTAACAACATGAATTTGCCGTTCACGGCATACATAGAACAAGCCAGTACCAATTTTCTAGACATCAAAGTACAGGCCTCCGCAGACCCAATAGAAGCCATCCTATACCGTAAGCACGCCGCCGGTAATACCTTATTGCCTCCCCAGACCCAATAGAAGCCATCCTATACCGTAAGCACGCCGCCGGTAATACCTTATTGCATGCAAAGAGTTTTCACCTGGCACACACGATCATCAGCCTTCCATACAGTGAATTTCTTCTATCCGCAAAGCATGTAGCACGGAAGGGGATCTTATGTATCATCAGCAAGCAGCAAAACAGAGATTTCTTGAAAGAGGCTATAACACGCTTAAACTAGATGCAGCCATGAAAAAAGCCAACAAAATGAATAACTAGATTTACTGAAAGGTGCGAAGCAACAAGTCAAAGCCAAGCTCCTACCTAAACAGGGCAGTGGTGAGAATATCAATACAGATACTACGTGTAGACTAATCACCACATACAGTAAACAAGCCCAAGAGATCAAAGCCATAATCATGAAACAATGGCCTATAGTTTTAACTGACAGTACCTTGAAAACAGTGCTCCCTGAGAAACCCACTTTCACTTTTAGAAAAGCATATTCCATGCATAAAGATTTGGCCAAAACTAGTCCAGAACTGGACAATAAAACCAGTTGGTTGGTTCCAAAAAAAGTGTAGCACCTGTCGTGCTTGTAAATTCGGTCTCAATACCAGTTCATACACTATGCCTTTCTCTTCTACATTCATAGAGTTAAAAGGACATTACATGTGCAGGTCAGAATATGCGGTCTATGTTTTAGAATGTAACTGTGGCTATAAATCAATAGGCAACTCCAAGTTACAGGTATATGTTCGTATCTTGCAACATCTACGGGCCATCGTAAATTCTGATCCAACGTACCCGGTGGCCCTACATTTTATATCAGAGCATGGGAATCATCTTAAATGTTTGAAATATTTTGTGATAGATACAGTCCCACCAGACAAGAGAGGAGGAAATCGAGAGAAAAGGCTACGTCAATTAGAGTCAAAGTATATTATCAAGCTTGACACCAAGTACCCACACGCCCTTAACACAGGGGAGGATATGCATAACTTTTTATAACTTTATCCCTCCACTAGAACAATATCAATTTATGCCTCCTTTTAGGGTACCGATATTTGTCCGATATCTTTTCGCTAACATCTTTATCCATGGTTTTTTTAAACTGGTCATTGATAGGCTTTAGATCTGTTGCAAGATATGAAAAGTGTTTGCCATTTTTAAAAAGGTTTTATGATACGGCAATGCTTAGGTCTCTGTTATACCTGTCAGAGGATAATTTATTATATGGTTGTAAATTGGTTTATGATTATAAAAGGCCATACAAATAACACCTATCCAGTCCTACAACTTTGCTTTGAATCAGTGGCTTTAACAGTCTATTTGTATGGTATTTTGTCTTAAAATCTCTATAATCAGTGTATATACTTTTTTAAGGGGGCTCCCTACGTTAAGTATAATGTGGCGTTTACATGCGAGTTCTATCTAAATTATAAATAATTTCTCGTCTCTCCGCCGTGTGAAAGTTTTTTTTTAATATTCATTACCCAGCCCTTTCGACACTTTTTAAGATGTATGCACTTTGCACATATGCTTTGCACAGTTTGACTATATACGAGAGCTATGTTGTTGAATCAGAATAGTTGATGTGGCCATTAATGGTATTTAATTTTTGCACATGCAGTATTTGCACAGACATTGTTACTTTTATCAACTGTTTATATATAATATGCATTAATATTTATGTCTATGTGGCTTTTAAAATGTACAAAATAAGACCGTTTTCAATGAGTTGATGCAGCATAGTGATTTCATCATTTGTGCCATGATATTTACGACTATTGATGTGATGCTGTATTCAATTAATTTATACAAATTGAAATGATTTACTAATAGAGGTTTTTATATGTGATAATAATGTATCAATTACCTAAATGTGTTTTATTGACTTTGTACAGTATTAAGTCACATGAGGTAGTATTTTTTCTAGCTCTAACATTTTTATCACATGTACGGTCAGGTGGTGGGAGTATCACAAATAAAAACTCTACATGTACGTATTGTGGTCATGTGACGAAAGGCTAAGAGGCCGAAACGCGTCTTGAAGGAGCTTTGCACATAACTTTAAATAAATAAAACAATATCTGGCTCTAGATTAAGAAGTTTTCCGCACCTGTTTTTGTGCGTCTAGTGCACAAGGGAGTGTATATATATATATATATATATATATAACATATATATATATATATATATATATATATATATATATATATTTATATATTTATATATATATATACTTCTAGTTAAGTAAGCATTTCAATCAGAAATGTGTTTTTGTGTTGCTAATAACTTTGGCACCGTTAGACAAATCTCCACAAAACTTTCCAGAAAAGTGCCCTTTGTTGCCTAGTTTGTGCATGGAATGTTTCGGGAAGATTCGTCAAGCGGGGGCGAGAAAAAAAGAGGTACCAAAACGCAATATCCTGTGCATTTTCCATAGACGTCTTTAAGAAGTACTACTAAAAAGATTGTTGAACAGAATTACACCAAATTTTGCAGGAAGCTAGATCTTGGCAAACAGATTGTGCTTTGTGTGAATTGGTGTAAATCCATCTAGTAGTTTTTGAGAAATGAAGGTTTAAAAAATATTTGTGTACCTGCATGGTTGGGTCCGCAAGAGGCTTGCAAAAGTCTTGCAGGAGCGCCAATTTAAAAATAAAGCGTTCTGATTGGCCCAGGGAACTTTTTTCCCCTTGGGCCATCTCGCTCCTGTGGGAGTGAGCGCTCTGATTGGCAACATGAGAGAATATGTGCGGTCTTTAGCATTGCATGGCGAGAGCGCAAATTATAGTTAGATTTGTTAACTAGAACTGGTGAATTTTTGTGGTTTCCTAGTTCAAAAAGTTAATGTTGTTACTGACTTATTCATCTAACTATAATGTTACTTTTACCTTTTCATTTTTTCTTGTGAATTTCAATTTTTTTCTTATTTTTTAACCAAACTGGTTTTTTTTTATCGCACCTAACTATAACGCTACTTTAACCTTTGGTGTTTTAAGTGGAAATAAAAAAAATTATATATATATAATATGGTTGGTAACTTTAAGAAGTTGCATATTACATTGCTTTAAATGCACATTTAGTTACTTTGTAACTTTTCTCGTCCTCCCATGGGCTAAACACTTTGTAAGCAGTAATCCAGTTTCAGGATTGGTCGTATCTATAGCAAAGTTCAGCATCTGCTTAAGATTGTTCTGAAATGCACAGTTCAATACCTGCTTAAGGTTCTGCAGATGAGACATGTTAGAAGCGGCTGTCTCTAGTTGGCAGAGGTATACACTTCTGACAAATAGGGACACACCTTTTCTAGTCAGGGCAAGGGGATCACACACTTAGATAACCCCTGCTCACCCCCTTGGTAGCTTGGCAAAGCAGACAGGCTTATCTCAGAGGCAGTGCGTTAAGCATTTATGACCACATACAGTAATAAAGTGAATACACTACAAAAGGACACGACACAGTAGTATTATAAAAATAAGGATTTTTATATAAGGCTTAGCACAAGACCAAATAACGACAAAATATACCACAGTCTTAATAAATACTCTTGGAAGGAAAAATAATAGTTGAAGCACGGTTTCTTCTTAGCACAAAGTCTTTAGTATCAAAAGCAACTCTTCTTCTCTAAAACACAGTTCTTGGCAACAATGTAACCCACATGGGAGTCACACGACGTCGAGGCAAAGTTAATCCAAAGGTTCGGCGTCGACCGCGAGGAGCGCTACGTCGAGCCCGGAGTCGCACAGACCCCCACAACACAGTACCTTGGAAAAGTGAAGCACTCGATGATCAGCGGCGTCGAGATGTCCGGCGTCGCGTCTTCGGCGTCGATCGGGCCTCGGAGTCGGGGCGATCTGCAGCGGCGTCGACCGAAGTCAGGCAGGAGCAGCGCTCACGAGGTGAAGCAGGATACGGCGTCGTCGATGTTGCAAGAGTGAGCAGCGCTCACTGCGTCGAGAGGGCTCGAAGTCGATGCGATCAGCAGCGGTGCCGACACAAGGTCACTTGGAGCTGGAGCCGAACTCACTACTCACTGGCGTTGTTGCCGGCGTCGAGGAAGCGGGACACGGGAGCCGTTACTCACGATGTCGCGCTGAATTCGGCGGCGTCCGGCGGCGTCGAGATTGCTGGATTCTTTCAGAGGTGCTGGATTCACAAGTTCCAGCAAACAGCACTTTAAGCAGATGAAGTCCTTTAGCCCTGTGACTTCAACAGGAGACTGGCACTCTTCCAGCCCTTGGAGATTTTCTTAGCAAAGATTGAGAGTACACACACAGTTCCTCTCTCCTGGTTCCTTGGCAAAAATAAAGAAGCAATGCAGGATTCCCCCAACAAACAGCACTCTGGCAGAAGGGGTAGGCAGTCCTTAGATCAGTAGGCTTCTTGTCATTGGTTCAGGTTTCCTTGTCAGAAGTGATTTAAATTCTTGGTTCAGGGGTCCTTCTCTTATACCCCTTTTTGGCTTTGATCCCTTTGTCCATGCAGGGGAATTTCCCCCCCATCTTGGGTTTGTTGTGGGTGTTGCCAGGCCGAAGCACCTGGCCTATTCACTGTGCAGGGCAGAGTCTTCAGCCGCCCAGCAATAGCGGAGCCAGCATTGTCACTGGTAGGGGCAGGGCCATCAAGTGCCCGGCAGGAGGTGGGCCAGGAAAGTCCCAGGCAGGCACAGTCATCTGCCGCCCGGCAGGGGGGCGGAGCCAGCATTGTATCAGGCAGGGCAGGCTATCAGGAGCTACTCTTCCCCTACTCTCAATGCAAATGCCCCACTCATCCCACACTGACTCATTCAGACCTCTGGAGCCACCCAGCTCCTGTCACACGCACACCAGAACCAGCAGAGACCGGTAGACAGTTAGACAAGAAAATAGCTACTTTCTAAAAGTGCTATTTTCAAACAGAGTCCAAAAACCATCCACACAAACGGATGCGTTATTAAACCCTGAGTTCAGGGATTCCAAACTCGACATTGCACCATGCTCCCCGAGCCCGCTAGGATTATAGCATTAATAATCCTGGCAGCCCATTCTAACTTATGGAGAGCAGGTTACCTTACAATAGTGAAAAACGAATATGGCTGTAATTCACTATTAGGACATGCCAACCTTGTCAGGCTTGTCCTACCTTATGCTTACAATGCACCCTGCCCTTGGGCCTACCATAGGGGTGACTAACATGAAGTTAAGGGAAGGTTTAGGGACTGGCAAGTAGGTGTACTTGCACAGTCTGCGTGACAGTACCAGACTGCACGTGGTCTAGCAATGGTAGACCTTCAGACATACTTTTACTAGGCCGCTCTTGTGGGTGGCACAACACGTGCTGCAGGCCCACTAGCAGCATTTGTATTTACAAGCCCTGGCACTCCTGGTGCACTCTACTAGGGACTGACAGTAAACCAAATAAGCCAAACATGGAATTCAATCAATACAGCAATTTCACATAGGGAGCACTTGCACTGTGGCACTGATCAGCAGTGGCACAGTGCCCAAAGCAATATACCAGCAAAAACATTGTAACAGAGGAGGCAAACAGAAAAAATGGTGGAGAGACTCATGCCAATGATGCCAGGTCTAACACGTGTCCCCTCCAGCTGAAATGTGGGGAGAACTACCCTTACCCTAGGGAGTCCTCATCACTAAGGCGGAAAAATCTGGACAGACCATCAGCATTGGCGTGATCTGTGCCAGGGCGGTGTTCCACCGTGAAGTTCATCCCCTGTAGGGAAATGGACCACCTCAACAGCTTTGGATTCTCACCCCTCATCTGCATCAACCATCTGAGGGGCCTGTGGTCTGTCTGAACCCGGAAGTGAGTCCCAAACAGGTAGGGTCTTAGCTTTTTCAGCGCCCAGACCACAGCAAATGCTTCTCTCTCTATCGCACTCCACCTCTGTTCCCTGGGAAGTAACCTCCTACTGATGAAGGCTACAGGTAAGTCTCGGCCCTCTTCATTCACCTGAGCTAGAACAGCCCCCACGCCATGCTCTGAAGCGTCCGTCTGGACAACAAATTCTTTAGAAAAGCCGGGTGCCTGGAGTATGGGTGCTGTGCACATTGCAGTTTTCAGGGTGTCAAAGGCCGTCTGACAGGCGTCAGTCCAGATCACAAGTCGTGGCTGCTTCCTGGAAGTCAGCGAAGTCAAGGGGTGCACAATGTTACCATAATCCTTGACGAACCTCCTGTAATAACCTGTGAGACCCAAGAAGGCTCTCACCTGAGTCTGGGTTTTGGGCGGTGCCCATGCCAGGATGGTATCAATCTTGGGTTGCAGGGGGGCCACCTTGCCGCTCCCTACTTGGTGCCCCAAGTACACCACTGAACCCTGCCCAATCTGGCACTTACTGGCTTTGATTGTGAGGCCTGCTCTGCGCAGGGCCAACAACACTTCCTGGAGGTGGCGCAAGTGTTCATCCTAGCTGGCGCTGAACACTGCGATGTCGTCCAGGTAGGCGGCACTGAAATCCTCCAGTCCAGCCAAGACCTGGTTGACCAACCTCTGGAAGGTGGCAGGGGCATTCTTCATCCCAAAGGGCATAACCCGGAACTGGTAGTGCCCATCTGGTGTGGAGAATGCTGACCTCTCTTTTGCCCCATCAGTCAAGGCGATCTGCCAGTACCCAGACGTTAGATCAAACGTACTAAGGTACCGGGCAGCCCCCAACCGATCTATGAGCTCATCAGCTCTGGGGATGGGGTGCGCGTCAGTCTTGGTGACTGAATTGAGTCCTCGGTAATCCACACAGAACCGAAGTTCCGGTGAAGCACCAGGCGCTGCAGCCTTTGGGACCAAGACCACTGGGCTGGCCCAAGGACTGCTAGAGGACTCAACCACCCCTAAGGCAAACATTTTGGAGACCTCCTCCTTGATGTATGCTCTGACCTTGTCAGTCACTCTGTAAGCCTTGTGCTTCACAGGAGTGCTTTCCCCGGTGTCCACATCATGGACACACCACTGCGTGACACCAGGAATCAAGGAGAACAGATCAGGGAATTGTCCCAACAGTTGGCGACAATCCTGCTGCTGCTCAGGGGTCAGTGTGTCAGAGAGGACAACACCATCCACTGACCCATCTTGCTCTTTTACATACAGGAGGTCAGGAAGAGGCTCACTCTCCTCCATTCCAGCATCTGTAGCTAGGAGCATGCCCACTTCGGACCTTTCTAAGTGGGGCTTTAAACGGTTGACATGCAGGACCCGCAAGGGGTTCCTGGGAGACTTCAAGTCCACCATGTAGGTGACATCGCTCTTTTTCTCCACAACCTCAAATGGTCCAGTCCATCTGTCCTTGAGCGCACAAGGTTCCACAGGGGACATGACCCAAACTTTTTGTCCAGGCTGAAGCTCTACCAGAGTGCCCTTCTGGTCGTACCACCGCTTCATCTCCTCCTGGCTGGCCTCCAGATTTGCCTGAGCAAGATCTCTGAAGCGCCTAGTCTGGTTCCTAAAGGCCAGCATGTAACTGTATACATCCTGGGGAGGTTTCCTGGGAGATTGCTCCCAGCCTTCTTTGACCAGACTCAAAGGTCCTCTTACCGGGTGACCATACAAAAGCTCAAAGGGGCTGAACCCTAGAGACTTTTGTGGCACCTCACGGTAAGCAAACAACAGGCATGGCAAGAGGACGTCCCATTTACGCCTCATTGGTTCTTCAAGACCCATAATCATGCCTTTAAGGGTACGGTTGAATCTTTCAACCAACCCATTACCTTGAGGGTGGTAAGGAGTGGTGAACTTGTAAGTTACCCCACACTCCTTCCACAAAGACTTCATATAGTTGGAAATGAAGTTGGTGCCCCGGTCTGACACCACCTCTCTGGGGAACCCAATTCGGGAAAAAACACCCATCAGTGCCCGTCCCACCACGAGGGCCGTCACTGTTCTGAGAGGGATGGCTTCCGGGTACCGTGTGGCATGGTCCACCAAGACCAGGATGAACCTGTTGCCCAGGGCTGTCTTGGGGTCCAGGGGCCCAACGATGTCAATCCCCACCCGGTCAAAGGGGGTACTGACCACGGGAAAAGGTTGGAGGGGAGCCTTCTGCTTCCGCCCGCTTTTCCCACTTGCCTGGCAAGTTTGACAGGTCTTGCAATGGATATCTGTATCCCTTCTCATCTGAGGCCAATAAAAATGGGTGACAAGCCTGTCATAGGTCTTGTCCTGCCCCAGATGTCCAGCTAAAGGAACGTCATGAGCCAAACCCAGTTGGAAGGCTCTGAAGCGCTGGGGTACCACCAGCACACGGGCTGACCCAGGCTCAGCAGCCTTAGGCTCGCTATACAGGAGGTCGTTCTCCCAGTAAACAAAATGTGACCCTGACTGATCACCTGAGGTTTGGACTGAGGCCTGCTGTCTCATACCCACAAGAGAAGGGCACACTTTCTGTTCTGCACAGAATTCTTCCCTGGAGGGACCACCATCCTGCTGCCAATGGGTCAGCTCGGGCAGGTCTCCCAGTTCAGCAACTTGTTCACCTGTGGGTTCCAGGGCATACCCCTCAAGGTCTGCCTCCTCCTGGACCACGGGAACTACGGGGGACGGTTTCCCGCGCCCCCTGCCTCTTCTCTTCACAGCCGGGTCCTGGGTCATACTTTCAGGCTCCAGAGCCCCATCAACACCCTTACTTGCTGTCATGGATCGAGTGGTTGCACACATCCACTCTGGCACACCCAACATTTTCAAATGTGTCTCCCTCTCCACCTTAGCCCAAGGGGAATCTTCCAAATCATTGCCCAGGAGACAATCAACAGGCATGGCGGGCCTTACAGCAACTTGAAGAGTACCTGAAACTCCCCCCCATTCAAAGGAAACTTGAGCTACCTCACACTCTCTCTGGGAGTTGTCAGCAGCTATCACAGGGTAGAATGCGTGGGGAACTACCTGCTCTCTGGACACCAAGTGACACTTGACAGCTGTCACACTCGCTCCGGTGTCTCTGAGAGCTTCCACTCTATGGCCATTAATGGTCACCCACTGCCTATATTTCTTAGTGTTACTAGGCAGCGGGGGTGGAGGGACCAATTCCATGTCTCCTAGAGAGACCAGGGACATCTCTGCGGGACCCTCCCCACCATGGGCAACCATCTCCTCCCCTCCCAGGGCTACACTCGCCAACTGACGGGGGGCGGCACGTGGTGGTGCACTGGGTGGTGCACTAGAGTTCTTCAAGGGACACTGGGGATCATAAAACCGGTGTCCCACCTGCTTACAAGCAAAGCAGGTCATTGGGCCCCTACGAACAGGTCTACCTGTTGGGGCCTCTGATTTCTTATCTGGGAGAGGCTGGGAACCCTTCCCTTGGTTCCCTTGGGGATTACTTTGGGGCCCTTTCTGGAACTCCTTCTGTTTACCCTTGTCCCCCCCCACTCTTCTGCTGGGGACCCTGCCCACCTTTGGCTGAGTCTCCCACTGGACCCTTGTGGACCCTGGTACTGACCCAGCGGTCCGCCTCTTCAGCAAGTTTTCTAGGGTTAGATATCTTGCTATCAATAAGGTGCTGGCGCAGCTCTGGAAAACAGTTATTAGACAAGTGCTCCCAAGCAAACAAATCATAAAGAGCATCATAACTTTCCACTTTGCTGCCCTTTACCCAACCATCCATGGCTCTGCAAAAATATGACACATATTCCACCCACGTGGTACCAGGCAACTTCTTACATTCTCTAAAGGCCTGTCTGTACTTTTCTGGGGTTAGGCCATACCTTAACATTAAAGCATCCTTCATATGAGCATAAGACATCCTATCCTCAACAGGCATGTCTAACAGGGTATCTCTTCCCTCATTCACAAAGCGACCCCACAACCCCGCTCCCCAATCCTTCTCAGGGACCCGGTGGGCCAACAATGCTAACTCATATGCTTTAAACCATTGACCAATATCCTCATTCTTCTGAAAATCTTTGATCACATCTTTGGGAAAATAAAACCTACTTTCTGCAGGCACAGATGGGATGCTGCCACCAGAGGGATTCAATTCTAACTCTTTAGCTTTGAGCTCCAACTCCCTCATCCTGGTATCACGCTCAAAAGCTAACTTCTCTCTTTCAAACTCTAACCTTTTGATCTCCATATCAGCTTCTCTCCTGCCTCTTGCATTCTCTATTTCCAACTGCCCATTTATCTTAAGTTTTGCCATTTCCATGTTGTAAGCTCGCTCTTTCTCCCTTTCTTCTCTTTCTTCAGGAGAAAGACCTTTGGAGGAAACACTGCTGCCAGGAGGGGATGTGGGCCCATTCACTGGCACCTCCTCCTCCCCTTCCCCTGGCGGTACCACCACCGCATCAGAGGGATCTCTGGCCTCTACCCAGGCCTGCAATGCTTTGAGATATTCTGGTTTGTTTTTGCAGCCTGTGGTAGGAACTTTAAATTGCTTGCAAAAGGATTTCAGATCCTTTAACTGATAGTCGTTGATCTTACTCCTATCAAATTCCTCCTCAACAACAGGTGTAGTGCCTCCAGCATTACTCATGGTCAAAACTGGCAGTTTCAAAAATCAAGCTTCAGGAAAGCGGAGAACAAAAATAGAATATCCAACCAAAACAGATTGTGGCTGCGCTATGGTCTGCTTTCACTATGTAGCGCACACTAATCACTGCACATGGGTCATAAATGCAAAGTTCAAATCCTCACCGCTGACCCACCAATGTTCGAAGCGGCTGTCTCTAGTTGGCAGAGGTATACACTTCTGACAAATAGGGACACACCTTTTCTAGTCAGGGCAAGGGGATCACACACTTAGATAACCCCTGCTCACCCCCTTGGTAGCTTGGCAAAGCAGACAGGCTTATCTCAGAGGCAGTGCGTTAAGCATTTATGACCACATACAGTAATAAAGTGAATACACTACAAAAGGACACGACACAGTAGTATTATAAAAATAAGGATTTTTATATAAGGCTTAGCACAAGACCAAATAACGACAAAATATACCACCGTCTTAATAAATACTCTTGGAAGGAAAAATAATAGTTGAAGCACGGTTTCTTCTTAGCACAAAGTCTTTAGTATCAAAAGCAACTCTTCTTCTCTAAAACACAGTTCTTGGCAACAAAGTAACCCACACGGGAGTCACACGACGTTGAGGCAAAGTTAATCCAAAGGTTCGGCGTCGACCGCGAGGAGCGCTACGTCGAGCCCGGAGTCGCACAGACCCCCACAACACAGTACCTTGGAAAAGTGAAGCACTCGATCAGCGGCGTCGAGATGTCCGGCGTCGCGTCTTCGGCGTCGATCGGGCCTCGGAGTCGGGGCGATCTGCAGCGGCGTCGACCGAAGTCAGGCAGGAGCAGCGCTCACGAGGTGAAGCAGGATACGGCGTCGTTGATGTCGATGTTGCAAGAGTGAGCAGCGCTCACGGCGTCGAGAGGGCTCGAAGTCGATGCGATCAGCAGCGGTGCCGACACGAGGTCACTTGGAGCTGGAGCCGAACTCACTACTCACTGGCGTTGTTGCTGGCGTCGATTGGGCCCGGCGGCCGGCATCGAGGAAGCGGGACACGGGAGCAGTTACTCACGATTTCGAGCTGAATTCGGCGGCGTCGAGATTGCTGGATTCTTTCAGAGGTGCTGGATTCACAAGTTCCAGCAAACAGCACTTTAAGCAGATGAAGTCCTTTAGCCCTGTGACTTCAACAGGAGACTGGCACTCTTCCAGCCCTTGGAGATTTTCTTAGCAAAGATTGAGAGTACACACACAGTTCCTCTCTCCTGGTTCCTTGGCAAAAATAAAGAAGCAATGCAGGATTCCCCCAACAAACAGCACTCTGGCAGAAGGGGTAGGCAGTCCTTAGATCAGCAGGCTTCTTGTCCTTGGTTCAGGTTTCCTTGTCAGAAGTGATCTAAATTCTTGGTTCAGGGGTCCTTCTCTTATACCCCTTTTTGGCTTTGATCCCTTTGTCCATGCAGGGGAATTTCCCCCCATCTTGGGTTTGTTGTGGGTGTTGCCAGGCCGAAGCACCTGGCCTATTCACTGTGCAGGGCAGAGTCTTCAGCCGCCCAGCATTGTCACTGGCAGGGGCAGGGCCATCAAGTGCCCGGCAGGAGGTGGGCCAGGAAAGTCCCAGGCAGGCACAGAGTCATCAGCCGCCCGGCAGGGGGGCGGAGCCAGCATGGTATCAGGCATGGCAGGCTATCAGGAGCTACTCTTCCCCTACTCTCAATGCAAATGCCCCACTCATCCCGCACTGACTCATTCAGACCTCTGGAGCCACCCAGCTCCTGTCACACGCACACCAGAACCAGCAGAGACCGGTAGACAGTTAGACAAGAAAATAGCTACTTTCTAAAAGTGCTATTTTCAAACAGAGTCCAAAAACCATCCACACAAACGGATGCGTTATTAAACCCTGAGTTCAGGGATACCAAACTCGACATTGCACCATGCTCCCCGAGCCCGCTAGGATTATAGCATTAATAATCCTGGCAGCCCATTCTAACTTATGGAGAGCAGGTTACCTTACAATAGTGAAAAACGAATATGGCTGTAATTCACTATTAGGACATGCCAACCTTGTCAGGCTTGCCCTACCTTATGCTTACAATGCACCCTGCCCTTGGGCCTACCATAGGGGTGACTAATATGAAGTTAAGGGAAGGTTTAGGGACTGGCAAGTAGGTGTACTTGCACAGTCTGCGTGACAGTACCAGACTGCACGTGGTCTAGCAATGGTAGACCTTCAGACATACTTTTACTAGGCCGCTCTTGTGGGTGGCACAACACGTGCTGCAGGCCCACTAGCAGCATTTGTATTTACAAGCCCTGGCACTCCTGGTGCACTCTACTAGGGACTGACAGTAAACCAAATAAGCCAAACATGGAATTCAATCAATACAGCAATTTCACATAGGGAGCACTTGCACTGTGGCACTGATCAGCAGTGGCACAGTGCCCAAAGCAATATACCAGCAAAAACATCGTAACAGAGGAGGCAAACAGAAAAAATGGAGGAGAGACTCATGCCAATGATGCCAGGTCTAACAAGACACACATGCAGCTTCTAGGTTCACTGGTTGCACAGTCCTCGACGGAGGTCAGTCAGAGCCTCTTGACATCTGCTGTGCCACAACCTAATTCAGGGGCTCAAAGGCAAGTAGCAGCGGTGGAGAAACATGTACCCCGTGTGCTGCAGGTACTTGACCAGGGACTGTTCACCACGGTGCGGCATGTGTGGCAGTCGGGCCTCACATTGACATCTGCGTCACTGAAGGAAAGAAAAGATGCACACGACATCTGCCTGGCTTCACCCTACAGTGTTTTCAGTGTGGCTCAAGAAAAGTTCCACAGGATTCGTGATTGGTTTAAGGCACATGAGTTTATGCACTGACAGCTGTTGTTGTTTTCCACTAGCAGTTAGTGTTCCAGTTGGAGTGTGATCGTAGGCTTTGATGTCGGCAGAGCCAGTTCTTCTGGACTCCTCAAGGAAGCACTCTGGAACACTTGACCTGTGCGCTGGATCAGGTAGTACTTATTCAGGTGTTGCTTTGTCAGCCCAAAGGTTAACCTGCTTGCGCTGGATTGGCCCTGTACCATAGAGTACAAAAGGTCCTTCCTGCTCCATCCAAAGGTTGTGAATTCAAAACTAGACATTTACCTTGATTTGCCCCGATTACCGAAGGATTGGGGGTAATCTGGTTGGAGCTCAGCGCAGCATGTAGGTAGATGGGGGGGAGGCAGCACTGGCTGTCACAAAATCATATGACCTGCTACAACCATCTATGGATGCTCTCCATAGAGAGACTAGACCGGGATGCCCAATCTCCCCCCTGATTTTTACCCTGGTCCTTCATCCCTTTATTATGTGTTAAAGGTGATCCCTTGGTAGGTGGAATTAGCTGGGGGGAAACCTGGAAGGAGTGTTTCTTAATAAGCCAATGATATCATGTTCACATCACCCATCACTAGATCCAGGCTGATGCAGATCCTTCACATTTTCGGGGAATACTCTGGATACACAATTGATTAGAATAAGTCACTCGTTTCCTTACGGGTCCCAGACCCCGCCTGCAGGGCAGCATAAACATGCCGATGGTCGGAGAGGGGTTTAGGTATTTGGGCATATACGTAACAAAAGGATCCACAGCTTTTCTATTGAAAAAAACTGGCTCCTATCCTAGATTGGTTTGCGGCTGAAGTTCAGCAGAGGCAGAGCAGCGATGGTCAAAGTAATGACACTATCAAGGATGATCTATACCCTCCAGAATTGGAACCCAGGGAGTTCTTCCTTAAGACGGAGGCAACGCTTAGACTCCTCCTCAGGAACAGCAGTCCACCACAATTAGCTCTACAGAAATTAAGGCAAGGGATATATGAGGGAGCTATAGGCCTGCCAGATATACAGAAAATACTACTGGGCCACGCAATTAGCAGTAATTAATGACTGGTTTTTTTGCAGATTCGGATGAGCCGATGGTGATTCTAGGGAGACTGGCCTGGGGCAGGAGGGCTACGATGGGACGCTGTACAGGGCTAAGACCTCACTGAGACTGTTGGTGCATACAAGATCTTTGGTGCATATTTGGCAGGAGACGACTGCCTATCTGGGGTGGCGGGGATGACTTACCGAAAGGACGCCCCTGTGGGTGGGTGATATGTTGGCCGATGGGGGGGAAGTTCCGGGGCTTTGGGACATGGGATCTTATTATCCGGATTAGGAGATGTGTGGAGGAGGGATGCACTACTTGAGCTGGCCGGAATTAAGGACAAGTGTCAGCTTGCACAGTTGGAAACCTATAACTATATTTAATTCAGACACGCCTTGGCAACGCACATCCCGCGGGGGCACAGTGCTTGAGAATCTCTCCCTACTGGAGGACTGCATACTCTCAGGGCCGTTGCGTAAAGCTGCCCCAGAATACAAACATATTGGACTGAGCGCAGGGAAATGAGGACTGCGACGGGATGCTCCATAACTGATGCAGCTAAGCGCAGCTTCTTGAACATCTGGGGGGACGATTCCCCACCCAGGTACATCAAATTGTGGCTGTCCCTTGGCTTGGGAGTAGCCAAAAGCAAAATAGCTCGAAAGTGAGGGGTGGGGGTCAAAACAGTCCCCAGAAGGGAAATGAATGGAAGAATGATATGGACTGGTGCATGTTGGCAGAAAAAACGATCTGCCAAAGCATGGGTTGCCCCCAAAAAATGGGAGAAAGCATGCTCTCCTTGGTGAGACTATAGAGGGCTGGTGTGAAGGGACGTTGGGCCATGTCTCCCTGCCAGGATGGGGTGCTTATGAGGCGACATTCATCACCTGATGCATCTAATGTTTCTGAATGACTGATTTGCATGCCCCTTGGAGACTATAGTTTCATGCTTGAACCCTGCCGACAGTTTTATTGTTTCTGTTCGGTTTTGAAAAGCAAAAAAACATTTTTTTTTTATACAACCACCTATGGAGTACCCCACCTCCTATGTACCCAGGCAATCTCGAGCACTCCACATATGACTGGGGATTCTGGGACACTAGCCAGGACCTACTTCATGGATTAACCAGGGAAAGCTGGCAGGCAGCCACCCACATGCCTGTATCCCATTGATGTCAGCTGCTGCCAATCGGAATGACCTTACCAAGCCAGGTTGAACACAGTGACACTTGGGGTGCCTCTGTCAACCAACACAGTGTAGAGCTTGGTTGGTAAGCAGCATTTCGAAATCCTGTTCAGCTCTTGTCAGGAGAATTGCGACCTGGATCTCCTGCCCAGGACTGCATACCAGGTCTGTTAGGTGCTAAAATGAGCATCAGGTTGTCATGTGTTTCTTAAAATACTCGCAGAAGAAGCATACTATCTAGTCAGGTACCTTACCGAGTCCTCCCACACTTGGTGTATTTTCGTAAATTAATCCTCAGGGTTAAAACAAAGACTCCTTTTATGTTTTACTTGTGTTTAATTGTGAGGCTATCATGTCTCAGGTAGGACTAGCTACTTATTGAATAGTTATAAGGCAATAAAATGTAAAAAAAAAAAAAAAAAGTAACTTGTGCTATGTAAAGCGCTCTGATACCTGATTCGGTTCGGGTCTAGTTCGCGCTATATAAAACTCTGCAAAAAAAAAAAAAAAAAAAGCGCGAAATCTTATACCTACATTTTACCCACCTAAGTCTGTTGTTAATCCTATTTTCCCTAGTAACTGTTATTAAACCTAGAGAAGTATCCCTTAATTGTTTCATGTCACATTCCGTTTGAAATAAGTTTACAAAGACGTACCATGTTAGTAAAGTTAATATTTGAACATTCACTGCTGCTTGCGTCATGCCACTGGCTCTGATCATTTGTTCGTTAGGAAAAGCTTCAGTGCTTTTTTCTAGTAGAACTATTATTTCCTTTGATTAGGGACGTGTCTACCGACCCCATGTGTTGTTCTATTTAAGTTTCATGGCAGTGCCTATCTTGAATATTTTCTTTCTGAAGTAAAATCCAGTTCTGTATAATTCTGTTCAGTTATTTTAATCCGCTCCGCGAAGGGTCATTGCACCCAAGAGATGTACTTGCCAAATTATCCCTGACATTTTTTTGAGGTCGTGCTCTGGTAGATTTTGATAAAAGGTCTTTGCAGCAGATATTCAGAAGTGAAATGTAACCTCTCCTTCAACCTCTTTTATTTCTGTTGCGCATCGGTTATCTAGTGTTATTTTTCTTCTTCCTTCGTTGATACCAACACGGGGTGCCATAGTTTGACCCCTCACCAGAAAAAAACAAGGGTCACCACATGACCCAAAATATCATGGGTGTTACCAGTTTATATGGACAGTTTGCAATGGTCCGTGTACAGTTGTTCTGGTGTTCTGCTTAGGTTGATGCTGTGATCATTGACTTAATTGTATTCATTCAGGTGCAGTCCATCATTTCGGACACCAAGCAACTGGTGGACGATGTTCTTGGCACAGCACCTCCTTTGGTCATCTGAGCAGCTCCTGTCCGATCTGCTTCATTCAGACGCGGTCTCCTTTTTTATCACAGCAGGGCACTGCCTCGTTCAGCACCTTGATTCCTGTTGTGATGTTGCATCCAGCTACGCACAGTCTGCTTTCCCTTGTATTGTATTGTATTGTGGCATACTTATATAGCGCAACCTGTCACCACCAAGGGCATCCTGGCGCTTTGACCCGTACTCAATGAAAACAGTAGCTCAGCCTATCCTGGGAAAAAGATGAGTTTTTAGAGCCTTTCTAAAAGATAAAAGGTCTCCAAGGCTTCTCAAGGATATAGGCAGAGAGTTCCAGAGTTTGGCTGCCGCTACTCTGAAAGAGCGGCCCCCCATCCTCACTCTCTGGAATCGTGGAACTACCAGTAGCCTGGAAGACGAGGAGCGTAAAGCTCTAGATGGACAATACCAGGCAAACATTCGCCGCAAAGGAATGGGGCCCAGGTCATGAATAGCCCTAAACACAATACACGCTGCTTTGTAGCGCACCCGTAGATGAACTGGCAGCCAATGAAGTTCTTGCAGTGCTGCCGTAGAAGAACTGTGATAGGGGCGAGAGAGGGCGAGTTTAGTAGCGATATTTTGCACCCTTTGCAACTTGCCCAAGAGTGTTACCGGGGCCTCCAGAAGTAGTGCGTTACAATAGTCAAGTCGACTTAGGATGGTACAACGCACTACTTCTGGTCTGGCTTGCGCAGGGAGGAGAGGAAGGACCTTGCGCAGCATACGAATCAGCATCATACATGTTGAAGAGATCTTATTCACATGTAGATCCAACTGCAGGTTAGGCCCAAAAGTGACGCCTAAATTGCGCGCTGATTGTGCCGCAGACACCGTCTCTGAGAAGGACGGAGGCCAGAAGTCTACTGGGAGGTCGCGAGGAACTCGATCAGTGGAACAGTGTAAAACCTCCGTCTTTGTTCCGTTGAACTGTAACGAGTTCAACCGGAGCCATTCCGCTGTCGCCTGCATGCACCGATGAAAGGTCTCCAGTGTGACTGCATCCTGTCCCTGCAGAGAGAAGACCAGCTGGGTATCATCTGCATAATTAAATGCAGAGATACCGAAGGTTTTAATGAGCTGGACTAGGGGGCGGAGGTAGACATTAAAGAGTATGGGGCTGATGGCCGAGCCCTGAGGTACTCCTTGTCCCACTCTCCGCTCCTCTGAACTGAAGGGGGGGTAGCGAAACCCGTTGCTGACGGCAGTCCAAGTAGGAGATTAACCAATCCCTGGCCTTGTCCCTGACCCCGCATTCCTCCAGTCTAGAAATCAGGGTTGGATGGCTGACCGTGTCGAACGCGGCCGACATGTCGAGCAGCACCAAGAATGCTGCCCGACCACTGTCGACTCGCGCCCGCAGATTGTCTAGCACGGTCACCAACGCGGATTCCGTCCCATGCGCTGGGCGGAAGCCGAATTGCGTCTCATCCAACCAGCTGTTCCCTTCTAGGAAACTGGACAGAGCACGGGTGACCAGCTTTTCCATAATTTTAACCGGAAAAGGGAGCAGGGAAATTGGCCGATAGTTAGAGAGGCAGGCAGGGTCGAGCGTAGGTTTTTTTAAAAGCGGGGATACCACTGCCTTCTTCCAGCAGCTTGGAACAGTAGCTGTCTCAAATGACTGACAGCAGATGGCATGCAGGGGCTGGAAGAGGTCCTCTTGAAACACCCTCCATAGTCTTGGAGGGAGAGGATCCAAAGGCGAGCCAGAAGAAATCGTCAGGGCTAAGTCGCCGAACTCCTTCAAGGATGGAAGGGGAAAACTACTCAGCTGGGGTCGACTGGCCTCGCTCGCCGGAGCTCCCAAACTGAGGGCCGGCTCCAAGGAAGGAGAAAAGTGACTTCTCTGCTGGGGTCGACTGGCTACGGTCTCCGGAGCTCCCAAGCAGAGAGCCTGATCCAAAGTGGGGACAGAGGGGCCGCTCAGCTGGGGTCGACTGGCCTCGCTCGCCGGAGCTCCCAAACTGAGGGCCGACTCCAAGAAAGGAGAGAAGTGACTTCTCTGCTGGGGTCGACTGGCTACGGTCTCCGGAGCTCCCAAGCAGAGAGCCTGATCCAAAGTGGGGACAGAGGGGCCGCTCAGCTGGGGTCGACTGGCCTCGCTCGCCGGAGCTCCCAGACTGAGAGCTGGCTCCACAGGAAGAAGGGGAAGGCTGCCCTGCTGAGGTCGACTGGCTGCAATCGCCGGAGCTCCCAAGCAGGGAGCCGAATCAGGAGCTGCGAGGGAAGAGCAGTTCAGCTGGGGTCGACTGGCCGCAGTCGCCGGAGCTCCCAAGCTGAGGGCCTGATCCAAAAAAAAGAAAGGAGGGCTACTCAGCTGGGGTCGACTGGCTTCCGCCGCCGGAGCTCCCGAGCTGGGGGGCTGCTCATCTAGTCGGGGTCGACTGGAGGGCGTGACCGGAGCTTCCTGACAGAGATTGGTGGCCCTCTGCAGGGGTCGACTGGCCATTTCCTCCGGAGCTCCCTCCTCAGTGGTGGAGTTCCGTGGGTCCTGCAAACCAGCTAGGATTTTACGGATTTTTTCCTCAAAGGCATCCGCAAGAGAGTCACAGAGAGCTTGCGACGAGGGAACGGCACTAGCCACACACGTAGGGTGAGCCAGGTCCTTAACGATTTTAAAAAGGGCCTGAGCCTTGTTTGGGGCCTGATTCAGAGTGAGTTCAAGAAAGGTCGCTTTCGCTATCTTAATTTGAGCTTTATATTTATGCATAGCAGACCTAAATGCAATTTTCTCGGAGTCTAGGTACTGCTTCCTCCAGACCCTTTCCGCGCGTTTACAGTCGAGTTTAAGCTGGCGAAGTTCGCTCGTGTACCAAGGACTAGCTCGGTTCACTCTCCCTCGCGACTTCCGAAGGGGCGCTAACTTATCCAGCGAGCTAGCTATGGACTGACAGAAAAGGGTATAACTATCTTCGACTGTATTGCCAAGTTTGAAGTCCTCATCTAAGATGTTCGGCAATGGGACAGTGTTTAGGATGCGGGACCACGGTCTCTCTAGCTTAGCTAGAGGTAGTCCAGCCTTACGCGAAGAAGGGTCCTCCGACCAAAGGGAAAACCTGATCAGAAAGTGGTCCGTCCAATATTGGCACTTGATGTCCACGAATGATGCCCATTGAGGATCCGCAAACACCAGGTCCAAAGTGTGGCCTTTCCGATGCGTGGAGGCATTCACCAGCTGTACTAAGTTGATATCTGTACAGGCTTGGCTAAGAGAGAAAAATGCATTGTCCAGCGAGCTGCCTGCCCACAGATTGAAATCTCCAAGAACTAATAACCTGGAGTGGGAGCTGGCAAGTTCATAGATCAGGTCAATGAGAAGAGGAATGGATGGTGCTGGTCCCGGGGGACGGTAACAAAGAACACCCGAGCAGCAGATCGACTCCTGCTGTTTGACTGAGAAACCCATCAGTTCAAATCCCGGTACCTCTCGAATCTTTAACTGGGAGAGGGTGAGCGAGTCTCTATGAATGAATCCAATTCCCCCTCCTCGGTTAAGTGGGCGCGGTGAGTGACTAATTTTATATCCTGAAGGGCAGGCTAAGCCCAGCTCGACCTCACAGTCCTCCCGAGTCCACGTTTCTGTGAGAAAGAGGACATCGAGCTGTTCAGACTCAATGAGGAAGGCTATTTCCGTGTGGTGCTTACAGAGAGATCTGACATTAAGCAAACCACAGGTGATTGGCTTGGAGGTAGAAGGTCTGACCGGGTCCTGCCCAGGTCTGAGTTCAATAAGCTCACTCCGGGTGTAAGCTATACGGTTTGGACCGGAGGGGCCAGAGGCAGCGGCCCTAAGCGCGTCCGTAGCGCGAACGGGCGCAAACGGGCTTACCTCTGGCGCACCTCCGGCGCCCCTACGGCGCCCCCGCTGCGCACCGTCGCTGCGCACTTGTCTAGCGGCCATCTTAAATGGCCAGCGGGGTGTCACGTGGGTCCTGGCAGGGCGAGTGTCTCCCTCACCAAGATGGCGCTGAGAGTGGAAGGACTTCTCCCCACTCCAAGATGGCGCTCACAACCGGCGCGATGATGCTGCAGAGCCCCCGAGTCCCTTCTAGCCCACAAATGTGGGTGTGTGGCGAATTATGGTGCGGGTAAGACTCCCTTATTTCCCCCTAAGCGGTAGAAGAATACTAGTTAAAAGCGCGAAGCGCTCGGCGCAATTTGCATAAAACAAGGCAAGTGAAGCTTAAAATTCTACAGCAAGGAGCGATATGCGCGCAGCGCTAGAGCAGCGTTAGCACTAAGCACAAAGTCAAGGTCTGCCTGAACGAGGTAGGAGGTCCTACTGATAATACCTCCTCCTCCAATGCGTGGGTCCTGGCAGGGCGAGTGTCTCTCCCTCACCAAGATGGCGCTGAGAGTGGAAGGACTTCTCCCCACTCCAAGATGGCGCTCACAACCGGCGCGATGATGCTGCAGAGCCCCCGAGTCCCTTCTAGCCCACAAATGTGGGTGTGTGGCGAATTATGGTGCGGGTAAGACTCCCTTATTTCCCCCTAAGCGGTAGAAGAATACTAGTTAAAAGCGCGAAGCGCTCGGCGCAATTTGCATAAAACAAGGCAAGTGAAGCTTAAAATTCTACAGCAAGGAGCGATATGCGCGCAGCGCTAGAGCAGCGTTAGCACTAAGCACAAAGTCAAGGTCTGCCTGAACGAGGTAGGAGGTCCTACTGATAATACCTCCTCCTCCAATGCGTGGGTCCTGGCAGGGCGAGTGTCTCTCCCTCACCAAGATGGCGCTGAGAGTGGAAGGACTTCTCCCCACTCCAAGATGGCGCTCACAACCGGCGCGATGATGCTGCAGAGCCCCCGAGTCCCTTCTAGCCCACAAATGTGGGTGTGTGGCGAATTATGGTGCGGGTAAGACTCCCTTATTTCCCCCTAAGCGGTAGAAGAATACTAGTTAAAAGCGCGAAGCGCTCGGCGCTATTTGCATAAAACAAGGCAAGTGAAGCTTAAAATTCTACAGCAAGGAGCGATATGCGCGCAGCGCTAGAGCAGCGTTAGCACTAAGCACAAAGTCAAGGTCAAATATATAATAATACGATTTTGCGGCTGCTGCATTTTCCACATTATTACAGAGGTCCTGCTCATGGTGCACTGTTCGGCAGGATATAAAGTCACAAGCTGGCACCTGCACATACATGCAAATGATTATCAACATACAGTACAATAGCACCCGTCAAGTCTGGCTATGCTCAATCTTATGTGAAATGCAGTCACCATCAGGTGACCCATCATGAATTCCGAAATCAGAAAATGGAATCTCTAAACATGGAAAAAAAACTGAGAACCGAAAAAAACAGCTGCCAAAAGGGAAACAAAATGGTAAAACTTCAAGACAGAAACCTTGAAGTCCTACCACACAACATTCAAGAGTGTTGTGTTTCAGGAGTGGTTTAACACACACATGCAACTCTACCTCTGGCTGTGTGGTCATTGGATATGGCTGAGTTGCACAGGTATCAAAGATCTTGCCCAGGTTTACTATGTCTCAGCCTAACTTAATTAGAATGGCCAATACATTTTAGCTCTAACCTTAAAGGGCAGTATTTTCTTCTACTAAAAACTACCTTAAAATAAGTTCGACCTCCTGATGAAGTAAATTGACAGTTTTTAATGTCTACTAATTTTGTACAAACCTGCCTGCTGCAGCTCCACGTGTAACAGAGTCATAAGTTGGAATATCAACAATAGGAGTTGACTGCACAACATGTAACATCGACTGCCCTGCAAACCCGGGGCAGGATTTGTTTTACCGTGGATTTGGGTTACTGTTAGTCTTACTTTTGCCAGGACCCCTCTGCTACCTACGATAGTTTGGGTTGTTTCTTCTACTGAAACACCGTCGGGTGGTAGCAGCTGCTGTGTGTTTATTGAGCAAACCAGCTAAGAAATCTATACCTCTCATGGCTCTTTTTCATATTTAGTAAGAGCAGGGAACAGATAGCTCTTTTAAATTGCACTGACTGCTGAAATCACCTTTATTTTAAAGCGCCGTATCTGCACCACCTTCCCTATTCAGCAGATTGCATGCTGACGTAGGCAAGGTTCCCCAGCTGCAACGACGGGATTGGCCGGTGGTCTGAGACACGCCCACTACCGTAGCCACGCCCCCTTTGGGTTAAAACGCGCGCTGATCACGAGCGCAGCGTTTGTATAGTTATAGCTCTTGAGGCACAGACGGGAGCAGGGAACAGATAGCTCTTTTAAATTGCACTGACTGCTGAAATCACCTTTATTTTAAAGCGCCGTATCTGCACCACCTTCCCTATTCAGCAGATTGCATGCTGACATAGGCAAGGTTCCCCAGCTGCAACGACGGGATTGGCCGGTCGTCTGAGACACGCCCACTACCGTAGCCACGCCCCCCTTCCGGCTTCTTTCTCTTCGGCTACAAAGTATGTGTCCCTACCGGAAGCGCAGCGGACGAGCGCAGCGGGCGCGACGATTGCGCGCCGAAGGCGCGCAAAAGGCAAGCCCGTCTGCGCCCGTCCGCGCCAAGACCGCGTCGGGCGCAGGGCACTCTGGCCGAGCTTCACTGCTCATTAGGTATGACAGAGGGGAATTACTGGCTTTAAGGCCTAAGTCAGGTAAAACGTGTATGAGTGAACCCTCCCATGGACCACCTTTGGGGACCCTTCTCATGTACCAGCTGTCGATGGACGGCCCCTTGGATATACCCAGAGACGCCCAAAAATGTCATTCAGCAAAATTCTAGTAGCCCCAGTCTTAAGGGAGGCTTAATAAATGCCCGTTCACTGTGTTGTCACAGTCAAGACATCCATGATCTAATTATGGATCATGACCTCGACGTTCTCTTCATAACAGAGACGTGGCTTAACGACTCTTCCAATCCTGATTTGGCCACTGCACTCCCACCTGATTTCACCATCTTCAGACAGGACAGACCAATCGGACGTGGAGGGGGAGTTGCACTTATTACAAAAAAGTCCCTCCCATGCCACACGTTTGACCTGGGCATACATAAGGGAGGAGAGAGTATCGGATTCTCGATTAAGCTTAATGCCTCTACCTCTTTCTCGGGGGGCCTAATATACCGCCCACCAGGCAACGCGACCCCCTTCCTAGACTCCCTGGGTGACATCCTAGGGCCACTCATGTTACGTTATCCCCATTTTACTTTGATGGGGGACATGAACCTGCAATTGGAGTCGCCCGATGACCCACACGCCATCTGCTTTCAGCACACCCTGAACATCTTCGGCCTGAAACAATTGGTGACTGCCCCTACCCATCAAGCCGGCCACACGCTTGATGGCATTTGCTCCAATTTAGGCACTATGACCACGTCCGCACCCATTCCCCAAATTTGGACAGATCATATTTTCATCCCCTTTGAAATCCACCAAAGAGAGCAAACTCCTCCAACAAAAAAGCGATCTTCACCAACTTTCGCGGTAAATTGGAAAAAGGTTACTGATTGCATTAAGTTGGGACCCTCAGCTATTGGTGCAGGCACCAAAGCCGGTGGGAAATGCATCTGTAGACTCACGCAATTTCCATGACTGGATGGAACAAATCATCCTAGAAAACTCAAATCCTAAAAATGGCCATGCCCAGTCCTCCAGAAGGAAACTGAGTGCTCCGTGGTATACACAGGCTTTAACAGAGAGCCACCTGCTCTGCAGAATAAAAGAAAGGAAATGGAGGAAAACATACGATGAGGCATCTAAAATCATCTATATCCATCAGAGAAAAGTACATCTCTCAAGTATAAAAGCCGCCAAGAAAGACTACTATATCAAAGTCATTAATGACGCCCACCAGAAGCAAAGTACGGTCTTCTCTATCGTAAAATCATTCATCCACCCCAAGGCCCTTCAACCTGAAATTCCTCCATCGGAAACTCTATGCAACCAAATTGCAGATTTTTTCGAGGAAAAGATCACAACCATCCAAAAGGATTTCCTTCCGCCCTCAGCCACTTTGATCTCAGAACCACTTAATCAGGACGTAAACATTCAACACACTCTGGGCTGTTTTCAACCTGTCTCTCTCCAACAGACCCGTAAAGCCATCCTGGCCTGTAAATCAGGGGCACCTACGGACTCATGTCCTCCCCGTATATTGCATCATTTAATTGATGCAGTTAACCCTAACATCAACGCGATCGTAAACGCGTCTCTAAACACAGGGGAAGTCCTAAATGAATGGAAAAAAGCCATCGTGAAGCCCCTGATGAAGAAAACCAACAAAGCAACAACGGACTTGTCGAACATGCGCCCAATATCACTCCTGCCAGTGTTGGGAAAGATCACGGAACAGATGGTGTATCATGAGTTAAAAGCTTTTGTGGACGAACACAACATCCTCCACCCACAACAGTCAGGTTTTCGTCCCAGACATTCCACCGAAACTGCCCTGATTGAACTCACTGACTCCATCAAGTTCCTACAGGATGAGGGCAGGAAAGCTGTCCTCATCCTGCTTGATCTCACGGCAGCGTTCAACACCATCTCTCATGTCATCATGATTGATAGGATGAGAGAGATTGGCGTGACAGATACAGCATTGGCTTGGATAATATCCTTCCTGACTAATAGGTCCCAATCGGTATCTTTGGGTCCCCATCTATCCAGCGAGAAAACCATCTCATCCGGCGTGCCGCAGGGGTCCATTTTAAGCCCATTGCTTTTTAACATCTATATGGCACCCCTCCTAGCTGTGATAGTCGCATGGGATCCTAGTCACGTCTTACGCGGACGACACCCAACTTGTCGTCTCGATCGACAATAATTGTACGGACGTAGAACAGAGGTTCCAGAATTGTCTCAAGGAGGTGTTCCAGTGGTTAAGGAAGAACCATCTGAAATGCAATAGCGGAAAAACGGAAATCCTCCCACTAGGCAAAAACCATCTCTTCTGCTCTAAGGACTGGTGGCCAAAGGATTCAGCGGCCCCGCCTAGCTCAGTGGTCTCTGCGAGAAATCTGGGAGTCCAATTTGATGCGGCCCTCTCTTTCGATGAGCATGTCAGAATCACAGCTGGTCGTTGTTTCGGCCTCATCAAATTCCTTAAATTTGTTTTCGTTTTTCTCCCCATTGCAGCTAGGAAATCTGTTGTGGTCGCTCTAATACTCTCACGACTCGACTATTGCAATGGGTTGATGGCGGGAGTAAAAAGGGCCACTCTGAAGAAATTGCAGAGTATACAACATGCTGCGGCAAGACTAGTTCTAAAACTACCTAGGAGATCCTCAGCTTCCGCAGCTTTGAATGTTCTTCATTGGTTGCCACTGCATAAGAGAATTCTCTACAAACTTCTATTTACAGTTTTTAAAGCTTTGAAAAACACAGGGCCAAAGTATCTCGCCAAGCGTTTTGTGCACTACGACCCAGTGCGCTGCCTGAGATCTTCTAGTGGTAACCTCACCAAAATCCCGAGTTATAAATATAAAACTAGGGGAGGAAAAACTTTCACAGTCTTGGCAGCTAGGGCATGGAACAGCTTGCCACTAAACCTAAGACTTATCGACTCTGAAAGTATATTCAGGAAACACCTGAAAACATGGATTTATCAGCAATCTGACAGTTCTGTGATGGCAGCTATCTAGATGTTCCACCAAATTTCATACACACGCTCAGCGCCAAGATGCTCCCTCCGGAGCGGTAGGTTGCGCTCTATAAATACTCACAAATAAATATCTGCATCTTCGTTGCCGTCTTTCCCAGGCTTGAACGGTACTAAATTTCCTATATGCCAGTGTGGTCTCCATCAATTGGAAAGGAGAAAATAGCTGTCAAATGGGGCTGGGGTTGAGCGTGATAAAGAGAAATAGTAAAGAGACAGCACTGTATTAGTGTGAAAAAACATTGCTTCATCGTTTCAGTCCCTCATCCCATTGGTTTACAAAGCTCAGTTTCTTCAGGCTTATGCAGGGGTTACCTCCCGGACAATTAACGTGATCATATGAACACCCATCTCTACACTGCAGCACATGGCTAGCTGTCACATGTTTTAACTTCAGTGTTTCCTCTTTTTAGAGCCATCATACCATTAATCTCCAGTTGTAGCAGTTCCACCCTGCAGTCTTTGCCTGTGGATCTAGTTTTTTGTCTGGAAAGATGAGCACCTTTACCCTCCTAAGCAATGCATCTGTTTTTAGCAGCAACAGTCAGGCTGAATTCTTTGTTTGCATTGCTTATCACAGTGGATACAGTGTTTCCGTTCGGATTACAGCCCCAGTCCTCACCACTTATTCTCTCACCTCCATACAATCCTCTCTTGAGAAGTAGTAGTGCATAGGCATGGCTTCCTATTTAAAGAACTGTTGGATTCTCTCTGTATATAAATGAGCGGATCATATCTCTACCACAAAGTACCGTACACAAAAAATCACTCTTTGTTGGTTCTACACATCTTGGTTGCAAAATCCTTCTTCTAAAATACCTACCAACTTTCAAGATGTAATCCTCCCTCAACACAGCCACATTCCATGACAACTGGAAGCGCGCCAAAGTCAACCCCCTCCTAAAACAAAGCCCTCCGCAGACCTGTCAGACTTCAATAATTTCAGGCCCATCTCACTGCTTCCTTTTGCTGCCAAAGTCATCAAAAAGGCTCTCAACACCCAGCTAGCACGCTTCATAGAAACCCAAAGCATCCTTGGCACCTATCAGTTCGGATTCCGCAGTAACCACAGCACCAAGACTGCTCTCCTTGCTGCCACAGACGACATCTGCACCCTCCTCGACCAAGACCACACGGCAGCCCTTATCCTCCTGGACCTATCATCAGCCCTTGACGGTCTCCCACCGCACACTAGCCACCAGACTCCTCGAAGCAGGCATCCAATGAAAGGCCTTAGACTAAATACATTCTTTCCTATCCGGCAGACCACAGAGAATAAGATTCCCGCCCTTCCTCTCAGAACCAACAGAGATCAGATGCGGAGTACCCCAAGGATCCTCCTTCAGACCAACACTCTTCAACCTCTTCATGGCCGCCCTAGCAACCATCGTCCGAAACTACGGTCTTGACATAGTCTCCTATGCTGATGACACTCAGCTGATCCCCTCCCTCACCAAGGAACCCAACATCACTGGCACAACTTCCAAAAAGGGATCAAAGCCGTCACAACCTGGATGAACACCAGCTGCCTGAAGCTCAACTCCGAGAAAACCGAAGTCCTTTTCCTCGGCTCCACCACCTCCGCATGGGACAACACCTGCTGGACCCCCACCCAACCCAACGGACCACGCACTCAACCTCTGCATCATATTCGCCTCTTCACTCACATTGTACTGCCAGATGAGCGCTGTATCCTCCACATGCTTTAACACCCTCCGAATACTTCATCAGACATTCAAGTGGATCCCCTAGGACTCCAGGAAAACTGTCACCCGCACTAATTTCCAGCAGATTGGACTACGGCAACTCCCTCTATGCCGGAATCAACAAAAACCTCCACAAACTCCAGACCGTCCAGAACGCCGCAGACAGACTTATCCTTGATATCCTACGACATGCCCACATCACCCAACACCTCCGCGACCCCCACTGGCTCACCGTCGAAAAAAGGATAACCTTCAAGCTGCTCACACCCGCCTACTAAGCCCTCTAAAACACCGGACCCCAATACCTCAAGGACAGAATCTCCTTCCACACCCCCAAGAGAAACCTCTGCTCAGCCGACTTCGCCCCAGCCACCGTCCCTCGTTTCTACAGGACCAGAGCTGGTGGAAGATCCTTCTCCTACCTCGCAGCCAAGACCCAGAACGAACTGCCCCTTCACCTCTGATGGAGCCAGACACTGCACCAATTCAGAAGGGACCTCAATACCTCGCTCTTCGAATGTTCATAACTAAGCTGCTCACTCCAGTGCACCTTGAGACCCTCACGGGTGAGTAGTGCGTTTTACAAAAACCCCGATTGATTGATTGAACCTTCTCTTGAACATTCTTTCTTTGGGAAATGCATCTAAAATCTGAAACACACTATCTACCCAGGTCAAATAAGGGCCCTCCTTTTTAATGTTCAACAAATGTCTAAACATATTCTTTCTCAGAACTTTTATTTCATAATCTTGAGAATAAATTAACCTTGCTGTTTTTCCCTTAAGATTAATGTTTGAATGTTTAATATTATGCTCTCTCAGCTATGTTATGCAATACTGTTTTACTCTTCCCTATGTGTCTGTAACATTCACTCACTTTAAAGTTTACCCTCCTATTGTAACGAGATCTGTGGGTCTCTTCGGTGCTATAACAATAAAAACTAAACAGAATAGATTTGTCCCTCATCTACTGACACACTTTAAGTTAGCTGTATGTGATCCTTTTTTAGGCATAATTCAACAAGTTGACGTCTAAGACCAATACTGTGTTGACTGACTGACTGACTGTGTAGGGTCATCCTTCTTATATTTTGCTCAGTCGACACTTTTACTAAAGACATGTACTCCCACTTACACTCCATCACCCTAATTTCATTATTGTTGAAGGTCTTTTGGATTAGGAATTCAGCCTGAAATCAAGATGCGTGCCCACTTATTGACCATACTTGTGGTTTACTGGTGATGGTCATCCCTTGCTTGGTATCCAGGCTTGAACAAATTCTCACCACCTTTCTTTACCTTCCCTTTAGTTCTCAATTGGCCACATTTAGCTGTCCCAACGCTCATCTAGAGAAAATGTGGGCTCTCCTGTTGGTCAAGTATGCTCTGGCAGCAATTCTACATTTTTTTTGTGTGTGCAGCTTTTGATGGGATAGTTCTAAGATTGCCCTCTCTTGGATCCCATCTGTTCGATGGCTTACCTTATCTTCGTACTGGGTTCCTTGTTTGCCCTTTTGCTCCCTTTACTTTCTGCACTCTTCTCCTCACACACCACTAGAATACACACTGAAAAACAGAGTTGATTAATCTTTGGTTTCAAAGTCCATTATAACAAGTCACACGAGTTTCTGCTTTAGGAGACATTTCTTGGTCAGGTCCCTTTTTTCTTCCATACGTTTAAAATGCTAAGGCACTCATTTAGAGTTTGGCTGAGCAGGAGCTCTGCATTAAGCTCCAATTTATTTTTTTAGAAATAAACATCTACTTTGGGGGTTCGTTTGTGAAAAATGAAAGGAAAGAAGAATGTATAGTAGGCCGCTTGGCATTCAGCTTTGGCAGATGCAGGCTTGTAAAGACATCCCTACTGACAGGGATCTCAATATGGGGCAGGTGGGCCTCTGATGGGTGAGCAGAGGAAAGGGCCTCTGCCACCTAAGCAGGCAGGCATGTCGAGCACCAGAGGCTCAGTGAGATCCCAAGCCTTGTCCTAAGTGAAAAGGCAGTCCTAAATCTGCAAATCTATCAGGCTAGGTAAGTAACACTTACCAAACTAAGAAAGTGGTCAGTGCTTTTCTATATGACTCAATGTATATAGCAAAAGAAGCAGCAGTGCGCTCTTGTGGGTACCATACAAGTATCCTTTCTTTTAGGTTGTCCATAAATATCTATCCGCTTGCTCCAAAAAGATGTCTGATCATAGGACTTTGGAAATGTGATCAGTGCCCTCTGTATTCCACTCTCCATACTGTTGACCGTTTCTTCAGTTGCATTTAGTAGTCATTATGCACGCTGCGGTGTTCTGTTGAACCTACAATTAAATCATGTCATTGTCTACTGTTATCAGTATTTTCAAGTATGAATATTCAAGGTCATGTTTGTGTTGTCACCATCTTTGGGCTTCTTCTGAGCTAAAGCTTTTGCCTGGGCAAATATATTTCCATCTTAATTGAGTAATTAGATCTCTAGAACATCTTTGAATATTCCAGTGTATGTTAGCCAACAAGCATCTGCTACTCCATCTCCCAGTTTGGGGTCAAGATGAAAGTTGAGCATTTCTTTAATGAGGAGGTTTCGGAAAAAATTCTAAAAGTGAGACACTTCATGTTTTTTTTCTCCATATTTAAGCCACCAGGGAATTGAAAGGTTCTCTATACTTAGTTTCATTTTCTTTTAAGAGCCCCAGCGAAGTCTGAATTACGTCACGGGGTGTTAACTCTTAACATTTTGCATTAATCCAACAACAAGAAACTGCAAAGTTGTATTAAACGTGTAACTCAAGTTTCGCTAAGTTTATATGGCTATTCTTCATAAATTAGAGTACAGATTTTACGGATAAGGCAACAACTTAGTAAATGCAGCCACCTTCAGCCAAGCTAGTCTAGCATACTGGACAGTTGGCAGATCTCCAACACTGTGGGGGTACCTTAGAAGATATCCTCAGTAGAGGACACCCCAATGAAAATCAACAGGATGTAGAATAGGGTACTTTTTGGAGTTCTTTGGATGCTAGAAAAAAGGCCTGCACTTCATTCTACATCTATACTAATATAATAAAGAGAGAGCCCAAACCTTTGAGGCGGGTAATCTCAGGAACCACAGCACCAATCACAACACCCAATACAGCGTTGGAAAGGGCAGTTGCAGCAGAAGGACATAGGCTATGCAGACGCACACTATATACATTTAAAAGGTAAAAGAACCGTGCCAGCAAAGTAGTCCCTTGTGGGCGTGTCTGCGTGTGCTGGGGGCGTGTGGTACGTTCTGCCCTTCATGCCATGTCTCATATCGTGTGCTGTTGGAGTGTGCTGGAGGCGTGGGCTTGTGCGGGTCGCGGGATTACGGGAAAAAAAAGCAAGCGTTTTGCCCAATATTTCATTGTTTTTCTTCCCAGGTTCTGTACATTCCAGCTCCGGGTGTGCACCCTGCTCCCTTTAAATACCCCTGCACCCCATAATCATAACCCACCCTTACTCCTTAAAATACCCCAACACCCTTAAACACTAACCCATCTAAACCCTATAAATATACCCTGTACCCCAAAACCCAAACCTATCCCTAAAAATACCCCTGTACCTCAAAACACAAACCTAGCCCTGAACCCTATAAATACCCCTGTACCTCAAAACCGAAACCTACCCCTGAACCCTAAAAATACCCCTGTACCCCAAAACCCAAACCTAGCCCTGAACCCTAAAACAATACCCCTGTACCCAAACCCCACCCTGAACCCTAAAATACCCCTGTACCCCTGTACCCAAACCTAGCCCTGAACCCTTAAAATACCCCTGTACCCAAAAACCCAAATCTAGCCCTGAACCCTTAAAATACCCCAAAACCCAAACCTTCCCCTAAACCCTAAAAATACCCCTGTACCCCAAAAACCAAATCTAGCCCTGAACCATAAAAATAACCCTTTACCCCAAAACTCAAACCTACCCCTGAACCCTAAAATGCCCCTGTACCCCAAAACCCAAACTTAGCCCCGAACCCTTAAAATACCCCCTGTACCCCAAAACCCAAACCTACCCCTGAACCCTTAAAATACCCCCTGTACCCCAAAACCCAAACCTACCCCTGAACCCTAAAAATACCCCAAAACCCAAACCTAGCCCTAAACCCTAAAACTACCCCTGTACCCCATAACCCAAAACTATATCTGAACCCTTAAAATACCCAAACACCCCAAACCATATACCTCAGTACCCCAAAACATATACCCCTATAGCCATACTTACCTTATCCAAACATAAAAAAAAACATGCTTTTACCATTCATGCATTTACAACGAATTTCGTTGTAAATGTATGCGTGGTAAAAGCATATACAATGTAATGCCATGCGTTATAATGGCATTGCGGAGTCATGGTACTTTAGTAACGAAAGTATGCGGAGTGATGGTATGCGGAAAGAAAGTTGCGGAACAATGGGTGTTTACCCTCCCCCCGGTAAGTACATTGGTGGCACGGCGGCCCACATCTCCAGCAACATACTCATATTTTTTCACCACCGATTTGAAAAATGCTCGGGTCTCTCTCATTGATGGCCAGCACCGACATACACTTTTAGATACACCTCCCGCCACAAGTTCTAGAATTGCGAACTTTAGAGCTGGGGAGCTACGTTCGAATCTCGGCATCAGCTCAACATCCTGTGATTCCAGGCAAATCGCTTCGTCTCCCCGTGCCTACCACAAATTAATGTGTTCTTCTGTAATGTAAGTTGTGCTCATGCCATGTTGTCGAGTTCGCGCTATATAATATTGCAAGGAAAAATAAAGTAGGGAAACTCGAGTTCACGCACTCTTAAGTGCATCAGCAGTGCACTGTGAATCGGAGCGTTTCCCAGGCCTGTCACAGATAAGAAATGCTATCAAAACTAAATCATACAAAACAAAATTCTACTGGCCGGCAGCAATTTATACCCGGACAACGTCGGGACGGGCTGCTAGTTTACACAATAAAATCCTCATCGGTTTTCATTGTATTAAGTCTTTCATTCAAATAGGTTATACAGTTTCGTTTTCATTGCAGTAATCTCACGACATCATGACGTTCAACTTTTTAATAAATTCCTTCTGAGGAGCTTAAATGTACTGGGTGGTGGTGAGTTTGAATGCAACACCAATACCCGGTTATCTGTTCCCAGCAAGGGAACCCCCTCTCCTTTAGCCCCTTCCCTGTATAGACTGGTGGCTCTGGAACCCACACGTTGCACAGGTCTCTCTAATTTAATTGATGGCATTTGGTAATCGCTGCTGAAAAGCACTCCAAAATTTTAATTTATTAACAACTGCTAGTTATGACTGGCTATGCACAGTATTGTCACTGCATTAAATGCTGGCCTGAAAATCAAACTAACTGAAACCTGCAGCATGAACGCAGTACTTGATGTAAAATGTGCCCACTCTAAATGTTTTCCACAATGCCATCGTCAGCAGTGACACTTTCTTCATCTTCACCACATAGTCTTCTTGGACCTGGGACAAACGGGTAAAGCTGGGAAAATAAGCTTCCTTCAACAAGAGTTACTAAACCCAGTGCATCATAGTCACTTGGTGGCACCTGAGAAACTACATTAACTATATATATATACTCAGTATGACGCACAATTGTAAAGTCAGTGGTACATGGATTTTCTTGGTTCATAGTGCACTGATTTTGGTGCGTACATTTATAATTTGTATTTTGGTATGGGTTGCAAATGTAAAGCAGAAATATTGCTGAAGTCCATTTTTCTTAAATCTAGGTGAAGGTGAGATCCGTTTAAGGCCCTACTTAACACCTTGCTTTATCCTCATGTGGTTGTATTTCTGAGGGTAAAGAGTATTTTGTTTGCAAGGTATCCAAACTCTTCTACATATATTACATTTTTTTTTTAAACTTTATTTTTCAATTTTTGTTGGAAAATACAAGATAAAAATAACCCCCGCCCCCCCACCCCCCAAGGCATCATTAAAAACATTTGTACACAGATCGATGGACTTATTATGGCACATTTCGGAATATGACAACACCTGTGAGCACACAAGGCTATGCAGTGTAATAGTGGAAGCAGCAGTTCACACATGAAATTGTGAGGAAAGCAGGTCAGGCTCAGCTCCATGTACAGTTCGAGGAATCCCTCAGTTGGCCCCTCCCCCTCAGAGTCGTGTGCAGAGATCAACTCTCCACTTGTCCCTTCAGAGCCACTGGTCGACGAGTGCCCCTCAGCCGCCAGTCCTGTTATGCGCATGGCTCTCCAAGCCAACAAATCCTCCTGCAGTTTCTCGTCCCTTCTAGTTTGTTGCATGTGTGTTTCCTCTGCGAGTGTCCATTCCCTCACATCCCTGAGCCATGTATCTACGTCTGGGGCTCGCTGTCCCATCCATGTAATGGCGACCCTGCGCCTAGCCAGCACTAGCATCAATTGCAGTAACTTGTACGAAAGCCTCCGTTTCCTTGGCCTCGGGACCAATGCCAATAAGCAATGTACGGGTGTAAGCTCGATTCGGAGGTCTTTAGCTGCCTTCACTCGGGCCACAACCAGCGACCAAAACCTCCCCACTAACGGACATTCCCAGGCCAAATGCAAAAACCCGGCCGCCACTGCGCTGCACCTGGGGCAATTGTCCCTGCCTCTCTCCGAGAATCGGCTTATCGACTTCGGGGTAAGGTAGGTGCGGTGCAAGAAGTTGAAGTGAATACGTTTAAAGCACACATTACATGAGACCCGCCGCGTGAGCGCCCCTATACGTGTCCGCTGACTCTGATCCAGGGGCTCTCCCAAATCTTTCTCCAGGCCGCCCATGCCGGTGGCACCGGAGGAGCAGAATCCCGCTTCATAGCAGCATACAGCATAGTTGTCAATCTACGACCTCTGCCGCAGGACAATATGATATGTAAGGTGTGGGTCGTCGGAAGAATCTTCGGGCACTGCGGCCAGACCGAGCGCACCATCGAACGCAGCCCCTGGTAGTGTAAGTATTGTCCGCCACTAAGGCCAAACGACTCCACTGCCTGCTCGTAAGTCACGAAGCTCTCCGAGGGATACAAGTCTGCCAGGACCTCGCAGCCCCCATTTCTCCACTCTCGGAAGGACCTCTGATGGTCTATCTCGACTAAAGGGGCCAGTATCCAGAGCAGCAGATCCCTTTGGAAGGGGGCCAACCATAGGACCCTTTCTATAAAACGTTGCCATACGTCCGCCGTGTGTCTGACCACATAGGGTAGCTCAGCGTCCGCTCCGGCCCCTTGCATCAGTGCCAGTTGTAGCTCCCGCACTGTCGCCCTTCCCGCAAGTAGCCGCGTCTCCCATACATCCGCGAACCATCTGGCTGCCGGAAGTAGCTGTGCTGCGTAATAATAAAGATCAAAGCGAGGAGCCCCCAGTCCCCCCTCCTCAAAGGAGCGCACCAGGGTACGGAGGGCTACTCTGCTTCGCTGACCCGCCCAGAGCAGGGAAGTAAGCAGCGTGTTAAGGGTCCGAAAGATCCTAGGCGGGAGCGGGCACAACGTGTTCTGTAGGACATACAGTGTCCTTGGCAGCATCACCATTTTGGATATGGCCAAATGCCCCATTAGGGACAGCGGGAGAGTGTTCCAGAAGGACACAGAGCGCTGGAGAGATGTAATTACCCGGTCTATGTTGAGGGCAAGGGACTGCTCCACTGACGAGGCCACATGAATACCCAGATATCGGAAACTGGTCTGCTCCCATCAGAGCCCCAACTCTGGCAGTTCCTCCTAGGGAACCGCTTCAAATCCCGAGAGCGGGAAAATTAGAGACTTACTCCGGTTGAGCCGCAATCACGACACCTCGCCAAACCGGTCCAGGTGTTGCAGTAACCTCGGGAGTGCATCCCTCGGGGATGTCAGGTAAAACAAGGCGTCATCCGCATACAGTGACAGTATGTTACACGTGTCACCCACCTGAACGCCCCACTGTCTCATCTCAGTCCGTAACATGACGGCAAATGGTTCAAAGGCTAGGGCGAAAAGCAGCGGCGAGAGGGGGCACCCTTGTCTAGTGCCCCTCTCCAGCCGCCACTACTCCGATCTGGCGGCTCCCAGACGCACCCTGGCCCGAGGAGAGCTATATAGGATACAAATCCATCGGCTGAAATTAGGCCCCAGGCCCATCTTCCGGAGGACCTCCTGCAGGTAGCCCCAATCAACAGTATCGAACGCCTTGGCCAGGTCTATAGATACCCAGACCGTCTGCTCGTCCCTGTCTCTCACCTCATACTGGATATGATTTAGCCGTCTTAAAGTTCATCGCCGTGTTCCGCCCGGGAATAAACCCACATTGATCCTGGTGAACCAAGTGCTCCATGTGGGGCGCCAGCCGTGAAGCCAATAGGTCAGAATTTTAACGTCCGAGTTTATCATGGTTATCGGCCGATATGACGAGGGGTCATGTTTGTCCCCCCCTGGTTTCAGGATCATGCAGATTTCCCCTTGGGCCATGGTCTGCGGGAGCACTTCACTATCAAATGTCTCATGAAAGACCTGGAGGAGGAGCGGAGCCAAGGCATCCTGGTATTCTTGATAAAACTCGGACGGGAGACCGTCACTTCCCGGCGACTTTGCGTGCGGTAAACGGGCTAAAGCCACTCGGACCTCGGTTAGCGTCAGGGCCACATCCAGCTCCTCCCTGTCCGAATCTGAAAGAGTCGACATTTGTAGGTCCCGCAGGTAGGGGAGATAAGAGATCTCCGAAACAGCAGGGTCAGCTGTGTAGACTTGCCGCAAATGAGATTGGAGGACCCCGAGGACGGCCCGCTCAGAGTACACCACCTGTCCGGTCAGGTCCCGTAAGGCTACAATGCGCTTGGGGGTCAGCTCTCTCCTCAATATCCATGCCAGGAGCCGCCCGGACTTATCGCCCTCCCTGTGAAGGCGCTGCCTGTATTGGCCCAGTGTATATTTATCAAGTCTATCTAGTACGTCATGCAGCCTAGCGCGGGTAGCCAGCTCCTCTCGCTGCTGCAGGGCACTGGGGTCTGTCACCAGCTGAGCCTGGAGGAGGGAATCCTCCTCCTTCTGGAGATCCTGGAGGAGCTGTTTCCGAACTCCGTAGGTGAGCCCCATACAAGTGCCCCTCACCACTACCTTCAAGGCCTCCCACTTAGTGGCCGCGGATAAAGTCCCCTGTCCCCAATTAAGGTCCACATAGTCCTCAATGGCCGTTCCCACATGCGCTCTACCTATTTGATCCTTGAGTATATCCGCCGGTAGCCTCCAAGTACGAGGGCGAGCAATCGAAGGCCCCCACTGAACCATGCAAGCCACCGGAGAGTGGTCCGACAAGAAACGTGCCTGGTGAGTAACCTCCACTGACCTGTTAAGCTCGGCATTAGCCACTAGGACTCTATCCAGACGGCTGTAGGTGTTGCGTGTAGGGGAGAAGCAAGTGTATACCTTTTGCGTTGGATTCCGCTGTCGCCAAACATCTACCGCCCCAATGTTTCCCATGACCTCCCTGAGCTGGACAGTCATACGGGGTTTCGTGCCCTCCCGGGACGGAGACCTATCTAGGGCCGGTTCCAGAATGCAGTTGAAATCCCCGAACCATAGTGTCGGGGTCCCCAGGTCGTGAGCCAAGACATCTTGTAGGGCCCTAAAGAAGGCCGGGTCATCAGAGTTGGGTGCATAGGAGTTTAAAATGACTATATCTCTGCCGTCCAGTTTAGCCCGGAGAAGCAGGTATCGACCGTTGATGTCCGCTTCCATATACTGCATAGCAAACTGTACCCCCGGTGCCACCCAGATCAGGCCCCCCCATGCGCATGTAGAGAAGGACGCATGACACAGTTGTCCACGCCATTTTTTGGCCAACTTCTGCGCCCCGTCGTCCACCAGGTGAGTCTCCTGGAGACAAGCAATTGACACTCCGTGTCTGCCAAGGAAGGAAAGGACCCTGTATCTTTTAGTGCATGTGCCTAGCGCCCTCACATTCCAGCTCATCAACTTGTAACCCATCTTGTGCAACGAATCTTACCCCTCCACAGCCTCCCGCTCCCAGAGCAAGCCCCCTCCGGTGCCCGACCTGTGATACAACCGATGCCGAAAACAATCCCCTTGAACATTCCCCTCGAACAGACCTCCCTCCCACGAGCAAAATATCAGCAACAACCAAACATGCCAATATGCCCTTTCCCTGCCGGTGCCAGGACGTGCACAGCCACCCCATTCGCCCAACGAGGCAAGACTCACTCAGAAACAAAACAAGAAACCCCCTCCCCCCCACCCCGACTCCCTGCAAGGCCCAATTCAAGACATCCACACTGGACTCATGCTATCTAATACAAAGCATTATGCACTCTCGCTTCCCTCGACCCTGACCACTCTCTCCTCCTCCTCCTCCTCCATGCCGTTTATAAGAGGGCAAACCCCCCCCCCCACACGCCATTCTCCATTCAACACCCCCACACCCACCTGAGACTTTCTCCCAGAGGATAAAAAAAATCGCAGCTCCTAGCATACATTCCATATCCCCAACCACTTAGCTAGCTCAGGAAGGAGCCGCAGTCTTGGGGAGTCCCAATCTCCGCAGTCTCAGGGATTGCCGCAGCAGTTAGTGACATGTCCTCTGCCGGTACCGGCAGAGTGTCGGGGACCAAGATCTCCTCATTCCCCGTGGATTTCGAGGGCGCCGTTCCATTGTCATCTCCGGAAGGTTCTAGGAACAAGGCTCCATCAGCTCCCACCAGCACTCTTCGCCTCTCTCCACTGGCTGCCGTCCCGAACCGCCGTCTTCTGTTCATTCGCTTACTCGGGGCTCGTGTTCCCCACATGTCGCGATTGCCACCCCGCTCGCCAGGTGGCAGGTCGTCTCCCCGGATCTCCAACAATTCCCAGACCTTTTCCGGGCAGTCAAAGAAATGAGCCTTCCCCTGGGCCAGCACCTTCAGTTTGGCCGGGTAAAGCAACATGTACTGTAGGCTCATCTCCCGGAGTTTCTGTTTGACTCCCAAGAAGGATTTCCTTTGGTCTTGAACCTGTTGGGTATAATCCAGGTAGATGGAGATCTTGCTGTTTTCAAAGGTGAGATTTGCCGATTCCCTCGCCGCCTTGATGATACAGTCTCTGTCCCTGTAATTGAGGATTTTGGCGATCAGGGCCCGCGGAGGAGCCCCCGGCCTCGGCGGTGGGACCAGCGCCCTGTGGGCCCTCACTATCACAAAGCCCTCAGAGAGGCCCCTCGGGCACAGCCGTGTTTGAAACCAGTCCTCTAGAAACCGTTCAGCTTTTCCAGCCTCTGCCCGTTCCGGCACGCCTAAGACCCTGATGTTGCTGCGGCGGGCCTTCCCTTCCGCATCCTTCACTCTCCTCTCCAGGTCTCCAGTCATGACCTTGAGTTGTGTGACAGTTTGTTTGAGGGATGCTACCTCCCTTTGTAGCTGTGTGATGTTGCCCTCCGTGCCGGAGACTTTATCAGCCACCTTCCGTAAGTCCGTCCGCAACAAATTTACATCTATGGAGACAGTCTCTATTTGGTGCTCCAGTGCTGAGTGCGAACCCTGGATCGCCTTCAGTAGCTTGGCACGGGAGGGCTCCCCAGGCCCCTCCGCCCCTCTTCTTGGCCTGACTGTCACGTGATCCGCTGGGACGGCAGTCTTTGAGTAGTGTATTGCGTTATGGTGTTTGGCTGCGTGGAGCGCGACATCCTGTCTTTTCGCATTTCAGGTGCCCCGATTGACCTTTCCAACTCCCAGATGGGCGGCAAGGCCTTCAGTGGTTATTGACTGCACTGCCTCAATGCCAGCGTCTGACCCTAGGTTCCAGGAGACCTCTTCGTAGTCCCACCCTCCAACCAGTTTCCGCAATACTTCCAGGAGGTTCACTCCCCTACTGCGAGGTACCCCTGTCTGCCCCTCGCCACCATCTCAGAGGAATTATGGCCGTACCCCCCCTCTAGTCCACTCCCCATGCACCACTGCCTCAGTAGAGAGGAGGCTCCTTGGGGTCGCAGGTAGGCCTCACCACTCATGGACTCCACAATGTGTCTCCCCCAAGACGGGTCCTTCCATGCAGAGGAGCACCCTCTCTGCTATGGTTAGTCAGTGGGCCAGCACAACAGATTGTCCGCACCCGGCTGCCGTCCACCGGTATGCTGCATCTACCCAGGAGGGCCCTATGCTGAGAGCACGTCGCTAGTCCCCCCCAGAGGCGGCTTAATCCTCAACGTCGTGTCCCGTACCACCGCTGACCTTCTCGTCTCAGGACCGTGTCCCCCGTCTACGCGCTTAGTCCGATCAGATCAGGGGGGTCAAGGACAGCAGCCAGGTCCCACTCCAGCTCCCAGGATCGTGACAGGGGTCCGGCTTGAATGGGCCGCGGCGCCAGTGCTTCACCCTCAATATCCACTCCCACCAGGCCACACCTACATGTTCCCACCGTTCAATGTCAGCTTCTGCGCTGGGCTCCGGTGAAAGGGTGATCCAGGATATCCCAGGAGCGGCTGGCACTAGGAGACTCCCACGCACCCCTCCACCAGCCGTCCCACTCGCTAGGCTCCCTCGCCATTGGACCCAAGGGGACAACAGGCCTCTTGCTGGCGCCTCTCAAGAATATGGCCCGGCCGCCCACGCCGTCGCCGGCAGGCCCTGGAGCTCCCCATGTCCGAAGGTGCAGGCCCACATCCGAGGCCTCGCCCTGCGTCAGGCCGCCTCTACTGCCCCGTCAACAGGCACGCCGGGCACACACACAGACGATCTCCCCTGTGACCGAGGGCCCTCACGGGAGGGCAGGATCCTATCAGCTGTGCCCCCCCCTTTTAGTCGGGGCAGGTCCAGAGTCCTCACCGTTCCTCTCGAGCGCCCCACAGTGCGCGCCCGCAGGGGCCGCCGTCAGCCCAGGCTGGGACTCCCTCAGCGGCTCCCAGGTCCGATGCACGCCGAAAGTAGTATCCGATGCCTCAGTAATGTGAATGCAGCTCCCAGGCCCCCGGGGCTCTGCGGGGCCTCCCTCGCCAGGCGCCGCCTTTTACTCCGGCCCCAATCCCCGCCTCGCGTAGTTCTCAGGCAGGGGCTCCACTACCCAGAGAGTTTCCTCGGCGTCACCAGGCACAGGATGCCTGAAATCGCTCCCGAAGGTGCCCCCGGGCATCAGGGGGACGCGATGCGTTCGACTTTGCCCCTCATGAGTCCTTACAGGATATTTTCACAGGATTTCTGGTCCGATTTGACGGGAGCCGGAGGAGCTCACGTCCTGTCGGCCATGTTGCTTGGCCACGCCCCCCTACATATATTAATTTAATATGGGATGTTATCTGAGCCATTTTCTCTAGCACAACCATTCTCACATCACCACTGTTTACTGTCAAGGAATGTCTTCCAAAGGTCTGTGCCTGAATACACTAAAGAGTTCAGCAGTTACGCCTTTGGGCCATATTACCCATAATTACTTCCCTTTTTTTAAATTAGACCCACATAACATGATTTGTCCTCCCTGAAATTATCCCTGGGAAAACCAGCTTTCGGCTCTCCATCACCCTGCTCGTAAGACGCATTTCGGGCCTCGTCTCAGATTAGAGATAGCTGTGGAGCACAGGATATACAAACAACCAGCTTATCCCTTGCTATCTCTTGGCTACTGCAACTTGCTGTTCAGGTTTCAAGGAGTCTGACCTTTTGATTCTACTGCTGGTCAAAATGCAGATGCGATACTAGAAGCTGCGCTGGACAATGAAGCAACATCTCCAAAAGCCATCCTATTACATAATCTAACCAACTAAACCAATATGCTGTTTGTGCTGTGAAAAATAAACATCATAAGCCATAAATACAATACTGTTTCAAAACGCTGCTTTGCCACAATGTGGCCTGTTGATGGATGTTAGAAATGGTGGTTCTGTCTGGTTGGCTAGGGTATGCACTTTAGCCAGACAGGAATGCCACTCTAATTAGGGTAAGTAGGTTACACACCTAAGTTAATCCCTACTCGCCCCCCTTGGTAGCTAGGCACAGAGCAGGCAGGCTGATCCCAAAGTTAATATCTCCGTAACCCCTCCCCCCCCAAATCTGGGAGGTTAGGTCTGCGATGTGAGTTGGGGCAGTGCATAGTAGTCTTGATGATTGAGTTGATAATTTGCTGTCGTCGGCAAAACCTGAGCGGTGTAAGTCTGGGCAGTGCTACCACTTGGCAATCAGAACTCCCAGCAGAGACGTCCAGGTGATAGCAAGATGCAGGTGAAGTCTTTGATGGCCCTTAGGTTTCTTAACCTGAGGCAAGAAAACACAAGCCCTTGGAAAACCTTGGAAGCAGGATGTAGAAAGCAAAGTCCAGTCCTTTCAATCCCAGGACCGAAACAGCAGGCCAGCACAGCAAAGCTCCCAGCAAAGTGGCAGTATCTTCTGACAGCAATCCAGCTTTTCTTCCTGGCAGAATGTCCTCAACTCAGAAGTGTTCTGACTATATGGTGTCAGAGGTCCAGTACTACTTATACCCATTTCAGTCTCTGAAGTAGGCAAACTTCAAAGAAAAGTCTTTGTAGTGCAGAATACCCAGCCTTTCCCTGGCTCCAGACACACTACAGGGGGTGGAGACAGCTGTGTGTGAGGACAGGCACAGCCCTGTTCAGGTGTCAGTGTCAACTCCTCCCACCACTCTAGCTCAGGAAGACCGATCAGTCTGGTGATGGGCGATCAGGATATGCAGGGCACACCTCAGTTCCCTTTGTGTGGCTGTCTATCATGAATGCACAAACAACCCAACTGTCATCCTAACCCAGACATAAATTCTGCAGACAGGCAGAGGCACAGAGTGGTTAAAGTAAGAAAATGCCAACTTTCCTAAAGTGAGAAAAATGTGTAAGAGAGATTGCACTCCTTCCCTTACTATTCATTACTTTATCTGTATTTTTTTTTTTTATATCATATCTTTGTAGTACGTGCTGACGGCGGCTGAGAACCGTCCCAGGCTATTAACAAGATATGTGGAAAACAGGCCCATTATTCATTAACCCCACCGTCGCACTGCTGAAATGGGAAATAATCCCTATTTAGTAAACCACTTGCTCCAAAGTTCGTCATTATATACTGTATGCCAAATTCTAATGCAATCCATTTTGCATTTATTCTTCCACTTATAATCACCACTTAGGACTACGACTAGAAAAACGAGGATATTCGCCATGGCAGTCTCCTTGTGTATGTGCAGATTACTTCCCAAAATTCTTGTGATGTTCAGAAACGTGACCTGACATAAATTCAGTAGTTTGATTAAAATGTTTGTATGGTTTTAACCATCATAACAAGGTGATAATTCCCATAGCCACCTCCCTTAACACAGGCCTTGTCACATTATCTCTAGATAAAGCAACTGTTAAATGGGCTTTGATCCCTCTTGCATCGCCCTTATCCAACGTCTCGGGTAGACCTCACCATGTGTCATTGGCAGCTGTTCTCTTCATACATGTTAGTGGTTGTATATCTGTGAACCCAATCGTACAACCCATTTGCCACTTTACTAAAAGGTCTGTGATGTCCACCAATTCATCATTAAACTCATGTAAACTAGGGAGGGTCCATCTAAATCTTTGAAACTTGATGTTTTAGCTGCAGTTTATTTCCTTGTTCAGAAGATCGTCAAATAATCCCTGCTTTAATCCAGGCACAGGTTTGTATTTGCAAGCTCAGAGGGTAGCATATTGGTACCTGTTTGAATATTGGGGTACCAGTTCATTAAAGTGTTTTACATTTTGTCTGTTGCAAACACCATTGTTATGTATCAAAACTGTAGCCAAGCACAGGCTTCTGTTTGGAATGCATAAATTTTGAGGATTGTACAAGAGGCGAAGGTGAGGTGCTAAAGTTTTAGCACACAAACGCATAATCTTGGGTGGCCGCCTGAATAAAATCCAGATTCTGAAGGAATCATGAAAGCCACAGCTAGAGCAAGAGAAGTGCTTTTCTCTTTGGGAAGGGTAAAATGTGAGTTCCCATGTAACTGATGTGATCTTACCTGGAGTGCTGGAGAGTGTATTGCCTAATAGAGTTTGAAGGTATTGGAGAACCAGTATACCGAAAGGGAAATTTATTAAGAATCAAATGCGGGACTGGGTCGGAAAAGTCTAATAGATCAGTGCCGAATAGCATTGTGACTAAGCCAGCTTTGGCAAATGGGGATCTCCTGTACTCCAGGTGGACGGACATTTCCAATGTAAGTGCTGCCTGTATCTCTGCTTGTGCCTTTTTAGCTTTAGGGAGTAGTAACAGGAAAGATAGTTATTGATCATTGTGAGGTGCTGGAAGGGAAAATGCCTGCATTTTTTGAAAGCACCTGAACAAGAGCCTCACTGGTCATTGGGTCATCAATACGGACGTCCGGAAGTAAGGAACGAGGCAAGGGAAATTTCAACACGTAAAATTGACATAACGAAAAATAATTTAAGTGGCGCTGGGCACTAAAAACGTGACCTCTGCAGTACAAACAAAAAGGGAGGTGAGGTAAGGAAGAGGGGCTCTAGTGGGAGGGTGACTGGAATCTTAAAACATATATAAAATGAATCGGAGTGCATCATTGTTTTTATGATTGCAATCAATTGGTGCTTGTTCAGAGAAGAATATTTCCTTGCGGAACTCTTTACAAAAACCCAATGAGCAATCTTTTAGAAGAAGTGGTGAAGACAAACACAGTACATGAATTGAAAATCCGTATTGCAGAGTTATTAAGGGGAAAGTTGGCCACGGGCCGTGTTCTGGAATTCTAGTGTAGTCTTTGAAATGGGAACCTGTCAGTTTTCTTTTTGTTATTATTTGTTGTGGAATTTGTAAAGTGTATTGATTCCTAGAATATTACAGTTGTGTGTTTGTTTGAAATAACCTTACTTGGTTGCAAAACGCACTTATTGAGTAATCTCTCTTTCTGTCAGGTTTAGGTAAAGAACTGGATGGTGTTTTTTGACAAATGGAGAACTACTTTCAAACGGAGTCGTATAATCTGGACAAGGTGTTAGATGAATTTGAACAAAACGAAGGTAAGCATGAGTGCAACCTGAGGTTTCTGTTTGTAACTGAAGCAGACCAAGCCCAAAACACTGCAAACCCATCCTGGAGGGAGAGCGGAATCTTCAGGAAAGCCATCACTAACATATATATTTACTATTGAAAAGAAATGGAGACTCTATGGCACGTCACTTGCATGGGGCACTGAGAAAGGGTTCTTTGTAATTACTCTTAGATACCAGATTGGAGGACAGAGGGGGGAAGGTTACTTATTTCCACACTCTGAAGGATGCTTATGAAATCTACTTGTAAAATCAGTGATAGATGTGACGAACCCCCAAACAGACTTTGCACTGCTTTCTTAGGCGCCTCTGATGGCTGTTGAATGATATGTGCAGACATTAGGCCATTATTTTATCTATCACAGAGATGGGATGAAATCAGACCCTTTTGTAAAGAAGTATTGTAACAGATTAACCCCATAATCTGGGTTGACCTGTCACCGGATTGAGACTTTTAGCTGTTGGGATGAGTGAAAATCTAGGCAACACTTATTGCATAGTCAAATTGGTCAATGCAAGACTGCCATCATCAAGGGGTGGAAAGATCCAGTCCATTCAATAGTGTATGCTAGTAATGAGGGATTTAGATTTGACTGACAATGGAGAAGAGAACATAATAAAACAAAATGTGCAACACTTTTACATGTGAGCTCTGTTCATTGCTTTTGTGTCAGAGAGGATGTGGTGCAGCAGTATCACTTGAAAATCCCTAACTATGGTAAATATATATTTGCAAACACAAAGCAGGTCCCACCTTGGCTGGTTTTGGGGGCTGTATAGGGGCTGTTAACTTGGAGACAATCCTATATAATATCCCATGGTCGGTTGTACCGAGTGGGGTGGTGCTCCTGAATTAGGCTAATGGTTTGTTGCTGGGGAGATGGAATACCACAACAGAAACCTTCCAGAGCTTGCTTCTTTTAGGCGGCTTAAACCACAATGTACATCTTTCAAGTCTTCTTAAATATCTTGTATGAAACAAACATGATTTTCTAGAATAATTGAAAAGAAGGTCATCCGGTTGTCATAGGAGTCAAAGTGGCTTAAGAACCACACATTGAAATCTTTTAGTACAGATAAATGACTCATAGCAGTTTGCACACTTCACCTTCTGCAGCCCTTTAGTGATGGGTTACTTTGGTATCAGACCAGAAACTCGCTGAGTGTAGTGAAGAACAGATTAGAATTGTCTGGTTAAATCTGCCAAAAGAGTAAACGTGTTCAAAGCTGGGCTCAATTGTTTCAAATACCTTTTTAGGTTTTCGGTTTCCCACATAGAGCAGATTTATTTTGTCTTGAGGTTTTATATAGCATTCAGGCATTGGGTAGAGAAGACTTGGGGTGTTGGGCCTTAAGGCAAAAACACCCTTCATGAAATGTCGCTCTAGCATGGGAGTTACTTGTTAATAACTTGTTTGAAATAGCTCTCTATACCACGCACGCTTTGTTTTTAAGTGCTGTAAATATCACACGTTACTGTTATCCATTTTAATGGTAGTGTACCTACCGACGCTGTCAGGGGAAGCTGCTAACAGGGAGGAGAAACGCCCTGGGGAGGACCTGCCAAACAATCCTGTTGCCGTGAGGGGAACGGCGGTAGACACACTGCCAACACTGCCAGCATCCTGACCGCCGCGAGGGCAAGGGACTACATCCCCCAGGTGCCCCGGCGGTCGGGTGACGTCAGCGGAGCGCCCGGAGGCGCGGGTTAAAGGAAGGAGAGCCGAGCGCTGGTGGCGAGCGCTGTCAGGGGAAGCTGCTAACAGGGAGGAGAAACGCCCTGGGGAGGACCTGCCAAACAATCCTGTTGCCGTGAGGGGACCGGCGGTAGACACACTGCCAACACTGCCAGCATCCTGACCGCTGCGAGGGCAAGGGACTACATCCCCCAGGTGCCCCGGCGGTCGGGTGACGTCAGCGGAGCGCCCGGAGGTGCGGGTTAAAGGAAGGAGAACCTCTCGCACCGCGAGTCGCGCGCGGGAGCGCCGGGCGAAGACCGGGCAAAGGGCGGGCCCTCTGTGGCCCTCAGTGGACCGAATAGGACGGGACGGGCCACCCCCCTTGTAACTTCAGTCAAAAGAGGTACAGTGCACACACTTTAATATAACTTTGCTTGCAACATCACTATTTCCACGGTGATTATGCCCTCTAAGGGGGGAACAAGCCCAGCTTCGCAGGGGTGCCATATGGTACAAATGCACCAAACGCTTACTTCAAGCTCCCGGCCTACTGTACATGTCACAGATATAATCTGTCCTTGTTACTCCCCATCCAGTACGCTATCTCCCCCACTAAATTCCCCAAGAATGCATAACCTGTCCCCATTGTATGAACTAAACACCCTATGCAAAACAAAGTATGTCAGTGTGGACGCACCCCCTGTCGCCAAAGGCACCCACACTACAAATATTAAAGGCTGTACACAGGAAACCCCCTTTCCTATGAATAAAGTCAACACACAAGCCTCTGTACTTTCATGGTTGCTACCCGCCAATAGAGAGCACGATGAGGTCAATGCCGAAAGGACTCAATCCAAATCTTATATACCAAGTATAAGCCCCGCTTTGCCTGTTCATAACCTCCCTACCACCATGGAGACTGATGTCAAACTGGATGAATCAATATCTCATTCCCAGATCTTTCTTTTGACTCAGATTGAACAACTTGTTAAAACCATCATTTCCCCACTAACAGAAAAAATAAACGCTATAGGGGAAAGGCTCTTGGGTCTCGAGAACAAAATCACGGCTATCCTGAAACCCATCAATAATCCTGTAACATCGAACCGATCCCAGCCAACCACCACTCTTCCAACAGCTAAACTAACTGCCATCCTCAAAAGCAAGCAAGGCACCCCACAATCCCCTACAATTCCTTTTTTAACTACTTCCAAAGCTCCTTTCAAACCTACTATATCAAGGCCCTCAGAGGTCAAGACAGGACGCAATGTACCATACATACACCTCCCGCCAGAAGCCGCGCCATACGTGTCCGTCCTCTCAGGAGTACCACCACTTGCCCTGGGAAAAGTTGAAAGACAGCAGGACCTAATGAACAAAGTAATATTCTGGATGGGAAGAAATAGACCCCTACCACCGGACAAAGACGGCGGAATCCTGAGTGTGAGAAGGGTGGGTTGGTTGGGCCCTCTACCAAAAAACATCTCAGGGGACTTGGTATTGGTCAGATTTAGGAACCGAAACATTGCACCATATTTAAGATCTTGTCCAGCCCGAGATGGGGATGGCCCAATACAGATTTGGGACCTACATGATTTTTATCCCTGTATGCCAAATATCTCCCGGTTTGGAACAACAATAGCAAAGTATCGGAAATCCAAGTGGTAAAATATCCCTTTTTTGGTTTCATGACGCTCATGGTTACAGTTTGCAGATATTGCACCTTAAAATTGTAACAACTGAAATTGTTTTATTTTGGTCGACTTTCACACTTGTTTTTAATTGAATGTGCATAAGTAAGCATTTCTTGTATTAATTGTGATTATGATTTGATGTATTTGCTGTGCTTTTATGATTTTACGTGAAAATCGAATAAAGCTATATATATTTACATATTTGCAAACACAAAGCAGGTCCCACCTTGGCTGGTTTTGGGGGCTGTATAGGGGCTGTTAACTTGGAGACAATCCTATATAATATCCCATGGTCGGTTGTACCGAGTGGGGTGGTGCTCCTGAATTAGGCTAATGGTTTGTTGCTGGGGAGATGGAATACCACAACAGAAACCTTCCAGAGCTTGCTTCTTTTAGGCGGCTTAAACCACAATGTACATCTTTCAAGTCTTCTTAAATATCTTGTATGAAACAAACATGATTTTCTAGAATAATTGAAAAGAAGGTCATCCGGTTGTCATAGGAGTCAAAGTGGCTTAAGAACCACACATTGAAATCTTTTAGTACAGATAAATGACTCATGGCAGTTTGCACACTTCACCTTCTGCAGCCCTTTAGTGATGGGTTACTTTGGTATCAGACCACAAACTCGCTGAGTGTAGTGAAGAACAGATTAGAATTGTCTGGTTAAATCTGCCAAAAGAGTAAACGTGTTCAAAGCTGGGCTCAATTGTTTCAAATACCTTTTTAGGTTTTCGGTTTCCCACATAGAGCAGATTTATTTTGTCTTGAGGTTTTATATAGCATTCAGGCATTGGGTAGAGAAGACTTGGGGTGTTGGGCCGTAAGGCAAAAACACCCTTCATGAAATGTCGCTCTAGCATGGGAGTTACTTGTTAATAACTTGTTTGAAATAGCTCTCTATACCACGCACGCTTTGTTTTTAAGTGCTGTAAATATCACACGTTACTGTTATTCATTTTAATGGTAGTGTACCTACCGACCTTGGAAGAAAGGAATGCTTTTGATTCGTACTTTGGCATCTTCAGATAACTGTAGATTTAACCATGATTAATTCACACATTCCTTCTCCACAATCCGTACTTTTCATTACCATCTGAAGTTGGTTTTATATTTGAAAAGTACATTATGCACTTGCGACTGTCAATTTATTTTCGTTTGTGTTTCACCACAGTATTTTGTTTTGAGACTGCTAGACTATTAAAAGGAAATGTCAGCTGATACGTGTATGGTCCAAGCGAAAATAACAGATTTTTAAGAGCTTTGACTAAACAAAATGAATTATTCCTACTACTTGTAAGGAGATAGATCACTGAATTAGAAATGAGAGAAGATTTGGAAACTCATTTGTGGACGTTAAACTCTAATAATTCCTTTGAGAAACCTGGGCTTGCTGTAATCGGGAAAACTAACAGTAATGTCTCCGTTACTTATAAGGTGCACTTCCAAATATACTGTCGGGACCTGCTTAGAATTGCTAATAACTTTGTTGTACATGAAATATTTTAGGATGCTGTCACCTTGTAAATGTTGTAATTAAAGTACTATTCTATGTGCATCTAAATTTAAGGTTGGATTTGCTGTTCTTCCATGTAGTTTTCAGGAAGCTGTGTGATTAGAGGTGAATCAGTTAAACATCAAATACCTTAACACTTAAATATTTTTTTTCTTTCCATTCATCAGTTTTAATCTTTTAGTCCTATTTTCCATCATAATGCTCAACTCAATAGGTCCAGTGCATGATCTATCCAACACCAAAATCACACACTGGCCCCCCAAATTGCTAAATCTTCCGTCTGTGCTGCAAGACCCCTTTGTTGCCCATTTTCTGCTGCATTAGCTTCACTGGCTCACCCTGCCATACCCTGCTCCATGCATTAAACATTAGATGATGTGATATTCAAGACGAATGAACTGTCTGTATTTGAAGACCTAGTGATCATTTGGTGCTTCAGCTAACGTACTGTCAGAATATTGTCACCAGTATCACGTTTTAATTCTATAGTAGCCTGTTTTATTTCTAAAGTACATTCCTTTTACAAACTTATTCAGATTAGATTTAGCATTTTAATATCCTTGTCAACTTCATTACCATTGTTTGCATTATCTTGTGTGAAATGCTGTCCATCGAGCAACGCTCCTAAATTTTGCTCTCCAGTGGCTCGAACATTAAAGCTCATACTTAATGTTATTACACTTTCTTTCTAATTCCTAATATGGTGACCTCGATTGTTTTGACTAGGACTTCTGGATATTTTGGGCTACTGCTATGGTTGCATGCCGCTGCCTGCTTGAATGTCTTGGCACTAGACTAGCACTCACTGATCCCTGGCAATTTGTCTTGTCTGGAAGCAAAAAGAAGCTGGCGGATTAAAAAAGAAAGTGCCATGCAGAGTGGCAGCTCTACAGTGACCATTAGCTTGTGTGTGCGCCCAATCGGTCTTCTTATAAAAACATATAATTTACCTTTGGTTCCTATCCATGCTTTGATGATAGCAAATGGCACTATACTAGTGTTTCATATGTAGTTTGTAATGAAAAGACTACATCAGAACTATGGTACTTTTTTAACTCCTTAAACTTGATTTACATTGAATATGGAATGTTGCCTGCCTGAAACCCAGTTAAGTAGCTTAATCAGTTAGATATATATTTCTGGTGAAAGCCCAGAGGCTTCCAACACATTTCAAATGGCCTGCCAGAAGTTAGCTCTGTGCATTCAAGGGGACTAAAGCCTTGACTCTGGGGACAAGTGTTGGTAGTTAATGCACCAAAACCGAATTGTGACTGGTCCTGAATTGCTGTGGGCTCTGTCTTTATGTAAGACTGCAGTGCCCTTTTCATGGGGACTAACCCTTAGGGAGAGACCCTAAATGGGTCTCTTTCAGTTGACCATACTAACCAGGATGGAGGTTGGGTAAAAACAATTAAGAGAACACTCTCCATATCTGAGGAGAAGTTCGACCTTTAAAAGAATCGGGTGGAAACAGGCTGCTGCCTTTGAAAATCATAGAGCCAGACTTGCATTAATGCGGAGGAAAGGATGGTTCTTTAAGCGTGATGCAAGTTCATTGTTACCAATGCAGTAGTTGCCTGAATTTTTTTTAGATTAATCGAGAGATGAAACTATCTTGAGAATTGCTTTGTTATGATAAGTGAGCCTTTATTGTATCTGCTACCTGGAGAACCAGTGAAAGGGCCACGTGGGTTTGAGTGATCATTGTTCCTACTAGGACCTAGGACAGAATAGGCAATGTTGCTGTTGTTATATCGCTCGCATTTGGTCTAGTTCAGTAAACAGTTATTATATCAATGGCAAGGAGTCACTGCGGAAAACTAAACCTTTACTTAGGATGAAAAGATAGTGTTTTTCTTCATCACCTAAAGGTTCCGATAAAATGTGCTCACATTATGATCAGGTGAAGAATGCCAATTTTCTTTACAAAAAAAAGTTTGTGATGACCTGAAGTTTAATAGCCGTTGGTAGTGATCAATATTTTATGTTGAGAATTTAGATTTTATCCATCCACAAAGATGATGTAAAGGTTATAAAATATCTAGTGTGAAGATTTAACAAAGATTTTAAGACAATGGTATGACAAAATTGATGTCTTTGATTAAAATTAACCAACTCTTCATGGATAGTATATTTTTATAATTATTATCAATAACTATTTGATATATTGCACTTAGTATCTGTGTTTTATTGGTATACTCAGTTCACCATGTATGTTGCATGGTTAAATGTTTGCTTTAGCTTAACGAAGATTCGGGCAAACCATTGCCAGTGTTTATTAAGGGCGCACATTTTTACTTTCTTATTTGAGGTGAAATTGTGCAGTGGCAGTATTATTTCTTTAATAAGTTTCTCAAAATTTGCTAGGAAGAATATCTGTGTTTGACCCTCAGTGACACTTGAACAACTGTTGTTAAATCCAAAATATTTCACCATCTTTTATACATTTTTTTCTTGGGCCGAGTTATGGTCTGAGACAGAGAGCCAATTAGGTAATTTAAAAATAGGTAGTCTTATGGTCAGTTCTGAATGTAGAGATAAGTGAATTATCAAGGATAAGATGTTCTGGGTTGAAAGTGACAAATAAGTGTAGCCGGTATGATTGTCCACTAATCCTAATGGAAAGTTTAAAGTGCCAAGTTTTGTAAATAGGCTAAAATACGTTTTTCCAGAATTATCAAATTGGAACTAAACATCAGTACTTAAGCAATCCTGTCTAGTAGAAAAGTTAAATTCATTACTACTTGTATAAGGACCGGTTCACATCTATTGAATTTAACATTGGGTATCTCGCCTGCAGAGAAACATTCGGAATAGATGAATTTTAAACCTACCGCATATGAGGTAGAGGGGTCTTGGGATCCTAGTATTCTAATAATGCCAGTTTTACACCTCTATATTTCTCCCATTTGAGTGTATGACCCCATCCCTCATGAAATGGGCTTATTCCTAAGTGTTTTGGAAGTAGGTCTCATGCGGTCTGTGTGAGTACAGACCACATGAAACACCATTTCCTTGACTGGGATACTGACTTCTACTTTCGCTTCTCCGAACAGAACCACTAATTACAGCCCATTGTTACAGATTTTCTGAAGACATTTCAGGAGCATACCTTTTCAAATTAGTTACTTAGAGACATTATCTGATCTAAATGCCACAAAGCAGTGAAAATGTCCCAGGCCTGCACGCCGCGACAGGGCGAAACATGCGTTGCTGGCTGTTCTGATTTGGTCTGCTTCGGTCTGCTCTGTTACTTTTAACCAAAAACAAATAAATAATTATCACTAAGTCATCAGCCTTTAACAGTTTTTTCTTTCTGATATGTGTGTATACAAACACGTTTGCTCCTTACTTAAGTATTCATGTACATATTATATGTAATGATTAATAATTTGATTTGTAATGTAATTATCCCCGATTGACACAATAATTTGGAATACTCCCCAGATGTGTGATTAGCAAGGGATGATTTTGAACTGGGCTTGGAGCAGTTCTAGTATCAATATATCTTTGTCTTTTGTGATCTGGGATCTTGTAATGAGTAATAAAACAAGACAAAAACTAGAAAGGAATTCAAATACATGGTTGCTTTGTTTTTGTGGCTGATCATGTGTTCAGGACCATAACCCCAGAGAGATGCATATGTCACAACTCTCCTCAACAGTATTTACCATTTGAAATGGTGTGGGTGCCTTTAAAATCTTGCTTGCGAATTGCATGATTTCAGAGGGAGAGTTTGTAGTTGTGTTACTGTTGCGCCACAATAGTTATTGGATTTCTGATTTTTGTAGCTAGGTCTTTGGCCTATACCAGTATTGGGTAAAAGTACAATATAAGTTAAGGATGTGTTTTGGGAGCACAAAAAGAAATGGGTGCAATGAGCAGACCCCTTGAAACAGACCGGAGCAGGGAAGTGATCTTGGACTGGGGTGGAGAACTGATGCAGCTCACTAGGAGCACAGCTGGGAGGACCTACAAGGATCAGGGACAGTGAGTGCCGGAGGGAGCATTGATAATATCGAGGAAGGGGGAATTTGAGTTGTTAGGTGACTTAGGTGAGTGGGAACCGATTAGCTTATCTACTTCCGAATAACCGCATATATAGCCAGCCTCTTGTATATTAGTTTGGCAGGGGCTTATTCTGTGTCTCCCATACACACAGATGAGCTCCCACCTGCACACTGCAACATATACATACATACACACACTCATTCACTTCATGTGAACACTCCAATGTGGCTCACGTGTGGCGCTTCCTACAGGACTGATCACCACGTACTTCATTAACTTCACAATGATCATGCATGGCACCACAGAGTGGTCCTTTGCCTGGCTGTGTTTTTTGCACAGTAACAGGCTCAAGTTCTTTCATCTACCACCTGGAACCTAATTTCTCAGTTTTGACAAATCCAAGATACCCCAAAATTTTCCAATTTATTATCGTTTTTGACACCTGAAAACACTTGTGCTCAATTTGACTTCAATTTCTAAACAATTTAATGTGAGCTGTTACCAATGTTTTTATTATGCAGGTAAAAAATGGCGTGGTCCAAATCAGTGTGTTCCCTTTTTTTCATACATTTCTAACCTTTTTACCCACACATTTCTTAATCATTTCAAGCGGCCTCACCAATCTATTCTTAATTGGGCAAGCCGGCAAGCAATGGCTATTTTTTTGCAAATTGCTATGATCTATAACTTTAGACAAAAACTTAAAGAATATCAAGTCAAGCTAACATATATGTATTTTCTCCAGTATTAGGGTGTCTTTCATAGATTCACATGCTTGAATATTCCCCGTCACCGAAGTGGGAGCCTCACGGTAAATAAAATAGCAATAAAATCCCAATAAAAATATGTAGGAATACATGGAGAGAAAGAAAAAACTTTGCAACATATCACTGTCATTATTTTAGTCCAAACTTTAGCCAATCGGGCGCAAGCACCCCTCCAGAACCTTCTCCTCAGAGGCTCAGGCCCTCAGATTTTCTACTGCACGTCGTGTGAAGGGAGTCTCTCTGAGCTCTGCTCAGTTGTTCTACTTTTCTCTGGTTTTCCAGTACTTTCAACCATGTCTTCAAGTAAGAAGTCTTTGTTTAGACCTTGTTCTTCTTGTGGGAAGTTGAGACTTTATTCTGAGGACCCCCACAAGAAATGTATTTACTGCTTATACCCGGACCATGAGGTAGGCAAATGTAAGATCTGCAGGACTTTCTTCACAAAAACCTTGAAGGATAGGGAGGGTCGCCTCCTCCTCTGGTTACAAAGGCTGAAGGACCAGGATTCAGCACTTTCGGACGCAGAAAGCCTGGTGTCCGGTACGTCTAAAGCCGCCTCAAAGCGTAGCAGTGTGCAGGATTTACCTTCTCCCTTCTTGAAGAAGAAACTCTCAGTTTTGAAGGCTCCTGCGGTGTCCCCACCTCCTCCTGCTACGCCGACGCCCCCGGGCGTCTACAGCTTCTTCTAAGCACGTTTCTACCTTAAAACGTGTAAAAACGTCGACTGCAGCGTGTCTGATCGTCCCGACGACGAGATCTGCCGTCTCCGGTTCGTCGACGACAACAGTCGGCTTCTGGTTCGTCGACGGTGGCTACGTCGATTAAGGTATGCCTGAGTTTTAAAACTGTCTCGTCGACGATACCCATTGCTTCGATGTCGAAGAAGAGCCTCTGGTCGTCATCAGGATCTACGTCGACAAATTGTGAAAATCTCCTCGTCGTCGACCACTCCATGGACGAGTTTCGTCGACGATGGCCTCGTCGACGAGTTTCGTACACGATGGCCTCGTCGACGATGGCCTCGTCGACGATAGCCTCGTCGACGATAGCCTCGTCGACGATAGCCTCGTCGACGATAGCCTCATCGACGACGGCCTCGTCGGCGGCGGCTCCATCAACGGCGGCTCCGTCGACGGTAAAGCATTCTGCCTTCGCATCCTTACCTTTGGTGCCAATTCCTTCATCCGGGTCTGGTGTTTCCTCCGCCGACCCTTTGCACCAGCGTCGCCAAGTGCCTATGGAACAGCTTGACATACCCTGTGACACACAGCCACCCTCTCCCCTGTTTGCGACAGGTTCTGAGTCAGACTCTGTGTCTGAGGATGAAGAGGACAATAATTTCAGGGCAGCACGTAGCCCTTCTGAACTAGTCATAAAGTGTCAGAACTATGGGGATGATCATGAGGACTCGTATGTTCAGGAGGAAGATCCGTCCACTCAAGTTCCTGCGGCGTCACTTCCTCTTTCCCTTATTACAAATCTTCTGTATATGTTGGAAGATTACCACAAGCGTTTCCCACCATCCGGTCATGGGTCGCCTCTACCTACGGAAACTGTGCCTGCACCAGCTCCTCCCACTGTTCCACTACCAAAAGCGGCACCGCCACCGGCTACAACTACAACTTCTATTCGGGTCCATGCTACGGTGTATGACGACGATGAGGATGTTAATCTTCGTCCAGATAGAGAGGATGGTGAGCTGCGGGATGATGATACGGATGGTGATGGCGATATGCAAGACTGGGACGACTACCAAATCCAAACGCCGTCCCCGCCTTCTGTGACTCCAGGGTATCCCCTCCTGTTGACATTGCAGGCTTCCATCAACTCATGGATAGGGCGGCACTCGGCTTTAAACTTCCCATGGTTCAAGGGAAGAAGACTTTTTTCTGTATGACTTTAAGAGTCAACCCTTCAAGCAAGTTCGTACTGTCCCAATCATCGACTTCATCTGGAATGAAGGAGTCAAGTTGATGCAAACGCCTAAATCCATCCCTGCGCAACTGCCACGATTGGAGAAAAGTATAAAGCGCCCCAGGGTTCTCCAGCTTGCTTGGTGGTGCAGCCTAAACCAGATTCTGTAGTCACGCAGGCCGCCCAGCACTGTTCCAGAAATCCATCTTCCCCAATTACAGCTCCTCCGGATCCCAAAGGACGTCGCTTAGATGCTATTGGGTGCAAATTCTCAACTATGGCCTCCACTACTGTTAGGGCCGCTAACGCTTTGGCAATACTGGGGCGCTACGATCGTCAGATGTAGTCTGACATGTCCAGCTTAGTTGCCCACATTCCGGAGGCCTCCAGGGCGGAGGCTCTTAAGATTCTCCAAGAAGGGGAAAGAGCGTCGGAGGAGATCATCGATTGCTCCGTCGATATTGCCTGCACTGGCTTCCGTCAACTTGCAGGGGCAGCCGTTCTACGGTGCCAGGGTTGGCTTCGATCTACCTCTTTCCGCCAGGAAGTCCAGGCCAAAATTCTAGACATGCCTTATGACGGTGAGTCACTATTCGCTCAGCATATTGATGAGGCGCTGCATACGATGAAAAAAGATATGGAAACAGCTCGCTCCTTAGGCACTTTACAATTCCGCAAACAGCCCTTTCGTGGTGCGCGTGGACGCGGCACCACCTCTTCCTTTCGTGGAGGATCAAGCCAATACTGCTCCTATAACCAGGGAAATCTACGGTATTCCAATCAGCAACAGCAGACCTCACGCCAGCACACTTCCAAGTCCTATTGTGTAAAATCTTCCTACAGAGGTTCCACTTCAAAAAGGCAATGACTTTCCTTTCCCACAAAATGTTGGAGGGCGAATCTCCCTGTTCTTCTCTCAATGGTCCTCAATCACCTCGGACCGTTGGGCACTGGACATTGTATCAAAGGACCACGCCTTGGAGTTCGTAAAAAATTCACTCCTCCAACTGGTCCGCCTCCTGCGCTCCTCAAAGAACTTTTCCAGCAGATTCATGTCATGATGCAGAAAGGTGCCATCGAAGTAGTCCCCAAATTTCAAAGGGGAATGGAATTTTTTCCCGGTTTTTCCTCATCCTAAGGAAGACAGGCGACTGGCGTCCAATACTGGATTTACGGGCACTGAACAAATACCTGAAGTGCCAGTCTTTCCCCATGCTCACACTGATAGAGATTCTACGCCTTCTGCAAGGACGACTTCATGACAACCATCGAACTCCAGGACGCCTATTTCCATGTGCCAATTCTTCCTCGTCACTGGAAGTACTTACGCTTCTGAGTGAGGCGGAGACACTTTCAATCCACCGTGCTACCTTTCGGCCTACGCTTCACCTCTCGTGTCTTCACAAAGGTCTTGGCCCCAGTAGTGGCCTATCTACGTCTTCAAGGCGTTCAAATTTTCCATACCTAGACGATTGTCTCATCAAGTAGTCTCACAGCTAGCTTTCTCGAGACACTCAACTCTGCCAGGACTTATTTCAATCCCTTGGCCTCTCAATCAATGCCGAGAAGTCTCAGGTCGACCCATCCCGCTGCAGGACTTTTCTGGGTGCCACTCTGGATGCGTCACTAGCCACAGCGTTTGTGTCTCACGAGCGACAACTGAGAATTCTACGCCTAGTGTCCCTTCTTTGTTCAAAAAAGTCCGTTTCTGTTCGTATGTTGAAATCTTTTATGGGAATGGGTCCTCCTGCATCTCTCTGATACCAAACTGCAGGCTCAGGAGTCGTCCTATTCTGGAAGAATTAGACAGTCAATGCCGGCAGGTCACCTGCTCCTTCAAGGATCTCGTTCATGTGACTGCCCGGATGAGAGCGGCTCTTCAGTGGTGGGCACAGCCGTCCAACATGGCTGCCCGGACTTCATTCCTCGCCACCTTTCCGGACCTCACTCTGACCACGGATGCTTCCTTAGAAGGTTGGGGAGCACCCCTTTAAGGGCTGTCCATCAAGGGCAAATGTACTCCGGCCCAACGCTCCTGGCACATCAACTGGTTGGAGCTGATGGCCATCTTTCTGGCTCTCAAATCGTTCCATCTTCTGATCCAGGGAGAGTCGGTGCCCATCCAAACGGACAATACTACCAGTATGCACTACGGGAACAAGCAGGGCAGCACCAAATCTCCTCTCCTGTCTCGTCTGGCACAGGATATCTGGGATTGGGTGCTTTGACACCGCGTTACCCTGACAGCGGTTCATCTACCGGGCATCTCGAACATCCTAGCAGATGCCCTCAGCAGATCCGCATCATCAACGCACGAGTGGGAGCTACATCAGCCGACTCTGGACTTCATCTTTCGGAATTGGGGTCATCCCAGCATGGATCTCTTTGCGAACCGGAAATTCCCGTCCTATGCAAGTAGGCTTCCCCATACAGAATCGTCCGGGAATGCCCTTTCGATGGATTGGTGCGGTCTATTCGCCTATGCTTTTCCGCCGATTCCTCTGGTTCGTCGAGTATTGTGGAAGTTGAGGAGACAGCCGTGCCACATTCTCCTGATCGCTCCCAGATGCCCTCGACAAGCATGGTTCTCAGGACTGCTGCTTCTGTGTCAGTGCGATCCCATTCTCCTTCATCCTCGAGCGGACCTCCTCACGTTGGACGAGGGCCTGATCTGTCATCCGGACCCTTCCTCTCTCAGATTGTCAGCCTGGAACCTGAGCACCTTGAATTTGCCCATTTGAACATCCCGCCAACATGCAGAGACATTCTGGCCAATGCCAGAGCTCCATCTACAATAAAGACTTATAAACTCAAACGGAAGAGGTTCTGTCACTGGTGCTTGGCTGCCAACATTCATCCTGTACATTCTACTCCGGATCAGCTTCTTCCGTTCTTTTTAGAGCTCGCACAGTCAGGGCTCTCACACGCCACCTTGAAGGTTTTCTTGGTTGCGATTTCTCGCTTCCGGCAGGATGGCTCCTCCTTTCTCTGTCCTGTCCCCAAGCAGGCACACGTTCACGAAACATTATTGCCTTGAAACGACGAACGAAGCTGATACGGCAGTGGGACAAGTAGTTCTTCTCAATCTTTTTAACTAAGGTGAGCCTCTGCTTCCTACCCTCCACCTATATGGTTTAGGTAATCATATGGTTGTGATTATTAATATTTTCATTCCTACTGGCTACGCTATGCTTTTGGTGCATTTTTATGCCTATGCCTTGCTAATTTTGCTTTTGTTACCAGCTATTACTGCTCACTATTCTATTCAAGCATGTGAATCTATGACAGACACCCTAATTCTGGAGAAGAACAATTGTTACTTACCTGTAAACTGGTGGTTCTCTTGTATTGGTGTCTTTCATAGATTCACATGCGACCCACCCGCCTCCCCACAGAGGTTCGCTTCTCCTCCTAGACTCTTTTGTCACTACTGTGCTATGAAAATCTGAGGGCCTGAGCCTCTGAGGAGAAGGTTCTGGAAGGGTGCTTGCACCTGATTGGCTGTAGTTTGGACTAACATAATGACAGTGATATGTTGCAAAGTTTTTTCTTTCTCTCCGTGTATTCCTATGGGAAATTATGACTTGGTATTTGCAACTATTTCTAGTGTATATTTTTATGTATTATGTTTATACATACATATTTTTATTAGGATTTTATCGCTCCCACTTCGGCGACGGTAAATATTCAAGCATGTGAATCTATGAAAGACACTAATACTGGAAACCACCTGTTTACAGGTAAGTAGCAATTGTTCTTCTGCGCTACTAAATGAAGTTGTTCATTACTCACCAATGTTGCCTTTCCTCATACTGTTCTCCGACTTTGCCACAGACTTCCTTTCACAATGAAGCTTCTATAACAATAGAGGGCGGTGGCATTCTAATTGCATTTCCACTATGTCAAGAAAGGTTTGCACCTCTTTAAGGTGGCCAAACGGTGAAAAATGCTTGGACCTAAAATGTGCAAATATAACAGATTTCTTATCCAGGGTATTTCCTATGTGCTTAACATTAAAATATTTGTTTTCCAGATGAGAGCATCGCATCCCGCTTTTCGAATGCAAAGTGGAGTCAAATTCTGGACCCTCCCTCCCACCGGCTGTCTTGCAATCCTTCCCTGACCAGTTTGAGTCAAGTACCTGTTGAGACACAACACCAGATCATCAAATCGATCACCTTGGCGCCTTCGTCTATGGAGAGTACAGGACATTTTGCTAATGGCAAAGGCAGGGCAGAAGAACCCACAATGTTGATTGGTGATCAGACCATGGCAGAGGATCCATTAAATAACAAAAGCAGTAGACTTGATGCCCTCTGCAACAGCTCCACCGAGACATCCGAAAAAGTGTGTGCAGACGTAACCTGCTTCCCAGAAGAGAAAAATGTACATATAGTAGCATTCACGCACAACTGTGACAATAGGACGCTACCAAGTGGGGATTTGCTAAGCTGTAACAATTCCAACAGTGGTACTCTTGTGGATTCTGTTGGTCTTGCACCAGACTTTAAAAATAGACAATGTGATCAGCTGAGTGTAACTGCGAATGGTCCTACATTTGGAGATGCCAATCTAGAGGTCCACCAAATATTGCTAAATGAGCAACTTTTTAAAGAAAATTTGGTTAGTCATTCTAGTAATAAATCCGTGGACAGTGTAGCCAATACAAGTCTCAACTTGGAGTTGAATTGTGAAAATATTAGAGGTAAAGATTCTCTATATAACGGACTTAAAACTCCAGGCATGAATTCAGTGACTTTGTCACAGAAAACCATAGATGAAGCAGTTAACATGCATGAGAGTTGTGCATCAGATGAAGATTCTTCTAGAAGAACCATCACTCTGGTAACACAATCCGAAGTCAAAAAGCAACCTCTGCATTCAAGTGATGTGAGCTCAATCAGTGAATTTTGCACCGAAGCCACAACAGTTACAGCACCTTTGAAAGTGGTAGAGCCTAACCTCTCTGACATGCATTCTGGTGTGTCTGAGAGGGATGAGGACGGGAATCTGTTAATTGCTGATCATCATGTCAGTGGAATGGAAACTGAAGTTGGTAAAGAGCAGAACAGTCCATGTAACTTGGGATTATCCAGCCATGAAGAGCACTTCTCTGAACCTCAGCAAATGGCTAATGGTAAAGGGTCTTTGCTGAATGGAATGAGCGAAGAGCAGAAAATGGCAGATGATGAAAGGCTTGAGGAAAAACCAATCTTTGAAGAGCCACCTGGCACCCCCAGAGAGAAGGGACACCGCGAAATGGAATCATGTCCGTGTATGGAGGTAGAAGAAACTTGTACGAGTGAGCTAGAAGAATCCATTCTCTCTGTTGTTCTCAGTAGATCAACAGGAGATACTCTGTCAAATGGTTGTCATTCCTATGGAATACAAAACTCAGTGGTGTCTCCAATTCCAAAGACTTTACCCTCTAAAGAAGATTCAGTAACCGAGGAGAAAGAGATTGAGGAGAGCAAGTCCGAAAGCTACATCACTATTTATGAACAACAAAGAGTTGATGAGTCTTTAGAGGGGAGGGACATGCTTGTGCACAGCAGTGGTGACCAAATGAAGAAAAACTATGCACATAATATTTGCAATCAAGCGCCAGCAGTGCAAGGCCCAACATCACCAAAAACGTCAAATCTGCCCACCACAAGTGTTCCTTTTGGTGGTGCCCGGCCTAAACAACCCACAAATCTTAAACTGCCAATTCCAAAGCCTTTGTCAGACCATTTACAAAGTGACCTGGTACCCCCAAACTGCGGGATTACCAGTAAAAATAAAAATGGACTTTGTAAAGCAAAATTGGGGGACAGTCATGCAGCTGATAAATGTCATGATAGGAAATCAGTAAATAGTCCACCTCCCGAATCTAATGGACAACATTTCGGGGAGTTTGACGCTGGGATCATCACTAGTCCTTGCATTGCTGCAACACCCGATAGTCCAGACAATGACCTTTTAGTTGATCAATATGGAGTCCCCACAAGAAAGCCATTTACCACTCTGGGAGAGGTGGCTCCGGTGTGGGTACCCGATTCAAAGGCACCAAACTGTATGAAGTGTGAGGCTAAGTTCACTTTCACAAAGAGAAGACATCACTGCAGAGCATGCGGGAAGGTAAGTCGGCCTTCAGAGGCAGACATGAGTAATAAATAATGCCAGTGTGTGGTCAATGTTAGAATCTAGGTTTTCAAGTTTCCCCTTGGCACAAGTGTTTTTTCTAGGGGTCTATTCTACTGGCCTCTGTTTTTGTGGTATGTTAAATATGTTATTTTCCGGCTTGACCCTACATTTAAGCGTCTTGAAAGGTTTCTTGGAAACAGAGTGGTGTATCAAGAAGGTCTATTTTCCTTTTTAAACAAGATTTTACAAGTCTTTGTGGGGAGCCACTCATTGTTATTGGGGATTCAGAAACAGGTGTTGGCGGGATGACCTAAATCAGTCAGTTATAACAAGTTTGTAATCTTGAAAATGGAGGTATCTGACGTCACCATACTTGACAACCAGCTGTAGAAGAGAATGCATACAATTTGCTCCACTTCTACTTTCTATCAAAAATATGTAGGGGAAGACTCCTAGCTGTAATAATTTATAAACATATGTAAGGGCCATGTCTGTCTGTGCTTACGCACTGTGAGTGCTGTCTGGTAAGAGTAACAGCATCTGCACATATGCTAATTAATTAGTCTCAAGTAGGCAAAGGTAGCCTACAATTGAATTCTGTCAGCCATTTGGTCACGTCTTGAGCAGTTTTTTTTATACTACAATGAATTCATTCTTTTTTTTCATAGCACAAACAAGACCCGAAGATATCACGTATCAGAGTGCTTTACATGAGCACCAGATTTGTTACACAAGGACACATTCATTTTTTATTAGGCACTGGGAGATTACGTGATTTGCCCCTAATCACAGGATGTTGAGCGTCGTTGCCGAGACTCAACCTCAGTTCCCCAGCTTCAAGGTCGACAGCTCCAGCCGTAAAGCTACATCCTCTCCCAATTTAGGCTTCTAAAAGGAACAGACTATGGGAATTGTGAAGCTTATGCTGGGAACTTTTACTAAAAACAAACTTACAAAAACAATTGACATGAAGTAACAGTACCAAAATAAACTTGATGAGAATACAAACAACATGAGACGTTCAGACTCTCTCCTACCTGACAACATTCTGTTGGCTCTTAGAAATCATCATTTATGTGTTATTTTAACCGGTATTCTCGTCACAATATGCTGAGATTACTAATTTATGAGAAGCTAGAATCGGGCGTTCGTCTGGTAAGAACCATTCCATTCGTCTGTCTCATCTTTTTTAATTTTTTTAATTTTTTTTTAATCCTCATTTTGCAATAGTAAGTATACAGAGTTTTCAGGGACCCGCTTCTCTGCTCTGTTCCTTCACCGCCCCTTTTGTGTACTGGGTGTTTGGGTTTGGGGAGTCTCCCTGTAAGTGTGTTCAGAGGGGGGTCCCCTTGTTTCCATAACCCAATTCAATAAATGTGTTCCAACCTGGGTGAGCTGACCATCCAGGTCACTCACACAGGCATTTTGCCATCGCATAATCATCAGATTTTGCCCTATCTGTAGTGTACAGTAAGGGGATATCCCTTAGGAGGCGTCCTGAGAGTCCTCCCATATTTCCCAAAAGTTATACTTCCTACTGGGTTTCCCTTTCCTGTCCATCTTATTTATTCTATTTACTGAGGCTACCCATTCTCGGTGCGTCGGCGGTGCCAGCTTACCCACTTAATACAGAGTTCCCTTCGTGCCAGCAGGATTAACATAAACCGAAGGTTTTCTTCTTTTTTCGTTAAGATATTTGGGCCAGCATATCTAGTCACCCCAAAAATAACAAGATCCATACTTACATCTCGTTGCTCTTCTCAGTAGTGTTTCGAGTCTTACCCACTTCCTGCCAAAATTTGTCGAGCTGGGGGCACTGCCAAAACATATGTATATCCTCTGCTTTCTCCAATCCGCATTTGGGGCAGCTTTTTGTATTTGGGCTGCCGAATTTAGATTGCCTCTTCGGGGTCCAGTAAGCTCTATGGGTGGTAAAGAGATGGTTCCTCCTTAAAGCAGCGGATTTCACTATTGACCAACATTTTTCCATAGATACTTGCCACAGTTTCTGGACCTCCAGCGATGGCAGCTCTTTTCCCCAGGTCGCCTCTGGAATCAGGAAGTTCTCCGCCCCTGCCAAAATAAGGGCCCAATACCAGCAGGATATTTCTTTTTTTATGGGAGTGTTCTTTATCATCTCTGTTTCTATGGCAGTGTTACCACTTTTGTTCTCCTTCAATGTTTTTGCCCAACTAGAGAGCTGGTAGTACTTGAATTTTGCAAGCGACGTGTTTGTCTTTGTTGTCAGAGTTTCCCAGTCTACAATGGTATTACCAGCCATTAATTGACCCCATTCCTTGATGCCTGCTGTTTTCAATGGAGTTGCCAAGCTGTCTTTAAGGCATTCTGGTGTTCCAGGAGAGTCCCATATTGGAGCGAACTCACTCTAGTAAGGTATATTTAGGGTGCTTCTTATTTGGTACCACAATTTCGCTGCTGATTTGAGGTTATTTAGTTTTACTTTTTTAAAGTACTTCGGGTGGCCAAATTTGTATAGGAAGTGTCCACTCTTTCCTGCCAATGCTTGTAGATATTCCGGATATTGTTCATAGTTTTTCAAAAGTACCCTTATGGTCTTAAACTGGAAGGCCCTGTAGTACTCCAGTAAATCTGGGCTTTCTATTCCCCCGTGTGCTTTTTTCCTCCTCAATTTGTTCCAGGCTATTCGTGTGCTTTTTGCTGACCAAATGAAGTTTGCAAATTCCCCTTGTATCTTCTTCAAGGATTCTCTCTTAAATTCTAGTGGGATTGCACCGAAGATATATGTGAATTTGGGTAGTATGGACATTTTTATTATGTTAGATTTTCCGAGAAAAGTGAGGGGTAGACCTCCCCAAGCTTTTAAAAGTTTTCTAACCTCGGCACTAATTCTATCAAGGTTTATCTTGGCCATTTTGTCCAGATCTTTAATTAAGTCTATTCCTAGATATCTAATTTTCTCCCTGGTGTGAGTGTTGTTGATCGGGGAGTTCCAGCTCATGATTTCTATTTTTGTCTGGTTTGTTTGGTAGCCGGATACCTCCCCAAATTTAGACAAAGTTTCTACTATTGGTGTAATGGAGCCCTCATAGTTGTTAGTAAAGATCGTCAGCATATAGAGCGACTTTCTTCTCCCACCCCTGGTGCTTGAACGGAGTTATACTTGGATGACTTCTAAGACTGTTTGCCAGAGGCTCGATATATAGATTAAAGAGTAGCGGGAAAAGGGGACAACCCTGCCTCGTCCCTCTCTTTATCTCGATGTTTTCAGTTAGCCCCCCGTTGATTAGGACCTTGGCCTTAGGCGCTCTATACAATTCCTTGACCATTCCCTGGAACTTGGCTCCTAGGTTATGCTCAATTAATGCTTTATTTAGGAAGTCCCAGTTCACCCTGTCAAAGGCTTTAGCAGCGTCGAGGGTAATTATATTCAAAGGGAGTTTTTCTGTCACTGCTATATCTATGGCCCCAATAAGCTTGTGTATTAAGTCATGCAGTTGTATGTCCATCATGAACCCTTTCTGGTCTACCTTGATCAATGTTCCGGCTATTTTCCCTAGCCTTTTTGCCATGATTTGTGTGAATATTTTGTAGTCACAATTCAGTAAAGAAATTGGACGATAGGACTCACATTTTGCTGGATTTTTCCCCGGCTTTAATATAATATTTATTGTCGCATCGTTCCAGGATTCTGAGAGTTTCTCTTTTTCTTGGTAGATTATGTTTAGCAAGACTGTGAGAGGGGGGGTCAGGACCTCACTGAGCTTGGGGTATAATTCATTTGGAAGTGCGTCTGGCCCTGCCGCTGACCCTCTCTTTAGGCCTTTCAACACTTCTCTTACTTCCTCCCTTGTAATTTCAGATTTTAAATCTTCCTTTTCCTCATTTTTAATCTTGGGAGATCCTAGGCTTCTAGATATTCCTTAAGTAGCATGTTTGTAGGATTAGTGTCCTCCGTATATAATTCTGTGAAGAATTTTATGAATTCTTTCATTATCACCGCTTCCTCTGAGCTCGGTTCAGTGGCACCTTGTGGCTGGATATTGACTATCTTGTTTCTAGTAGAGTCAGGGTTTGTTTTCCAAGCCAGCAACTTACTGCACCCTTCCCCATATTCATAGTGAGACAATTTACTCACTTCCCATCTCTCTCTCACTATACTCTCTAGTCCTGCTAGGTTTTTCTTTTGTTTCCCCCTGTCGGCTTCTAATTTCCTTTTTTTACCTACGTCTTCTTCAACCTCTAGTTCTGCGTCCAATTTATTTATGATGTTTTCTACATTCCCTATCTCTTGTTTTATTGTTTTTGTTTTGTGTGTTGCCAAGCTTAGTATCTTCCCCCTAATTACTGCCTTGTATGCGTCCCACGTAATTTGCGGTGAGGTTCCCTCTTTGTTTTCAAAATAGGCAACTGTCTCAGTTTTAAGTTCTGCTATATTCTGCGGGTCATTTAAAATGGTGCGATCCACCGTCCACCTTGAGCTTGGTTTGTCCTTCCCTAAATGTGTTTTTAATATTACAGCGGAATGGTCGGACAGATGCGCCGGCAGATGCTCAACCTTTTGTATGCTGTCTACCAGGGCTTTGTCTACTAAAAAGTAGTCTATTCTGGACTGCAGATCTCATTTTTTATTCTTGAATCTGAATGCATGTTTTTTGTCTCCTTTTCCTTTCCAGATGTCCACCAGTCCTAGGTCTCTTTTGCAGATCCCCAGCCAATCCCTCATTCTAGGCAGATTTGAATGTCTCAGTGGAGGGGAACGATCGGTTTAAGATCTGGGATTACGTTAAAGTCCCCCCCCCCTAGTATTACACGGGCAGTAGCTGCTATTAGTTGAGCATACAGGTTTTGTAGGGGGGTTGGGTAATCCATATTGGGCCCATAGTAGCCCGCAATAGTGTAGGGTTATTATGGATTTTTACCCTAGTGACCGCCCACCTGCCTTTTTTTATCTAGTTCTACTTTCTCAATTCTGGCTTTTAATGATTTTTTAAAGAGTATTGCTATTCATTTTACGACGCATTCTTGGTTTGTGCAGACGAAACAATCTACCCAGTTCGGTTTTTCATAATTTCTTCCCATTCCTTTTTTAAGAGGTGTGTTTCTTGTAAAATTATGATTTCGCTGTCTATTACCTTCAGGTATTCTAAGATCCGACGCCTTCTACTTGGGGTCCTGAGTCCGTTTACATTCCAAGACAGTTTATTGACTCTATTCACCATTATTCCTCTTCTTTGCCATACTTTTCACCGGGCCTTTAACTGCATTTGGCGGTTCCTGATTTCTCCTTTCTCATTTGAGGACTTTTTTCTTTTTTTTTTCCCCTATTTTGCTCCCCACCCTTGTGTACATTTTTTTTTGTTTTCTTCTTCATGTGGTTAAAATTGGCCCACCCTGGGGAAGCCTCCCTCTTGTCTTCTTTGGGCTGCAATATTGGCCCTCTTTGAGCTCCGTATATGACCTTTTTAGTACGCAACGCCCTTCACTTAGTGTCCTTCACTTAGTATCCTTTTTTTTCTTTTACTTTTTTCTCCCTTTTTTTGCTTCTACTTTCAGTGTTTTGGGTCTGACTGACCTCTCGCTTGATCCTTCATTTGTTCGAGAAAATGTGCGACTTCAGCTGGCTCTCTTATGTTGTGCATCTTGTTTCTCCACATGATTCGGAGTGCTGCTGGGAATTTTATCTGCACAGTAGCTCCCAGGCTTCTTAATTCTTGCATGTGTTAGCCTAATTCCCACTGCCTGTCCTGAGTAGCTTTCGAGTTATCCGACCGGATCCTGAAAGACCATCCTCCCTTGTCCTGGGGGCCATTTTTTAAGGCCTCACTCAGAATTCTCTCCTTAAGGGTATATGTTTTAAAATGTATTAGTATTTTCCTAGGGTGTTTCCTCTCTTTATTTCCCCAAAGGGATCGCGGTGTGCCCTTTGTATATACTCTTCCAACCCTGCCGTTTTTGTCCACGGGAAGTGTTCCTCTAGGAGTTGAACTATACATTTTTTGACGTCTGTTCCTTCTTGGCCTTCTGGTATGTTCTTGAGTTGTTCTTTCTCGCCTAATTTTCCAATGATTCCAATTTTTCTTTTGTGGTCTTGTCACTTTCTCTCAGCGCCCTTATTTCCTTTTGATTTGTTTTTACTCTTTTACTCAAGGCCCCAACCTCTGACTCCACTGCAGTAACTTGGTTACTAAGGGCATTAAATTTAGTGTCCAATACTTCACACACCTCCCTAATTTTACTCTGATTGACTTCTGAGACTGCGAATTTTGCTCTCATTTCAATCAACATTTTTTCTAGAATTCGGTCTGTTGAGTTAGGAGTGTGAGAAGTGTTTTGTGTGTCTTCGTTTTCTTGTGTCTCAGCTTGTTGCAGGGATGGTGCGGGGTGCAAAACAGATGCCCCCTTGACAGTGGAGTTAGGTACATTTTGAGGTAGTCCCTCTGTAGAGTCGCTTTGGTCGAATTCCATCCTATATTCTGTCCCTGTTCGTGGGGTCGAGATAGTGTTGGTTGCTGTGAGTGATAGACCTTGTCTTGCTACAGGGGCTGTGGCAGGTTCTATATTTTGTGACTTGCGTTTGGTCGGCACCTGTTCCTGTGTCTGTTGCTGTACTTTGAAAAAAGATCTTAGGGAGGGGGTTATTCTGAGAGGTTGTCCTGTTGGGTCCCCGACCCCCCCCTTTTTAGGTCTCGTGACCTACAATGCGCGCAAGCGCATTGAGGGATCGAGAATTCAAGTGCTCAAAATCCTCATGAAACCACCAGCTTTTTGCTGGCGTTTTCATGAAGTTCACGTGGCCACAGGCACGCGCTTTTGGGCCATAAACTTGCATAGCCAGCTTCCCCCAGGCCGTAGCAGCACTCCTCCCACACCAGCACCTCCCCTCGCAAACACAGCCTTTACTTCTCCTCCCCTAACTTTGCCATCAGAACTCTGCTCTCCCCTCAGGCGCCATGACATACTTCAAAGGCTTATCACTTCACACGGCCGCAGGCCGTGCAACCAGAGCACTTCAGTTGGTGCGCAGCCCCCCTCCCAGCACTGCCTTGTTTTCCCTTTGTTTTCTTTTTCTTTACATTTCCTTTTAACCGTTTTACTTGGTCGTTAGTCGTTTATTAGAAGATTCTTAAACTATCAACAACAATTACAATACAGCAGCTGAAACAACAGCACTTTGAAATCGAGCGTTTTGTGTTTGTTACAATATATTTAGTATTGTTAAGTTGTACTGTTTTCTTCTCCTTCCTGCTACCCAGGCTCCGCATTTCACCCATTGAAATAACTTTAGAGCAGCATAAAAGGGTATACAAACAAAGTAATGTAACTAAACAGAACATATATTCTTAACTAAATGTGGCATATACATGGATAATATATGGAACGTATGTAAGCATAACATACCATATGTAGAGCGCAGAGTGCAGATTGTGGGTGCAGATTGTGGGTGCAGATTGTGGGTGCAGATTGTGGGTGCAGATTGTGGGTGCAGATTGTGGGTGCAGATTGTGGGTGCAGATTGTGGGTGCAGATTGTGGGTGCAGATTGTGGGTGCAGATTGTGGGTGCAGATTGTGGGTGCAGATTGTGGGTGCAGATTGTGGGTGCAGATTGTGGGTGCAGATTGTGGGGGCAGATTGTGGGGGCAGATTGTGGGGGCAGATTGTGGGGGCAGATTGTGGGGGCAGATTGTGGGGGCAGATTCAGAGTGTAGATTCAGAGTGTAGATTCAGAGTGTAGATTCAGAGTGTAGATTCAGAGTGTAGATTCAGAGTGTAGATTCAGAGTGTAGATTCAGAGTGTAGATTCAGAGTGTAGATTCAGAGTGTAGATTCAGAGTGTAGATTCAGGGTGTAGATTCAGGGTGTAGATTCAGGGTGCAGATTCAGGGTGCAGATTCAGGGTGCAGATTCAGGGTGCAGATTCAGGGTGCAGATTCAGGGTGCAGAATCAGAGAAAACTCAGCAGCACCACCACCACAGCATCAATCTGTGCAACCATTCAACAACAACTGGTTCAATTATGTTCTCTCAATGTTTCAAGCTTTATTACAAATGTCACAAAAAGATGTTATTTCACTTCTGTTCTTGGATTTTCATCACAATAAAATACACTGAACATAATCTTCACAAACGTTATTTACAAAAGTTTAAGCTATTGCCAATATAAATTACAATCACTTTTATTTAAGTATTAATTATTTAAAAAAATTAAAAGCCGTTGCTATTTGTAATATCAATACATCTAAGTCACGTAAATACAAAACATGTTGCATTACAAATGCTATAGTCGTCACATGTGCAAAAGTTATAACTATTGGCATTGAAAATGACAAAGCTATTAATTTAGCTATTTTCAAAATCAACACATAAATAAAAAAATTGTAATTTACAAGACCAATAGCTCAAACTTTCATAATGCGAGACCTATTGCATTGCAAATGCTTGTTCTTTCAGGGATTTCCTCTTGGAGGTGAGAGAATGTGTATCTGCTTTGGCGTGTTTCTTGGTCCTCCTTTTAGTGCTTCGGGGAGCAATGGTCTGTTTAATTGATAGTGAAGGGGTGTGTTTAAAGAACTGTCTGTTTCTCAGGCAGTAGCTTGATCTACCCTCATCTGATCTATCTTCCCCAGCATCTGCAAGTGCTCCCCTCCCACCCTCTGATGTTGCACAACACCCCTCTATGTTTAATACTTGTTCTGTATCCTCCCCCCCCCCCCCACCCCACCTCGGTCCTTTAAGGTCTTGCCTCCAACATCTCTGCCTTTATTACCCTCAAACCTGCTTACCCTTTTCATCCGCTGCCGAGCTTCGGATTCCACTGCCACTGCTCCTTTCTCTCCTTCTGCTCCTTTTGGGGTGATTAGTCCCGCCTCTGCAGCAGCTGGGGGCACGATGAATTCCCGGGATTTCTTCGCTGTCCTGCGGTCAGATCTTAAAACCGAGGGGTGCTGTGCACTTTCCGTTAAAGAAGCCGTTTCTATTGCCTGCTTTCTCTCACTCTCAAGTGACTTGTGGGCTGTAGGGCCTCCGTCGTCTTTCCCGAGTACCCCGCCTCAGTCGGTCGAGGCTCCACCAGTTTCCCGACAAGAATTCCCCCGGTTGTGCTGTGCTGGGTTGTACCGCTCCCCTCCTCTACCTTCCTCTGCTAGTTAGACAGCACGCTCAACATGCCCTCGGTGCTCCTCCCTGCCACAGCGCGAGCGCGAACACTGCCGCTGCCCTCTTTCCCCCAGAAAAGGAAAGGGACTCTGCTCGCTACCTTCTGGAAACTCCTCCGTGCTTCAATCGCAGCGGTCCATAGACTTATGTAGGGGGTTATCGTCGCTCTCAGCTTTCCTTGAGGGAGCGGACCGAACGAGTAGAGGTAAGAGTATCCTCTGTTTCCACCGTTGCCTTCACTCATTCTTGGTATTTGGGATTTATGACTGCTCTTGTTTGTCTCCGGTTTCATTGACTGCTTTTTCTTTTGGGCTCGTTGTTTTAGATTTTGCGTTATATCCTTGAAGAAAAGGGAAAAATCAAATTACCTATGAGGTTCATGTATCGATTAGGTAGGGTTAGGTATGGGTAAATCCATGCTGGACGTTCTTTTTCGCCACGATTTTTTAGTTTCCTGCGGTCATGTCATACGGAGCTCCCGACCTGGCTTCCTAGCCGGCCGCCATCTTCCCCCGGAGACAATCAAAGACTATGACCCTTGGAAAAAGAAAGCCGTCTGTCTCATCTTAAATTATTCTACTTTCACATACTGCACCTTTGACATCCATAAATCTTCCCTGTACAAACAACCTTTATATTTGTACTATTTGTACACAAAATGTAAATGTTGATGCTACAAACACCTATGGTACTTTCTAGCACTGCTTACTTAATTGTCAAAAAGCATGTTTGTTGACCTCTTCATTATGAACATAATATAAAATAAGTAAACAGAAGCTCAGCAGATAATTGTACGATCATTTGTCATTCTATCCGGAGTGCATTCTATTAGTGTCGTCCTTCCCATACTCATCAGAATTCTTACAACCCAGCATAACTCTTGCTTGACACTTGCTAGGCATTACCAGTTAGTTCCTCATTCCAAACACTCGAAATAACTGGTCGTATGCTGGCATACCATTAACAGATATTGGCACCAGTGACACAGTTGGAAGAAGAAAGAATGTATTTGCTGGCTAGGTAAGCCCAAGAAAAGCATAGGTTGTTCTCGTAGCAATATGATTCCAAGCCTGAGCAAAAGAACTTAGGAGCCAATATGTCCTTAGAAAGCTTTGATCCTGCCTGGTATTGGCCACCATTTATGCACAGAAGAAGCCACGTAATGTGCATGAATCTCTTGCTTCCCAAGCTTATTGAAAAATCAAGCACTTTCTCTCCTAAACCCAGCAGCCACACAGAGTTAAACTTACTCATTTCAGTTTTGAATTAAGGTAGCCTTACTTTCTTAACAATCCTCAGATCCTTACCACAAGCCTGTTCTTCCAAGTCGACCCTTCCCACACCATTAGCTTTAATATCTGCCTTTCAAGGTTCTCTCTTCCATCAAATGTATAACCCTTTATCCACCTACACTCAATGTCACTTTCCCTTTGTTTGGCCCTAATATCTAACTCAAGCTCCACAATTATTCTCCCAGCCAAAATCATTTTGTGACCATTTTGTATGACCTTGTTGGTCACTCTTATAAATTAGCCTTCTCATTCTCCACATTATCATTCTGCTTTTTGCTTTCCTACTTTCTCAAGGCAGAATTTTACCTTCTTTCCCAATACCTCTACCTCTCATCTATTGGTTTGATCTCCATCTCGCCATATCCCAAGCAAGCAATTTTGAACATGAGCCTGAGGGACATGAAGGAGCGTTTTGTGCAACGTGGTTACAGTGAGGAAGTGGTTAATAAGGGAGATACGAGAGCACGAAAACTGAATCATGCTGACACTGAAGGACCAGAAAGACACAAGCAGGAAGGAGAAGGGCGGCTTGATCAGACTGATTACCAACTATCACCCCTATTCACATAAGCTGTACAACATATTGAACAAACATTGGACTTTACTGACGATGGACAGGGATTTACAAACGTTTGTGAGAGCATGACTTAGCATCACATATTAGAAAGGGAGTACGATCCGAAATATTTTGAGCCCCAGTTACCTGACACCACCAATACGTGGGACATGGCTACACTCAAGAAGCAGTGGCTTCTTTAAATGCGGACATTGCACTATGTGTAAACTGGCTCTAGGTAAGGTCAAGGAATTCAGCTTTAATGGTTCACGTGCATTGCAGATCAAGACTCCTATTGACTGCACAACGAAATATGTAGAATATGTACTTGTATGTGATTGTGGCAAAATGTATGTAGGGAATACAATCAGACCAGTGAGAGAGAGAAATACTTGACACTTTAGTGCAGTGAAACAGTGGGACATGAGATACCCGATTGCCCAACATATGTGTAAATGTATGGCACAAGGTAAACATCTACAGTTTAGGTTCCATGGGCTGCAAATGATACCAACCAACCATAGAGGGGGCAATAGGGAACTCATGTTAAGACAGAGTGAAGCCCGATGGATCATGATTTTAAAAACTGTAGAGCAGGGGCTCAACATTGACCAAGAAAGGCAATACGTTTTAGGTACATATATGTGAGATATCAGCAATGCTAACTGAGATGATATCAATGTTGGATGAAGTATGGATATAGGCAGGTTTTATTGAAGTCTGGCTTGTGGCTAGATATAATGTATTTGCCATGAATAGGATCAAACACAGTGTGTGACAATGTTGTGATCCCTCTTGGATACGCCTTAACACGCATTGTAATTGAAGCATGTGACTCTAATGTAAGATAATTGCTATCTGAATAGTCACTGGGCTCACATGTCAAGATGAGGATTATACTTTTTTTACACTTTTTTTGTGTTTTGTCTGGATAAATTGGAAATATTCAGTTGTAATGGACACTCATGTCTAATCCCAGAAAACAGTAGCACAGCAGTTCTTGACTGTAATTTGAGGACTTCTTGTTTGAGACTCTTAGCGAGATGGTAATTTGGTTTTGGTTCGAATGATACATTCTGTTAAAATCAGAGTGTATCTAGGGAATGAGTATCCCCGACGTTCTGAATTATAAGTCACTGTTATAAAAAATGTACAAATTGAGGATTGTGACATTTACGAGATTCATGCAGAAATGAGCTTTCACATAGCATAGATACTCTTGGTTTTAATATGACGTGTTTAGTTGCTGGGTCCGCCATCTTTGAGTAGATACGAATGGTGGACATCGAGGCAGATGCCTTATGTAAATGAGCAACGATAATCACCGGTAAAGACATTTTGGTGAACTCAGTATAATGAAGTAAGGCGTTTCGCTTGTAATACAGGAGCATAGATGCAATAGAGTAGAATATAAACACAGACTGAAGATTTTTTTTTTTTAGAATTAAAGGAGTGTTGATATCGGGAAACCTGGCACGCCATTTTGGTATTATGTATAAATGGACAGGATGAAGTCACGGGCGGATATCTTGTGTAAGCATTTCGTGGTTATTTTACCAGGAACACGTTATAACATATGTGAACCTAACTTTAGATTAGGACATGCCATATTGGAGAGAGAGATGGTGATTATGTGAGGTATGGTGGAACAGGAATGAATTAAGTAGGTCAGTAGTTGATATGACCATGCTCTCTGAACGCTATATGAAGAGGATTACCGACATCGTGTCTGTTTACCACGTCGTCTGGGACTGTTCGAGGAGTCCTCTCCAGTTTACAAGTATGTGGTGGCAGGTGTTTTATGTGTGCCCGTGCGTCAACGAGACACTCTATGTTTTAGACATGAGTGACACATGTAATTAATGGAATACGTGTTTTAGAATGGTTTAATTGATGGGAATAAAGTAGAATGATGTTAGGAATCTTGACGATGACCATATTTCCCCCTGATAAATTCAGTTTATCTATACATATAAATTCAGATAACAGAGAGAGGATTATTGTCCGGGGAGGACTGCAGTGAGTGGTGTCGCGTGTTACTTGATATGGCTGCGCAATGTACATAGTGGATAGACTTCATGTTTTAACCCAGGTAGTGTAACTGTTTGCTGTTGGAAACTGATGGAGATGCCCGCAATTTCTTTTGTCTAATTTTAATTTTATATATATTTGGACAGTAGAGAGACAACTACGGTCTGGGCAACGCCAGAATTTTCGTATCTCTCTAAAGTATACATATTGTCCAGAGGTGAACTAGGATACATTTGAATATTCATTGATTTGGATAAGAAGATTGAAACTATCTGAGGTGAGACGAAATACATTTATTTAAGAGGTATAGTTTGCTACTCAGAGTAGTGACGAATAGTGGTCCTCGTAATATGTCATCAATACATGCATATATCCTCTTTATCATTTTATTATCTAGATATTAACACTTTGACGCTTGGACCGCTTTGAGATTGTAGGATAGGTGAGCCCAGTTATCAATCGTGGTATAGAACGCGCAAACTATTCACTGTGTAGTATAGGGAACCATGTCTATCATGCATTTCACTTTTATGTTGTTTTGCATGTTGTCTTTTTTTCCTACACACACACACACACGTTGTGAATCTTTTAAGATCACTTGAGGACTACCTTCAATTTTAGATGCCTTTGTTTTTCATTTTACCACTTATAACTTCCTTCCTTCACTTTGTATGATATGTGGTTAATGAATCTTACAATTTGGAAGTTTGTGTAAGACCATTGCACACCAGGGTGTTTAGGTGACGGAGTATTACGAAATATTCCAGTTGGAGCTTAGACTTATGGTGTTTATTTGACTTAAAGCCCTGAAGAAGTCCGCTATGTATACTCATCAACTCTGACGAAACACCTGTTGGCTGTGGCTATGTGAAGAATATTCTGTGGTTTCTGAAGACGAAAGACTGTGGCTTCTGAAGAAGTTTAGTTGGAAATAAACCAAAATGAAAACAAGAAGACCTGGAAATACTTTCTTTGTACATTTTCTGGTACGCTTATTTGAGCAATAGTGGCAACCCTCTTCCTTGGAGCGCTTAAGTAGAGACTTGTTGTATCTGACGGTGGGGGAATAGTAGAACGTTTGTGCAAGAGGCCCTGCCACATTCTGGTTTAACGCTCTAATACTCTTCCTTTGGTGAGGTCTATTGTGGTGCCCCATGGGGTAAACCTGACCTGGTTCAGCACTTTTGTCTTCCCACTAGGTCCCCTGACTTCCTCCTTTAATCTGCAGTTCAGAGCATGCACACATAACACACAGGTAATCATTTGACTTGATGGCGACCTATCTTCTCTACTATCCCAGTTCAAAAATTGTGTGTGTTTCTATCTTTGAATGGTTAAACATTAATTCCCCATCCCTACACTGACAAAACAGTCTTTCTGTTTAGAAATTCCTGTGTGTGGTCCTTGGTTTGGCGGTCTGAAGATCTTAGCCCTTCACCTAATCCCGTTTCATCCACACATAATACTGGAGTCATTAATGAGGCACTACACTCCCTCCCCTTTCGGATTGATAAACCTATTGCTTCCTGCTTCTTTAGACCGAAGATAATCGAGTCTTTTCCATTATTCCAGATCACAAAACAATAGTTCAAGCATTTATTTGATCTCACCATTACAGTGCTCTTTCTGTTATCCCAGTCCTGGCCAGACTGAAGCACATTCAGAATACTGCTTTTATCCTCATTCTGGGACCGAATAGCCATTGCTCTAGTTTCCCCTCCATCCCATTTTCAAAGCAAATGCCTTGGATTTCTTCCATTTTAAACTCAAGAGGCTGAGTCGAGCCCCTCGTTCTGTCTCTGCTAATTTCTTGGACATTTCTGGGTATTACATGCTAGGCTTTGGCAACTGGGCTTTCTCCACCATCACCTCCAAAGTCTGGACCTCTCTCAGTCAGTCAGTCAGTCAGTCAGTCATTTACTGCCCCAGCTTTCACAAACCATTAAAACGTATTTTCATCTTAGTTTATTCGCTGCTCGTCTCTAGTACTAGGAACCCCCTTACCCTGGGTGTGCTCTGAAGGTAGCTACAAGCAAGTGTAACGCACACAGTAGAAGTGTGAACCTTCTCCCACAAGACACCGGGGTGTTACCTTTTCCCTCGACTCCGCATCTGATGCGGCTGGAAAAGTTGCTCACCATTTTTTCAAATTGCCACCAAACCCGAAGTTATTCTGTTTGACCGACTAGATCTGCCCCACCCAGAGGCAGCACTGCTTTCTATAGGTAATGCACATCAGACTAGATCAAACCAGTACCTGTTTATTGTTTTATTTAAGTCCACAAACCTGAACTACTCAAATGAATTTCCTTTCATTTTTATCCAGCACGTGTATCGTACGGTTGGACCCCATTGAATTTTAGAATTTAAACTGAATCAGTTAATGTTGCCTTCTTTTTTATGTAGGGTTTTCTATCACTAATTCGTACAATGACTTTATACATTATTTTTATGAAACATGTATACCCCACTTGGAGGCATATTTCTGCAAAAACGACCACCATGGGCATGCAGGAGAAAAAATGGGTGCATGTGCCCCGACTTTCACCCACTCACACATGCAGACACCGCCTTCATGGAGTTCAGTACATGTAAAGGCAGACGGCTAACTGAGCACGGCTTTATTAGGTCGACTAATGTCAGCTATTTCAAATATACATAGTGTGTTTTGGCTGCATTCAAATGAATATTTTTCTCTTTCCTTATACTTTTAACTATTTAGTGTATTATTACACTAATTAGGAAGTACTTCCACTCAAAGGCACGAGGGACTATTTTACACCAACAAAGTACACAGACATTCCTCAAAGTTTATCACATTCATCTCCTATACAGTTTGTATGCAGAAATCATTCCTTTTTCAAACTTTTTCCCAACATTGGCAAAGGTAGAAGGGCTGGTTTTATTGCGCTAAACAGCACTTGTGAATGCCTGTTTACTTGCATCACACATTAAAACCAGACCTATTGGCGTTGCCAGTGCTTGTACAGTTAGCCACTACCCTGTTTACAGTGACCCAGTTACAAGAATGCATTCAGTGGTTTAGAAGTATGTCACTTTATAAGCAAAGAGGCTTATATATTAACCCGGATATCCGCTCCAAATCTTGATACTTCAAATGTTCTGAGCAGAAAACACTTGAAGGCAAAAATCCTGTTTTGTGTGATAATTCGGATCTACTTAATGGTTTGTAATTGGCACGCAGTTCAGCTCTTTTCTGTATTCCACGTGCTCCTTTCCTTTCCTTGGGGAAAAATTCAGCTTTGCGCGAACACAAAAGGAAAGCCCTAGTGTTTTGTATCAGTGGCTTTTTGAAAAGCCATCTGGATAGTACAAGACTAATTTCTATGAGGTTTTCTGATCGTATATCAGAATGCTCAAGGGTAGTGAACGTCAGGCTTGTGGCCATTAACTTAATTCACTTAGTCTCCTAATATAGCCTGTATGTCCCATATCTCGCTAACGTACATTTCAGATATTCTGTGAAATTAATAAAATTAAGTATCTTTTAATTAAGCTATTCTTAAATGTTACTCTTTGCATGCTCAGTATTTTAGAAAAAGTGGTAAATTAATCAGTAACAAAAAAATACCCCGAAATATATTATCTGCCAATATCTTTTTTTGAAACGGTATAAAAATGTAAGGAACCTTTGTACGGGGCTGCTCCTTTCTAATCAGACTTTGGTGGTCCACTCAGCCGACGAATAAAGACATTTGTGAAAAGACCTTCATCCCTCTGAAGTAATCTCAATTAATTCCCAAATTAATAATAGATGAATGATTGAATGTACGAAAAATATTTCTAAACGCGAACAGCTGCTTCCAAAGGAAGAGTCCCAACGCTAAGCAGTAGATGAAAACATCATATATTCAGTCTCTACCATGATGCTCTACTTTTCTCTAAACAAAAAACTTAGCAATTTGGCCTTTAAAGCTGGCTAGAAAAGCTGTCCGGCAAAGATTTCCATAGATTAGCTGCTTGAAAAGCAAAGGACCTTCCACCCGCTCTGATCTTAAGTAATTGGGGAATTCAAAGTAGATTTTGGCTTGCTGAGAGAAGAGCTCTGCCTCAGAGGTGTATTTTATATTTTTAAAGCTTTTTCCTGTATGAAAGGTGCCCTTTTTTGTCTTTGACCCTATCGGTGATCATTAAAGCTTTACACTTCCTTTTTTGCTTGACTGGTAATTAGTGTAGTTGCTCCTGAACTTTCTGGATGATCCGCTCTTTGTGAATATTCAAGACCAGTCTAGCGCCATGATTTGCGCACTTTGCTGCCTACTTAACAATTTCATTGGTGCATCCAGGTTCAACAGTATGTTAGCATAATCCAACCTGGATGTAATTAGGGCATGTAAAATAATCTTCCGCGTATCAACTGGGAGAAATTGTTAACATATTTTTCAAAGATTTTAAAAGACTAAAACAGACCCGTTGCAGTTGACTGCGCCTCTGGCTGAAACGATCGATCAGTGCACAAATGCACCCCTGTATTTCTGGGCACTGATGTTGGAACTAGAGATTTCCCCAACTCTGACCATAGTCTCCAAGTCCAACGGTGATACATTTCCAAAGACTAGATTTTCAGATTTGTCTGAATTCAGCTGAAGGACGCTTCTGTGCATCCAGCCTGCTATCGCTGAAAACACCCCAGAAAATGTGCAATCATAGTGTCATCTAGTTGCTGAAATGCAAGCACCAGTGAAGTATCATCTGCAAATGATGCTATATTGAAACCCCATGGCTGAACTTCTAAAGCCTACATATATATGTCACTAAGGAGCGACCACTGTGAAACGCCACATATTATTGCTCTAAAAGAAAAGGTTCAATGTGGTAAAAATACAGCTTGTTGTCTATTTGTCAAGAAAGAGTTGATTCACTGCAAAGATTTATCCACAATGCCCGCCTGCAGCAAGATATCGTGGGACACTGTATCGAATGCAGCATATAGATCAAGAAGAATGACCACTGACTTTTTTTTCTAAGTTACTTCAAATAAATACTGTAACCTCTAAAAGTGCTGATTCATGTAATAATCCACATTTTGTAAAGTGCACAATCACCCGTAAGGGTCTCTAGGCGCTGGGGGCCGTCGGGAAGATTAAGCAAGCTATTGCCCAGTCACATGGTGCTGGGCTAATCTGCCGCCGGGGATCGAACCGTGATCCCCAGATTCTGGAGTCAGTCGCCCTGGCTGCGGCGCCACACCTCTTCATGTGAAGGATGCCACTTGTTTCAATAGGACTAGTACTCTGGGCAATGACCAAAGTTTTTAGCATGTTTCCCATTGCTGGCAATCAAGAGATAGGTCTATAGTTAATAAAAAATTATGGATCAGTATTAGTCTTTTTCAGAAGTGGTCGAAAAAGAGCCTTTTTTCCAGGTACTTGGCCAGTTTCTGTGCTTAAGTGACGAATTGAACAATTAATTGACCATGACGTTGACAGAAGATGCTGCCTGAGGCAAAATATGCTGAGGTTAGACATCCATCAGGTATAAGTTTCATGCCAGATTCCCAGAACCTGGGTTGGGTGGCCCTTTCTCTGTGGTACTGCCAGTGGAATGTTGAGGATTGCCCCCCTGTGCTTTGGGAAGTTTCCTTTACCGTGGTCGATAAACTTGTTTTTGTCTGTGGTGTAGGGATTTAAATTGGCAAATTACAAGTGATCCAAATACAACTACAAGAATCAGAAAAGTGTGGGCAACCTGTACGTAATAATTTAACAGACGTCCAATGCACCATAATGCAATAACAATCAGGCAAGATTTTCGGGCACTATGCTTCCTGGGCCATTCTGATAAGTTGGCCAACAGCTATTCGGAATTGGCTTTGGGTCTGGAAAACTGGTATCTGGAGCACCGAGGGCCTCCCAAAGGAGCTTTACTGTGCATGGAATCATACCTCCCACACAGTTTACGATGTGGGGTTATTATTCCATCATGTTTGATCCCAAACATGATAGGGTTTGTTACAGCCAGTTTCGAGATGGTCATCGTGTAATGATGCGGTGCCCCTCTATATGTCATATGGCTGTCTCACTTAAATCTCGGGGTAATGGACACCATAGGCTGTAGGAGTGTCCTGCTCATGCAGGGAAACCCTCACACTTAGAACTGAGCGCCCTGCCTTAATAATTGAAAAGCCTGCCTTAGGGGTCAATTAAAGGTTCTAAGTGCAGTGACCTTAGATATAGAGAAACCTATATATTGTGTAAGTGGTGCTAGCAATGACAGGCCTGTAGTTACAAATTGAGTGGTCTCCCATGGGTGGCATAATACATGCTTCAGCCCTTGGTGGACCCCTGGTGCACCTATCCCTTGTGTACGTTAGTACCATGTACAAGGGTCTGTTAAGGTTACACTAGTGTGCAATCTGGGATGTACCTACTAAACCAATGTAGGGGATAAAGCACAGAGTCTGGGGTCCTGATTAGCAGGATCCCAGTCAGACTAGTCCGAAACAGTATTACATCAAGCAAAAAGTGGGGGGTACCATAAAAGCAGATCCTACTTTCCTACACAGACCCTGAAGAATTGGAAGTCAACTTCCTTTGCCATGATGATTCTTTCATCAAAGCCTCAGCATAGGAACTGTTCCTCAGACGTCTGGTACCTGAGGCAGGTTTGGCCATGCTGCTTCTGAAACTTGTCTGTCTTGTAACAGTTCAAATAAGTGTTTTTTCCTCCATGTCTGGGACTCTGATGCGTTTGTGGCACAACCATGGAAGGCAGTTATAAAGGTTCCCATGCCTCTGTGCAATGATTCTTTAGTCACATGTGTAAGCCTCTGTTGTGCTGCAAGGTTCAATTTCAATTGTTCAGTGTTTGTCAAGGCAGGTATTATGTTTTTTAATCAGAACAGCCTTTCATTATTTTATTCTGTAGGTGCTGTCTCTGCATGCCTGGGTTTCTCACTGCTGCCCAGTAAATACTTGAAGTTTAGCAGCTATTGTGAACAACGGAGGCCCCCTTGCTGTTATAATAATATGTAATCCTCAATTTTGTTTATGTTCTGCATTGTTCTTTGTTAGTATTAGAATTCCTTTTCAGTTCTCGCATTGTGACGCTATCATTGTTTTCATGTTTGTGAAACTGTTCAGGTAAACATAAGCATATGTTTGATGGCATGTGTGGCTGTAAATACACGTTCTCCATACTCCAACCATCTAATGTTGGATTCTAAGTTGTGCAAGTTGTTTTTCTTCTAAGAAGATTTTTGATCATGAGATCGAGTGACTCCTCCTCTCAGTAATACTGTACATGGGCATTGATTACTTTGTTTTCTGTCTGCCGTCTGGTTCCAATGTGTGTGCCTCTCCTCAGTTTTCAACTCTGTTTGGTACATGTCTTCGGTCCTATTCTGTCTTCGATGGTATAGTTTGTCTCGATCATGCTTTTCTATTACTGCGCCGCTTAAGTCTTTGTCTGTTCGGACACTGACCGATCGCCCTACGGGGCACTGCCCGTCTCAGCCTACCATCTCACTTGCACAGTCTTATGTACAAGATGTGTTCCTGATGGAACAAACACCTTTTCGATTTTGCCTGCAGTGCCACTCCAAATATCCACACACTGATCAGAACCCGGTATGAAACCTCTGCCTCTCGCCCGACCACTGCGAGCCCGACTGCGATGCCTGTAAGTCTTTCCATCCCAAAAAGACACGCTGTGCCCAAAGGGCTCATCAGTTGGCAATGTCTTGTCAGAGTGAAGACAACACTCCCGACATTTTTGGGGAGGAACATGCCCAGGAGGAGCCAGCTGCGGAAGAGGAAGAAAGGGCTTTCTCAGTAAAAGAAATCTCTGGTTCAGACGTGGAGAAGGAATTAGAGTAGACACTGTCACCCGGAGAGCGCATGAATACTACTGCCCCAGACCCTTCTCTCCAACTCAAGCAGATCTTAAAAAACGTGTCCTTTCCAATATCAGAGGTCGCTGGACCACCACTGCTGTGTGGTCATGGGCAGATCCGAAAAAAACACTTTGGATGCCCCTCCTCCCAAAATTTACACCAAGGCTAAGCCCTCAGTGTCGACCTCCTCGGATCGAGCGCATTGGGAATGACCCAGCAACCGACCCCATCAACCTTGGTACTGAGCAGCATACATTCATCCATCTCAAAAGCTTTGGTTCCGAAACCATTTGAGACCAAAACCTCAAAGCATTCCTCAGTTTCCAGGTCTCCTGTTGAGCCTATCCTTAAAGCAATGGACGTTTAACAACGTAAGATCCATATTCTAGAATGCACTGGATAAATAATGGCCTCCCTTCCACCATAGAGGCAATTAACCTTTGACACATTGGCCGCTCCTGTTCTTCCCAAAAAGGACAAAGCTACCAGTCCTACTCATCAGCCTCCTCCGCCACCACCTCCACCTCATCCACCTTCTCCTCCTTCCCCTGCATCTCAACATCATGACCCTCTCGATGCTATATCTCCAGGGCACCAAGATCAAACATTGTGGGATTAGGAAAGCCATTAGGGAATCCTGATCCATGAGATACATATGATATGAATCCCATGATGCCAAATGATCCGGATCTTTATCCAGCCTGACCCTTCCGAATAGCTAGTTCTTTCCAACAGGTCATTGCTAGAGCAGCTACTTATAATGGAGTTGAGCTACACAAAGGGTTTTTGGAACAAGACCTCCTCTTCAATACCCTCTCTTCCACCCACAATTTTTGCTTATGCTTCTTGGCATGTTATGACATGTTAACAACTTCAAAGAACCAGTCCATGCCAGAGTTATTACCCCACGGGTAGATAACAAATATAAAGTGGCTCAGTCCAACTCTCTCTTCATAGGGACTCCGGTACCACCAGACTCCATAGTTGCCACTATTGCTCGTAAAAGGGCCAACAGCCAGGCTACGCCACCTCCTGAAAAGGTGAGTAAGCATATGAAGGCAGCAGGGAAAAGAGTAGCAGCGCAGGTAGCTAATCACTGGCGCATTGCCAATTCCCAGGCACTTCTAGCACGTTGTGATAGCGCCCATTGGGATGAGATGGAGGAGCTACTACAGCATCTCCGTGAGGGCCATCGTAAACTGGGACAACAAATTGTTGCAGAGGGTGAGGCTTTCACCAATAATTCCATCAGGTGTGCACTAGATGCAGCGGATACAGCTGCTAGAGGTATCAATACCAACTTAGTCCTTAGGAGACACGCTTGGCTCAGACGTTCTGGCTTCAAGCCATAAGTCCAGCAGGCAGTTCTCAACATGCCTTTAACAAAGAACAACTTTTTGGCCCGCAGGTAGACACCACCTTAGATAAGATGAAGAAGGACACAGACTCTGCTCAACCTATGGGAGTGTTACAAACTACTACACCTAGAGGCTCCTTTCGTCGTTCCAGCTACAAGGGCGGATATACATCCACCACCACAGATGCCTCCACTTCTCAGCAAAAGCTGGGCAAATCGTCCTATTATATGGGCTATTTCAGGGACACCTTCATAGATGGTAACAATAAAGGAAGGGGCAGGAGTACCTCCACACATGCAGCAATATCCACTGCATAACAGTTACTAACTAATCCTTCCCCTTGACCACATAATACCTGGCAGGGGAAGACTACAATTTTTTCACCCAGTCTGGGATTCCATCACCACATACAGTCGGTACTAGCTATTATCCAACATGGTTATTGTCTGGAGCTCCTTACCACACCACCCAACATCCCATCTCACACTCCCAGGTTATCACAGGATCACCTAACACTTCGCAAACAAGAGGTCAAACCCCTTCCTCTCAAAGGGGTCATAGAACAAGTCCTTCATGAAAAACAAGACACACTGGTATATCTATATACTTTCCGATTCCAAAAAAGGACGGGTCACTAAGACCAATATTAAGCCTATGACCTCTCAACCACCACATCTTATCAGAACACTTTCATATAGTTACTCTACAGGATGTCATTCCACTTATACAACAGGGCTACATTATGGCAACACTAGACCTAAAGGATGCTTACCTTCATGTAACTATACATCCTGCTCACTACAAATGCCTCATAGCAGAAAAACACTACAATTTCAAAGTTCAACCTTTCGAGGTGATCACAGCACCTCGAGTGTTCACAAAATGTTTGGCAGTAGTGGCACCATATCTAAGAAGACAAAACATTTAGATATTTCCCTACCTGGACGATTGGCACATCAAAGCCAGTACCTACCTTCAGTGCCAACAGTACATTCAGTTGACAGTTAATCTACTTCACAGCTTGTGGTTTAGAATAACTGTTCCTAAGTCTCACTTTCAACATCTCCAAATTGAGCCATACCTATGAGCAATCCTCAACACACAGTCAGGATTAGCATATTCCAATCCAGCTTGAGGTCAGAATTTTCAAATAACTCTCCCACCTTTCCAACCCAACTCATCTTTCCCAGTGCACCTGCTGGGGATGATGGTCATAGTCCCCCACTTGATGTTACATATACGTCCCTTACAGCAATGTCTAGCTCACCTGTGGGCTCAATCACAGGCTCGCCTCGAAAATCTAGTGTTGATAGACCGCTACACTTCCCATTCTCTGAAATAGTGGAACACCAACAACCTGCTAAATTGTCAGGCTTTTCTAGACCCTTTTCCTCACCTCACTTTCACCATAGACGCATCAGAGACTGATTGGAGTGCCCATCTAAAGACCTCACAGTACAAGTTCTATGGGATGTCAAAAATCAATCCCTACACATCAATCAATCATAACGCTTGTATAGCGCGCTACTCACCCGGGAGGGTCTCAAGGCGCTTGGGGGAAGGGGTCCGCTACTGCTCGAACAGCCAGGTCTTGAGTTGTCTCCTGAAGGCGAGATGGTCCTGGGTCAGTCGAAGGTGGATGGGGAGGGAGTTCCATGTCTTGGCCGCCAGGTAGGAGAAGGATCTGCCTCCGGCGGTGGCTCTTCGGATGCGTGGTACGGCGGCGAGGGCGAGGCTAGTAGATCGTAGCTGGCGGGTGGGCGTGTAGAAGGTCAGGCGGTCGTTGAGGTACTTGGGGCCCATGTCGTGGAGAGACTTGTGTGCGTGGGTGAGGAGCCTGAACGTGATCCTCTTGTTGACGGGGGAGCCAGTGCAGGTCCCTTAGGTGGCCGGAGATGTGGCTGCGTCGGGGGATGTCCAGGATAAGTCGGGCGGAGGCGTTCTGGATGCGTTGGAGTCTCCTCTGTAGCTTGGCTGTGGTTCCGGCGTAGAGGGTGTTTCCGTAGTCCAGTCGGCTGGTGACGAGTGCCTGGGTGACCGTCTTCCTGGTTTCGGTCGGGATCCATCGGAAGATCTTGCAGAGCATGCGTAGGGTGTGAAAGCATGATGAGGAGACGGTGTTGACTTGTCTGGTCTGGACATCAACTACTTGGAGCTTCAGGTGATTTTCCTAGCCCTTAAAATGTTCCTTCCTCAGCTATCTCACTAACTTGTCCTCGTCTGGATGGACAATATGGTAGCCATGTATTATTTACAAAAACAGGGGAGACCTAGTCTTCTCAACTCTCACAACTGTCTCACTTCATATTGAACTGGGCTCTTCACCACCACATTCATCTTTTGGCGGAATATCTGCTGGGAGGCGACAATGATTTTGCAGACCTGCTCAGCAGGACGCAGCAACAGATCCCAGAGTGTGAACTCAACCTCCATTGACCTCCTTACCTACTTTCAAAGGTGGGGGGTTCCTCAAATAGACATTTTTGCTACAGCCAAAAACGCAAAATGCCCAAACTTTGCCACCAGGTACCCACACCCACTATTCAAGGGCAACGCACAATGGCTGAGATGATCAGGGATATTTGCCTACACTTTTCCACCTCTCCCTCTCATTTAATTTCTAGTTCTGAGACTCAGGCAAACATCTCTCCCTATAATCCTGGTAGGTCCCACTGGGGCGCGTCATCCCTGGTTCACAACACTACTAGATCGTTCAGTAGTTCCACACTAGAAGCACCCCAACATGTTGAACCTTCTCGCTCAAACTCAAGGACAGGTCAGACACCTGTACCCAAAAACTCAGTCTAGCAGTTTGGCTCCTGAGCTCTTAGGGTTTTATTATCATAAATTACCAGCAAGCATGCAAGCCCACTATTCGAGCATGTTATGCTGCAAAAGGGAAACGTTTTGTTTACTAATGCCTACCTAAACAAATTGATCCTATTAAAGTCACGATGCAAGACATCTGCTGCCTGCTCCATCGGCAAAAGTTTAAATTAGTCTATACTTCCATTAGATTACACCTGGATGCCACAGCTGCCTATCTCCAAAATAGACAGCATCTCTCTTTGTTCGAAATAGCAGTCAATAAAAAAAATCATTCCTTCTAGGGTTTCTCCAGCACCCTCTTGGAAGCTTGACATTGTTCTAACCAGGCTCATAAGTTCCCCTTTGGAGCTTCTTCACTCATGCCCCCTACAATTTCTTTCATGGAAATTCGTGGAATTCGTGATTGCCAGTACCTCACTCAGGCGTGTTCGTTAGCTTCGGGCTTTAACCTTCCAGGAACCATTCTTTCAAGTACATAAAGACAAACTGGTTCTTCGTATTAATCCTACCTTTCTACCTAAAGTGGTCTCTTAATTTCACCTCAATCAGTACATTGCGCTCGCCGTTTTTTTTTCCCCATACACTGATTCTGTACTAGAATTAGCTCTTCATACCCCAGATGTTAAGAGCATGTACATCTACAGCTGCACATGCCATCAAATGGATTGTTACTCACCCTGTAAGAATCTGTTCATGGCATGTAGTGCTGTAGATTCACATGCACCCTCCCTCCTCCCCTACACGGCTGTGGCCATTATAGTTACATGTCATACTTGGGTAATACATTTGCATTTAGCATGGAGATCGCCATTCTTACAAAATTCTTATACTCCTTTCTCACCTGCCTGCGGTAAAACAATCTGAAGGAGGTGTCGATGCCCATGGCCAGTATCACCGAGAGGAAGAAAAACAACTTGCTCAACTCCGAATTCAACACAAGATGGCAGTAGTATACATAGTGAATCTATAGCACTACATGCCACAAACAGATGCTTACAGGGTGAGTAACATAATCCTTTTGGGGATCTGCAGTTGCCACCTGTTTCATTGGCATCCCTGAATGGCCAATAAGCCTTCTCAGGGCTCAAGCATCATAATTCTAGTGAACCGTCAAAGTTCTTGATATTGCAGTGTTCATAAGAGTCAGAAGGGTGTTCTGCCTATCTTTCCATTGTCTGTCACATGCATATTGCAAGGTCTGTCCATCAGAACTGCACCTACTACACTAGAACTAGGCATGGGTATATTTCTCATCAGTAGTTCTGATGGATGTTTCCAGCTGAAGGTTCTTCACCTTATAAATGTCCCCAGGCATCTGACTGAATCCCAACAAATTTCATAGCGTTCTCCGTTGTCTACCAGTAGAGGCTGCTCCAGAAATGGTGCTAGTGTGATGTTATTGGAGCAATATACTGGCATCTTGTCTCACTCTACCCCAAACACCTCCCCCCCCCCCACACACATCAGTTCCCTTTTTCCCACACCCATCACAACGGATCCAGAGCTGCTATTTGTGAATTCGCTCCAGACTTCAGAGTTTTCTTTAAATATTTTCATTAAAAAGTGTAGTGCTCCTGTTGTTCCTGCAATGGACCGAAATGTATATGCCACCCCCACAAAGTCAGCCTCGGGTGCCTGGGGCTGAAGCACGATTCAAAGTCAGTGTAACAAATGCAGCTTCATGAATGCCAAGACCATTAAAGAATGCATGGCCAAACTTTCTATAGCCCTTGTGCATGAAGAGCCTCGACACCTGTTTAGGTCAGCCTCGAATTCTATCAGTTTTAAAATCCTTTATGGAGAGGAAGAGGAAACACAAAAAGAGCACAAAGATAGCTGTCCTGGGTGTGTCTGACCATACCTTCTCTTCTAAGCTAGTTTATCTTGTGGCCTCTATATAAAATTGCTGATTTTTATGCATGTGCTAAAACGAGAACAGAATAGCTATTATGTTGGTACTGAAGTTCAATTCTCAAAAGCATCTGAGTAGATGCAGTGTGATTCAATTGAAGACTGCTAAGGAAAATCTTAATTAATTTTGGGTATGCTTTGTCCATTAAATTTACAGTGACTGCTGTATCCTTGACTAAAAGCTCACCAAGAACTGCAGCCTTCTTAATAAAATTTCACTGGGCCTCATGTAATCGCTACTGTAATTGGTGAGATCAAAAACTGATTTAGATTACATTGTCCTGTGGATATCTCCCATAAATTGGGTTCCTGTTGCATTGCAGGAATATACCAGCATATTCTTCAAAATGTTGCTTGGTAATTACACCCTTAATATAATTCAAACATGTGGTACCGAAAATCGTAGCCTAACTCCTAGTATTATAAAACTTCTCCAGGAATCTTCATTGTTTTTGTTTCTTTATTCATCTTCTCAAAATAAGCTAAGTCTCTCTCTCCAATTTTAAATTGAAGCTTCTAGCGGTCTACCTTTAAGTTATTTAGATTTTTCTCAAGGCATGTTGTTCTTGTGAGACTACAGTCTTGCTCTTGTATTTTTTAGTGACATGGTAAGACTCCCTTAAATTACAAGCTCATGCAAGACACTCACCCACGCCTTACTCATCAGCCGCTTTGATTATGGCCAGCTGTTTTGTGGCAGTGGACGCAGTTACTACAAGCCTTGTGGGACAACCAGCCATAGGTTGTTCCAGTTGGCTACCCCTCAGCAGCCACTGCTTCCAAACCACTTTAGTTTGACCTTGCAATATCACGGACACAGAGTTGGTAGCAAGATTCACCATCTCCTGCCCCACTGGCAGTCCATAACATTGGACAGGTGGATACTTCAGATCGTTCAATGGGGTTACTCGGGTTACTCTATACCTTTTTCTAAAAAACTCACTACCCATGCCATCATCTTCAGACTGGCTGACTGAGGCCACCTCTCCCTGCTTCGTAAGGAGGTACAGGCTCTTTTGTCCAAATGAGGACCTGGCTTGGCTGCTCGGGCTGGACTGTTCCTATTGGAGCAGGGTCAAGAATGATTTCCATATAAATGGACTCAAACTGAGGTTGCACAGTGTGCAAAAAAAACTATGGACTGGGATGCGGACCGAGTAATTACCAGTGGCTGAGATTAATTCAAACATTCCGTCCATCACTTTTTTGTATACCTGAGGATTTCGCCCTAAGTGGGATGGGTGTACCCAGAAGTGGATCCTGTGCACCCTGTCACTGGAACCAAACTATACCTGGTGGATGACACCATAACAAAGACGAAACTGGTCCTGTGTTGCTTGTGTTCTGGTTCAGGAAGGACTTGACTTTGCAGTTCGTGCTGAACTGTTCCCATTGGAGCAGGTTCAAGACTGATTTGCATGTAGCCCATATATGGTCCAAACTGAAGTGGGATGGTGTGCAAAATAATGATGCACTGAGATGTGGCCCTTAGTTATTTCCAGTGGTTGAGATCAAATCAAGCATTCCATCCATCACGTTTTGTATACTTTTGGCCAAATGAACCATTGAGAGTGTGTTGGCATCAGAAGTATGTCATGGTAGGTCATGATTACTATTCCTGCTACTTACTGGTTCCCAAGAAGAACTTAGGCCTCCGCCTATTTTAGACCTGCATCCTCTAAATTTCTATCTGAAAAAGAAGAAATTAAAGATGTTCATGTTAACTCAGGTTTGTCTGCCCTAGAGCCTGGAGACTGGATGGTTGCGCTGGGCTTGCAGGACACCTATTTCCATATCCCCTTACTGCTGGCCCACAGGCTCCACCTGCTGTTCGTGGTGGGCTTTGAGCTTTATCAGTTTTCTGTGCTACATTTTGGTCTTTCCAGCACCCCTCCCTTGTTCACCAAAGTGATGGCAGTGGTTGCCAGACACCTGAGGATGTGTGGGGTTCCAGTCTTTTCCTTACCTCGATGAATGGCTGTTGAGGGCAGGCTCACCCCAGGCAGTCTTCTCCCACCTCCAGACTATGGCGTACCACCTGCATTCGCTGGGATTCAATATAAACATGCCAAAGTCACATCTGACTCCCTCTCAGTCGCTTCCTTTCATCCGAGCTGTTTTGGCTATAGTTCAGTTTCAGGCCTATGCTCCTGAACAGCAAGTCCAGGGTATTCGGGCTATGATTTGGATGTTTCAGCCTTTGTCCTGGAATTTGGTGGGACTGACTCTGAAGCTACTGAGCCTAAGGGCCACCTGCTGGAGACACAAGCCTGATGGCATATGCAGGCTCTGCAGTGGGACTTGAAGTTCCAGTGGGTGCGGCTTCAAGCAAATCTCTCTGAACTGGTCTCGATATTGGAGGGAATTACAAAAGACATACAGTGGTGGCTGATTGACCACAGTTGGGTCAGCTGCAGACCCCTCTCCCGTCCCCAACCAGAGCTGACTGTTGTGACGGATATGTAACACCTGGCATGGGACGGCCATCTGGGAGAGGTGGCAATCAGAGGACTCTGATCTAGGGTGGAGTCTCGGATCCCACATTAGCTTGCTGGATTTGAGAATGGTCTGATTGGCTTTGAAAGTCTTTCTTCCTTCCATCAAGGGGAGGTTAGTTCAGGTGTTCACGGACAACGCCACTGCCATGTGGTATTGAAACAATTAAGGAAGGGTGGGGACATGGACCCGGTGTGAGGAGGCCCTGCATCTCTGGACATGGCGGAATCAACAGGGCATTTCCCTGGTGGCTAAACATCTGTTGGGCTCTCTGAACACCTGAACGGACAAACTCTGCTGTCTATGCCTAGCAGATCATGAATGGTGGCTCCATCTGGATGTGGTGCAAGGTCTCCTCAGAGATTGGGGAGAACCTTGATTAGATCCATTTGTCACCACCGAGAACACACAATGTCAGCACTTCTGCATGCTGGAGTTTCCAAGGCGACTCTCGCTCGTCTTGAGGGGAGCTCTGACCATTCCACTCCTGCCCATAGTTCTCAAGAAGATCAGGAACAACTGGCCCAAGTTTTTCTTGTGGCTCAGGATTGGGCACATAGCGTATGGTATCCAGAAATCATGAGCATCAGTCCTCCGGTCTGGCTGTCTTTCAGAAGGATCTACTGTTGCAGCAACAGGGCAGGGTTCTGCACTCTGCAGGGTTCATGCGCTGAGATTGAGAGGTGACAGTTGTACGTTTTTGACCTCCCCCCTGAAGCCTGTGATGTTATTCTGGCAGCTAGGCGTCCCTCAACCAAGACCGCTTACACATGCCATGGGGTTAAATTTGTATCTTGGTCTTGCATGCAAACAGGTTAATCCCCTTACTGCACCCTTACCTGGAGGGTTGCTGTTTGTTCACTCATTGGCCCGGGAGGGCTCTGGGTCCTGTTAAAGGGTACCGGTCAGCCATATCGGCATTATTGCAGTTGCTGGATCAGCCCTCTCTGTTTAAGTCACCAGTTGGGACTTGTTTTCTGAGGGGCCTACTGCGTCTGTTCCCTCTCAAAACCCTCCATCATGCCCCAGTGGGATCTGAATCTAGTTTTAATATTCCTTATGTATGCACTCTTTGAGCCCTTGCACAATTGCCCTCTTTGCGTATTAACCTAAAAAACTGCTTTCCTACTGGTCATCAAATCAGCCAGGATGATTAGTGAGCTGCAAGCACTTTCCGTGCACGCTCAATAAACACCTTTCTTTCCAGACATACTGGTGCTGAGAACACTTGCCTCTTGTTCCCCCTCACCCTTTTAAAGAAGAGGAGAGACTCCACTGACTCGACCCAAAAAGAGCTTGGTCGTTCTACATTGATCATGCCAGAGAGTTCCAGGTAGACTATCAACTCTTCATTGGATTTGTTGGGGCAAAAGAAGGGAAGGCTGTGCAGAAATGGAGCATCTCACGATTGATGGTGGTCTGCATTAAGATATGCTACGCACTGGCCAAGAAGCAACTTTATGAGGGCCTCCTTACTCGTTCAATCAGAGCCAAGGCTATGACCACTGCAATAGTTGTCCCTGTCCTGGACATCGGTCAGGCTGCAACGTGAGCGTCTGTGCACACAATTACCAAACACGATTGCCTGAACAGTCAAGTTCGTCGTGACGGGCACTTTGTTCGGTCCTATTGAACTTTCTGGTCTAAATCTGTTTGCAGTTCCACCTCCAGAGAGGTATTGCTTGGGTATCTATTCTAAAGTAAGGTATTTGCAGCTGCAAGTCTCTATCAGATTAACAAGTTACTTACCTTCGGTAACAGATTATCTGGCAGAGACTCTATGTAGCGTCAGATTCCTTACTGATCCTCCCTGTTCTGCGAGAGGTTTTCTCCATGGTGGATAATCCTTATGGGATCCGAAGAGGTACTTCTCAAAGTTTTCAGATGTATTCTGATGCTTGGGGATAATTCTAAGATGAGGAATCTGCGGCTAGATAGTCACTACTAGTTAAGGCATTACTGAAGGTAAGTAACTTGTTCTTTAAGGTTGTCATTAAATTCTAAAACCCTCTATTTGAACCACAATGGTCATAGCTCAGAAGGCTGTTGCCTCCCTTTCAAAAGTTTAAATGGATTCACTTCTGTCTTGCTGGGAGGAATAATTCTGTAAAAGCAGATTGTTCCAAACCTTTGGATAAGGTCTTTCTTTCCAAACACTGTATATCTTGTAAGATCAACATAAAGATGTGTTTCAAACTTGGTTGAATCTGTCAATAACACTGGGGGTCTTAAAGCGTGGTGGTAACATGTTTGATTCAGTACTGCTTCAAAAATCCTTAAATCTCAGCAGATTCCAGTTGACTTCCATTATTGGTAACAGTAGTTTTCCGAAAACTCTCTCAAACAAAACTTGATTGCATCTTCCGAAGCAGCCTGGCTTGAAAACTGATCTTTCACTGGGAATGCTGATCAATGGCAATGAGGCTTATGGCCTGGCTGAAACACAAATACGGATTCCCCTCTATTTTATCTCAAATAGTCAGTAGCCCATGCCCATATCGACTTCTTTTTCAATCTCATCATTTTTTCTTTTTGCAGCATTTAAAGTAAGAGAATCAAAATCTACATGGAATTCATCAGCTCCATGTCTTTGGGGATAGGATTACGCCCAACCCATACTTATTTGCATCAACCTGCCTTTGCATTTCTTTCCCACACAGAAAGGTTCAGGCCTTAGAGCCTTTGCTGTTTGTCCTATTCTATCAAATTCTTGTTGCTTTTCTTTACCTGCAAATAAATTCTGCTAATTTCATAAACCAAATTCTCGGAGGATCGCACTTTTTTGCAAAATGCTCAATAAATTGACTGTAGTATTCGCAAAAGATATTCTTTTGAATCAGGGGTGACTTCTGAATGGGTTCAACTAAAAAAAGTTTCAGTTTAATGCCAGCAATAGTGTGCCCTAGTTTATCAACTTCTTTACAACGTAATTTCCACTCATTATGATTTAGGATTAATCTAGTCTGTTGTAGTCTTTCACAAACTTTGCAAGTGTGTAACTTATGCTCCACCACATCTGAGGAAAAAAACAGAATGCCATCCATAAAACATTTCAATGCAGTTTTCCATGTTCATGAAATATAGAAGCTAGGGAGTATGGCATCCTCTTGTACTGGAATAACCAATAAAAAGTCACAAATGCAGTCAAGGATTTGGATTTGTTCAGGCACTCTTTCTCGTAATACGCCACTCTCATCTGGAAAATATTTGTGCTCCATCCAGTGCGGTAAGTACCCCATTGTTCCTTGGTAGGGGCTGACAATCAAATGCTGTATTATTATTTTTTTGCAGTTTTATATAGCACAAACTTGACCCGAATGTATTAGAGCGCTTTACATGAGCACCGGTTGCATTACAGAAGGACACATTCATTTTAAGGCACGGGGAGATTATGTGATTTGCCTAGAATCACAGGATGTTTGAGCCACCTGCCAGACTCGAACCTGGTTACCCAGCTTCAAAGTCGACCGTTCTAGCCATTGTTGAGTACTCTAAAAACAACATATAATCTCACTTTTGTCTTCTTTTTTTGTACAGACTATAGGTGAACCCATCCAGAGGATTCAATTTCTTCTGTGATATCCTCCTGTATTAGTTTATCTCTGAACTCTGATAGGTACTGTTCTCAGTCTTTGACTAGCTTGCTACCTTTTTTAAGTTTAATACTGTACGTAGGTTTCTGAGTCTACCCAGCTTATCGGTAAAAGCTTTAGGGAAAGTATTTTCTATACATTCTCTATGATCCTACCCCAAAATGCTTGTTTCTTGGCTCTATGGTTTAGAAAGGATTCCCAACTCACACCGATTTCACCTCCTAAAATGAATACCCCTTTCACAGATACTTATGCCACACTGTTTTTAAATGTAATCTCAACCCTTCAGAAACCAATAGTATCCATTGTGTGCCTCTCAGATTTTCTGGATTAATATATTAATTTTAAATTAATATGCCACTAAATTGTTCCATAAATCTCTTTTATGATTGTCCAAGGAGAAACCGAATCCACCATTAATTTCAGTTCCCTTTCTTAAATCTATACAACACATGCAGGAGGTTTCTGCTTGGGTATGTATTCAAAGTGATCTTAATTTTCCTTTGTTGATAAAACAAATCCATGTGCTTTCTGCGCTTCTTTAGAACTGTTGTGAACTTCATCTGCACTTTATTATACACAGGCAACAGAAGCCTAAACCTCCTCTCACCTATCTCACCTATCACCCATCTTTTGTCTCGCTGTTGAAAATGATCTAATACTTGCAGATCTTGTCTTTACTAATTAGTAGTCTTTGTGTTTTGCTTCAAGGGCATCACGTATCTCCTTCAAAACACCGGCCAGACACAGGGCTTTGTAGTTGTTCGTCCAGATCAGAATAGCCTATTCCCATTTCAGTTATCTATGTAGCAATTTTCCTTGAGAGAATAGTTTATCAGAGGAAAATATTTTGTTTCTGGTGGAGTACCCCGCGGTCTGAGAGATAATTTAATCTATATATTTTGCAAGCCATTACATATGGAAAAAATATTGCTTTTCTTCTGCTACAGCATACTCAACTTCATCTTACTATATGTTCATATAAGATCATCTGTTTGATCTCTTCTTTTCAGTGTATGGGCTTTTTCCAATTATAACTTCGATTGCAGTATGATAAGAAAGTTAAGGTATGTTTTAAGCGTCCTGTGGCTGACAAGCCCCTGCTTGTTTTCCACAATGATTAAGGAACGCCCTAACTAGATTTGCGTCGTAATATAGTGAGAGAAATGCTTACTGCCGTAAGCATCCTAGAGCGGCTCAAACACTAAACCAGGGCTGCAGTAATAATAATTTTTTATTAGCCTTTTATAAAGCGCTGGCACAAACCATTGGGTAACTGAGCACTTTACATGACAGCATTTTTTTCTTGAATGACAGTTTTTGTTTCTTTTCACTTGGAACGGTTTCAAAAGTTTTCAAAAGAACGTTTTTGTTTCACACAGAGGAAAGAAAGTGAACACTCAGGCCAGATACTGTAAAGAACATGCTGCATGATTACATAACTACTTGCACTATAAACATATCAAAGAATGTAATAACCAGTGAAGATGATATAACATAAAGTGAGTGTCAGTGAGTTGTGCTCATTAAATAACCTCATTTCAAGAAATGTAATGCCTACATTCAGTAAACTTAGTATAAAAGTCTGATTGCTAATGAGAGCTGCAGACATCCTCCATTAACCCCTGACAATCCTTTGAATTTGCCCACTAAGAAAAAATCATCCAAGTAGTGTCATGATGTCTTTGCCCGCTACATTTGTAAACAATTTCTGTAAAAAGGAACTGAAAGCTACAAACAAGAAACGTTAAACTAAACAGCCCATCGGCAACGACTTGTCAATAAATAATTACGCTCCAAACTGTATGCCCATCAACTCGTCCGCAGGGTGAACCCGCAGTAGTGGGAAAGCCGCTTTAACATCACATTTCGCCATCAAAAATGCCTATGCAACCTGGCAATCGCCAACTGAACAACTGTCAGCAGACAGACAATGCACCCGTCCCGCACACCTCAGGAATTAAATCGTTGTCCTACAAGCTATCCGGCCACGAAAGGTGATCAATCAAAATGAACGTTCCCTGCTCTTTTTTTAGAAGCCACCCCAGTCAGTTACATCCTTTAGTTCTCCAATAGCCATCAGAAAACGGCCCTTTCATCCTCCTTTCTCCCATTTCCTTCATCAGTTTGCTCCATATCAATTCCTCCTGACCTCTCACCAACTTCAAATTGTCGCCCAGTGGCACACCCTGGGACCCTCATAACACAAACTAAAACCAAACTGAAAACTGGGCAATAACAAATCCCGTTCTGCCTGCGACCCCAGCCACTCCAGCCAATGCCGCAACCTCGCCACCTTAACTGGAGTACGTGCTCTTGCCCATGGGATTCGGTGCCCCTGCCTCTACCCCGCTTGCTGGGACCTGACCACTGACCACCCTGCTGACTAAACCCACTACCATGGGGACCACACTGTGAGCATGTGCTCTCCTCCACACTTAGAACACTTGTGTCTATATTTACAGAACTCCAGTGAACACAGTCCTCTATTGTAAGATCAGCATGCCCCTCTGGTCCCCACCTGTCCTCTGCCTGCCTCACCCACCCAAGCTGGGGCGGGGCACCACCATAAGGAAGGGCTTATAGATAACCGGCCAGCCTCTCACCGTATAAGTCGATGGAGCTGGTTATTCAGGCATCAGTGTTTGGATGAATAGCTCATAATCCAGCTCCCCAATACCCCATCTGCATCCTCCGCAAGACGTGCCCAAAACTCCTCCTCATATCTGACCCAAGCCCAACACCCAAAAGTAACCTGCGCCTTACGCACTACATCGAGGTATTTAAACAAAGCCACACACCTCTCTAGATACTTCTCACAATACACACTCGGGTAGATGAGAATTGGACCGCAGCATTTCTCAATATTAACAAGCACCCTCAGCTTACGGGACAGCTCCTACTTCTCTTCTCTGCAGCCCTCCTTCGCCCCTATTTTCTGATGCAGAAGCTTAACATTTTCAACATACTCCCCTTTCCATATGCATTCCCTAGTTGCTAACATCAGATGTGCTCCTAAGGGCTTTGTAATCCCCATTACGTTCCTTCTTGTCTGCTTCACCCATGTCCTCTTCAACCTGTATTCCTTCAGCCTGAGATTTTGCGCTCACTCCCTCCTTCTCCTTCCCATCCCCCTTGGCTCGTCTGTGCCTGTGTCTTCATCCTGCACGTACTTACCTTTTGACAAACGCAAACTCACTTCCCCCTGCTCCTGTGTGTCAACTCCCACTGCCTGCACTCCAACTTCTACACTCCCTGTACCACTGTCCCCCACAGAACCTGTCTTACCTAGCCTCAAAGTTATGCTCGCACTAAAGCCATCTGTCCTGGCTCCAGTCTCTGTTCCTTCTGGGTGGACACCATCTTCACTGTCATTAGAGCCATAACAGGCTGTAAAATGTCAACACTGTGCCCCGCCCCTTACACTTCCTGAGGTGCCGTCCACTACTCACTGTCCCCCATCTCTTCTTCCACTATCTCCCCTTCCTACACCTTATCCTCCCCATAATCCAATTCCAGTCCATCATCACCACACATTTGCCCACAGCTAGCACGCATGCCCAGCACCTCTCCATCACTCACTGTGCCATCACCAAACGGCACCTCATAAAGGTCCTGAGCTGGGCTTTAATCGTGCAAGGCGCCATCAGATCCTCAACCTTGTCTCTTCACTGATCGGTGCACCATCATCCCAGAGCCGGCTGCACTGAAGCGAACTCTGACTTCGGGCCGGGGATGCCAGACCGCAGTAAACACTCCCGGTTGATCCGCTGTCAACTCTGCTGATGCCCTGACCTAGCTGGCCCGTGAAACTAAATGGGGGGGAGGGGGTCATGGCACCATACCCACCTCCGTGGCCTCCACCTTGAAAAACCGCTCCATCCACCCACGCCATAGAACACACCCTGGGAATCAGTGACATGTCTCTGTAGCTCCTCTCCCCACCCCCAGACACTGAAAACCCCGGAGTCAATCTGGCAGCTTGCCCAACTGGGTCAATCCCCACAAAATCTCCACTGCCAATAGGGGACCAAGTCTGCTTTCTGCCCATCACTCCTGCCCCAGCCAAGCTTGGCCCAGGCTCCGCAATCCTCCATTCCTTTTGGGCATAATGTTCAGGGCTCCCCCCTCTCCCTCCCTGCAGAGCTCGTATTTCTGATTTCGCGGCCTGACACACTCCTCCACCCTCCCAATGTCTTCTCCTTACTTTCCTTTGAGAAGATGAGCAGGCCATAACGACCACCGCAACTCTTGCTGATCTTCTGCAGGGCCTTGCCACAGGCTCTACGCTAGCCAGGGCCCCAGCCGCTAACCGGTCCGCTCTACCCGCCTCACAAAGAATCATCCACGCCTGGCACACTTCCTCTTTGTTATCCGCCATTATAGCCACAGAACAACTTACAGCAAGCCACCGCAACTATGCAGAGCAATTTAAAGAAAATCTTGTCAAACTGTCCCTGTCAGCCGGGGTGCACCATAGAACTAAAATGGCACCTGGCAACTGTCTGCATGTCCCTAACTACATAGATAAGCTTGCCCACACGCCCGCCAACCAATTAGGACTGCCCCCTGCCCTTGAACCCATCCACCCACCCGAAGATCCCACGAGAGGGGGGGCATTCTGCCCATCCCCCACCCACCCCCAATAACCCATTGGGCGGGATGGTGCCTTCAAGAACGTCTGATTACTTGATAGTGTATAAAAGGCTGCTTTAAATTAACTACAGATGCTGCTTCATTTGTTTGGTATTAGTTGGTGTTGAGCCACCAGGAGGTATTTTTGTACCCCTGCACTTATGTCAAAGTTGATGCTGCTATAGTAGGCACAAATAATGGAAAATGCATTTTTTAAATGTTCTTTTGTACGTTTTTGCCTAAACTGTGATGGTGCAGCCGCATGTCACAGCCCACCAAGATGTCCGATGTCTCATAGATTGACTTGCAGTCAGTAACTCTCCTTCAGGCTTTCACTGTTCATGTGGTGCATGGAACGTGGTCAGGGCTTTGGCATGCAGATTGCTCCTGGACGTGGTATTCGTGTACCTAAAATGTGATCCATCCTATTGAGAAATATTGCAACAGTGTGTTGAATCCGAGGCAGTTCCCAGCAAAAAAGGTGCAAATTGCGGAGTCAAAAACACAGACTTTAGTGATTAATTTTCAATACAAAACTGCTTGTAGGAGGATGATTTTTGTGCTTAGTAACGACCACCATCAAACATATTAAGAATCCATCAGGGTGAGTACTGATAAAATAAAACTGAGATACTTCAAGTGCACCGGCCTTTTTAATTGTTCGAGCTGAACTATTGTGTAATTACTTCAAAGCATACATTTTAGGTTAACCCAAAATGCATATGGCATTTCTTACTGGGTGCGTAACCAAACCAACCAGCAATAAAGTCCTAGCATTTTCCACACTAAGGCCGTTTGCACCTTTGCAAAATCTCCACATGACCATACCCATCACGTCCCCTGCCTTACAAATTTACATGTGACAATGCATGGATGTTGCATGGGAAGGGAGTAGGTGGTTCTAAATATGGTCTGTTGGCATGGTGGGTCACTGTTGCTGCACGAGAAGAACAAATGCATTATAATCTGCGATGCCCTGCACAGCTCTCACTGTGGGCAAATAAAAAAAAATAAAGCAAAGCGCTGTGCCGCTTAACATTGGAATAGTTGGTCTCCCGATTAACATTGTCATCGAAATGTTTTAAGGCAATGTAAAGCAGCACGCAATGCATAAAAATTCACCTGGATATTCTGGCTGCTGGAGCTACAACCCATTGCAAAAGGTAAAAATACAGCCGAGGTGGTATAACAGTTACTTGCAAGAGAAACTTAAATCATTTATTACCTCAACTTTGTGCCCTGGCGTTGTCCAGTAATATCATTAACCAGTATGGTCCGATGCCCAATACACACAGAGTGTGAACCCAGTTGCCATTTACCAGTCCCATTCACGAAGGCATGCGAAGTTTACTGTGATATAAATGTATACTATGTTTGACAGCACTCTAGTGAACCATGCAACCACATACTACTATTTCCCGTTCCTTCTTTTGGGCCCTCCCTTCCACCAGACTTCTGATGCGAATTCCGAAAGTGGTTGCAGTGTGAGTGTCACTTGACCTAATAAAATGGTGGTTTCGGACACTTATTTCCTCTAATACGCACGCACCAGAGGCTCAAGTCAGTCTGGCCATGCTCTCAGGGGCTGTTTTTTGGGGTATGGTGTGCGGGCATTTCAGACCACCTTTACTTTGAGAATTTTCTATCATGAATTTCCATAATCCTGGTTCGAGTTCAATGGAAGCGGTCCATCTGGAAACACCTTGGTATAGCGAGAGAAGAAGGCAGCGCGCTGAAACAAATTTACAATGGACGTAGCGATTCTAAACCTTGATTACATGTTTTTTCACCTATTGCTCCACTTTGGGCACAAAGGAGGTACATGCCATTTGTCACGAAATAGGCTTAAGATCACACGAAGCTGGCCTTCATGCGAAGTTTTGACCTTAGAGTGCCAGGAACCTATTGTGCACCGCCATTTTAGAGCATTTCATTTTGTACGGGATGCAGCATTCCCAAGCTTGGTGGACACCGCGGGGCATCTTGGAGTTCATGGCCGTCACCCTCCAGTAATTGGTCCCGGCTCCCTTCCATGCAAGTATTCTCTTGGCTGTAGATCCCAGAATACCTGGTGAATCTCCATAATGGAGATAAATAAAACGATTGACCGCTTGTATTTTGTTTTTCAAACAGGTATTTTAAATGTGTGATAACAAGCAGCTAGATTCTTGCATTAATGTTTTGAACATTCTGCTATCACATAGTATTACTGTACGTGTCTTCTTATCAGCTAGACTTTATTTTTATTTCTTCAGCTGCGTCAGGGTGGGCTGCTTTTCACGTTGTCTGACACATGGAGCAGGCATTGCGACGTCAGAATTGAGCTCTAAGTTATTCCAGTAGAGTAGTGATATCATTTTCCTGCAGCAGGTTAGTGACGTCGCAACTAGACTGTGATAAATGAACGTAGTGCATACTATTGTGTAGGTGTTGAGAGCTTCCATGGATTTTAAATAATTATTCCTCCTGAGTTTGGCCACCGGAAGCAGCCGCTGCAACTGTGCCCTGCATGCAGCTAAACACATTCTTTGTTGTCTGCAGTACAGTGCGTTGTATTTGTGTATCATTGCAAATTTGAAATTGCTATTCTTTTTTTCAAGTTGTTCTTAAATGTTCTTCATTTGTTTCTGTCTATTCAACTTTGTGAAGTGAGGTTTGTCATCATATGGTAACGCTAGATTTTGTGTGTTGTGTGTCTTTTTATTTCTCTTTTTTTGCTTCAGGTCTTCTGTGCAGCGTGTTGCAGCTTGAAATGCCAGCTTCTGTACATGGACAAAAAGGAAGCCCGTGTGTGTGTAATCTGCCATTCTGTACTCATGAATGGTAAGTGTGCGCAAGAATAGGGGCGTCTTGACTAGGCACTCGCTGCTTCTCCCCAGACAACCAGTCAGTGGTACTTTGTGCACACTTCATAAAGACACTGCAGCACAGCCATGGTAAGTGAGCAGGGTTGTCATATCCAGTAGTACATGTGACCTCCCCGCGCCTTACCTTTGACGGTTTTTACAGGGGTGGGTAAAGGGTGGGGATTTGTTTCCTGAGACCCACATTCCCTTTACGTGAATAGATTGCCTGAAGTTCTTCTGCTTTCTGTGTAGACACTGGCCCTGTTGTATGGCGAGTACAACACTTGTAAATATACATCACCACAAACCACTCACTGCGGTCTAAAGTTACCATTATCTGTTCCCAGCATTGCCATTCAACTGAAGAAAAAGATACTTTTGTGGCTGCACATTCATGAGGGGCGTAACTTCAGGGGTAAATGCATTCTTGTCGTGTTAGTTGGGTTTGGGGGCCCTGAGTCGTGTCTGCTATACCTGTTTTATTTCTAGATTTCAATAAGGTTTTAACTTGTTCATTTTTTTGGATCAAGATCTCAAAAAAATATATATATATATCTCAATTAACAGGTTCCCACTCGTATCAAGAGCAACCACGGCTTTCCAGTTATGCTTTATTCGGAAGAAGCATCTACACGCAGATGCTTCTTCCGACTAAAGCATAACTAGATGTAGCAGCACTGGAGTGCCGTGGTTTCTCTTGATACGAGTGAGAACCTGTAAATTGATTAACTTCGGAGCGCTGCATCACAAGCACCTCGCCCGATCAGGAAGCACTGCAGCATCTCGCTGGAACATGGATTGCATATATATATACACGCACATACACATATACATACATACACACACACATACACACATACACACATACATACATACACACACACGTACAAAAAATGTTCTTTCTTGAATGGATGCCAATTTACTACGTTTGAATATACAAACCTTGGCAACAGTAGCCTTGGAAAGCTGCACAAGTCTCAGGTTTCCAGGCAATACTACTGGCAATTAACTACCTAAAAGGTGATGGAGGAATTTCTGGAAATAGCAAAACCACTAGCTATCATAAAACAGTTTTTCACCCTCTGTGCCAGTCTACAGAGTGCCGGATTTACAGTTTGGCCGGTGAAGTAAAAGAAGACCGAGTGGCAGAGGACTTTACGTCCACCTCCCTGCCTTTATTCCGCCCACCCAATTAAAGATGTTCATCAACCTCGTGGACATCTCTATACATTGGCAACACCATCATCGCAGTTCCTGTCTATGTAGGTAAAGTTTGACGGATGGCTCAGTCAAACATGACAGCTTACCGTCGAACTTTTAAAAAGATTTTTAGTTAAAATAAACAAAAACTCCCAAAGCACGAGTTTCTTTTTGAAAAGAGTAAAAAAAAAAAAAAAAATCTTATGACCCGGATTCCATGTGAGCTTTCTCCCATGGTGTGGGAGACATTTTCCTTTTTTTAATGTCCCTCACCCCCACAATATACCTCGTTGTGACGGCCCTTAGGAAAAACAAAGCCTTCCACTCTAAATAGGACAAACAGCCGCATGGCTTTCTCCTTTGGCCCTTTAGAGGTAGTTTACTCTGTTGGGCATAAACCCCACCCTTTATCCCCCCCCATTCTCAGCCCCCACTTCCACCCATTAACTAATCACACAGAACACACCACCTCCATCAACTCAACTACACCCCCTCAAAAAAGAACCATCTACAATCCCACTTCCCCCCCCAGTCTCACCCCCCACTACCCAACCTCCACCCCCTTCACCACTAATAAACGCCCATCCTCCACCCTGCACTCTCCGCCTACCACCAATACTCTCATCCACACCACTAACCTCTCCCCTATGTCATCCACGCCCGACCCTCCCATCCCCACCTCCAACACATTTCCCACACTGGACTACATTACGGCCTCCCTCCTCCAGCTCAAAGAAGACATGCACATCATCAAACAACAACTACTCTGTCTATCACACTCCAGTCACCCCTCACCCAACACCCTCCACCAGATCAAACAAGACATTCACATCATCAAACAATCACTCAGCACACACCCCAGACACCCCTCACGCGCCTCCACCATCACCTCCCCTCCCAACTGGTCCTCCACCCGGGCGGCGAACTCTCGCACTCGACTCCCACCGCACTGGACCTCAATCCCTGTTCACAACCGCGAAAACCGCCCCCATCGCTCCTGCAACCCTCTCTCGGACCTCGACACAATCACCCTCCTCCGCACCTACGACTCAGCTCCCCATAGCAACACACCCGACACTCTCACTGCCATTCCTACGATCCACTCCAATCCCCTTAGACCCTCCACACTGAACAAGAGAATCGCTATCCATAGTAACCTGAGTAAAGTCCCCCTCGCTCTAGAACCCCCTTCCACCCTCCACACACCCCGTCTCAAATGCACTCTCCTCAACTGCAGATCAGCCGCTAGACACTCCTCCGCTATCGCCGATCTCATCCTAAAATTGGATCTTGACTTAATCATCATGACTGAAACATGGCTAACAGAATCTTCTACACCTATAATGGACATTCTGGTTCCCCCCAACTACCACATCACCAGACTTGACAGGTCTGGCAATAAAAAAGGTGGCGGAATCGCATGTATATACAGGAGCAACCTCTCTGTCTTGAAAGTAACTTCCCCTTCCTTACCCTCCCCAACCTCCTGTGAATACATCTGCCTCGATATTATCAGTGAGGGCAAACCGATCTGCACTCTTCACGGCGTTTGCCATCCACCCGGCGACAACCTTACCTTCTCCCAACAAATCATGGATATGATTTCAACCAACTCCGGGCGACAACTCACACAAATATACCTTGGTGACTTCAACCTCCACTGGAACGATCATAATGATGCGGTGGTTAAAGGTCTGAAGAATTTCCTTAACGCCCTTGACCTCACTCAAATTTGCAACAGTCCGACACACGAGAAAGGCTCTATCCTCGACCTTATCATCTCCAAAGAGGCCTCTATCCAACTCTAATCTATCCAACCCTGTGACTGGTCAGACCATCATATTATCACATTCTTCATCAATGAAAAAGTTAAATTTAACCCTGTTCAATCCGCCAGGCCCAAAGTCTAGAAAAGAGACATGAAAAAACTAAACTCAAACTCTCTGCCCCCCAACAGCTGCAACTTACTGCTTCCTCCTACTGGCGTTAAGGACGTCCAATCCTTGACTGATCACTATCTTAACACTATGACCTCAATAATTAATGAAGTTGCACCCTTGCAGCTAAAAAAAGCCTCCACAAAAATTTCCAATCCCTGGTACGACGGGAGTCTCAATGACGATAGACGCGCCATGCGAATGGCAGAGCGCACCTGGAGATCAGCTCCCTCTGCACTGAACCTAAAAACCCTGAAAAAAAGAGAAATGCCTACTTCAGGAAAATAAAACGCTCAAAATCAGACTTCTTCAGCCATCAGCTCGACCAAGCCAAAAATCGTCAGAGAAAGCTGTTTGAGCTTATCCGAACACAATCCAAAGCACAACCCCAACCTCTCAACACTATGTGCGAAGCTCCCTCCTGCGAAGACTTCGCCTCCTTCTTTAACCAAAAAACTGACAACATAAAGAATGATCTCCTCATGGACGCAAGCCTCTATCCCAAACCCCACTGCATAGCACCCACTAAACCAAAAAACAATGCCACTTGGTCAACCTTTGTCACCTACACGGAAGAAGAAATTGACAGACTGCTCAGCACTCTGAAACCATCCAATCACTTCACGGACCCTCTTCCTGCTAACGCTGTTAAAGTCCTTACCCCGTCGCTCCTTCCACTCTGGACTAAAATCATTAACAGCTCACTTCAACAAGGAACCATTCCCGACTCCTTTAAAGTTGGACAAGTCACACCCTTGCTAAAGAAACCTACAGCCGACCCCTCTGACCTAAACAACTACCGTCCCATTACCAACATTCCGACTCTTGCCAAACTGCTGGAAAAATGCGCACAAATACAATTGACTAAACACATTACTCAGTTTGATCTCCTCAACTCTCATCAATCAGGCTTCCGAGCAAATCACAGTACTGAAACTGCTATGACTCACATAATTGACGACGCCCTTCAAATCCTAGATCATAACGATACCTGCCTCCTCATCCTCCTTGATCTCTCCTCCGCATTTGACACCGTCAAACATGAGAATTTACTCGAACTATTAAACACAAGAATGGGCCTATCTGGAACTGTGCTCAAATGGTTCACGTCCTTTCTGCATAACAGGTCGCAGAAATTCAAGAGCAACAACTTGATGTCCGCGCCAAGACCTGCATCGCTAGGCGTACCACAAGGATCCTCCCTATCCCCAACTTTGTTCAACCTAGTTATGGAACCTCTCACCACCTTGCTACAAGAATCCAATGTACACTTCCACATGTATGCTGATGACACCCAACTTTATCTCAAACTACAATCACCCAAAGACATCACGCTCTTGAACTCAACGATCAGAAGCACCCAATCCTGGCTGGCCGCTAATCATCTCAAACTCAATGCCCTTAAAACAGAGTTCCTTCTGATTTCACCTCCCGCAAAGATCACTACCGCACAAATGTGGCTTAAACACCTAACGGCATTCAATGTTCAACCCACCATCGTGGACTCAGCGAAATCTTTGGGCATAACACTTGACACCAATCTCAGCATGCAGGAATACATCAACAAAGCAACTAAGGGAGCGAACTACCAAATCAACACCCTTAGGAAACTTAAACCCTTCCTGCCAGCCAAAGACTTCCAAACTGCTGTACAATCACTAGTCATACCTCGAATAGAATATGGCAGCACCGCCCTTTGCGGTCTCCCCCTAGCTACTACGGCACCCATAAGAGCCTCTTTAAACGCTGCAGCGAGACTTATCACTGGATCAAAAAAACACTCACACATTTCCCCTGACTTCAAATCCCTGAACTAGCTGCCTTTTGAAGCCAGAATACACCTGAAAATGGCTTGTTTGATGCACAAGGCTGTCCACCTGAGCTCACCTAGATACCTCGCTCAGAAGCTGACGATTTCTGGAGGCTCCAGAAACACTAGAGGCACAAACAATCTTTTGCTAAAGCCTAAAAGATTCCGCAAGGAAAAAACGTATAAACGCTCTTTCTCAGGAATGGCTCCCACGATTTGGAACTCACTCCCCCCTGAAACCAGGCTCATCCCATCTACCATACTTTTCAAGAAAGAAGTAAAAGCGATCCTCATGGCTAAATACACTTGAACCACTACTGGGGATCAACTTCAAAGACTCGATACTGATCTGTACTACTTGTTCGAACCCTTTGCATTTTTGTTCGACTTTGAAATTGACTTACTTGATTGTTTATGATATCACCTCACTGTACTTTTAACACTATTGATGTATCTATGTATTTATGCTCCCCTCCTCTGTAAAGCGCTCTGATATCTGCGAAGATCTTGTTCGCGCTATATAAAACTTTCAAAATAAAATAAAATAAAATAAATAAAACATGCGGTCCACCCAACTCAAAATCGGGAGACCGGACCTGGAGTTTGACGTACATGGTACTCCATCATAGTTTGCAGCAAAATATCCATCTACCAAACTCTTAATCACCCGAGAGGCCCACCAAGTACAAATTTATGGACCCTGTTTTTTATGGGAACAGTCCATACTAAGCTTTGTTCATCTTGCCCATTCACCCTGCGACCCACTGCATTTTTAGTTAGTAAATTTGAGATTTGCATCCTCTGAATCTCTCTGACGAAGCTACGCCTCTGCCTTTAAGTAACCAGTTCAAATCATGGCATGCTGGCCCAATGTTTCATCTGTATTGGAAATATGGGTATGTATAACAAATCTTTCAGCCCGTCCTTTGATTTTGGCTACTATTAAAGAGTGGGTTTATTGCCCGTCTCTTGATCTCAAGTACTTAGTGCCTGCTCGAGTTGGCCACTTGCCACTGTTGTCTGTTCCACGCATGCCAGTGTGTCCTCAGTGTTGGACTGGGACAGCAAATAGGCCCCAGGCACTAAAATAAAAGTGTTCCCCATTAGTGATTTAGATTTCTAAAAAGGTGGCCCATGTTTGCAAATCAAGGTAGCTTTGGACATGTAAAGGCACACTGTATAGGTATTTTGCATGGTATGAAGACTGCTTGGATTTGTTATTGCTGCAGGCAATGTTTGTGGTGATATCCGGAAATTGTACAGTAAAACTGAGCCTCAAGACCATAAAACAGGTCCACAAACAATTAACCAAACCAGCCCACATACTGACCTGCCACACCAGCCCTTCTGGCTCCACCAGATTGCCTTGCAGGCCAGTCTGACCCTTTGTCATAAAGGCGTAATTGTGAGAAGCACTGGCTGGCTGGCTGCTGCGACACTTGGGCAGCTTTTGTCCCCAGGCTGCTCGGGGTATGGGGACTGCTTACAGCCAGAGGGTGACCGGAAGTGTGGTGTTTTATATCTGCCGGGCTGTCCACTGCAGAAGCCTTGATTATTTAGCAACGATGGAAGTGAGCTGAAACCTATCTGATGTCATTGATTTAAAGTACAGCTTCAAAGCTGTTTCGAAATAAATGTGCGAGAGATAAATCTCTGACCCCCACCTTTTGCAATGTACAAAGTGGTATTTCTTCTAAACAGTATCATCGCTCGTCTTCCCACACCCCATTCTGTCTGAATGTTAAGCCATATGTAATAATATCCAAGTAGCACAGCACATCAAACTAAATGGCTCTTTGTGACTGGGTAGGCAGGTCTGTCATTTTATTTATATTGTTGTTTATTGAAAAGTGGTATGATGATGATTGGTTTTATTAAATGAATCCTCTACATTCCTGGTATATGCACATTTCTGTGCCAGATCCTTTTTTTTCTTCCAGAGATTGCACTGATATTGAACTAACATGTCTGAGACGTCTCCTATGACCATTGTCGGACTAGGACAGAAAATAGCCCGTGCACCAAAATAAGTGGCCCCCATTAGTGAACTGGATAGCTAAAAAGTGGCCCATGTTTGCAAAAACGTGGCAGTTTGAATTTGTAAAACACAGTGGTTTGCAAGGTATGGAGGAATGAATGGATTAGAACTTGCTACAGGTAATGTTTATTTTAATATCTTGGCAACTAACAGTAACGGGCAATGGCAACGTTACTAGTTCTGGCTTTAAAGGAATGTTGTGTGGTAATGTGAAGCATTGCAAATAAATAGTATGATAATGTTTTTGTGTGGAAGCAAAGCACTGTAGATCAACCCCTTGCGTGCTGCGGATGGCCCCCGGCCGTCACACGTCACGGTAGGCGTGTGCGGAGACGGCCAGGGGCCGTCCGAACCCTGCCCACTCTTCATTTCGCCCGCACAGCGTGAAAATTAGGCCAGCGCGCAAGGGGTTAATATTGATGGAGGTGAAATGGTCAGGTGAGAGTTGCCTGTCAAACCAGACCTAAAAATCCAGGTAGATTGACTGCCCTTCTCCCATCTGTGCTGCTGCCAGAAAAAAAGTACATAAATGACCTAGTTTTCTAAGACACTTTAATAGCATTATAAAGTCGTGTGTGCACCCATGAAGGTTCAAGCTCAAGCAGCTGTATAAATAAACCAAATGATCACAGCTGTGTGGAGGGCAAGCACTTTTTTGGTGAAGCACATATCTGCCCAATCAAAATATGTACTCTTGGCTCCCATTGTGAAGGCAGAGCCATAGCCCCTCTCCTGGTGATTCTCACATATTTGGCTGGTTACAGCTGTGCTATAAAGGCAGATCATAAGTGTCCCAGCAGACCATCCAGTAGGCCCACAAACAGTCTGGGCACTGCCTGATTACCCTGTAGGCGAGTCCGACGCTGCCTGTGACGTTTGTGGTACTGGACCATGACCTGTTAACACATGTCAAAATAGTATTTTAGGACCACCCTTTACCTGTTTTTGATTTGCATATATAGATCATTTGTAGCTCTGACATTGCTCTGGTTGTAGTCTTCTTGTTTTGGAAAAGATTTAATTTTGAATTAATTGAACTCTAGGAAGCTTTGCAGTCATCACTTGTACACCTGTTTTAGACAGCTGTTCGAGACGAACGGCTTCATTGAAATGATTTGATCACAGATATTGAACCCCATACTTTTATGTTCAGGATCTTGAATACAGAGACATCTCATTCATCACCCGTCCCTGTACATCTGACTGCAGGTACCATGTTTTGGAGAGTGAAGATTTTCAAAATTCTTTGACAGCAAACATCAACATCAACATCAAAGTTGTCAGGCAGACTATGGAGTAGGTGTTGTTAGTATTCACTAGATGGAAATTAGTCTTTTACAGAAATGGTACAAAAAATGCACCAATGAGGAGTTTGGCAATAGATCGGTGTAATAATTGCTCAACGATTGGAAAGAAGACTGAAGGAAAAGAAAAGGCTGTCGAAGGAGCAGGGTGGTTATGTTTGGACTACTGGGTTTCATAGTTCTATAACATGTTTTACAGTGCCCTGGGTTACAAGTGCAAAATTGAATTCTTGCAGTACTGGTGAATGAGATTATTGAAATACATCATCCCTCTTTGATACCATGTGTAGATTTTCTTTAATATATCAGTGCAGCAGAGATCCGATCACAAACGCTTCGAGGGTGGTTTGCGGTGTGTGTCTTTAACAGTTTGGTAGCAGGATTTGGGGCATTGATCTGAGCAATTTTGTTCGATGATACTTGGTTTTGTCTGATGATGCTTGGTTTTGTCTTTGCCAATTGTTAAAAACAAAAACTAATTATGTCGTCGTTGGACCATCGCTTGGTGTGCCCTGACTCCACTTTTTGACATTTCTGCTGTAGTCTGTTTCCTTGATGGCAGTATTTCTTGAATTCCTGTCTGAATTGCATACATACATGTCTTGGGCCACTCTGCTTAGCAAACAAGAATCTCAAGGTCAGTTTTTATTTGACAATTTTAGCAATATGGTACAAGGCTTTTAAAAAAAAAATGGAGTTACTGTTTGCTGGTCTTTGCTCGCTTGTTTACATTATCTTGGAACCAAACTAAATCCAGCGTACTCTTCCCATTAACTATAGCAAACAATTAGTAAACAACATATTGGACAAACACATTTTATTGACCAAAAGCAAATACTCCACATAACCATATTTAAATTAAAATTCTCAGAACTGTACAGAATTGCTCAGTGAAGTTTGATATGCTGTGACACTCTACTAAAGTTAGAAATGGCTATTGAATAGTGGTAACAAAACCATGAGGTTGGTTTCAAAGATCACAGCTATTCCCACACCTTTTTAACTAGTTTTTTCTATGTATTAAATGGTACTACATGGAACCCATTCAATGTGGATGGTGTTGATATTACATGTTAGCCATACTTCGATGATGAGGCAGTCTGTTATAATTTAGCGTCAGGTACTGGATTTTTTGCTATCTAGAGTCGTTCAAAACTTTATTGCTGCTAGATATAGCCATAAAAGCACAGTCACAATAAAACAAATATTACAGATCCAAGGTCAGAATAGACATTTCATAATATACATAGGCATTTGGGCATAATAAAAAATACCATTTAATACAGTCGTCATTATGGGATTTCATGGTTCTAAAATACATTATAAAAATTATAAATGACAATTCGGTTGATAAAAAATTATTTAAAAATCTAAAAACTCTAAAAAAGAAAAAAGGCCGTCTATTTCTCTTAAATCCCAGGTGCTTCCCACCAGGTCTCCCTCCTCAGCCCCCACGTATATGAACTCCAACTATGTCTCCAAGTATTCAGTTTATAAAGGCTTTGGGCACTAGTTAATAGATTTAGGCTATTCCGTTTTTAGCAAATTTCTGCGGATTAGCCACATGGAAAACAAAAACTTAGATACAGTGACCACATTGGCCGGGTCGGTGTATGACTTTAAAATCCTAAAAAAGTCTAAATTCCTAATCCCCAAGTTCCTACACAGTTGGATAATCCATTTACGCCTGGGATGTTTATATGCTCCACAGAAAAGCGTAACATGGATTAGGGTTTCTTCCTCCATCTGACACCCGGGGCAAAGGTGGGAGGAAACTCCCGCCCACTTATTGGTGATTGCGAATAGCGGCAGAGTTCCAAATCTAAACTGTAGTAACAACTTCTTTGCTAGGGTAGGATGGATCGTGTCCAAAGCCTTCTCAAATTCATAGTGGCTCTTATAATCAAGGAATCTATTGGTTAGGCTGGAAGGGGTCACTGACTGGAATATTTGTGCTAATTTGTGCTCTTTCAATGCATTTGCCAACAATTTCTTGGGGATGGCTGGACAAGATACTGCAGGATCTGTCCACAGATTTTCCAGGCCAATTGTCCTAAAGGATTGCCTTACATACGAAAACCAGGGTAGACTACCCGCCCCAAGTGTGGACAACACCACTTTTAGCTCTTACTTATAGCTAACCAGCTCAGGGGTGCTCCACAGCCGCCGCCAATATAAAAGTGGTCGGATGGAAATAATGTCTGCAACAGGAACAATGTTTAAATCCATCCTTAGCGGAACGAGCGGGGTATTTTTAGGCAAGGTCAGAATTTGTGTAAGAAAATTATTTTCAGTCACTGTGAGGGCAATATGGGGCTTATGCCCCACAGTTCTGTCCCATAAAGAGACGCTGACCTAGCTTGAACACTGTATATTTCCAATGGTGGACTTAGATTTTTTACAATGCAACTCCTGTGGACTTTTAGAATTCCCCCAACTGCTGGGTAAGTTTTATGTTCGCCTTAACCAGCTGAGGACCCCACCCCATTTTTTCAGTCAGTGTAAGTCCAAGGTAGTCGAAGGTGGGAACCCTTTCAAGTGCTCCGTGCTCTAGCAGCCGTTGTGGACAGTTAGTGGATCTAGCATTAAAAACCATATATTTCGTTTTTTTTATATTAATCACAAGATTCCTTTTTTGACAGAACTGTTCAAACTGGTTTAAAACGCGCTGCATACCCCGAGCTGACTTAGACAATAACAGGGTATCATCCGCAAACATCAGAGCGGGAAACCTGGTTTGAGCCAATTTGGGGGAGTCTATGTCTTTAGTGGTGAGTAGGACATCTATCAATCCGTTTAGGAAGCGGGAGAACAGGGCCGGCGCCAGCACGCACCCCTGCCTCACCCCCTCCCCCACAGGAAACGGAGCTGTCAATTGTCCGTTCCTGCCATACCTCACTCTAGCGAAAGTACCTTTGTGAAGTTGTTTAAGCTGATAGCATAGATATGGTGGAACCCCCCATAGCCAACAAGATGGTCCAAAGCTGGCTATGGTCCACCGTATCAAATGCTGATTTTAAATCAACGAAGTTTAGATATAGGCTCCCACCCTCCAACACAACATGCTTCCAGTAAATTAACTGGAGCCTGAGTAGTTGATCTATAGTGGAGGTTTTGGCCCTAAAACCTGCTTGCAGTGGGGTAAGGATGTCGGGCTCGCTGATCCATTCCTGCAATCGCTGTAAGAGTATCCTTGCGTAAATATTTTGAGATACATCAATGAGGCTAATCGGCCTATAATTAGCCGGGTCCAAAGGAGAGCCTTTTTTAAAGATGGGGATGATCTCAGCCCCGGACCATGTACTGGGTATTTGGAGACCATGTAGAATTTCATTAAATTGTAGGTTCAAGTAGGGGACCCACAATACCTGCTCACTTTTATACATGTCTCTGGGCATCCTGTATTATCCTGGGGCTTTGTTCATTTGGAGCTCACTTAAGGCTAACCTTACCTCAACCACCGTACAGGGTGGGATGTGCCAGGAAGGGTCTGCTGTCAACAAGATCGCTGGCGCATCACATTGCTCATTTGGGAATGTAGTATAAAGATCTTTAAAATATAGACGCCATGTTTCCTCTGAAACATTTGGTTCAACACAGGCCTTTCCCTCAGTATTCCCTGTGTGAACCAAATTCCAAAAAGCCCTTGTGTTTTTTTCGTCTAGGGCGGACTTAATTTCTAACCATCTATTTTCTTCCCATTCGGATTTTGCAATATTAATGATTTTTTTTAAATCAGCCCTTGCTGCCTTAATGGATATTGGATCTCTACCCTATAGGGATGATAGGAGAGTTCACTTGGCAGCCCTACAACCCCTACTAAACCACTGATTATTAACTCCACAGGGTTTGCCTTTAATTGACTGGACACAGTAGAAGAAATCCGCCAGGGTAGCCACCATCTCCTGGTGAATTCTTCCCAAGTCATTCCCGATAGCCACTGCCCAAGCAACTGCCTTGGATAGTAATATCTCTTCTATAAGGGGAATGATGGCATTGTACATTCTTGCCACAGTGTTTGGGGTTTGAATAATTTTTGCCCAGCGAATACGTCTCCCTCCATTTAGTAATCTAAGGTCTCTTCGAGGCAGAATAGTAGGAACTTGGTCTGTATCACCTACTTGGAAATCTAGCTTAATGGTCAGTGGGTTGTGATCACTTTCCATTCGCTCAACAACCTTAAAATCTACCACTTTGTGCCATAGTTCCAAGCTGATTAAAAAGTAATCAATCACTGATACCTGGTCTAGTCTTTTAAAGGTCGGGAGGCCAGGAATATCATTCGAAAAACGCCCGTTACAGGGGAAGAAAATGTAAGAGAAGTCATTTGGAGCACTAGTGGTGTGCAACTCTTTACCTCATAAGTGTTAGGGGTGGGATAGACCAAATTGCGTCTTCTTCGGTGGTGATGGATTTCAAAGCTCCCTGAAGGGGTTCATAATGACAATTGAAATCCCCCCAATCACGAGAGTCACGCCACCAGGTAGGGATTTCAAAAGGGTAGCCAGTAAGACCAGGGTCGGAGAGGTACCACTATACTGGACAGGTCGGGAATAGATATTAATTAATGCCAGTTTTTGTCGGTTTTTAAAGGATAGGAGGATGCAGATTATGTCTGGCGACTGGGTATTGACTCTTTTAACCACACAATCAATATGGGTTCCTACCCAGATGCATATGCCCCCTGAAGGTCTGCCTCTGGGGCCCTTAACTGCATGTTCGGCGTAGGTCGCAAAACCCACCGGATGAATCGGGTTTAGGGCCCACGTCTCTTGAAAGAGGCAGATCCCAAAGGAATCTATGAGTGCCCCCCAGTCTGGCAAATCCATTTTGGCCGTTAAGCCCGCAATATTCTCAACAATAAACTTAGGCCTCCACTACAGCTCTCTGGCCCCCTTCCAGCTCTAGTGACAGGTACATGGCCCTCCAGTGAATCTAAGTCCACTAAACAGTGCCGGGGCGGGAGGAGGGTAGAGCTGCTAATGCTGGAAGTACTTGTATATTGCATAATAAACTGGAGCTATCGCTGCTCAACACCCGATTCCCAACCTCCGGCTCTGAATCAACCATAATTATTTGTCTGGTTTCCTTAGATCCCAATAGCTCTATTATTGGGGAGTCCAGTTTCTTCCGCTCTAGTGTCCTTTTTTTCTTCGGAGCCCTCTGGGCAGGTTGTAGTGAACTCAGGGGTGGAGGGATAGATAGGAGTCAATCAACTTGATCGAGTGAACTAAACCGGTTACTTACTGGAAGACCCCACAAAGACTGGTTCCCACCCATATCTTCGCCTTGAATCCAGGGGTCATGTTGAACGACCCATCCCTTATTGGGACCAGATTAGTTGGGGTTTAGGGTTCGAGTAGAGGGGGGGGATAGAAAAAGCCAAGGCCCATAGGGTGGATTTTCGTTTGTGTCGTTGTTGGAGGACCGATGCACACATGTTCAACCACCCTTCTCGAGTCAAGAATCAAGTATATGTTTTAGATAATCAGTTTAGTAAAATTGCAGCTGTGATAGGTTTCTACAGAGACCAATACATTGTGTAGATCTTTTTTCCTCAGTCTGAAGAAGCTAGAAACATTTTGAAGCAAGAATGTGTTAATTGCTGTTGTGTGCAATAGTGGAGAGCTTTTACTGTCTTTAGCAAAAGAAACTGTCAAGTACCACTCAACCTCTGGTGTCCTTATGTTGACATCAACACGAGATCAGGAAATAGCATTTTATGACCGTGGCTGAACGATTACAGCAGTACACTGTTTTGAGGTGGCATTAAACCTTGATGAGTTCTTTTATTGTGTAGAGCCATGAAGTTGTATTTTAGACCAAATCGTTTTTTTATTTATGTTTCCGATAAAACAGTACAATGAAATCAAAAGAAGGATCAGTGTTGTCTTGTGAACCTGCGTACCCCATTCAGGAAATTAACCACTATAGTAAACAGAGCACACCAATTCCAGAATCAATACTCCACCCCCCTCCTCCATTTTCTCTACTTTCTGAAATTGTGAGGGGCTGAATGCCCCATTAACCATATTTGCCTAGATTAATCCCACTGGCTTTATGCACTACTTTAATAAAAATATTCTAGGACCTGAACTCTGGTAGTCAGGTGAATGCAGTATCTTTGCTGGAAAAATATTTTTGCTGTGAACTACAAATCCTGTAGAATTGGTTTTTTAGATGAATTATGTTAAGTAAGCTTCTCAAGTGTTAAGATTTCCCAAAGTGTATGGTACCTATGAATACTTGTTGGTGTTCATGACTTCTTCCATGCCCCAGCTCTAAGCATCGTACCAGCATTTGGTTCTCCAGTAAATTGACTGTAGCACCCATGTTCCCACGCCAAACCGAATTTCACTAGAATCATAAGTAATGTCATTCAGAAAAGGACTGGAGCAGCAGACAGAACTACCCCACACACAGTCTCCCTCTTCCGCTCCCGTATCTTCAGCAGGAGCTCATGTGATTAGAGAATTTACACCTGACTGTTGTGTATCATCTACCATGGAACATTAGCTTATAACGGTGCTCTGTATATTAAGGGCAAGTGTATCTCTGTTGGATATTTTGACTTCACAGAACTGTTTCCAGTTAGTGTTGATAATTCCACTTTGGAAATGGCCCCATACAATACAAATACTAAGAGGCAATAACACCTCTGATCCCTGTTTATCTTGAAACAGTTATAAAATAATATGTATAATATACATACATACATGTAGGGGCTTTCAGCCACCCCTCTTCATTCATTGGTCTGTTGTTGCATCATTAAACTTTCTCTTATGCCCAATATAGCATGGGGCAGTGGGTCAGCTCATGCCACTGGCTGACTTCACTGAAAGTGATCGCATTCTGCTCTTTCACAAAGAACATCCACACACAAGGTAGTTCCCTTCAGTACTCCGGACTATTATGACTGTGTCCCTTTCAAGTTTTGAAACAAAAAACAAACAAATTGCAGTTAACCAATGTGCTGTTTTCTTCCCACCTACAATAAAGTTTTAAATAAACGATGACATAATAATAGTACTGTCAAAGCCAATATGCTGGCAGCTAGCACGGAACTATTAGCTTTGCCATTACTTGATTCACATGGGAGCCACTCTCTAGTAGTGACAGTCCTGAATAGTACCGCACTGTGTTGGGACAAGCTCTGTTTGTGAGCTGTCAGGTTTATATAAATAGTCTGGACCTTCTAGCATACCTATGTATGCCTGCAACTGTTCCAGTTTGTAATGAAGAAGGTTAGTGAGGGCCATGAGAAATAGGTAGAGTCGGAGCCCACTCAGGGAATTTTTGGTATCTGAAAATAACAGCGACAAATACAGCAGAGTTTTGTATATATAACCTACTGTAGAGTTGCCTATAATTTGGTATTAATTACAGTTGAAATGTGGGTTGGGGGTATTTCCTAGGATGCCCTGTTCGTAAGAATTATATGGATAAAGGGATGCACCCAGGTAAAGGAAAGATAGAGTGGTGAAATGCACCAAATACATGACTGATGAATATTCATGAAATGTATAGGAAGTTGCAGCTGGCGTTCCTACTCCTGAATGTGAATTGAATTTTATTGACTGTTCAAATAATTAAAATCACAAAAAACATACGCTATATAAGAGACAAGGGGAAACAAAAACTCTTGTTTGTTTAGCAAAAATGCCACCCTCCTTTACCTGGCGCCCTCTCGTTATAAAAGTCCTAATTAAAAACACTTGAGGTGGAAACTTTTAAAAAGCGTAATTTTGAAAGGGCTAATAAAAGGGTGGCACGCTCCTCAGTACTTATCAGGGACCAGTCTGCTTGGTTCCGCAGGGTTTCTTGTGCCCGTCACCAGAATTAGATTGCGTTCATTCGAGGCCTTTAAGGCAACCCTGATCAAAAACGTGAATTTCCCCAGTCTTGCTAAAATCATAGTTTTTGTTTTGGAAAAACACAAGGCTGACGCTTTGCTGCAGGTCTTTATTCCGTTGATGATCCAGATTAGGCGCAGGAGTCGCCAACGTTCGTTGTGAAGGTTGTGGCAGCAGCATAGGAGGTGCAAACAGGATTCCCTCGTTTAGGAGCTCAGCCTACAATTTGTGATTGCCCTCCTGCAGGCCTATGCTGGATTAAAATCAGCGATTCCTAGTGTGATTAGTCTCATAAAAAATATTTTGCTTCAGGCTTGTGGTGGAAGGGCCTCGCTTAGGAAGGGTTGGGCTTTTCCTGACTTATGTGAATTATTCCATGGATCAAGGTGAGAGCTTGAGTGGAGAGACTTAGTGTCTTGATCAAAAGATACTTTGCACACTTGTCTATTTATTGCTTTTTTCTAAGCATTAAGTGGGATTTCCGGTGTCTGTAGACTTGCTTCCTTTACCTTCAGTATTTTAATGGCTTTGCCAAGGCCGGTGTGCCAGACCGAACCGGTCTCCTCGAAAATGGATCTTAATTGGTGCCTTAAGGTGTCGGCTGGAGCCCTTAGAATCCTTAGATGTAATTTTATGAGCTCCCCGTGACAAGTCAGATCTGGCCTCGCGAGACCTAGCTCCAATCTCAGCCTTGATTTCCTAGCTGACCTCGGGATGAGGAGCACTGTTTTATATGCTTTGGCTTGAGCTGAATTTAAAAAGGCATCCAGTGACCCTGGAAAGGCCAAGTGGCTGTAGCTTATGGCTGGAAGCAATTTTGCTTTTTGGACAGTCAGTATTGGTCCGGTAGAAGGACTTATCAGATGTTGGCTCAGTTGTTTTTAACAAGTGCATAACATTATTGGCCTTGGAGATCAGATGTTTCTGATGGATGTTCGCCTTGGCCCGTTCTGAGAGCCAAACACCCAGGTACTTGTATGAAGCCACTGTATTGATTTGCAGGTTTCCCAGTAGCCACTGTGCTTTCCTTTTGAGATGGTAGCTCCCAAAGATGATTATCTTGGTCTTCCCCTGGTTGACTGTCAGGAAGTTGTCGTTGTTGAAGCGATTTAGCGCATTTAGGGCTCTTTGTAGGCTATTATAGCTGTGTCATCAGCATATTGTAGCTATTATAGCTGTCATCAGCATATTGTAGCACTGGCAGCCTCACACTTCCTAGCCTAGTGGCTACTAAATTGGCACCTTTCAGAGCATCCCCCAGGTCCGCGTGTACAGATTAAAAAGGATGGGGGCCAACACACAGCCCTGTTTGAGCCCATTATTCGTTACCGTTTTAGGAGACACTGTGCCAGCGCTTGTTTTAAGCCACACCCAAGTGTCTTCATATAAGGATCTTAGTTGCCTTCAGGAGTTTAGATGGAATTCTCCAGTTGTCTAATTTCCACAATAGCCTTCTACGGTCGACTTTATTGAAAGCTGTGCTGTAATCGATGAAGCAGCAAAAAAGTGGGGGGCTTTTCTTCTTTCCTGCCTGGGATAATGGATGAGCTAACGCCAGCACATTGTCCAGGGTCGACGACTGTGAACTGAAACCTGACTGATAAAAAGGAATGATGCCTTTTTCTTCAACCCAAGACTCCAGATCCTTCAGAAGGAAGCAAGCATAGGCCTTAGCTTTGAGATCAAGAAGGGGGATGAGACTGTGGTTTGATGGCTTCAAACTATTGCCCTTTTTAAAGATGGGGACCAATATAGAGCACCTCCAGGAGTCTGGGGTCTTGGCTGTCGAGAGGGTATGGTTGTAAAGAGGAGTTAAAATTGTTGTCCAAAAATGTGGGCAGTTTTAAAAACAGGTGCAGGTATCCTGTTGGGCCCTGGAGCTCAATAGTTCCTCATAGTCTTGAGGGTCTTGATGACCATATCAGGATTTCTCATGCCTGACGGCATGTGCTGCTCCTCTGCCCGGGCTCTCTGTTCAGTGGGGGTGTTCCCAAGAGTGGCAGTCACTTCTCCTAACTTTATATTGTTCAGCTGGTTTTGTCCCTCCCCACAGATGGTTTCTTCTGAGCAGCCTTTATTTAAAGGAATGTTTGAATATAATTGCTTCACATAATTTAGCCAGTCTTGCTCCGCTACTCCGTTTTCTCTTGTTACCCCTCAGCTGATTGATGTGCCTCCATAGTCCAGATAGGTTCTTTTCCTTAAGCAGAGAGAAAACTTTAAGCTATTCCCTCTCTGTGTGAACTTTTGTGTTCCCACAATTTCTTTCTTAAGGCAGCCCACAGTGTTGCGACCGATGGTCCCTCCGTTGATCTGCTCCCTCTTCTTTTTTTTTTTTATTGCTAGGGCCTTACGCAGTGCTCGTTTTCTTTCGAGTATGTCTTTCGTTAGGTGAATACTTCACACTGTTGGTGGCACTTTAACCGCATGCGCGCTAGCGGTTTTCCCGCTGTGCGCTGCGTTTTTGTAAATACTGCGTTACATGACGAGCTCAGCTCGTCATGAGCGTACGAGCGGCGTAACTCATGATGAGCTCAGCTCGTCATGAGTGCGGAAGGGGTTAAAGCAGGAGCGTTGTGGCTGCAGGCTTCCCAACTTCAATTGTAGGCCCTCTACGATATTCTCCCAATCCTTTATGGATGATAGGTGCATTGTTGGAATACCTTCCTGTTTCTGATCCAGCCAAATTTGCATCTTCTTGCCTATCTTTTCTGACCATTTAATCCTCCTAAAGACTTTGTGTTTTTCATCCCCTCTCGACTCTCAAATGGCTTGGAAGATGATAGCTGTCTGTACTTCCAACTGAATCACCGCTCTTAAATGCCTATGGCCGCTTTCCGTCCTGTCCTCAACTTCTAAGTCTTTCCATCTGGCCGCGATTGCTTTGCTGACAGTGATATAGTCAATTCTTGAGATATCCCGGAAGGTTGGGTATTGCTGCTTGGATGTCGTACGTGCTTCTTTCAGTGCATGAGTTATGGACAACGTATGATTTTTGAGGAGATTATAGAGGGGTTCTGCCCAGCCCATCCCCGAGAAGGGGATTTAGCTTTATCGAGATCCTTCAGATTGAAGTCCCCAACTAGGATTACCTGATGAAATTTATATTTATTTAGAAGATCATCAAGTTTCCTTGATAGTGCCTGCATACAATCTTTCATGATGGTCTGTGCTGGATTGATATAGCAGTTTATTATCAGAAGGCGGAGTGGATGTGAGTTGAGATTCAGGCCTCCGATCTGTAGAGCTTGTAACCTGGATGTGTTCAGTTTGATGTCTGTAACCGCAAGGCTGCTGCCGTGTTTTATGAAGATTGATAGACCACCAGACAGACTGCCAAAGAGATTCCTTTTTGTTGCTGGTACATGGTGTTCATTGTACCCTGCAAGTGGAGTGCTGGTCAGAGCCCACGTCTCTTGGAAGCACAGCATGTCTCCATTTTCTAGTAACTGCTTCATGTTTTCGTTTTCTATGATTTTACTGATCCCTGCAATATTCCATGAAATTATGGTTAATTGCTGCTTGGATGAGATTGCTCCCTTGGCCTTCGCCCTACCAAGCCTAGTGCCACAGCTGTTGGGGATAGTGCTGCCATCTTCTTGGAGTCCCGTTTTGATCCGGAGCATAAGTGCTTGTGTAAATGGCCCAATGGTTGTTTCGACAGGAAATCCTGATGCCCATGGGGTCCTTGGAGCCCGTCTGACTACTGCCGTACGTCCCAAGGCTGTTTGTCCCTTGCAGGACTGACCAAGGACCCTTGCCTCTGCTATTTAATGCTAGGACTTGTGGAAATTTTGGGTATGGCAAAATCTGAACATCTATGCCCCACTCAGCGAGTTGTGTTTTGTTCAAAATGGCTTTTTGTAGTTCCTTTTGCTTCATTCCCAGCACTGTGGATTCGCCATGGGTATCCCCCTTGGTGCTCAAGAATCTCACCCATTCCAGATCTCCTGTTTGTATCTGGTCCTGGGTGGCAAGATATTTAAAAAGGCAAAGAATATTGCTCTGGTTCATAATGTCGTGCTGTCCCGTACTATGAAATCTCAGGTGAGAACCACCTCATGGACATTTGTTGGTGTGCCCGAGGTTTGAGCCACTTTTCCTGTTCCTGAAGCGTGCGCTGCGGGGCTTGATGCAGGACTTAAGCTTCCTTGTTGATTCGAGGTATTTCCTATTTGGGACCTGAATCTCAGTCCTTGTTTGCTAATGGTGCCGGTCTGCCTCTCGAGGCTTGCCTGGGGTTGTGTTGAATCGTCCAGCTGTGGTGGTGTGATGGCTGTCAATGCCTGGGGAATTATATCTTCCAGTGCGGTACTTGTTCCAGCTATTGGTTCCTGTCTTGTAGGCGGGCCTGATCTTACAAGTGTCTTCTAGCCCTTCGCAATGGGGTTGCTTGGTAATATTGTCTGCATTTGCTGGTCTCCATGAGACGGAGCAGATGAAACGTCCTTCTTACCCCAGTTTTTGGCTGAGAATATTGGATAGAACTGACTGTCATTAGCGTTACCTTGTGGGGGTAGTGGCCAGTCTTCCATAGCTGCGATTGTCTCCCTCTTATTTTTGTTTTTTTCAGTTGTTTCCTCAGCTTCTTTTTTGCTCTCCTTTATAGAGGAGGATCGGGTGCCTATCCATTGTACTGAGAGTGGGTTCTTACGAATCAGTTGCAGAGACATCGCTACCCCTGCTTCCTCCGCTGTTGGCCCTTTGTATACCTTGGGCTACTTTGGGCCCATGTTCAGTGCTCTCCATCGTGTGTGCCAGATTTTGTTTGGCTCCGTCTGTTGTTTTCGGGCCTATGGAAATCCTTCTTTCTTGCTCGCAGCCGGGTGATAGTAGTTTACAGTTGCCCTGTCGTCCATGGTGCTAGAAGTCTGCGTCTCCCTGCTTCCGTTAACTATCTCCACTATATCCACTAGGACCTCAGGCAGAGACGCCCATTTTTCCATAAGGGTTGAGCAGAAACAGGAACATTCCCCAGAGTTGGAGACCAGGTACTGAGCAATCCTGTTTTCCAGGTCTTCCACCCTGGTGCTTACGTTGACTAGGCGAGCTGCAATCGATTGAAGGAGGTATATTTGGACTTCCATCTTTGATGATTGCCACAATAATGCTCTGTTGGTAGAGCTGTTTTTCTCGCGTAGATAATTTCTGCAGATCTTTATTTGCACTATTGTTATAGGTGCGGTGATCAGCTTTAGTGTTAGTGTCCCGTAAAGGCTCTAGTAGCCACATCCAGTTTGGGGTTATTTCTAGGGTTCTTTCAATCTTTTGTGCCAGATTTTGGAGGAACGAAGCCGTGAGATCCCCTGCCACGGTAGACTCTGGAATCAGGTCACCTAGATGCGACAATTGGCTGGTAGCTGTTAGAAAGGGCTTAGTGCTCACAGCGTTCTGGAGTTCTTGATCGTGGCATTTAGTCCAGTCGCAGGGACATGTTCCTCTTTGGGCAGAGCTGTTTCATGCTTCTTGCCAGTTGTAGGGTTGGGCATCTTTTCTGTGTGTGGAGATGTAATTTGGTCAGGAGGTAATCCATTAATTTGAGCACAGTCAAATTGAACAGAGACAAAGTCAACCTTTTCCGGCTCGTTGCGGCTCGCCAGGCTAGGAGGCGATCCTCCCTTGAGGGTGTAGGTGCAATCAGAGGGCTTTCTGCTCAGACTTTTGGTGCTGCACTCTTGTAAGATGCACGAGTCGTAGCCATAAAATAGTGCATCCTGGGATTTGTGCTTTCACCAGCCCTGAATGATGCCCTGATTGGTACTGGGGTTGCCATTTTTTTTGAAGTACCTAATCGACCCCCTTTGTTCGGCCTCTTGAGGAATTTCATTTAGACTTTCTGACGGAGATTTACTCCTTATGATCCTTTTAGTAGAGGATTGTCTATTGGCAATTTATTCAGGGGTCGTGCGTGGTCGGTCCTTCTTTTTAAGTCCCAGCTTGCTAGATAAAACACCAAATAGTACTTTGACTGGCTGGACTAATGTGTAGTAATTGATCGCTAAGAGCTTGCTAAGACTTGAGAAATGCCAGGGGGTCAGAAGGGTAGTCATGCCCCTGAGTCGTATCCACGATTTATTGAGCTAAACTGTTGAGAAACCCCCAACTTGGGCTGCTGGCAATGATGCTAGTGCCAGGGCGTTCCTCCGGCTGCCCACAGCTTCTCAGCGCTCCTCTCTGCGCTCAGCCCTGTGTGCAGATGAGCACTTGAGGGGCTGGAAGTAGGGCTTGTGCAGGGGCCGGGGCAGCCACTGATCAGTTCGAGGGCTCTACTTGGCCCGCTATGAGCTGGTGCGCTTGCGCGCTCGGGTGTGGGTGAGTGCTGTCAGTGGCCATCAGCAAGTGGAGGTGCTCCTAAGTGCCACAAATTGTGCACGTTCTAACCAGCCCGTCTCCGTAGCAGCTGGGGGCCACACTTCACGGCAGCCTGCTACGGCTGCTACACTTGCTGCTCTCTGCCCCTGACCCTCAACAGTCTCAGACCCTCCGCAACCTCCTCCGTGGCCCCCCGTACTTACCCCTCGCTTGCGCCCCTTGTTACACCGGGTGGATGAGGGATGGACGGGTGGGGTGGTCCCTCAGTGCTCTCACCGTTTTCGTGCTCCCCACTTGCCTGGCTTCTGTCTCCAGGCGTTGCTGCACGGCTACGTCTTGCGGGAGCTGTTGGGTTGGCTGTTGGCATCCGCTGCCACTGGTACCCCACCAAGTCCCGAGGTCGTGGGGAATCCGGGACCGTGGCCAGGGCTCGTGATCGGCCCCAAGGAAGAGTGTCAAGTGTGGGTGTCGGGTTGCTAACGCCCGGAGCCGCTGAATGTCCGAACTTCTATGGATTCTCACAGTTTTCTTTGGTTTTTGTTTGTTATTGAAGTGGCTTACTGTAATAACAACTGAAACAAATATGCATATAAAAAAGTAGTGTAACTGAACCTGTATGCCTTTCCAAGGCCCACTGACAGTTGAAACATTGACTTATTTTAAACCGTGAGGTGGTTTCAACCCCCTCCAGCTCACCCACGAGGGATGCAAGAGATTTATCTGGCTTCCACAGCACAAAAAGAGTATTTTAAGCAAACAGACAGATTTTAAACAGTTCACTCCAAAGGCACCTGTATGATCTTGGGCTTCTGGCGAATTCTTATCAGAAAAGGTTCTGTTACTATTGCAAATAGTGATGGGGAAATAGGGCATCCCTGTCAAGTGCTGTAGCCTGAGAGATTCTAATTTCATGCCATTAACTATGATGGTTGCCTAGGGATATTTGTAGTTGACTCTGACCTACTTTACACATTTATAGTTAGCTTTGACTCAGTCAAATGCCTTGCCTGTCTCAGAGGTCAATGTGGTGGCACAAAGACATCTGTATTGGAGTTTCTCAATTAGAGGGCCGTATTTCTCACATTGTCTTAGGTTTGTCTGCCTTAAAGAGAGTCCATTCGAACACCTTTGTCAGCTGTGGAAGAACACTGTTAAGTCGGTTGGCCAGGATTTTTGGAAAGGGTTTGGTGTTTGACTTGATCAGATCAATTGAGTGTGTGAGGTTTATTCAGTGGTTTCTTTGACTGGCTTGTGGATCAATGTTAATGTTGGCAGTGGTCACTACAGTTATAGTTTTCTATAACCCACATATTGAAGAGCTGCGAAAGAGTGAAAGTCTGGAAAACCATGAGCTTTGTAAAAGTTAACTGTTAATCAGAACTTGGATCTTTGTTAGGTTTCACCATCTTAGCTGCCTCTCTGACATTTTCAACCTGCATATGATGGTTAGGTTCTTCTTGCTGCCCTTTGGATGTATTTGGGATGCTCACTGATTTGCAACTACGATATCACATTATTCTTCAGGACCTTTTGTGTGTAATTACTTCTAGTAAACCGTAAAGGCAGCTTATGTACTTAACTCGCTCTTAATTATTACCCCTTTACTGTCCATGATAGCCTAATTATTGCAATTTGTAAAACACTTGGTGGCGCCTAACGGCACGTCCCAGCGCTGCAAGAGAGTGACCAGATAAAGAGATATAATGCCATATGTCTATCTACCTTCCAGAACTGAGATTTATGTCTACGCTAGTATCTAGGGGAAATATCCATATTTGTAGTCTCCTTTGGAACTGTACCACAGATCGTACCATCCTCAGATGGAGGGGTAGGGAATTCCATGTCTGAGCTGCTAGAAATGCAAAGGAACGACCGCCCCATCTAGCTTTCCTTACCCACGAAATAACTGCCTAGTTTGTTTCAGAGGATCTGAGATTACATCTTGGTTTGTGACATTTCACCAAAGAGGCCTGGTACCGTGGACGTTTATCATTAAAGATTCGGTGACAGAAGCACATAGCTTTAAATAAGATTCTCTCTTTATGTGGTAGCCAGTGTGGACTAGCAGAGCAGGCCTAGTTAGCAGCACGTCTCGGCAGATTAAGGACAAGGGAGGCCACAGAGTTTTGCACTCACTGTAGTTTTAGTAATCTCAATTTAATAGTTCCCAAGTAGAGTACATTACAGTAGTCCAACTGGGAGGTGACTGATGCCTGTACGATTTTCCTTGCAGAGAGTGGAAGGACATTGAAAGTCTTTTTAACATTTTCAAGGTGTTAAAGAACTTTCCCTCCACAGCAGCTATCTGGTGTTCTAGTGATAATACCGGGTTTAGCCACGCTCTGTTTTGTCCTTGGGGACTGGGCCGGAGCCCATTACATCAGGCCACCAAGGTGATAACCAGATAGAAACGCCTTTTCCTACGATGAGAACCTCCGTTTTGTTGCCATTTAATTTGAGGCAGCTATTGATCATCCATTTATCCACCTCTGTTAGGCACCTCTCAAATTGCTCAAACCCCCCCAGTCCGACTTCTGAGAAGTGCAACTATTAGTTGAGTGTCATCCGTATAGGATACAATTGACATGTTATGACACAACAATTTCAGCCAGGCGGTGCTTATAGATATTAAAGAACATAGGGCTCAAGATAGATCCCTGTGACACCCTTGGGTCAGTGAGATCGGATCAGAGGAGTAGGGTTTTTGCACCACATGAAAGGAGCGGTCCTGTAAAAATATTGCCAACTATTGACAGGCAGAGCCCTTCACACTGCAGGTACCTAGTCGATGTAGGAGTACGGTACATGATATCCCCACATATATTTCATTAAACCCACCTTAAGACCTTTTGCCTTAGTTTAATTGAGTGGACATTACATCAGTTTCTCACTTATAGTTAACTCAGAAGTTTTGGAGGTAGAATAAGTCTCATGACTCTGAATCCATTTATGTTATGATATTTTTAGTTGTTGCTTATAAAGGTGTTCTTCTTTGTAATGCTTACAAGTTATTTTTTCTATTCGTCTAAATAGCCAGCATGTCTTTCGCAAAATGTTCGCTTCCTTGGAGTTTGCAGCTACACAGAAAAACAGAATTCATATTTTTCCTTGACAGTACACTTAATGCTGTCATAAATGAATTTCCTCAAATTATTTTATCTGCAGAAATACTAATTAATGAAGTAGGATGTAATATTATTTACCAATAAGCATACATAAACAGTAATTTCAATGTATTGTATACTTGTCTCTTTACTCTATCTTCTCATTGTTACTTTGAATATATTGTAATTGTGCAATTATCACTGCAGTGGTTTATCATAAGTTTTCTAGACCAAAACACATTAAATAGTCAAAATTAGATAAACGTAGATTATAGATGGATGTAACAGTTGATATACAGACTGTTACCCTTTATACGTGACAATATGAATTTTGTAATGACCACAATAAGTCCAAAATTTAGTTCTGAAAACAACATGTGAACATATCATTAGGAGGGTAATGCATACCAAGCTTTTAATATTTGATAGCAGGAACCTCTTATTCCTCGGGTCTTTTGTTTCGCAATGTGTCAGTTACATTTCAGGGCGAAACCTGATCATGTCTCAAAGTAGCATTTTTATATTCATATGGGCACACCGAAAGACATGACTTTGCCCTTACCCAGAAGCTGTTCAACACCATTCTTCTTATTTACGTGAACCAACTTTGTAACCATGTCAAAGGTTTCTGTCTTTCCAAACAGTGAGAAAGTAGGTTTCCTTAATTCCACTTTTCTTATTACAACAATAATTAAATCGAAAATGATAAAAAAAAGGCAGTTTTGATAGCAAGGAACTAATTATAATTAGATTTTTTTTTTTTTACAGTTGAGTGACTGGAGAAAGGTACTTAGTAGACACCAGAGATTTACAGTAATCTGGGACAGCAGTCTAAAAGACCAAAAACATCTACTAACTTTTCCAGCTAAATACACACGTTCGAGTCCGTGATTCTCTAATCCCTGTTTCAGGGACACCCAGAGTCTTCTGAAAGTTCTTAATATGATAGTAAGAGAGACATGAAGAAAGCTGCCTTGTTTTGCCTTCATAATAAAAGCAGAGATAGCTACACAGTAAATTTCTGAAAGTTAGCCATCTTGGGTCCTGCATGCTATTCCAACCCATCATTTACGTTTGGATCTGCAATTATTCGATTCATCGATGACACCAAACGAATCCATCTTAGAACTTGCTGGAATCAACTGCCCACTAAGTTACTAAGTTGCTCATTGAGTCCTACATTCTCTAGTGTAATCTTTAAATACTATTTCAGGTGTGTTCCTGCAATGTTGATGTAATTAAAAGAACGACGTAGAGTCGTTTCAGGAGGACATTGGCACCTGTAGAGCTCTTCATTTTTGGAAATCGTTTTCTGTAGAGTTCTAGAAAAAGTCACTCATTTTCATTCCAAAATATGTGCTTTCGGGTTCTCCACGACCGTGTTGTATGGGACATTTAATTTATCTATGCTGTACTTATGATACTTGGCACAAGGAATTATTTTGGGAGGAAAATAAGTAACCCTATGGCATGTATTAAATATTGCTGTGAGTGTATGTATAGTCTTTCTGTGACCAGATCTTTCTGAAATCAGAAAGCTGTTGAGTTTTTGGAGTTGTGTAGCTTTCAAGATTTCTATATTTCATTCCGGTTTTTTGCCTCATATTAATTCAGGGTTTTTGGACCTAGAGCTATACACATGCGTCAATGGTGTTACATTGCCAAACTGATTTTTTGACATACATAAGAATTTGAGATTTCAGCAGAAAAACACGTTCCATGGGTTCAGGATAAACGCAGTCTTATCGAAAACATGAAAAGTTGTGCAGCCTTTATGGGTTTTCATTCAAGTTTTACCCTGTTTGCATGCAAACATTGGATAGGCTGTGCATTCAGGCTAAACGCCTTTGCACTTAAGGTAATTAAAATTCTTCTGAGATGTAATTCTCTATCTGTAACTGCTAAAATCTTGTTTGGAAAGAACCCTTTATTACAAAAATGAATGTATTCCTTCTCTTTATTTCATGATAAAATGTTGTGGTTTCCCGAAGACTTTACTTCAGTAGGAGGAAAGGAACTCAAACACTTGGAACGAACTAGCAAGTTTTGGGAAGGCAGCTTTGCCATCTGGTCAGCTAGTTGGTCATTTTTGGGACTATAACTTGCAACGCGGTCACCTTAATTCAAAAATAATATTTTTACGTTTATCATACAACATTGATTACAGTGACCTTGAGTTCTAAAGCCCATTAGAACATTGGAATGTTGAGCGCTCCGTTGCAGACAATGGAGTGCTCTGGGCTTCTAGAAACACACGGAAGATACCAAGGGTCTTGTGAAATATTGCTATGATCGGTACCTATTTGTGGTATACGAACTCAAAAATACCTAGTGGTTATCAAAGTGACATAGGAGAGAAAGCAGAGTGATCTTAACATAAAAGAAAAGAAACCCATCAGCCCACCAGTTGGCGGAACTTCATCATCTGGGTTTTGTGGAGAAAAAATGATCGCTAGACACCTCCTCAGTGCATTCAATGAGGACTGCTAGAATCAGATCATAAGAAGAAAACCATCAACCAGAAGATAGTTTTTTGAAGGCTGATAGGGTAAGTTGCAGTGCTCAAAAACGTGTACAAAATTTAAACAAAATTAATGATGATTTAAAAATGCCTGTTTGGATGTCTAAAGAACATTTTTAATAGGTGTGACCATCAAAACGGCATACTTAAAAGCAGAGTGAATATAGTATGTAAGAAATATTACTATTCATCAAAGATATAGGTTGGTCGACATGTTTCAGCCCCTCCGGGCTTTCATCAGGACCTATGATGTGCACTACTGCAACACTTACCACAGAATGTGATAATATAGATTATGTAGACCTACCAGTTGTATGGTCTTTAAATCAGGAGCTCTCCTATGAAACAGGACACAAAAAAGAAGAAGAAATATACACAAAACAGAGCCAGTCACAGAATTTTTAGACAAGCACATTAGATGTTATACTAGGTGTGTCCACATGAGTACAATCCACTCACCCATCATTGTAGGGAGGAAAGACCTCACCTCGCCTGGCACTCACTCAGGACAAAGAGGCCACGCACTGAGTGGAAAGAGAATTTTCACAATTATATTTAATATATAAACATTGACATGTATTAACTATGTACCTCAAAAACATCCGAATGGAAACAGTCAGGCAGAGAAGCAGGTCAATGGGAACTATGAATAGAGACTTTTTGACATATCCCCACAAACTTAGTTCCGGATTGTAATGAACATATATTGCAAAAAACCTTTTATTGTGAATTGTCTGTAGGCACAAGATTGGAGACGAGGTATAACTAACTGCAAACCTCAAGAAATCTCACAATGTATTTTTTATATATATAGCGCCTCTCAATAAGGTAGACCTGCTTCTAACTTTAGAATGGCCATCAAAACTTGAAAGATTACTGCACGCAGCGCTCACTCACCTTTCCGTCGTTACTTCGGTCTGGCAACTGAGCCGAGGGGAAGGTGGTGAGGCTGCGTGCAGTTGGTGGTTAAAAATGCCTCGAGCGGACCTGATTGAAAACTCGCTTCAAGGTTGGCTGTCTCCTAATAGGCTAGTCAAAGTAGGGAGAAGCCTATAGCAGCAAGGTAATGGTGAATAAGATATCACAATCGCTGATGTCAGGGCTGTTCTGATTGAACAGCAGTTGCGGAACCGGAAACTAAGGCCCAGACCTCTGATCACCCTGTGAGGGCCGGTATGCGCAGTAAACACAGCTCCATCTTGTAGAGAGTTTGTCATTGGTCAGTGACCTCTACCGGAAACAGGGATCCGCGAAGGAAGCAGTCTGACACTGGAGCACTACGTGATAGACCAAGGGAGGAGCGTAGAACGGACCACCACGAAAACTCCATATTACGGTCTCCAAATTCACTGATTGGTTGTACTTCCACAGATACGCACGCGCTGGGGCTCGCTAGGTAAACTCAATTGAAAAACAATTGAAAAACAAAAGAGACCCGGGGTAGAGCGTTAGGCGGACCACCACGAAGACTCCATATTCCGGTGTCCAAATTCACTGATTGATTCTGCTCCCACAGAGACGCACGCCCTCGAGCACGCTATGTGAACTCATTTGAAAAACACAAAAGACCAGGGGTGGAACGTTAGGCGGACCACCACGAGAAATCCATATTACGGTCTCCAAATTCACTGATTGGTTGTGCTTCCACAGAGACGCACACGCTGGGGTACGCTAAGTAAACTCATTTGAAAAATACAACAAAGAAGTTGTCTCGTGTGTTAACCTTCTGGTGCTTATGAGCAAACTGTGGTGTAGAAAACAAGGTGTCACATGGATTTACCCTCTATTTCTTGTAAACATACTCAAAATGGCATGTGATCTAATCATTAAGTATAGTCAGACAAGCGCCACAGAGTTGCGCGAGCCTGAACATATGTGTCGAATATACCTGGTGTGTCACTTGCTGGAAAGATGGTGCAAAACCGGCAAACAGTTCAGAGTTAACATTCTCGAAGAAATCTTGGTACAGGGATCATTACATGGTACCAAATATCATATTAGTGTGTCATAACATACAGCATAGAGAAGTATATGTCTATAATGGATGTTCATAGTAAAGGCCAGACTAAAAGTAAAGCCTATGCAGTCATGTAAGGGATGGACAGCTAACATTTCGATGAGAATGTGCACAAATCTCGATTGAGAGGGATTATGAGCGGAAGAGATTGTCGCTCTTAGGCAGGTGTATATCCAAACGTATCTGATATTTAACGGTGGTTAAATTGAAGGGTTGATTAAAGCTGTAGCCAAGGTATTGCATCATTTAACCCCTCTGTGTCACATTTAAGTTTAAAAACCAATTTTTGCTCTTTTCTGAGCAAGAAGTGAGAGATATCACTCACATGTGGAGGTATAAACGGCTGCTCTAGTACTAGCCATTCTAGTTCTTCTGCAGAGTGTTTCATGGTGAGAAAATGGAATGTCATCCGGGTTGATTGTCTATAGCATCTAATGGTGCTTTTGTGTTCTTGTATCCTCAATTTTATTTCTCTGGTCGTCATCCCTATATAGCGGAGGGCACATGGACAAGTGATCTGATAAATGACCCTCTCACTATTGCAGTTTGTATGGTGTCTTAACTGCCAAGGGCGTGCTGTGCCGATGTCCACTGACAGTGTTTTCTTGGTCTGGGGGCACACCGAGCAGTTGCCACAAGGATGGTGACCTAGTACCGAGGAAGGTTCCATAATCTTGGTGTGGTATCTCGGATCATATTTTTAGGTCTGGTATGAACCAGTTCATCTCTCAGATTAGTACTCCTCTTAAAGGAGAAAAGAGGCAACGGGATGTTGTCCCCTGCACTGTTCAGAATACGCCACTTTTGTCTGCTAATCTTTTGTATCCTCGATGAGGCAGTACTAAAAGTGATCACACAAGCTAGTCTATTGAGAGGTGGTTTTTCAACCGGATGTGCAAGTAGTGCCTCTCGATGGTTGTTAGAGGCCCTTTTGCATGACTTTTTGACTAGCGTGCTCGGGTATAGACGTTGCTTAAGTTTCTTAGATAAGTCTTTAGATTGAATTTGAAAGTCTGGTTTTTCTGAGCAATTTCTTCGAACCCTGAGAAATTGCCCGAATTGGAGGTTTTCTCGAAGGGATCGGGGATGATGGCTATCAAACCTCAAAAGAGAATTGCGTGACATGGGTTTACGATATAAACTGCTTGAGAGATGTCCTTCTTTGGGAATAATTACCAAGTCCAGGAATGGGAGCTCCGTTTTGCTGTAGTCTACAGTAAATCTGAGAAAAGGGTTCTGACTATTAAGCCAGGTCTGAAAGGCCAGTATTGACTGGCTGTTTCCACGCCATACCACCAGAATGTCATCTATGTACCTCTTCCACAACACCGTTTGATGGAAATACGGGTTGTTGTGGTTGAGGACATGATGAGTCTCGAAATGGTGGACATATAAATTGGCCAGATTTGGCGCAAATTTACTGGTCATTGATGTCCCTGATGTTTGGAGATACAGAGAGTCTTCGAACCCGAAGAAGTTCTCAGTCATCGCGATCCTGGCTAGATCCATAATAAAATGGATGGGTGTTATGCTGTCATGATTCGTGGTTTCTAAAAGTTCCCGAACAGTTTGTAGAGTTTCTGCTTGCGGTATACAAGTGTATAACGACTCTACATCAAAGCTGACAAGAAAATCCAGATCAGTATCAAACTCTGTCTCAGGTAGTAGCCGTAGGACATCTTTGGTGTCCTGGAGATACGTTGGCATGGTCTTAACAAGAGGTGCAAGGAACACATCTACAAAGGAAGACAATGGTTCCAGCAGAGATCCGATGTCCCCTGGGACCCTTCTCTCCACACATTTTTCTGTTGTGCTCTGGGCTTCTACAGGCTGGTAGAAGCCCGCCGGGGCAACGCTTCAATGTTTTTTTTTCATATCACAGCTGCTGTTGTGAATAAAGGTCTCTCGGAGCCCGAGGGGATTTAAACCCCTTCATGCTCCGAGAGGCTTTTGTTTTTAGTTATTAGAACATTCTGCCCTCTAGGGGTGAGGTGTTCTAATAGCCTTAGAGCCCTCCTAGCGGCTGTACTTGCCATTTAGGGCCTGCTACCTTGTTAACACTGGAGCGGGCCTTTAATGACCAGTAGACCCCGCTAGGTTGAGCTCTAAGGCTATATTGTGATAGTAACAATAATTAGAACATTGAAATGTGGGGCACTCCATTGAATACAGTGGAGTGCTCCGTGCTTCTTCGGGCTGGTAAAAGCCCACAGAGCAACATTCCATGTTGTTTTTGTTCACAGCTTTTGCTGTGAACAAAGGCCCCTCCGAGCCCAAGGGAATTTAAACCCCCTCGGGCTCCGAGAGGCCTTTATTTTATTTGTTAGAACATTCTGCCACCTAGTGGCAGAATGATCTAATAGCCTTGTTGCCCTCTGTGGCTGGGCTATACCGGCCATTAAAGTCCTGCTTCCTTGTTAAAGTCCCTCGCCTTCGGCTCGGGCCTTTAACGCTGAAGCCGGCCTTTAATGGCCGATATAGCCCGTTATGGCGGGGTATAAGGCTATATTATTACACGCTGATATAGTGTTGTAGCCTTTTAGTTCATTCTTCTGTTTTCATTGCGTTTCATATTCCTAATCAGTTCGTATAATTCAATATATTTCATAAAATTATTTTTTCGCTTTGATGATTTTGCGAGATTCATATACTGAAGACAGACAGCCTCAATCCTCTTTATTAAGTATTTGGAGCATATTGATCTCCTTCCAAAACCTTGAAAAAACCCTAAACCTGTGTGCCAATAAGGGGCAAAACATGTGTTGTGTTTATGCACCCCTAGGTTGTCTACTTCTAACTAACATCTGGAATTATACATCCTGATTAAGAGTATGGAAAGCAATGAGAACTGAAAAATAATTAAATAAATGTCCACAGCTCGATATTGGTGTGGAATAATAAAGCTATTCATCAGAATTGTATTTAGAATCTAATGTCATGAAATTGTATATAGCGCTCCTAGTCTAAGTCTGTGAGTAACATGTCACCTAGAGGCAGTACTGTTCGCTGCAACTCAATGTTGTTAATGAAGAATATTGCACAACTGTCTAGTGTCTGCGTGAACATGTATTTGCAGCCGTGCCCGCTTCCCCAATCGAGTGCAACATCCCTCCTTATTTTGATTTTTGTATTCCATTTAGAGGGGGATGCAAATTACTTCTCTCATTCTGAATGTTTCATAATATGGGACTTTGCGTCTTTTGTTTGGATTTCCTGCTGTTTATTCCCTTTTCTTCTGCACTGTCCTGGTTTTAACCAGTTTGAATTAGCTGAGTGGTATTCTCTTCTGTGTTTTTTGTTTGGAGAAGTCATCTTGTGAATGCCTGTGCATGTGATCATCAAGCAAGGTCTCTGAAGAGTTACTTGAAGTGCATGCACGTTTGTTTTCATTTGTAAGAACGGGGGTAGAGTGGTGATTAGATGGGCTTGAAAACCTTCTGCTGTACTGAGCACCTTCTCAGTTCAGTTGGGAAGAGTCTGCTTTATTTGAGGACACCCTCTCCCAAATTAAGGTCACCCTTATTGGCCAAACTTGCAGGAGACTACTGCGAGGGAGAAGGCCATAAAAGCAGTGATTGAAGTGCCTCTTTGAATGAAGATTTGAATGAATGGTTACAGTACAATTGGACAGAATTCAGAAGCAGCGCACAGGGTAAAAGGCTCTGACAATGACAGAGGCCAAACTGCTGACCTGCTGCGTATATACGTCCAGGTGGGAGATGGCACCGGTCCCAAACTAGTTTTCATGGATTGATGAGAACATGATCGATTTTCCTATCTCTCACAAGATTCTGAAGCGAAAGAGTGCTCTTGGATTTTACCCACATGCCCAGGAGCTTTTCAGTAGTTCATCAGTACCTGCAGTATACCTCAACAGGACCCCTTTGATACAGAACTATCCTTTGAACGTACTCTCATCAAAGACACTTGGCTCCCTGGAGGACAGTTTGTTGTAAAGTCCACAATCACACTGTCAAAATGTTGGTCTAGAGTACAGTGTTCATGCTGATCCAGAGTGTGAGTTTAAAAACGTGCTGTCTCCTCCAGTGTTAGACCCTTTCTTGTGCACCTTTCCATGTTAAGCAAACAGCCAAGCATTTGTCATCAACCTCCAAGGCAGCACAGCAGATGGCTCCTCTCCATGCGATTCCAACACTGTTGTAATGGCTGGTCGTTTGTGACAACATTGATGGCTTTAGTACTAGTGCTTCTGCAGTTATCAGTGTTCATGCCCCACTGACAGTGCTCCTAGCACTGACCCCATTTCAGGCCTTGAAATGGGGATTTTCACTGGGCTGCCCATCATATGAGCCTCCCAAGTTGACCTGACTGGTAATCTGTCTATAAGCAAAACCCCAAGTATGGAAGTTCTGCACACCAGTAACATCATAAGTGATGAACTGGCGTCCTGAAGGTATTACTCAGTCCTAGCAAAGTGCTTCAATTGATGTCCACGGAAAAACTGGCCTCTGCCATTCAGTGAGAGAGAACATTTACACTCTTATGGCATCCTTGCCCTCCTGTCAAAACATTCCCTCTCTTTTGGATCTGTAAGCCCTCCAGCTGCTATGGTACACTAAAATGAATTAAATTTGATAAGTGGCTGTCATTTTATCACAGGTAATCTCCCAGGTGGAAAAGATTGTCCTCCTTCATGGTTATGGAGGCCGAATGTCCCAGTTTGGTTGTTTGTCAATTAGGCTAATTTCAGTCATAGTTAATTTGCACATATTGCTGAAAGTTGACCACAGTCTTTGAATGCTTCCCAATCATTTCCAGGAAAAGTATGTTAATTATGAGCCCAGGAAAGGGGCAGTTCAGAAGGATCTGCTGCTGTCCAAGGATCACATAAGCAGGAAAGATCCTGCTCTGCCTTTCGATCAGCTAAGAAATTTGAAGGCAAGGAGCCTAATTAATCACCTCTGCTCAGTGTTTACTATTCCACTGCCTTATCCTCGGCAACCAGGAGTAGACTTCTCAGAGTGAAACCAAGCCAGCCAGGCAGGTCTCAACTGAGATTCAGTCTTCCTCATAGCTTCCCTATGACCAGGTGGTCTCTGCCACTTAACTGCGGGAATACTTGTCGCTCCATTGTGGAAGGCTTTGACATCATTGTCAGCAGTGCTCCCAGTGGCTTTTATGTGCTGTTTTTTGGGGGGTAATGGGGTTATGTTATAATACCTCTGCTGCTGCCTTTGGAGCTATTTCTACTTCATTTGGTGTCCCAGGATCTTGCTGAGGAGAGGTGGGGCGATTCATCTTTAGTGACCTGAAACCCCTTCCCACTTTCTAAGAGAAGTAGGCTACAAATCCCCACTATACCCTAGTGAGGAACAGAACAGTGTGCAGCACTGAATGTATATATTCTGAATCAGTTCCTACCCCTCTCGAAGCATGTACTGACCCAGGTGCTACAAGATGTTCCGAAAGTTAACTGGTTAAGCTCTCTAGACATATTGAATGCATACTTTAATATGTCTTTCAGGATCACAGGACATTGCCCCCTTTGTAAGTGCGTGGAGCCAGTATAGTATTACAGGATGAGGTCCTTTGGTCGCAACTGAGCTCACTAAGTATTTAGAAACATGCGGAACCCAGTATGACCCTTAAAGAACGTCAAACTCAATACCCACATTCATCTGAATGGATACCTAGTAAGATCTTCATCAAGAGAGTTTACCGGTTCTTTCAACAACTTTCGATTTGGGTTATTGTGAAATTTACTAAAATCCTCATTGATAAAGAAAGATTGTTTACTGGAGCCTTCCCCTAATGCGGTGATTGGAATCCATCCAGGAGACTGGGAACCTCTTCCTGGATGTTTGAGACCTCTTAGGGGAAATGGCTAACTGCAGAACAATAGTCCTGAATGCCATTCTCTATATGAGACCATTGACCTTAAGCTTCCACAGTAGTTGGATCCGTTTTTGACCACCAGTATGTATGTATGTATGTATGTATGTTTGTGAAACAAATACTGGCACGGCTGGCCTTGGTCGTGGGAAAGGAGCACCACTGCTGCATGCAAGAGGGAATTGCATGCGAGCAGACTGTAGCGAGATTACCCTCTCTTGCCGTGCAGCGTGATACTCTTGTGAATTGGCAGCTCTTCAAACGCGCTCTCCTTCCCTACTAAAGGCTATTAATTATTCATGAACCACACACAAACGACAGAAACCTACTCAAGGGTATAAACTTTGCTCACCTCCACGGACTACAATATCCAGCATCCTGCTGGATGAAAATATTAGCCACACCCACTTAGGGCGGAGTGATTCAATAAAAATGAAATTGAACACAGAAGGTGAGCTTGTGATGTCGTTTGTGAGAAGAATCCATGATTAAGAGGCGGGTAGCCCCAAAACGCGTCCTCGGATCTGGTGATAAGAATGGAGAGGGGGTGAGGAGCTGCACAGGGGCCAAGAAGCCGGATGGCTGAGTGTCGCGGTGTGCCCTTCCAAAAGCTCAAGGGCGTTTTGTGAAACGTATGTATATAGTATTTCTGTAGTGCGAACATTGTCAAAAGGCACAGGAGCACTGTACTGAGTAAAAGACCAGTATATAGGCAACCATTAATAGGAGAGGTAGCTGGGTTGTGGTTGTTTAATGCATCGTGATATAGTGCTCTTTAAAGTAGAGTCTTCAACTCTTTCCTAAATTGAAGCTGCGTGGGGTCAGTCCTGATGTGTATGGGATGTTGTTCCAGATCCCGGGTACATAGATGGAAAAAGCATGCTGTCTTGTTTTTCCTTTTTTTGTTTTAGTCCACTCATCACACACCTATGAGGTGGTGGATCCTTCCTCTGAACTTTGGTTGGGTAGCAATGCCCACCTACTAATACATGTCCTGATCACACATTTCAGGATATGTGCACTCTAATCTCCGAAACTGATGAAGAGCGCAACAAAGAGAATAACAGCCTAAGCAGGTACCTATATTCATCCAACCAGGTCCTCTCATTTCCATCTCTGTCATCCAGGAGTGACCTTACAACGACCTGTTTACAATGCATCTGATAGCTGTATGCCACAGTTGTCTTATGCTGCATTGCCCTTGCATGTTTATGTATGCCTTTTTGATTTCACTAGTTCCGAAACACCCTGGACAGCCGGGTATGCCCAGCTATGCTAGTGCTCTGGCATAGCTGGGCATACTGGGCTAGGCCCTGGTCCCTGACTGTTCTGCACTTCTAGCATCTTTTCAGCAGAGACCTTCTAGTCATGGATGGAAGTACAATTCTTCATTGTTCCATAAAATTGATCAGCTTGAGCCGCTAGTTTCTGAGGGGCTCAACTGTGCCTTCCTTGGCTCTCTTCTCATAACTTCTATCTCTTCGTGACTACCAGTCACTAATACAAAAAAGTCTTGATTCAAAAGTAAATGGTTGCGGTTTTGCCCCTGCGAAATTCCCACAGTGTCAATCCTATCATTTACTCCAATTTGAAGACTAGCAAGAGGATGCTTGTACAATCTGAGTTTACAGAAATGTATCCTCTGGTGAGGGCATCAAACGACATTAAACTGATCTGTACCATCCCTCCAGTCAGAATGCTTACTTTGAAATGTGAGAAAAAATCGAAAGGTGATGAGTGGTCTGCATGAATTAATCCAAGCTGCTGGGCTGCAATGTCCACCGTGCCACTTTAAACACAAACCAGTCATGTAAAAATCATCCTTGGTCCTGCTCTAATAGGAATAGCATGCTCACTATGCCACAAGACTCCAGGTGCACTTCACTGATGAGGTGACGTTACCTAGCAGTTTGAGCATGGACTGGTCCTGTCTAAAGTGGCACAGTGGGTGAAAATGATAGGCTGGAATGCTGCTCGATTGTTTGGGAGTGGCTGAGAATAATTCAAGTTTTGCTCCCATCGCTTTGTTGTTTGTTACTTTCAAATGTGAGGATCACATCTGATGATGCATAAATGCTTCAAACTAGTGGCTTCCTTTAGTTTCTAATTTCATGGAGAACTGAGCTTCTGGTTACCATTTCATTGGTCTGCTGCAATAAACAACCCAATGTGTCACTGAATTATGGACTCTGTTCCATTGGGTCAAGGTGATCTTCAGGGTACACCATTATTATTCCCAAAGGCGTTGACTGAACTTCTTTTAGACTCGAAGTCTTAACTCATGGTTTTGTTGATGCACTATTATGACTACTCAATTTCTTATTAGGCCACAACCACCCTCCCACAATCCATGTACTTGCTCTGTTAAGTGTTTCATCATCTTTGTAACCATATGATTATTCTTCCTTTGATATTGCACTTCCAACTCCTGCATAATCGCTAATGTGCATTTATCTCTCACATTCTCGTCTTTCTGCGCTGGTATGCATGATAAGAAATCCAGCTTATTATTACTTGCACTAGAAACATAATCCACTGTAGAAAGTAAATCCTGTTTCTGATGGATGCTTTTATCCGCAGATTTTTCACCTTTTGTATACTTCAGGCGTCCGAATGTATCTGAAAATCATAGTCAGTACCCATGCTCGCCATCCGGTGGCACCCGTGGCTCTGCATCACTCCACACCATAAGTGATGCTCGTCGGCCTATATAGGTGCCACCCATGTGCATGACATAACTTCCTTTGTTTCCAAACCCATAGATGGGGATCCAGAGCTATCCTTTGTCTCAATTAGACCGTTTTTTCCAGCTTTTCTCCTTATTATTTCCAATTTGCTAGGGAAATATCTCCATCTAAGTCTAACAGGTTTATACTTTATATGGAATGGCACAAACAAATGCCTGATCCCCACTTCGTTTGCTTGTGGTGTCTGGGGGTCGGACCACAACTGAAAGACCTGCAGCAGCTGCTCCTTGATGCACCCGCAGACGATCAGGAGGGCAAAGCTCTTTGTCACCAAACACCAAAAGATTCCATGTTGGTTGAATTCATGGGGAAGATCCCATCCCAGCTCCCAAAGCCCTTCCCGCAGTGGATCGTCATTGAGATCTAAGACTTCAGGTAAGTCCATGAAGTAACATAAAAAGCCAAAGTAGGTTCTGACCCAATCCTGCCATATGTCCCCTGAAAGGGCATTATTGCGTCATCGTGTCTCCACGACCTGCTCCGGAAGTAATTCCACAGAACCAGCTCCAACCCTATGCCAGCCTAAATTTCCCAGGACTGCTCCTCAACAACAGGAGTTTCATGAGGCAATGTTGGCCATCTTTGACCAAGGCATTCACTTGGGGAAGCATTCCAGTGGGCATGGTACAAATGACTGTTATGCACATTTCCACTGTTGTCTCTCCTGCCTCAAGATCCGGATATATCGGGCACAAATCATCTTCGTAACCCCAGACTGAGCCAGGATGGTGTGGCACCGAGAGTGCCGGAGCATTTGCATTCTAGTCAGGCTGCAGGAGGACTTCCTGTCTGAGCACCAGGACAGGGTCCTGCATCAGTCTCTCCACAACCTACTCCTCCATGCATGGAGATTGCGATGTGACAAATGCTTTTGACTTGCCAGCCGAGGTGGTTGATGTCATCTCAGTGGGCATAAGTCCTTTTACAAAGTCTGGTCTGAAGCACTGATGCCTTACAAGCCTGACTTTCAGATTCTCTTTTGTTCCTTCTTTAGTCCAGCAAGGACCTGCAGTGGACACTTTGAAAGCTTATTTGTGATGGTTATTGTTGGAACTGGGGTCACCAGCTCCCCGAGGGTAGCATGGCACGAGCGGGTAGGCATCCGAAAGCACATGTGTTAAGCGATCATGCAGCACACACTCACACTGAGACAGAAACCTGGGCACGTAATACATGACTCCACTCCCAAGCTTGTATAAAAACAAGTAATTTGTATTAAGATAAATAGTTAGATAGGGCAGGATCAGGGAAATCATAAATTAATTTAGAATACACGTGTCTCAAAACTTGCAATCAATAACGGATGAATAGATATTAATTGATCAATACATATTAGATATTAGATAAATACATTTTCAGAAAACCACAGGCCTATCCTTCGCCTTGCTTCTTGACAGCACCTGTAAAAATGCATTAAGGAGACAACCAAATAACATGGCATTTGTTCCTGCAGGTATTTCACCCATATTTCACCAACCATAAATAGGTGAATAAATAACTGTAGGTTTCAGTAAATATAGCACTGTATAGGAGAAAACATGTCATTAGAATAAACATCCCCTAGTGCAGGTTTAACTAGTTCCTTAATTAGGAACACCCAATTTATGCATCTCTCCCAGTAGGAGTAGACATTCCCTAGATCAGGGCTACACAGTTCCAAAACAGTAACATCTCCTTGTGCAGGAATAAACAGGGCATTAAGTGTGGAGCAAACATTTCCTAAGTATAAATATCCCTTGTGCAGGTTTAACTAGTTCCTTAATTAGGAACAACCATTTTAGGAATTACCCCTAATAGGAGTAGGTATTACGCAGTTCAACAATAGACGTAACCTTTTCATTGTAAATATGCCCATTTCAGAAACCCTGGATAGGCATTGCGTTAGCCATTCCTTCAGCCGGATTAACACCTTTAGTGAAGTAGGGGTAAACATTTCAACATGAATATCTATCTCCTTAAAAGCTTCCCATCCGTACATTTCAGCAATCCTGTCTGGAAAGAGATAGCGTTTCTTTACACAGCAACAACCTTTCCTAGCTGGAAGGAATAAATAGTGCCTTATATAAGAGTAAAATATTTCTTCAAAGTTAAACCTTTCCTTTCTCAGGAATAACCATTTCAGCTACATTTCATTACCTAGAGCATTACTCAAAGCATCTTTAAATTAACCTTTCATTAGGCATTCAATACAGCATTTCATTAAGTCCGGGTCATCCACCCTCAAACTAAGTTGAGGATCTCTTTACTCTGGAATAACCCATGCCTAAGATAAGGAGCATTTCCTTAAGGCCTTCAACAGAACATTTCACTAAAGCAGGTAACCAACATATCCCTTATGCCAGGATCAACATTACATTCCAACTGGTTACTTTAATAATTCCCCTTCCCCTAGTCAGGGGTTAACTTTCTGTCATTGGAGATCCCAAGGTGTCTTTTGGGGCTCTGTCTAGTTCTAGGCCTTATATGGGGCCAATGGGGCCCAGTCACCAGTTTCCAGCAATTAATGAGGGCCAATGGGGCCCAGTGACATCTTCCCCCGGGGAGGGGCGAACACGGGGCCTTACCCGGCCTTCCGCCCTCCTCCCCTGGGGGATTACCTTTTATCTTCGGCCCTTTCAAGGCCCTTGCGGAGATTTCTGCTGTCCTGGAGGGCCCTCGCAAAGTAGAGCCGGCCGCCAATAGCAGCGCGGTCGGCAGAATGGAGGGGGCGCGGCCGAAGTTGCGGCGCCCCCGTCACGTGAGGCGGGAGTCAAGCCTCAGGCCCAGCAAAGCCCGACCAAACTACGAGGCGGCATTCTTCAACCTCCAGAGGCCACAGCAGGATCTCCTCACCATCGGGCAGGCCGCGATGATGACTCCGGCCCTCTCCACACAGAGGGGGCGGCCCTCTCTTGTCACCGGGGGCCGCCGTGGGGGCTACAGCAGTGCTTTGGGCCCCGTGCTCTACGACGGACGTCACGGTGAGTGAGGGGCTAGACAGCGCCTCAAGGGGGGTCGCGCTGCGGGCACAGTTACAGCCCTAGGTACGGGGACAGCAGCGCGATGTCAGTCAGGGAGGCACCCAGCAGGCCTGAAAAGTGTGGCGCCTGAGGGGCCAAATATAGCGCTCACCCGAACAGTGCTTCACAGGCACTACAGCGCTTCAGGTGCGGGGGAAAATCATCCATTGGCACAATAGTCTGGAACAGTCCAGCGCCTGGATCCAGAGTTAGCGCAGAGGCCTAGCGCTTGGTCAATTACAGCAGGTTTCACAGCGCTACCACAGGGCACGGCATTTCCCAGCCAGTCACGCACTTGGAGGCATAATACAGCGCTCTTCCTCACAGCGCTCCTCTGGAGGCACACAAGAAAGCACTTGAGGCACTAACACAGCGCTTCTCCAGATGAGGGAAAAAGACAGCGCTTAATATAGGCAGTCAATAGCGCTTACACCAATAGACTATAGCGCTTTCAGGGGCACAGCAGATGACAGCCTTAGCGCTGGGGCCAAATTCAGACAGTTCTGGAGGCTAGCGCTTCAGCAGTAGCTGACTTTAAATAAAGGCAGTTCACACAGGTCAAGCCACACAGCAGTGGCAGGTTAGCGCAGGGACCCCAGGTGGCGTCAGGGGGCACAGGGAGCGACACAGCGCCAATACCTGGTTAGTTCCTCAAAAGTCCTGTGGTTGCTTAGTTTCTTCTTGGCGTGATGTTTCTTGCGCCCTTAGTTTAGTTGCTTGGTTTCTTGTTCCTTGAAGGGGGGGATAAATTGGTGGCTGGTGTTCCAAGTTCTTCTCAGCCAATCCCTTCAAGTGGTCCCTGGGGGTTCCCTGCCGCGGGGTTAGGTCAGTGGGGGGGTTACAGGAGTCCTCAATACTTGTAAGGCAACACCTAGGCCCTGTCTCTTCCAGTATCATAAGACCCTGTCCTGACCCTCACTGCCTATCCTCCTGCGTAGGTTCTTCCCCAGGTCTCCCCTCAGTCTCTGACAGGAAAGTTTCCCTCCCTCTCCTTTTATAGTGCCAGTTGACAGTTGGTAGTGGCAGTTGGTGTCACCTCACCTCTTCCAGAAGGTTCCAGAGGCTTCCAGGAGGTTCCACCACTCTACCTATGGGCAGGCTGGCAGGCTAAGATGGATACATTGCCTGAGGGTTCCAGCCAGCCCCTGGCTACTAGAATGCGCCAACGTAGACCTCGCTGCAGCAGCAGAGGTCAGTGGCGGCCATGTTAGGGGTAGGAAGTACCTGTACTTTAACACTAGTTTTACACTACACATGCCTTTCTCCACTACACAAGGCCTACACACTGTTGTTTCAATAGGGGCATTCTAAATTAAAAGGGGTAAAAAGCAAAACAATTTCTGGGGAAAGGGCCAAGTCCCACAGTTATTTTATGGCAGTTGGACTGTTCCTAGTTAAAAATGCATTTTGGCACCTATCCAACCTAAAAGGAATGCTCATACAGGTCCTCATCTTACAGAAGAATTAAGATGGCTGTTGAGATCTGTCAGAAGCTCAATACTCCATGAGTGGTTCCAGGAAGCTGGATGGCCGTTAAATGGCTTATGTCTCCTGGTTCATTTTCATCAATGGCTCCTCACTCTTTTCCATCACCTCCTCACCACCCCCACAGCAGCTGTGTTCTTTGCACGTGAAGGACTGGTGCTCCTGGCCTTCCTCAGTAGCCGGCTATGGCCTGGGAGCCTGCTGTAGTCCTCAGCTTTTGCTACTCACCACCAGTAAACATTGGGTCTTCATCCCCTGTATTGCATCTTTACTTCTCTTAGTGCATCGCTTGTTTTAGCTCATGAGTACACCACTGGGTGGTAGCAGCTGATTGGAGAGATTCTTTGAGGACACCTGGAGGGGTTCCTATGAAATGTTTTTTTGTTTGTTTTTTTCATTTTTATTTTACGTTCGCAGTTAATGATTTTATTTTTCCCTTAGTGAGTATTGGAGCCTGTTGGTCTTCGTCCAATACTGGATGAACAACAGGAAGTTTTTTAACTTTCCGGTGCTCTGGAATTGTTAATTTTTAATATAGATGTGCGTATTGGCTGCAAAGGACTGTTACGGCATTAAAGCTGGACAGCATAGATAACACAGTGGCTAAGTAAATATTGAAAAGGGGTGGGATATATAGAGAAGGCCTAGGACTGCACAATGAAGGGCATTACCAGCGTAGGGAGCTTCTGAAAAGTGACTCCAGTAGCTCCAGCATCTCTCGTATTGCAGATACCCTTCTTCCCAAATAAGCCGTTGCCACTGGTTTAATGACGAACTACATTTTTTGGAACAGAGAGCTACTGGAAAAGAGGAAAGATTGAGTCGACTAGATAACGCCAGGAAATACACTGATTAATTCGAAAATTGTACAGGCACTTTCTTATCCTCACTACGACATGGCAACATTTACAATAGGCAAATATATGAGGGATATAGTGACTCAAGGGAACCGAAGTTAGATATTTAATATTCCTTGATACTGAAGTAAATACCAATGTATTATAATTGATATTTTTTCACTTAATATTTATGTAATAATGTACAGTGCTTAAGGGCATTGCTAAACCTCACTGTTATTTTCGAGTTATTTACACCTTTTCAGTGGGAATTTCATTTAATAATTTTCAGTCGTAAGAGAAATGTCTTTTCAAGATGGGTTGACTGGTATCTTGCGGGTGTACCTATGGTCTCCATCACAGCTTTCTTAGGCAAATTTGCGGGGATGTTTCTGAAGCATACTATTACTGAGGCCTGATCTGCAGAGTTAGAAACAATACCTTGGTAAGTAAAAGGGGGTAGAGCTAGAGTTCTTCTTTTTAATATTGCCGAATATTCACTGGAAGTAAGTTATTGTTAGGGTGTTGTAATGCTTTCTCCCCTTTGTTTACTTCAGCTCAAGCATGGGACAACATGATGAGTGCCTCAAACAGCCAGAGCCCTAACCCCAACAATCCTGCCGAATACTGTTCGACGATCCCACCGCTGCAGCAAGCTCAAGCATCAGGCGCACTTAGCTCTCCTCCTCTCACTGTCATGGTACCCGTGGGAGTCCTGAAGCACCCTGGGGCAGAAGGTAAGTCATAACATTGATTTTCTTTTCTCTGACATTAAATGTTGGTGCACGTTTGAAACAATTGCGTCATTCCATTGAATGGAGCGATAATGGGACCAGTGGGATCTAAGCAGCAGCGTAGCCATGGGTAAAGTGGTGAGACAAAATGAACTTCATGCATTGTTAAACGCCTAGAATCTGTACTTCACTGAAGTGTATCTGTGTGCTTTATCCTCAAAGATCATCGGTTCTTCAGTGTCCTCAATTATGTGCAAAGATTTAATTTAAAAATCATCAATTTGTAGAACATTATCTCTCCAAGCAATGATGCAAGACCAGCACTAGGTATAGAGGGAATGAAAGCTTTAAAAATGAACCACATGTGCTGCACAGCATAATGTGGGCTTCCAAAATGCTGGCTTGTTCAGTGACACATCTGGATTTTAACTTGTTGGGCTTCGAGCACATCGGAGTCAAGGTAAAGTCCAGCTACTGTACAATGCACTAGAACATGGAGATATTTTCCATTTGTCAGAATAAATATACGGAATTGGTCCTGTCTTTGTGATGGAACCTTGCTGTATGGACTTTTACGTTCTTTTAAACTGTAAATCTGTCTGGTTAAAACCTATATTCAGATCTTTCTCCGTTTGGTGTTCAGTTTGTAATAGCTCTCTTTAAAAATCTGAAATGTTATCTTTCCCAGTTCTTAATTTTATTTGGGCGGTGTTGAAAAAAATCTAGGAGAATGAATTGGGCTGTTGGTCATTGCAACAGTTAAATTTTTGTATGAACAAAATGACATTTAGAATTACCTTGATTCACACAATAATTTAATTTTTAATATGCCTTGTAATGATGATGACCTAAATCTCCAGTGTGGTCAGATCCTTGAACGTCAACAGGCAGATGTAAGATTACTAACAGCAATTTGAGAGGTATTGCAACATTAAGTCAGTGAGACTTGAGCCAAATGTAGTGAAATATATTCGCAACATGAACTGAGCCTGTAAACTGTCTCCAAAATGGCATGGTCCGCTGGTTTTATGTGGATCTGTGGATCCTAAATGTTTGAAGTCACACTTTCTGATTAGGAGACTGGTCCTAACAGACATGGCTTTCCAGTAGGATGCACTTTTACATCTTTTGGTTAAATAGCTGCATCCTTCCCGATCATTTTAAATCTTATACTCTTTGCAGCCATGCCTTCAGACACAGCGTCGTGAGACTGTGCTGCAATAGCACCTACAACAAACTAGGGCAACAACACAACAAAAACATGACTGCCTGTTTGCTTGATTAAACCTTCTCCTCTGTCTCCCACTCGAATTCCTGTTGACTCTCACAGAGAAAGGAGACTGTGACTGGATGGTAGGGCATATGAAAACAAGTAGTTCCAACATATGGAACTCTGCAAAGGAGAGCTGTCCAGAGCTAGGTCCTGCATGCTCTTGTTTTTAGAGCCTTCCTGAAACATGCTCCTTGCTTGTTACTGCTTGCCGTTATTGGAGCTCTTGAAGAATATGGAAGGATGCATTTAGATCTAAGTAAATTACAAAATCCTAGATTGAAAGGAAAGCTGTTTAGATTAACTACTCCTGCCACATCTGGGTGACTAGGAAACTGTCTGTGGCATGGGGGAAGGGGGGAGCTATGGGCATTATTTTACCCCTTACTAGCTTCAAAAGGACATTTCAAGTCAGCTTGAAGTTCCATGACCTCATAATAGCTCTCAGCCTGTGGTCTTGTTCCTCTTTATGTTCTTGTAACTCATTGACGACTTGGAAAATCTTTATAAAGTACAGTTAGGTGTGCAATATTCCATTGATGGGCTTACGAATTGTTTAATATTCACTGAAAAAGCCATCATTAACAGAATGGTTTTGTTTGCTGCCTGGGGGAAGAGTGGGCCTAGGTTAGTATAAACAAGTTTTAATTTCCTTCAGTCAGTGTCCACTATTATATTCATTTCATCATACAGGGCCCCAAACTGTCTAGCATTGCAAGTAAAGATAGCTATGCAACTTTGAGGTATTCCAAACTTTCACATGATGTTTGAAATTACCTCTTCAATTGCATAACGACACAGAAGGTAGAATTAACGTTCCCATTTGCTGACTTTTTCACATTGGTTACGTGGAGGTCTTGATCCAATATATCAACATGATTTCGAATGAATGTGTGTTGTAACAGTTGTTTGGATTGATGGTTGGTTCTTTTATTAATTTTATTATTTCCAGGAAGCAGTGGTTGCATACTTTGCTATAACACATACCAATTTTTTTTAAATTTAAATAAACCCACATTCAGACAGAATTCATAACACAAAAGCAAATAAATAGAGAAAAAGAGAGAGACAAAACCATGAGATATACAGACAAATTCTCCTCCGATTCCCCCCTACTGTTAATCAATGGCCCCCAGATCAGTCGACCCCTTGCCCTCCCACTTCTACCTTTACATTTATACAATGCCATCTCCAAATTAAATATATAAAAAAAAAGTCTGGCATACCATGCCCGATAAGTTGGAGGGTCTTCATCCTTCCACATAGAAGCAATCATTATACCATAAATGGCTACAGCCACAAAGTATAAATAGACTTGAGACCATTCTAGCTGTAGGCTTTCATTACATTCAAATATCAACATGGTATGAGTTAGAGAAACAGCCCACCCCAGATTTTGACATAAAAATCATTCAATACTTTTCTTCAATGCATCCAATTTACAGCAATCAGAAAACATGTGTACTATATCGCCGTGCCTTGACCACACCTAGGGCATTTGTATTTATCCCTTTTCCCCCATGCCCAAAGTTTGGCCAGGGTGAAAGAGTCTAAATATAGTTTCAAAGATTTGGGCTTTAAGATTTGCCAATAAAGTTTTTTTAGCTAGCTCTAATGATCTACAGATATCTACATCCGGGTTATCCAATTTACTCGCCAACCCACTTTCTACCCTGGCGATATCATCCGGAGTAGCCTCCATCAGCATTGAATACAAATCCTTAACTCAAAGCTGTTTTTTCGTTAAGTGTTCTAAAAGCGGTATGCGAACAAAGTTAATAGGTTGTCTGACCACTGTTTTTATTATCTCCCTTATTTGGATATATTTTTTTTAAAAAGTGTTAGGATTGAGCCCATATCGTTTCTGAAGTTCCCCAAACGAAACGACCCCGTTCAGGTCGATAATATCTCCTATATTTTTGACTCCTGCCTTTTCCCAAATTATACTTATATCATCATATATTGGTGCCGGTAAGACAGAGGAGCGCCATAGAGACACGTACCTCTGGATATTTCCCAATTTTTACTTACTTTCCGCCATACATTCCAGGCCGCTCTTAAGATCTTAAAACGTGTTTTTTTATAATAGCTACCCTCCAACTGCCTTAAAACTAGCCCTTGTGCTAGATTACCAATGGCTAATTCGTAGATAGATGGCAGGATTTCATTGTCCAAATCCACTGCCCCTGCCGAATCCCAAGCTTTTGGCCTAAATAAGATACTCATATGTTGCAGCATTACAGCCCAGAAATAATATAGAAGATTAGGAACTGCCGGCCCCCCATGATGTTGTGGTAAGGTCATTAATTTTAACGATCTCCTAATCATCTTATACCCCCATATAAACTGAGAAAACAGCCAATCTGCCTTTTTGAATACTGAGGTTGCCGGTTCCAAAGGTATACACCGGAATAGATAAAACAGCTTAGGAAACATCGTCATTTTAATGACATTTGCTCTTCCGATGATGGATAGAAGTAGATTATCCAATCTCATTAGAATCTCCCTCCATTTATTTTTTTAAGAAAGTGTCTACCTCCGCTGTAATAGAAATCCCAAAATAGGTGGCGGACTCCTTCCTTCGCGGATCCTGAAATTGCGTGTTCCTAGTACAAACCATTTGTGTTCTGTCGGTATTCAGAATATATCTCTGTTTTCCAAATTCTGCAGCCAGCCTTTCAATCTTATCTATTGCAGCTTGCGGATCAGGGGTAACGGCCGCGATGTCATCGGCGTAGGCCAACACCTTGGCGTTATAGCCCATAACCTCCATCGGTTTGATTGCACGGTCGTTCAGTATAGATCTAACTAAGGAGTCTATATACAGCGCAAATAAGATAGAGGAGCAGGGGCACCCCTGCCTCGTACCGTGAGTGATCCTAATCCTACCCGACTCCTTCCCCATTACCTGTATCTTTGCAGGTGCTTCAAAATACATAGCTTGGATTGCAGTTAAAATATGTGGGCCGGAGGGAGGAGCCAAGCTCGCGTCCGAGATGGCCGCGTTTTAGCTCGGCTCCGATCACTCTCCTGTCTGCAACAAATATCCTGTACTTTATCCTGCCCCGGGAAGTATTCCACGATGTGCAGTGGAACGACGATAACTCACAGGCACTTACCGTTTGCTCCGGTGATTCCTGGGTGTCACGGATCCTGAGTTACGCCCCTGTCTGCTTCGGGGCCTCCGGAGCGGCCGGGCCTGGCACTCCTTGGCGGCGCCCGGGCTGGAGGGGGCGCGGTGGCCGGCCCTTGGTGGTGGTGTGGAGTCGGTCGGAGGGGCCGATGTGCTAATAGACCGATTGCGGCCTCCCGAGCCTGGTCCGGCGGTCCTGCGGCCTGGTGTTGGGGAGCTGACTTCCATGGACGGGGTTGACCGTACATCTGGCTCGTCTCCCCTTTGTTCTCCGGCCCGGCCATTTTGAGTTCCTCCGCCCGGACTCGGAGAACGGTGCCGGTGGCGTGTGGGGTGCCGGCGCATCGCCTTCTTCTGGTGGCTCCCCTTCCTGCCCTGGTGGCACCTCCGCTGGTGGTTGCCGGTATCCTGTTTTGCCCCGCTGATATCCGGGCGGGGGTCGGTGTTCGCAGCGGCCCCGCCGGGCTTCTAAGATGGCGGCCGGCCCCATGATTCTCGGCCTTGCGGGGACCGGCGATGCGAGTCTGCCGCGCGGCACGTTTGCTGAATACTGTAAAGGTGAGCCTACGCTCCGCGACATCCTCGCCGCCCTGCGCTCCTGGGGGGCACCCATGACCGCACCGACCGCTATCCTGGAGGGGGGTCCCTTTGTTGGGCCTGCCGGACCCCCCTCGGTTTGTGCGGCTTCATCTCTGTTGTGTGCTGCTGGAACTTTCCTTGGGGTCGTGGACCTGGAGGCTGCTGATGGTGTGGATGTGCGGGGGTCCGCTGCCCTTCTTCGTCCTGTGCCTCCTTCTGCTCCGGAGGTTCCCCGGCTGGATCCCGTCTGGACCGACCTCGATGGGTCTCCTTTTCCTCTTTTGCCTCACATGGCCGTACGAAGATCCTGTGACGGTGCCGCTGGACCGGCTTTCTCCGTATTCTCATCGGAACTTTGCCTGCTTTGCCTGAAGTGGTTACTGTACTTTCTGGATCATCCGGGTCACGATCGCTACAACTTGAGTGTATTTTTGATTCGACTCCCTGTTCTTCACCTCCTGTTTTATGTGATCTGGTTCCTGGTGCGCTGGACGATTACAGTTTGCGAAAAACGAGGGCAGGGTTGAGCTGATCTTGCCTCTGTGGACTGTTATTTTGTGGTATGGTTGGGTGATCCGTTCATAATTGTATGATTATGTTTGATACGTCTTTACGTTCCTGGAGCTTATCCGTGTGTTTATTATCTTCCCGTGGGCTCTGAGTATTTTCGGGCGGGGGGGTGGGAGCTGAAGGGGTTTTGATTATGTGGCTCCTCTCCCGCTGTTTTTTCCCTGTTTTCCCTTCCCCCCCTTTTTTCATCTAAGTGATTCTTTCTTTCTTATATTTCTCTATATTTCGGGTTCTAATTAGGGCGACAGGCACGCTGCTGGGGGGTAGGCCATAGCCTTCTGCAGGGGTGCAGGGTGGGCTGTGCGGGGTGGTGGGGGGGTCTGTTTATTGTATCTTTCCCTGTTCCTCTTTTTGGTTCTATGGCTCTTATGTATCCCCTGATTTCGTGGCGCGGTGTCGGCACATAGCCCCCCGGGGTGTTTGTGCTGGCATGGCCCTTTTGGTATGTCTGCTGTCACGGTTTACTACGCATTCATTTCTCCTGTTGCCACTAGTTCCATGTGCCGAATTAGTATTGGGTGCTTTGTTAGCCGTGGGGGGCGTGCACTGAAGCTGCGCCCTCACTTTCCCCCTCCCCTTTTTTGATGTCCTCTTCCTCCCCTTTTTTAGGTTTTGCCTGGCGAAAAGATGCGCTCTGCGCATCTTTTTCGCGCAGGCGAAAACCTAATGAGAACTGTAGTGTGGGTTTGGGTCGGCCCTCGTCATTCATTGGCTGGCTCCATAAATGGAGCCTAGCCATTGGACGAGGGGCCTGTCCGTCAATGCCGGACCAGATTCGGGGGCGTTCCTGAGATTCTTTGGCTGTTGCCGACGTCACGCGACGTCAGCCGAAAGCCGGGAACGCCCCCGAATCTGGTCCGGCATTGCCGGCACCTGCCTTCCTGCTCCTGTTAGTAATCTTTTTGCTGTCACGGTAAGGGCCTTTTGCAACACCCAAGACTCATATAGTTTAGTGACATGTGTATTTGTATACCGCAGAATTCATTCGGGAGGGTAGTCTGCCGTAGCCAGGATTCCCGATTTCCCTCGATTCTGTAATTATATTCTGTCAAAATGTTTGACGGGCCGCCGCGCTGCCCGCAGCGACCCGGAAGTGACTAGCCGGCCGGCCAATCCTAGCGCGGCCGGCCGGAAGTGCCCGCCCCCCCCGCAGCCCACGCTTCAAGTAACCGCTCTGGTTCCCGGAAACCTCTGCTGAAAACAAAGAGAAACTGGCTACTCTAGGTATGTCGCTACTTTATTTTAAAATGAAGTTAGACTCTTAAACACAGATTTTAAAATGTGTAATCTTTTTGCTGTCACGGTAAGGGCCTTTTGCAACACCCAAGACTCATATAGTTTAGTGACATGTGTATTTGTATACCGCAGAATTCATTCGGGAGGGTAGTCTGCCGTAGCCAGGATTCCCGATTTCCCTCGATTCTATAATTATATTCTGTCAAAATGTTATCCACAAAATGTAGCAATCTCTATCAAAGTATTGGTGGTTGGTCGGAGCTCGTGATAGTTAAAAATCTTAAAAGAGCACCAGCGTGTTGACGTCTGTAGATTGTTGGCATTTGTTAGAGAACTTGAGCTTCGCACCACTAATAAATGCGCGTTTGTAGTTGACGTTTTGCATCTACAGAATATATTTCCCCAGTTTCAGGGCAATGTTGTTGAGTGTTCCTCGACTCGTGGAGTTTATTGGAACCAGCCCATGGTAACTTTGTGTCAGAATAGGAGGGGCTATCTGTATTATTGAGATTATATGAATGTGCTGGTATTTTGGGAATGCTGTAAAGAGGTCCGTACAATTTATTTTATCACATTGGTGAAACAGGATTCCCGACAAGCGAATAATTTTGTAGTTACATTTTACTTGTGTTAATCTACTGTTTATATTACACTTAACCAGGCCTTTTTCCATGCATGCCTCTTAATGATCTAAACAACAACCACATATCAGACGTTGCAGCCCTTCTATTGTGGGTGACAGATGCTAGCCTGACCTGCGGCATACCATTCTTCCTGTCCTATCCAGAGCTCACCGTATTAATGAACACATCTTCTGAGGGCCGGTGAAGTAACCTGGATGGCGTGGAGAACAGAGATTTCTTATGTAGCACCATCAACATACAACACCCTGCCTGTATGTAAAGGCTCTGAGGCTGTGTTTCGTGGCTGCTCAGCGGCATATACCACTGTTATCCATGACAAATTGGTGCTTCAGACTTCAGCGTCATTTCTCGCATTCTTCTCTCCCCCACATCTCATTATGGAAGAGGAGAGGCTTCACCATTTGGAGCCTAAATGAGGCCTTAGTTATAACAAAGACACGACTGAGAAGCACCTAGAGGACAATCCACTTTCTGTGCAGGATGCCTGCTGGAAACAAAGGTTCCACACCATTATTTTCCGCCCTCCGCCCTGCTCTGCTGGGCCCTGCTGCTGCTCTGCGCCCCGGAGAGCTCCGCGCTGGTAGACTTCTCATGTAAGACCCTCTCTGCTTCCCAGCCTGTCGTCACCCAGCCTGCCCTCTCCCAGCCTGCCCTCTCCCAGCCTGCCCTCTCCCAGCCTGCCCTCTCCCAGCCTGCCCTCTCCCAGCCTGCCCTCTCCCAGCCTGCCCTCTCCCAGCCTGCCCTCTCCCAGCCTGCCCTCTCCCAGCCTGCCCTCTCCCAGCCTGTCCTCTCGCAGCCTGTCCTCTCGCAGCCTGTCCTCTCGCAGCCTGTCCTCTCGCAGCCTGTCCTCTCGCAGCCTGTCCTCTCGCAGCCTGTCCTCTCGCAGCCTGCCCTCTCCCAGCCTGCCCTCTCCCAGCCTGCCCTCTCGCAGCCTGTCCTCTCGCAGCCTGTCCTCTCGCAGCCTGTCCTCTCGCAGCCTGTCCTCTCGCAGCCTGTCCTCTCGCAGCCTGTCCTCTCGCAGCCTGTCCTCTCGCAGCCTGTCCTCTCGCAGCCTGCCTACTCCCGGCCTGTCCTCTCCCAGCCTGCCCTCTCCCAGCCTGCCCTCTCCCAGCCTGTCCCCTCCCTGCCCTTTCCCAGCCTGCCCTCTCCCAGCCTGTCCCCGCGCTGGCAGACTTCTCAGGTAAGACCCTCTCTGCTTCCCAGCCTGCCGTCTCCCAGCCTGCCGTCTCCCAGCCTGCCCTCTCCCAGCCTGCCCTCTCCCAGCCTGCCCTCCCCCAGCCTGCCCTCCCCCAGCCTGCCCTCTCGCAGCCTGCCCTCTCGCAGCCTGCCCTCTCGCAGCCTGCCCTCTCGCAGCCTGTCCTCTCGCAGCCTGTCCTCTCGCAGCCTGCACACTCCCAGCCTGTCCTCTCGCAGCCTGTCCTCTCGCAGCCTGTCCTCTCGCAGCCTGTCCTCTCGCAGCCTGTCCTCTCGCAGCCTGCCCACTCCCAGCCTGCCCACTCCCAGCCTGCCCACTCCCAGCCTGCCCTCTCCCAGCCTGTCCTCTTCCAGCCTGTCCACTTCCAGCCTGCCCTCTCCCAGCCTGTCCCCTCCATGACCTTTCCCAGCCTGTCCTCTCCCAGCTTGTCCACTTCCAGCCTGCCCTCTCCCAACCTGCCCTCTCCCAGCCTGCCCCCTCCCTGCCCTCTCCCAGCCTGTCCCCTCCCAGCCTGTCCCCTCCCAGCCTGTCCCCTCCCAGCCTGTCCCCTCCCAGCCTGTCCCCTCCCTGCCTGTCCCCTCCCTGTACTCTCCCTGCCTGTTGTCGTGTCCCGGTGGCAGCAGGCAGCAGGCAAGAGCGTGCACTGCGTCCCCGAAGTAACAGCCCTAAAGCAAGCAAGAAGTACGCCCCCCTCCCACCAATCCCTGTTAGGTAGTGGAAACTGTCCAAACTGGGGTGCAGACAGCCCCTCTCACCTTTCGGCCTGGTACCACTGCACCAGCCGCACTACTTCCCTACTGACCGTTCTTCACTTCAGCCCCGTCTAAATTACAATTCCTGCTTGTGACCCTTTTGCCTACTTGTGCTTGTTTTCGTGACCCTGTTGCCTGCTTGTGCCTCCGTGTGCCCCTGTTGCCTGCTTGTGCCTCCGTGTGTCCCTGTTGCCTGCTTGTGCCTCCGTGTGCCCCTGTTGCCTGCTTGTGCCTCCGTGTGCCCCTGTTGCCTGCTTGTGCCTCCATTTTCGTGCCCCTGTTGCCTGCTTGTGCCTCAGTTTTCGTGCCCCTGTTGCCTGCTTGTGCCTCAGTTTTCGTGCCCCTGTTGCCTGCTTTTGCCTCCGTGTGCCCCTGTTGCCTGCTTGTGCCTCCGTGTGCCCCTGTTGCCTGCTTGTGCCTCCGTGCGCCCCTGTTGCCTGCTTGTGCCTCAGTTTTCGTGCCCCTGTTGCCTGCTTGTGCCTCAGTTTTCGTGCCCCTGTTGCCTGCTTGTGCCTCAGTTTTCGTGCCCCTGTTGCCTGCTTGTGCCTCCGTGTGCCCCTGTTGCCTGCTTGTGCCTCCGTGTGCCCCTGTTGCCTGCTTGTGCCTCCGTGTGCCCCTGTTGCCTGCTTGTGCCTCCGTGTGCCCCTGTTGCCTGCTTGTACCTCCAAGTGCCCCTGTTGTCTGCTTGTGCCTCCGTGTGCCCCTGTTGCCTGCTTGTGCCTCCGTGTGCCCCTGTTGCCTGCTTGTGCCTCCGTTTTCGTGCCCCTGTTGCCTGCTTGTGCCTCCGTGTGCCCCTGTTGCCTGCTTGAGCCTCCGTGTGCCCCTGTTGCCTGCTTGTGCTGTGTGGGTGTGTGTGGAAGGCTCTGTGTGGGTGTGTGGAAGGCTCTGTGTGGCTGTGTGTGTGGGGGGCTTTGTGTGGCTGTGTGTGTGGGGGGCTTTGTGTGGCTGTGTGTGTGGGGGGCTCTGTGTGGCTGTGTGTGTGGGGGGCTCTGTGTGGGTGTGTGTGTGTGGGGGCTCTGTGTGTGTTTGTGTGTGTCATTTGCGAGAGATAAAGCTAGTGGCATTGTAAATGACAATGCCATTTATTTATGTTAAAAAAAACATAAATAAAAATAATGTCAAGAGCAATGCCAATAGCTCTAACTTTAACAAAGGCAAAACCATTGCATTGTAAATGCTTGTTCCTTTTCCCCACCCCATTTTCTTTTCCTCCCTTGGGTTGTTGTAACGGAGGGCTTTTAGTTTTGTAAACTTATTTTTCGCTGTTTTATTATTATGTGCCCTGATAGTGGCGGGTGGGTGCTGAGCAGCGATTGTGATTGTTCTTGATGTGGGACTCACGTTCTGCCTTTGCCAAAATGTATTGTTCTGTTGGTCTTTTCCTGTATTCGAGACTTCGGCTTGCTCACGGCCCGCCACGGCCCTCTGGACTTTACAGATTGACATTATCCTGTGACACCCTTTATTCTATTATAAAATTAACCTACTTTTATCCTGTCTGTGATGGCGACTCAAAGACTTGTTGCCTTTGCCTTTCATATGAGCTATTTAGAAATCCTGTTGTCTCTCCTGTATTGCCTCGTATGTTTCTTTATTGTGGTGGCCGGCCCGGTGGGTTGTAGGCCCGTATCTGTGCGCGCCTTCTGTACAATAAAGGTTAAAAAAAAAAAATATATATATGTGGGCCGAAGCCCTTAGATTCACAAGAATGCCCATTCTACTTGGTCAAATGCTTTTTGCGCATCCAATAGTATCCGCGACATCTGTGTACCTGTGGCATCGGGCTATATTAAATAGCGAAATTACCCTTCGGACAAGTGTTGCCTCTGCCAGCATTGAAAAACCAAAGGTGGTGATGGACGGAGCGTTGACTATACAAACACTCACCCCAGTCAACTGATCTGGGTTTAATCCATCACCGTTCTTTAGCTCATTCAGCCACCCCAGTTCCGACATGGCCATATGCAAATCAGTCTGACCCTGTGCCTCATGGGAACAGTCCAGCCCAAACTGCCAAGCCATGTCTTCCCTGGAGCGGAATCAAGCTTCCCAGGACCGGTTTCTGGCATTACAGCCGTCTTCAGCCAGGCTTGCTTGACTCCAGTGGCAAAGTGAGCAAGGGACTCACGTCTGAGCATACCCTGCCAACTTAGGGCGAACAAAGAAAAAACAAAGGTGGTGATGGACGGAGCGTTGACAATACAAACACTCACCCCCAGTCAACTGATCTGGGTTTAATCCATCAACGTTTTTTAGCTCACTCCGCCACCCCAGTTCCGACATGGCCATATGCAAATCAGTCTGACCCTGTGCCTCATGGGAACAGTCCAGCCCGAACTGCCAAGCCATGTCTTCCCTGGACCGGAATCAAGCTTCCCAGGACCGGTTTCTGGCATTACAGGCGTCTTCAGCCAGGCTTGCTTGACTCCAGTGGCAAAGTGAGCAAGGGACTCACGTCTGAGCATACCCTGCCAACTTAGGGCGAACAAAGAAAAACCAAAGGTGGTGATGGACGGAGCGTTGACAATACAAACACTCACCCCCAGTCAAATGATCTAGGTTTAATCCATCACCGTTCTTTAGCTCACTCCGCCACCCCAGTTCCGACATGGCCATATGCAAATCAGTCTGACCCTGTGCCTCATGGGAACAGTCCAGCCCGAACTGGCAAGCCTTGTCTTCCCTGGACCGGAAACAAGCATCCTGGGACCGGTCCCTTGCCCTGCCACTGGAGTCAAGCAAGCCTGGCTGAAGACGGCTGTAATGGCCAGAAACCGGTCCTGGGAAGCTTGATTCAGGTCCAGGGAAGACATGGCTTGGCAGTTCGGGCTGGACTGTTTCCATGAGGCACAGGGTCAGACTGATTTGCATATGGCCATGTCGGACATTCGAACTGTTTAACGAAAAAATGTTATGTTCGAGGCATGTGGGCTGCTAAATTCATATCTAGTGCATAGATCGCCGCCTAGTGTTGAATCCGGATGATTGCACATTGTTGTCCTGGAAGAGTCTTCGAAGTATCACAAGATAGGTGGCTCCTCCCCTGGACTACAGTGCGCATGGGCATCGGCTCCATCCCCAGATTGTTTTTTTCCGCCATTGGGTTCGGATGTGATTTCGACGCCTCCTTGTCGGAATCGAACGTTTACTTCCTTAAGGCCAAAAGGCCTTCGATACTCGCGTCGGTATTGTTGCGAACGGTCCCGAGCATCGTCCGACTCTTCGCGTCGGACTTCTGGGGAGTCGCTACTCTTCGGACATCGAGGCCCTGTACTCGCAGCGAGACACCGACGACATCATCATGGAACGGAGTCCGTTCAAGCGCTGCCCCGTGTGTGGGTCCAAGTACCCACACATCGACGTGCATCCAGTTTGTAATAAATGTCTCTCGCCAGATCACGACGAGGACAACTGCATGGCCTGCTCCAAATTCAGGTCAAAGAAAACTCTCAAGCATCGGCGCGCGGCGCGCCTCGAGGCCTTGCACGCAGCACCGGCACCCGACGACATATTCGACGACCCCGCAGAAGACGGCCGAAGCCATCATCTTCAAATTTCACCTCCATCAACGGAGGTCGAGGCCGATCCAGACGAATACATCGAAGGACAGAGCCAAGACCTTGAATACGTCGATGAGGTAGGGGACGACGAAGAAGTCTTTGGGGCCGCGGAAGATAGCTCAGGGGATGAGCTATGCCCCGAAATTTACTCGACTCAGGCTCAGGTCACGGGATCGCCACTCGGCCTTACCCACGACCCTGCACCGATATCCCCAGCCCCGCCTTCGGGCCCGGCCACGGATACACCGGAGGAGCCGTTGCGCGTATCGAAACTGAAACCGCAACCAGTGCAGTCGACAACATCTAAGATGGCCGACGTCACGCCTAAACCGAAACCTACGGTCTCCACGGCATCTAAGATGGCCGACGACACGTCAAAACCGAAACATACGGCTTCGACGACGTCTAAAATGGCTGACGTTCCGTCCAAAATTACGAAGCCGAAGAAGGCCGTCGAGTCATCGGCGCCACATGCGGTGGCCAAGGACACGTCCTCGAAGAAGGTAGTCCATCACGTCTCGACGGCTGGAGCGTCAACCTCCAAACAGACGGTCGAAGCGAAGTCTACTACAGGCCAAGATCCGAAAGCCGGAGCCAGTACTCCTCGGCACAAAGACACCGGATCTGCATCGACTGCGTCGGCGCCTAAGAAAGCTGCAGGGCAGCAAACCGTTGGAGTCGAGGATTCATCGGTGCCTTCTTCTGCCACGCCAAAGGCCTCCATAGCGGACGAACATGAAGCATCGGTCGTCAAGCCCTCGGCTTCATTTACTAAACAGGTCTCCGACTCGCTCAAAAGGATTCGGGAGAAAGCCCTGCCGTCGACAACGACTGCGCCATGGGATCCGAAACCGATGGAGCCACCGTCCAAAAAGGCGACGAAACTTATCTACACACTACCGCCAAAGGTGCCACCAAAGGCGTTTGCACCCCAAACGGTGCCGAAGGCCTCGGGGACTTCGGAACATTCCACGTCCGGTGCTCTTTTGCCTCGGCAAACAGCATCTGAAGACGACTATGAGCATTTTATCGATGCCCACACAGGGAAAATGACACTTTATAAGAGAAAGATCAGTTCCCAGCCACTGGAGTCATTTGTAATTCCACTGAAAAAGAAAAGGCAATCACAGGACATTCCTGCCCTTGTTGAACCTCTGCAACCTCCCCCAAGGAGGAGTCCAACACCTTCCCCCAACCAATCAGGGGGTGAGGATGATGACCAAGATGAACAGTACAACTTCCCTACTGGCAATGACCCTGATGCGAATCAGGACTCGTATGACAACGCTGGGGACCAGGGAAGAAATCAGGTGGTGCAGGACCCACAAGGCTTTGGGCCACGTGCGTCACCAACTGAGGATTCAGCAGCTTTCAATGCTTTAATTGAGAGGGCAGCTGCAAATCATAATGTAGATATGCATGCTGACCCAGTGGAAGAGGATTTCCTGTTTGACACTTTCTCTGTCTCCGAAAGAACAGTCAAAACACTTCCTATGTTGAAAGGTGTCCTTAAACATGCGCCAGAGATCTTTATTGAACCTACAAGAGCGAGAGTGGTAAACCCACGTATTGAAAAAAAATACAGGCCTGCGCCTGGGGACCCTGCCTATATTCGGGGACAGTTGCCTCTGGATTCGTTGGTGGTCGCAAATGCCCGCAAGAGGGCAAACTCCCAAACAACTGGTGAAGCTCCTCCCCCAGACAAGGAGTCGAAAGTGCTTGAGGCATCTGGCAAGAGGGTGGCTGCGCAGGCTGCTAATGTATGGCGTATCGCAAACACACAGGCACTGTTAGCGCGTTACGATAGGGCGCATTACGACACCCTAGAACAGCTCCTTCAACATCTGCCTGATGAGTATAAAGAAGCTGGAGAAATGCTCATACAAGAGGGAAAGCTTATATCAAACGCTGCCATAAAATGCGCACTTGATGTAGCGGACACAGCGGCTAGAGGAATTAACACTAGCGTCATGCTAAGGCGCCAAGCCTGGCTTCGTATATCTGGATTTAAGCCTGACATCCAAACTACAATCCTCAACCAGCCAGTCAATCCTGACAGACTGTTTGGTCCAGATGTAGACACCACACTTGAAAAGATTAAAAAGGACAACGAGACTGCTAAGTCCATGGGGGCACTTCAATCACAACAGTTCAGGGGCAACACTTTTCGTCGCTCAGGTGCGCGTAGTGTTACCAGAGGACACATGGGACAACAAACACAATTCACGAAAGGTGGTGCGCAATCCTCGTACCCCAAGCAAGGTAGAGGGGGTTACCGAGGTAACAGTGCCAAAGGCAGAGGCAGAGGGAACACCAACTCCCGTTCCTCTGCCGCAAACAAACAGTGACTCCCTGTCGCTGCCCCCCGACCATCCAACACCTGTCGGGGGAAGACTCCAGCAGTTCCTGCCGGTTTGGTCGTCCATCACCACGGACAGGTGGGTGAGAACTAATCCAGTACGGGTATTGTTTGGAATTAACATCCACTCCTCCCAACATTCCCCCAAGGCACCGTCCTATGTCGGCAGAGCACTTGCACTTATTGCAGCAGGAAGTGCTAGTAATGCTGCAAAAAGGAGCAATCGAACTCGTGCCAGTGGAGGAGGAAGGAACAGGGGTCTATTCCCTGTACTTCCTCATCCCAAAAAAGGACGGATCCCTCAGACCCATTCTGGATCTACGCCCTCTCAACATGTATATACTGTCAGAACATTTCCACATGCTGACACTGCAACAGATACTTCCCCTTCTAAGCCAAGGGGACTTCCTAGCAACCTTAGACCTCAAAGATGCTTACTTCCACATCCCACTCCACCCGTCCCACAGAAAATACCTCAGGTTTACCATTCACAACAAGCACTATCAGTTCAAAGTGCTACCCTTCGGAGTGACTACTGCCCCCAGAGTGTTTACGAAGTGTCTGGCGGCGGTGGCGGGGCACCTCAGGAGACAGAACATACATGTGTACCCGTACCTCGACGACTGGCTCGTACAGGCAAAGTCGGAAACACAGTGCGCCTCACACATGTCCCGCACTATTCAACTCCTTCACAGTCTGGGGTTCTCGCTGAATTACCCAAAGTCGCACCTTCAGCCAGCCCATGTGCGGCAGTATCTGGGAGCGACAATAAACACCCTGACGGCTATGGCTCAGCCAAACGCAGTCAGAATCAACAGCATTCAGTCACTGATCCAAAGATTCAGACCGCATCACTCCCTGCCAGCGAGAGTGTTCATGCAGTTGATAGGCATGATGGCCTCCTGCATCTTCATAGTCCCGCACGCAAGGTTGCACATGCGCCCCCTCCAAGAATGCCTAGCAAATCAATGGACACAGGCTCAGGGACAACTGACAGACCTAGTGTTGGTGACCGGTCGAGCATACAACTCTCTGCATTGGTGGAATCCACACAACCTTTGCAAGGGACGACTGTTCCAAGAGCCTGTGCCACAGATTGTCCTAACAACGGACACATCTCTCCAGGGGTGGGGAGCGCATGTGCTCCACTACACGGTGCAGGGACTGTGGTCAACCCAGCAACAAAGATTGCACATCAACTACCTAGAATTGATGGCAATCTTCATGGCGCTCAAGTCCTTCAAAGTACATTTGTGCAACAAGGTCGTGTTGATCCGGACGGACAACATGACAGCCATGTACTACATCCAAAAGCAGGGAGGTACTCACTCGCCACAGCTGTCTCATCTGGCTCAGAGCATGTGGAAGTGGGCCATTCAGAGGAACGTCTTCCTCATGGCAGAACACCTCCCGGGCAAGGACAATCAGATGGCGGATCTGCTCAGCAGGTACAGCCATCAAATGCACGAGTGGGAGCTACATCCATCGGTGCTCCACCCGTACTTCCAGCAGTGGGGTCATCCACAGATAGACCTATTTGCCACAAAAGAAAACGCAAAATGCCAAAGCTTTGCCGCCAGGTTCCCTCACCCGGAATCGCAGGGGAATGCGATATGGATGAACTGGTCAGGCAAATTTGCGTACGCTTTTCCCCCAGCGCCTCTCATTCCGCTGGTGGCGAAAAAGCTAAAGCAACACTCGATGACTCTCATCCTGGTTGCTCCAACATGGGCACGCCAACCATGGTACACCACGTTTCTAGAACTTTCCGTGGTACCGCATCAAAGGCTACATCTCACATCCCGGCTCTTGACGCAGAACCATGGCGACATTCAGCATCCAGATCCGCAACAGCTCAATCTGGCGATCTGGCTCCTGAGGTCTTAGAATTTGGCTACCTCAACCTGTCTCCAGAATGCATGGACATCATTCGGGAGGCAAGAAAGCCCACAACCAGAGCTTGCTATGCGGCAAAATGGAAGCGGTTTGTCATCTACTGTACTACCAACAATATCAACCCGCTAGATGCATCCATTCCTAACATCATCTGCTATTTGTTACATCTTTACAAATGCAATCTGGCTTACGCTTCCATTCGGATACATTTATCCGCCATAGCGGCTTATCTCCAAAATAGGCAGCACCTCTCCGTTTTCAGGGTGCCTGCCATTAAAGCCTTCCTGGAGGGACTGAAGCGAGTCATTCCTCCGAGAACGCCACCAGCTCCAGTGTGGAACCTCAATGTGGTCCTCACGAGGCTGATGGGTCCACCCTTCGAGCCACTGCACTCCTGTGAAATTCAATTTCTGACATGGAAAGTGGCTTTCCTCATTGCTATTACATCGCTTAGGCGCGTGAGTGAGCTGCAGGCGCTTACAATCCAAGAGCCTTTCATCCAAATACATTCAAACAGGGTAGTGCTACGCACTAACCCCAAATTCCTTCCTAAGGTGGTGTCACAGTTTCATATCAATCAAACTATTGACCTACCCGCATTCTTCCAAAACCCTCAAACGGTAGATGAGCGAATGCTCCATACACTGGACGTTAGGAGGGCGTTGATGTACTACATTGACAGAACACAACACTTCAGGAAAACACAACAACTTTTTGTTGCCTTCTCAGCACAGCACAAAGGCAACCCCATTTCCAAAGCGGGAATAGCCAGATGGATTGTTAAGTGCATCCAAATCTGTTATCAAAAAGCTAAGCGCACTTTAACAATACCCCCAAGGGCGCACTCCACACGCAAGTTGGGGGCGTCCATGGCTTTCCTAGGGAACATTCCTTTAGAGGACATTTGCAGAGCGGCCACATGGGTCACACCGCACACGTTTACCAAACATTACTGTGTGGACGTGCATTTCAAGCAGCAAGCAGCTGTAGGGCAGGCTGTTCTCAAGACACTTTTTCAAGCTTCTACAGCTGGCACGGGCAACCGCCCTTAATGGGGGGACTGCTATGTAGTCTATGCACTAGATATGAATTTAGCAGCCCACATGCCTCGAACTGAATATGCTACTTACCAGTATGCATCTGTTCTTGGCATGTAGGGCTGCTAACATTCATATCGCCCTCCCTCCTCCCCGGTGCCCGTAGTGGCTGCAGACACTATCTTGCATTCATCATTAGCATGGACATCCTTTACACTATTTCACTCCATCTCTGCCACAATGGCTAAAAACAATCTGGGGATGGAGCCGATGCCCATGCGCACTGTAGTCCAGGGGAGGAGCCACCTATCTCGTGATACTTCGAAGACTCTTCCAGGACAACAATGTGCAATCATCCGGACCCAACACTAGGCGGCGATCTATGCATTAGATAGGAATGTTAGCAGCCCTACATGCCAAGAACAGATGCATACTGGTAAGTAGCATATTCATTACTGTATACAATGTCCCTGCTCCCTGTACCATATAGGTAAGACAACACAGGAAGTTAAAAAAAATAATTTTGCAACACCAGTCTCGTATACGTTGTAAGGTTGAGGCTGCACCATTGGTGGAACACAATTTAGAAAAGCATCATTCCCTGCGTGACATGAAATGGTTTGTTTTGGAAATTGTTAAGAATTCAAGAAGAAGACAAAATGTGGATCGTCTGCTCACACAAAAGGAGAACAGGTGGATATGGACAGCAAAAACGGTAGAAAAAGGATTGAATTAGTTTATGGAATGGCAAACGTTGGCCACCCTCCGGTAACTTGATTGTGACCTTTCCAATAGGAATTTTCTGTTATAGAAAGTTTTTGGCAGTCTGATTCACAGTGAGATTGAAGGTTAATGTAACAACTGAGGGTCTTTTGTTTTCCGATTTTCAATACAGAGTTAGATGTCTACAGAGGGACACTTTCCCATTTTGGGTTATACCATAATTTATGACCATTATATGTCATCCTGTCCAACTTGAGTTCGTGATAAGCTTTCATTGCCTTTTAATCTAATCAATGGTAGGCGGCTATGAGGCTTGTTTAACATTTTGCCTGTCTGGCTGCTGCTTTCTATGGAAGGTCAGGCAATACATTTTGTCCCAAGATGGCCGACACGTTACGTTACGTGAGGGCTGATCATGTGATCCGGAAAGGGTCAGAGAGTGAGAGGGAGATGATGGCAGCACTCGACTGGTTTGGCGAGCGAGAGAGGGACAGATTGAGACAATGTTCCATTAGTAAGTTACTTGACTAATACGATGTAAAGAGGATTTGGGTCGCTGTGACGATTCAACATAGTGTTTATAGCAGCGCATTAAGTTTTTGTCTCCTCTGTAGATAATATACGGGCAGAGGATAGCGCAACCTTCGTGTGTGAGTACAGTTTTGATGTGCTGACATATTTTCGGATATACTTAGAGTACCAGGGACCTTTGGAATTTATGAGTTTATATAATTTTCGTTTGTAGACCTATCACATAGATGCAATAAAGAGGCGGAAGGTAAGATAGAAGGGCCAACATATTGGTTGTTCAACGTTGGTTCCTTGTGATAAACTAAGTTGCTCATGGTTGGTTGTGGTTACTTTTTAGGACACGACGGTTGAGGTTTTAATTACCTGTCCGTGTGAGTACCTAGGTTTACTTGCATATCTACGTGGTTTGTGCATGTCACAATTACATAATAGGTTGCACTAGTGGTGTTATTGGACTATAGGTGTGGAGGTGTTACACACGTATTACTCACATGGTAGTACTTTTGATTAGAGGTGTAGTGGTTTAGTGGTGGTGTTATGTACACCTTGGATCACCTGGTTTGGTGAGGGCAGACGATACACATTTATGTTCTCAAGGGATTTTTATAATTTATTTTTATAAATATGCTTCTGATAACATATATGTTGTTTTATGCTAGACACATGTCCTGATGATGGTCTTGAAGAATAACAGTTTATGAAACCGAAACGTCGACGCTATGACACTTTTTTATTGTATATCATTACTAATCAATGTGTTTGAGTTGTATGTATACTGATAAGTAATGTATATATGGCTAAACTGTTAATGTTGTCCATATACCTGTGTTTAAAAAGTGTCAAAAACTACTGCATATGCCAGAAACTATGAAGCAGTAGACATTAAGTTGCCATACATAATTCGATTGATGGATTCATGCCTATGCTATGCTACAAAGATATGTGTATATGTATCTAGATTAATTCTATGATAAAAATATTTGTTTTTTTATATACATTTCTTGAGTCTGATGGAATTGTGTTCACTGATGTGACTAATTTGAAATGTAAAAAAACATGAAATGATTCCTTAAGGAACATTCATGCTGTTATTGAATGTGTCCCAAACATTTTCTCTTGATGTGCTGTATCTGTTCATATTGAAAAACTGTCGAGTCCACCCCCTAATATGCACTATGAACCCTTCTGTAGCAAACAGTTTTTTATCAAACGTCCATTTTGTATATACCTTTGCGTATGTCAGGATCTCAATGTTCATTACCAGTGGATTATGGTCCGAAGGGACCTTAGGGAGTCGTTTAATCTGTGCTCCCTCTAAAAGAGAGACAGAGGCAAAAAAAATAATCAAGTCTAACGTATTTCCTGTGTGGACACGAAAAATAAGTAAAACCTGGATCCCCTATTTTTTTACATGACCATATATCTGCCAGATCATGGCTGGCCATGAGTGCCTTTAAAGCTTTAAAGACTTGAGGTTTCTTCCCTGTATACCCGCCCTTATCCCAATCACCCGTATCTAAATGTATATTGAAGTCCCGCAGATAATTAAGGGCTTTGGCCAAGAGGCTAATTCGATCTCCAATTCTGACAACACATCCGCATCGTCGATATTTGAGCCATATACTGTACAAATAGTAGGCTGATTTGGAATGAAAGCAATAGCCCTCCGACCCCATTTATCCAACTTGACTTGCTTAATGGGTAATAATCGATGTGAAACATCTATAGCCACCCCTCTAGTGTTGGTGGACTGAGATGAGTAAATAACTTGGGAATACCCTGAAATAATATTAAGCCCTCCTTTCTGCCAGGGGATGTGGGTCTCCAGCCCCTAGTGCTCGCAACACCTCCCCAGCCCTGCTTCTTTTCCCTCTATAATTCAGCCCCCCAATGTTAATTGTAGAAATTGTCAGCCTACCCATATTTGCGACTTCCTTGATTTCTGTATTGCCCTTTAAACCACTCCCTTAACTTCTGGTATTAGTACTGTCTCTGGTGCATCTCTTTGCCTGCCCCCATACGCTGCTTTCCTGGATTTTCTGCATTTTACCCCCCTCCCCGCAGCTCCCCGCCCCCCCCTCAAACCCTACCCACCCTTCCCCCTGCACTCTACTCCCTTTGCACCCCCCACACCCCCAATCCCTACTAGGTGAAGCAACAGAACCTCCTAGGTCTGTGGGTGATGAGTGGTAGCTCACTCCCTTAGGGTGTCAATTTAAACCAATTTGTGCTTTAATATCACCTATGTGAAATAACTGGACCCATATAATCAATAAACAGTATACAAAAGAGACAAAAAAAAAACAAATTAGTCTAGTACTATTGCTTCGGTTCATCTGGCTCGAAGAAGGAGAAAAAAAAAGCGAAGGAAGTCAGCACCCCCCAGTGTTTAGAAACTCCTTGGCCTTGATTTTTGATGTGAAGAAACAAGTTTGATCTTTCTAAATTACTTAAGGCCTGCGCTACCTTCTCCTGGAACTGGGTAATCATTTGCAGCAGACACCATCTTTGCTCCACCATAGTGTGGCAAAAGTTTGGCCTAGTAAAAAACGTAAATCCATCTACCAACCGTTGTGCCTCAGATCTTGCCTTCTCAAACACATTTTATCTCAACAAAAAGTTGCCGAAATAGACCAGAAATGCCCGAGGTTTGGCATCTGTGCGAACTGGCTGTCGGATATTGAAGGGAACTCGGTGCGCCTTTTGTATTTCCTGTGCCCAGTTCCATCCTACCAGCTCTGGAAAGGATTTCTCCAGTAGCTGGACCATAAAGAAGCGTGCTTCGGACCCCTCCTTCCCCTCTGGAATACCGAGAAAGCGTAGGTTATTCCTTCTTTGTCGGTTTTCGCCTTCCTCCAATTTCCTCTGAATATCCGTGAGTTGTTCCTCATGCGCAATAACTTGCTTCCTTGAGCCAACAATATCCACTTCCAATGCGGCCGTCCTTGTTTCTAGTTCTGTCATCCGATCACTTATATCATTGCAGGTTTTCGCAATTTTTCTTACTGTGCCCTGGAGTTTCCGGGTGGCGTTCAGGGAACGTTTGCTTTCCAGACGGGCTTCTTCCCTATGCACCATTACACACTTCAATATAGACTCTAGGGTAGGAGCGAGCACCGGGGACCCTACTGCAGCCTCTTACAGGTTAGGCTGTTGCTAACCCCCACCAATTGATCTCCCATAGAGTAATCCCATCTGAGATCAGTTTGCTTAGGGTTATCAGTTATCCCTGTCCAGGGGAATGTTTTCCTGTTGGGAGTAATCCTGTCCCAACATCTAGCGTCAGTACCAGAAATACTTTTTTCCTCACTTGAGTCTGAATTGGACCCGCGGTCTGAGCCCAGACCAGACCAAGTGGCATCTGAGAAAGAATAAAAGTCATTTGCCTCCGAGTCAATGTCCCTCGCCCTGCCTTCCTGCATTATCCTTCGAGGCTTTGGGGGACCCTTACGTTCGCTCCGCTTCCCATTGGTTTTTGGACACTAAGATGCTGCCCGGGTCCTTCCTCCTGTTGAATCTCCTTTTCCCCCAACAGCTCAATATCCTTAGAGCCAATAGCTAGGCCCATCTCTCCCAAGCCCGCTCTCCCTTTAATTGCCGGAACAGTATCATGAATTTGACCCTCTTGGAATGTCTGTCCTAAATGACCCCCTTGGCCCCCTGCGCATATGCTTTTATTGCCTCCGTGTCGCCCTGTTCAGGATTCTCCCCAAAGCCCAACGGTGGCTTACCAGTAATATTCTGACCATCTCCTTTACCGGGTCCATACTGACAAGCTGCTCCCTTGGCAGGCCGGAGGCTGATCCAGTCCCTGCACCCTGGAACAGATCGATGATTGTTGTGGGCCGAAGTGGCTGGGGCTGCACACCCACGCCCCTCCCCAACCCATCCAGGGGATTTTCCGGCCGCACCCGCTGCTGTCGCCCTTGAACCGGGGAAGCAGATACTATCTCCGAGTCCACCCAGTTCTGCTGCGGGTTCTCCAGGGGGCAGATTGAGAGGGACCACCTTTCCCCTTTGCTCCTGCCTTAGAAGCCATGATGTCCGTGTTAGAGGCTGCGCTGCATCCACCACTCCAGTTCGGTATCCTGGCCAGTTCACGCTCAAGACCTCGGCAGCCTGCAATCAGCTGCCCTGCGATCGCCGCCAGAACAGAAGCCCCACGCCTAATCCCTGGTAAGACCAGTTCCGTCACCGCTTGCTTCTCAAAGACAATAGTTCCTGCTTGAAGGTGCGCCATTCAGGTCCACTTTCATACTTTTCTTAACTCTGTCACGCCATCCCAAGGAAGCCACCTACGATCGACTTTCACTCGGTCGCCATCTTGCCCCGCTATCCCATATCCGGATTGATGGGTGGTTCTATGCAGCAGAGCTGCAGCAGTCTGGCTGATGGTTCAAGAGGCTTGAATTTGTTAACAATTGGTCACGTGGAGATGGAATGGGGGCTGGAGGTCTATATAAAGTGGTGGCTTTTTATTTGCTATCTGCTATTGCATGTTTCTTTCATTAGTTTACAAAATGAACCAAGAGCTGGGTAAGGGTATAAGAATGTACTTGTAGAGGATGCTGTAATACCAGCACGTAGTGAAGTAAGTTGCACATGAATCTTATCTGGTAATTCATCTGTTCCTCCTGCTTAGTAACTAATTATTGTGTGGTAAGCTGTGACCAGAAAGGATGTAATTAAATGGGAAGCCAAGTTTATAAGTATTTTTTTCTCAGTCTTTTTTTTTTATCTCAAAAGTGACACAACCCCGAGAGCAGAGGCGGGTCTGGTTTGCTGATGGGATATTGCCCAATGGGGAAGTTGCAGATGAAGCAAAATTGACAGTTACTGGGACTACTGCTGCAGGATCTCTAGCATTGTCACATGAACCAGTCAAACCCGTGCCAAATAGTCCTGCGTCTTCAGAGGTAATAACTAAATATATTATATCACTAACTATTCTTAATATCTGCAGTTGCCCTGCTCTTATTTCCATTTGCATATGGGTATTTGTAAACTGCAAGTATGGATGAGGGTTCCATGGCACAATAGAGAGATGTATTGTAGTTATCATTAATACTAGTTCAAATTTCTTTTTCTGGTTGCTGAGCATTTTGCTGATAGATATGCATATACTAAGCACTAATATTTACATTTGTGGCACCATGATCATCAATGAATACATGCAGCTGCCTCTTAAACAGGACCTCTCAGCAAAATGCAGATGATGAAGCACTGGTAACAACTACAAATATGGTTAAACAGTGGATGATCGGGCCTTCCGTTAGCACGCGACAAAAGACTGTCTGCAGTTATGTGACTTCCGCTACTCCGTTTCCAGGTTAAGGCCAATGGACGACTAGTTTAAAAGTGTTTGTTGAAATTGTCAGTCTGGACTGGAAACACGTTGGTGAAGACGAAGAAAGTTCTCAGCATTTTCAGGCATGCTGAGGGTCAAGCACAAGGATTCCACTCTGGTGGCTTATCTGAACAAGCACTGGCTAAGCCAAAAGGTCTGGTATTGGTCACAGGCCTCTTCGCTTTAGCAAGTCTTGTTTTGGTCTGTCATGATTTTTGCAAAAATGTATTGTTTGGAAGCTGTGGTACCTCATCAATTTAAAAAAAAAATAAAAGCCTAAATGCAAAAATATTTTTAGGTTCTCAAAAAAGCACAAATTACGATAGTAGTCCCTGGCACTGAAGCAAACTACTTTTTGTGTGGATGTGGTCCTTGTGAATGAGAAACATGTCATATCTCAGAGCGAAATCAGCCAATTGCTGACATGGACGCATTACCCTATGATCCATAGTGAGTGGAAGAAAAATGTGACTGACACAACAGACTAATGGATAAGGTCTGGCTTAAATTCCCTATAATTATGTTGTACACCTAATTGTGGTAAAATTGAACGGTCTTGGCTAACACCAGACCTTAAACAGTCAATCGCTGTGGCATTGCCTGCCAGCCTCTTGCCTTTATAATGTTTTTGGAAAACTTTATTACCAATAGAGAGGTGTACAAAGACAAACAGAGAGGCATGCGAAGACAGATGGAGATATAGAGAGATGGATAGATAGGGTTTCAAAGACAGATGGATAGACATGGAGAGTTAGAGAGAACTAGAGGTAGCTAGAAAGATAAAGTTAAGGAAATAGAAATATAGAGAGGTAGGTAGCGTTGCAAAGTTAGATAACATGGGTTTCAAAGATAGAGATCGATAGGGTTGCAAAGTTCGAGACAGATAGGGTTGCCTAGATAGGGAGATCGTGATAGCTTTGGAAAGTTAGATATATATTGGGCAGATAGGAGGTGTAAAGAGGCAGCAAGATAGATGAGACTGAAAATTGGAATAAATGCACAGCTCCAATTAGTAATAGCATAGTTAAATGTAAGCATGACATACAAGAGCACTGAAAGCAAACTAGAAAGCCATACAAGCAGACATACAGACTATAATGGTTTACTAGTATGACTGTAGTCCTCAATTAAAAATGCATACCAGCAGGACATGAAGCCTGCAGTTATAAACCCACTTCGTTATGTGCACATTAAAAGAAGATAACTTTATAAAAACAGTTTCAAATGGACACAAGCTGGTATGATGTGAAATAGCAGCAGTCCGATAAAAAGGTCACTTCCAAATGAACTTACAACAGCATTAGTAGGAGACAGGAAGTGATAAAACTGGAATGTGCCCTGTGCATGAGAGAGAGCTCGTAAAATGTGTCCTACTAGCACATCAGTCTCTAAAAACAAAGGCAACTCTAACGTAATAAAGTAAAAATCACTGGGACTGAAAGGAACTACTATGTGTGTGTGTATGTGCACCTTGTGAAAGAGCAAAATGCTGTAACTCAAGTTAGCCAGTGGTTTAAGTAGGCTGACACATTGCACCATGCTGTTTCCCTTAGTGGGTGGTAGCAAAATATGAATGTCCCAATAATAGGCCAGTGGATGAAGGGAGCTGGCTGAAAGTCCCTTTAGGTAAGTGTCTTATACATATAATTTTAGTAAAATCAAAAGTTCTTGCCTAATGCCAGACCTATAAAGGCATGATAACAATCTTTCCTCAAAGAGGCTGCTTGTTTCTGCCTTTAACAAACTGTACATCATGTGTTTTTACTTGCCTGTGTTTACTTTGACTTGAAACACATCAAGAAAAAGAGAACTGAAGACAATTGTTAAATGACAGTGCTTTTAAATCTTGGGAACAATTCTTGGTTGCAGGCGTTTCTTATAATCAGCTAATGCCTTTTGCTGATATTTCTGAACCCTTAACATAATTACAAAAGTGTACTGTTTATAGCATTAAGAGACTAGTAATTTATAGGTTTCTTTTTAGCAGCACTTTCATGGCAATGTTCTCTATTAATGTAACAAAATGGCAACTTCAACATAAGAATGCACATTTGTAATTATGAGCCTCATTTTTAGGTTTTGCCTGCACTGTCAGCTAAATTCAATGTTAAAAAAAAATCAAATAAAGCTATAAACGAACTTGAAGCCCACCCAATACTTACCTTGTCACCAGGTAGGTCGCCCCCCTAGCCACCACGCGGTCCTCCTCGTGTTGGGCTGCTTCCCCGCTCTTACTGCCGCCTCGCTTTACCGCCGTCTGGTCTGTGCGAGTCCCCTGTGCCTCAGGTCTTGTCCCCGTTCTAATACTGCCTATGTAACTGTTTTCGTGCTGTTTTTCCTTTTGTAACTCCCCGCTCTAATACTGCCTATGTAATTGTTCTCGTGCTGATTTTACTTCTGTATTTCCCCTGTCTCTACTGCCTGCCCCCTGCGCCCCCTGGTTCCCCCTTTTGCCTTCTGTGCCCCCTCTCCCGCGCATTGCCCCGGTGTCCTGTTCCCGTTGTCGCCCTCTGCTTCTTTTTCCCGCCACTGCTCCTTTTTCCCGCCACTGCTCCCTGCGGCCCGCCCCCCGCGGTTCCCATTTGCCACCCCGCTCCCGCCTCCCAGCTGCTCCTCCATCCCACAGCCCCTCATATGGAGGCGCGCAGCGGGTGCACCGCGTCTGCCCCCGTCCGCGCCTGGACCGCGCCCAGCACCAGAATCCCTGGCCACGCCAAAACCGGGTGACCCGGCTGAGATACGACTCCGACACCCTCAACGCACTCAACACCAGACGAATACCCGCCTGCTACCGAGCCACCCCGAAGCGCACCCACGGACCCTTCACCTGTCAAGCCTGCAAATTCACCTGCCTCCGAACCCGCCCCCCGCCCGCCAGATCTAGCAACAACAACCACCACCTCAAGTGCATCCTCCTCAACACCTGCTCCATCCACAAGCACGCCATCGAACTGTGGGACCTCCTCGACACAACAGCGCCAGACGTTGCCTTCCTCACAGAAACCTGGATGAACGCCTCCTCGGCCCCCGACATCGCCATAGCCATCCCGGACGGCTGCAAGATCACCCGGAAGGACCGCGTCAACCAAACCGGAGGAGGTATCGCCATCGTCTACAGGAACACCATTAACATCACAACTATCTCCGAAGACACACTCTCCGCCGCCGAACACCTACACTTCCAGATTCACACCGACCCCAAAACCACCCTTAGGGGAACGCTCATCTACAGACCCCCGGTCCCATGCACACAATTAAGCGAAACCATCGCCGACCTCATCAGCCCACACGCCCTAGCTTCGCCAGAATATATCCTCCTAGGGGACCTGAACTTCCACCTGGAGAAAAACAGCTACAACACCACCACCACCCTGCTCGACAACCTAGCCGACCTCGGACTCAAGCAACTGGTGAACACCCCCACCCACCTCGCTGGCCACACGCTCGACCCCATCTTCTCTGCCAGCAACCACGTCTCCTTCAGCCACTCCACTGGACTACATTGGACCGACCACAGATGCATCCACTTCACCTTCAAAAAGAATACATCCCACCACCGCACGCGACAGATCCCCCGCAGATGCTGGAGCAAAATCACCACAGACCAGCTCCTCTCACCGCTGAGCCAGAACCCGCCAGCCAACACCACTGACACCAACGACGCAGCCCACAGCCTCGCACAATGAATCACCAACTGCGCCGACGACCTCGCACCACTGAAGAACCCCCCAGGCATGACCGGCAACAGGAAAACCTCATGGTTCACAGACGCCCTCAAAGAATCCAAGAAATCCTGCCGAACCCTCGAAAAAACCTGGCGCCACGAACGAACTACAGAGAACATGACAGCCCTCAAGAACGCCACCCGCAAACACCACCAGCTGATCGGCACCACCAAAAGGACATCATTCAAAGAGCAATTAGACAACACCCACAACAGCAAAGAACTCTTCAACAGCGTCAAAGAGCTCTCCAACCCCAGCGCCAGCAACAACGACAGCACACCGTCACAAGAACTCTGCAACTCCCTCGCCTCGTTCTTCCACCGAAAGATCGCAGACATACACAACAGCTTCGGACTCCAGACTCCGCCTCCAGTCACCGAACCAGCGACCCCCACCACCACCCTCAGCGCCTGGACCCCCATCAGCACTGAAGACACCAACGTCATGAACTCCATCCACTCCGGCTCCCCCTCTGACCCATGCCCCCATCATATCTTCAACAAAGCCGACACCATCATTGCACACCATCTCCGGAACGTCATAAACATCTCATTCACGTCAGCAACCTTCCCCGAGAGCTGGAAACACGCAGAAATCAACGCCCTTCTGAAGAAACCCACAGCAGACTCCAAAGACCTCAAGAACTTCCGCCCATCTCTCTTCTTCCCTTCCCGGCTAAAGTCATCGAAAAGACTGTCAACAAACAGCTGACTGCTTTCCTCGAGAAAAACAACTCACTCGACCCGTCCCAGTCCGGATTACGAGCCAACCAAAGAACCGAGACTGCCCTCATCGCAGCCACCGACGACATCTGGACCCTGATGGACAACGGAGAAACCACCGCCCTCATCCTCCTGGACCTCTTGGCAGCCTTCGACACTGTATGCCATCGCACCCTTATAACCCACCTCTCCAACACCTGGATCCAAGGAAAGGCCCTGGACTGGATCACCTCGTTCCTCTCTGACAGAACCCAGAGAGTCCGCCTCCCTCCCTTCCGCTCAGAGGCCACCGAGATCATCTGCGGCATACCCCAAGGCTCCTCGCTCAGCCCAACCCTCTTCAATATCTACATGAGCCCCCTCGCCGCCATCGCACGCAAACACAACATCAACATCATCTCCTACGCTGACGACACCGAGCTGATATTTTCCCTCACCAAAGACCCAGCCACCGCCAAAACCAACCTCCAGGAAGGAATGAAAGACGTCGCAGAATGGATGAAGCTCCGTCGCCTGAAACTGAACTCAAACAAGACGGAGGTCCTCATCCTCGGACAATCCCCATCCGCCTGGGACAACTCCTGGTCGCCCACAACACTGGGCTCCGCGCCGACTCCCTCAGACCACGCACGCAACCTGGGATTCATCCTGGACTCCTCCCTCACGATGACCAAGCAAGTCAACGCCATCTCGTCCTCCTGCTTCAACACCTTGCGCATGCTCCGAAAAATCTTCAGGTGGATCCCCACCGAAACCAGAAAGACCGTCAGCCAGGCCCTCGTCACCAGCCGACTGGACTACGGAAACGCCCTATACGCAGGAACCACCGCCAAACGTCAGAAACGACTACAAAGCATACAGAACGCCTCTGCACGACTCATCCTCGACATCCCTCGCCACAGCCACATATCGGTGCACCTGAGAAACCTGCACTGGCTCCCCGTCAACAAGAGGATCATGTTCAGGCTCCTCACCCACGCACACAAAGTGCTCCACGACATGGGCCCCGAATACCTCAACAACTGCCTCTCGTTCTACACTCCCACCCACCAACTCCGCTCCGCCAGCCTCGCCCTCGTCACCGTCCCACGGACTCGCAGAACCACCACCGGAGGAAGATCATTCTCCTACCTGGCAGCAAAAACATGGAACTCCCTCCCCGCACACCTACGAACGACCCAGGACCATCTCACCTTCAGGAAACACCTCAAGACCTGGCTTTTCGAGCAGTAGCACGCCGCCCCCCCCTGGTCTCCCCTCCTTCAGCGCCTTAAGACCCTCACGGATGAGTGGCGCACTCTATAAATGTTCTGATTGATTGATTGATTGATTGACCAGTGGTTGGGTTGCATATCGCTCTTTTTTCCTTGCTTCTGATTGGTCAGCGCCTACTGCTCCTTCCTCCTTCGTCCTTGGACTTCAGTGTTGTCTCCTGCCTTTAGTTTTACCCCCTTCTTCATGTTGCTTGTCCCCCTCTGCCCACCTACCACTTTCTGTTGTGCTGGTGCTCCCTTGCTACTCCTCTGCACCGCCTTCATGTTGCTTGTGTCCCCTCCTTTCACTGTCCATTGTTTGGTGCGCTTTCCCTCCTCTACTGCATTTCCTTTGTGTTGCTTTTCTCCAATTTCCTTCTGCTGTCTGTTGTTGCTTCCTCCCTGCACCTCTCTGTTGTTGAATCTTCCACATCCCATTTTCTGTTGTTGCTGCTTCCTCCCTCCTTCCCTGCACCTTGCTCGTGTGGCTTGCCCTTCAATTTCTTTGTCGCTTATTGCACAGCAGTGTGGGCTGCTATGCAACATGACTTTAATTAAAAGGATAAAATAAGTGTATGATGCCTCAACGCTTGCAGCGTCCTAGGTGATGTTGCACAGCAGCCCAGGCTGCTGTTCAACATGGCTTATAGTAAAGAAAAAAAAGTGCAAATGTTGCAAATGCCGGTCAACCGGTCTAAACAAGCATTTGCAATGCAGTAGGCCTTGCATTACTGAAGGTTTTAGCTGTTAGCGTTGCATTATTATTTGTAACACCAATAGCTCAAACTTTCAGTTATACAAGACCTATTGCATTGCAAATGCTTGTTGTAATTGCCAATGCTAGTCCAGTACACTTGCTTGTATCCCCCAAATACTGTTTCTTTAAACACACTACAGATAGTCCTCTCTGTTTCTTACAGTGGGTGTGTTAGAAGTCGTAATTTTAGTACCATAAGGGTGTGTACAATGGAGAACTGCCTACATTTACACATTGGTGTGTACAGGAAGCGAACCACCCGAGTTCTCCTGATTTCCTTGAGGGAGGTGGGGGCGAGATAGTTTCCGCAAAGAAGTTATGTGCTGAGGTCACTGAAGTATAGAAAGAATATTTGTACTTTGTTTAGCCCACAAATAAGGTGAATAGGCTGAAAGAAGGAGTTCACCTCAGTGCTACTTGATAAAACATTGCAGCCTGTGGAATGTTGCATGAAGGTTTTGCGCTTTTTCCCCACTATGCCTTGAGGAATTGGGCGCATACCTTATATAAAGTCGGTTGAAATGAGGAGATTACCTCCGCGCTAGCCTTAGAAATCGTTATGGCCTAGGAATATCAGACGAAGGCCACGCTCTTCCTTTACACAATGCCTCGAGGAAAGGGGCACGTAGCTCATGTAATGTCGGCGTTCGTCAGAGGGTCCTATTTTCTCAGCTGTCACAACAGTGCATGTCTTTTATGATGAAGGCTACTTTAAAAGTTAACACATATTCCTCTGTGTGGCACATTTTTTAGCTAATGCCTCACGAACAGCAAATATCATATGCCCACCATGCAGAAAGGCAAAATGAATTCATTCTCACCATAGCCTTCTGAAGATGGGCAGATCTTACGATAGCCACACTCGCTAGCCCTTCAAAACATTGTACCTGTTGGAAATGGGGGTTGCCCAAGTCTCAAAGGGGGTAGCATGGCATCAAGCGGGCAGGCCAAACTTGGAGGACATGTGAAGCACTCACGCAGTACCCTCAGTCAACACACCAGGCACACCACAAAAGAGGCAGGACACCAATTTGAGTTGGAAAAAGATACGTCATTTAGTAGGGTTTCCAACCTGCAAGTCAAAAATGCATTAACAGTGTCATCATAACACGGCGCCAACTGGCACCAGAGCCAAGTATTTCAGAGGGGGAATTATTTACATAGGAACAAAAAGGGTTTGAGTCCATAGTCCATAGCTGTAAGGAAAAAGGATGGTTAATAAAACATTAGACCTGGGGCCAATCTGGCGGGGCCAACTCAGGCTCTCATCCTTAGGGGGTTGTAAATGCAAAATACCGCATTAGCATAGGTATATATATCATGCACAATCACGCCCACCCCACCCCTGTAAAAGAAAAACAACAACAGAGCCTTACAGCACATACTAGTCAGGAGCACCTGTAAGAAATCAGTACGGCAGGCTCATTAATTAGGGGCATAACAGGGGCCTGGAATAACTCTTCAGGCCAGCATAGAGGCACCACGGCACTAACAGGGCGCAAAAGCATACAATCACCCATCAGGTGTAAAACCACAGTATACCTAGGCCTCAATAACCTTAGTGTAGGCATAACATTTGCATAACCACATTAGCAGGGTAATCAGCAGACCATTAACACTAGGCGCAGTGGCGCATCACACCTGGACAGGTAACATGAAACGCTGCGTTACCCTAGGCAACCAGCATCCTGATCAGAAATGAACATGGCAAATAACCATTGCAGGGCTCAGGGGTCAACAAGCCATTAACAACCAGGCGGAGTTACCCAGCCCTTCACTCTAACTGGGGACCCCAGGACAACCCATAAGGTAGGTACCTAAATTTGCAATGAGGGGGAATAAGACTCTCTCTACCCCAGAATATGCAATAAGGGCAGTTTGTGTCAGGAAAGTTAGGGCAGTTCAACAAATCTGGAGCCCAAGTCACAGGTGCCTTCCGCAAAACGGGGCGCCTGTCAAGGCGACACGGTCCCAGGGGCGGGCACCGGCAATGTACCCCGTTGCCCCCCTTCCACCAACTTAAGACAAGCCCCACTCACCAGGCTCTCCTCGATGGCTTCTGTGGGGCTCAGTAGATCCTGCGGGGCGTCCTTTGGGGTCTCTTCTGCAGGGGGGAACCAGACACCGACAATGTGCCTCGAGGCCCCCCTTTCCGCTGCGTCACCCAGGGCCCAGTGGTTCCAAAACGGCCTCCTTCTCTCAGAGGGGCCTGGGGCTCCAACACGGTGTCTGGGCACCCGTGGGGGAAGCCTGCCTGGCTTTCCTCCCACGTTATAAGGCTCCTGCAGACGGCTTCGTTGGAGGGGGCGGGGCTGGCACCGACAATGTGCCCCGGCCCCTCACTTTAGGACCGCAGACCGGCGGGGTGGCCTCCCGCTCCGGTCGCTCCAATTCGGGGCTCCCTCCTTGGCACGGGGGCCCCGCACCAACACTTCACCTGGGTCCCCTTCCCTCACGGGGACCTAGGGCTTGGCGACGCTCTCCTCGCTCTGGCGGGCCGGCACCGACAGCGTGCCCCGGCCCCGCCTTCTCCACCGGCCCCTCGCGTGGGGCACAGACCGGCGGGGTGGCCTCCCGCGACGGTCGCTTCTCTCGGGGCTCCCTCCTCGTCACGGGGGCCCCGCAACGGAGCTTCACCCGGGTCCCCCTCCTACCTCACGGGGACCCGGGGCTTCGATTTCCCTTCTCCCGGCCTTCCCGGCCGATAACCAATCCCTGCGCGGCCTTCAGGGGTCACGGCCGCGCAGGCCAATCAGTGCGTGGCGGGGGCGGGCCGATGACGCGGTCAGGCCCCCGTCACGTGACGAGGTAGACGGCGGCTTCAGGGCCCAGCGCGGCCCTCACTCCACTTCGGCGGCCCTCTCCTGGCACCGGGGGCCGCCGCAACGAGGCCCTCAGCAGTGGGGGGGGTCCCACACACGCCGGACCGCGGCAGTGAATCCCAGCGGCGGTAAGGGGTAGGCTCCCTTGTAATTAATTAATAATAAGGCGGACAGCGCGCTGACACGAGGGTAGGCTCCTCAGCGCTGTTTCTCCTCGCAGTTTCCTCAGCCCACACAGCGCGATTCTCCTCAGAAGAAGGCGCTATTTACAGCGCACTGCTCTTCAGCGCTTCACCACACAGTGCTATGCAGGGCACAGTTCGAGTACCTAGCGCTTCTCAATTATAGCGCTTGACAGGCAGTGCCTACAAGGGGGTGACAGTTCCTAGGAGCCTACTCTTCCCCAGATGGCGCTTGATAGGCAGTCCAGGGGCAGTCTAATAGACTCAGTTCCTTGAGGGCACACTCCTCCTCAGAATAGCGCTTGCCGGGCAGTACCTCACAAGGGCAACAGTTCCTTCAGGCAGCTCCTCACGACCCAGTACTTCCACAGGGTCACAGCTTCATCAGGGGGAGTGGACAATCCTATTTCTCACCTCCTGGGCGCTTCTTCATTGCAGCGCTGGCGTAACTCCCGGTTCCCACAGTGTCAGGGACCTGGGTAGGGGCCCTCCCTTGTCAGGGGCCCATGGGGACAGCAGAGGGGGGGTTTATAGGGGTGCAGGGCCCAGCTCACAGGCCCATGTGGCGGTAGCACCTCACAGCAGGTCCCCTCTCTTCCTTGTCCCAGCGCTGACTGACTCTCTGGTGACACTTCTCCCTATTTATACCCTCCTCCCAGGCAGTGCCAGGACCTTCTAGAATGTTGGCACATCTAGCCTAAACTGGTTCTAGGGGAGGGGGTGAGCACCCTGGGTGCCAGGCTTTCCCTCCAAAAGCTAGGGGTAGCTGGGTAATATTATCTAGACCGCTGACCTATGTCAGTCCAGTGGCAAAACCCATGGCCATGGCATCCATTTTAAAAACAATACATTTCAGTCAGGTACATTTCCAAAATGGGGGTGCAGTTTTAAAATGGGGGATTTTACAAGTGCTCACATTATGTCAGGTAATTACATTTTCACAAGGTGTCTCACACCACTCATGGCCTATACAGGTTTAATCCCATGGGGGAGACAATCCAGATAAGGGGGTCAAAAGCGAAAAAATTTGGGGGGAAAAGGCCAAGTCCAACACGACTCCCCCCCAGCCAAAAGCCAGGGTAGACATATCAATGCCTTGATGGGCTTCCCTGCTTGGGGCGGTAAAAGGTGGACGCAGGCCTGCAACTACAGGAGCACCTGCAGTCTCTCCTCCACTCTGGAACCCAATGGTTCTCTTTCGCAACCCTCCCTTCACCAACAAAACCACCCCACTGGTGTTCCCTAGTGGGATGTTTCTCCTTCCTAGAGTGGGAGGCTCTAGCCTCAGGCTTGTAATTCCCTTGGACCACTCTCCTCTCTCCAAATTGCCACTGGTCCACCCATCTGGGGTCTACACCCTCAGACTGACCAGCCCTTAGGGGCGAGGCTCTCCTCCCCCTACTTCTCCTCCTAGGGTTCCTCCATCTCCTACGCTGGGGGACACCCTCACACAACTCTCTCCCCAACCTGGAGCCGAAACCCACAGGCTGAACCGGTGACAGGGGCGAGTCCTCCCTCTCCCTGCACCCCCTCCCAGAGTTCCGCACCCTCCTAACTGGAGTAGTACCCCTGGGAGTCACTTCCGGGGGGACTCTGGTTACAGAGGTCCCTCCCCCCAGGGCAGGCAAACCCTGTCCCTGGCCACCCAACCCAGGATCTGCGCCCTGTGGCTGAGCTGGTGACAGAGAAGAGACCTTCCTCCCTCTGCACCCCCTCCCAGAGTTCCGCACCCTCCCACTGGGAGTAGTACCCCTGGGAGTCAAATTGGTAGGGACCTGAATTACAGGTACCCCACCCTCCAGGTCAGGCAACCCCTTAACCTGGAACCCCAGTCCAGGATCTAAACCCTGTGACTGGTCAGACCCCCGAACCACTGGAGCTCCAATTAATGATGCTCCGGGTCCTCCTGACATGAGGGGATCCCTTCCTCTGGATGACACATCGGGACAGCCTAGACTCCCAACCTGGGGTTCTCTTAAAGAACACTCCAGGCCCGGTGACCACAGCTGGGGCATCTCGGGACACCTCCCCGTCTCACTCCCTTCAGGATCACTTCCCTCAGCCTTCCCAGACGCTCTGGCACTTACCCAGAGGTCTGCCTCCCGTGCAAGTTCCCTGGGGTCTGAGAACCCGCACCGCAACAGATGGTGACGCAGTCTTGGGACACAACTCCTTAGCATGTGCTCCCGGATAACGGCATGGCACAGCCCTTCCCAATCCTCCACTGCTCTCCTCACCACCCAATCCTCCAGTACAGTCCAACACTCCTCCTCGAACTCTCCCCAGGACTGATGGAACAGCTTTCCCCTGCCCCTAAACACTAACCCGTCCTCCTCTTCCGGGGAATCAGGCACAGTCTCTTGGGCTTCGGGAGTGGGACTCCTTACACTGGACCTACACTCGCTGCCACCACTGGATCCCACCCTCTTCGGTGAATCCAGACTCCTAAAACCACTCTCAGGGGACAACCTACCCACCTGAGCTGATCTCTCCCTGGCGAAGGCCCTCTCCGCCTCCGCCATCCTCTCCAGCGCTAGGACTTTTTCAGTCTCTAGTCGCTGCTCTTCTACCCTCAGCTGCGCTAAGCCCTCGGCATGCCTGAGCTTTGCCAGCGACAGCTGATACTCCCTCTCTTCTCTCCTATCTACCCACTCTTCTGGGGACAGGGAAAGGGATGGGGCAGTGCCCCCGGGACTGGACCCAGTGCGAGACTCCCTATCTCCGGTGTCCTCCACAGCTACTGGCGTCTCTGCCCGGCTAGACTCTTCCTCCTCCTCATCGGAGCAATTACCTCCCAGGGTTCTGGATGGGGAGCCCTCTCTCTGGTCTCTAACCCACTGACCCTTCAAAACTTCGGGGGGGTAGTCAGACAAGTCCCCATTAATCTCTAAGGGCTCTCCCCTCTTGAGGGCCTCATAGAGAAACAAATTCCTCCTAATGTTCCCTACTGGGGGTATCCCTCTCTCCAGGAGGAAGTCTATCACCTCCTGTTCGGTGTACTCCATCAGTTCCCCTTCCTGGTAAATCAACCCCATCGTGGCGAGATACACCCGGGACACACCCTCCCAGTGGAACAAGGGGACAATTCAAAATACTCTTCAGGAGGAAGCAATCAAAAACAATATTCAAACAATAATCCCCACCACAAGGCTCTACTTGTGGTGTAACCTGTGGCCGCTGTGGTACTGCGCAAACACAAGTCCTATCCCACCGCTCTGCCACCAAATGTTGGAAATGGGGGTTTCCCAAGTCTCAAAGGGGGTAGCATGGCATCAAGCGGGCAGGCCAAACTTGGAGGACATGTGAAGCACTCACGCAGTACCCTCAGTCAACACACCAGGCACACCACAAAAGAGGCAGGACACCAATTTGAGTTGGAAAAAGATACGTCATTTAGTAGGGTTTCCAACCTGCAAGTCAAAAATGCATTAACAGTGTCATCATAACACGGCGCCAACTGGCACCAGAGCCAAGTATTTCAGAGGGGGAATTATTTACATAGGAACAAAAAGGGTTTGAGTCCATAGTCCATAGCTGTAAGGAAAAAGGATGGTTAATAAAACATTAGACCTGGGGCCAATCTGGCGGGGCCAACTCAGGCTCTCATCCTTAGGGGGTTGTAAATGCAAAATACCGCATTAGCATAGGTATATATATCATGCACAATCACGCCCACCCCACCCCTGTAAAAGAAAAACAACAACAGAGCCTTACAGCACATACTAGTCAGGAGCACCTGTAAGAAATCAGTACGGCAGGCTCATTAATTAGGGGCATAACAGGGGCCTGGAATAACTCTTCAGGCCAGCATAGAGGCACCACGGCACTAACAGGGCGCAAAAGCATACAATCACCCATCAGGTGTAAAACCACAGTATACCTAGGCCTCAATAACCTTAGTGTAGGCATAACATTTGCATAACCACATTAGCAGGGTAATCAGCAGACCATTAACACTAGGCGCAGTGGCGCATCACACCTGGACAGGTAACATGAAACGCTGCGTTACCCTAGGCAACCAGCATCCTGATCAGAAATGAACATGGCAAATAACCATTGCAGGGCTCAGGGGTCAACAAGCCATTAACAACCAGGCGGAGTTACCCAGCCCTTCACTCTAACTGGGGACCCCAGGACAACCCATAAGGTAGGTACCTAAATTTGCAATGAGGGGGAATAAGACTCTCTCTACCCCAGAATATGCAATAAGGGCAGTTTGTGTCAGGAAAGTTAGGGCAGTTCAACAAATCTGGAGCCCAAGTCACAGGTGCCTTCCGCAAAACGGGGCGCCTGTCAAGGCGACACGGTCCCAGGGGCGGGCACCGGCAATGTACCCCGTTGCCCCCCTTCCACCAACTTAAGACAAGCCCCACTCACCAGGCTCTCCTCGATGGCTTCTGTGGGGCTCAGTAGATCCTGCGGGGCGTCCTTTGGGGTCTCTTCTGCAGGGGGGAACCAGACACCGACAATGTGCCTCGAGGCCCCCCTTTCCGCTGCGTCACCCAGGGCCCAGTGGTTCCAAAACGGCCTCCTTCTCTCAGAGGGGCCTGGGGCTCCAACACGGTGTCTGGGCACCCGTGGGGGAAGCCTGCCTGGCTTTCCTCCCACGTTATAAGGCTCCTGCAGACGGCTTCGTTGGAGGGGGCGGGGCTGGCACCGACAATGTGCCCCGGCCCCTCACTTTAGGACCGCAGACCGGCGGGGTGGCCTCCCGCTCCGGTCGCTCCAATTCGGGGCTCCCTCCTTGGCACGGGGGCCCCGCACCAACACTTCACCTGGGTCCCCTTCCCTCACGGGGACCTAGGGCTTGGCGACGCTCTCCTCGCTCTGGCGGGCCGGCACCGACAGCGTGCCCCGGCCCCGCCTTCTCCACCGGCCCCTCGCGTGGGGCACAGACCGGCGGGGTGGCCTCCCGCGACGGTCGCTTCTCTCGGGGCTCCCTCCTCGTCACGGGGGCCCCGCAACGGAGCTTCACCCGGGTCCCCCTCCTACCTCACGGGGACCCGGGGCTTCGATTTCCCTTCTCCCGGCCTTCCCGGCCGATAACCAATCCCTGCGCGGCCTTCAGGGGTCACGGCCGCGCAGGCCAATCAGTGCGTGGCGGGGGCGGGCCGATGACGCGGTCAGGCCCCCGTCACGTGACGAGGTAGACGGCGGCTTCAGGGCCCAGCGCGGCCCTCACTCCACTTCGGCGGCCCTCTCCTGGCACCGGGGGCCGCCGCAACGAGGCCCTCAGCAGTGGGGGGGTCCCACACACGCCGGACCGCGGCTGTGAATCCCAGCGGCGGTAAAGGGTAGGCTCCCTTGTAATTAATTAATAATAAGGCGGACAGCGCGCTGACACGAGGGTAGGCTCCTCAGCGCTGTTTCTCCTCGCAGTTTCCTCAGCCCACACAGCGCGATTCTCCTCAGAAGAAGGCGCTATTTACAGCGCACTGCTCTTCAGCGCTTCACCACACAGTGCTATGCAGGGCACAGTTCGAGTACCTAGCGCTTCTCAATTATAGCGCTTGACAGGCAGTGCCTACAAGGGGGTGACAGTTCCTAGGAGCCTACTCTTCCCCAGATGGCGCTTGATAGGCAGTCCAGGGGCAGTCTAATAGACTCAGTTCCTTGAGGGCACACTCCTCCTTAGAATAGCGCTTGCCGGGCAGTACCTCACAAGGGCAACAGTTCCTTAAGGCAGCTCCTCACGACCCAGTACTTCCACAGGGTCCCAGCTTCAGCAGGGGGAGTGGACAATCCTATTTCTCACCTCCTGGGCGCTTCTTCATTGCAGCGCTGGCGTAACTCCCGGTTCCCACAGTGTCAGGGACCTGGGTAGGGGCCCTCCCTTGTCAGGGGCCCATGGGGACAGCAGAGGGGGGGTTTATAGGGGTGCAGGGCCCAGCTCACAGGCCCATGTGGCGGTAGCACCTCACAGCAGGTCCCCTCTCTTCCTTGTCCCAGTGCTGACTGACTCTCTGGTGACACTTCTCCCTATTTATACCCTCCTCCCAGGCAGTGCCAGGACCTTCTAGAATGTTGGCACATCTAGCCTAAACTGGTTCTAGGGGAGGGGGTGAGCACCCTGGGTGCCAGGCTTTCCTTCCAAAAGCTAGGGGTAGCTGGGTAATATTATCTAGACCGCTGACCTATGTCAGTCCAGTGGCAAAACCCATGGCCATGGCATCCATTTTAAAAACAATACATTTCAGTCAGGTACATTTCCAAAATGGGGGTGCAGTTTTAAAATGGGGGATTTTACAAGTGCTCACATTATGTCAGGTAATTACATTTTCACAAGGTGTCTCACACCACTCATGGCCTATACAGGTTTAATCCCATGGGGGAGACAATCCAGATAAGGGGGTCAAAAGCGAAAAAATTTGGGGGGAAAAGGCCAAGTCCAACAGTACCCATCTGAGTTATGTAGGTAAAGGTGAATGGCGGCATGAAGTGGTCACTACACTGCACTGAAAGAAGCAGTGATCAGAGCAGAAGTGGGGTGGGGCGGGGCGACGGCGGAGGGAATGGCATGGGGAAAATCATGTTTGCTTATGTGCGGTTGTTTTCGCCCATCCTTAAAAAGCAACAAACCAACCGCCGAGGCAACGCAAAGTAAGAATAGTCCCGCTCAAGTGACCTAAATGCCCCTTGGAGAGATGAGACGTGTAAGTCCGGCAGTCGCCATGGGCGTGAACCAAACCATTAAAGGAGGGAGTAATGTGACCACACAAAGGAACCGTATTTAGACAAGGCACTGAAGGGACCCAATGAAAGGTGAGGGGCGTGCAAGGGGTGGGATCAATCCCATAACGCAGATACAGCATACCTTACAGAGCAGCACATGTGCGCTGCCAGGCTCGACCTAAAAATGCATTTACAAAGCCAATAGATCTCACATAAGTGAAACTTATTGACTTTACAAGTGCTTGTGCGCTCTCCAGTATTGGCTGCTTAATTATACATGTTGCCCTCAACTGTAAAACATTTCGCACTGTTACCTGGCTTGTACTGTTATTGAGGACTTTATGCATACTCTAAATGTTCAGTGTGGTAAGTAATGTCATCATTGCCTCAGTGTTCTATCAAACGTCTACCTGTCAGAAGTCGCACAGTATTTTTAGAATGTGTCATGTACTTTAATTTGTCTTGCATGAATTCAAAAACAATGTTTAATCTGCTGAGTATTACAACATACACAGTATTTCACTGGTTATTTGTAGGGTTGTGAGAAAGTCACATAATTTGCTTTTGTGTAAATAAGATAGATTTGGGGAAAATGTGAAATTATGCAACAAACACATCCAAAATGTAGCCATATATTTTAGCTCAAAATGCGTCCTCACATACTTTTTTGATGCAAGGAGGCATTTTGCACAAAAAAACACAATTTCTGCGAACAACAGTTGCTCACGTTCTGGTTGTACGTGTTGTTCTATGCTCTTCGTAACTGGAAATTGCCAAAATCACACTAGCGTACTTTAAATTTCCCCTAGGTCCTTTAAATTTCACCCAGGCCTAGTTATTTGGGCTCATTTTGTTTGTGTGTGCACCATCGCTGGATGCACTATAACTTTATGCTGACATCTCCAATCATTTACCATAAGCATGTTAACGAAGGTCTGCTGAGTATGGCTCTGAAGGACGTGTGTTAATTCTTTGACTGCATTTTGTATGGACACACAGACACACACACGCACACACGCACACCCGCACACACCCGATCTTCAATGCTAATTTTTTTTCAAACTGATTTAAGCACTTTGGTATCTTTTTCTTCAACAACATAGTGCACTTTGTCATATGAGAACTTTTCAAAAAGAACTTAAATTCTTCAGGACTGTGGCAACTTCCTCAGGCGCAAAGTCGGTCACTTCATCATACTTGAGTTTCATTTCCCTCTAATGATTGACTAATTAATTATACTGCTGGGAAAATGTCAAAACTTCAGATCTGTAGCACTGGCAGTGCTTTCTATATATATAATGTACTGTTTGCTTGTTATTGAATTTTTTATTTTTATCACAACTACTGATTTGATAAAACAACCATCTGTCACTGTTGGGAAATGACGTATGAACACAAAGGTTTTTTTAAATGGACAGAACAATTTATTTTGCGGACACCTCAAAATTATTTTTGGAAAATGATCTCAGTAATTACATTCAAGCATTTGTTTTTCATTTCAAAGGTGATTATTTTGCATGGATTGAATATAACATGGTGCCAGGCGTTAACAAGCACATTTCCACAACATGTTCTGATAGTATGGCTTTGATTATCTGTGGAATTGTATGTCTGTGTTGTGCATTAGTTTGTTCAAGTGGTCATTCCACAAATGTCTTTGTCCATTTTCAAATAGTGAATACTAAATGTGAACTCTATTCCTGTTGTAGTTAAACAATTAAAACCTTATCACTTACCTAAATGCTTTTTTATTTACCTTTCATGCTCATTTCACTCACTTTGTGTTGATTCTTTTCTCTCTTAGACTGAGAACACTTCCGGTTTCTCTGGGAGTATTACTCAGGTCGGAAGTCCAGTTGGAAGTGCAATGAATCTTATTCCTGAAGATGGTCTCCCTCCAATTCTCATCTCTACCGGAGTCAAAGGAGGTGAGTGAGGCGTTTTGCAGAATAATAATCACTGAAGAGCTCTCATGTTTATCTTCATTTGATAATGTCAAAGGGAAGTTGATAGGGGCATCATAGAAGGCTCACAGTTGTAGGTGTCCTGTCCCAAAATGTGTATCATTTGCCATTATTTTCAGCTGATGAATTAAATTAAACTGTTAGATTGCAATTTAAAAATACTATGTTCGAGGCATGTCAGCTATAGATCACATGCTTTGCATACTCCTGCCATCTAGTGTTGGGTCTGGATGTTTGCAAGTTGTTTTTGTTTGAAGAAGTCTTTCCAGTCATGAGGTAGGTGACTCCTCTTTTCAGTCATAGTGCACATGGACATGGACTCCATTGTGAGATTGTTTTTTCCCGCCATCGGGATCGGACGGGTATTGCTGCGCTCCTCTTTGGAATCAATCCTCGGGTTCCCCCTCGGTGCGAACTTCTCTGTATTGTTTTCGAATGCGCTTTCTCTTTACACGGTTTGATTCGAATTTCAAGACTTCAACAGATCTGCGGGCGGCCTTCCGACCCATCGGCGTCTGTTCGGCTCCTCGTCGATGGAACGGACTCCATTTAAATTCTGTCCCCTATCCGCGTACGTACTCTCATATGATGTGTAATTTGTGCTTGTCCCCGAGCACGAAGAGCAAGACTGCCTTGTGTGCCGATCCTTCAGAACAAAGAAAACTCTCTGTGATCGTCTGGCTCAATGTCGAGAGATGCAGCGGTTGGATGTCACACTGGACCTCTTCGGTGAAGATTCCGAACAGAAAGAGGTATCAACAGCAGAGGAAGAGCTGGCTTCCGCTGCTTCTGACTCCGGATCAGAATTACAGATCCACCTCTAAGACGATGTGCCGCAGGGACACGGGGACGTGAGTACCGAAGACACCTTCTCCCCCTCTTACCGTCCCTAAAAAAATCTAAGGCTTCTGCACCACCTCCGCCTCAAGGCCAAGGTCGACACCGAGAAGAGGTTTCTTATGCTCCGCCTCATGGCTTTGGACCCGAAACACTCTGAAAATCCTTCCGGCTCGGGACCGAGTCGGCCAAAGCCTACTTCCGAGCCGAAACCTTCGAGCCCTAAATTCAAGATGGGTTCGGACCCAAAACCTTCGACACTGAAACCCAAGAAACAACCGTCAGAGTCGAAACCCTCAGCACCAAAAGGACATTCCGGCTCGGCTCTGAAAGCTTTGGTGCCGAAGGGCAAAGACTTGCCTACAACACAACCGAAACCAAACATATACAATCTACCTCCTAAATTGGATTTGAAACAGAAAAAACTGTATATTCACCCTGACACAGGGCATATCCATGCTAAACCACCATCTAAGCACAAGCTTTCTGATGACAGCCCATGCAAAATTCCTTTGAAGAAAAGAAATGTTGGGACTTGTTCTTTCCATCTCCATCATCTCCATCTCCACCACAGTCTGATCCATTACATATTACTTATAGTCAGTCTCCTCCACCTCAGTTTGATGCAGGTGACACTGACGATGATGATGCACAATTACCAGATGGACGGACTACACAACTGATCCTCCACAGGATACAGACCCAGATCTTTATCCTGCCAGGGCATCCCCACCTGATGACATTCTTTCATACCAACAGCTTACTGCTAGAGCAGCAGAATGCCATGTGGTGGAGCTACATAAAGAGTCTTTAGAGGATGATTTTCTCTTTGACACTCTAGGGTCACATAAGTCCAGTCATACACTGCCTATGCTCAAGGGTGAGTTAAGTGGTACAAAAAGGGGTGGTGATGGACGGAGCATCTGAACCAATCAAACACTCACACCCAGTCAACAGATCTGGGTTTAATCCATCACCGTTCTTTAGCCCACTCTGCCACCCCAGTTCAGACATGGCCATATGCAAACTGCAAGGGTGAGTTAAGGCATACAGACAATATTTTTAAAGATCCTGCCCTTGCCAAAATCCTTCCTCCTAGAGTAGATAAAAAATATAAATCTTCCCCCATAGATCCTATTTTTATCAAGGGTCAGTTATCACTTGACTCTTTAGTGGCATCAAATGCTAGAAAGAGAGCTCACTCTCAAGCTTCTGGTGATGCCCCTCCCCCAGATAAAGAATTGAAGCTTATCGATGCTTCGGGCAAGCAACTAATCAATGTTGTATTGCTAATACAGAGGGCTTACCAGCAAGATACGATGGAGCCCACTGGGACGAAATGGAACAATTACTTCAGCATAAGGCAAAGGCTCAGGATTTAATCCAAGAAGGCAAACTAATTTCTAATGCCTCTATCAGATGCGCTCTAGATGCAGCGGACACAGCAGCTAGAGAGGTAAATGCTAGCATCCTACTACTACGACATGCATGGTTATGGATATCAGGATTCAAACCTGAAGTCTAGCAATCCATCATGAATATACCTTTTGATAAAAAACATATTTTTGGCTCTAAAGTCGATATAGCGCTCGAAAAATTTAAAAAAGACACCGATACAGCAAAATCGATGGGAGCGCTTCAATCTCCCTCAAATAGAGGTTCCGTTTGGAGCTCTTTTTATAGGGGAGGGTCCAATTCCACAGGCACTGACCAGAACACTTCCTCGTACAAAGACAATTCCCAATCATCTTTTACAAGAGGATTTTTCAGAGGTGGTTATAGGGGAAATGGTCCTAGGGGCAGAGGTAAAAACACTAAACCTCGCACTTCCCCTTCCTCAAGTAAACAGTGACTTCCCAAGACTTTTTCCCCATTTGGAAATCAATAACAACTGACAAATGGGTGCTTGGAATTATCCAACATGGTTATTGCCTGGAGCTTATCAACAATCCTTCAAACAGTCCTCAATCTCACAAAATGTCATCAGACCACCAGCACTTGCTTCAACAAGAAGTGCAATCTTTATTACTCAATGGAGATATAGAACCAGTTCCACTTCAGTACCAAAGGTCAGGGGTATTTCCTTTTACTTTCTGATTCCTGAAAAGGTCGGCTCCTTGAGAACTATTCTAGATCTCAAAGAGTTAAACAAATACATATTGTCAGAGCACTTTCACGTGATAATTCTTCAACAAGTAGCAGCAGGGCGACTTTGTCTACTCTATCTCTAAAAGACGCCCGCTTACATATTCCAATTCATCCCGCTCATCGCAAATACCTCAGATTTGTGATAGCAGGCAAATATTACCAGTGGAAGGTACTTCCATTTGGCACCTCCACATCACCTAGAGTGTTCACCAAATGTCTCGCAGTAGTAGCCGCTCATCTCAGAAGAAAATGTATACATGTCTTTCCTTACCTGGATGACTGGCTTATCAAAGCGGGCACCTACCAAAACTGTATACTAGACACTCCGACAACAGTACACCTACTTCATCAGTTGGGTTTCACAATAAATGTTCAAAAATCGCACGTGTCCAGCACAAGTGCAATATTAACTGGGAGCTTCCCTCAACACTCTCAAAGCTCTAGCCACTCCCAATGTAGCCAGGATTCACAATATTCAGGCCACAATATTACAATTTCCACCCAATCAATCAATACTAGCCAGAATCTTCGTGCAACTGCTGGGGATGATTGCATCCTGTATTGCATTCGTACCTCATGCAAGGCATCACATGCGTCTTCTGCAAGAATGTCTACCACGTCAGTGGAATCAATCACAGGGTCTTTTAACTGATCTAGTGTTGGTAGACAGCTGCACCCATCGCTTTCTGAAGTGGTGAAACCTTCAAAACTTAGCTAAAGGGCAGCCTTTTTATAGACCCAATTCCGCAGACTATACTGACAGCAGACACATCGTTAACAGGTTGGGGTGCCCATCTTCAACATTACACAGTACAGGAGCTGTGGTCGGACAATCGTAAATGTCTCCACATCAACTACCTGGAACTTCTAGCAGTGTTCCTAGCACTCAAAGCTTTTCTCACCCAACTTGTAGGCAAGACTGTCTTAGTTTGCACGGACAACATGACAGCAATATACTATCTGCAGAAACAGGGAGGGACACACTTTCTCCAGCTGTCGCGCCTTGAACAAAGCATTTGGAATTTGGCGATTCACCACAAAATCGATCTCCTAGCAGAACACCTTCCAGGAGTAGACACTCCAATTGCATACCTGCTCAGCAGACACAGGCAGCAAGTACACAAGTGGGAACTTCATCCCCAAGTCCTTCTTCCCTATTTTCAACAAGCATTTACAATGCAACGGTCTCGCCTTTGCAAAAGTTAGCGCTGTTGGCATTGTAAATGACAAATGTTTTATTTATGTGTTGGTTTTGGAAACAGATAAATTAATGGCATTGTCATGAGCAGTAGAGAGTGAGTAGTAGAGAGTGAGTAGTAGAAAGAGTAGTAGAGAGTAATAGTGAGTAGTAGAGAGAGTAGTAGTGAGTAGTAGAGAGTGAGTAGAGAGTAGTAAGTGAGTAGTAGAGTGCGTAGTAGAGAGTAGTGAGTGTGTAGTAGAGAGTAGTGAGTGTGTAGTAGACTAGTGAGTGTGTAGTAGAGAGTGTGTAGTAGAGAGTGTGTAGTAGAGAGTGTGTAGTAGAGAGTGTGTAGTAGAGAGTGTGTAGTAGAGAGTGTGTAGTAGAGAGTGTGTAGTAGAGAGTGTGTAGTAGAGAGTGTGTAGTAGAGAGTGTGTAGTAGAGAGTGAGCAGTAGAGACTAGTGAGTGTGTAGTAGAGTGGTGAGTGTGTAGTAGAGTGGTCAGTGTGTAGTAGAGTGTGTAGTAGAGTGTGTAGGAGAATGTGTAGTAGGGAGTGTAGTAGAGTGTGTAGTAGAGAGTGTGTAGTAGAGAGTAGTGAGTGTGTAGTAGAGAGTGTGTAATACAGAATGTGAAGTAGAGAGATTGAAGTAGAGAGATTGAAGTAGAGAGATTGAAGTAGAGAGATTGAGGTAGAGAGATTGAATTAGAGAGATTGAGGTAGAGAGATTGAAGTAGAGAGTGTGGAGTAGAGAGTGTGGAGTAGAGAGTGGAGAGTCTGTAGTAGAGTGTAGTAGAAAGTAGTGAGTGTGTAGTAGAGTAGTAGAGAATGTGTAGTAGAGTAGTAGAGAGTAGTAGAGGGTGTGTAGTAGAGTGTGTAGTAGAGCGTGTGTGTAGCAGAGTGTGTAGTAGAGTGTAGTAGAGTGTGTAGTGTAGAGTGTGTAGTGTAGAGTGTGTAGTGTAGAGTGTGTAGTGTAGAGTGTGTAGTGTAGAGTGTGTAGTGTAGAGTGTGTAGTGTAGAGTGTGTAGTAGAGAGTGTGTAGTAGAGAGTGTGTAGTAGAGAGTGTGTAGTAGAGAGTGTGTAATGTAGAGTGTGTAATGTAGAGTGTGTAATGTAGAGTGTGTAATGTAGAGTGTGTAATGTAGAGTGTGTAATGTAGAGTGTGTAGTAGAGTGTGTAGTAGAGTGTGTAGTAGAGTGTGTAGTAGAGTGTGTAGTAGAGTGTGTAGTAGAGTGTGTAGTAGAGTGTGTAGTAGAGTGTGTAGTAGAGTGTGTAGTAGAGTGTGTAGTAGAGTGTGTAGTAAGTAGTGACTGTAGTAGATAGTGTGTAGTAGAGAGTGTCTAGTATAGAGTGTGTCGAAGAGAGTAGTGGCTGTAGTAGTGAGTGTGTAGTGAGTGTGTAGTAGAGTGTGTAGTAGAGAGTAGTGACTGTAGTAGAGAGTGTGTAGTAGTGTGTAGTAGAGAGTAGTGACTGTAGTAGAGTGTGTAGTACAGTGTGTAGTAGAGAGTTGTGACTGTAGTAGATAGTGTGTAGTAGAGAGTGTCTAGTATAGAGTGTGTCGAAGAGAGTAGTGGCTGTAGTAGTGAGTGTGTAGTGAGTGTGTAGTAGAGAGTAGTGACTGTAGTAGAGAGTGGGTAGTAGTGTGTAGTAGAGAGTAGTGACTGTAGTAGAGTGTGTAGTACAGTGTGTAGTAGAGAGTAGCGACTGTAGTAGAGAGTGTGTAGTAGAGTGTGTAGTAGAGAGTGTGTAGTAGAGTGTGTAGTAGAGAGTAGAGTGCGTAGCAGAGAGTAGTGACTGTAGTAGAGAGTGTGTAGTAGAGTGTGTAGTAGAGAGTGTGTAGTAGAGTGTAGTAGAGAGTAGAGTGCGTAGCAGAGAGTAGTGACTGTAGTAGAGAGTGTGTAGCAGAATGTGTAGTAGAGAGTAGTGACTGTAGTAGGGAGTGTGTAGTAGAGAGTAGTGACTGTAGTAGAGAGTGTGTAGTAGAGAGTGTGTAGTAGAGAGTAGTGTCTGTAGTAGAGAGTGTGTAGTAGGGAGTGTGTAGTAGAGAGTAGTGACTGTAGTAGAGAGTGTGTAGTAGAGAGTGTGTAGTAGAGAGTAGTGACTGTAGTAGAGAGTGTGTAGTAGGGAGTGTGTAGTAGAGAGTAGTGACTGTAGTAGAGAGTGTGTAGTAGGGAGTGTGTAATGTAGAGTGTGTAATGTAGAGTGTATAATGTAGAGTGTGTAGTAGAGAGTGTAATAGAGAGTAGTGACTGTAGTAGATAGTGTGTAGTAGAGAGTGTGTACAAGAGAGTAGTGGCTGTAGTAGTGAGTGTGTAGAGAGTGTGTAGTAGAGTGTGTAGTAGAGAGTAGTGACTGTAGTAGAGAGTGTGTAGTAGTGTGTAGTAGAGAGTAGTGACTGTAGTAGAGTGTGTAGTAGAGAGTGTGTAGTACAGTGTGTAGTAGAGAGTAGTGACTTTAGTAGAGAGTGTGTAGTAGAGTGTGTAGTAGAGAGTGTGTAGTAGAGTGTGTAGTAGAGAGTAGAGTGCGTAGCAGAGAGTAGTGACTGTAGTAGAGAGTGTGTAGCAGAATGTGTAGTAGAGAGTAGTGACTGTAGTAGGGAGTGTGTAGTAGAGAGTAGTGACTGTAGTAGAGAGTGTGTAGTAGGGAGTGTGTAATGTAGAGTGTGTAATGTAGAGTGTGTAATGTAGAGTGTGTAGTAGAGAGTGTAATAGAGAGTAGTGACTGTAGTAGATAGTGTGTAGTAGAGAGTGTGTACAAGAGAGTAGTGGCTGTAGTAGTGAGTGTGTAGAGAGTGTGCAGTAGAGTGTGTAGTAGAGAGTAGTGACTGTAGTAGAGAGTGTGTAGTAGTGTGTAGTAGAGAGTAGTGACTGTAGTAGAGTGTGTAGTAGAGAGTGTGTAGTACAGTGTGTAGTAGAGAGTAGTGACTTTAGTAGAGAGTGTGTAGTAGAGTGTGTAGTAGAGAGTGTGTAGTAGAGTGTGTAGTAGAGAGTAGAGTGCGTAGCAGAGAGTAGTGACTGTAGTAGAGAGTGTGTAGCAGAATGTGTAGTAGAGAGTAGTGACTGTAGTAGGGAGTGTGTAGTAGAGAGTAGTGACTGTAGTAGAGAGTGTGTAGTAGAGAGTAGTGACTGTAGTAGAGAGTGTGTAGTAGAGAGTGTGCAGTGATTTGAGTTTTACATCAAATTAAAAACGGGAACGGAACAAACTCATCCTATACATTATTGTGGTAGGTGCCCACGCATATAGGGTTAAATGATGCGTTAGATGCCACAGGTCCCACCAACACGCTTCCTTTATGATAGGAGAATGCCCAACATCGCGGAGATTTGCTCTCTGCTCTTCCCGGATATTTGTATTTTCAAATATATAATGTTATCCTGCTAAACGAAGACGATGCTCAAACTATAAAAGAAGAGGGTTTCACAGATATGTTAGTCCTTCCGGGCAAACGAAATGACCCAAAGAAAGATCAAGTGACAGTTTAGAGCTCCAAGTGAGTCTTAATAAAATCAGTGTCTGGAACGCATAGCATCAAAAAACGAGCGGGGCATCAAACTGCAGTGTCATTCAATCAAAGCTTCAAGGCTTCTGAGCGCTAGCCGAGAATTATTTTTTGTGAAGCACTAATCACTGTGGAAGGTGCCCCTGCTATCCCAGATGTGAGAAGTCAGTCTGATATGAAAATAAGCAGTATTTGGAATGAATGTATTTGGCAGGGGGAAGGTGGGGCGGCGCAAGACCGTACTGACGAGTGAACAGGAGCCATTTTGTACCGAGTGATTCTGCCTGTGTGCATGTAGACAAACCAGGCAGCAGCATGAGCATGTGATTCGGTAAAATAACAAGCATTTACAATGCAATGGTTTTGCCTTTGTTAAAGTTAGAGCTATTGGCATTGCTCTTGACACTCTGAAGCTCCACTCTGCATTCTGAAGCTCCACTCTGCACTCTGAAGCTCCACTCTGCACTCTGAAGCTCCACTCTGCACTCTGAAGCTCCACTCTGCACTCTGAAGCTCCACTCTGCACTCTGAAGCTCCACTCTCCACTCTGAAGCTCCACTCTGAAGCTCCACTCTGAAGCTCCACTCTGAAGCTCCACTCTGAAGCTCCACTCTGAAGCTCCACTCTGAAGCTCCACTCTGAAGCTCCACTCTGAAGCTCCACTCTGAAGCTCCACTCTGAAGCTCCACTCTGAAGCTGCACTCTGAAGCTCCACTCTGCACTCTGAAGCTCCACTCTGAAGCTGCACTCTGAAGCTCCACTCTGCACTCTGAAGCTCCACTCTGAATCTGAACTCTGAAGCTCCACTCTGAATCTGCACTCTGAATCTCCACTCTGCACTCTGAATCTCCACTCTGCACTCTGAATCTCCACTCTGCACTCTGAAGCTCCACTCTGCACTCTGAAGCTCCACTCTGAATCTCCACTCTGCAGCTCCACTCTGAATCTCCACTCTGCACTCTGAAGCTCCACTCTGAATCTCCACTCTGCACTCTGAAGCTCCACTCTGCACTCTGAAGCTCCACTCTGCACTCTGAAGCTCCACTCTGCACTCTGAAGCTCCACTCTGCACTCTGAATCTCAACTCTGAAGCTCCACTCTCCACTCTGAATCTCCACTCTGAAGCTCCACTCTCCACTCTGAATCTCCACTCTGAAACTCCACTCTCCACTCTGAATCTCCACTCTGAATCTCCACTCTCCACTCTGAAGCTCCACTCTGAAGCTCCACTCTGAAGCTCCACTCCACTCTGAAGCTCCACTCTGAAGCTCCACTCTGAAGCTCCACTCTGAAGCTCCACTCCACTCTGAAGCTCCACTCCGAATCTGCACTCTGAATCTGCACTCTGCACTCCGAAGCTCCACTCTGAAGCTCCACTCTGAAGCTCCACTCTGAAGCTCCACTCTGAAGCTCCACTCTGCACTCTGAAGCTCCACTCTGAAGCTCCACTCTGCACTCTGAAGCTCCACTCTGAAGCTCCACTCTGCACTCTGAAGCTCCACTCTGAAGCTCCACTCTGAAGCTCCACTCTGAAGCTCCACTCTGAAGCTCCACTCTGAAGCTCCACTCTGAAGCTCCACTCTGAAGCTCCACTCTGAAGCTCCACTCTGAAGCTGCACTCTGAAGCTCCACTCTGAAGCTCCACTCTGAAGCTCCACTCTGAAGCTCCACTCTGAAGCTCCACTCTGAAGCTCCACTCTGAAGCTCCACTCTGAAGCTCCACTCTGAAGCTCCACTCTGAAGCTCCACTCTGAAGCTCCACTCTGAAGCTCCACTCTGAAGCTCCACTCTGCACTCTGAAGCTCCACTCTGAAGCTCCACTCTGCACTCTGAAGCTCCACTCTGAAGCTCCACTCTGAAGCTCCACTCTGCACTCTGAAGCTCCACTCTGAAGCTCCACTCTGCACTCTGAAGCTCCACTCTGAAGCTCCACTCTGCACTCTGAAGCTCCACTCTGAAGCTCCACTCTGCACTCTGAAGCTCCACTCTGAAGCTCAGCTCCACTCCGAAGCTCCACTCTGAATCTGCACTCTGAATCTGCACTCTGAATCTCCACTCTGAATCTCCACTCTGAAGCTCCACTCTGAAGCTCCACTCTGAAGCTCCACTCTGAAGCTCCACTCTGAAGCTCCACTCTGAAGCTCCACTCTGAAGCTCCACTCTGAAGCTCCACTCTGAAGCTCCACTCTGAAGCTCCACTCTGAAGCTCCACTCTCCACTCTGAATCTCCACTCTGAATCTCCACTCTCCACTCTGAAGCTCCACTCTGAAGCTCCACTCTGAAGCTCCACTCTGAAGCTCCACTCTGAAGCTCCACTCTGAAGCTCCACTCTGAAGCTCCACTCTGAAGCTCCACTCTGAAGCTCCACTCCACTCTGAAGCTCCACTCTGAAGCTCCACTCTGAAGCTCCACTCTGAAGCTCCACTCTGCACTCTGAAGCTCCACTCTGAAGCTCCACTCTGAAGCTCCACTCTGAAGCTCCACTCTGAAGCTCCACTCTGAAGCTCCACTCTGAAGCTCCACTCTGAAGCTCCACTCTGAAGCTCCACTTTGCACTCTGAAGCTCCACTCTGAAGCTCCACTCTGAAGCTCCACTCTGAAGCTCCACTCTGAAGCTCCACTCTGAAGCTCCACTCTGAAGCTCCACTCTGAAGCTCCACTCTGAATCTGCACTCTGCACTCCGAAGCTCCACTCCGAAGCTCCACTCTGAAGCTCCACTCTGAAGCTCCACTCTGAAGCTCCACTCTGAAGCTCCACTCTGAAGCTCCACTCTGAAGCTCCACTCTGAAGCTCCACTCTGAAGCTCCACTCTGAAGCTCCACTCTGCACTCTGAAGCTCCACTCTGCACTCTGAAGCTCCACTCTGAAGCTCCACTCTGCACTCTGAAGCTCCACTCTGAAGCTCCACTCTGCACTCTGAAGCTCCACTCTGAAGCTCCACTCCGAAGCTCCACTCCGAAGCTCCACTCTGAAGCTCCACTCTGAAGCTCCACTCTGAAGCTCCACTCTGAAGCTCCACTCTGAAGCTCCACTCTGAAGCTCCACTCTGAAGCTCCACTCTGCACTCTGAAGCTCCACTCTGAAGCTCCACTCTGAAGCTCCACTCTGAAGCTCCACTCTGAAGCTCCACTCTGAAGCTCCACTCTGAAGCTCCACTCTGAAGCTCCACTCTGCACTCTGAAGCTCCACTCTGAAGCTCCACTCTGAAGCTCCACTCTGAAGCTCCACTCTGAAGCTCCACTCTGAAGCTCCACTCTGAAGCTCCACTCTGAAGCTCCACTCTGAAGCTCCACTCTGAAGCTCCACTCTGAAGCTCCACTCTGAAGCTCCACTCTGCACTCTGAAGCTCCACTCTGAAGCTCCACTCTGAAGCTCCACTCTGAAGCTCCACTCTGAAGCTCCACTTTGCACTCTGAAGCTCCACTCTGAAGCTCCACTCTGAAGCTCCACTCTGAAGCTCCACTCTGAAGCTCCACTCTGAAGCTCCACTCTGAAGCTCCACTCTGAAGCTCCACTCTGAAGCTCCACTCTGAAGCTCCACTCTGAAGCTCCACTCTGAAGCTCCACTCTGAAGCTCCACTCTGCACTCTGAAGCTCCACTCTGCACTCTGAAGCTCCACTCTGCACTCTGAAGCTCCACTCTGCACTCTGAAGCTCCACTCTGAAGCTCCACTCTGAAGCTCCACTCTGAAGCTCCACTCTGAAGCTCCACTCTGAAGCTCCACTCTGAAGCTCCACTCTGAAGCTCCACTCTGAAGCTCCACTCTGAAGCTCCACTCTGAAGCTCCACTCGGAAGCTCCACTCGGAAGCTCCACTCGGAAGCTCCACTCGGAAGCTCCACTCGGAAGCTCCACTCGGAAGCTCCACTCGGAAGCTCCACTCGGAAGCTCCACTCTGAAGCTCCACTCTGAAGCTCCACTCTGAAGCTCCACTCTGAAGCTCCACTCTGAAGCTCCACTCTGAAGCTCCACTCGGAAGCTCCACTCGGAAGGGGCAAAGATCGGAGCATCACGGAACTAAAACAAATATAAACAAGGCAGTGAGTGCAGCACCGCCTTAGCAGTGGGATAGCAGCCTTGATAACATCGGAGCAGCCCCTGCGCCCGGCCTCAAAACAATAAAGGCAACTCTAGAATGCAGATTTACCTGTATCCCGCAAGTGATGTACGCAGATGGGAAAGAAACAAATAGCAACCTTGGAGAGCTGGCGGGGCAGGCAAACACAGCATCGGGAGACGCAATATAAATAAAATAACAGCTAGTATCAAATTATACAAAAGCCCAACGTAACGAATTGCTCAAAAAAGTCAAACATCATGTGTACATGAAGACGCAATATAAATTAAAAAAAAAAACAGCCACCAACAGATTAAAGAAAAGCCCCTCCATAGCGGATCGGTAAATAAACTCCAAACGCATCTGTTTATGCAGCATCACACAACCCACATGCCCGTAATATTAAACAAACAAGTGATAGCCGCAAACCTTATCATTTAAATTAGTTAAAAAGCCGTTGTCCGAGCACCCGTGAATTGCCTGAGAGCTGGGGTACAAGCCTTCGCCAATGCAGAACGGGCACAGAGAGGCAGCCTGCTGTGGCGGAGCGCAAAATGATGCCCCCCCTGCAGAATGCGAAGAGGCCCCGAGGCTCTTGAGTATAAAGCATGCCTCGCAGATATGTAATGAGCTTGGGCTGAATAGGATCCCCCCGAAAGGCTGCAGGGTTTCTGCATGTTAGCCCCTAAAGAGCGGTAACATTATTAAAGCCGGTTTATGAGGTAATGGACAAAGTAAATGACTTCAACTAAAAAGGGTGTAAAAAAGGGCCGTGTCTTGATTTCGAGTGCTCGATCGGTTTATGAATTATGTGATGACTCGGTTCAGATATGGGGTCCAGGATCAGTACATATCCAAACGCCTTACGCTATCGGCTTGGATAGAAAGTATTGTAACCAAACTCGAGGGGACTTCAGAAGTACAGTGCCATAAAATTCAGCCATCAATGTTTAAAACTAAATAAAAAGGTAGCGTCCCAAAAAAATAAATAAATAAATACCGCCTTCGGGTAAAGTCCGCGCTATATAAAAATGCATAAATAACTAACTAAATACATACCGCAAATCACTGCCGTCACTCTGCCGGCCTGCGACCAGGAAGTCAGGCAGGCCGGCGCGTCAACAGGAAACAGGAAGTAGGAGGGCGGGAGCCTACCCCGCCTCCCACGGAAGAGCCGCGATTGGACGGAGCCGCCGTGTTTGGAGCACCGGAGCAGGCAGGAGCCTACCCTGCGCCCCGGTGCAGAAGGAGGTAAGAAGAGTCCTGCTGCCGGGCCCTGCAGCTGAGGAGAGCCGCCGCACGAAGGAAGCCGGTGAGTGCGTTGCTGAGCGGGGAAGGGGGAGGCGGGGGGCGCGGGGAAGGGGGAGGCGGGGGGCGCGGGGAAGGGGGAGGCGGGGGTGCGCGGGGAAGGGGGAGGCGGGGGGCGCGGGGAAGGGGGGGGGCGCGGGTAAAGCATGTGCGGGCGGGCGGCCTTTGTATGTATGTGTGCGTGCGTGTGACTGTGGGGGAGGGGGGTGTGTGTGTGTGAGCGAGTGTCTGTGTGCCTGTATGTGTGTGCCTGCGTGTGCATGCGCTCGCCTGTGTGTGCGTGCGTGCGTGCATGCAGAGGGGTGGGGGCTGCCTGCCTGCGTCTGTAAAAGCAAGGGCTGTGAGTTACTCTGCGCATGCGCGGGGGCAAGCCTGTTCATTCCAAGCCAGCCTCAGCCAGCCTCGGGAAAAACGAAAGTAATAAAAAAGCGAAACTGACACTGCCACTGCAGACAATGCTGCGCGCTCCCGAGGTGAAATCCGGCACTGAAAACGCTCGTAACACTTTGGTGTCCACTCTCCTAAAAACGGATCACATTAGTTGTCGAGCTGACAGCATTCATGCTTCGCATGAATGCTAACGTCAGCTCGACCTAAAAATGGGGATTTCCACAGATAGATTTGTTTGCCACAGTACACAACGCAAAATGCCAAACTTCGCATCCAGGTTCCCACACCGAGCATCCAAAGGGAATGCTCTATGGATGAATCGAAATTTGCCTAGCTTAGTTACGGTAAGTTTCAATTCTAATAAGAACACAGAGGCGAAGATTATGCTTATTCTCTCTTCGCTTTATTCTACCACATAACTCCACCGCAGCCTATTAAAACATCAATAATCTTTATCCCCATCAGGGAAAAAAAACATTGAAATGGGAGCATAAAGTTCAACAAGTGTGAGCCAGACTACAATGCTCATGAGCCTATATGGCAACACCGTCTTTTAGTCCTTCCTTAATGTCCATATGCCTTAGAAAGTCCTTCCAACCTAGTTGTCCCTTCTCTTTCTTCGCGCCTATGCATTCGAATCACTGGTCTTGTTTGGAACCATCATGTCCTAAAACAAACACCATGTAAAGTTTCTGGTAAAGGCTGAACATCAACCACCACAGAGTTTTCATAAAGGCAAGCAGTCGTATATCCATCATACAGGCATAAGGAAAAAGGTTTACTTCCCGCCATACTGGCGGGTTCGCACAACCGTGCGGTGGGGAGGATAATCCTCGCCTCCGTGTCCTTAATAGAATTGAAACTTACCATTACTAAGCTAGGCAAATTTCGATTCTATGTCAGGACCGGAGGCTCTAATTATGCTAGTTTAAAGCTTACTTACCACCAAATGCGCTATATCCGCCACTGGTTTGAAATAAACCGTTTGAAGGTGGAATCCGAAGACCAATCCGCGGCTCGCATCAAATCTTCCAAGCGAGCTCCTAGAGAAAACGCCTTTGAAGCCTTCGCACCCCTGGCTGAATGTGCACCAAACTGTTTTGTGTCTATACCCGCTTCTTGCATGACCCAGCGCACCCACCTAGCAATGGTGGGGGAAGAGACTACTTTGTGTGGTTTCCTTAAAGCAATAAGGAGTTGTCTTTCGCCCCGGGGCGTAACTCTGAGGTTAAGTCCTCGTTGGCCTTGAGGCACTGCACAACACATAGTTTGGGCATATCGGCAAAGACAGTATACACATTGTTCTAGAAGCAGACTTCGTGCGCCGTCCAATCGTAAAAGTCACCCCATCCAGGGAGAAAACTTGTGCAGAAATGTCTAGTGCTCGCACATCTGAAACCCTGCGACAAGTGACCAAACATAACAACATGGCCATTTTAGCCGATATCTCTTTCAAGGAAAGATATTTGTTAGGCTGCTAAGACAGAAACAAGTTGAGGACCACATTAACATCCCACAAGACAGAGTAACGCGGCTCAAGGGGTAATGACAGATGACTACCCCTCAAGAGTCGGCAAACAAAGGGATGCTCCCCCACTGGAGTACCATCAATAGGGGCGTGGCCCGCTGAGATAGCAGAACGCATAGCATTGATGGTTCGGTACGCTAGGTCGTCTGTCCCCAATTCTGCCAAAAAATTCAGAATGGGAACGACTCCTGTGACCACGGGATCCAGGTCCCGTCAAAGACACCAATGTAGCCACTTCGTCCAGGCGGACCGATACCGTTTTGAGGTGCTGCTAGCCCACGCCTTTGATAAGAGTTTCAGCCAGTTCCGAAAGGCCTGGGAACGACCAGCGTCACCTGAAAGGCGCCAAGCCATGAGGTGGAGAGAGCCCTGGGCGACCAGGTAATGCTGCTCTGTCCGGATTCCGAAGAATGTGAGGAAACGGAGTAGGATTGGAAAATCCCAAGAAAGTTTCAGAACAACTGGAAACCATACTTGGTACTTCCAAAGCGATGTCACCAGCACCACCTCCGCCTTCTGACGGCGGACCTGAGCTGCCAGCCGCACAATCTTGGAGAATGGAGGAAATGCGTAACTCCGTTCCTGACCCAATTCCTGCAGGAAAGCGTCTGTTGCATGCGCAAGAGGGTCCGGCCTCCAACTGAATAATCTCGGGAGCTGGTGGTCCAAGCGGGACACTAACAGATCCACCGAGAAAGGGCCCCAGAGGCTGGCCAACCACCGGAAGACCTGAGCATCCAGCTTCCACTGACTGAAGTCCCGCAAATGCCGGGAGGGCCAATCCGCGACTTGGTTGGCTTGGCCTGGCAAGTATTCTGCTGTCACCCAAATATGGTGCGCTAAGCAAAAACTCCAGAACCCCTTTGCCAGGTTCGCTAGGGCTTGGGAGCGAGAGCCTCCTAGGTGGTTGATGTAACGCACCGCGGAGACGTTGTCCATTTCCAGCAGGACGCATGAGCGAACTCTGTCCCTGGTCCAACACTGGACCGCAAACGATTCTGCCAAAAGCTCCAGACAATTGATATGGAGCTCTTGCTCGGTCTAACAACCAAGCGCCTCCAGTAGAAAAATCACTGCAGTGAGCTCCCCACCCAGACTTGCTGGCGTTGGACTCTGACGATGTCGGGTGCGGCCCCGTAAATGGTCCTGCCATTCCAGGCGTCCATGTGGGCAAGCCACCAGGACATCTCCTCTTTGACCTCGTCGGACAGAGGAACCAACTGATCGTATGAAAAACCCCTCCTGAGATAGTGTGCTTTGAGGCGCTGCAGTGCACGATAGTGCAGGGGCCCCGGAAAGATTGCCTGGATGGACAATGACAGCAGCCCTACCACACAGGCAACCTGACGGAGATGTGGGTTTTTGAGACAGTCTGACATAATAGATGCCGAATCTTGGCCATCTTCTGAGAGGGTAGACTCAAGGACGTGTGGACCGAGTCCACCATGAACCCCAGGAACACTATGCTTTGCGTCAGAGTGAGAACTGACTTGTCCCCATTGACGATGAACCCCAAACCCTGCAGCAGAGACAGTCTGTTGCACCTGACTCAACAGTGTCTGAGGACATTGCACCATGAGGAGGATGTCGTCCAAATAGACAATCATCCAAACACGCTGACTCCGAAGGAACTCCACTGCTGGGTGGAGGACCTTGGTAAAGCACCAAGGTGCTGAGGACAGTCCGAACGGAAGGGCGGAGAACTCGTAACACTTGTGTCTCCATTACATAAGACACCTACGCATGGCAGCTGGTCTAGGCTTGACTACTGGCTGGTCGATGGTGAATTGATGGACTGGGTTGATGAGGTGATGCCGCTGGCTCGTACATTATCAGATCATAATCCAGTGAGACTGTCCTTACGCTATCCGAAGAGGGGGCACCGCCCGTTCACGTGGAGACTGCGCTCCGAGGCACTCCTAGACCCTATTTACGAGAAGACCGTGCACGACGCCATAGTGCAGTACTTCGCACTGAATAAAGGCACAGTGGATCGGGCGGTGACTCTATGAGAGGCCTTTAAGGTCACCATAAGAGGAGTGTGCATGGGTACGGCAGAGGGCATACTGCGCGATATACGACACCAACTGCAGAGAGTCGAGGAGGAACTGCGCGTCCTGGAAAGTGAGTATGCGTGCCGGCCCGAGATGCCAAAATTAGCTTGAATACAAGAGTTGATCCAGGAATATGACTCCTTCGCCGAGTCGGAGATCAAATATTTATCTCGTAGACATACGGCTAGGTGGTATGGCGAAGCAGGCAGACCGGGTCGCACGCTGGCATTTAAGATCAAAGAGCGTCATGACCAGCAACACGTTGATAGGATAGTGGATGACACAGGGATTGAGCATTTTGCTCCGGAAGCTATTACCGAGCAGTTCCGTGTGTTCTATGCGGATTTATACAGCACGAGAGGTTCAGTGCCAGCGTAGGATTTCGATAAGTATCTGGAAGATATTGCGTGCGCCTGGCTGTCCGATGTGCAGCGTAAATATCTGCCTCCCTATAGACGAACAAGACATAAAAATGGCTATAGCGGCTCTGCCAAATGGTAAGGCACCGGGGCCGGACGGGCTCACAGTGGAATTTTACAAAGAATACGCGGACTTGTTAGCGCCACATCTGTTGGAAGTCTACGTGGAGGCGCATGAAGAGGGGATACTTCCCCCTTCGTTGAGGGAGGCATTAATAGTCACCCTGCTCAAGAAAGACAAGCCGCCAGATCGCTGTGAGTCGTACCGCCCATTGTCATTAATTAATACAGATGCCAAGATTCTGGCAAAGATCCTTGCCACTAAATTGCAACCGCAATTACATGGCCTGATATTGCCTGATCAGTCTGGATTTATTCCGGAACGTTCCACCTCACACAATCTGCGTACACTCTTTTCTATGTTTCATGTATTAGACCCTACTCTTGAAGCTGCGGCGGTGTTGCTGGACGCCGCAAAGGCGTTCGACTCAGTGGAATGGCGATATATGTACCGGGTGCTACGCCGTATGGGGTTCCCCCAATGTTTATACAGTGGATAGAGGTGTTCTATGCGACTCAGTCGGCGAGAGTACGAGTAGGCGGGATTACTTCTGAGCCGTTGAGTATCAAACGAGGAACCAGGCAGGGCTGCCCTCTCTCGACGTTGCTTTTTGCAATTATCCTGGAACCGTTGGCCTGTGTCATACGGCAGCGGCACAGGGAGTCCGCATTGAACTTTAACCACCGGCCGGTCGCAATATCACTGTATGTGGACGATATGGTCCTCTTTGTGCTAGAGCCTTCTAGATATCTGTCACGACTACTGCAGGAATATGTGAGATTTGGTCTCATCTCTGGTTTACAGATCAACTGGGAAAAGTCCTATATAATCCCGCTCACGGCCGGAACTGCACAGCCCGGACTGGAATTCCCCCTAATGTGGTCTGAGGACCCGGTCAAATATTTAGGAGTGTGGGTACACCGAGACCCCACGATGGTCAGGGAAAACTATGGCAGAGCATGCTCGAAGCTGGAGGCCCTGTTTGAGACCTGGATTTCGTTATCGCTGTCACTCGCGGACCGCATTGCTTTAATTAAAATGGTCGTATTACCCAGGTTTCTTTACTTATTCGTGAATGTGCTGATAGTGCTAACCATGGCATTCTTCAAAACTCTCAGCGGCCACCTGCTACGACTGGTCTGGGGTGGCAGGGCTGCGCGGGTGCAATGGTCGACCCTCACCAAGAGCTACGAGAGGGGGGGCTTTGCACCACCTGATTTTTACGCATACTACCTCAGTGCGCAGACTCAATACCTCTACTATTGGTACAGACCGCATGCATTCACGCCGCATGTCGCTGATGAGGAGGGGGACACCGCCCCAATCCCGCTACATAGCGTGGTTACCCACCACTCGCGTGGTACCCCGAAGTCAGAGATCAACACGGTAGACGCTACGATTTCGGCTTGGCAGAGGATTGGGAGGTTGGCGCAGAAATTGCCGCTGTACGCGCCGGCTATGTATCTCGAGCATCATGCACATCTCTCGGTTACTGGCGAGGCGCCATCAATGAGAGTGCTCAGGGAGGCGGGTATCTCACATATGCGCGATGTTTATCCAAGTGGCACCTTCGTTGAGCAGGAGGATCTGCAGCATATCACAAACCAGTCGCTCCTCTTCCGCTTTGCGATACATAGATTGAGGCATGCGGTCCGCGTACACTACCCCAATTTTCCAGCTGAGCCCCCGGGATTATTGTCTTTGCAGTCAGTTATTACTGTCCCCAGTAATAAAACGCTGATATCCAATCTGTATAAACTCATTAAAGATGAGACGGTAGATGCGGTGGATAAGAGCTGGACTAAATGGAATGATTGTCAGCCGGCGGCTATCTCCGAGGATAATTGGAAGCACATTTGCTTGTTAACGGGGACACTCTGTATGAATGCTTACCTTAAGATCATTCATTTTAAGTACATACATCAGATATACTACACTCCGGCGCGTCTGTTCCGGTATGGGCTGCGTGAGTCGGCGAGGTGTGATCGATGTGGACAAGACGATGCAGACTTCATGCACTTGGCCTGGCACTGTAAGAAGGTGGCAGACTTCTGGGCTTCGGTGGTTGATTGCTTGCATGTAATTCTTGTGGTAGATCTCCCTTGCACCCCTCTAGTATGTCTTTTGTGTTGTGTGCCGCATGTGAGAGGGGCGAGAGGCACTCAGGTGCGCCTGGCGCTGTTGCTGGCTTCCCGTAGGGTAGCGATCACGTGGGGGAAGGGGCGTAGGCCTGTGGTCAAGGCATGGCTGACCGATCTGGTGTACTGCCAAGATAATCTCATTGTTTATGCGGAGGAGCTGCCCACCAGGTCGAGACCGAGAGACATATGGGAACCACTGCGATTGTATCTGCTGAATAAACATGAGTGAATTATGTGTGGGAGCGGAGTGCCGGGGGGGGGAGGGCGAGGCGGGTGCTGTGTATGGTAGAAGGGATCCTTTATCGGGAGTGACAAGCAGCGGACAGGAATCAGGGACGCTTGGACTGCACGAGGCCTAAGACACACTATTCGCAGTAGCTGCGAGATTGTATTTGTGTTATCTCTCTGTTTATTTTGGAGTTTCTTTAGCGCTTCTTCTTCAGATCTTCTATTTTGGATTTTACTGTCCATTTGTCTTGACATGTCAGTGATTCCACTAAGATATACGATAGCGATGTAAGACTTAAATGGTGATAAATGTAGTTGTTTTGACAAGTATTGTCCATTTGTCTTGACATGTCAGTGATTCCACTAAGATATACGATAGCGATGTAAGACTTAAATGGTGATAAATGTAGTTGTTTTGACAAGTATTATACGACTATACGATGATCCCTTTGTGGAAGAAGATGTTTGTATTTGTTCTCTTTATTTTGTGTATCTTTTTTGAAAAATGAAAAAAACAAAAAAAAAAAACCCTGGTGTCTCCATTGGAACTGTAGGAAATGGCGATGTGGGCTATGGATCGGAATAACCAAGTACCCATCTTTGTGGTCTAACCTCGCCATCCAGTTGCCCGGTAGAAGAACATCCCGGAGGAGATGAATCCCCTCCATCTTGAAGTGCCGGTACACCAACCATCCATTGAATTCTTTCAGATTGATGACCGGACGTCGCTCCCCCCCCCCCCCCCCCACTTCCCCCCCTCCCCCCACCACCTCCCCACCCCCCCACCTCCTCCCCTCCCCCCCACCTCCTCCCCTCCCCCCCACCTCCTCCCCCCTCCCGTCGGTCTTCTCCACCAGGAAGATGATGCTCAAAAACCCATGGGGATGTAAAACCGACTGGCAGATTGCCCCTTTGCGTAGAAGCTCAGAAACTTCCTTGTTGACGAGGAGGGCGTCTGCCACCGAAAAGGAGATAGGACGAGGAAGCACCTCTTGACGGGGTGAATCGTAAAACTCGATGTGAAACCCCGAATGGTCTGCAATACCCAAGCATCGTTTGTGACGGCTTTCCAGGCCTCCTGAAAGGACGCTAGCCGACCTCCAATGCAGACTTGAGGAGAAATCATACTTACCGCCGGGCGCAGGTCCGCCTGTGTTGTTCTTGTACCCTCCGCGGCCACGGAATCTTTGTCCTCTGGTCGGGTAAAAGTTGGTAAAATTTACGGTAGTATTGTATTGACCCCGCCCGGAGCCTTGTCCCCTACCGGGATTGTGTTGTCCGCCACGGCCGGTCGCGCTGCTCCTGTTAAGACCGGCCCCATTGGAAAAACGGGATTAAAAAACCCTATTTATGTTGGACTGGGCCTTGTCCAGGCTCGTGAAATTGGCCACAAATGTTCCCAGTTCCTTCACAAAGGGGTCTCTGAAAATACCCCCATGCACCTCTGCTCCTGCCTCTGAGGACGCCAAGCCTCTTAACTTAGGATCCAATTTGATAAGGAGTGAGCGCCTCTGTTCAGTTGGTAGGGCACAGTTGGCGTTCCCCAAAAAGATAATTGCCCGCTGGACCCAATTCGAGAGAACCTCGGGAGATATGGTGGAGCCCAACACCTTCGCCACCACCGCCATATCTAAGATCTTGATCATAGGCCCTACTACGTCAAAGAGCTTATCCTGACAGGAGCGCCAGGAGCGGTCTATACCCTTACGAGGGTCTTTCATATATTTGGCCTGGAAGGTGGCCATATTGGAGTCAAGCTCCGGTGTGTAGGCCACCTTCCCTTCCAAGGTGGGGCGAGGACACTCCGTCCTTAAACAACCTCTAGCATCCTTCTCCAAGGGCTTGTGGAGGCGGCCCGCCACAAACTTAGCCACCTTGTCCCCAGGCTGCCGACCGCGGATGAACTGTCTCATCTGGGTCAAGCATTCCTGAGGAATCCCTGGGCAATGCGGCGTTAGAACTGGCCGGTCGCCAAGACCACGAAGACCCGGCATCATCATCATCCGAATCCTCTGGGGAACCCCCATCAAGAGATGGAGAGTCCGGGCCAACGGATTCCGCGGGGTTCGAGACCAGAGAAGGCACAGGTGGTGGAACGGACGTCTTTGCGAGAAATGCGATCTTGAGGCAGTCGAAAGCGTCCAAATCCACCCCCTGGGACCCTCCCGGTCCCTCCTCCAAGCGACCCTTTTTTGGTACTGAGGGACCCTCCCCTGGGGGCAAGGTAGGTACTGACCTGGGGGTCCAAGTGGGAATAAGCCAACTTGGCGCATTCCACTATGATGCGGTTCGACAGACGCTCTTCCATGGGTCCCACCACATCACTCACACATTTGAATATGGATTCATCTACTGCCTCAAAGAACTGGTCAACTAGAGATAAGTACTGGATATGTTCTTCATAAAATTCCTCGTTACTCATCTTCTCCTGTTTGCTACAAACACCAGTAGACTGTAAAAATAAGTTGTATCCCCAGCCAAGAAGCCTGACTCTCTAGGTAAAAGTACCCTCCCTCTCAGCAAAAGGAGGCCTGCTAACTGGGGAAAAAAGGGGGGTATCCCCTTTATCTGTTATGGGCAGCCTGGCAGGCTGCAAAGATCTTGAGACGGGGTTAAACCTCGTTTTTTTTAGGGTGCTCAAGCCTCCAGCGTGCGGGTCCTCAGGTAATCCTAACAGGACCTCAGCCGCCTCCCAGCGCACTCAAGGCTTGTGGAGCCTAAAGAAGCAAACTTGCCCGCAGGCGTTCACGCGGCAGCGCCGCAATACGGACCCCCCCCCCCCCCAGGAGGCGTTCAGGTGTGGCGGTAGGGGACAAAGGCTCTCCGGACAGTTGATCTTGCACCGCGTCTCCTCCTCTGAGGAGGCGCGCCGTGGAGACTAACGAGATGCGGGAGCTCCCCCTGGCGGTTGTAATGGATGAGCGCACTATCCTGGGGCAGCCGCAAAAGGAGCAAACGCACTCCCGTGGGGGGAACCTGCAATTAAAAGGAGAAAAACCTTGACAAGTCCCCAAAAGGCGAGGCAGGGTCCCACCAATGTTTAAAACCGCACCCAGCCGCCCACTGCAAACGAAATTACCTTAATGTGAGAAGTTAGCCTGGCATATAATGTCCACAAGTTCTAGTGGGCACCTTGCACCAGTCTAATCGACCCTTATTGATGGTGGTTGTAAAGTCAACCTGATAGAAAGCTATCCTAGGGGTAGCAGTGACGGGCAGGCTTCAGGCGAAGTCTTCAGAGAGCGAATTAAGCGAGTTGTTTTACCAATTATAATCCCTTGAGTACGAAATGAAAGCACACCCCACAAGGTGTATATCAAATATATATGTATTTATTCTAAACACAACCCCTCTGCACTCTTTATGAGGTCAGCGGTAAAAGCACAATACAAGTTACTCAATTAGCATACGATAAGTTGCACAGTATACGTTATGCCCTAGGGGCCTCACAAACCATATACTAAAATAGTGGTATAAGAACCACGTGAGAATTAGAAAGCAGGCCTGGGGCCTGTGGAATCGCTGGGGCTGCTCTAAACAACCAAAGGTTGGGTAGTAGGAGGCCCAAGGGAGCCGCGTGCAGTGACTAAACACAGTCGCGGGTTACCATTGACTTTCTATGGGAAACGATCAAGTTGCAAATTTACAATTTAAGAACACTTCTGAATAAACTACGATGGAACCCTTTTGGACTTGGACACTAGGAGGGCCAATACCCTCGAGACTACCAGAGTACTCGTGTTACCTCACCCATGGAAGCCGGGTGCATAGGTCTCTTTTGGTGTCTGGTTTCGTCGTCGATTTCAATGGAGATCTGCAAAGAAGTGCTGCAGGCGACCATAGGAAAAGTGTCCGCGTGGATCGAAGAGCTGTAGAACCTGAAAGCAGAAGGGACAGAGTCTGGGTCACTTGCCAGTGACCAGGGCGGCGATAGGAAGATGCTACCAAATGTCGGGTGATTTCAGGTGAGGAGGTGAAGCTTGTCGCTTCAGCCACGAGGACCAGGAGGTGTTGACGACGACCAGGAGCTGGGTTCGAGCTGTCCCACGAAGGATCTAGTTGACTGCGGTGTTGGTATCCGGACTGGACCCAACAAGCCTTGGCAAACTCAACCCACGCAGGATCTCGAGATTGGCTTCCCGTGCAGACCAGCAAGGTCTGAGGAACTTCTCCTTTGTAGGGAAGTTGGAGCAAGCCTGGAGCAACCAGGAAAGCAAGTTAGATTCAAAGAAAAGTCTTTGGGGGGCTCACTAGCCAACAGGCAAGGAACTGCGAACACGCATGGAGCTGAGATGCAAAAGCAGGGTCCAAAGTTCACTCGTGGAGTGGGGGCCTCTGAGCTTCGGTGCAAATGGTGCTCAGGTCTGGGGCTTCAAGCACCCCAATGCCCAACTTCGAGATACCTCGTGAAGTAGGTGCAGCTTGCAAAATGCAGGATGTCCAGGAGTTCCGGTACCACGTCTCTCGTGTCCGCCACGGGTCTCAGCTTTGCTGTGACCGAAGGTCGGGGTCAGAGCTCTCTGGAAATCCGTGTCCTGTGTCGCAGATTCTTCGGGATCCAGCGGGAGCCTCGAAAATGAAGACGGGCAAAGGTGCTGTTGGTGCCTGTTTGAACAGGGTGGTCACTCCTTGACCACAAGGGAGATGTCTTCCGTTTTCCATTGGAAATGGAATGTCGAAGGTCCATGATATATGTTTCAGATTTTCGTCCAGGGTAATCTAAAGTCCTAGGGACTGGGTTCCTATACTTATACTAAGTTTAGGGCCTGGACTACCTTTAAGGTCCTTCCTATGGGTGGACCTGGGAAGGGGGTGGTTACACCCCTTTCCCTTTGTCCAGTTTCGTGCCAGAGCTGGGCAGAGTGCCCCAGCAACCGGTTTGAACTGGGAAATGCATGGAGCACCTTGTGTGCCCCAGGCAGTGTCTGGAAAGCATTCACTGAATGCAGCCCTCCCTGCCCCAATACACAAAAGCCTGTCTGGGGAGGTGCCAGCACCTCCTTGGACAGGAAACCTATTCTCCAGGCCTCCCTTGCCGGAGTTTCGTCCAGCAGCAGGAGGGCACACTCGTATCTGTGGCAGCAGCATCCATTTTGTGATGCTGAGGCTCTGTTTAACTTTAACCGGGTAAACCAGTAACTACATGTCTTCTCCCTCTAGAAGGGTGGAATGCTACCCCCGGCGCCAGAACTGGCGGGGGAGGGGTAATATTCCAAAGTGTTTGACACCTTACACAACATGTTTTGATAAAGCCAAACCAAAGTTAGCATTAACCGCGAGTATTATAATGCACTTAAGAGTATATGGTATGGCTATATCATAGAACAGCTATAAGGAGATGGTTCAGAAAGCTGCAGAGGGGCTCAGCTCATGCTAGGGCACCCTCTCACATAAAACCAAGCACCCTGCCTCCAGGATTGTTAAGGCCTGCCATAGGAGTGACGTATAGGTGTATATGTGTCTATATGTATATATAGATATAGGTATACTATATCTAAGTAAGGGGTGATTACACCACCTTACACAGGCTGTGTGAACAGACCTGTGGTGTCAGTTTGGAAGGCAAACCAGGGGTGGCACAATACATGCTGCAGCCCCTGGTATGCCTAGGTTCACCTATGCCCTGGGTACCTAGGGTACACTTTACAGGGGCTCACAAGGGTAACCCAGTAACCAATCTGTTATGTACATAAAGTACATGGAGTCCATTTTATAGAGAAAGCAGATAGACTGGGGCCCTGAATAGCAGGGTCCCAGGCCAACTAAGTCGAAAACCAGCAAAACACCAGGCAAAAAGTGGGGTAACCATATAGTCGGATATCCTCCTTCCTACACCTAACACTCCCAATAAACAGAGAGCACAAAGGTGAACTTATCTGTTGCTGCATAGCAGCGAAGAAAGAGGAGGGACAACTAGGATGGAAGGACTTTCTAAGGCATACTGACACTAAGGAAGGACTAAAAGACTGTGTTGCCATATGAACTCATGGGCATTGTAGTCTGGCTCAGACTTGTTGAACTTTAGATTTCAATGGTTTTTTTCCCTGATGGGGATAAAAGTTATTGATGTTTTAATAGGCTGCTCTGGAGTTATGTGGTAGAATAAAGAGAAGAGAGAATAAGCATAATCAGAGCCTCTGGTCCTGACATAGTATTGGTCAGGGATATTTGCTTACGGTTTTCAGCCTCTCCCACTTATTCCATCACTGGTTCAGAAGTTCAGACAAACGTCCCTCACACTGGTCTTAGTAGCCCCCACGTAGGTACGCAACCCTGTTGGAACTCTCGTGGTTCCACATCTAAAGCTCCATCCCACACCCTGTCTCCTCACTCAGAGCCATGGAGAAATCAGACTTCTCTTGTAGGGGATTTCAGTATGTATAATAGAAACAAAAAGAGGAGTATCCCCTGAAGGAACCGGAGGTTCTTAATGGGATATCAACAATGGTAGCAGAAGGACATTATCCTTTTGTTAAGAAACCCCTCACTCATAAACCTGCTTGGTGACATGCTTCATCATCGGGGTCCACCCTGATGGCCGAGTGCCATCCAGGTGTGCTGCGACACCTGACTACAGTGGAGCTGGTTGTTAGTGTTGAGTGCAAAAAAAGTGATGTTAAAAATTGTCCTGGTATAACTTGTAAAAAAAACTTTAATCAAAAGCTACTGGACAATAATAAAAAACAAAGTGTAGATACTGGTAGGTTATAATGAACAATAGTATCTATGTGTGTTATATAAAAGCGGGTCTACATGTTTCAACCTCAATCTCTTGTCGTTGAATTTGGCGGCATGGCTCCTGAGTTAGTACAGTACGGACATTTGAATCTCCCTCAGGACTGTATGGAGATATTGAAGGAGGCCAAACAACCATCTACACGCACGTCCTATGCATATAAATGGAAGAGATTTTGCATCTGGTGTGCATCTAAGAATGTGGACCCTACCTCCTGCAAGGAAGATGTCATCCTTCCTTACTTGCTCCTCTTGGCTCAATCTGGCCTTCAGTTTCATTCGATTACAGATCACCTGGCAGCTTTAACTGCTTATAGGAAATGCCCTTCACAAACTATCTTTTTTTAAATCCCAGTCATCAGAGATTTTCTTGAAGGATTGAAGAAAGTGTTTCCTCCCATTAGGCGTCCTGCGCCTCCTTGAGAGCTCACTGTGGTTCTTTCTCGATTAATGAGGGAACCGGTTGAACCCATTCATAAGGCTTCCCTTTAGCATCTGTCTTGGAAGACTGCTTTCCTTGTGGCTATAACTTCTGCGCGCAGGGTTAGCGAACTTCAGGCATTATGTTGTAAAGAGCCTTATACAGTCTTTCATTCCTCTAAAGTAGTGTAGTTCATATTTCCCTGATAGGCTCTGCGCATTGGAATAATATACACTATAGTTTTGACATAGGTCTGAAGTCAGTATGTCTCTATCGAGTACGTCAAACTTAATTACTTGTGTGTGCCAGCTAACTCAGAGGTCACTAGAAACTTCTCGAATGAACAAGAGAACAAGAAGGGATTAGTTTCTTACAACCGCATAAACATGACAACTTTGTTTCCCTCAGAATCGGAACACGTTTCAGAATAGTGGAAACAATAGATAGCAGTTTCACTCAGTCGTGCATGCTTCGTTTCTACAGAGTTTACACAGAAATAGACGGGCGTTTCAATAAAAAGGGTTTATTGAACAGTCTTATTTCTCGTGCAAGACATATGAACTGCTACAATCGTAAGACTGAATGTGAAGTATAATACGTACAGCGTTAGCTGTAAGATGAAATAATACTGCAATTGCATGGTTTGTAGCTATGACATATATTAATAAAAATACATACATAAATAACACAGGCTAAAATGTGAATACTCGTCTGGTGCTTCTAAATAGTTCTACCTCCAGTGTACCTAATCTAAGTGTAGTGCGAGGTAAGAAGTAGGTGCTGTTTTCTAAAGTATAGCTAGCTATAGTTTAGTTTTGCCAAGAGTCCCTCTAGGTTCTAGTCTGCTCCATACCTTAGAAGTAAAGAGGCTGGAATGTCTTTCCGGTGTCTCGATCTCTAACACCCCGCAAGGGAAGTCGGAAACACTGGAGCTGGATCCTCTGCGAGGAGGATGAAAGTGCATCAGGTGGGGGACTCGAATTCCTTCCGAACTTGCCGTGGCGAGCAGCGTAGCTGAGCCTTGCAAGTATGCAGCCAAACCGTACCGTGGTTTGCCATGGCAAGTGAAGGTATATTTATACCTTGAAGGTGTTTAGGAATGCCAGTATTGACGTAAAAGTCGGGCAGAGGAACATCATGAATGAACCCCTAAGGAATAGATGTTCATGCATAATAAATGTGTTCTTGGAGAAATCAATAACCCAAGCAAGGGGAAGTCCTAAAGGCTTAAGAGTATGTTTTTTCAAGAACTCGTTGTGACGTGGTTGGACGGATGTAGGGGACCATGCCTATATTTGGTTAGCATGGATAATGCCTAAATAAGAGTTGGATTTCTATGCCTAAATAGGGGCAAAGGAAATTGTGCCTATATAAGGGCATAAATCTGGAAACCTATATACGGTGTCTAAATCGACACACAACAGTAGTTATGAGGACTCAGCCTAAGTTCCTAACTAAAGTAGTTTCAACGTCTTATGTGAACAAAACTATTACATTGCCTACATTCTTTCAGAATCCTTCTGCTGAGAGGTCGCTTCATTCCCTTGCTGTCAGGAGGTTCTTGAAGTTCTGTTTCGACAAGACTAAGGATATCTGTAGATCAGATCAGTTATTTGTAAACTATGCCTCTGTCCAAACTGGTCTAGCTACCTCCAAAAAATCAATTTCTAGGTGGATTGTTTCCTGTATTCAGCTGTGTTATCAGAAAGCCAAAAGACTCTTCTTAGTAAGCCTAGGGCTCACTCTACCAGAGGTAAAGCAGCTACTGCGGCTTTACTCCTAACGTACTTATTTCAGAAATCTGTAAGGCTGCCACTTAGAAGTCAGTCCATACATTTACTAAGCACTACTGCCTAGACACTGATGCTAGGGCAGATGCTCAGGTTGGGCAGGCTTCACTTCGGAATCTATTTGCACAATAGCGTGGTTGTTCTCTGTTTCTTCCACTGCTGGGGAGTGTTTTTGGAATGGGCTATTCACATGATTATGACTATACACGGAAATCCCCTACAAGAGAAGGAGTAGTTTCTTACCTGTAGCTCCAGTTCTCTTGTAGGGGTATTTCTGTGATAGTCATAAGCAACCCGCCCGCCTCCCTGGTGGCAGACACAGGCGTACCCAAGACTCAGCAGAGACTGGTTCTTTACGCCTTCAAAAAGAACTGAAAGTAACTGCCTCTGGCTGTGCATTTTGGGATACCGGGGGTCTCTGGAGACTCTTAAAGGCACGGTATCCATTTGCAGACACATAATGGCAGCCTATAGGGGCTTCTCTGTCCAATCCTTTTCATCTCGATCATGAAAAAAAAGTTTTGTGAAGGGGAGTTTTCTGTGTGAATCTCAGTAACATTCCTAAATTTGAAAGTTAAACTGGCTATCTTTTTTCACTTCAAGATGAAGTACTGGCCAGTGAAGCCTAGTTGGTTAGGCTGCATTTTTGTATTTTTATCTCTGAAGTGTCTATGCAGGCCTTCCTGAAGATATATCTAATGAAGTGCTCCGGGGTCCACGCACATGGGCGGGACTATTCACATGATTATGACTATCACGGAAATATCCCTACAAGAGAACTGGAGTTACCGGTAAGAAACTACTCCATCCAAATCCCAGAGAACTCAACCTAGCGATTTGGCTCCTAAAGTCAAACTACCACCTGACTGAATATTCTCAGAGGCTAGAAAACCCACCACTAGAGCATGTTATGCAGCAAAAAGGAAATGGTTTGTTATCTGTTGTACCAACAACAATATCAATCCACTTGATTCTTCTGTACAGACCATCATGTTATCTGTTTCATTTACAGCAATGTGGATTAGCTTACACATCCACTCATTTACATCCAATAGCGGTAGCTTCATACTCGCAAAATAGACAACACTTATCTCTATTCAGAGTACCAGTGGTTAAAGCCTTCATGGAAGGATTAAAAAGAGCGATGCCACCAAGAATTCCCCCTGCTCCAGTGTGGAACTTGAACATAGTCCTTACAAGACTAATGGGTCCACCTTTTGAACCCATGCACAAATGTCAGTTACAATTCATATCATGGAAAGTTGCTCCCTCATAGCAGTAATCTAACAAAGGAGATTTGGTGAACTTCAGGCATTAACTATACAGGAACCTTTCTTTAAACTTCACAAGGATGGAGTGGTTCTTCATACCAATCCTACATTTCTCCCTCAAGTAGTTACTGCTTTTCATATCATAAATCAGTTTAGTTACTTGTGTTCTTTCCTCAACCTGATTCTGTAGCAGAACCAGCTCTACACCGATTGATGTTAAACGTGCTATACTTTATTACATAGAAAGAACCAAAGAATTTAGGAAAACAAAGCAACTATTTGTTGCTTTTTCTCCTTTTCACAAGGGCAATCCTATATCTAAGCCAGGTATTGCAAGATGGATTTTAAAATGTATCCAAACATGTTATGTTAAAGCAAAGAGAACTTTGTTAGTACCCCCTAGAGCGCATTCTACTTTCAAAATAGGGGCTGCTATGGCCTTCTTGGGAAATATTTCCATAGCTGATATTTGTAAGGCAGCAACATGGTCTACACCTCACACATTCACCAAACACTATTGTGTAGATGTGTTACCAAGACCACAGGCAAATGTAGGCCTAGCAGTACTTAAAACACTGTTCCAAACAACTACAACAGGTTAGCCACCGCTTTGGGAGTTTACGGCTATATAGTCTATGCAGAGCATGTGATCTTCAGCTCACATGCCTTGAATGGATTATGTTACTTACCCAGTAAGCATCTGTTCTTGGCATGTAGAGCTGTAGATTCACATGTGCCCACCCACCTCCTCGGTCTCCTGTAGTTGTAGTTCCTAATTCACATTCATACGCATGGACATCGCTATTCTATACATACTAACTCCATTCTCACCCTCTGTGGGAAAACAGTCTAACAATGGAGTCGATGTCCATGCGCCCTATCACCGAAAGGAGGAGTAACCTACCTCTTGACTGGAAAAACTTCTTCAAACAAAAACAACTTGCAAACATCCGGACCCAACACTAGATGGCAGGAGTATGCAAAGCATATGAATCTACAGCTCTGCATGCCAAGAACAGATGCTTACTGGTTAAGTAACATTATCCTTTTAACCTCACATTGCGTTGACTATGCTAAAGTTAAGCTGTATTTACCATTTATTACATTTAATCTCCTCTGTATTGTGGCATTCGTCAACATGTGCTGGAGATGGTGAAGCAGCAAAGTAGTATTTTAGCTCTTAATGATTCCAGTTTTTTGCAAAATGCCCTTTTTTATATCCCCACCTATGAATTCCCCTGACCCCTACCCAACATTTTTGATACCCCTTGCTAGTGCCTGAAAATAGCCTAGCAGCGGATGTCAGTCCTTTTTAATGTCCCCTGATTTGTGGCATTCTCATCAGTAGTCTTTTGAGACTGCCCGTTACAAAGTTTGTTCCCTACCAGCTTTGACTGACCTATTTCTTTATGTAACTTTGCAAACTGCTCCAGTGTGGTACTCCCCTTGTGAAATGTATTTGTTCTCAGTGGTAGCTGCAGAGCTGAAGAGGCATGCCAATAAAATGGAAAACACAATAGAGCGATTGCAACGGTGCAAAGTGTTGTATGTTTTGTCATCCTCTTCATCGTATTAATCTACCACACAATATAGTGGAAGCCTGTGCTGAGAATAGAAAGTTTTTTGTGTGTTCCTGAAACACTATGTTCAGCAGTAACAGTTCTAATGTCAGCATGTAGATTAAGTGGATTTACTTCCTGAAACATAATGGACCTGCTCCCATTCCTTTGCTTCGGAATTTGAAAGAGGATAGGCGACGATGAGAGGGCTCAGGTTTACATAGGAGCCCAGCTCTGGATATTTTTCATCAGTGCACTTGTAAGCCCACAGATTATTTAATATTAACTCGGTAAGACAAAGGATAGCTCCCACTGATCACCACTGCACTGACATGAGTCATCATCAGTGAATGCAGTTGTAACAACAACCATCTAATACATTCATGGCTTTAACTTTACATTCAGTCATTTATTTCTACAATAACTTCTCAATTAAGTAATATAATTCTCAAACAGTTCCAGTTGAATGTCCCTCAGTGCATTTATCACAATCGACACATCTTCAGGCTTATTTGTAAGGTCCCCGTGGTTAGACAACTTAAAACTTATTTCCCACTTGTGACCTTATTCACTAGAACAATACATAGAATGAAGGCATTTTTTCTTTTCTGTAAGAAGAGCCTATTAGGAGGCTAGCATTTCTGCTTGCCTCCATCCAAGCGAGCAATGCTTGGAATTTTCCACTTGAATTAAATGTCCAAAGCACTCACTTAACTTCCTCTGCGTTTTTTTCCTCCAATAGCCCTTGTAGTTCTCTTGTGCTCACTTCTCTCTCAAGCAAGAGTAGAGGAGGTGTAATCAAGCCTATCACAAATAATACCAGATGTGTGAATACAAAAGGCTTTTTGTTTTAATATGTATTACACTGTTTGTCAAATTTATTATGGGGTATCAAAATATATAGCATTCTTGATCTATATAATGGTATTATTTTCTGAACTTATGTGGCGTTTGCTGAACTTGCCTTAACCAAAACCTGCGCTACCTCTGCTTCCTTAGTAGTACGATACCAAGACTGTTCTTGGCTATGAGGACATGAGATGGACTTTTTGAAAACATAACTGTGAAAGACGCTGTGGGTATGGATTCCGGTACAAATTATTTGGCATTCCCAAATAACTGCAAGCATGGTAGCTGCCAGGTGCTTTATATGATGGAAATGCAGCCGCATGTCCCATGAATTGGAGGAAAAATACATATTTATTATGTTTTAAATTCTGCAGCTCCCTGCCAGAGGTTGGACCCAGCATAGATGATCTTTCCTTGGGTGCTCCTTAAATGTGCCAGAGTATCTCCTGCCACATTACAATATCGAGATTAAATGGAGCACTCTGCTCCTCCACTGAACACTTCTCCCAGGATAGACCCCCAAAAAATAATGGCAGCCAATCCCATTATGGTGTGTAAAGAAAGATATAAGCATTTTTCGGAACCAAATAAAAGTAACGTGTTCTACATTCTGGCTTTGATAATGCATGTATCTAACCGAACGTAAAGGAATGATGGTTAAATTGCCTGGACCATTTGTACTACTGCTGTAAAGAAAACTACCACTCGTCTAATAATGCAGATGCATAAGTAATGACTGAGGGGCCATTGTCATTCTGTTCTTCAGGACCATAAGTTGGACAACCCCAGTACTTGTGCAGAAAGTAGAACATGGCATGCCTGGACTACTAGTATGTTATTTATACTAGTCTCCCAAATAAAATGTTTGCAGACAGTCAGAGTAGATATCAATATAAAAGTGCACAAATTCAGCTTAATATGTACTGACTGCTAGTTAGATCAAGTCCTTTGTCACACACAAGATTGTTCTAATAGTCTTGGGTAACTGCAGGTGCTGGTACCTCGCCATGTCCCAACCAGGAACCTACGGTCAACCAGATGAATTCACTACCAGTAGATCAATTGAAAAAGCAAGTGAATAGTCCGTTCAGTGTTTAAACCCTAGACTATGGAGTGCTCTCAACATACTTCTTTATCACAACCAAACCATGTGCGATCCACAGTATTCCTGAAAAACAAACAGTTCAAACAAGCCTTCAACTAATATCTGGTGCAACGCAGTGCGAAATGAATTGAGTATTTACTCCTCCTTGATTAACATTTTCTATGATTGTCCATAGAAGAATCCCTTCTAGTACAGTACTTGCAATGTATTCCATACAACAACCTGGATATATGAGGATGTAACCGATAACGTTCAAGAAGAAAATACAAAAAGAATAATAAAATAAAGCGTTTGTCCAAAAATCGAATGGGATTCATCTGTGAACAATCACAGAAAAATGTTAATCAAGGAGGAGTAAATACTCAATTAAGTTCGCATCAGTACCTAATTGAGGCTAGATAGGTCGAGAGCCTCGAGTCAGTCTCCTCCACTTATTCAAAAACTTAGAATAATGGTGCAACACCGTGACTGAGAGCACCTCGTAGGAACTAACACCATATCCTTGCGGACTCTTAACCTACTTTGAGCTGTCATTTATAGTCTGAATGCCCTTTGTTAATATCCAAACGTAACACGTCCAATTTTAATTTAGTCTTTAAACTTGGACTTAAAACACAGCTACCCATCCAGCAGCACACAGTGAAGGGTGTCCCCAGTCATCTGTGACTCTACCATCAGTTATCCAATCCACTGAATGTTTGAGTAGCAGTAGGAAAGTGCTCTGAAGTGTCTCCAAAGCAACACGTATGTAAATGACATGACATAAAACCTAGCCTCCCCCTTCCAGCCCCAACTCTACTGTCTGAAATAATAAAATCCTGCAGCGAGTGTACTTAATCACCACTAATGAAACACTTGCACAGATTGGTCTAAAGTTACTGTATGTCCAATTTTAATGCCCTTTTCCTCTTCACAGATTATTGAGCACTGCCTCTCTTCCCTGTTCCCCGGCCACAATTCCCAAGTGGCACTTCATAGCACTTAGCCCTGACCACCCTTCAAAAAACACCATGCTTGCTCTTGGGTTCACTATGTCCACACTTGTATATATGGCATTTAGAAAATATTCCAGCTCTGAAACCTTCTAATTGTTTATGGTAATCCATTCTATTCAGAAAGCGAAACATATAACCAACCTTGAATTACTAAATAACATAAAATGATCAAATATCAAAGCATGGAACAATACATGTTTTCCGTAAGGATATTTTTGTGCTCATTGAGAAGATCAATGCATGTTAATGAGCTTTATTAGGTTCTGGGCCTTGGAATTAGAAGTAGGCAGCTTAAAGCATCCTTATGAAGACTGCTTGTGGGTTAAACAAAGACATACTAGGCACCATCTCAACATGGCAGGAATAGAATTCACTCAAGGGCTGAAGTTGAATTGAGTTTTGTCCTGCTGAGGACAAGCTTGATGAATCTGTAGGTGCCAGCACTAGTAGAGAAGAAAATTCTTCTCAGTTGAAAGTGGTGTGCAATGTGGAAGTGTTGCTGTAAAACCACACTGGTGAAGATAACATAGTCTGCTTGCAGCTACCCTCTGTGATGTTGAAATTCTAGAGGCTCCTTAGCTCAGGTGGCCAGTTGGTAGCACAGAGGAACATATCTTAGAGGGACTCTGATTTGATAAGCTTCTAAAGACAGGCACTCTTACACGCAAGATTATGCTAGAACGCTTGGATATTGAAGGTTGATCTGAAAAGAAAGGACCAAAAGCACTCTGTTCAGTTCCCCTCGGGAAATAAAAACAAACAGCAAATCAAAAGTTGGTGAATTTGCAGTTTCAGCCCATTTGCCCAAGTAAACCATTTTCTTTTTGTTTTCCTTTAGACTATGCAGTAGAAGAGCGGCCATCCCAGATGTCTGTGATGCAACAGTTGGAAGATGGTGGCCCTGACCCTCTTGTGTTTGTCTTAAATGCAAACTTGCTGGCTATGGTGAAAATTGTGAATTGTAAGTATTAACTGCATGGACAGATTTTAACTTGGTAACTATTTATGAGATGCTGAGCAAATTGGATACGTGATCCTTATCTGAATCCACAAAATGCAAATGGGCAGTCCCCCTCCAAAGTGCTCACTCATCTGTGTTTCACCAGATCATGTGGTCTCCAGTTAAAAATGTAAAATAAATGAAGTGTGTACTGTTTAAGCAACAGCTGTTGGACTGCTTGAACTAGTGATACAAACTGGATGGGAAGGCAGACAGATCAGTGACTTTACAGCTGCATTCATATACATTGACAGGTGACTACCCTTAAGCTGAGAAGAGTGTTTCCTTTCCCACATGCTGTTAAGTAGTGTATCAATAGCCTGAGGATTGAAAGGGCGCAGGCCTGATGACAAAAACCCTGACAGCAAGTCATCCCTCTCCGTAGATCCTCCAAGAATGCCCCGAAGCCTTTTCTGAAGGTTCCCATCGGTGACTGTCATGTCTATGCAACCAATCCCTGATCTACGCAACAAATGTACATAGTGGATGTCATTTTTAGGTCTCGCCTGGTGATGCAGCGCGAAAGCGCTGTCGCCAGAGAAATCTATTGTTATCGACATGCCTCCCAAGTGGTACAGACCGGGTCACACGCCGATTGTGGTCTGTGGACGCGCTTCTGAGACGCGCTTTCCACAAAGTGTGTACAGCTGGTGCGCGTTAATTAGGGTTCAGTCAACAGTGTGAACGCGCTCCGGAAGACGTGCTAGCATTTAGCAGCATGTGGGGCGCCTGGCGGCATGCCGAGATAATTAATTTCTGTTTTTCCGGCTTTGTTGTGAGGGCATGAGCGGCCGTCTTACTGGCGCCATGTGGTAGAAGCTCCATTTGACATTCATTTTTACGTGATATTACAAATCGTGCTTACTCTGATGCTGCTCGTATGCTATACATTTGTTGGTTTTCAACGAATCACTCATTTCAGTATGCATAGAGACCTAACCAGCATGCAGTTTCACTTTTGCCCCATTGTTGGAGCGGCTCGCAATGGCGAGTCCGCTCAGGAAATTAACTTGATATTGTGCCTTCATCTGCACAAATTGAGAATCCCCCACTCACCCGGTCTGGGGGAGGAGGATCCTCCTCAACAGTGGCTGGCTGCGGTGGAGCACTCCAGCTCCTCTACACATCTGGCTGCACGATGCGGGGCTCTCTCCATAGGCATGGGAGCACCGCACTGCTGTGTGCTGCTCTTCCTTTTTGGCGCTGGGGCTCTCTCTTCAGCACAAGAGCCCCGGAAGTGGACAGGCGCTGCCTGCACTGGCTGCACACGCCAACACTGGGCACAAGCCGCAGGGCACACAAAAGTTGCAGGTACTGCGCATGCGCGGGCAGCCCTCGCCCTCCCATGTCTCCTTCCCAGGCCGGATGTGAAGTTACTTTCTGTTTTGCTTTTTTATTTTATCTATTTCTTGTTATTATGAGAGGGCGTATGCATTTTTATTACATTTCGAACCTTGCCATCGACCGTGCTGATGAGTGAACTCTGTGTTCTCATTTTGTCTCGTGCTGCTGGATAGGTAAGTGTGACTAGACTGTGTGTAAGGCGGTGACAGTCCCTACTCGAAACAACGTCTGCATTTGTCCTGCTTAGGTCGTGTATCCTCAATTCAAGGTCCCTCTGCTCAGTCGCAATTTCCAATGCCACCCCCCTCCCCTCTGACCTGTTCTACCTGTACACCTGAGGCAGCCACACCCTGGGCTGCTGAAGGCATCCCCTCAGTTGTGTAGAATAGGCCGGCCTTTTTCATTAGCTGGCATCAAGAAAGGCTTGAAACCTTCCAATGTGGTTTTCGCAGTCGTTGCTAGCTGCCAAATGCCCACTAGATATCAAAGTTAAAATGACGGAGGGGCACCCGAGGACGCACCTGTGTCCACAAGGCGCACCTACGCCTAGCTTGGTCGCGTGTGCTGCCGTGGGGATCTTGCTTAAACTGAGACTCGAAGAGTTTTACTCATGCTGGCCTGTTTCCAGCTACAGAGTAGAAGCTGAAGAAAGCAGAAAAGAGGCAGGTGGCACGGACTTCATCACAGGCTTCATTTAATTGCCTTGGTCGCAGACTAAAGCCGTCAGGCTGAACTCTGGGCGCCGAAGGAGGGTGATTAACTTGATCCCGGCTGAAACTGCCAAGATAGTTTTGCTCTTACTCATTCCGGGGAGTTTTTGGAGCTGAACAAGTTCAGAACTGGATAAGCTACAAGCCCCCTTAGCCGCCTTCTCCACTCCGACAAATCTCTTACGCTGACGTCTGCCGAGAGTTTCTGACCAAAACCAGACAAGGGGCTTGAAAAAGTCACTGCAGACTGGCAGAGAAAATACACGAGGAACACCTGTTGGGTCTCCCTTAAATTGCGGAAAGAAAAAGTGGTAGTTTTGTGTAGCACCCAATCAGCTTGTGTCCGCTTTAACAGCAAATTCTTCTTGGCTGAACTAACGCCAAACAATATGCTAACCACATTCTTAGCTTAAGTTGCATCCTGAAAGAAATTGTTTCAGACATCGGCAAAAACGGAGGAATCTGCTGCGCGTGGTTTCTTTTTATGTTGCCTACTGGTTAGGAAGAAGTCGGTGTAAGGGAGCCTTGTGCTAGAGAGGGAGAGAGCACAGAACTGCTGACCAAAGCACTTGTTACCTTCGTTAGTCACAGCCCTGCTCATCTTTCAATGACTCCATGGACCGGTGGACGCAATTATCTTAACCGCTATCCTCCGTGTCTGGTATTTCTAGACTTGCAGGCTTCGGTAGCGCTCTCCATTAAATGGCTTCCCGTTCAATTCACTACTTACAGCGAAAGCTTTATTTTCTCACACCAACCCAAGCACAATTTCTGCCATTTGCTTGGCTATTAAGTTTTATACATTGATTGAACTGCTCTTTATATGTAATCCTGTTAAAAACAAGTATTTGCAGTGCACTATGTCTCGCATTTGAGAGAGTTTCAGCTATTTTCATCGTAAATGACAATGCCTTTTATTTATGTGGTTGGAAAAAATGCAAACGGTGTATAAACATGCCCTTTGTACTTTTAGTCCTTGCTTACGAAAAGGAAGACTGGCAGTAAAAGAGGCATAGTTACTGCCATTGTTGCTTCTTGTAAGCAACGACTGTAAGTACAAAGTGCGTATATACGCACTGCTTGCAGGTTTTTAAAATACGTAAGTAAAAGGCATTGGTATTTACAATGCCAATAGCTCAAACTCTTGCAAATGCGAGACCTATTGCATTGCAAATGCTTGTTACTTCTGCGAATGGCTATCTTCTCTCTGGACTGACCCTGTGATGTCAGCCATAACACTTGGCCTCAGACACCACTAGTGACTAGCACCTGTCTTCTTGTCAGAACCAGTTCAGTTCTCCTATTTCATGACATGGTCTGCCTGAGGCCTGCCTCTGGGTGAACTGACCTAAAGCCATAAACTGAATTAGCTGAAGCAACCACACACAAAATAAATCCTGTTATGCTGTGGGGTTTCCAGTTGCCATGGTGCACATATTAGGCTCTTTTCCTAGCATGGGCTCTGCTTGCTGTTGCTTGATACATCACTGTCAACCGGAACAATTTCATCACCTGAATGACTGAAGTTGCCAACTGGATAAAGGACAACTGTTTCAAACTCAGCACCAACAAAGCAGAAGTCATGATCTTCAGGAAGAACCCGTCACCATGGAATGCAACCTTGTGGCCGGTTGACATAGGAGCCATTCCCACTTCCCATGCCACAAACCTCTGGTTTGTCATCAGTAGCAATTGCAACATGACCGCCCAAGTCAAGACTGTTACAGCTTCCTGCTGTAACACTTTGGAGATGCTGAGGAGAATCTTTTAATAGTTCCTAAGCATCACCAGCAAAACCATCACACACGCTCCCATCCCTAGCAAGCTGGACTTTGGGAACACCCTCTATGCCGGGATGAGCAAACCACTCAACAGACTTCAAGCCATCAAAACTTAGGTATCCAGAATCAGTCTGAACCATTCATGCAGTACACACATCACACTTAACACTGCACCCAAAAGAGGTTCACTGGCTCCCCAGTAACCAAGCGTATCTAGTTAAAACTCCTCATTCACACCTTTAAAGCACTACACCACGCTGGCCTAGCCTACTTCAATAGCTGCATCTCCGTTCACAAATCCTCCAGACACCTACCCTTGGCAGGACTCCTACTTGCACACATCCATGCATACACAGAACCAGATCTGGCGTTTGGGCCTTCTCCTACATCTCTAATAAAGCATGCAAGGATGTACCACTACACATCAGAACCACCTCATCTCTCCTTGAGTTCTGCAAGAAGCAGAAGATATTGCTCTTTGATTAGCATCTCCCACCCTAGGCAAGGCCAGACGCACACCTGCTCAGTGCCAGGATACCCGCGAAGGTGACAGTGTGCTTTACAAATAAACATAACATAATTGTGGGGCATACCAGTAGTCTATATGATCTGTCCTGAGCCGAGAACTCGGCTAGTTCTAGCCTTTGAGGGACAGGAAGCCCAGATTCATGAATGCCAGAGCCCATCTCTCATACCGTCCCCTAATTTTGAAAATAAATTGCATCCTCCTTGGCCTGTGGTGAATTGAGGCTGGTGTGGTCGACCTGGTGCTGGCCAAGACCCAAGTGGGGGGTTTTCAGCAGGTCTCATTGGCATGCTCTGAGGTTGTGATACTGAATGGCTGCCTATTGGAGCTATGAGGATGCCTCTAGTTTTCCCATCATGAACTGGCTCCGGTGGCTGAGTTGTTTATAACCCAGCCTGTGCATGGGTTACTGCTTAACATTCTGAAGGCTGAACATTCTAGACTCTAACTGCCCACCTGCCCTAGCACTGCCTAAGTTGGCAAGCCAGCCTGTTCTGACCTAGGGGCAGGCACTCTGTTAAGGTCAATATGCAGCACCAGCATTGCATGGCTGGCAAACACCGGTTGTTATGAGATTTCTTGCCTCTTTTGGCATGGTAAGTAGGGGCAAGAGGACCTGGGGTAGGCAGCGGTGACCGGTTTTAGAGGACTTTGGGGCAACCAAAACAATAAATTGAAGCTCCCACTATTTGTAAGGGCAAATTTGGGAGAAGGGCGAATTTGTAAGGGCGAATCTAAGCTGTTTCAGATTGTGTTCATATAAGATTGCATTCTAAGAAAGTAAGCTACTCTCTGCTTAGTAGCTCATGTACTCTCAGCTTTGACCAAGCAGAGAATGCTGCTACTTGGAGGAGCATCTGTATTTTCTGCTGTGAATAGTGTCGGTATTCAGATTTTGGAAGTAATTTTTTCAGTTCAGAGGCAATTCTGGTCCTCTTGACCCATATTTGATGAGACCGCTTGCAATTCAGTTCTAAAATGTTATGAATTTTGATGATACAAAGGAAATGAAGAAAAGGTTTCTTTCTTGTGATCAGAGTTCTTTATAAAGGCAATCGTATTTGTGACCAGTTTGTCTTTCATGCTTAATTTTTGTAGAAGCTGTTGACATCCCCTCACGTTGGCCCAAATTGAACTGGCGTAGCCACTAACGAACATGTTATTGAGGAATGGTGCTTGTGCTAGGTGTTATCAAGGCAAGGCCAGTGGCAAAATACCTGCCTCTAGAGCAAGAGAAGTGTGCTGTAGTTTGGATGCATAGTTTGTGAGTGGGAAGAGTCCAAATAGAGGGAGCAAGGTTTATAGGAGCCCCTCCATGAACCATTGAATTGCTAACATCCATCTACAGTATGAGTGTCACTTTCACCTTTTAAAATGATCTGTTCTTTTGCATTTAAATCGGAGGTCTTGGGGGCGTGACCAAGGTGCTTCTCCATTGAGCTCCATGATCCTGGCCCCTGTCAAAGCCCACGATGCCGCTGAAAGTCCGCAACATAGGAAAGAATAAAGGTTCAAAAGCCTCATGGTCTTAACATCCAGCAACATGGACAATTTGCTAGTTTAGAAGTAGAGCCAGAGGATCTGAGCAGTGGCTTCCAAGATGGCAGCAGTATGAGTTGGAGCAATGGGGCAGACGATACAAAACTGCAGCTGCCATGTCTGTAGTAGCAAGAGACCGTGGCCCAGAGGAAGGATACATGAATTGCAGCATTATGGGGAACATCGGGTGATTGGGAGCCATTGAGGACTAATCTCTAGTGCTGGCGGGTGGCAAGGGGAATGGATATGGCAGTTTGATCGTGAATCCTCCCTCCATTATGTTAGCAGAGTGGACAGCTTACACTACGACTGCTCAGGAGCTGCCTTTACATACCGACCTGTGCCCCAAAGGATTTAAGCGGCTAGTCTTCTAGTAAGACACTTCTGGCGACCATATGGTGAGGCACTGCTTTATAAAACAGCCGATTATCAGAAAATGAAAAGCCAGTCCCATTAGAAGGACTCGGGGAATGCCCACAGGTAAAGATCTAAGGCAAGAACATGAACTGGATTGCGCTGAGGACATAGAAAAATGGGAACAGAGCTACGTTGTGACACAGTAAATTTTAAATTGACCTTTTTGGAGCACGAAGCCTAGCACATCCACATGGCTAGCACACCACTCACTCATTATGGCTGCAAATCAACCTAAGATGCCCAAAGCGAAATCCATTAAAGAAATGTTTCGCACCCAAAAAACGAGCACTTACAAGGTGGTGGGCAGCATTCCTAGATTCCTAAAATGTTGGATGCTGCGCATCTCGAGCCCTGTCCATAAAAGTTCTAAAAAATGTATACGTTCTTTCGGAATTCAGAATATATATTTCCTCCTTACTTCAGGATTTCAACAAGGTGCTATCAGAACTGGATCCCTCACTCCAAAACAGAACAAGCGTATCAAAAAAGATGAACAGGCCCTTCATACTGATACCTTGGAACAGCAACACCAAGTAATACTAGACAAACTTGATGACACTGAAAATCGCTCAAGGTGCAATAATGTATACGTCCTTCGTATCTCCAAGGAAGTAGCTAACACAGACTTTGAATCCTGTGTGCAGGCCCTCTTTCACCAGCTGCTTTAACTACCTGAAGACAAGATAATCTAGAACACATACAGTAGATTAAGTGTTTCAACAAAAGATGAATTTACTGCCAGAAATTTTGACCTGTGTTCATCAATACCAGGAAAAAAAGAAGATTGTCCTCAAGGACCATAAACCAGAACCAATGCTTTTTAGGGGCGACACAATCTCATTTTCCCGGTTGCTCCTAATGCACATTGAAAAAACACAAATATATGTTATGTTACTGCGAATTTCTACAGCGCACTTTAACCAAACCCTTCTCTTCACGCTAGGTAGCTGATTCGACATTGATCCACAGTTATTGGTAGGCCTGTTTAAAGAGCCATGTCTTCAGTAGTTGTCTAAATCTAGCATAGTTAGTAGTAGTCCTAAATGCCAGTGACAAATGTATTCCATGCTCATGGAGCAATGACTGAAACACTACACACTCCTGTCCTTTATTTGTTTCCTTTTGCATGAGGAACTAACTTGATGGTGTAGGTGGCTGGATCTCAGTTCTCTGGTGGGGAAGTATTTAATAACTCTGGATTTAACAAAGGCAGGACAGTTCATATATAAAGCCTTAAAGGCTGTACAGCACACCTTGAACATTGTTCTCTGTGTGACTGGCAACCAGTGGAGGTCCTTAGTCACCTGGGAGATTTGACCATATTTGGGCAGATGATACATCAGCCGGGGGGGGAGGGCTGGTTTTGAATTAGCTGGAGCCTACGCAGAAGGAATTCGGGGAGACCCACATAGAGAGAATAGTCATAGTCAATTCTAGACATTACTAGAGCCACTATGACTTGGGTCAAGGCCTCCCAGGTGAGGAATTTCTTTACCTTTTTTATGCGTCTGTGTTGACAGAAGCTTGCTGGTTTCACTGCACCAACCTGCTGCTTAAATGATAACTCCTTAACAATGATGATGCTGAGGCTTTTTACCGACTTTTTGAGCAGGGGAGGAGGACCCATCTCACTGAGCCAGAGGGAGGTATACCAGCCATCCACCTTATTTTTTATAACAACTATCTCTGTTTTATCAGAGTTTAGCTTCAGGTGGTTACTGTTCATCCAGTTCCGAATGAACAGCATAGTGTCTTGAAACCGCTGTCTGGATATGGGGCTATCATTAATCGTAAATAACAATTGCATGTCGTCGGCATAGTTGAAGATATTGACTTTCTTGTTTTTAAGAGAGTTGATCAATGGGCGAATGTAAATATTGAAGAGGTGGGTGCAAGAGAGGAGCCGTGTGGCATCCCACAATTTAGTTGTACCTCTGCCAAATTGAAAGGGGGTAACCTAACCGATTGAGATCTATCTCTCAGAAATGAAATGATCCAGTTGAAGGCTGAATCCCGTAGACCTGCGGCCCTGATCTGGTCAACCAAAAGGATATGGTTGACCATGTCAAATACGACAGATCAAGTAGCACCAAAGCTTGAGTATTGCCAATGTCTACTTCCTTTTGCATGTCATCTACTACTGACATGAACACAGCTTCTGTGTAGTGTGCCAGCCAGAATCCCGCTTGACGCAAGTACGGGAAGTCTGAATCCTCTATAAATGAACAAAGATGGCGGGCTACATGTTCCTCAAGTAATTTTGCAAAATCTCATGTACAAAGGCAAAAAAATCCATAATTGGTGTTAGCCCTTCTGCCTGTTTCTCATGATCAGCAGCAAATGTCAAGAAGTAAAACAGGTGTGAGAGGCACAGGAGGCTTTTGGTCTACCGATCACAAAATCCGTTCAACAAGAAGCTGAGCAGATTGCCACAGACGATATTGAGCGGATGGCACAGTCAAGAAATCAAATGCAAGACTTAGAGAGCTAAAGACTCTGTCAACGAGAGAGAGAGAGAGAGAAAAAGCCATCCCTTGTCCTCCGAAGAAGCCTAGAACATCACCTTTAAATGACTGATTATACTCTGCTCTTTTGAATAACTTTTAAGGATGCCGACTTTTCAATACTTATTTGAATATGGAATTCTGTTGTGGGGGCAGCTGGCTCCAATAATCCCCCTAGCTACAACTTCAACACTCTTTGATGGTGATGGAGATGATCTTTCGCTCAGTGGTCATCAAGCTATTTGTTTACTGTAAAATGGTTAACCCGTTTGCTGCGATTTCGCGGCAGTGCGGCACTTTCGCAAAACGGGCAGGGCCGCGTCGGCCGTTAAACGTGCGCAGCACTACGAAGGTAGTGCTCCCGACGGCAGCACTTAAGGGGTTAATTTAACTGGTTGCTGTTTTTGTTTGTTATACTTTTCCTCTACACTACTAGCAGGTAGGGTAGGTAAATACATAAACAATTGTGTGGCGGAGGGTCAACAACAGGAAGGGGTTAGTCAGGACTAAACCAATTAATGTCCTGAAAAATATTCTAAACCTATTCTGTCGATAAAAGGATCTTTACAGCACAAACCTATACATAGGTAGATGATGGTCCCCCTGATTTTGGTTTCTATGAATGTACAAAGTCTTAATGCCCCGATTAAATTCAGAGCGATACTCCAGTGGCTTAGTGCAAGGAAGCTGATATAGGCTTTCTTCAAGAGACCCACCTCCTTGCTGAAGATGTTTTAAGGTTACAATCCTATTAGTTCCCTTCTCAATTCCACGCCACCTAAGACGAGGACAATGGCTATTCTTCGAAGGGGTGTAGACCTTTCTATAGATGCTAAACACATAGATATAGAGTGTAGATCCGTGGAAATCACAGGCAGAATTGGTCACGCTCCTGTAGCCTTGATATATATCTACACCCCTAATGAGGCAAGAGCAACTTTACGATTTTTCCCTAGATTTGCTCAGTTTGCCCCAGGGGAACTAATAATGTGGGCGGGGGGAGGGATTTATTTCAATAGACTTGGGCATCCTATCCGATTTCAGACGAGGCAGAGCACTACAACAGCCCCGCCACCCTTAGCATTTGGAAATTGGTGATTCAAATCTCCTGGATATCTGGCGATATCACCGCAAGAGCGATGTAGACTACCTGTTCTATTCCAATGCCCACAAATCCAACTCTAGGATTGATTATTTCCAAAATTCTAGATATTTGTTACCTAGAATACTGGATTCCTATATTGGTGTCAAGACTGTCGAACCGTGCTCCTATGTCGCTACAGATGAGCGTTCTCCCCCTGCAGGGGCTCCACCCACACTCCTAGCTAGTAAATGAAATAGCCGTGTGAGCCCTGGCACTACGGGTAAGCAAAAGGGAAGTGATAAAGATACTTCATGGAGAATGCCAGTGGCGAGGTAAACCAATCTAAGAGGGGAACCTATGTTACTTACAGCCACCTTCAAATTCTTGCCAAGCAGAAAAGGGTAGTTTTAGACGCACTGCTTCTCAAGCTGAGGTTAGTCATAAACAAGGGCACTGTATGAGGTCACTTGGAGAGCTGCCAAGAATAAAAGGTGAATTTGAACAACGTATTATGAAGGAAGCAACTAGCAACCATCTTTATGTTAAGCTGACATAATATGAACAAGCATTTGCAATGCAATAGGTCTCGCATTAGGAAAGTTTGAGCTATTGGTATTGTAAATGACACATTTTTTTATTTATGTTTTCTTTTTGAACATAGCGAAATGAATAGCTTTGTCATTTACAATGCCAATAGTTATAACTTTCGCAAATGTGACACCTATAGCATTCGTAATGCAATATGTGTTGTATTTACGTGACTTACATTTATTGATATTAATTTTTTTAAATGATTAATACTTAAATAAAAGTTATTGTAATTTATAATGGCAATAGCTTAAACCTTTGTAAATAACTTTTGTGAAGATTATGTTCAGTGTATTGTGATAAATCCAAGAACAGAAGGGAAATCTTAACATCTTTTTGTTACATTTGTAATAAAGCTTGAAACATTGAGAGAACATATTTGAACCAGAGTTGTTGAATGGTTGCACAGATTGATGCTGTGGTGGCGCTGAGTGATGGTGTGATGGGGAACGAGTGATGCTGTGGTAGCGCATAGTCATGTTGTGGTGCCCCTGAGTGATGCTGTGGTGGTGCTGAGTGATGCTGTATGCTATGCTATGTTTTGTTTTGTTATGCTATGCTATGTTTTGCTATCCTATGTTTTGATTTGTTATGCTATGCTGTGTTTTGTTATGCTATGCGATGTTTTGCTATGCTTTGTTATGCTATGTTTTGTTATGCTATGCTAAGTTTTGTTGTGTGGTGTGCAATGTTTTGCTATGCTATTATATGTTTTATTATGCTATGTTTTGTTGTGTTTTGTTAAGCTATGCTATGTTTTGTTGTGTTTTGCTATGATTTATGTGTTGTGTTGTGTTTTGTTATGCTATGTTTTGTTATGTTATGCTGTTTTGTTTTTCTATCCTATGCTTTGTTTTGTTATGCTATGTTTAGTTTTGCTATCCTATGCTTTGTTTTGTTATGCTATGCTATGTTTTGTTATGCTATGTTTTGCTATGCTATGTTTTGTTTTGCTATGTTTTGTTTTGCTATGTTTTGTTTTGCTATGTTTTGTTTTGCTAGGTTTTGTTTTGCTAGGTTTTGTTATGCTATGTTTTGTTATGCTATGTTTTGTTATGCTATGCTAAGCTTTGTTTTGTTATGCTATGCTATGTTTTGTTGTGTTATGCTATGTTTTGCTATGCTTTGCTATGTTTTGTTATGTATGCTATGTTTTGTTGTGTTTTGCTATGTTTTATGCTGTGTTGTGTTTTGTTATGCTTTGTTTTGTTATGTTATGCTCTGTTTTGCTATGCTATGTTTTGTTTTGCTATCCTATGCTTTGCTATGCTGTTTTGTTATGTATGCTATGTTTTGTTGTGTTTTGTTATGCTATGCTTTGTTGTGTTTTGCTATGCTATGGTTTGTTATGCTATGTTTTGTTTTGCTATCCTATGCTTCGTTTGGTTATGCTATGTTTTGCTATCCTATACTTTTTTTATGCTATGCTATGCTGTGTTTTGTTATGCTATGCTATGTTTTATGCTATGCTGGTGAGGGTGTGTGAGAGGGTGTGTCTGACCCGGTCACCAGGCAGATCGCTCCCCCCATCCGCCATGCAGCCCCCTGTGGATTGAACCTCTGTTGCCGCTTTTGCCGCTTGACTGCTCGCTCCCTTTTTATTCTGTACCCCTGCGCCTGGCCTCTGTGCCACTTTGTTTTTTTGTTTTCATTCTGTGCCCCTGTGTTTTGCTTTCTGTATTGTATCCCTGTGCTCTGTTGTCCTTCTCCCGCCGTCTTTTTCCCGCCGTTTTTTCCCCTGAGTTTTCCCCGGGTTCTCCCCCGCCGCTGAGCCCCTGCGGCCCCGCCCCCTTCACTCCCATTGGCCGACCTGCTCCCACCTCCCAGCTGCTCCTCCCTCCCTCTGTCCTCATATGGAGGCCGCGAAGTGGCCACGCCGCTGGCGCGCCGAAGGCAAGCCCGTCTGCGCCCGGACCGCGCCCAGCGCCAGGACCCCTGGCCCCCGATGATGCCAGCCCACACGACGGACTTACGACGCCGCCACCCTCCACGCACTCAACACCGGCCGGAATCCCGCCTGCTACCGAGCCATCCCGAAAGCACCCACAGACCCTTCACCTGCCAAGCCTGCAAATTCACCTGCCTCCGAACCTGCACCGCTCCCGCCAAGCCAGACACCAGCAACACTCACCTCATGTGCATCCTGCTCAACACCCGCTCTGTCCACAGACACGCTGTCGAACTCTGGAACCTCCTCGACACAACATCACCAGACGTCGCCTTCCTCACAGAAACCTGGATGAATGCCTCCTCAGCCCCCGACATCGCCATAGCCATCCCTGAGGGCTACAAGATCACCCGGAGGGACCGCGTCAACCAAACCGGAGGAGGCATCGCCATCGTCCAAAGAAACCACAATTCCGAATCACGACCAACTCCGACGACACCATCACCGCCGCCGAGCACCTCCACTTTCAGATACACACCGACCCCAAGACCACCCTCAGAGGCACTCTCATCTACAGACCCCCGGGACCACGCACACAATTCAGCGAAACCATAGCAGACTTAATCAGCCAGCACGCCCTTACCTCCTCAGACTACATCCTCCTAGGGGACCTCAACTTCCACCTGGAGAACAACAATGACCGCAACACCGCCGCCCTCCTGGACAACCTCGCCAACCTCTGACTCAAGCAACTGGTGAACACCCCCACCCACTAGGCGGTCACACGCTTGACCCCATCTTCTCCATCAAGCACATCTTTCAGCCACTCCACCCGACTACACTGGACAGATCACAGCTGCGTCCATTCTTAAGGAGAATCACGACCCACCACCACCCGCAACAGGTTCCCCGCAAAATCTGGAGCAAGATCACCGCCGACCAGCTCACCACCTCCCTCAGCCAGAACCCTCCCACAAACACGAGGGACCCCAACGAAGCAGCCCGCAACCTCACACAGTGGTTTACCAACTGCGCCGATGACTTTGCGCCACTGAAGAACCCTCCCAGCACACCCGGCAGCAAGAAAGCCTCGTGGTTCACCAACGACCTCAAAAACTCCAAGAAAACCTGCCGCACCCTCGAGAAAGCCTGGCGCCACGACCAGACAACAGAGAACATGACAGCCCTCAAGAACGCCACCCACAAACACCACCAGCTGATCCGCACCACCAAAAGGACAACATTCAAAGAACGTCTAGTCAAAAACACCCACAACAGCAAGGAACTCTTCAGCATCGTTAAAGAGCTTTCCAACCCCAGCGCCTGCAACGACGACATCACACCCTCGCAAGACCTCTGCGATTCACTCGCATCGTTCTTTCACCGCAAGATCGCAGACATACATAACAGCTTCGGCACACAGACCACGCACCCAACAACCGAACCAGCACCCCCCACCACCACCCTCTGCAACTGGACCCCGGTCAGCACCGAAGACACCACCCGCACGATGAACACCATCCACTCCGGCTCCCCAACCGACCCCTGTCCACACCACATCTTCAACAAAGCCGACTCCATCATCGCACCCCTACTCCGGGACATCATTAACAGCTCCTTCGCATCCGCCACCTTCCCGGAGAGCTGGAAACATGCCGAGCTCAGCGCCCTCCTGAAGAAACCCACCACGGACCCCACGGACCTCAAGAACTTCCGCCCCATCTCGCTCCTCCCTTTTCCTGCCAAAGTCATCGAGAAGACCGTCAACAAACAACTCTCCACCTTCCTTGAGACAAACTGATCCCTCGACCCCTCGCAGTCCGGTTTCCGAGCAAACCACAGCACCGAGACAGCCCTCATTGCAGCTACCGACGACATCAGGTCCTGTAGTGTAGTTCCTATCATCCCAATAGGCTCTGCGCATTGGAATAATATCTTCAATAGTATAGACGTAGGACAGAGGTTAACTAGGTCTTCTACTGTCGATATTAGACTTAGTTATGTGTGTGCCAGCTAGCTCAGAGTTCACTAGAAACTTTCTTGAATAGACAAGAAGGGATTTAGTTTCTGACAACCATAGAACATGACAACTTTGCTCTCCCCTAATCAAGAGTGTATCTCTAGAGTCGTGTGAAAACAAAAGACAACTTATTTTACTCAGTCAGTTCAGTGCATTCTTAGTTTCACCAGATTGTAGAGAAAAGGAAGAGACGGGCGTGTTCAATAAAAGATGTTATTTATTGATCAGTCTCTTTTCTCATACAAGAGAAATGAATCGCTATTATTGCAATACTTATAGTTAAGTAAAGTGCATACAGTAATAACAGAATATAAAATAATACTGTAAAAGCATTGATATGGTTTCTTAGCCATATGATACTTAAAATGGATGAAATAGATACATACATATATACATTGACTAATCGTACTCAACTGGTGCTTCTAACTATGCCTACCCCAATGTACCTGACCTAAGCCTAATACGTGGCGGGAGTAGATAAGTAGCAGTTTAAGTTAAGTTTGCTTTGCCAAGAGTCTGCTTCAAGAATTCTCTACAAAGGATGATTCAGTTTAGTACCTGGGAGTTTAGAAGGCTGGAGGGCTGGTATCTCTATCTCAGGTCTTGATATTCCAGCTGCCTGCGAGGGCTGCTTGGAAGCGCCGGAGCTGGATTTCTCGGCAGGAGAAAAGGCAGCGTCTCTCTCTCTCAGCGCGTCAGAAAGGAGGGGCAGCGTCTGTGGGCTTCGCTGTCAGCTGGGCTCCTCGGCAAGTCTCGCTGCTCCAATCTTGTCACCACCTCGTGTGTTTGCTTAAGGCAATGTCGGTATTATTTATACCTGAAAGGTGCCGGGATTGACGTAAGGATGGACATAAATACGTCAATAAGGATGTCATACGAACTGGTCGTTCATACATTCTTTACTGAAGTTCTCGGCTAAATCAAAACAATTGCTGTGGGGATTTCCCAGGTCGTGGTAGGTTTGATTTGTTTTGAGAACACCGTATGCCTATTAGGGGGCTGGAGGAATAGTGCTTGCCTAATGAGATGGCATGCGCTATGACCTAATCAGATAACGGGCTTCTGTGCCGTTGTGTGGCTAATCAGATAACGGATTTCTGTGCAGTTGAATGGCTGCTAGTTAATTATTAACCAGACAAGGGTCAGAAACAGGGGGATCGATACAGTACCCATAGTAAATACACCACACCCACTCCACGTAATCTATGTCCATATTTACAAGTCTAGGCATAGTAAACATACTAGTAGTGCATGTGTATACCGAACCACCCCAAAATACAATCAAATGCATTTTGTAATTGCAAATGGGAAATACACGAAAAGATGAGTATAGTTACTATATGCACTTCAAGCAGTATAATAATGCTAAATCTAAACGCATATTTTGAAATCAGCATGAATGAAATGCGTAAATTACACATGAAATGGCTCTTAATACAGAAGAAAAAGTCGAGACCATCTCATCACAAAAATCATAATACTCGTGAACATGCTAGAGGGTAGCTAATGTCTCTTGAGTATCTAAAGATAGAAATTTTGTTCTCTAAGAATAGTTTTACTTTAAGCAGAAGATAAGTGTCCCAAAAAAATCGTAAATATTTTGGAATAGAAGGGGAAAAAATGTCTCGCTCTCTGTAAAAACTGGTGAGAACATTTCTTTTTGCTTTATTTTCAAAGTTGAAGGCCAAATACAGGGTGTAGGGAACGCCGTGTGCTAGTTTGTTCAGTCATTCTTTCTGCTCTGGTGAAAACATCATATTGTTGAGACTTTCGAAAAAACTGTCAACTGCTTCTTGTGAAAGTTCCACTAACTCGGATAAATTTTGTAACATGCATTCATGAGCATGATTGCCTTCATAGATGTTTCGATCAGCATAGCTGACAGAAGGTTGTACCTGATCGATGCTGCTTTCATCTTGTACTTCACAACTCTTTAATCGTAGTGGTGAAGTCTCCACGAATGCCGTCATAAGGATTGGTAGCCGCTGGGGACAGCACAATGCATGAGCCGTTACCGGACCCAACAAAGTCTCTGCGTCCATTGGCACATCCGATTGTAGTGTCAGACAGGTGTCCAACACGCATTCTTCGCCGCATAGCAAGCACCTTAATACAGGCATAACACAACTTTGCCACATCGGTCGGAATGAAAGGAACCAAGTCATGTTCAAATCTCGTAGCCGTGCTAGTCCAAGGACTTTAGTTATGCGGTCCCGGTAGCCAATAGCTCGGATTGATTCTTCCATTATCGCTGGTGTCTTGTCTGTGACGTGGTTTGCCATAGCGAAGTAACAGGATCAAAAATAGGATGCCTGCCACTAGTCCCAAAAGGAGAGGAAGTCCGCCAAAGATGGAATGGACAATATCAGGAAAAATACCCAGGATGGCTTTGAATGGGGTTAAAGCTCCCGAAAACACTGTCTTAAATATACTCGCGATTCCGCTTGTATCAGAAATATTTAAGATTTCGCTCAGTATTTCTGCGAAATGTATGGGGGAATTGGTTGATAACAGTGAATGAATCTCAGCCGTTGTCCTTGCAACTTGGAGATCATACGTTTCTTTTGATGACGTTAACATGGTTGGCGTCTGTAGGAGCACTGTCTTCATTCTGCTTAAAGTATCAATTCGAATAGAAGAAATTTTCAAACTGGGCCACAACCTTGCCTCCCTGTCTCGGGCATCGTTCGGGAACAATACTCGTTCACAGCACATGACCTACGTAGTCACGGTTATGAGATAAGGTTTTCCGGGCAGCAGACTGCAACATCTGCGATCTACAAATAGAATGTAACTCCCGTTCGAGAGTCTCTTAAAGAATGGTTCTATTTGTGTTGCAGGTGTGCCTAGCTGGTGACATGAAAGGTTATTTGAGTTCCCTTCACATGCTCCATGCAAACTAATACCCTGACACAGAAGTGTACCGCTTAGTGACCTTTCACAATTATTGCCACTAAGGAACACACTTTGTCCTTTATTACTAACACAAGCGTGTGTATAGGGCAAGTTCCATGTTGACTTAATGTATCCTTTACCCAACCTTTCATACTGGCCTGCCTGTATATATTTTTGGAAGTATTGAAACTGGAAAGTTGTTATCGGAATATTTATTGTCCCATGTATTATCCATTCAATGACAGGTCGTTCTGACATTGTCAATGGTAATCTCTCAAGTTTTTCAATGCTCAGAATTGTATAGTCAGCACCCTTCTGTGCCAAACTGATTTGTTTATCAGTAAGGTTAAAGATATTAAATAGTGACGTTGTGTTGATTAAACGCCAAGGCACATAGCCTGAACGCAGATTTTGTAACGTCCAGCCAAGTTGTACAATAGAACGCAATTGGGACTGACCGTGTTGTAACATCAGTAAGTCTTGCGATATTATATCGATTGCTGAAGACACAATACTGTCCAGTGAATATATTCTGGAGGACAGAGTCATTAACCCATTGTTCACAACAGAAAGTGATTTTTCCAAATTAATACGGTCAATTTCCCGTATTTTTTCTGCTGTCTCAATTTGAGTTACTTTCCAAACTTCATTGTAAGCTGCATATATAGAGGCCGCTATGAAACGTTTTTGACGCTGTTTGCATGGTCCCATAATGAAATCACTCAAGTCAGCACCTTCTTGAAGTAAAGTTAGGTGTTGCTTAATTTCTGCCAGTGTGGATGTTTGTAGCCATTGAAGGCAGAGCTTGCCCACACTGTAAGTAGTTACTATCCCTGGATGTTGTCTTTGGGAATATCTAGGGTCTGGCCTGGTCAATTTGAACCCCTGTATTTTGTTCAGGAATCTGTCTTGACAGTTATTTGTGTCTGTGGGCCAGATCAACCATTGTTTCCAATCAGGATGTGTTCTGTTTTGGTTTAAAATATGGTTCACGTCTATCTCAACATCTATAGAGTTATTACTGTTCGTTGTTGGCTTTGGAATAGACGGTTTGTTTAAGTCTTTGATTTTGGCTAAGCCAAGACAGGTAGTTTGTTGAATGGTGTCATTCAAAAATATGATTTGTTCTGGGATCATGCAGGCTCTGAACAATGATTCTATACCTTGTACTTGCCAATCTTTTGTACCCCAAACAGTTTTTGTTTCAATGTTACTGTTCCAGAAATCAAAACCAAATGTATTCATTTGCTCAAAAAATGAATCTGAATATATCAATTTTGTGTTTGTAAGCATTGTCTTCATACCTGTCTTATTTGACAATTTGAAATAAAATGTTTCTGCATTACTTGTATTAAACCCTGAAAAGTATGAATATTTATCAAAAAATGTTTTGGAACTACCCTTTGGTGGAGTAGCACAATGTTCCCATTGGTTATAATTTAAAACATTTCTAGGTTGTGCAGATTTATGGAGATAATGGTTACCATAGTGGTTATAGCAGAACATTTGATCATAATTAGACGAACCCTGCAAATAATCATGTTCTGTAAACTTAGCAGACATTACTAGGTCAGACATCATATCATTAATACTTTCAAAGTCCCAATCATCAGCAAATGTGCTTGGTTTTACAAAATCACTTAACGAGATCTTAAATTGGTGTGGATACTTCAGGATTTCAACCGGGCCATATATTTCATAATCAGTATTGTCCCATGCGACACCGCCTGGTATAGGATTGGCTGTGAAGTTCACTGAAGAAAGTTCTCTTTTCTTGACGTGTGAAGATGTGTGTGGTTTAAGGACCAAGTTGATTTTCTGGCTTGCTGTGTCCATTTTAGCATATTTTCCCTCAATGAAATGTCCCAAGCATAGTACCATGATGAGCCAAAGTATGAGGATAAATGCACCTAATGTCACCCAAATTTCAATCCATGGAGAAGTCAGATAGGTTCTCTTTAGTTGATGAAAAAGTTCCTTTGCTTTGTCTTTAAAAGTTTTTGTTGATGGCTGTACTTCTGGTTCGCTTTGTTCTTCTGAAGAATCATCGAAGTTGATGAAGTAGCCGGATGCCGTTCTGTCAATTGTTCCAATTGCTTCTGGATTACTTTTTGCTTTTGGCTTTTGCTTTGTTTCATTAGAAGACTCTGTAGTTACATCATCGTAGGTTGTTGTTTCTTGATGAAAAGCTTTGATTTGGGTTTTAAGAGGTTCAAGTTCCATTGCTTTGTTGCATAGTCCTTGTTGTTTCACTGTAGATTTTCCAAATGTGATCAGTCTTTCAGATTGAAGCTCTGTGGATGTAGCAAACTTTGGTGTTCTGCTACTTCTTGGGAGTCCACTTGGCCTACTATTTGTTATCGGCCACATGATTGTGGTTTAACCAGGTCGATGGATATGACTCGGTTCTCCTTTTTACCAGCAAGGGGCGGTAGTACTACTGATCTTGTCGCGTTGATAGACAAGACAGGTACTGCTTTTCTGTAAGAAGGCCCAAATTCCTTCTTTACCGCGATCTTTTCTCTGACCAGATCCCCGACTTTTGGAATCCAGACAGGCCTTGCTGGGACAGGTGGTTTTTCTTCAGTGGTTGCTGGCTGCTGTTTCAACTTTATGTTGCTCAGGTCTTTTCTTGTTTCATTTAAGTCCTGTAAAATAGCCAAGCGATCTTTGATATCAAAGCATTTTTCTTTAACCACTGAAGTCTGACTATCTAAGTCCTGGATTAACATTCTAGTCCCAAACAATAGTTCGTACGGACTGAGTCCTTTCAGAGAATTTCTTGGCAGGTTATTTAGACTACGTTGGACACTTATTAAATGTTTGACCCACCCAGCTCCCGAACCTAATACCTTTGCTGTTATAGATTGCTTTATGTCACGGTTTTTTCTTTCTACGATTCCGTTTCCCTCAGGATGAAATGGACAAGAATACCGCAATGCAATGCCCATGCTGGTCATGGCCGCCTTATAAGCTCGAGAGCTAAAAGCAGGACCTTGATCAGAATGTAGCATGCCAATTGCGTATGTGCCGATAAAGACTCGCAAATCTTTTTATAACAGTTCCGACGTCAGCCGAAAGTTGGGGCCTACATTATAAGTGAAAATAGTCTTTACATGTTAATGTGACGCATTATTCATACTGGGTTTTATTTTTTTGTTGATTTGATACATTCTGGAGTGAAACGCCATGGTATTAAACCGTTTCTCTCGCCACTGCGATCTCTATTGCAGTCTGGGCAGTTTTTTACAAAAATGTGATGATGCAGGCTCATGCCTGGCCACCAGTACACTGATTGTAATTCTTCCAGAGAATCTTTTAGCTTAAGGTGTCTAAGACCCTCACCCATATGTGCGTCTGCTATTAACAAGCCTCTCCTGTTCATGTTTGGAATTACTCTATCCCCCACTCCAGGGATTCGAGCAAAAGGAACAGAGTTTGCATCGATTATGTATGTATAATTGAGTGGATAATTGATCGGTAGTGCAGAGCAGTCGCCTTTTGATGACGTTTTTACTGCCAGCACAGTTTCACCGTCAATGTATTTTACTGCACGCTTTTTTGTAGCTACGGAAGCCGATTTAGTTGCTACCGCTGTTGCTGTCTCAGCCAATGAATTCCCTGCAACGTGAACGCCTTCACGTTGATGACTCAGTGTATGTATCACGTGAGTCTTTTGTAGTTCCTTTTGCAAAAGAACTACTTGTTCCCAAAGCATTTTATGCTTTATTGTTGCACCTGTGTCATCTTTGTAACCGTTTTGAATCCATTTCTGTAAATCGTTATTGTATGATTTGACGCAGTAATACGAATCGCACACTATAAGTGTCGGGAATTCGCGATCGGCATTATCTAGCGCCATTTTTAACGCTTTTATTTCAGTTTGTTTGTCTGAATTATTTTCCACTGAGTGTGTTTTTGTAAGTAGAGGTCTTAATTTACCTCCGCGCCACACTTCTTTTACAATTTCGCATGTGGCGTTGTAAGCCAGCTCTCCCCAAACTGAGGGTTGAGCATGACCGTCTGTATATATTACAAACGGCAGAATGTCGATTGGCAGAGGGTATTCTCTCTCATATTCTAGACAATTTAATTCTTTCATTTCCGGGTCAAAATAGTATTTTACTTTGTCTGTAGCAACAGAATTTACCCATTGTATCCATTCTGGATTCAGTGCAGTTGTTGGTAAATTACATGGTGTTGTTAATGCCTCAAAAGCTGATTCTGCTGTTCTGACTGTAACCTGTCTACCGTCTGCTTGGTATTTTTCTTTTGCTACGGCTGTTTGAACCGCATGAACAATGTTTTCCTTAATGCTGAACCTTTTTTCAGCTTCTGTGTACAAATGTGATTTGTATGCAATTGGTACCTTCTCTCCCTCATTAGAGGTCAGGTATGTGAATCCGCATCGTCCTGGGATGACTCGAATCACAAGGTTGCGTGTGTTGTCACGTGTTTGTAATTTTGTTTTAACTAACATATCTGTTTGTAAAGATCTCAAAATTTCTGTGTGTTTTTGAGTCCAATTGATTCTTTTAAAATCTGGGTTTATAAGATCATAGAGAGGTGTAACTCTCTCTGCATAATTTATAATGTAAGTTCTTCCGAAATTTAGGAAACCTAGAATTGATTGTAAGTTTTTTAGTGTTCTAGGTGCTTGGATTACAGCACATTTCTCTAGGAAATTGTCAGCCAGGCTTTTGCCTTCACTTGATAGTTCATATCCTAAAAACAGGACAGTTAGATGGGCAATTCTTGACTTTTTAAAGTTGAATTTGTAACCCTCTGCTGCGAACCCAAGTATTATGGTGTTCACTCTCTTCAAGTGAGTATCCAAGTCATCATCTGTTAGATAGATGTCATCGACATAAGATAATGCCTCGTCATCATATATTTGTAGTAACTCTGTTACTCTTGCTGAGAATAATCCTGGGCTGTTCTTGAACCCCTGGGGCAAACAACAGAAATTTTTTTGCGCGCCATTTATTGAGAACGCGGTTAAATATCTGCTCTCTGGTGCTATATTTTGACAGAAGAATCCATTAGAGATGTCTAATGTTGTTTTGTATTTTTTGCGCACTATGTTATTCATTAGTGCAGCACTATGTGAGTTTTGTACTGCAAAGGTTTTGCAACATGAGTTAAGGTGTCTGTAGTCCAAAACAAGACGATATGAATTGTCTGGTTTGGAAACAGGAAACAAAGGATTATTCATTTGTGAGGTGCAAGTTTCAATCACCCCCTGGTATTCAAGTTGATCTAGGATCTCTTTTACCCGTTTTTTAGCTTCTTGCTTAATTGGGTACTGCCGTTGTGCAGTAGGTTGTGATTTTAAGTGGATTTTGTGAGGAGGAGAGTCCTCATCCCATCCCACATGGTTTTTATATAATGCAGGAGCCTGGGCTACTGCCCACTTTCTTGCAAGTGTATATTTTTTATGAATTGGAATACGATTTGAGAAGGCAGGCATAATTATTTCTGAGATGGACGTGTATCAATATCTTGATATCTATCAGGTTTTTTCAGATTATCCCTATTTCTAAGGTTGTATTTTTTCTCAGAGGGCTCCCTTTGGGGAGACTTGTGTCCTTGGTCCCGAGATCTTTCTCTCCGCCGAGGAGACCTTCCTCTGGACTGGAATCTTTTTTCTTTAGGAGTGGATTGGTTATTTCCATCCCAGCTCTTTTTTTGAGTGTTTAGATTATTTTTAATAAATACCTTTTCAGGTTTTTCAATAAGTTGGGGTTTCACCGGTTTTCCACCCAAACTATCTCTTCCTAGTTCTTCATAAGATTTTTCTATGATTCTGGCAATTTCAAATGGTTGGTCTGCTATATCTGTCTCTTTCAACCTCTGGCGGATCGCCACATTTGCTGCTTCTCCCTTTATATTGGCTAATAATATTGCCGAGACCTGTTTGAAGTCTTTTAGTAGTTTCATACCAAGAGTTAAAGCAGGTTCTGGACCGTATTCATCTTGAATTTGTTTTAGCACATCTGGTATTACTGACATGGATGGAACACCATGCGTTTTTGTGTAGATGGAAGCAAAGACTGTACCCCAAGTGTCACAGTCCTCCACATGTGGTGCGATTCCCATTGGAAGACAGATAGTCAGAATCCTGTGTTTCTCAACCGGGGTGGTATCTGGAAATACCGCCTCTATTTGAGTGATTTTTTGTGCTAACCAGAATGGAATTTGTTCCCGTTTTGCGGGTACTTTACCTAGACAGGACTGTATGTTCTGTGGTGTAATTTTATTTGTGTTCCCCTGGTGAGGGATCAGCTGTGGAATTTTAATAGCTGGTTGGACTGTTGAAGTCCGCATTACATATTGGACTAATTGTCTGTGTATTTTAATTAGTTGTTTTAGCTGTGCTAAAAGTTCTGGTGCAGACATTTCTTCAATGTCTGGATGTGGTGTGTATCCGGATAGGACCGGCCACGTTGCTCCTGGTCTACCTAGTGGACCGAGCCTGGTGATGTGATTATTATGTTTTAGGGCGCCATTAAACCAGAGCAGGTGCTCTTGGTATTTGAGTGGTATTTCCACCTCTTCGAAAGGAGTGTACTCATTCGGAGGGTCCTCTATTTTGTAATAGTGGAAGTCCTTTGTTACAGCATTTGCTGCTGGAAAGTTTATCCATGAATAGCTCACCGTAAATTTGTGGCGCTGGCTATGCGTCTGGCTAAACGCAGGGTGGCCTGTAGATGGGGGAGAGGAAGAGCGCCCAAGTTTAAGGAGTGGATGAACGACATGGTATACTGCCAGGAACAATTGCATACGTATTCCGAGTTGTTGCCACCTACTTCTAGGCCTACTGATATTTGGGCCCCATTACAATGTTATTTGATCACTGACCCGCTGGAAGATGACAGCGCTTGAAGTTGGGATGGTGGGACACTACGGTGTTGTTTCCTGGTCCTGAATTTAAAACCCTGAACTGACCTGTCTGGCTTGATGTGCTTGCTTCTTTCCCCCCCCCCCCCCCCCTGTCCCCCTACCCCTTCCCCCCTCCCCCTCCCCCTCCTCCCCCATTTCTAGGCTCTTAGTGGTTTCCTCACACCCCAATGATGCCGCACGGGTGTCTGCCGGCCTGCCGCCTCTGCTACTGAGGCCTGCCATTCCTTCATTTATGGACTCATGGCTTTGCCAGATACATACCTCCCATGGCCTGATATGCCCGCTCGAGCACACGGTATGCGCCCCCCCCCCCCTGGGTTCACCTAGACACTGCACATGTTAATGTTAACATGAAATATCTAAAAATGCAAGACACATTGCTTTCACTGTGTAGACGCTGCGCTTGTCACTTGGATGCTAATGTTTGACGCGAATGTATTCGTGCCCATGCACTTCTGTTATTTTTTGTTCTGTATATATGCATTGATAGCGGCCGGCCTCCGGGTTGTTGGCGAGACGCTGTGTACTCCTGACAGTGCTCAATAAATGTTTTGCACCAAAAAAAAAAAAAACCCGTTTATCCATGAATAGAATACCTCTGTCTGCCGATATTCGTGTGCCTCGATTACGAATATGACTGTACCACCTCTCGGTGTCAGCCCATTTTCTATAAGTTTTAAAGTTATAGATTTTCTTATGTTGACCGGGATGAGTATTGCCTCCGGGTCTTGTTGTAGCAGAGTATTGTCAGCTGCTAGGAGTTCAGCTGCTATTCTAACTGTCTCCCTTTCTTCTTCTTCTAGTGACATTCTAATGTCAAGAAGGTTATTTTATTTATTTGCAGATCAGGTTTCTATGGAAACAAAGATTAGATGCACAATATTTTGGAACAGTGTATCCTTCAACGTTAAATAAACCAAGAACCATACATAGAAGTCTCCTCCTACTAGGTTTGGCGGATTTAACCTTTCACCCACTCCAGACGTCTTTGGAGTATTATGGGGAAAAAGGGTCTGTGTGAAAAAGCACGACTGAGTTACTCTAATGTCTTACGTTAGATTTATCGCCCATCCAAACACGTTGGGCGCCATGTAGTGTAGTTCCTATCATCCCAATAGGCTCTGCGAATTGGAATACTATCTTCAATAGTATAGACGTAGGACAGAGGTTAACTAGGTCTTCTACTGTCGATATTAGACTTAAAGTTGTGTGTGCCAGCTAGCTCAGAGTTCACTAGAAACTTTCTCGAATAGACAAGAAGGGATTTAGTTTCTGACAACCATAGAACATGACAACTTTGCTCTCCCCTAATCAAGAGTGTATCTCTAGAGTTGTGTGAAAACAAAAGACAACTTATTTTACTCAGTCAGTTCAGTGCATTCTTAGTTTCACCAGATTGTAGAGAAAAGGAAGAGACGGACGTGTTCAATAAAAGATGTTATTTATTGATCAGTCTCTTTTCTCATACAAGAGAAATCAATCGCTATTATTGCAATACTTATAGTTAAGTAAAGTGCATACAGTAATAACAGAATTATAAAATAATACTGTAAAAGCATTGATATGGTTTCTTAGCCATATGATACTTGGATGAAATAGATACATAGATATATACATTGACTAATCGTACTCAACTGGTGCTTCTAACTACGCCTACCCCAATGTACCTGACCTAAGCCTAATACGTGGCGGGAGTAGATAAGTAGCAGTTTAAGTTAAGTTTGCTTTGCCAAGAGTCTGCTTCAAGAATTCTCTACAAAGGATGATTCAGTTTAGTACCTGGGAGTTTAGAAGGCTGGAGGGCTGGTATCTCTATCTCAGGTCTTGATATTCCAGCTGCCTGCGAGGGCTGCTTGGAAGCGCCGGAGCTGGATTTCTCGGCAGGAGAAAAGGCAGCGTCTCTCTCTCTCAGCGCGTCAGAAAGGAGGGGCAGCGTCTGTGGGCTTCGCTGTCAGCTGGGCTCCTCGGCAAGTCTCGCTGCTCCAATCTTGTCACCACCTCGTGTGTTTGCTTAAGGCAATGTCGGTATTATTTATACCTGAAAGGTGCCGGGATTGACGTAAGGATGGACATAAATACGTCAATAAGGATTTCATACGAACTGGTCGTTCGTACATTCTTTACTGAAGTTCTCGGCTAAATCAAAACAATTGCTGTGGGGATTTCCCAGGTCGTGGTAGGTTTGATTTGTTTTGAGAACACCGTATGCCTATTAGGGGGCTGGAGGAATAGTGCTTGCCTAATGAGATGGCATGCGCTATGACCTAATCAGATAACGGGCGTCTGTGCCGTTGTGTGGCTAATCAGCTAACGGATTTCTGTGCAGTTGAATGGCTGCTAGTTAATTATTAACCAGACAAGGGTCAGAAACAGTGGGATCGATACAGTACCCATAGTAAATACACCACAGTCCCTGCTCGACAACGGGGAAACAGCTGCACTCATCCTCCTGAACCGCTCAGCAGCCTTTGACACCGTATGTCACCGCACCCTGATACAACGCCTCAGCAACACCGGAATCCAAGGAACGGCCTTGGAGTGGATCATCTCGCTCCTCGCCGGAAGAACCCAGAGAGTCTGCCTCCCCCCGTTCCGATCCGCGGCCACCGAAGTCATCTGCGGCGTTCCGCAAGGATCCTCGTTTAGCCCCACCCTCTTCAACGTCTACATGAGCACCCTTGCAGCCATCGCACGCCAACACAACCTAAACATCATCTCCCACGCCGACGACACCCAGCTGATCCTCTCCCTCTCCAACGACCCCGCCAGAGCCACCCTCCAGGAAGGAATGAAAGAAGTCGCGGAATGGATGAAGCTCTGAAACTGAACTCAGACAAGACGGAAGTCCTCATCCTGGGACCATCCCCCTCTGCCTGGGGCGACTCCTGGTGGCCCACTGCCCTGGGTACCGCCCCCAAGCCAACGGACCATGCACGCAACCTGGGCTTCATCCTGGACTCCTCCCTCACGATGTCCAAGCAAGTCAACGCCGTCTCGTCATCCTGTTTCAACACCCTGCGCATGCTCCGAAAGATCTTCCGGTGGATCCCCACCGAAACCAGGAAGACGGTCACCCAGGCCCTCGTCACCAGCCGACTGGACTACGGGAACACCCTCTACGCTGGAACCACAGCCAAACTCCAGAAAAGACTCCAGCGCATACAGAACGCTTCTGCACGACTCATCCTGGACATCCCCCTTCACGGCCATATCTCTGACCACCTGAGAGACCTACACTGGCTCCCCGTCAGCAAGAGGATCACTTTCAGACTCCTCACCCACGCACACAAGGCTCTCCACGACATGGGCCCCAAATACCTCAACAGCCGCCTCGCATTCTACCCACCCGCCAGCTCCGATTCGCCAGCCTCGCCCTCGCCACCGTCCCACGAATTCGCAGATCCACCGCCGGAGGAAGATCCTTTTCCTACCTGGCGGCCAAGACATGGAACTCCCTCCCCACCCACCTACGGCTGACCCAGGATCAGCTCTCCTTCAGGAAACAACTCAAGACCTGGCTGTTCGAGCAGTAGCGACTCCCCCTCCCCCAGCGCCTTGAGACCCTAGCGGGCGAGTAGCGCACTTTACAAATTTGCTGATTGATTGATTGAGGGTGTGAGGGTGAGGGGATCAGTGAGGTTGTGTGAGGGTGTGAGGGTGAGGGGTTGTGAGGGGGTATGAGGGTGAGGGGGTGTGAGGGGGTGTGAGGGTGAGGGGGTGTGAGGGGGGACAGGGGTGTGGGGGTGTGAGGGTGAGGGGTTGTGGGGGTGTGAGGGTGAGGGGGTGTGGGTGTGTGAGGGGTGTGGGAGGGTGAGGGGGTGTGGGTGTGTGTGGGTGAGGGGGTGTGAGGGTGAGGGGGTGTGAGTGAGGGCGGAGTGGTGAGGGGGTGTGAGGGTGATGGGGGTGAGGGTATGTGAGGGGGGAGGGGGTGTGTGAGGTGGTGTGAGGGTGAGGGTGTGAGGGGTGAGTGGCGATAGGGAATGTTACATATCAGCCTGGCAGCAGCATTCTGAACAATCTGCAACCGATGTACAAGGTAAGCTGGAGCTCCCACGTATAAGCTATTCGAATAGTCCAGGTGGGAGGAAATGAGGGCAAGCACGGCCACGCAGGGCATGCTGTTCTTCTCTTCCGGTTTTAAGAAGCGTTCTGTGTTTGCATGTGGAGAGCAAAGGAGACTGGATTTCCCGGAGATTCAGGCATCGGCGCGCCCATTGACGCGCTGTCTAATTTTCAACAAGCAGTTCTATCTTTGTGCGTTCACCAATCAATCCAAACGTGACTGTCTCTGTACTAAATTGTGGTCAGTGACAGTACTATTTTAAATGTCTCTTGCCCAAACACTGTAGTCTATTATTATTAAAATTTAAAATTGTTTAAAATTTATTTTTTGAGGCTCTGTATACACTTGAAACCTATATTAGGATAAAGTCTTTTGGAATATTATTATTATTCTTGAAAATTATAAAGCGCGCGGCTACCCCCGACAGGGGGGGCCTGGCGCTGTGGACAACAAGTGGCAGAGACCGTAGGAGAGCTAGTGGCTAGAAAATAGCCATGTCTTCAAGCTGCGCCTGAACAGAGATTCTGATTCGATCAGTCGAAGACTAAATTAAAGAGAATTCCATAGCTTTGCCGTGACCGATGGAAGCGGGGGGGGGAGCAAGAGGCGGAGGTGGTTGGATCTGAGAGCTCGAGATGAGTGGACGAGCTTCAGCCTCTGTCTGAGATACCCTGGTCACTTGCTATTTAAAGCCCTGAAAGACAGGACCAGGGCTTTAAACTGGATGCGAGAAGATACTGGGAGCCAATGAAGGTTCTTCAAGTGGGGGGTAATTTAGTGTCGATAGGGAATGTTACATATCAGCCTGGCAGCAGCATTCTGAACAATCTGCAACCGATGTATAAGGTAAGCTGGAGCTCCCACGTATAAGCTATTCGAATAGTCCAGGTGGGAGGAAATGAGGGCATGCACGATAGTCCTCTTTGAATCCATGGGCAGGTAGGGGAAGATCTTTTTAATCATGCGCAATTTGCCAAAGCAGGCCTTACATGACAATTCGTTGTCGATTAAAAAGCCCAAATTCCGGGCAGATTTAACGGGAGAAGGGGGGGGGGTTAAGCTCGGACGGCCACCACATAGATGGTAGCATTGGGACTTTTTGGTTGAAAAACAGCACCTCGGTTTTGTCTGTGTTCAGCTTCAGGGTATTAGAAGTCATCCACGATACAATGTTGGAGAGGCAACATTTGAAGTTTGATAGGCCGTTGTCAGAGTGATCTCTAAATGAAAACATTAGCTGTGTATCATCAGCATAGGAGACCACTCTGACCCCATAGGGGTCAGAATAGATCGAGAAAAACTAAAGTACATTAATGCTATTTTAATTCAAGGTATTTCTTCGTTTTAATCTTTTTTAAACTCCCAGTAGAAACAAAATCACGACCAGTGCCTGTTTTAATTATTACTGGTCGAGTCATGCATGATTAAAGTGTTTAAAGGGTAGCCCTTTCCGGTGCTGCGCTCTGGCCCGAGCGCGGCAAGGCTACATTTTGTTCCCGATATTTGAAGAAACCACTATGGCGGTTGCAGGGTGTGAAAACGCTGCGGGTATCTGTTACTGCAGACAGGGTTCTTATATCAATCAATCAATCAGAGCATTTATATAGCGCACTACTCACCCGGAGGGTCTCAAGGCGCTGGGGGGAGGGGGTCCGCTACTGCTCGAACAACCAGGTCTTGAGCTGCTTCCTGAAGGCGAGGTGGTCCTGGGTCAGGCGGAGGTGGGTCGGAAGGGAGTTCCAAGTCTTGGCGGCCAGGTAGGAGAAGGACCTTCCTCCTGTGGTGGCTCTTCGGATGCGGGGGACGGCGGCGAGGGCGTGGTTGGTCGATCGAAGCTGGGGTTTGGGAGCGTAGAAGTTGAGGCGGCTGTTGAGGTATTCTGGTCCTTGGTTGTGTAGGGCTTTGTGTGCGTGGGTGAGGAGCCGGAAGGTGATTCTCTTGTTGACCGGGAGCCAGTGCAGGTCTCTCAGGTGTCCGGAGATGTGGCTGCGGCGGGGGATGTCCAGGATGAGTCGTGCTGAGGTGTTCTGGATCCACTGGAGTCTCTTCTGGAGTTTGGCGGTGGTTCCGGCGTAGAGGGAGTTGCCATAGTCCAGACGGCTGGTGACGAGGGCCTGGGTGACCGTCTTCCTGGTCTCGGTGGGGATCCATCGGAAGATCTTACGTAGCATGCGCAGGATGTTGAAGCACAACGAGGAGACGGCGTTGACTTGTCTGGTCATGGAGAGGGAGGAGTCCAGGATGAAGCCCAGGTTGCGTGCGTGCTCTGTTGGTTTGGGTGCGCTGCCCAGGGCGGGGGGCCACCAGGAGTCGTCCCAGGCGGAGGGCGAGGAGCCCAGGATGAGAACTTCCGTCTTGTCCGAGTTCAGTTTCAGGCGGCTGTTCGACATCCATGTGGCTACGTCTGTCATCCCTTCGTGCAGGTTGGCTCTGGCGGTGGCGGGGTCGTTAGTGAGGGAGAGGATCAGCTGGGTGTCGTCGGCGTAGGAGATGATGTTCAGGTTGTGCTGGCGTGCGATGGCTGCGAGGGGGCTCATGTATACGTTGAAGAGTGTTGGGCTGAGCGAGGAGCCTTGAGGAACGCCGCAGATGACTTCGGTGGCCTCCGATCTGAACGGGGGGAGGCGGACTCTCTGTGTCCTTCCGGCGAGGAAGGAGGTGATCCACTCCAGTGCCTTCTCCTGGATTCCGACGTTGCTGAGGCGCTGCACTAGGGTACGGTGGGAGACAGTGTCGAAGGCCGCGGAGAGGTCCAGGAGGATGAGGGCCGCTGTTTCTCCGTTGTCAAGCAGGGCTCGGATGTCATCGGTAGCTGCGATCAGGGCGGTCTCGGTGCTGTGGTTGGCCCGGAAGCCAGACTGCGAGAGGTCGAGGGAGCCGTTCGTCTCGAGGAAGGCGGCCAGTTGCTTGTTGACGGTCTTCTCGATGACTTTTGCCGGAAACGGGAGCAGCGAGATGGGGCGGTAGTTCTTGAGGTCGGTTGGGTCTGCTGATGGTTTCTTGAGTAGAGCGCTGAGTTCGGCGTGCTTCCAGCTCTCCGGGAAGGTGGCGGTGTCGAAGGAGGTGTTGATGATGTCCCGCAGGTGGGGTGCGATGACAGCGTCGGCCTTGTTGAAGACGTGGTGAGGGCAGGGGTCTGTCGGAGATCCGGAGTGGATGGAGTTCATCGTGCGGATGGTGTCTTCGGTGCTGATCGGGGTCCAGGCGCGGAGGGTGGTGGTGGGGGGCGGTGGTTCGGTCGTGGCGTGCGTCGGTTGAGTGCTGAAGCTGTTGTGTATGTCCGCGATCTTGTAGGAGGCGAGGGAGTTGCAGAGGTCTTGCGAAGGGGTGATGTCGTTGTTTCCGGCGTTGGGGTTGGAGAGCTCTTTCACGATGTTGAAGAGTTCCTTGCTGTTGTGTGCGTTGTTGTCCAGTCGTTCCTTGAATGCGGTTTTCTTGGTGGCGTGGATCCGCTGGTGGTGTTTTCGGGTGGCGAGCTTGAGGGCAGTCATGTTGTCCGGTGTTGGGTCTCTGCGCCAGGTTTTCTCAAGTGCTCTGCAGTTCTTCTTGGAGCTCTTGAGTTCGTCGTTAAACCATGGGGCTTTCTTGCTGCCGGGTCTGCTCGGCGGGGTCTTCAGCGGGGCGAGGTCGTCTGCGCAGTCGCTGATCCATTTCGTGAGGTTGGTGGCTGCTTGGCTGGGGTTGGTTGTGCTGGTGGGAGGGTTCTTGCTCAGGGAAGTAGCGAGCTGGTCTGTAGTGATCTTGTTCCAGCTTCTGCGGGAGCCTGTTGCTGGTGATGGTGGAGCGTGGTCCTTCTGAAGCTGAAGTGGACGCAGCTGTGGTCCGTCCAGTGAAGTCCCGTGGCGTAGCTGAAGGCGATGTCCTTGCTGGAAGAGAAGATCGAGTCGAGTGTGTGTCCGGCGTAGTGGGTGGGGGTGGTCACCAGTTGCTTGAGTCCGAGGTTGGTGAGGTTGTCCAGCAGGGTGGTGGTGTTGCGGTCGTTGTTGTTCTCCAGGTGGAAGTTGAGGTCCCCGAGGAGGATGTAGTCGGCGGAGGGGAGGGCGTGTGGGCTGATGAAGTCGGCGATGTCCTCGCTGAATTGTGTGCGTGGTCCCGGGGGTCTGTAGATGAGGGTGCCTCTGAGGGTGGTCTTGGGGTTGGCGTGGATCTGGAAGTGCAGGTGTTCGGCGGGTGTGAGGGTGTCGTCGGTGTTGGTCGTGATGTGGATGGTGTTCCTGTGGATGATGGCGATGCCTCCTCCTGTCTGGTTGACGCGGTCTCCGGATGATCTTGTAGCCTTCTGGGATGGCGATGGCGATGTCGGGCGCTGAGGAGGCGTTCATCCAGGTTTCCGTGATGAAGGCGACGTCTGGGTCTGTGGTGTCGAGCAGGTTCCATAGCTCGACGGCGTGTCTGTGGACGGAGCGGGTGTTGAGCAGGATGCACTTCAGGTGGGTGCTGCTGGTGTTCGGCTTGGTGGGTGCTGGTGTGGCGTGGGTCCGGTTGCAGGTGAACTTGCAGGAGTGGCAGCTGAAGGGTCCGTGGGTGCGTCTCGGTGTGGCTCGGTAGCAGCCTGAGGTTCGGCCGGTGTTGAGTGCGTTGAGGTCGGTGGCGTCGTAGGTCCGTCGGGTCGGCTTCCGGCGGTGGGGGCCAGGGGTCCTGGCACTGGGCGCGGTCCAGGCGCGGACGGGCGCAGACGGGCTTACCTTTGGCGCACCTTCGGCGCTCATTCGGTGCTCCCGCAACGCGCGTCCGCTGCGCGGTCGCTCTGGGGGCGTCATAAGAAGGGAGCCTGGAGGGAGGGTCAGCTGGGAGGCGGGGAGCGCGTGGGCCAATCGGCAAGCGGGGGGGCTGGGTCGCGGCAGGAACGGCGGGAAAAAACGGCGGGCTTGGTGGGCGGCGGCTGGGGCGCCGGATCGGCGTCTGGCAGGCAGCAGGTAGAGGTAGGCAGGCAGAGCAGGCGGGGAGCGTGGGGGCGACCAGGCCGTGGAGGGCGCAGTGGTCGCTCCTGAATCGTGGTCTGGGTCCCCTTAAGAAGGGAGCCTGGAGGGAGGGTCAGCTGGGAGGCGGGGAGCGCGTGGGCCAATCGGCAAGCGGGGGGGCGGGGTCGCGGCAGGAACGGCGGGAAAAAACGGCGGGCTTGGTGGGCGGCCCTGCGGCGGCTGGGGCGCCGGATCGGCGTCTGGCAGGCAGCAGGTAGAGGTAGGCAGGCAGAGCAGGCGGGGAGCGTGGGGGCGACCAGGCCGTGGAGGGCGCAGTGGTCGCTCCTGAATCGTGGTCTGGGTCCCCTTAAGAAGGGAGCCTGGAGGGAGGGTCAGCTGGGAGGCGGGGAGCACGTGGGCCAATCGGCAAGCGGGGGGGCGGGGTCGCGGCAGGAACGGTGGGAAAAAACGGCGGGCTCTATCTGAAAAACAGTGTCTGTGCGCTCCTTTTATACCTCTAACAGTAAACACATAAGTTAAAAAAACGTTCATTAAATCACATTAACTTTTTGGGTAGGATCCCCCCAGGCAAGACACAAACTACGGGTAAGATGCATTTACCCATGAAAGGGTCACACTGTCACAAAGACTGCATTGTTTGGTGTTAATGTGTTACACATAGCAGGGACAGTCCAATTAGCAGTCAAACGTCCCAAGCAGGGGTCGGTTTTGTCTCTGCTTGTAGGTGGTTGCGCTGTGGCTGCATAGCAGAAGATTGAATCCAGGGGGGAAGTGCCAGGGGTGGGGGGGGGGGGGGGGAGGTTTGGACAGTAAGGGTTGGGACTGGAGTGGTGCGAGCTGGAGATACTCTGGTAAATACGGTACATTTCCCACTGCGTGTTGAGCGAATGTATTTGAGCCTGCGCACTCTGCCCTGAACCGCTTTGGCAACTTGAATGCTGCAGGTTATTTCTCCAGAGCCATGTACTCACAGGAAGTGATGCAGCTCTGAAAGCGATGCACTAGTTGGCATTTGTTCTGGCGAAAGCTGCAGCCATTTGATCAAGGCATTCAAAGCAAAACAGGAAGTAGCGCCTACTGTTTGGTGAGAACGAAAGATTCTTTTTGACAGATTCTTTTACAAGCTCCAGGGCAAAATGATTAAGTGAAAGAGGTGCTCCCTTTCAGAAGACGGAGGAAAATTCCAGAAAATAAACACAATTTGTAGAGATTACGTAGAGGTTGTGATGGTCGTGTTTAACCACTAAAACGGCAGATTACACATGGAAACATGGGTCCCTTGTGCTTTTTTTTTTATTTTTTAAAAAGAACATATTTTCACAAACATGCTTGTGTGTATATGTATGTAGTCTAAATAAAGACTCGGTGCCTTCATAAAGCGCACGCTCAAAATAACCCACAGGCTTATTTGTTATGAATTCGTCTGGCAGCACAAACTGGCTGAATCCCTGTATAACAAGAAAAGCGGGCATCTAAGGAAGGGTGGGAGGGAACGAGGGGGAGCAGGAAGTGAGGCCGCACACTGGCGAAAGCAGTCTGCTGCTTTCGAGTCCGATGCCAGATGCCAGCTTCGCGCTTGAATGCCTCACATGCACTGGCCATAAACCGCATTCCAAAGGTCTTTGGGAGCATTTTCTGGTGCCCCTTACTAAATCTCTTGCATAGCGATCGCTTACGCGATAGCTAGGCTCGACCTAAAAAGGGGATAAAGCTGACAAACGTCTTGCCTATAGACTGAGACAGGCAAGGGCACAAAACCACAATAGTTAGATAGTGGATGAGGACAGTAAATATTCCACCACCTCAGAGATCCTCACAGTCTTGTTCTTCTACTCACTCTTTCGGCACCAATGAATAGACTCAACTCGGTAGCTGCAACCTTTCAGCCTGATATGGAGGCTTTGGAGAATGACATTTCAGTGGATGAGGCAAGGGATTCCGTCAAAAGAATACCTACCTGACGGCCTCCTTGACTCATTCTCTAAAACCTTCATGACTGTTCTAGCAGATAGGCCTCACAAGAGAGTTTAATTATTTCCGGACATCCAAGAAAGTCGGGCAGACTATGGTTGCTACACCTTCATCACCCTTACTGAAGTCTGACAAAAAGATCCTCTGCTTTGCAGATACAACCACCCATTAGCACTGCTGAATTGTGATTTGAAATGATTTGCTTCTGATAGAGTAGAGACACTTAATTCATTATGGCCCAAACTGATATCTATCCAACTATTGGATTTCATCAAAACCTGGAAGGCAGGTGGTAAGGCTGGCATTTAACCAGAAGGGAAGGAGATTGCAGACCAGAGCAATGAGCTGATGATCCTTCTCTAGCTTGATGCATATCAGGCCTTTGACAGGGTTGATGGGCCCTACTGAGTGAAAGCATTGGACAAGACACAACTAGGCCCAAAGGTGAAAATATTTAGCTAGTATACCTAGATCGAGAGGGATGAGACAGGGATGCCTCTCACCCCTCATGTTTGCATTTTCAATGCAACCCTTGGTTATAGAATTTTACATAACCCAGACATTGAGTCTCACAGTGGGAGATGTGGAGCACAAATTAGCACTGTTGGCCAACAGTTTCCTTTGATTTATAACCCATGCGGGGGCATCTTTACAAGCTTTGGATTTGGAGCCTGAAAAATTTGCTGACATTTCTGGGTGACAGATTATTTATTTGAAATCCCCGGCCAAAGGCACAGAAAACCCACTTAACATGCCTTAGGAATCTTTAATACAAGCTGAGAATCCTAATAGATACCCAGGCATCGCTTTTACTTTCCGCTACAAAGAGCATATATACGACTGCAATATTCATCCTCTTCGACAAACACTATAAAAATACATGTACTGCTGCGGCAAATGAGAAATATCTTGGATAGGGATGATAGCCAGCCTAACAATGGACGTTATGCCCCCTCCTAAATGTAGCCAAATTACTGCCTCTTAACTTCTCCAGATCAACAATAACCCAAATTCCAAAGAAGATACTTGGCTTCATTTGGAAAGCTTGATCACCCAGACTAGAACAACACTATCGCACAAAGTAGGAGGATGCTTATACCTCCCAGATGTTGACACACATTGAGGGGGCCCAAATACACCCAGCTCTTGACTGGAACTATAATCAAGAATAAAAGACATGGATACAGGTAAAGCAGGAATTCTCCAGAGCTCCTCTTTGTCACTTGCTGTCACAGCTCTCCCCTAAATCTGGACCCAAAACACACACGTTCCTGTAAGCCACTTCAAGCTTAATAGACTACTGGTAGCTGGTAATGAGGAGGAAAGACTCCTCGCCTGACTCCTCTACCTTGATGCCAGTATTTCATAATCTGGCCTTTCCACCAGGCCTATTTGATCTGCACTGGAACCCAAATAACATTCTATTGCTGGGGGGATGTTTGGAAAAATTGTACTCTTTGTATTGCGATGTAATAAGACTGATTTGATTTGACTGTAGAAGATGAATATAGTCTATCATGAATATTATATTCGGTTAACTGAGAACTAAAAGAAAACGCGAGCTGGTAATCTTTTTTGGGTAAAAAGAGCGGGTCACAAGGGCATCACATGGGTTTATCGATACATTGAAGAACTCTGTTGCCTAAACACAAATATGTAATAAATTGGGAAAGGGTTTTGAAGATGAGACCTGTGTGGCTATCTGGAAGATACCTTCCAAATCTTAAAATCCATACAGCAAACTCTGTTAAGGTTATCAGGTGGTATCTCTCTCCCACCAGATAGAAGGCAATATTTCAGAGACCCGATACTTGTGGGAAGTGTCTTAGGAGCAGGGTATGCTGCTTCATACATATAGTTCATGCAAGCGTGGTTTGAAATCCTGTCAAAAATGAAGGCCTTAACTAGTGTTACTTTAACACTTCAATCCTTGATTATTTTGTCGGGGGCCGGGGAAAAACAATACATTTCATTTGTTCTCACTGATAAGGAAATTAATCTCCCATTTTCTACTGTCTGCCAGATTTTCCACTGCCCAGTTCTGGAAATTGCGAACAGCTTTTCAACTTAACATGTGATGGGGAAAGGTGTGGAATGTTTCTGCAATGGAAAAGCTTTTGGGTATTGTACATGAAGGAGTTCACAAAGTTGAGAGGATGCGGCGCCCATGTTTAACACATATGAAGGGAATCCCGATAATGGGATGTGACCCCGCTGTCCCCTTTGATGTATTGCTCTGTGCCAGTGTGTGTGGGATGTCTTCCCCCAAGATATGATGATACTACTCCAACATCTTAAGGGAAGAAGGGTTTGTGATATGTTTGCCATCTGACCTGATGATATACTTTGGCAATAGCAATGTTTATGGTCCCTTACCATAACAGAAGATTTAGAAATAGTGGAAATGTGTACTTTTTATTCTGAGCGGCCTGCTATTCTCTTTACATTATAAAAGTGACATGTGATAACCAATATCAATGTCAACAAAATTGAAATAAAGTTGTTGATAAATCAGTGGTCTGAAATATGACAGATACCCACAGTGGAGAAAAATGATTGCTTATAGATATATTTCAGCTTCTTTCGCACTATAAAAGAACATTAAATTAGTTTTATAACCATTCACGTAATTTCTTAATTCAAATCTTAAATACGGTTATTACATTTGTGGTGAAAAGTAGTTTATCATTTGCCCCATATTTGCAATGATGCATTGATATTCTTGTGAAAGATACTGCTGATAAATGCTGGTCCAAGCCTCACTTATTTCTTTTGTTCTCCACAGATGTCAACAGGAAATGCTGGTGTTTCACTACCAAGGGAATGCATGCAGTAGGCCAGTCCGAAATAGTTATTCTTTTGCAATGTTTGCAAGATGAAAAGTGTCTTCCCAAGGATATCTTCAGCCACTTTGTGCAGCTTTATAGGGATGCCCTTGCAGGTAAAAAATATTAATGAATGAGGGAGGGGGGGAAATGTCTCTTGGAGTTCTATGAGAGACACTAAGTTAAGCAACAATTGTCGGGAAGTTATTGATATATTCTATTAATCTAGGTAAGAAAATACGGAAGAGCATATATAGACTATAAAAGGAAAGAAATGAGCAATGAAAACGTACTAGATAATGTCATGTAAGATTTGAAGAATGAACCATACATGTATGAAAATGCCAGCTTGAATGTATGGACATTACAATATACTGAACCTGCACGTTAATAAAAGTTTAATTAAAAAAAAAAATTATTAATGAAAACCTATCTTGTGTTTTAGAAGGTGCCTTTTGCTTCTTTGTTAAATTCCCCTTGCGTGTTGCGTAGAAAAAATAATTAGGGGGAAGTGGCCTCTATTTTGGTGTCAGCTGGAGCTGAGTTCCTATAAATGTAAACCGTTTAGTACTTAAGATATAAAGTAGGGTTGGTACCTTTATGCCCAAGCATCTCTCAGAATTTTGTTTACGTATGGTATGTACATACTGTATGTTTAGGAAATATACATTTTTAGAGAAATGGTAAAAAAAAAAGCTAAATAAAATAATCGATACCTTCTATTCAGTGCTGTGCTGTGTGGCACTGTTTACTGGCTCTTAGCCACGCTTCCGGATGAACTGAAAAACATTTTTACCTTCTTCTACTCAGTCTTTGTTATTAATCTCATCTTCCAGCTGGGCCAGGGAGGACACTGTGGCTGTGTGGCTGATCTGGGCTTCCCTAGGTCCGATATATTTGATATTTGTGATCCAGCTGAAGCCTTGAAGATTGCAGTCAGAAGCTCCAAGTGGGATAAACTTGAAAACTGTAACCACAAGATTGTGTTGGCACTTGGCACACTTCAACGACTTTTCCCACACCTTTTTCCTCTATTTTTAAGTAAACAAAATAATTCTTAAGCAGAGCAACACTAGGAGGGTTGACTGGCAAATGTTCCTGTGGTCAAATACCTTGTTTTCTTAGCTGAAGAATTGAACTTCTCATCAAAAGGCTTAGAACAGATCGATCTAGGAAAGCTTTATTATTAAGGCTGCACATTTGTTGAGTAAGCTCAGCATTTGGAAGCTGAAACATTTCAAAGTCAAAATTTCCTAAAGATCTAACCGCCTGATTCATCAAGCTAAATTGCACTCGCAAAGGGCAAGATTCTCAGAATCTTGCCTTTTGCGAGTGCAATTTTTGCATTTGGGATTCATCATCCCAAATGCAAAATTCGCTATTTAAGAATTCGCACATTTGCGAAGAATTGAATTTAAGGAATCTCTATTTGAGATTCCTTAAATGCAATTCATGAAGCATTTTAAAATTGCGAAATTGCAATTTTGGGACGCTATTTACCGAGAGGTCAGACCTCTCGGTAAATAGCAAAAACTTAGAAAAATGCATTTAAATGCATTTTTCTAAGTTGCATGTTACACACACACACATGTCCTTTGGATATGTGTGTGCGCAACACCAATGTAGATTACATTTCAGGGGTGCTACAGGGTGTCCTTTGGACACCTCTGCACCCTTGAAATCGCATCCTTATTTGCGATTAGCTAATTGCTAATCGCAAATAAGGAATAACTCCCCATGCATTCCTATGGGCCGGTAGGCCCATAGGAATGCATGGGGAGTTATTCCTTATTAGCGATTAGCAATTAGCTAATCGCAAATAAGGAACATGTAGGAATCGCAATATTTATTGCAATTCCTACATGAATCCCGTTTTGCAAGTCCTTAATAGCGATTCGTTATGAATCGCTATTAGGGGCTCGCAAAACGGGAGAATGATGAATCAGGCTGTTAGTGTCTTCTTCTGGGTCCAAGTTTTCCAAACTTGAGAAACACACCCTATGCTATCAGGTCACAGATTACAGTGGGGTGCAGACATCTCAACCTCCGTTTTCAATCAGGGATCCAACAAAGGTCCTAGTGAACTAGCCTCAGATTTCTTCTGCAGAGATTCTGTGTGTTCTCTTCTCTGTGTGGACTTCAAGCAGGGTAGTTTCCCTGACCAAGAGTATGGGGAGAGGAATTGGCCTAACGGCTAGAGCGGTCGACCTCAAACCTCTGCAAGGACGTGCAACATCCTGTGATTCTGGGCAAATCATTTAATCTCCCTGTGCCTAACAAAAAATGAATGTGTCCTCATGTAACGCAACTGGTGCTTGTGTAAAGCGCTCTGATACCCGTTTCCTTCGGGTCAAGTTTGCGCTATATAAAACGCCATTTAAAAAAAATGAGCTTCAGAAGATTTAAACGAAAACTGGTTTCTAGTTGTTTTCCTTTAGGTGGCAGGAGTGCACAGTCCCAGATTCCAGCACTACTTTGTTTCCCAGGGATTGTAATCGGTGGTGACCTATGAACATTTCTCTATAAAATTTCCATTGAGTCCCCACCAACATTTTACAGCACTTCTTGCTCCTGGGTAAGCACATTCTAGGGTTTTCCAAGATAGCAGAATAGAGGGCTGGTGGCGTTCTCTGTGCTCCCAAAACCTGCCTAGGGCAGCCCATGGCCAGGGTCCTCTTTCTTCCCCATGTTGGCACAGTTTTATTTATTTATTTATTTATTTTTAAGGTTTTATATAGCGCGGACAAGATCTTTGCAGATATCAGAGCGCTTTACAGAAACAGGAGGTAGGGTAGACAAACTCTTGAAAACAATATAATATTCGGTAGTGAGTGAGTTGCAAGGTAGGGTAGCAATTGCATAAGAGTATACACAATAATAACAATCAGGAAACCAATAATAAGGGAGCCGTGCAATGTCTTTGCTCCAGTAGCGATCGAATAAGATTATAGCCCCCCAGAGGGTGAGTAAACACACTGTTGAAAACAGTATAGTAGTCAGTAGTAAGTGGATTGCAAGTTAGTAGAGCAATCAAATCATAGTGTAAACCCTAATAAACAATCTGGAAACCAGTAATATAGAATCCGTGCAATGACTTTGATCCAGTAGCAATCAAACAAGAGTATAACACGGATAAACACTCAGGTAGCCGATAATATAGTAGCCGTGTAATGTCATTGTTCCAGTAACAATAGGGTTCAGGTGAACTTAGCCATAAGGATGGCTTTTACCTCTTTCTTGAAGAGTACAGTGGAGGGGATAAGCCTAGTTTCTGGCGGGAGTGCATTCCAGATCCTAGGTGCCATTCCTGAGAAGGAGCGTTTGTATGTTTTTTCCTTCCGGAATCTACGAGGTTTCAGGAGGAGGTTTTGTGTGCTTCTGTTGGATCTTGAGCCTCCTGATATAGTCAGCTTGTGAGTGAGGTAGTTGGGTGACTTGTGGTGTACGGCCGAGTGTGTCATACAGGCAATTTTCAGCTGAACTCTGGCTTCAAAAGGCAGCCAGTTCAGGGCTTTTAAGTCAGGGGATATATGCGAGTGTTTTCTTGAGCCAGTGATGAGTCTCGCGGCCGCATTCAGAGAGGCTCTTAGTGGTGCCGTTGTTGTTAGGGGGAGCCCGCTGAGAGCCACAATTCCGTAGTCTATGCGAGGAATGACTAGGGCTTGTACAACAGTTTGGAAGTCCTTGGGTGGTAGGAAGGGTTTAAGTTTTCTCAGAGTGTTGATTTGGAAGTTGGCTCCTTTAGTTGCTTTGCTAATATGCTGCTGCATGTTGAGATTGGAGTCAAGTGTGATGCCAAGGGATTTCGCAGAGTCCACGATGGTGGGCTGGACATTGAGTGCTGTTAGATGATTGAGCCAGATTTGGGTGATGGCCTTTTTCGCAGGAGGTGAGATCAGAAGGAACTCAGTTTTCAGAGCATTTAGTTTGAAGTGATTATCGGCCAGCCATGCTTGGGTGTTTCTTAGTGTGGCGTCCAGAAGTTTGATGTCTTCCGGGGATTGTAGCTTGAGGTAGAGTTGAGTGTCATCGGCGTACATATGGAAGTGTACATTTGATGCTTGAAGCAAGGTAGTGAGTGGTTCCATGACGAGGTTGAACAATGTGGGGGATAGGGAGGAACCTTGAGGGACGCCTAGTGTTACGGGCACAGGTGAGGACAATGCGTTGTTGATCTTGAACTTATGAGATCGGTTGTGTAAAAAGGACGTGAACCATTTGAGAACAGTCCCGGATATGCCCATTCTGGTATTTAACAGCTCCAGTAGATTCTCGTGTTTGACCGTATCAAATGCTGAGGAGAGATCAAGAAGGACTTTGCTTTGCTTTGCTTTGGATTGCTTAAAGCGCTCAGACAGATTTTGCCCCTTCTGCCTGATGAGTCTAGACCGCTAGTGGTCAGGAGTGTGATCCTGGCCAGACTGGACTATTGTAACTCCCTATATCTAGGGGCCCCCTTATACATCGTACAGGGGCTCCAGAGAGTCCAGTCCATAGCGGCCAAGCTGGCACTTAAAAGACCTCGCAGCTCTTCCACTACGCTGGCGCTCAGAGATCTACACTGGTTGCCAATCGGGAGTAGAGTCGCTTTTAAGTCCCTATGTATTGTGTATAGAGCCCTGCACAACATGGGTCCTATTCCTTTACAGGAAAGGCTCAACTGGTATAAGCCTACCAGGTCCCTGCGCTCCTCTAGCCTAGGTTTGGCTGCAACCACCAGGATCAGGAGATCGAGGATGGGAGGCAGAGCCTTCTGCACTTCCGCGTCTAGGATGTGGAACGAGCTTCCCCAGAACATCAGGCAAATTGACACCATGCTTGGATTTAGAAACAGTCTGAAAACATGGCTGTTTGCCAAAGTTTAATCCCCTTGACACCATTTAATAGAACTGGCGGCTGTTTTACATGTTATGACAGCCAGTGTATTGTTGTTCCATCTGACTACTTCCTGTTTGGGCGCCAGGATACCCGTAGGGTGACAGTTGCGCGATACAAATAATAAATACAATACAAAGGATGAGGTGGCAGGACTCGTGATCAAGGATTTGGAGGGCGTCATCAATTATGTGTGTCATAGCCGTTTCCGTGCTATGTTTTGCTCTGAATCCTGATTAGTGAGGGTTGAGGAGGTCAAACTGATCAATGTGTTTTGTCAATTGGAGTTGTACGCATTTTTCTAGCAATTTAACCAGAGTGGGGATATTGGTGATAGGGCGGTAATTGTTTAGGTCGGCCGGGTCAGCTGTGGATTTCTTGAGTATAGGCGTGACTTGCCCTATCTTGAGGGAGTCTGGGATGAGTCCTTGTTGAAGGGAACCGTTGATGATTTTAGTCCAGAGTGGGAGGAGCAGGGGGGTGAGGGCTTTGACAGCATTGGCAGGCAGGGGATCTGTGAGGTGATTAGCGGGCTTCAAGGTGCCTAGCAGTTTGTGAATTGATTCTTCAGAATAGGTGTCGAAGGACGTCCATGCAGCGTTGTTTATAGGTTGAGTGTTAGTTATGGAGATGGAGCAGGAGTATCGACTTACATCCTTGAGGAGATCACTTCTTATATTGTCGTTCTTTTGCTTGAAGAAAGCAGAAAAGTCTTCACAGCTTGGAATATCATTTGTTGAGCTGTTAGGTTGTAGAGGTTGCGTCTTGGTTTGGGTATTGACTAACTCGAACAGTTTTCTTGGTCGGTTTTTTGCTTGGTCCAGCTGTTGGCTAAAGAAGACTGATTTCGAGCGTTTGATTTTTCTGAAGTAGGTGTTTCTCTTATTCTTAAGCGTTTTAAGGTGCAGTGCTGAGGGGTCAGATCTCCACGTGCGCTCTGCCATGCGCATAGCACGCCTGTCTTCATTGAGTCTACCATCATACCATGGTTCGAGTTCTTGGTGGAGACTCTCTTCAGTTGCAGGGGTGCGGCTTCATTGATTATTGAAGTCATAGTGTCTAGGTAGAGGTCGGTCAGAGAATGAACATCAGAGACGTCCGTCGGGGGAAGTAGGAGACTGCCTGTGTGGGCAGGCAAGGAGTTTGGGTTAAGATTCTTCATGTCCCTCTTCCAGATCTTTGTTTTGGTAGGTTGAACCGGGTTAAGTTTGACCTTTTCGTTGATAAAGAAGGTGATAATGTGGTGGTCTGACCAGTCACAGGGTTGGATTGCCTCCAGCTGGGTAGAGTCTTCTTTGGCGATGATAAGGTCGAGGATAGAGCCTTTTTCATGTGTCGGACGGTTGCAGATTTGGGTGAGGTCAAGCGCATTGAGGAAAGTTTTAAGGCTATTCACCACAGCGTCTTTCTGGTCGTTCCAGTGGAGGTTGAAGTCTCCCAAGTAGATTTGAGTGATCTGTCGACCGGCGTTGGTGGTTATCGTGTCCATGAGTTGTTGGGAGAAGGTGAGGTTGTCTCCGGGTGGGTTATTGTCTCTGGGAAAGCTATCCTTAAAAGCACTTCCCTGTCATTATCTTGAAATGGGTTTTTGCCCCTTCCCAGTTCCTTTAGTTGACACTGTAAATATGGCACCACTGGTGCACCCTATTTTAATCCATTTTGTTTGATACAAATGAAATCTTTAACCCCTTCACTTCAGCGATAATTTTGCTGCGGTTTAGGGGGCGTAACCCCATGCATGCTCAGGATGGCCACGGCTGTCCTACGTCACACTGGGTGTGTGCGCAGGACGGACGGGGCCGTCCGAACTCTGCCCACTAATTAAATCCCCAGCGCAGGCATGGAATTCGTACTGCTCTGGGGAATCGGCGGCGTTCGGGCGGCCACTGGCCGTCCTTAGCACGCAAGGAGTTAACATACCCCTCCATTCTCTTCTAACCACTTTATTCTCTTATGTCACTGTTCCACTTCCTTCAAAATATGTATATTGTCCTTCTGATACTGGACTTTTCGGCCAACTACCTGTCAATATCTCTCATCTGCAGTTATCAAAGTATTGGACCTTGATTTGACTACAGAATTCTGAACCTTTCTGGAAACTAATGGAGTGCTGCATGATCCTCAGGTTTATTTCCCTTCTGGTTACAGCACAGTAAGTGTGCTTTGTGCAGCGTTCAATGATCTATCCCTCACTGCTGGCTTTATCAGTGTCAGTGCAATGCAGTGATTCTGCTAGATCTGTAAGTGCCATCTTACACTGTTGATCACATGAGGTGATGCTGAGATCAGTTAGTTTACATCTTTTGTTATAGTCCACACGCAGAGAGTTAAGTTAGGTCCTTTTGCGTTAGCCACTTCAGTGTTCCATTCAGATCTGTACACTTCCCAAACCTATTCAACCTCTAGACCCATGTTTCTGGATATTATCCTTCATCAGTAGAGATAAAAACGAATTTCATCAAGAGTTGATGAGAAAACTCAGCAACCACAGATAGATTTCGTTTTTTTAGGTCTACTGATGAAGGATAATATCCAGAAACATGTCTAGAGATTCACAGCACTAACCAGCACAAACTTTAGTGAAACACTTCAGCAAAAATGCAAGTAAGCATTTAAAGTGAACTGCATTTACCATAATGCTAAGGGGTGAACAGTGCTGGGATTTGAAGCAGTGTGCTCCTATCCCCCTTCAGTGGTGTGAAAAGTGACTTGTTAGGATTTTGAAGTAATGAGGAGTTATTAGCAACATCTACATGAAACCTCTCGCAGCCATCGCACGCCAGCACAACCTCAACATCATCTCTTACGCCGACGACACCCAGCTGATCCTCTCCCTCACCAGAGACCCCGACACCGCCAGAACCTGCCTACACGAAGGGATGAAAGACGTCGCCGAGTGGATGAAGGACAGCCGCCTGAAACTGAACTCGGACAAGACGGAAGTCCTCATCCTGGGATCTTCGCCCTCCGCCTGGGACGACTCCTGGTGGCCCCCAGCCCTGGGCACCGCACCCAAGCCAACCGACCACGCACGCAACCTGGGCTTCATCCTGGACCCCTCCCTCTCGATGACCAGACAAGTCAACGCCGTCTCCTCATCGTGCTTCAACACCCTGCGTATGCTTCGCAAGATCTTCCGCTGGATCCTGACCGAGACCAGGAAGACTGTCACCCAGGCACTCGTCACCAGCCGACTGGACTACGGAAACGCCCTCTACGCCGGAACCACAGCCAAGCTACAGAAAAGACTCCAGCGCATCCAGAACGCCTCCGCCCGACTCATCCTGGATGTCCCCCGACGCAGCCACATCTCCAGCCACCTGAGGAACCTGCACTGGCTCCCCGTCGACAAGAGGATCACGTTCCGGCTCCTCACCCACGCACACAAGTCTCTCCACGACCTGGGCCCCAAGTACCTCAACGACCGCCTGACCTTCTACACGCCCACCCGCCAGCTACGGTCCACCAGCCTCGCCCTCGCAGCCGTACCACGCATCCGAAGAGCCACCGCCGGAGGAAGATCCTTCTCTTACCTGGCTGCCAAGACTTGGAACTCCCTCCCCATCCACCTTCGGCTGACCCAGGACCATCTCGCCTTCAGGAAACAACTCAAGACCTGGCTGTTCGAGCAGTAGCATACCCCTCCCCCCAAGCGCCTTGAGACCCTCCCGGGTGAGTAGTGCGCTATACATATGGCATGATTGATTGATTGATTGATTGATCTGAATGTTGAGATTCCAGAATTTTACAGGAGATGGCCAACACATCAAACATTAAGTGCTTGCTTACAAGATTATCTTGGGAGGTGACTATATCTCAGCATTTCTGTTAGACTGGGAAAAGTCTGTGTAAGTGTGTGGTGTCTCTCCCTTTGGGCGGGTAAAACAATTGAGTTGCTTGAGTTTTATGTCTGAAATACTGCGGGGTTTGTCGCACGGGGTGATGTACCAAATTCATCCCAGGATTGATTTGTTGTTTATGGATGTGCAGATCTTTCAACAGGTGGCTAAATGTGAAATTCTTACTTTCCAGTCAAACCTCATTATGCAGTATTGAACCGCATGACCCCGAAACAGTGGAAAGCGTAAATGGAAACTCTTGCTGAGGATATGTTCAGACAGTGTATTAGGGAGAACATCTCATTTTAGTTTGGAAATGAAAATGGGATATCTGGACAACGTGGGTGTAATGTAGTGATGTGTAAAGTCTATACACGGCCATATTCTTCTTTTCTGAGCTTAGTGTAGTAAAGGCTTTCGAGGTAGCTGTAAAGAGCTCAGGCGTTCCTCCAAAGACTAGAAATATCAAATGTAATCACTGAGAGTAAGACTTGTTGAGATGAAGAAGATTTTCATTCATCATCTGAGAAAGAATGAACTGTCTACAAGGGGATTTCTGTTCTCTGATTAAATAAAGAAGTATCAGGCTCTGCTTTTCACAAACTTGGAAGAAAACAGACAGGCAATTAACTGACTAATAAATGAAGGGCCTCTCTTGAGGTTACCCAGAGAGACGTATTAAAATGCCTTTACATGAAGTCCACGGAAGTGGTTGGTGTCAGTTATTTGCAAGATATCAAAATCTTTCTTGTGAAGAATTGCGCAATTTATTTAGATTTTGCATTGAATGTGGATATTTTTTGTTTAACTTTACTTACAAGCGCTTTCAATTTTGAATTGTAATTATTGTACAGAAATAAAGGTAATCTACTATTTAATACTGGTATTAAAATGGTCATTTCCTGTTAAAAAAAACATTTACTACTGTGATTAGCCAAGGTTTCTGCAAAGCTCATAAAAATAGCATAAGAAGACCCAGTAGCCAAATTTAAGGACAAAGAGAACTTTAACCCTCTTCTGTGTTGTGTATCCTATTGAGAACGGTACATCTCTCCACGATTTTTTTACAGGGCATCACTTTTGATTTAGCAGTACTCTGGAGATGGTGTAATCGTGATTGCATTTTCTTTATGTGAAAGTAATTTCATTACCGGGTTTGTTTTGTGCCCCACTCCGCCAATAACTTTTATTAAGTGACCCTGAAATGGGAAAAAGCATGATGTGTCTTGCACTTGCAGCTGGATTCAAAACACCATGGCAGCTCCAACGTTGCAAGTTCTTTATTTTCGGAATACATTCAGCAAACGTATGCATTATGCAGAATTCTACATTTATTGCTATAAAACATCTTTTAGGTTGATTTGAGGTAGTGCTGTAGTGTAGTTCCTATTATCCCAATAGGCTCTGCGCATTGGAATAATACCTTCAATAGTATAGGCCTAGACCAGACGTTAACTAGGTCTACTACTGTCGATATTAGACTTAAAGTTTTGGGTTTGCCAGCTAGCTCAGAGTTCACTAGAAACTTTCTCGAATAGGCAAGGAGGAGTTGAACCTCCCTGGATAGACAAGAAGGGATTTAGTTTCTGACAACCATAGAACATGACAACTTTGCTCTCCCCTAATCAAGAGTGTATCTCAAGAGTCGTGTGAACAAAAGGCAATTTATTTTACTCAGTCAGTACGTGCATTCTTAGTCTCATCAGTTTGTAGAGAAAAGGAAGAGACGGGCGTGTTCAATAAAAGATGTTATTTATTGATCAGTCTCTTTTCTCATACAAGAGAAATGGATCGATATTATTGCAATACTTATGGTTAAGTAAAGTGCATACATTAAGAGCAGAAGTATAAAATAATACTGTAAAAACATTGATATGGTTTCTAAGCCATATGAAGGTTTAAAATGAATAAAATATATTACATACACATATACATTTGGTTAATCGTACTCAACTGGTGTTTCTAGCTACGCCTACCCCGTGTACCTGACCTAAGCCTAATACGTGGGCGGGAATAGAAAGTTACAGTTTAAGTTAGGTTTGTTTTGCCAAGTGACTGACTAAAGAATTCTCTGTGAGGGGTTATTCAGTTCTGTACCTGGAATCTAGGATGGATGAGGGATGGTATCTCTCGTCTCTGGTCTCGATATTCCAGGCTGCCTGCGAGGGCTACCCGGAAGCGCCGGAGCTGGATTTCTCGGCAGGAGAAATAGGCAGCTGCTCGTTCTCAGCGCGTCAGGAAGGCGGGGCTGCGCCAGCGGGGTCTGCTCTGCTCTGGGCTTCGGCAAGTCTGGCTGCTCCGATCTCGTCACCACCGCGTGTGTTTGCATAGGGCAATATCGGTAATATTTATACCTTTAAGGTGCCGAGATTGACGTAAGGATGGACATAGATACGTCAATAAGGATGTCATACGACCAGGTCGTTAGCACATTCTTTTGCTGAAGTTCTCGGTGAAATCAAAACAATGGCCGCAGGGTTTTTCCCAGGTTGTCATAGGTTTGATTTGTTATGAGAACTCCGTATGCCTTATCAGGGGCTGGAGGAATATCGCTTGTCTAATTAGATGGCAAGCGTTATGACCTAATCAGATAACACGTTCCTGTGCCGTAGTGTGGCTTTATCAGATAACGGTTCCTGCATCATGGGGGTTTTCTGCCTCATGGGATGGCTGCTAGTTAACTTGTTAGTTTGCTAACCAGAATAGGGTCAGGAATAGGGGGATCGATACAGAATCTATAGGAATACATCACACCCACTCCACGCTAACTATGGACATATTTACTAATCTATGCATAGTAAAACATACTATAGAGTATTGTGTATACCGTACCACCCAAAAATACATAAATGCATTTTGAAATTATCAAATATACGGAAAAAATGCAGTCATATGTATAGTATGCACTCAGGCTGTAGGAAAATGCTAAAGTAATCACGCTTTTGTATACATTATTGCTATTTTGTATATGAAAATTTACACATGAAATGGCTCTTAATACAGAAAAAAAGTTCGAGACCATTTCATCACAGAATAAAATATTTATGAACATACCAGCGGGCAGCTAATGTCTATAAACTATCTAAAATTTGAAATTTTAGTTCTCTAAGAATAGTTCTTACTTTAAGCAGAAGATAGTGTCCCGAAAAATATGCAAAAATATTTTGGGGCTGCTGAAAAAATTGCTGTCCGTGAACTGGAGGGAAAATTGTTCATGTGACTGTATTATTAAAGTTGAAGGCCAAATTCAGGGAACGCCGTGTACGAGCTTGCTCAAAAGTCTCTATTTCTGCTCCGGTGAGAACATCATATCATTTAGACTCTCGAAAAAGTTGTCAACAGCTTCCTGGGAGAGTTCCACTAACTCGGAAATAGGTGTAACCATGCATTCGTGCGCATGATTGTCTCCATTGACATTCTGATTTGGATTGCTGACAGAAGGTCGTACCTGATCGATGCTGCTTTTATCTTGAACCTCACTACCCCTTAATCGTAGTGGTGAAGCTTCCACGAATGCCGTCATCAGGATTGGTAGCCGTTGAGGGCAGCACAAAGCATGAGCCTTTGTTGGACTCAACAATGTTTCTGCATCCATCGGCGCATCCGATTGTAGCGTCAGACAGGTGTCTAACACGCATTCTTCTCCGCATAGCAGGCACCTTAATACAGGTAAAACACATCGTTGCCACATTGGTCGAAATGATAGAAACCAAGTCATGTTCAGGTCTCTAAGCCGGGATAGTCCCAGGATTTTTGATATCCGGTCCCGGTATCCAATGGCTAGGATTGTTTCTTCCCTTGTCGCAGGTGTTTTGTCTGTGACATGGTTTGCCATAACGAAATATAAGGACTAGGAATAGGATTCCTGCAATTAGTCCCAAAATGAGGGGAAGTCCGCCAAAAATCTAATGGACGAAATCTGGAAAAATACCCAGTATGGCTTTGAATGGTGTTAATGCCATCGAAAATACTGTCTTAAATACCTTTGAGACTCCACTGGTATCAGAAATATTTAAGATTTCATTCAGGATTTCTGCGAAATGTATGGGGGAATTAGTTGATAACAATGAATGTATCTCTGCAGTCGTCCTTGCGACTTGGAGATCATACGTTTCTTTTGATGACGTGAGCCTTGTCGGCGTCTGAAGAAGCACTGTTTTCATTCTGCTTAAAGTATCTATTCGAATAGAAGTAATTTTCAAGTTGGGCCATGCCCTTGCCTCCCTGTCTGGAAAGGAGCTGGGGAACAATGAGTGTCCACAGCACTTGACCTTCGCAGTCGTAGTTACGAGATAAGGAGTCCCGGGCATAAGACTACAGCATCTGCGGTCTACAATTAGAATGTAACTCCCATTATAGAGTCTTTGAAAGAATGGTTCAATCTCTGTTGCAGGTGCGCCTTGCTGGTGACATGAAAGGTTATTTGAGTTCCCTTCACAGGCTCCATGCAAACTAATTCCGTTACACAGAAGTGTACCGCTTAGTGACATTGCACAATTATTGCCACTAAGAAACACTTTCTGTCCTTTATTACTGACACATGCATGTGAATAGGGCAAGTTCCATGTTGTTTTAATGTACCCTTTTCCCAGCTTTTCGTACATGCCAGCCTGTATATATTTTTGGCAGTATTGAAACCTGAAGGTTGATATTGGAATATTAATTATCCCATGTATTATCCATTCACTGACAAGTCGTTCTGACATTGTCACTGGTAATCTCTCAAGTTTCTCAATGCTCAGGATTGTATAATCAGCACCCTTCTGGGCCATACTGATTTGTCTATCAGTAAGGTTAAAGATATTGAAAAGTGACGTTGTGTTGATTAAACGCCAAGGCACATAGCCTGAATGCAGATTTTGTAACGTCCAGCCAAGCTGTACAATAGAATGCAATTGGGACTGACCGTGTTGTAATAACAGTAAGTCTTGCGATAATATGTCGATTGCTGAAGACACAATGCTGTCCAAAGAAAAAATTCTGGAGGACAGAGTCATTAACCCATTGTCCACTACAGAAAGTGATTTTTCCAAATTAATACGGTCAATTTCCCGTATCCTTTCTGCTGTCTCAATTTGAGTAACCTTCCAGGCCTCGTTGTATGCTGCATATACAGAGGCTGCTATGAAACGCTTTTGACGCTGTTTGCGCGGTCCCATAATGAAATCACGCAAGCCAGCACCATCAGTAAGTAAAGTTAGGTGTTGCTTAATTTCTGCCAGTGTGGAAGTTTGTAGCCATTGAAGGCATAATTTGCCCACACTGTATGTGGTTATTATTCCTGGGTGTTGTCTTTGGGAATATCTAGGGTCTGGCCTGGTCATTTTGAACCCCTGTGTTTTATTCAGGAATCAGTCTTGACAGTTATTAGTATCTGTGGGCCAGATCAACCACTGTTTCCAATCTGGATGTGTTCTGTTTTGGTTTAATACATAATTTTTGTCTATCTCTTCATCTGTAGAGCTATTGCTGTTCATTGTTGGTTTTGGAATAGACGGTTTATTTAAGTCTTTGATTTTGGCTAAGCCAAGACAGGTAGTTTGTTGAACAGTGTCATTTAAAAATATAATTTGTTCTGGGATCATGCAGGCTCTAAACAAAGATTCTATACCCTGTACTTGCCATTCTTTTGTGCCCCAAACACTTTTCAATTCAACATTTTTGTCCCAATAATCAAAACCAAAAGTATTAATTTGTTCAAAGAATGAGTCTGAATAGATCAATTTTGTGTTTGTTATCATGGTCTTCGTTCCTGTCTTATTTGACAATTTGAAATAAAATGTTTCAGCATTACTTATGTTAAAACCTGAAAAATATGAATATTTGTCGTAAACGGTTCTTGAGCTTCCTTTTGGAGGGGTTGCACAATGTTCCCATTGATTATAATTTAAAACATTTCTAGGTTGTGCAGCTCTATGTAGAAAATGGTTACCATAGTGGTTATAACAGTACATACTATCATAATTTGTAGAACCCTGCAAATATTCATGTTTGGTAAATTTAGCAGACATCACTAAGTCAGACATCATATTGTTTATACTTTCGAAGTCCCAATCATCAGCAAATGAGCTTGGTTTTACAAAGTCACTCAATGAGATCTTAATTTGGTGTGGATATTTCAGGATTTCAACCGGACCATAGATTTCGTAGTCCGTGTTGTCCCATGCTACCCCACCCGGTATAGGATTGGCTGTGAAGTTGACTGAAGAAAGTTCTCTTTTCTCGACGTGTGAAGATGTGTGTGGTTTGAGGATCAAGTTGATTTTCTGACTTGCTGTGTCCATTTTAGCATATTTTCCCTCAATGAAGCGTCCCAAAGTAAGTATCATGATGAGCCAAAGTATGAGGATAAATGCACCAAAACCCACCCAAAATTCGATCCATGGAGAAATTAGATATGTTTCTTTCAGTTGTTTCAAAAGTACTTTAACTTTATCTTTAACCCCTTCAGTGCTAATGACAAGGGTAACTCGTCATGTAGGGCCCATTGATTTCAATGGAAAGTCAATGGACCTACATGCACACCCCTTAGCAGCCAAGTGGTTAAAGGTTTTTGTTGATGGCTGTGTTTTTGATTCAGTGAAGCCTTCAGAGGAATCATCGAAGTTTATGAAGTAGCCGGATGCAGTTCTGTCAATTGTTCCAATAGCTTCAGGATTACTGTTTCTTGCATAGTCGTTTGTTACTTCATTGTAGGTTGGTGTGTCTCTGCCAAATGTTTTTATTTGGGTTTTCAGAGGTCTAAGTTCCATTGCATTGTTGCATAGTCCTTGTTGTTCTTCTGTAGGCGTTTCGAATGTGATTAGCCTCTTTGTTAGTACCTCTGTACTGGTAGCAAACCTTGGTGTTCTGCTACTTATGGGGAGTCCACTTGGCCTACTATTTGTTATCGGCCACATGATTGTGGTTTTACCAGGTCGATGGATACAACTCGGTTCTCCTTTTTACCAGCAAGCAGCGGTAGTACAACTGATCTTGTCCCGTTGACAGACAAGACAGGAACTGCTTTTCTGTAAGAAGGCCCAAATTCCTTCTTTACCGCGATCTTTTCTCTGACTAGATCCCCGATTTTTGGAATCCAGACAGGTCTTGCTGGGACAGGTGGTGGTTCTTCAGTGGTTGTTGGCTGCTGTTTCAACTTTATGTTGCTCAGGTCTTTTCTTGTTTCGTTTAAGTCCTGTAAAATAGCCAAACGATCTTTGATATCAAAGCTTTTTTCCTTTACCACTGAAGTCTGACTGTCAAGGTCAGAGATTAACATCCTAGTTCCAAATAATAATTCGTACGGACTGAATCCCTTCAGAGAATTTCTTGGCAGGTTATTTAGACTACGTTGGACACTTATTAGATGTTTGACCCACCCAGCTCCCGAACCTAATACCTTTGCCGTTATAGATTGCTTTATGTCACGGTTTTTTCTTTCAACAATTCCGTTCCCCTCAGGGTGAAATGGACAAGAGTACCGCAATGTCACGCCCATGCTGACCATGGCCTCCTTATAAGCTCTAGAGCTAAAAGCAGGACCATGGTCCGAATGCAGCATGCCAATTGCGTATGTGCCGATAAAGACTCGCAAATCTTTTATAACAGTTCTGGCGTCAGCCGTTCGCTGGGGCCACATCCATATGAATCTCGTACATGAGTCCACTGCACCCAAGATATATTTATAGTTACCATCCCTTTGTAAGGGACCACAGTGGTCTAGGTAAACACAGGCTAATGGTTTATCCGAGATTAGAAGGGGCGTCTGCGCTGGGCGTCTCACTGTTGATACTTTCATTCTTTGACATATTTCACATTCTAAAACATAGTTCCTTGTTTGTCTTCTCATTTGTGGCCACCAGTATCTCTGTTTTAATAATGATACTGTGGCTGAGACGCCAGCATGTATAGAAGCAAGCCCTTCGTGTGCCGCTATTATCAGTCCTAACCTTTGTTCCATGTTTGGAATTGCCCTATCCCCCACTCCAGGGATTCGAGCAAAAGGAACATTGTTTGCATCAGTTATGTATGAGTATTTTACTGGAAAGCCTTTCGGGAGTGTTTCTATCGAATCCTTTTCTGTAGCGCTGACAGCCTGTAATATTTCGCTGTCTATTTTTGTTTTTGACCGTGTGATGGCAGCTACGGAAGCCGTTTGCACAGCTGCCTTCGCGGCCTCATCAGCCAATGAATTCCCTGCAACGTGAACACCATCACGTTGATGACTGTGTGTGTATCACGTGAGTCTTTGGTAGTTCTTTTTGTAAAAGAACTACTTGTTCCCAGAGCATTTTATGCTTGATTGTGCCACCTTTCGCATCCTTGAAACCATTCTGAAGCCAGATCTGCAAGTATTCATTGTAAGACTGAACGCAATAATACGAATCGCACACTATGAGTGTGGGGAATTCTCGATCGGTATTTTCAAGCGCCATCTTGAACGCCAGTAGTTCAGCTCGCTGAGCTGTACAATCTCCTAAAGATTGTGTTTTAGTGATTGCTGGTTTAAATTTCCCTTCGTGCCAGCGACCTTTAACGATCGTGCACGCAGCACTGTAGGCTTGTTTACCCCCTACTGCGGGTTGTGCTGATCCGTCTGTATATATTATACAGCCGTAATGTTCTAGAGGCAGAATTTCGGTCGGCGGAGGACATTCAAATTCATATTGGAGAAATTCTTGTGTCTTTAAGTTATGATCAAATTCGTATGCCACGTCTGTTGCAGCAAGAGAATTAGCCCATTGTATCCATCTCGGATGGAGCGCTTTAGCATTTGGAATGCTTGCCTTTGTTACCGCCTCTAGGGCTGGTATCGGTGTCACGATTATTATTCGTTTACCTTGTGCCAGGGCTCGTTCTTTTGCTATAGCTGTCTGTGTTGCAGTTAGAATTTTTTCCGTTGGGCTGAATTTCATTTCAGCCTTAGTGTACAAGTGTGATTTGAATGCACTTGGTACCTTTTCTCCCTCATTAGAGGTCAGGTATGTGAATCCGCATCTTCCTGGGATGACTCGAATCACAAGATTGCGTGTGTTATCACGTGTTTCTAATTTTGTTTTAATTAGCATGTCTGTTTGTAAGGATCTCAGAATTTCTGTGTGTATTTGAGTCCAATTGGTTCTTTTAAAATCCGGTTTTATTAGATTATAAAGGGGTTTGACCCTTTCTGCGTAATTTGCAATGTATGTTCTTCCGAAATTTAGGAAGCCTAGAATTGACTGTAGGTTTTTTAGTGTTCTAGGTGCTTGGAGTACGGCACATTTCTCTAGGAAATTGTCAGCCAGGCTTTTGCCTTCACTTGATAATTCATATCCTAAGAACAGGACTGTCAGATGGGCAATTCTGGATTTTTTAAAGTTGAATTTGTAACCCTCTTCTGCGAACCCAAGTATTATGATGTTCACTCTCTTCAAGTGAGTCTCCAAGTCATCATCTGTTAAGTATATGTCGTCGACATACGATAATGCTTCGTCGTCATATGTTTGTAGTAATTCTGTTACTCTCGCTGAGAATACTCCTGGGCTGTTCTTGTACCCCTGGGCTAACCGACAGAATTGTTTTTGAGTGCCATTTATTGAGAATGAAGACAAATATCTGCTCTCTGGTGCTATGTTTTGACAAAAGAATCCATTAGAGATGTCTAATGTTGTTTTGTATTTTTTGCGCACTATGTTATTCATTAGTGCAGCACTATGCGAGTTTTGCACTGCAAAAGTTTTGCAACATGAGTTAAGGTGTCGGTAATCCAAAACTAGACGATATGAATTGTCTGGTTTAGAGACCGGAAACAAAGGGTTGTTCATTTGTGAGGTGCAAGTTTCAATCACCCCCTGGTATTCTAGCTGATTTAGGATTTCTTTTACCTGTTTTTTAGCTTCTTGCTTAATTGGGTACTGCCTCTGTGCAGTAGGTTGTGATTTTAACTGGATTTTGTGAGGAGGAGAGTCCTCATCCCATCCTACGTGATTTTTATATAAAGCAGGAGCTAGGGCTACTGCCCACTTTCTGGCAAGTGTGTATTTTTTATGAATTGGGATATGATTTGAGAAGGCAGGCATAATTATTTCTTCGCCATGAGGGCACTCCCTGACAAATTCTGGTGGCCAGTCCTTTTCAGCTAGAAGGATGTCATAGCCCTTGGAGAGATTATCCCAAAATAGTCCCCTTATTTTTCTAGTCTTATCCCCTTCTATACGTAATGTTATTTCATATATTTTGTGAGGTTTGCTAACTCTGGTGTCTGCAGTTTCCACTTGAAGATATTCATTCGTGTCCACTGTCTCCAGATGATTCATAAGGACTTTGCGAGCTATGCTCACTTCTGCTGTGCTGTCTAGCCTTGTCTGAGCCCATTCTCCGTTTTTCAGTTGTGTCCTCAGTATTCTCGGCATTGTTAACTACCTTGATACTGGCTACCTTCTTTTTTGGAAATTGTAATTTCTTTTTTAGCTGAGCAGGTTCCTTGTCTTTGGACTTGGCGTGCTCTTCTCTTTGTTCTGATCGTCCTCTTCTTTCCGATTTCTGCGAGGAAGTCTGAAAAGATTGAGAGGGACGTGTATCAATGTCTTGATATCTATCAGGTTTCTTTATATTATCCCTATTTCTAAGGTTATATCTTTTCCCAGAGGGGTCACTCTGGGGTGACCTGTGTCTTTGGTTCGGAGATTTTTCTCTTCGCCTAGGAGACCTTCCTCTGGACTGGAATTTCTTTTCTTTAGGATTGGATTGTTTGTTTCCATCCCAGCTCTTTTTTTGTGATGTTGAGTTATTATTAAAAAATATTTTTTCAGGATTTCAATCAGTTGTGGTTTTACTGGTATTCCACCTAAACTATCTCTACCTAGTTCCTCATAGGATTTTTCTATGATTCTGGCAATTTCAGCTGGTTGGTCTGCTATATCGGTCTCTTTTAACCTCTGGCGGATCGCCACGTTCGCTGCTTCTCCCTTTATGTTGGCTAATAATATAGCCGAGACCTGCTTGAAGTCTTTTAGTAATTTCATACCAAGAGTTAAAGCGGGTTCTGGACCATATTCATCTTGAATTTGTTTTAGCACATCTGGTATTACCGAAATGGATGGAACACCGTGCGTTTTTGTGTAGATGGAAGCAAAGACTGTACCCCAAGTGTCACAGTCCTCAATGTGTGGTGCGATTCCCATTGGGAGACATATAGTCAGAATCCTGTGTTTTTCTAATGGGGTGGTGTCAGGAAACACCGCCTCTATTTGGGTAATTTTTTGTGCTAACCAGAATGGTATTTGTTCCCGTTTAGCTGGTACTTTACCTAGGCATGATTGAATGTTCTGTGGTGTAATTTTATTTGTGTTCCCCTGGTGAGGGGTCAGCTGTGGAATTTTAATTGCTGGCTGAATTGTTGAAGTCCGCATCACATATTGGACTAATTGTCTATGTATTTTTATTAATTGTTTTAGCTGTGTTAACAGCTCTGCTGCAGACATCCCATTGATGTCTGGATGTGGTGTGTATCCGGCTAGGACCGGCCACGTTGCTCCTGGTCTACCTAAAGGACCGAGCCTGGTGATGTGATTATTATGTTTTAGGGCGCCATTAAATAAGAGCAAATGCTCTTGAAATTTAAGTGGTACTTCCACCTCCTCGAAAGGAGTGTACTCTCCAGGAGGTTCCTCTACTTTGTAATAGTGGAAGTACTTTGTTACAGCATTTGCTGCTGGAAAATGTATCCAAGAATAGTATACCTCTGTCTGCCGATATTCGTGTGCCTCAATTACGAATATGACTGTACCACCTCTAGGTGTCAGTCCATTTTCTATAAGTTTTAAAGTTATAGATTTCCTTTTAATGACCGGGATGAGTATTATATCCGGGTCTGCTTCTTGTAGTGCAGTATCAGCTGCTGCTATTTCAGCTGCTAATCTAACTGCCTCTCTTTCTCCTTCACTGTCTGACATTGTACCGACAGAAAGTTATTTTGTTTGTTTGCAGATCAGGTTTCTTATGGAAACAAAGATTAGATGCACAATATTTTGGAACGGTTTATCCTTCAACGTTGACTAAACCAAGTACCATACATAGGAGTTTCCTCCTGCGAGGTTTGGCGGATATTACCTTTCACCCACTCCAGACGTCTTTGGAGTATTATGGGAAAAAAGGGGTCTGAGTGAGAAAGCACGACTGAGTTACTCTAAATGTCTTACGTTAGTTTTATCGCCCTTCCAAACGCGTTGGGCGCCATGTAGTGTAGTTCCTATTATCCCAATAGGCTCTGCGCATTGGAATAATACCTTCAATAGTATAGGCCTAGACCAGACGTTAACTAGGTCTACTACTGTCGATATTAGACTTAATGTTTTGGGTTTGCCAGCTAGCTCAGAGTTCACTAGAAACTTTCTAGAATAGGCAAGGAGGAGTTGAACCTCCCTGGATAGACAAGAAGGGATTTAGTTTCTGACAACCATAGAACATGACAACTTTGCTCTCCCCTAATCAAGAGTGTATCTCAAGAGTCGTGTGAACAAAAGGCAATTTATTTTACTCAGTCAGTACGTGCATTCTTAGTCTCATCAGTTTGTAGAGAAAAGGAAGAGACGGGCGTCTTCAATAAAAGATGTTATTTATTGATCAGTCTCTTTTCTCATACAAGAGAAATGGATCGATATTATTGCAATACTTATGGTTAAGTAAAGTGCATACATTAAGAGCAGAAGTATAAAATAATACTGTAAAAACATTGATATGGTTTCTAAGCCATATGAAGGTTTAAAATGAATAAAATATATTACATACACATATACATTTGGTTAATCGTACTCAACTGGTGTTTCTAGCTACGCCTACCCCGTGTACCTGACCTAAGCCTAATACGTGGGCGGGAATAGAAAGTTACAGTTTAAGTTAGGTTTGTTTTGCCAAGTGACTGACTAAAGAATTCTCTGTGAGGGGTTATTCAGTTCTGTACCTGGAATCTAGGATGGAGGAGGGATGGTATCTCTCGTCTCTGGTCTCGATATTCCAGGCTGCCTGCGAGGGCTACCCGGAAGCGCCGGAGCTGGATTTCTCGGCAGGAGAAATAGGCAGCTGCTCGTTCTCAGCGCGTCAGGAAGGCGGGGCTGCGCCAGCGGGGTCTGCTCTGGGCTTCGGCAAGTCTGGCTGCTCCGATCTCGTCACCACCGCGTGTGTTTGCATAGGGCAATATCGGTAATATTTATACCTTTAAGGTGCCGAGATTGACGTAAGGATGGACATAGATACGTCAATAAGGATGTCATACGACCAGGTCGTTAGCACATTCTTTTGCTGAAGTTCTCGGTGAAATCAAAACAATGGCCGCAGGGTTTTCCCAGGTTGTCATAGGTTTGATTTGTTATGAGAACTCCGTATGCCTTATCAGGGGCTGGAGGAATATCGCTTGTCTAATTAGATGGCAAGCGTTATGACCTAATCAGATAACACGTTCCTGTGCCGTAGTGTGGCTTTATCAGATAACAGTTCCTGCATCATGGGGGTTTTCTGCCTCATGGGATGGCTGCTAGTTAACTTGTTAGTTTGCTAACCAGAATAGGGTCAGGAATAGGGGGATCGATACAGAATCTATAGGAATACATCACAGTGCTGCATACTTTTGATGTGTGTTTTTGAACACTCATTAACTTTGTGTTGTGTCGGCAGACTGCTGAAGTGTTTGCTTTTTCTTTATTACACATACCTTAGCAGTAACACATGCAACATTAGCTTTACATTCAGTATAGCAGGGATAATATTGTTTTCCTTGATGTAGAGTTGTACATTGAAAATAATAAAATAGAGAGCAGACTCTTTCGTAAACCAACATCTTGCAACTCAATATTACGCGTTATGAGTGCATATCATAAATGTCAAATCGATGTTATCCCCTTGGGGAGATGACCAGGGCCAGATGCAACTGCAGTAATGACAAGGAATGTGAGACAGTACTCAACGACATTTAAATAATGTTCCTTCATAGGGGATATAATAATTAGGTGTTGAACACTGCAAGAAAGCGTATCACCAAGACAAGTAGATCAGGGACACTTTCCATTAAACAACGGATACATACAGGACAGAATGAAGTGAGACTTATAACGAACTACAGCAGACTCTCCTCTCAATTCAGGAAGTGCCTACAAAAACATTGGCACTTGCTAACTACGGACCAACTACTTAACCCGTTGACCGCGGCTGGAATTCCGCCCCGGTGCGGGTGATTTTTGACTGGACGTGGTCAGGACAGCCCCCGGCCGTCCTCCGCACACGCCCACCGTGACGTTGGACGGCCGGGGGCCGTCCGATACACGCAAAGGGTTAAAGACCACATCTCTGTAAGACCAAACATTACTTTTCATAGGGGGAAAGCTCTCAGAAATCTCCTTCGTCCGAGCTATCTTAAACATAAACCTAAAGAGAACTGGCTTACAATGCACATGCCTGGCTTCTACACTTGTGGACATTGTGATCTTACATACGTGGGCAGTACAATTGGATGCCTTAAAGAAAGGGTGGGAGAACATATGAGGGCAATCAAGTTGAATGACAACAGATACCCTATTGCTACCGACGCAATGGAATGTCCGGCACAACAGGGACACAGGAGTTTCAAATTTTGTGGTATTGGTCATGTAACCAGGGACCCCGTGGGGGGAATACGGAACTCTATTTACGACGTAGGGAGGCAATGTGGATATTACGATTGAGATCCGTAGAAATCAGGTTGAATATCGACCATGGACTCCAATACTTCCTAGGTGATTGATATGCCATTGCGGTAATTTCTTTTATTCTATTTATGTGAGTTCTTGACAACCAAGAATATACGAATCCCCACCTGGACTCTGATACACCTATACGTGTGGGTATTTGTGTTTTGAGCTGTAATGAACTATGTCAGATGATAACTGAGATTAATACATTATGAACCTCAATGATGTATACTCTTAATGTGGAACAGTATTGGACGACCTATACGAAGCAATTAACACTCGGCTATACCTGCACTGTAAATATACTCTCTTTACTATAACGATTATGCCCTCTGAACCTGTATCTTCACTTAAGAACCTCTTTGTTTCCTTGTCTTATCCTAACTTTCCTTATAGCCTTACCTAGAAACAACCAGTTCTTAGGATTATCAATTTATTTTATCAGAGGTTCTGCCTAAATTCACGAACCTCGCTCTCTGGGGAACCAAGGAATGAGTTCCATTTTAACACCTACATATATATATTAGATATGCCATTTAGTCATCCGGATGTTTACTTCTACTCAACCGATATGGATTTAGGACCCCTTCCCTAGAGTTCCTATGATCATCAAGCTAGGCCCCTACAACAAGCTGACTACTACACTAATATACAATAAACTATAAATTGACCTATATATTGATACAGTCACTTAATGGTACATAACTTCCTTTCTAATGTTGATGGTTCATGCACTATGATTCATTATTTACCACTTCAATATGGTGTCTGACTATAATTGGTTTAGTGCCAATTTTTGACATGCTTACCTATATCAACGTGATTTTGATGTTGCGTATGCCATTAAGTAACGTTATGGCTGGTTTTCTATCCCACGGATAGGCCTTTTCTTTCCCCTATGTTTCTAGATAAATTTTGATACCTCTTCGATATATACAAAAGAATTATATGAATTACAATATCAAGTTAGTACGTGACCGAATATACAATAGTTCGTCTTTTCACACAAAATATACAATCTTACTGTATTCCGACAACTCTACTATTCTCTACTACTGGGCTCATTTATTAGACATTTCAATATGGCGCTTATTTACTTAAGTTAACAAACGGCCCTCTTTTCTCTTCATGTATGAATAATGTGACTAAACATGGCCCCTACGCAGAACGCCAGTGGTCATGCCACGAGAGGAATGTTCGAGGTAAGCACGCATAAGCTTAAGGAACTTTTAAGACTTACTCTTTATTTATTTGCGAAGTTATAGCATATACTCTTCCGCTCGAGGGACCACACACAGACTCCTGCGCCTTCTTGGAACTGACGGACTTACTCACTACTCCAGGACCTTTAACATTAATTATATTGGGTGAGATGCTGATATGGTTTGTCTTTAATTTTCAGCAGTGCGAATTATACTTGTCGGCTACCACCTTGAGTCTTTAAATACCGATTTCTTAGTTGCTTTAAGATTTCCACTTAAACGTTACTGAAGATCCAATTTGATATCCCTAGACCCTTTTTACTATCTATGACCACGATGACTAATATAATTTTGGTCCAATAGCTCATCATATTGGCACATATTTTTTCTAGCATTATACAAATAGATGGGCTACATGTAACACCTGACAGCTCTTGCTGTACTTAGAAAATAGAATTGTAAAATGTGTTCTAGGAGCCCATAACAAACTGTGAGTTAACAATTATTGGATTGCTCCAGTTATCTTATGCCACACAAGTGAGTTGTAGGTCATCTACCTCTTAAGTTTGTCGCTTCATATTTACCACTAAAATTGTATTTGATTGTTTTGTTTGCAATCAATAGAGCACTAGCAATTCAGATAGTTTGTGATCTTTGCTGGCAGCTATTACATATATACTATATGATTCTATTCCTATTGGTTCCCCACAGGCTCATAACATATAATTACATATTATTACCTATTCAATTGGCGCGGCAGGAACATATCCTGTGTGGCTTACTGACCTTCGAATACGACCGTACCTATCATCTCATCTGACCTTGCTTTATTTAAATCTGGTATGTGATCAGCAATCACATAACTATTATTGCACAGGGCTATAAGGTTCTATACAATCGACATTTCCCTTATTCATCTTTTGGTGCATTTTTCTGATACTATCTTATCCATCTTTATTGCACCTCTCTATTCCTCTGTGCCGTATTCACATATTCGCTGCTATTAACATGCATATTAGTAATTGTAAAGAATAGAAAGCAAAACTGTACATGCCGATTTCAATGTTACTCATGAATCGGATACACATGAACACTATTATTGTATCTTATTTAATCATTATAAATGTGACTTGAAATGATGTGGCACCTATGCTCATGAACTTTGGATATGTATATGCCGGAAATAGGCACATGACAATCACAACGTCACGCCAGCTAGTAACGGCGATGAATTTGCCTAAATGGATTAGGCATGCTTTGGGAGTATGTATCCCTGATTTTTATCTTTACTTCTTGTAGCCCTGATGAAGTCGCTAAACCGACTAAACAAATGATGGCTACATGAATATTGAACAAGATCTATGAATAAAAGATCTCTGCTGATTCCAAAGATTTGGATGATTGCATTATTCATGTGAAACATATTCTCTTCCTCATGTTATTTTTTTAAAACAAATTTTATTGGGTTTTTATTTGTTGTTTTCTCTTTGTTTCTGGTATCATAATGTCTCACGTTTAGTACAAAAGGGGGTGGTGATGGACGGAGCATCTGAACCAATCAAACACTCACACCCAGTCAACAGATCTAGGTTTAATCCATCACCGTTCTTTAGCCCACTCTGCCACCCCAGTTCAGACATGGCCATATGCAAATCAGTCTGACCCTGTGCCTCATGGGAACAGTCCAGCCCGAACTGCCAAGCCATGCCTTCCCAAGACCGGAAACAAGCTTCCTAGGACCGGTTTCTGGCATTACAGCCGTCTTCAGCCAGGCTTGCTTGATTCCAGTGGCAAGTGAGCAAGGGACCCACGTCTGAGCATACCCTGCCAACTTATGGCGAACAAAGCGGTACAAAAGGGGGTGGTGATGGACGGAGCATCTGAACCAATCAAACAGTAACACCCAGTCAACAGATCTGGGTTTAATCCATCACCGTTCTTTAGCCCACTCTGCCACCCCAGTTCAGACATGGCCATATGCAATTCAGTCTGACCCTGTGCCTCATGGGAACAGTCCTGCCCGCACTCCCAAACCATGCCTTCCCTGGATTGGAAACAAGCTTCCTAGGACTGGTTTCTGGCATTACAGCCGTCGTCAGCCAGGCTTGCTTGATTCCAGTGGCAAAGTGAGCAAGGGACTCAAGTCTGAGCATACCCTGCCAACATATGGCGAACAAAGCGGTACAAAAGGGGGTGGGGATGGACGTAGCATCTGAACCAATCAAACACTCACACCCAGTTAACAGATCTGGGTTTAATCCATCACCGTTCTTTAACCCACTCTGCCACCCCAGTTCAGACATGAACAAAGTGAGTCCCTTGCTCACTTTGCCACTGGATTCAAGCAAGCCTGGCTGAAGACGGCTGTAATGCCAGAAACCGGTCGTATGAAGCTTGTTTCCGGTCCAGGGAAGGCATGGCTTGGCAGTTCGGGCTGGACTGTTCCCATGAGGTACAGGTTCAGACTGATTTGCATATGGCCATGTCTGAACTGGGGTGGCAGAGTGGGCTAAAGAACGGTGATGGATTAAACCCAGATCTGTTGACTGGGTGTGAGTGTTTGATTGGTTCAGATGCTCCGTCCATCACCACCCCCTTTTGTATCACGTTTAATACAGTCATTGGTATACATTCTTGTGAAAGCTTTCACGTCGACAATCCGACATAGTTGCATATAAGGAGCTATGGATGTCTTGGTGTCCCCTTTGCCACCCACAAAAGAGCATGCAACATGAAGCAGTGATAATAACAAGAGAAAAATTTTATACATGGTATCTTTTCCACATGACCGGTGGTAAACTATTCTCCAATTGCAGAATTAAACTAACACCGATTCCGCTGCCCCTCCCCACCACCCCTCCCCTATGGATCCCACCCCACCACCCGGGCTCCAACTATGTTATACACAGTCTTATTGTTGTTGTTCGTCCCGCATCACTTAACTTTCTATATTTTCAGCAATGGGTACGCCGCTACTTTCACAAAAACAGGAGCTTTGAGCTGCACATAGTCCTCCCTCGTCGTTGCCCCCCATTGCCTATTGAGTACTCGGAGCGTCAGAGGGAGTGTCCGGTGCGTTGTTCTTACATGCTTCATCCATTGTATCCCAGTCTAGAGAGATCACGGTTTTCCTGATTCCTCTTGCCTCCTCCCTACGCAGCGCAGCGCTCCCTGCCCCTGCCCATCTGATCAATTCGCTTTGCAACAAGTATAATGTTGGAGCTCTGGCTGACTTCCAACGCATGGTGATGGCTCTTTTTGCCACAATAAGCTTCTCCTCCTTCCTGAATTTGCAGGATACCCCTATGTGTTCAGGTTGGTCGCCCGCCCTAAGTCAAGGTTCTCTCTTTGGCAAATACTGTGCTTTTAATGTAACAGTCAATTTAGTAAATAAATACTCAACATGTGGCGTTTACAATTAATTACCTTCCAGTAATTATCCTAGATCTGTCTTAGAAATTAATTTGCTGCCAACTATGCTTGGTTAAACTGAAGATATTTCAGACAGACAAATGGCTATAGTTAGATCTTAAACCACTGCAGACCCTACAGTTCTGCACAGCAAATATGTTTTGGCAGCAACCATGAAAGATAATTCTTCTGTGACAAGTGGATTTCCTTATTCCAAAACACATTATTAAAGAATTTTGCTAGAAATCTGTTAAATGTAGTTCAACAAACAGCATTTTTATTGAAACTTTGTAGTGTTTTCTGCACAGCAAGTATTTCTTCAAGCAGACCAGTTTTTCAGATACATGATGAATATGTATTGCAATGTGTGATTTTTGGTGAGATTCGGTGATATAAAATGGAGTTGGTCCTTTTTTGCCAAGTGCCTGTCCTTAGGGGCTGCCACAGAGGCAAGGCAAGAATTCAGGAACTTTGCAAAAAGGTTTCATAAAAGAGAAGAACAAAGTCTTATAGTGACCTAAAGAGTCCAGTTACTAATTCAGCTGCCTCAACAACAAAACAATAAGGAGATGGTGTAGAATGTGCTCCCGTAGTCGAGATTTGAAATTAAGAGGGAGCCGGTGAAGCTTTTGAGACACCACCAAGTCCAGTGGTGATAGATTCACCTGCATTGGAGTGAAGGGGTTTGTTAATCGATGAAACAAATCACTCCCAGGAAAGAAGCGGTGACTAGGAAAGCTGTACTATGCTGCTGCAACATGAATAGATATTGTTTACTTTATTCTAGTACTCATCTGTATCTGAGATTTGATAGCGGTGGCTGCTCACGTTTTGGAGGAGAAGCTTGTGTTCACAACCTTACAGCTGATAACCATGTATCATAGATTGCTGTCCTTTTCATTCCATTCCTGCCTTCTGTCCACCGAACTGCTTCCATCTGGGAGTATTCAAGTATGGTTTTATTTGAAAAAGTTGAGGTGAAGTAGTATGTGATGTTGGAAACTAGCAGTACCTGTTTCAGGGAATCTACATGCACGCTTGTATCTTAGAAACTGGCTCAGAAAAGTTTGAAATCGTATTAATGAGTAAAGCAGCAGTGTGAAAGAGCTTTACCTTTGACTCCACTTTGTATGCTCAATCTTACCCTTTTTGGTCCTGCTTCTGCACAAGCTCCATTTCTCCAGTGGCTCACTATTGTATAAGTCACCAAAATCTTCTGTATTTGTGACATACTGTCAGTGGACTCTGTTCTAGTAAAGACAATTGTTACAGCAAGGGATGGCAGATTTATTGCACAGGCAGCAATTTGTCTTCTTGTACAAGAGGAGGTGAGGTGGCAGCACAAAGTAATTTTTCCTAAAATGTTAATTAGCATTGTAAAATGCACATATTTCATGTTCATATCAAACCCTATCGCTGGTGTTCTCTTTGTAATGGTAATATTACATTAACAAATCTAATTTGGCTTTTTATTTACTATGAAAGATATTGTGCCTGTCTGTCCCACACTGTCTGACTCGTATATTGTACTTGCAGGCACTGTTGTAGGTAACCTCGGACACTCTTTTCTCAGCCAGAGTTTTCTGGGCAGCAAGGAGCATGGTGGCTTCCTCTACGTTACATCAACATATCAATCTCTACAGGACTTGGTGCTCCCAGCTCCTCCCTATTTGTTTGGCATTCTGATTCAAAAATGGGAGACTCCGTGGGCAAAAGTGTTCCCTATCCGACTGATGCTGAGGCTTGGGGCTGAATACAGACGTGAGTGGTGGTATTGTCTTTGTTTTGCTTGTGCTGTTCTCATTTTAATGCATTTAAGTATTCAAATTAAATCTTTTGTAAGCATTTGGATAAGCAGTTCTAGTGATGTGCTATTTGCATGTGGAGATTTTTCAACAACACAGTGAATTATGTTTGTCAATATTTTGCAACACAGATCATTCTAACTATACACTCCAGCAGAACAAAATGAGCCTTAAACTCTTTTAGCACATTCATTCCTAATCATAATTATCGACAACCTGATTTAGCCGGCTACTATCCAGTGTAGTCTTGTTATTCTCTGCCTGTCTCTGCTCCCCCCTTTTTCCACCTCTGCTAATCTGCCTGCAGTTTGAGCCTCTTCCTGACCCCCACTCCCACTACACATCCTCTTTCTGTAAACAACATAGAGACCTTTCTCTATTAAAGTGCAGACCCTAGTTTTAGGGCCTGCCTATTGATCAAGTGACCCAGCCTCTGAATCCTGGATTCTCCTTTAGTTACCCCTTATTTTCAGGGTACTCAGGCCAGTCATCCAGATAAAGGGTGGTGAGACTAAGGACGACTTCCTGTAGCGACTTTCTTTGCCGTTTGGTACAGGTTGAGACTGGGGTCTGCACCCTCCCCTGATGACTTCCACTCGTATACGTTTCTATGAACATCTTAGTCACCACTCCCTCTTTTCTTGAATATAACTGAAAACTGTCCGCAGGATTACTTATTCACATCTACGCACCTGAGTTCCCCATTAGCACTCGGCCCTGTGAGTAGACCCTGGGTGAAACACATAGACCCATATACTGTATTGTTTGTTGGTTCCCTGGTTTCACCATCACCACAGTGATAAATACGGCATGAAGCATAATCGTATCCTCACAGATACCGCTATAAACCATGTCATGCATGCTAGCAGCATTAGGTTCGCTTCAATATGACCAGAGCATGTGTTAGGACCTAAAGCAACACACCCAAGTCTTCCCACTTCAACACACTGTGAATGACAACTCCCCAACCCAAAATACATGTTTGTCTATAACGGCTCCAGACTGTTTGGGTGGTATACTGCAGGCACTCAAGACAAAAGCTAATTTACTTAACATAACTAAGCAATATATTAGTCTGTTCCAACCTTACCATCATTAACGAATATGACTTGCTACTAACCAGTATAAACACAATGAGTTAGAAACGTCAAGAGACTACTTTTACTCTGGTCAGGGAGAATCCCAGAATCATCAATGGTTCCCAGATTTTAAAAGTGCTGAGTATCCTATTAGTAGGATTGTGCTACATACATACATACAGCATAACATAGGTGTATATCCATTATTTTCTGTTTAAGATGCATATGTTTCAACTAATGATATCCTGTACCTTGTTTCCTAGTGTATCCATGTCCACTTTTTAGTGTGAGATTTCGGAAGCCATTGTTTGGAGAGACTGGGCATACAATAATGAACCTTCTTGCAGTAAGTGAATCTTTGAATATGTTTTGGGGGAATTTCATATGTAATGAAAACTGAATGAAAGGCACAATACAACTTTTCATCTTGGTTTTCAAAAGAGAACAAATTAAGGTAGTCTAGGCCAAGCTTAGAAAGAATTTTCAACCTCAACAACTCTGGCTTTAAATTAAAAATTGCTTGACCTGAGAACACGAAATTTGAGGATACTGTGTTTCCTTTCGAGAAACCTTTGGCTGATTGATCTTTTTCTTTAATGATCAAATCCACGTGTCCTGGATGCTACCTTGAGGCAGTTGTTACTAGTATTTTCCCCACATCACTTGACATTCCGTATGGATTGGTTTAAACAGGTTTAGACCTGTCCTATTATGTACTATTTGCATGTGCCCGATTCCATTCTCTGTTAACAGTTTTTGCCATTGTTTATCAAGATAAGAACAAAAAGAGCCAGGTTGGTGGTAAGAGAATGGTAAATGCAAGTAGATACACACAAGAGAGCGATGGGGAAATTGAGAAAAAAGTAAAAGAAATATAAACATTGATTGGGACTTTAAAGGATAAGGAGGGAGTGGGGGCATGTAGATGAAGGGAAAGAATCTACAGGAGATTAACCCGAAGATGCAAGGCAGAACTGTTGAGGCACCTCTTAGGTTGTGAGTGAGCAAAAGGACCTTATTGGAAACTCTGTGTTGAGGCTGGGAGAGTAATCTAGTAGACTGAGTAGGTGAGATGGGTGGAGATATAGGGAAGATACAGGAGACTGTCTGATAGATTCTGAAGGGGTAGAGAAGGAGCAAGGAAGCTAGGGGGATTCTCAGAGGTGCAGAGAGACCAAGATGGAGAAACCTAGAAAGATGGAAGGAGAAGTAGATTTGGAAATGGAGTGTATGTTAATGAGGGACGAAGAATAGAGAATTTCATCGAATAATTAGGGACAGAGCCAGAAATGTATGTTTGGAGAGACGGATACGAAGCGGAAAGTTGGCAGAGATGAAGAAAGCAAAGGAGAGAGATATGCAGGAGACAAGAGAGACAGGCAAATGCAGAAGGCAGATGGAGAGATCTGAACAAAGAAAGATCAGCACATAAAGAGTGAGCTGTAGATAGTGATGCAAAGAAGGAAACTGAGGGAGACTTGGAGAGATGGTAGAGTGACATATAGTAACAGTGAATTGACTGTTGAAGACTGGTATGTGTGTCAGAGTGAGACAGATGACATGAGAAATTTTTTTTTTTAAAAGATATAGTCCAATAGAATGTTAAACTGGACGAAAAGAATTTGAGAGGTGAACATTGAGAGAATCGGACAAATAAATTGAAGGAAAGAGAAAAAGCACAAGGTAAAGTGATGGGGAGAGAAATTACAGATACAGATTAACAGAAACTATACTAGGATATAGCTAAGCAAAGATAGAGGGGAGACAAATGGAGTCAAAGAGGAGATCTAAAAAGGAGCGAGACTGGACACAGCGGAGCAGGACAGAGTAAGGCAAACAAAGTGTTATTAAGCAGGCAATATGGAAAAATGGTCCAAGCCACTGGGAGATGAATTGAGGTAGACAAGAATAAATAATATTAGAGAGAAATCAAGAGACCTAAGAGAGACAGAGGGAGAATGTGAGAGAAAGCGGAACATAGAGTGAAAAGGGACGAGAGTCAGAGTGGAAAGGAAAGCGAGAGGAGGAGAAGGTGAAAACTGCAACTGAAAAAGGATGGGCAATTAGGGCTACGGGGAGAAAGAGAGTTCAAGGTAAAGAGACATAAAAAGTTAATAAAACAAGGGAGAGAGAAAAGCTGAAAAATGATGGTGCAATCAGCATATTGTGACAAATGGAAAGATGATCGCAGAGGGCAAAGGTTTCAAAGGACAAGAGAGAGCCAGAAGATTGATGTAAGCATACTGGAATCCTCTACTACTAAGTAAGGGAAACCTTGTTCTCTCTAATTTCTCTGGCGAATTCTAGTATTACTATATAAACACTTGTAGATTGGTGGGTATCAAATGTGGCTGTTTTCCACAGGAGGGGTTCTTGGTGGCATAGTTAATGAGGCCTTTACACGCCGTTTAACACTTCTCTGTGTTAGGAGCTTTTCCCTGAATATTTTATTTTATTATTTGATAATTGCACTTGTCATTTTGACTGCCTTGTGTTTTTAGCTGCACTCCTGTGCAGTTTTGTCTTTTGTTAATATTACTTGACACTTCCAGCTGCAGTCTCGCTGCTTTCCATGTCTTAACTTTTTCTGAAATCACCCTGAGGGTCCGTGACTCCTACTCAGGGGGTCTGTGTATGTTTAGAAAATTAAATGACATTAACAGATTAATAAGGTACATATGAATAAACAGGAAATTGTAAAAAAAAAAAAAAAAGAATTGGTGATCTGAAATTATGAAGGAGTTTAAAATTGGAGACTAAAAAATTAAGTTGGTACCCTTAGATCAATTCGTGGGAGCAGTGCAAGTGCATCAAATACAATATAGCATGGACAATGGAAGGCCTACATTAAACTTAGGAAAGCTCCAACATGCCATTATTGTTTTCTTATATTTATTTGTAAATTAAATATTTCATCTGATTTTGTATGTGTTTGATGAATGCTTGTTTCCGTATAGTTGTGTACTGTTTGAAATTCAAATCATCAAATTTGCTTGGGCCAAGGTCTCAGGTTTAAAATAATCACTCAGTGGGGGTCCCCTGATTTCAATAATAATCCGCTGGGGTTCCCCGGATTCCAGCAATGATGTAGTGGGGTTCCACAAAAGTCAAAAGATTAAAAACCACTGCTATAGTTTGTAATACCACCACTAGCGTATAATTTTTATTTGCTTACATAGCGACCTTTAGCTTAAGAAATGCTACTTTGTTCCAATGCCTACTATGTCTGTTTTTATATACGCCTTCGTGCACCTTTATTTAATTAAAATGGACTTTCCTAAAGCACTGCATAACATTACATGTGTTTTGCATGTATAACATATTTAGCAGCTTCCGCCTCCATTTACTGGTTTGTGTCCTTTACATAATTGTTTTAATCATCTAAACCGTCCAATTATTTAAACTGCAGCCTTTCTAAACTTATTCATGCTTGCTTCTGCCTGCACATTTATTGTCAGTATAACGTTTGCGGATTTGTTCTTTGAACACTTTCGCCCTGTGAAATGCTCAGACATGCATTTTGCACTTTCATACAGCTTCCCACTTCCAGCTGCACTTCTGTCCAGGATACATTATATACCGTTACATCCAGCGCCTTTCAACAGATTTATAACTACAACCCAGTTATTACACATGGACAGTGCAAAGGTACTATAGATTCTTCACCTTTTCATTGCAACCTTTAGCCTTCTAAATACTCTTTTATTTGTATGCGCATCATGGCCATGTTTCCATGCTTCTGCATGCCCCTTCATTTGGGTAAAATGAGACCAGGATAAAAAAGAAACATGCAGTTTAGGCTACAACTTAGTTTCAATAGACAAACTTTTACTCTTTCTTCATGCCTAATCTTCCAACATTCTGAAATTGTAATGCACTGCACTTTTATACCCGTATACTACTTTTGTTCACCCCTCCTCCCTCCGAACCTTAACGCCACGTTTATGATTCTCACATGCTTTTATGCAGCATATTCTACCAACTTATATTCGTAATATCACATGCACCATTTTCTTACATTCATTCTTTTCCTTTATTTCTAAACCATACTCTGAAAAATGACCTTTACATTTCAAATCATCTACACAAAACACACAAAAAGAGAGGGGAAATCAAGTCTCCTCTTTTCCAAACTTCCTGCCCCCCCCCCAACAATAATGTTTCAATCTTTAACGCATCTTTTAATTTCTCAATTTTTATTGGTTTTCAAAACAGGTAAATAAAGAGCAGTCCATTCGCAATGCCAATAGCTTAAACTCTCGCAAATGCTAGACCTATTGCATTGCAAATGCTTGTTTATTTTCTTGTGATAAACTGCTAAAGAAATTTAGTAGGTTTCCTTCTCGTTCAGGTTGTTAGACGCCATTGTCTCTCCAGTTGTTTGTAAATTGACTTCTCCTTGCGCAATTCAGGCGAGTACCAGGTCGCAAGCCGCCTCTGAGAATCTTTGTATTGTTTTAAAGGAGCGATGATATCAGTAGCTGATTTTAGAGCATCATACTAGTTGTCTAAACGTAAGTTAATATCACCTGAATCCCGTATCATAAGAGCCGTGAACTCGTTCTTGAAAGAGTCTGGAGTAATTCTGTGCCAGTGTCTCCTAAGACTGTGAGTGGTCTTGTTGGAGGCAATGTCCACACGAGTGCCAGTTATCTAAAAATCAGTCAGGGAATGGTCCGGCCATACAACTAGTTTTCAGAACCAACACATAAATAACAAGCATTTACAATGCAATGGTTTCGCCTTTGGAAAAGTTAGAGTTATTGGCATTGCTCATGACATTTCTTTTTTTTTTACTTATAAATAAATGGCATTGTTATTTATATTGCCAACAGCTCTCACAGCCCACACAGCTCTCTCAGCCCACACAGCCCACAGCCGACACAGCCCACACAGCTCTCAGCCCAACACAGCCCACACAGCTCTCAGCCCAACACAGCCCACACAGCTCTCAGCCCAACACAGCCCACACAGCTCTCAGCCCAACACAGCTCTCAGCTCTCTCAGCCCACACAGCTCTCAGCTCTCTCAGCCCTCACAGCCCACACAGCCCACACAGCCCACACAGCCCACACAGCCCTCTCAGCCCTCACAGCCCTCACAGCTCTCAGCCCAACACAGCTCTCAGCCCAACACAGCTCACAGCCCTCACAGCCCTGACAGCCCTCACAGCCCTGACAGCCCACACAGCCCACACAGCCCACACAGCCCACACAGCCCACACAGCCCACACAGCCCACACAGCCCACACAGCCCACACAGCCCACACAGCTCTCACAGCCCACACAGCTCTCACAGCCCACACAGCTCTCACAGCCCACACAGCTCTCACAGCTCTCACAGCCCACACAGCTCTCACAGCCCACACAGCTCTCACAGCCCTCACAGCCCTCACAGCCCACACAGCTCTCACAGCCCACACAGCTCTCACAGCCCACACAGCTCTCACAGCCATCCGCCCACACAGCTGTCACAGCACAGCAGTTGTTCTCAGTGCAAGTGTGCACTGAAGCAGGTACTGTAGTAGAATTGGCCTATACCATGTACTGCACTGTGACATTTACACAGCACTTCATCCCCGGGCTGTGGAGCGCTCTGATTTGCACGGAGATCCTAGGTGCAAAGGTTTAAGATGGCGCGGGTTCGAGCGTGACCAGTGCCTGTGATGCTGGGTGACGCGTGTGAGGTCTGGAGATGGGGACTCTGCGCAAGCGCAGATCGGCCCTCTTACGTGGCTGGTTATAATATACTACTTTGCACAAGCGCAGACATGCCCTGCCTCTTACATGGCTGCGCAGCCAAGTTTTAATGTGCTCCATTTTTTTTTTTGCTGTTTGCAAAGTCCTCTTATTCCTGCTGGCACGGAGTGGTGCATCTTCGGCGTTTCACCCTGTGCGAGATTTGTTGAAGGAAGGAACAGATAGGAGAGGGGCTGCTCCATGACACTGTGGTTTCCTTGACAGTGGTTGCTCACTTTTTTTTGCTGGGGGAACGAACAGACAGGCTGACATTGCAGCACGCACACAGAAAGACGGACCTTAGACACTGCAGGCACACAGACAGACAGAGACTGCAGGCACACAGATAGACGGACACTGGAGGCACACAGACAGACAGACGGACCTCGGACACTGCAGACACACAGACAGGCTGACATTGCACGCACACAGACAGACGGACACTGCAGGCACACACACAGACAGACGGACCACGGACACTGCAGGCAGGCAGACAGCCGATCACCGCAGGCACACAGATAGACGGACATTGCAATCAGACAGATGGACACTGCAGGCGCACAGACAGCGGGACACTACAGGCACACAGACAGACGGACACTACAGGCACACAGACAGACGGACACTACAGGCACACAGACAGACGGACACTACAGGCACACAGACAGACGGACACTACAGGCACACAGACAGACGGACACTACAGGCACACAGACAGACGGACACTACAGGCACACAGACAGACGGACACTACTGTTTTCAACCTTAGCTCTGTGGTTATTAAAGCTTGCGGTGTCAGTGCTGAGGGATGGTCGAGTCCTTGGCGATGTGGGGAAAATAAAGTACCTATAAAGCATATCATGAACGGTGCATGACTCATAAGTGCAATTAAACAATATCTTAGGCGGACTACTACAACTGATGTCCAATCACTCAATAAAGATAAATCATGAAACTGAATTTAACCTTTTCTGCTTTATCATGTGCTGGCTGTCAGCCATAGGCATACGAGGGTTGTAATGTCCACAAATCCATACGGATATGTTTGGGCTTAATATACATGCTTCGACACTTCAGCCTCTCACAAAGCGGTTCAATCGCCAAGACCATTTCGGACTGAAGAAAGCGGTTAGTCACTCGCCTGACTCACGAGGGTAAGAGTCATGATGATTGATTCTTCTAGATGCTAAACATGCGCTTTTTCTCTTCCAAGCCCCGCTATTATTAAAATATCGGCAGAAGGGGAAGGGGGGGCAACGCAGAGCGCGCTCTCGGCAAATCAAAACTCCATTCAGGCGGGTGATGGATGACGCTGCCCTGCCGGTGAACCCTCACTTTAATACAGAGGAAGTTATGAAAGCGACATCGATCACAAGGCCCTGCGAGGCGGGGCAGCCCCCGCAGCCCGCGGGGTGGCAGGCTGCCTGCTTTCCCTCTCAGTTCAAAATCAGGAAATTATAGCGTCAGTAGCGGAGGGGGGACAGGAAAGGAACCACTCACCTGGACTTCCTCGGCTGGCCGGCCCTCCGCTCCTGTCCGGTTAGCCCCCCACCCTCGCCCGCTTCTTCCTCCTTCCAAGTGAGGCGGCCGGGGTGGCAGCGCTGCAGGCCAGTCCCGCCTCGCTTCACCCGGGTGCTGCGGGAGTTCCTCTCTGGGCTCCCAGTCTGCTGTCACCCGGCCGGGAGCAGCGCAGACTTCCAGCGCTCGCCGTGGCTCCTCTTCTCGCGCTGGGCGGCGGGGGGGGCGGGCACTTCCGGCCGGCCGCGCTGGGATTGGCCGGCCGGCTGAAGAAACCCGCGGGCGGGACGGGATACCAATATTTGTTTGTGAGGACACGGGGGGGGCGGGAGAGGACGAGGGGGGCGGGCGGGAGAGGACGAGGGGGCGGGAGAGGACGAGGGGGGCGGGAAAGGACACGGACGTCGGGAGGGAGGAGGGAACAGCAAACACGGCCCGGCCGGACCAGACACGGGGGCGTTCCCGGCGTCGCGTGACGTCGGCAAAAGGAAAAGAATCTCGGGAACGCCCCCGTGTCTGGTCCGGCATTGATGGACAGGCCCCTCGTCCAATGGCTAGGCTCCATTTATGGAGCCAGCCAATGAATGACGAGGGCCGACCCAAAGCCACACTACAGTTCTCATAAGATTTCTCCTGCGCAAAAGCTGCTTGCGCAGCTTTTTGCAGTCGAAACCTAAAAAGCATTGTCTTTTACAATGGCAATAGCTCAAACTCTCGCAAATGTGAGACCTATTCCATTGCAAATGCTTGTTTGAAAGACTATCTCTTTATCTCAGATTAAAGGATGACTTCTGGTACAAGAGATGTATTTGGCTCGAATTTTGTCACTTGCATGTAGGGAATTAAACTTTTACCTGACGGCTCATTTCCATATTATCTGATCGGTTGATCTGTCCCGTGCGTTGCCAGTAAGAAATTGCCATACGTTGGTGATAAACTTCATCATTTAATCTTATTGGAAAACATGGCAGTGCTCCAGAAAACACTGTAGTTAATAAATTATTACATCTTTTTTGTCCAACTGTAACGTAACCATTTCAACACGAAATATTGATTTTTTGGAACGTTCACATTTTAAAGTGAAACTTAATATATTTAGCAAATGCTTACAATAGAATCCAGCACTGTTGCAAGCACAGCACCTTTAACTCGTGTTGAATCGCAGGACCTAGGACCCAAGTTCCAGCTAGACGAAAGGTTTTAGTTTCAAAGTTGATTTGAAGACGCTGACCTTCATGGCCTGGTGAGGAGCCCTGTTATTGAACAATTTAAAAACTGTCAGCATGCTTCTCAATTTCTTTATGCGTTTTTTTTATAGTGCAAACTTTACCCGAATGTGTCGGAGCGCTTTACAATAGAACCAGTTACATTACATAAGGACTTCAGAGTACATGAATTATATAAAGGACACAAACCGATAAACTCTAAACCCACCTAAGAATGGTAGTAAGTATTAACATCTACTACAAATACTAGTGGTTAGAAATAAAAAGTGCAGCACAGCCAAACTAATCACCACCTGTGCGTTATACAAATACCAATAATTATACAAAGTAACCATAACTGAAGAGTGGCTAACAGCACTTACTATATATTTACTCTAACTATAGAGGGACAGTTGCAACAAGTGGGCAGAAAGCCATGTTGCTATGGGAGAAAGAGACCCAGGACACACAAATAAGACAATGTCACCTCTATAAAACCTCTGTATGTACACCATACGCCCTGCTGATCTCTGCTGAAGCGGGCAGAGAGAAGCCTGGCTGGGCCAGTGAGCACCCCCTCCCCCTCTTCACAACTCCGAAACACAACATACCAAGTGCCTACTGCCTCATATCCCCTCGAGTCAACATGGCAACCGAGAGAACACCAGTGCCTGGAGCAGGGTGGGGCAAGCCTTCTGATGGACGGGCCAATGGAAACATAAACATACCAAGTGCCTACTGCCTCATATCCCCTCGAGTCAACATGGCAACCGAGAGAACACCAGTGCCTGGAGCAGGGTGGGGCAAGCCTTCTGATGGACGGGCCAATGGAAACATAAACATACCAAGTATCTACTGCCTCATAATCCCTTGAGTCAGCATGGCACAGAGAGAACACCAGTTACTGGAGCAGGGTGGGGCAAGCCTTCTGATGGACGGGCCAATGGAAACATAAACATACCAAGTGCCTACTGCTCATATCCCCTCGAGTCAACATGGCAACCGAGAGAACACCAGTGCCTGGAGCAGGGTGGGGCAAGCCTTCTGATGGACGGGCCAATGGAAACATAAACATACCAAGTGCCTACTGCCTCATATCCCCTCGAGTCAACATGGCAACCGAGAGAACACCAGTGCCTGGAGCAGGGTGGGGCAAGCCTTCTGATGGGCGGGCCAAGAGAAACATAAACATACCAAGTGCCTACTGCTCATATCCCCTCGAGTCAACATGGCAACCGAGAGAACACCAGTGCCTGGAGCAGGGTGGGGCAAGCCTTCTGATGGACGGGCCAATGGAAACATAAACATACCAAGTGCCTACTGCCTCATATCCCCTTGAGTCAGCATGGCACAGAGAGAACACCAGTGCCTGGAGCAGGGTGGGGCAAGCCTTCTGATGGTCGGGCCAATGGAAACATAAACATACCAAGTATCTACTGCCTCATAATCCCTTGAGTCAGCATGGCACAGAGAGAACACCAGTGCCTGGTGCAGGGTGGGGCAAGCCTTCTGATGAGCGGGCCAATGGAAACATAAACATACCAAGTATCTACTGCCTCATAATCCCTTGAGTCAGCATGGCACAGAGAGAACACCAGTTACTGGAGCAGGGTGGGGCAAGCCTTCTGATGGGCGGGCCAAGGGAAACATAAACATACTAAGTGCTTACTGCCTCATATCCCCTTGAGTCTGCATGGCACAGAGAGAACACCAGTGCCTGGAGCAGGGTGGGGCAAGCCTTCCGATCGTGACAAGCAGCCTCGAGATGTATTTATTATTTATTTATGTGTTTTTATATGGCGTGATATTCGATATACAATGGACCTTAACAGTGAACTGTATCCAGTGTCACTTAGGATAGTTCTTGGTCAGTGTGCAATTTTTTCAGACCTGAAACGATTTTGCTATGGTTTGATTGTTTTTAAAACGCGTTGAAAAAGCAGACATGGCTTACTTATTTTAGTGATTCTGCTCAGTAGAGACACGGACAACAGGAGGGAGGGTGGGGTTGTAAAGAAGGCACTACGGACTGAATGTAAGCACGTTGTGCCTGCAGTTAGAGATAGTGCTTACAGATTAAATAATGGCTACTGTGTAACAACCAAAGTAAAAGGGCCAGTCGCCGTGGTAGATTACAAATTAAGACAAGGCGGTACTAAGGAGGGACTAACGAGCCTATTTATGAATCAGAAGCAAGCATTAAGGAAGGACAATGACACAAGTCAGTGGCAAATATGGGTGGAGAGTGGGCGGGCCTTCTATTACCTACTCCACTACAACTAGTTTCGCAGAGCAGCGTTTGCACACGGACTCTAAGCTCGACCTAAAAAGCTCTGAAAGGCCACATTGCATCTCAACTTAGTTGAGCAGGGAACTCATCCAAAGTACTCTACAAAGATCTTAAACCTTTTACTAACCCCTCCCCGGCGCGGACGTTACTCTCCCTTTTCAAGCATTATGTAACGCTTTGACTAACCACTTTGAAGAAAAAATGAATTTGATTTATGATATATTTCCTGGCGCCAGTGATATCTGGAGAGAACGAACCATCCTCCTGCCACTGAATAAGGATAATGCCCATCTTTTAGAAAATGTCACTCTTCTTCAGGTGGACACTGTGGAAGGAATGCTGAAATCGCCTAAATCAGTGTCGCCGCTTGATATTGTTCCAGTCAAGATTTTCTCGCTGCTATCCGCTCAGCTTCCCCATCCATCTGCCCAATATTAAATCTATCTTTGAGGGAAGGCCAACTTCCACACGAGTGGAAGGCGGCTCAGGTAATCCCTAAAAGTAAGAAGGTGAATCTCCCGGCATCTGATCTATCACCCTATCTCCCTTCTTCCTCCGATGAGCAAATTATTACAAGGCTATATTTGAACAGAAAACATACAGAATACATAGTCTATTGGTTTCCTGGACTGTTTACAGCCCGGTTTTAGACTCATGTACAGCACTGAATCAGCACAGATGGCAGTTACTCTTAGCACACTGCTCCTTCACTGTCAAACACTTTACAAAGCTCCTCTAAAAGGGCACTTTTTCACCATTGCAATTCTTTACTCAAAATAAAAGTCATAATTATTACACTTCATAGTTTTAAGAAACACTGTAGACTCTGCCCTATCCTCCAACACTCCCAAAACAACAGGGTCCATGTTCACTCACAGTGTACACAGAAGTAATTATTGGGATAAACTATTGCAGCTTCCACCAGATGATACTGGAATCAAGAAAGGAGATTTTAGGGACAGAATAGTTACAGTAGCTGCTTTCCATAGTGATGACATAGAAGGGGGTAACAGGCGTCCCTCAGGGCTCTTCGCTCAGCCCCACCCTCTTCAATGTCGACATGAGCCCCCTTGCGGCCATCGCACGCCAACACAACCTGAACATCATCTCCTACGCCGATGACACCCAGCTGATCCTCTCCCTGACCAACGACCCCGCCACCGCCAGAGCCAACCTACACGAAGGGATGAAAGACGTGGCCGAGTGGATGACGACCAGCCGCCTGAAACTGAACACAGACAAGACGGAAGTCCTCATCCTGGGCTCCTCACCCTCCGCATGGGACGACTCCTGGTGGCCCCCCGCCCTGGGCAACGCACCCAAACCGACAGACCACGCACGCAACCTGGGCTTCATCCTGGACTCCTCCCTCTCCATGACCAGACAAGTCAACGCCGTCTCCTCGTCCTGTTTCAACATTCTGCGCATGCTACGTAAGATCTTCCGGTGGATCCCCACCGAGACCAGGAAGACGGTCACCCAGGCCCTCGTCACCAGCCGTCTGGACTACGGCAACGCCCTCTACGCCGGAACCACCGCCAAGCTCCAGAAGAGACTCCAGCGTATCCAGAACGCCTCGGCGAGACTCATCCTCGACGTCCCCAGACGAAGCCACATCTCCAGACACCTGAGAGACCTGCACTGGCTCCCGATCAACAAAAGAATCACCTTCCGGCTCCTCACCCACGCACACAAAGCCCTACACAACCAAGGCCCGACTTACCTCAACAGCCGCCTCAACTTCTACGCTCCCAAACGCCATCTCCGCTCGACCAGTCACGCCCTCGCCGCCGTCCCCCGCATCCGAAGAGCGACAACAGGAGAAAGGTCCTTCTCCCACCTGGCCGCCAAGACCTGGAACTCCCTCCCGACCGACCTACGCTTGACCCAAGACCACCTCTCCTTCAGGAAGAAGCTCAAGACCTGGCTGTTCGAGCAGTAGCGGACCCCCCCCCCCCCTAGCGCCTTGAGACCCTCCGGGTGAGTAGTGCGCGGTATAAATGCCTATGATTGATTGATTGATTGACCTCTATTTGCTTTTCTTTCTTTAAGACATACACACTATTATACACATGCACTTCACGTTTCAAAATACACATTCATCACATATAACTGCATATAAACTGTATTTATATCCCTTACTTGCAAATTTGCCTCATCACACCTTGCTCTTTTCCGAACAGACTCTTCTTGTGTGTCTTCCCCCCCACATGCTTTTACAACCACAACAATTTGAACAGTGTACCATTTATTGGCCCATGAAAAAACAGATACAGATCCCAATGCTGTAACTCTCAACCCTGCTCCATTCCCTTATGCCCTGACATCCCCATCATGCCTTATAGCTATCTACATACATATGTTTTCCTACTACGTTCCTAGCATCCATTTGTTTGCATTCCAACAATACTTTTGACCCCATGACCCAAGACCTTTTTCTTCCTTTACAATTTTAAATGCACCCCTGTGCGCTACTACTTATTTATATTTGAAGTTTGCACATACAACTACACTTATTCATAAGAAATACTACACTCGGGTACTACTCCATATACATAACACTTGCTCAACCACTAAAGTAATTTCTCATTTTTACACAAAACTTTTGCACATGCTACATCTATTGTGTGCAAATCTAATAACAGATCTACAGCCTATTCCCGATTCCTAACCTCATATTTTAGGAAAATTGGACGTAACCACAGTTTTCGTGCATCAAGAACATTTAGACAGTCCAATAAAATGTGCAAAATATTGCATTTTGTCCCTATACTGCAGGTGCACTTCCCTTCTGGGTCAATAATAGACCTTTTGTCCCTATACTGCAGGTGCACTTCCCTTCTGGGTCAATAATAGACCTCTTAATCCTATCATTCTCATAGCAGGGAGTAATCCCAATCGTTATCTTTAACAATTCTCTCCTTAACCAGCGATTGGGAAGAAAATCCATGTACAGGACTTTTTGGCCATTTTGCCAAGGTTTCAACATAGGCATACAGATATTTTCCCTTCCAAGTATTGTCTCTCCGTGTTCCATGATATTTCTTTCACAAGGTCCGTCTTACTTATAGTCGTATGAAAGTTCTGCTGGCTTACATCAGCCCTCAGAGCCCTACACGCCATAGTCACTGTTTCTCCAACCCCCCTTGCCCACTTCATTTCACTTTGTAGGATCTCACATTTACACCAAAACGATACTTTTTGCCCCTCTTCACAGCCCAAGCGTTGCCAGAACCTTATTAGTGCCATGATTGCCATTTTCTCCCATGCAAATCTTTCATATTCCAAACCAATACGATCATCAAAGGGGTGATCTTCCAACTCTGCATAAAACAAACTCCAACCGCACAGCAAAGCTAACCTTCTCTCTGTCTCTGTTTTTGTGCAACTGGATAACGAAAACCTACTCATAAAAAACAAACGTTGCCACAGAAATTCACAATAAATTACACTTAATGTGACATGTAACAGAATGGAACACTGATATCCTCAGTAACCAAAAGTGCACAGAAGAAGTCCTAGTGTAATGCAAAACACACAGAATTTTTTTTTTAAGTGTGCTTTCGAGCTGTAGAAATACTTAGTAAAGAAAAAACATATACAGAAACCCCTAGCATACTGTCAAAAGATCATAATCTAAACACAGACTATTATAGTCCAATAACTATATCTCCTTCTAGGGTAAACTTTCACTCATAAAGAATACTAAAAGTGCTTACTAGTGTGCTGGATTATAGAGGTGTCTAAAAAGACAGAACACAGCGGAAATGGCTTAATAAAAGTGGGCTTAATATGTGCCTGCCTTGTTTGGTTTGCTTAGCTGCAGAACTGCTGCTTCAAAAAGGAGAGTGTAGTGTTGAGAACTGTTCCTTCAAAAAGGAGAGTGCGTAAGTAAGAGGAACATAGTATTTTAAGAGTAGATACCATCACATTATAGCAGTAAGTAGTACTACTATCGAGGGAACATCCTTAATAAAAGCAGCAGTAACCAAGTTATTGAATGAGTGAAAGAAGCCACTTATAACATCTACTTTCAAGGAAGTGTCCTGACACTAAAAGGAAAATCTAAAATAGACAGTTGTCCCACTCCCATGGCCTACTCAACAGCGGAACTGATAAAGAATTGTATTAAGAGAATAACTAGAACTTTGAAAGTGTGTGATGGAGCTGCCTCTTGAACCTTTATTTAGCCATTATAGGAAACAAAAATGTGTTAAGTTGTTAACTTAAAGTGAGACGGTTCACTTGAGCATGAATGGCTAGTGATAGAGAATTCCACATCGTCACCATAGCTACAACCAGAGATCAACCCCCTTATCTGTCCTTCTGGTTATGGGGATCACGACGAAAGATCATGTTGGATCTTAGGTCTCAAGAAGGTCAAAACCAGGAATAAAGTGAAGTCCTAGAAGTGGCACGACATGAGTGAACATATGTGGCATGACTTAAATGAAATTAGAAGTTCGATATTAAATATCTGGTGTGCTGTTGGAGAGGCATATTTACCTTCGTCTTTTCAACATGTTTCCACCTATTTTTTCATGCATTATAGACTATATTACATTAACCCCTATATTTAGGTTATACTTTCAACCAACTACTTCCCTCACTGTAATACATCTACTCTCATCTTATTATTCCTTCCTCTCTCATCTTCACACACCCTAAAACACAGTTCCTTGGAAGACAACTAGTTTAGACAATGTCAGATTGTTAAAAATACATTATTTAACTAATAGGCTGTTCCTACAAACCCCAACAATGCCCCCAAAATATAATTATAAACCAAATGTTTTCTGTTTACGAAACACAACTACCTCCAATTCATCTCAATGCCAAATACTAAACCCCATAATTCATGGGTTAAACCCTTTAAACAGAAATCTCATCAACTATGTATCAGTAGCATAATTATAACATAAAGCTCAGAGAAATGCCCACAACTTCACAGCCCAGATGCCATATCTTCCATAGTACAACAGCGGTGTGCTCACAAACACATTTCATGCACAGGGCATACAGCACTACTATCAGGAAGTTCCTCTTGAGCATAGGGTTGAAAGGGTATTAAGTACAGTTAATATTGGAATCCCATCGCAGTACTAATAGTTTTACAAATGCACTCCAGAGAAACAGCAGTTACATTATACATTTCATACTCTACACAGTCTCTATATTTAAGTTGGCGATGTCAAAAAGAAAATGGTCAACTCTCGGCCAGGGAATCACTGTAGCATCACTACAACAACTGGGCAAAAGCAATATAGGAAGTCGCGCAGAAAAAGGGGGTTAATCTCTACACTTCTCCTACATCTCATTCCATTCATGAGTTACACACATCCCCTTAACTTATGTCTCGGGCATGTTCGAGCCCAGTGATTCAACACAACGGATTCGCTATCTGCTGCGGATCCGTTTCAGTGTAGAAACTAATAGTAAGCCAACATGGCAGTCCTTGTGTTGCATCCAGGAATCACAGTAGAGAGAAATAAACTTATAAATAAGTTTAATTAATCTTGAATACAAGTACAGCACAGATCTGCCAGAGTGTTCCTTCATCGAGTCTCAGTCATCAACTGAAGATCACAAGCTTAACATTCTATGATTACCTAGCAACCTAAGCACTAGGACTAAGCAGTCTAATGAATAACATATAGGAAAACTAATTAAAACATAGGATAAGAAACACAGGAAACACAGGATATAACACACCTCCCATCCTACAAAAGAAAAGAAAATAAAACCTTATAAACAACAAAAAAATGTTAAACAGTATGGGAAACATACTTTGAAAAGGAGAGAAAAGTTAAGTGGCATAACATTCTAAATATTTAGGTTTAGACTTAATTCTAGAACTGGATCTAGAACAAGAAACAGAAGCATCACGTCAATCCCCATGCTCTTCTCAGGAGATTCAACAGAAATTCCACCATTACCATCTACTTGCGAACTCTGGAAATCAGACATGTATGGAGACAAAACATCCAAATCCGCCTCCAAATCAACAAGATCCAAACTAGAACTTTTAACCTTAGCAACCCTTCTTTTGCCCACCACTTTCCTCCAAGTACTTTAACAGCATGTTTGCTGACTTGAACAACAGTTGTTTCAGGATAAAACTTTGAACCCTTCACTTTACATGGTCTTCTAATTTTAACCTTGTCACCAATATTGAAACTGATTTCTTTAACATGTTTCTCTTGATCATATCTAATTTTAGATTTCATTTGAGAAGATTCAACATTTTTTTTAATTTGATCTAAACTAGATGCACCTCCATCCTGGTAAGTTTTACTGACCACCCAACCAGGGGATAATTCATTAAAAGATTGTCTCCCTCTTAACAAAAAGAACAAAATAACCCCAGTGGTCGAATGTGTACTGTTGTTGTAAGACCAAATTCGGTCACTCACCACTTCTTGGACATTAAGCCCAGAAGAAATAGCTAACTGAACAGCATCCTTCAAGACACGGTTCACACGTTCCTCTAAACCATTACCTTGAGGGCTGTACAAAGCAGTGGTAAGGTGCTTAACAGCTTAAGTTCTTCAAAAAATTCTTCATGTCATGCGACACGAACTGTACACCATTATCTGATACCAGATAAGTAGGAATCCCCTCAGATTGAAAAAGTTGTTTAAGACATTTAATTACATTCGCTGTGTTCGGTTCCTTCAAAAACTTAAAGAAAACCCACTTAGAGTGATAATCAACAATAGTAAGAATAAATCTAAAACCTAGATTTAAGCCTTCAATCGGTCCTAAAAAAATCCATGCCTAATTTCTCCCATGGACTGTCAGGAAAAACAACAGGACACAAAGGTTTATTCACAGTGCGCAAAGATTTCTCAGCATGTGAGCATTCAACGCAATCATTCAAAAAGGAATCCACACAAATATCCATCCCTGGTCACCAATAATAAAGTCTTAATCTCTTTTTTGTACTAGTAATCTCACCGTGAACTTTGTGAGCAATATTAATAACCTTGCTTCTGATAGACACAGGAGGAATAAGAGAACAACCTCTCAGAAGAAAATCACCCTCCATACTCAATTCCTCTCTAACTTTGGAGAATGGAAGAAGATCCTTGTCAACTTGATTTTCTCTTGGCCAACCTTCTGCAATATATCTTTTCAAAATGCACAGAGTATTGTCCTGTAAAGAAGCCTTAATCCAATCAGACTCAGACACAACATCCCTAGCTAATTCCAGACCATCCAACAAATTAACTACTACCTCCTTGTCATCAAGAATAGGTGCAAAGTCGGAACAGCTTGAAGGGCATCTGGACAAAAAATCAGCGGTAAAGTTTTTTCCTCCTGGAATGTGTCTCATCACAAAATTAAAATCATAAAGTTTCGAGAAAAGTCGAACCAATCTTTGACTTGCATTCCTTAGACCTTTGTCATTCCAAATATAAATCAATGGTTTATGGTCTGAAATAAAGACAAATTCACGACCCCAAACATAAGTAGAGAAATGCTTAACTCCCCACACACAAGCTAGAGCTTCCTTTTCAATTGTACTATAGTTTCTTTCAGAAACTGTAAGTTGACGGGAAGCAAAAGCTATTATATTTTCATCACCAGTATTAACTTGACTCAGGACAGCTCCTAACCCAGCATTACTGGCATCCACAGTTATGTATGACACAGAATTCTCATCAAAAGGTTTGAGAGCAGGAGCTCCTATAATCAAATCTTTCAAAGATTGAAATGCCAATTTGTGTTCCTCACCCCACATAAATTTGACGTTGTTTCTGGTGAGCATCCTTAATGGTTCACTTAAATGTGCAAAATTCTGGACAAATCTTGATTAAAATTCACTTAACCCCAAAAATGACCTTAACTGGTCCTTATTACTGGGTTGAGCACAATCTCTAATTCCTTGCAACAGGTCACGTTTGGGAGAAATGCCTTTATGAAAGATAGTATGACCAAGATACTTGACCTCATCTAGCAGAAACTTAAATTTTTGTTTTTTAACAGTCATACCATGATCATTCAAAATACCCAGTACCTGGTCCAACTTGATAAGATGTTCTTCAACAGTATTTGTAGATATCAAGATATCATCTTGATACGCTAAAACATCACAAACCTCGCCAAACAGTTGAAACATCAGTTTCTGAAAGACAGAGGCTGCCGAAGCTAGGCCAAAAGGTAACCTCAAGTATCGGTAAGGACCAAAAGGAGTGTTGAAGGCTGTAAGGTCCCTAGATTCTTCACATAATTCCATCTGATGATCTGCTGCCCTCAAATCTATGGTGGAAAAAACTTTAGTACATCTTAATTGAGCTAACATGTCTTGGATACGTGGCAGGGGAAAACAATTCACTTGTATGTTCTTATTCAAAGCTCTAAGGTCTACACATAGCCTAAGCTCATCACAGTTCTTTTTAAGTGCGACCACAATTGGCGAAACCCATAATGAAGAATTAATGTGCTCAATAACACCATCCTTACACAGTTGATGCAAATGAATTTTAAGCTTCTCCCTAATACTAAGAGGGACATGCCTGACCTTGTGGATCACCGGCACAGCATCAGGTTTCAAAATGATTCTGTGTTCAAGACCCTTAACAGAACCAAGAGTGTCAGAAAACACAGCTTTGTGTTTTTCCATCATTTTGTCAAGTGACAATTCTTCAGTAACCAGAGCACTAACTGTACCAGAACGATCTAAAGAAATGGGATTGTTAGTACCAGGTCTCAAAACCAAAGGAAACTTCCCTTGATCTCTCCATCCAAGGACGTTATAGCCATTCTTAGCTACATAGATTTTAGCCTGTACAGTGCGATCTTCAAAAGTGAGATTATCAACAAAATAACCCATTAAATCAATGACCTTCCCATTAAACGCAACAGTACGTATATCAGGGGGTAAAAATTGAATTCCCTTCCACTTTTCCAAGAAAAGAACATCAGTAATAATGGTGATGGGTGACCCTGAATCCACTGTAACTTTCACAACAACCTCACCAATTTTTAAATCACAGACAGGATCAGAAGAATCATCTTGATTATCTACTAAATCTACAGACAATAGAATCTTCCTAACAATCTGTTCTTCACTTACATTAGACACCTCCTCAGAATTTGTGACCTCCAAAAACATTGTTTTAGTTTTGAATTTGCACACAGCGGAAAAGTGTCCAATTTTTTTACAATTAGTACATTGTTGTTTTAAAGCAGGACACGAAGTGGAATTAGCCAGATGTGATTTTGAACCACATCGAAAGCAAGCAGGAGATTTATCAGTTTTCCTCCATTCAATTTTAGAGGATTTGTCACGTTGGTTTACACTTGAACCTTATTATTAAAACAATTTACGACAATTTGATCTCTAAGATACTGGTCAATAGGACCCTCAAATTCACAGGTCGCAGCTAAAACCCTCAATTCAGCTAAAAACGTATCAATTTTTTCATATTCTCTCTGTTTACGAGTATAAAAATTGTTTCTCTCAACAATTATACTCGGTTCATCTTTAAAATACTTTTCTAAACGTGCAATAGCTTCAGTATATTCATTCCAGTCGTCTGAAGGTGGTCTAACTACAGGAGGTTGATGATCAAAAATTCTCTGACCTTCAGCACCTAAAGCACTATATAACATTGCATTTTTCCTAACAGGAGGAAATTTTACAGCATCAATGGCAATAATGTAACTATTAAACGATTTAAACCACTGAGTCCACTTAATTTTTGGAGTGCCTGGTTCCGAAAGGAACGGAGATGGAAGAACTGCAGTTTGTTGAGCCATGGTAAATTCTAGGAGAGACTAGAATATAGAAATAAAGAGCTTATCTTTTACAAATTAAGCAAAATTGTTATTTCAGGAAAAAACAAGTTGAGTCTATCAGGAGAATTGAAACAGAAAATTATTCAGACTGTGAATAGCTGTGTGTATCAGCGTAGGCAACACACAAACTAATATAATGTCAAATCACTGTAAAGCTGTGTGTAAGGGTGAAAGATACACAAAAGACTAAAGGTTTTATAGAAAGCTGTGTGTGTCAGTGTGAATGATACACAAAAACTTTTAACCTCTGTAGAAAGCTGTGTGTATCAGCGTGAATGACGACACACAAAACTCTGAAATCCTGTAGAAAGCTGTGTGTATCAGCGTGAATGACACACAAAACCTTTGAAATCCTTTCGAAAGCTGTGTGTATCAGCGTGAAAAATACAGATAAAGACCACAGTTCAATAGTTTAAAAATAAATACCTTCTTACAGCAGAGAAAACCAATGTGTGAGTGAGCGCTAATTGCGTGTTTATGAAAGGTCAAAAGACGCGATGTTAAACACACTCGCTATTGAAAGATATTCAAATGTGTATGAAATGAAGACCGACGATCGTCAAGATGCACTGCGTTGCTTGTGTTGCTAAGAGACAAAACAAATGACCTCGCGTGATGACTTGCACGTCGACGTAGCGATGATTTCCGGCTCTTGAAGATCGAGCGAAGATGGTCGAGATTCCAAAGAGCGTCACTGAAGCGCACTGGAGAATTCTCGAGACTCAGGCCAAAGAGGTAACTGTCATTTCTTGAATTTAAATAGCGCAGGAATGTGGATTTTAAAACTTCGACGATAAAAGTATTTGAAAAGAAATCGAACAAAATTCACAGTTAAATGAGACTAGATATTGTCAAAATTTCGGCAAGGAGTAAAATAAACGAAGAAAATATGCATAAAGATGTGACAGTTATGTCATTTAAAAAGAAAATTAGTTCCAACGTTAAATTTTAAAAATAAAAAGGTCTATGAGCCTGCATCGATGTATACCATCACAATAAGGTACATGCAGCGAAGCTCCCAATAGAATTAATAAGTCTTAAAAATAAATAAATAAATAGAACTTATCTTGAAGGTAGATGTAGTAGTTGATGTTCAAAGTAGATCAGTATAGAAAATTGTAGAGTTGAAGGTCTAACCATAGTATTCAAGGAAAGACCATTCAGGATCATGAACACTGAAATCTGATCAGATCTTCTTGAAGAAGTTTCAACATGGGTTCAGTGAAGTGCTGGCTTGACCACCTCGTCGCCAAATTATGTTGCATCCAGGAATCACAGTAGAGAGAAATAAACTTATAAATAAGTTTAATCTTGAATACAAGTACAGCACAGATCTGCCAGAGTGTTCCTTCATCAAGTCTCAGTCATCAACTGAAGATCACAAGCTTAACATTCTATGATTACCTAGCAACCTAAGCACTAGGACTAAGCAGTCTAATGAATAACATATAGGAAAACTAATTAAAACATAGGATAAGAAACACAGGAAACACAGGATATAACACCTTTCTTTCCCTCTGCAGCTTCCGACGCAAATGCGTCATCGGACTCCAGCGTGTGTCCAAGGCACACTTTCCTAATGACTTTCCTTCAAAATTAAAACACCAAAACGGTTCTAGGGCATATATCACTAGCTAAAATATTCTGCACATTATTTGAACCTCCAAAGCTCACTCTTTCAGGGCACAAGGAATTGAGAGTTCAACATAGCCACTGCCATAAAATCAGTCTTATTCAAAATGTACACATCCGCTTTCCTTATGACTTCCCTTGAATGCAAACCAGCATCCATATCACAAAATAATCTGTTAATCTCTTAAAAATAGTGAAACCTATGTAAAGAAGTTCTGACTTTACTTATGTTATAGTTGTAGGCAAAATATACAATAAATCAAGCCAATAATTATTTCCATGCACCACAACTAAAAGCCCATATCATATCACAGTAAGCAATCAATTTACCATATCTTTAAATGTTACTATTACATCATTAGAGCAGGCCTTAAAAGTTCCATACAAATAATCACGGGCAAGTCACTTTTAAAACGTGACAGGCATGTATGCAAATTAAAACGTTACAATAAAAAACATACAATAATAACTTCACTTAAGAAATATAGCAGTGTAATACCACTATGGGTCTGTACCCACCACTTGCCTAATACCATAACTCACAAACACTGCAAATTTACACATGCACAAAACTTTTTCAAGAAAATAAAACAAATGCTACAACAAAATTAAAAAGAAATTATTAAACATTCATTCCACTATGCAAGTGGAGGCATGCACTAAACACACAGCATTTCTACTATCACTACAAACACTGACCTTACCCGTCTACGGGATTCCATAAAATATATACATACCAATCACCTATATATTGCCATTTTTATTTGTCCCCTACCAAACAGCACACACTGTCTTCTTGCAAACACCTATTATAATCTTATGCTAGGCTTACAGATCGTGGCCTGTTACCCTGACTGACTGAATTATTTATTAAGCGCTCTTATGCCGAGGCATCTTGACGCTGAAAGAACGGGAGGTAAGTAGAGAGAGGTTAAGGCAGCGTGAAGAGCCAGGTCTTTAGCGCCCTTCTGAAGCTCGCCCTGTTCTTATCTGAGCGCATAATGACGGGCATACTGTTCCACAGCTTGGGGGCTAGGAGGGAAAGATCTACCGCCCCATCGGGTTCTTTTTATTCTCGGCACTTGGAGTAGATGATGACTACGGGATCTTAAGGTGCGCCAAGGCACATAGCGGGGGAGAAGGTTGGTAAGCTCCTCAGAGGAGTTCCCATACAATGATTTGTGAACAAGACACAAGGTCTTAAATTGGATCCTGCGCCTAACAGGGAGCCAGTGCAGTTCCCGTATAGCTGTGGAAGTAGGGTGTCTTTTGGGGAGGTTGAGTAAAACTCTTGCCGCAGTATTTTGGATAGACTGGAGCCTGGCAAGCTGTTTTTCCCCTGTCCCCAGGTAAAGAGCGTTGCAATAGTCAACCCTCGACATGATTAGGGCTCCCACCACGGTTTATCTGAGAGAAAGCGGAATGTAAGGCAGGATTTTCGTAAGTAACTTCATTGTATAGAAGCATGCTGAGGTGACCTGACTGATATGTGCAGTACAAGTAAGATCTTTATCCATTATAAAGCCTAGATTTCTGACCTTGTTGGCTGGAACCGGACAATTGCCCGCTTCTGGAGGCCACCATAGGTGACTCCAGATAGATGGTTTTTGGCCAAATTCGATCAGTCTTTTCGGTGTTAAGCTTTAAGAAGTGATCGTTCATCCAGTTCATTACGTCAGACAAACAGTTCCTGAAACTGGCCGCCGTGGCTTCCACCGACAGAGAGTGACACCACTAATTGAGTGTCGTCGGCATATGACACTAGGTGCAGGCCATGAGATTTTATTAGTGAAGCAAGGGGGGTGACGTAGAGATTTAATAGGGTGGGTGATAATGCCGAACCCTGCGGGACACCGCATGGCAGATGGAATTCTGTTGAGTGGAGACCTCCCCAGTGGATTTGATGTATGCGAGACTCTAGGAAAGACTCAAAAAGCGCTAAAGCGGTGTCCGTGATGCCCAGCGCCCTCAGTCTGTTAAGTAGGACCACATGGTTGACGGTGTCAAAAGCCGCAGTTAGATCGAGTAAGATTAGAGCGGCTCTACCCCCATCATCCATGGTCCCACGGATGTCCTCAGTAGCTACGATCAGAGCAGATTCGGTGGAATGGCAGGCCCTGAAGCCATGTTGAGTGGAATCTAGAAGATGGTTGTCATCTAGATGTTTAGTTAGTACCTGATTCATAGCTCTCTCCAGCATTTTGGCCGGGAGGGGGAGACAAGATATTGGTCGGTAGTGCTTGGATTCTGTTGGATCCAGTGTCTCCTTCTTGAGGATGGGCCTAATACATGCTTTTTTCCATCTGCCGGGGAAGCAGCCGGAGATTAGAACGGAGTTCAGGAGTGGGGTCAGGATCGGACTAATAGTTTCCGAGACCTGATGCAGTATGTGGGGGGGACAGGGGTCCAGTGGTGAGCCTGATTTGGTCTCCAGAAGTAGAGTGGCTACCTGAAAATCGCTTAAAGGTGAGAATTGCGTGAGATTGGAGATGTGCGGAGCCAACTCAGTTGTCTGTGGGTCAGCCTCTCTAACCTGTAAGGAGTGGAGATTATCATAAACCGCCTGTACCTTGTGCTGGAAAAATTGAGCTATCTTTTCCACAAAGTCTTGGTCGGGTATGAAAACTATGTCCCTAGGGCTTTTGGCTAAGTGCGCAACTGTCTTGAACAGTGTTTTGGAGGAGTTTGCGGATTCCAGGATTTTCTTTTAAATAGAAGACCGCCTTTGCTTGCTCTATGACTGTCTTGTATTCATGAAGTACTGCAGTGTACTCTTTCCTAGAATGAGGGCTGTAGTCGGCCCGCCATACTCTTTCCTGGCGCCGGCATTTCAGTTTGATTAGTTTCACCTCGGGGTGTACCATTGTGAGGTGGCTGAGCGTTTCCTGGGCACCTTAGTTTCCTCCAGGACTAGCTCGTTCACCGCATGGCTTATCCATGTGTGGAAAAGGTCAGCTCCTTTATTACTGTCACAGTTCTCAAGTGAAGGAAGATTTTTTAATAGCGTGTTAGAAAGCTGAGCAGCTACAAGCTTCTTACATGGGCGAATTTTGGTAGGGAGGGAAAGGTCTCTCCGCCTAATGTTAGCGGAAGTTATGATAAGATTAAAATGGATGACTGCATGGTCCGACCAAGGCACTGGGTTAACTGAGGTGACCTTTAGGTGTTTATTATTAGTAAAGACCGCGTCAAGCGTGTGGCCAGCTGTATGGGTGGGCCCAGCCACTAGTTGGTGTAGCCCGAAGCTACATAGATTTTCTTTTAGAGTGAATGTTTCCTCAGAGTTATTCTCCTCAAGGTGAAAATTAAAATCGCCTAGTACCGTAAATGTTGGTTGGTCTAGGGTGGGCTCCAAGTAAATTAGCAGAGCGTTCGTAAAAGGACCTCTAGGCCCTGGGGGTCTATAGAGAAGGCGGCCAGCGAAGATTATTTGATTCCTCAGTTTGATAGTGAAGGATAAGGACTCCGCCTCCAATCCGTGTTGTGGGAGGATGCTTATTTTAAAGTGCGAGCGGAAAATGATTGCTATTCCACCGCCTGTGGATCCTGATCTGTCAGTGTGTACCACGGAATAGTCCGCGGGTACTGCTGAGTTCCAATCGGGCCCAGACGTTTCAGTGGCCCAAGTTTCCGTTAAAAATGCCAGATCAGCCGCGTTATCTGTTATTAGTGCTTCAATTTCATGTTTATGTTGGGGCATCGATCGTACACTTATAAGGATGTTTTTCAAAGTCCTTGTGGTGGAGTTTCGCCTGTTATCTGCGCCGTGGGTTAGAATATGGGGCCTATTTGCGACTGAGTTCTGACTCTGCAAGCTAAGAGGGGTGCACAGGGACAGCTCTTGAAGCATGAATCCGCACGTGGAGCACTTGCAGTGCTGCCGCGTGCCATTATCATGCAGCAGTGGCGCATGTGGGCAGGCGCCAGGCCTTAGAGAGGTTAGAGTTTCTGATGAATATTTGTTAATCAGGAAACGTTGGCGCGCTTGTCCGCTGCGCGTCAGGAAGGACATTGGGCTAAGTAGGTTCATAGGCCGGAAGTCGCGACTGCTAGAGCGCGTCCCACCAGTCAGGCCACACCTAAGATGGCGGCTCTGTGGCCAGATATTGTGTTCCACAGCCCAGTTATCCCTCCGCTTCAAACGGGACCTCCCGCGGCGGAACAGGGAATTGGGTTACAGGTAAGCAAACATACAATTATTAACTCAATTGTGCAAAGAGACTGGTTACAATACAATTGCTGTCAATTCTACTGGCAAGTGCAGGTTAAAAACAGTTGGAGGTAAAAAGCGTAGTAATCACGATTTTAGACAGACTAAGTATGTAGTTATGGAAGCGCTACCCGCTCTACTTGCTTCCGTCTTGGTCCCGAGCCACCAGCCGAGTCCTGCCTAAGTAGGTTCGTAGGCCGGAAGTCACGACTGCTAGAGCGCGTCCCACCAGTCAGGCCACACCTAAGATGGCGGCTCTGTGGCCAGATAGTGTGTTCCACAGCCCAGTTATCCCTCCGCTTCAAACGGGATCTCCCGCGGCGGTACAGGGAATTGGGTTACAGGTTAGCAAACATACAATTATTAACTCAATTGTGCAAAGAGACTGGTTAAAATACAATTGCTGTCAATTCTACTGGCAAGTGCAGGTTAAAAATAGTTGGAGGTAAAAAGCGTAGTAATCCCGATTTTACACAGACTAAGTACGCAGTTATGGAAGCGCTACCCGCTCTACTTGCTTCCGTCTTGGGCAAGTTTCCCAAGTCTATATGTCACTAGTTATTCAGTCCCAAGTTCTACTTAGTTTGTAACACCTGTACTCCTAGTTTTAAATTACGTTATATAAGACTACAGGTTCCAAAAATCCAAAACAAGCATGGAGTGGCTTGACTGATTACGCATAAACCTACAAAACTTTGCACCTATGCTTTACTTAACACTGCTTAACTTTATTATTACCTTTTTTTCCTTTCTTCTAATGACTTACCTTCCTCTTTTTCTGCTTATCCCTCCTCTAAAGCAAAACCCTATAAACAGTTGGTCATCGTTCCCATCTGCTGCCTGCTCTTGTTTCCAGTTGTAGAAATTGCAGACTTGACAGTTCAGACACAATGTGAACAGGTTGAATTCCAGGGTTGGGCGTGTTGTTTGCTGATAAGAATTGCATTGCGCCCTGTGGTTTAACCCATCCTTTTCATTCCTGCTGTGAAAAGGCATAAATGGAACAGAGTCAAAATACCAACCAGCCACCTTAGTACAGATTCTCTTTCATGTTTAGATTTCCAACTCCTTTTTTCTGGACTCTGTTTCCAATGAGGCTAATGCCCCCTTTGTCCTTGAGCATGCCATGGATGACCCGGTATCACCGTGCTTCTGATTGTACAGTTTTGCGGGGTTTGCTTTTGATTGTACCGTTTTTTTTAGGGTTGTCTTGTGTATGGATGAATAACCAACCCTTTCATACTAACCCAGACTATTTTTACCCTTTCTTTATCCTGCCAACAACAAGGACTTCAGAAATTACCAGTATACGCTGACAGTGGTGCAAGGTTTGGTGGTTGACATGGAAGTCCGAAAAACTTGCATTAAAATTCCCAGCAACAGATACAATGAGGTGCAGTATGCTTACCTTCTTAAGTATAATGTTAGAATGTTGCAGAAATGAATTGTTCAGGTCTTGCGGTTGCTGTTAGCAGACATTTGTCTTTTCTGCACTGGATAGTATTTCAGGCTGCATGTCAATCAAACTAAATTCGGGGGATGAGAGACGCAGGGTCACGTGCATGTGTCAGCAGACGCATTAATGAAGGCACAAGTTTGAAATTTAAATTCGTGACACATGTTGGCGTTGTGGTGTGTTCTAAGAAAATTACCCTGGAATAGATCGGTAATTCGAAAAGCTAATTGTGTTTTGTTCAGACTCATTATGGCCAGGGACTGCTACAGAATGTGTTAGCAGCTGAGCACATGACAAATCAAAGAGAGAGTATGTGTACACAAGGAACAGCGCTGACGTCACGTCATTTCAGCGTTCCCTGGAGTACAAAAATGTTTTCCTTGATTGTCCGAACCTCCGTTCTAGTTGAGTTCGTTCGGTAAGGGGCCATAAATCCACGTCGCGAACTCTCACAGCAAATGGATTCCACACAAGAGAAACGGGGGCGCCATGTTGTCAACCTCAGAAATGAAGAGGTCACCTGAGGGTGGTTGGGCTCAGAATAGACGGGGCCGCACACCAGTGGGCAATAAAGACGCCACACATTTGCAGTCGTCGTTTTTCCCCCAGAGCAAAACCGAAGATGTAATATTGTCTACAACATGGAGTCCATGTCAGGAAAAACGATCCCCTTCGCCACTCCATAATTCCAATTCCTGTCAATTTCCTCCCGCATTTACTGGCAGATATCAGTTTCTTTGAAGCAAGGCAGAGAACATGATTTCGTTTTCATTGTTTATAATGTCTGCCAATAAATCGGCTTAGCTGCAAACTCAAGTATCTGTCTCCATCACTAAAGTTCCTTATTTTTCAGAGTAGGTCACTGCGTGGGAATAGAATTACAGAAGAAAGCATACTTTATTTCCCAGGCTTTATATTTCTTTTTGATCTGTTTACTGACTAATAATAAAAGCCTATTCATGATGCCAGTGGCTTTGTCACTAGGTGATTGTTTCTTGGCAGGCCATTGGGCATCTGAGGAAAGAGGTGACATTTGAGAGAAAAGACTGGGACTTCGAACACAACGATAAACACTATTTGGAATTATTATGATGTGGAGGAGAAAAGAGGGAGATAGAAAGAACAGTCAAATGTCCCTTCTCGACACAATTTTAAGAGATTGTTCTAAGTTACTGTACTTGGGGGGTGGGGGTGTTTGCTGGGGGGGAGGGGGGCTAATACCTGATTTTCTACTACTTAGATCCATCTCTCTGCAGACTAATCCGATCGGCCCCAGATTTCTCCTTGAGGTGTCTATGCACAAATGTGTCAAACCCAACAACAGAGCCTACCCTTTGAGGGACCCAGAGTATTCCAAGGCGTGTCAGCCATTCTTAATTATTTCACATTTGCCAGTGAACAAGCGTTTCTAGAAAGTCTGCCGGTTGCCTCAACGAATGCTCAACATTTATGGTTTTCTGTACTGACCGTACTTTCTCATCATTCAAGCCTAGTCCTGCAGACGGTTGTGCACAGAATACATCATATATGGCTTGTAAATAAACATCTGTTATTCAGCACCTTGAGACCTATGGGTGATAAGTGTGCTTTACAAATACACGCATTATGTCATGGTGTTATGTTTGTTTTGGTGTATAATGCGTGACGTCAAATAGTGGGGTCTGTGATGGTAGTAATGCACTCCGAAGAGATTCAGGAAAAATAATTACAGTGGTTAAGTTCCAGTTGGAGATCAACCTTGCAGGGTTTTTTTATTTTATGTTGTGGTTTATTTCATAAATGAAATGACAATAAAGAATACGAAATATAAATTTGAAGAACCAGCAAGGTGGAAACCAGGGTGACAGAGGAGAGGTGCTGAAGGGGAAATATGTATTGGGCCATTGGTCTGCTTGGTAATTACTGGGGGTTAGGCAGGGGTAGAGTGCTGGATGGAGGGTGAGCATGGGAGGGCTGGTTTTTCCTGGTGGTTGTTATTCCCTGGTAGTAGATGCAGTTTGCAAAGACCAGGAAGAAAGAGTTACAGCCATAATTCCGTCCTGGAATGGGTGCTCCCACGAACCAAAGGGTCCAGCGATGATGCATGTCAGAATGAGGCGGCACACGTTGAGGTCGGAAAATGTAGATTCAATCCACAATGAAGACAGCTTAACAACCGCCATTTAGAGACGACTATTTAGAACAGCCGTCTCCTCTAAAATATCCAATCACCCCCAACATTCTTCATGACAGATAGAACACTACAATAAACAATGAAAGTCCTTAAGTGCAGGGCCCTCCCACCTGACCCCTCAGGGTCAGGTGGGAGGTTTTTCACACCCTGAGTCTTGCAACCCACAGAATCTCCAAGCGCAATGTGATTAAAGAGTAGGCTGTCATACGTTGGCAGTCATAGCACCTGCATGCTAGCTGGATTCAAATATAGCAGCCAGCAATGCACATACAAGCTGGTTGTGAGAGGCAGAAAAGGCAACTGGAAAGGGTGGAGCAGTGGTCGGTGCCTTACTGCTGGCTGACGATTAAACCCAGCCGCTCCTTGGGCCTCCTCATTCACATGGCAGTAGGCTGAGAAGACATCAGCAATGAATGGCTGCAGCCGGCACCAGGTTCTTTCCTTAGCAAGGTTGCCACAGAAGAGCTAAGACAGAAGGCTCCTAAATTGGTCTTTCCTACCTCACTGTAACTGATAGGTCCACCCAGCAGGGGCGCAGGAAACCACCAACCAGTAGATGTTGTGGTTCTGCAAGATGGAGCCCACCCCTTCAGGTTGTCCCTTTGATGATACTGCACCACCTGGGTTTTGAAACCTGTGGGAGCCCAGTTCTTATCCCCACTCTAGACCCCCTGACCCCACCTTTGCCTTGCAAAGAAGGTAGGCCCTGTAAGGTAACAAACTGGTGTGTGGGACTCCAGTAATGTGATCTGACTACTATGCAGCCCACCCTGATGGACCACAATCTGAAATGTGCCGTAGGTGCTCCTGAGTTCATCAGAGCCCATGCCCGCTCCATCTTTCCGATATCCGCATAGTCGGTTCTGGAAAAATAAAGTTATATACAGCAGGCTTCCCCATGTGGCCCTCTTCACATAGCTGCCCACTTGCCAGTTAGGGGGCAACTCACAAGGCTCCCTGGCCTGGAACTTTGATCCAAACGTATTCCTTTTGCCAGAACCTCTGCTCTAAAACCCTCCATAAAAGTATTTTATTGGTCTTTCTAGCGTCATAATGCCACAGTGGCCTCCCAGGATGTTTCTCTGTGGTTCTAGGTTTTCCTCATTGACTGCCGCCAGTATGGAGCTGTATGGTAGAACATTGATTGCTCAGGGGGACATGTTGGGGAGCCGTCATGGTTTCGGCTACTCATGACATATGCTGATTGCTTTTTTGGGCCTTTGATGCAGAAAGGAAACAGATGTAGGTCTGGCTTGACCCTTTTGTGGTAGTGCCATTGATCCCAACGTATAGGCCTCAGCATGAGGTGCTGGAAACGGGATGGGTGCATTTTTGGAAGCGATAGAGCATACTGTTTAGACACCTTCTTTCAAAGGGAGCTGCCTGGCCCATCACTGCCCTAGCAGGGGGAGATTTGGGCCAGTGTCACAAGGTGGTGGCAAATCAGAAGCATTCTCACCAAGGAATGATGTGGTCATTAGCCTTAATCTGACTGTTGCAATTTACAACACACTGTGCTGTTATTTAACAGAAGGTGAGACAGGACATCTAGGAATGAGTTCTATATCTTAAACTGATTGTCTTTGTGACACACAATTCACTTAATCAGCATTGATATATTTACTTATTGCCTCAATTTGGAGCAAAACACCCCATAGGAATTTACTCTGTATCTGATTGCTGCTCTTGACTGGGGGTACTTGCACAGCGGTTCCAGCGCTGTTGCAGGGAGGGTCTCCTCAGCGCCGCCATCGCCCTCGAGACGATAGGCCACGCCCCCCACACAAGCCACGCCCCTTCCCGCCATCGCCCTCGAGCCGATAGGCCACGCCCCCCCCCACAAGCCACGCCCCTTCCCGCCACTATAAAACGTCGCGCTGACTGCGAGCAGGCGTTTTAGACGGCTCTCCTGAGGCGGAAAGCCGGCAGTCTTCATTGAATAATTTTTACAAACTGCTATTTGCACTAAATCTATTTTAAAACTTTGTCTGCCTACCTGTGTTGATTTGATTGCTGCTCTTGACTGGGGGTACTTGCACAGCGGTTCCAGCGCTGTTGCAGGGAGGGTCTCCTCAGCGCCGCCATCGCCCTCGAGACGATAGGCCACGCCCCCCACACAAGCCACGCCCCTTCCCGCCATCGCCCTCGAGACGATAGGCCACACCCCCACACAAGCCACGCCCCTTCCCGCCACTATAAAACGTCGCGCTGACTGCGAGCAGGCGTTTTAGACAGCTCTCCTGAGGCGGAAAGCCGGGAGTCTTCATTGAATAATTTTTACAAACTGCTATTTGCACTAAATCTATTTTAAAACTTTGTCTGCCTACCTGTGTTGATTTGATTGCTGCTCTTGACTGGGGGTACTTGCACAGCGGTTCCAGCGCTGTTGCAGGGAGGGTCTCCTCAGCGCCGCCATCGCCCTCGAGACGATAGGCCACGCCCCCCACACAAGCTACGCCCCGTCCCCTCCCCCAGCCTCTGCCATTAAAAATGTTCACTACTCGGAAGCGCAGCGGACGAGCGCACGTCTGCGCCCGTCCGCGACCAGGCCGCGGCGAGCGCGAGCCACTCTGCCCGATTCATAGTCAACCATGGGGCCTCTCCTCCACTGTACTCTCGGGAGACTCTGCTCAATCTGAGGGAGCAGGCGTGTGAAGGACATTTTTGTTTTGCCGCCACCGCCCTCCCTTTGAGTGACTTTGTGACCAGTGGTCTGATATCTGGCGGACTCCTCAATGTAAGATCACTGCCAAAACATGCCGCTGAAATTCAACTTCTAGTAGAAACTCATCAGTTAGACGTTCTTTTTTGTACCGAGACATGGACCTACCCCAACTGTGAAATTGAACTCGACTGGGCTTGTCCGCAGGACTACAAAATCCTGCATCTACCAAGACCCAAAGGTCGAGGGGGTGGAGTGGGAATCCTCTATAGAGCCTCCTGGCACGTTAACATCTTAGATATGGACCCGGTTGTTGGTACTGAGCTCCTTGGACTTTCAATCAACAGTCAAACAGGAGTCACCTTCACGGCAATCATCTGCTACCGCCCACCGGGGGCTTTCAGTGCCCAGCACCAACAATCGCTACTTACTTCCCTGTCCAACATGGCGATTTCCCACAATAAGTTAATTATTTTAGGGGATTTCAATCTATGGCCTAACGGTTCTTTAGATACTGGACTGCACAACCTTCTGCTCTCTTGTGAGAGCGTGGGGTTGAAACAGCTAGTCCGAGAACCCACTCACAGAGCAGGACATCCACTTGATCTTATTTTTTCCACCCCTCAGCTAGTACACTTGAATGACATTCTGCCCATGGCCTGGACAGACCACTCTCTCCTTAAATTTTTCATTAATTGTAAGGGAACTAAAATACTGGCACACAGTATTCCCTCCGAAGTCACCTATAGAGATTGGAAGGCTCTGGAAAGGCGCAGAACTACTGATGCTATGTTCCAAGTGGAGGATAGCTTCTCCCCACACCTTCCGGCCGAGGATAACTATGAGGCTTTTTGTCTCAAGATATCGACAACCATTGACTCCCTTGCTCCATTAAAAACATGTAAGCACAAAGGTAGAGCATCAGCCCCTTGGTTTGACGACTCTCTAAAGCTTCTTAAATCGGCTTGTAAACAGGCTGAAAGAAAATGGAGACTGGGCTACCTTGATGCTAACAAGCAAATCTGGAAAACTCAACTCTTGGAATATAAAAATGCGATTATGAAATCCAAAGCTGCTTACTATTGCTCTACAATCTGTACAGCCGCCAACAGCTCCAAGAGTGTCTTCCAGATCCTGAACAGCCTTATCCATCCTGATTGCGCAAAAAAAGCTACCCCTCCCACACAACTTCTGTGCGACAATTTGGCGCCGTTTTTCAATGATAAAATTGAGACCATCACTCGAAACTTAAGCATTCCCCCCACTCTGGTTGTCGCCTTTGCCCCTGATACTGCCATCATTGACCTTGGAGCTGCGAGCCAAGTGTGCCAGCCCATGGATCTCCTGTGGGAATTTCCCCCCATTATTGAGGTAGAATTTAACAGACTAGCGCATGGAATCTCCTCGGGCTCTCATCTCGACCCAATCCCACCTAAATACTGGAAGTCATCTGAAGAGGAACTCTTCCCCACTCTTTGTAGGATTTGTAATCAATCCTTGAGCAGTGGCCTAGTTCCTGCCCTTTGGAAGCAGGCTCTCATCAGGCCACTGTTGAAGAAACCTTCCCTGGATCCCGAGAGCCTACAGAATTATCGACCTATCTCCCTGTTACCTTTCCCGGCAAAAATTGCCGAGCGCTGGGTGAGCTCGTGCCTCTCCAAACACCTGGAGCAGAATCATTTTCTGGACGAAATACAATTTGGCTTTCGTCCAGCCCATGGCATTGAAACAGCTCTACTCACGGCCATGGAGGACCTTCGTATGCGTGCAGACAGGGGTCAGGCAGCGGCTTTGATCCTGTTGTACCTGTCTGCCGCATTCGATACGGTCAATCATATGATTCTGCTGGAGAGACTAAAAGAGGCTGGGGTGGGCGGCACTGCCCTGCTTTGGTTTCACTCCTTCCAGCGGGACAGGAAGCAGGCTGTGTCCCTCCCCCCGTATCAATCGGCCTTCTCCCCGGTGATCCACGGGGTGCCTCAGGGCTCGTCCATAAGCCCGATATTATTTAACGTGTATTTAAAACCGTTAATTAAATCCCACAGGCTAAGAGCAATTAACTATGCCGATGACACTCAGCTCATTCTCTCCTGGGAGGGTGAGGAATCGATTCCTTTGGAGTCGTTTCATGACTGTCTGCGAGACACGGCTTGCTGGCTTCACAAGAACTCCTTACAGTTCAACGCCGCCAAAACTGAGGTTCTGTTCTGTGCCCGAAGTCGGATCCCCCGCCCGTTTCCAGCTGAGTTCTGCCCCCCTGAAACTCTGGAAAAACCACAGCCGGTCACCACCGTTCGCAATCTGGGAGTTATGATAGACAACAAGCTCACCATGGAAGCCCAGGTTGCGAAAACAGTGCTTACCTGCACTGTTTTGATTCGCTCACTCCGCAAGATCCTCCCACTCCTTCCCTTGCAGGCCCGGGCCTTAATTGCCAGATGCACCATTCTTAGTCGCCTTGACTATTGTAATGCGCTGCTGCTTGAGGCTCCGTCTGCACTGTTGGACAGACTCCAAAGAGTTCAATCAGCTGCCACCAAACTGGCCCTGGGATGGCCTAGGAGATCCTCGGCTACTGCGGCAATGGCTGAGCTTCACTGGCTCCCTATGAAACAGCGAGTTGCTTTTAAATCTCTCTGCCTTGTTTTTAAGGCTCTGCACGGAGTTGGCCCCGCCCCTCTGCAATCTCTGTTCGAATGGTACATTCCAACCAGAGCCCTTAGATCCACAACAGCCTGTCTGGTTAAAGTTCCAAGATTTAAAAAAGTCAGGACAGGAGGAAGATCATTCAGGGTTACTGCATCAAAACTCTGGAACAGCCTGCCTCTGGATGCCCGCCAAATAACAGAACTTCTCCCTTTTAGGAAACGGATTAAAACCTGGCTGTATCCAAAATGCTAAACGCCAATTACTCATTTGTTCATCTCCTACTGCATTTGTCTTAAAGAGTTGTTCTCAGCGCCAGGATACCTGCAAGGTGACAGTCTGCGCTTTATAAATGTTTTAAATAAATAATAAATAATCTTGTCTGAATCCAAAATGCTGACTCCATGTGCGTTTCCAACTGGTCTTGCATCTTAAAGCTTGTAGTCACAGCAGTGCTGCTTTACAGTGGCATGGCAGCACTGTCTTGAGTCAGCGAATGCCTTCCCAAATGCCTGAGGTTTCGAATGCAGACCAAAATCTAAATAGGTTTGTAGAGATCAGTCGGTGAGGTCAGTAGGTCAAAGAATGTGCCATCGTCCGGTGAATGTGGGTTGTGATTTAGTCGATAGTGAGTTTGACATATATCGTCTCATCCAGTATGCATGCCCACTGCCCAGCAAATGTACATTGGTGTGAGGAGCCCCTGTAGTGGTCTAGTTGATTATTTGGGTCGTGCTGATTGCTTGATCAGAGTTCTGTCTTTATACATTCAGTTGTGTTCATGGCTGAGGAGCATCATTTAATGGGCATCCCCATTATCATGAGATGCACATGTTGAATTTTTTAACTAAAACTTGGTAAGCTGAAGTTCCATTAACCTCAGGTTTCAAGAAATACATCATATAAAGGCTTTGGAAATATTTGAGGAGACCTATTTGAGAGGAGTGGGAACTCTTCCTTCAGTATTACTGTGTGTACTGGACAATCAAAACCAAATCACTTGCAACAATAATTTTTAGAAGACCGTGTATTGCAGAGTGTTTTTTCATTCTATAGCTTCCTTTAGACTCCATTAAGAAAGGTGAAGAATCAAAGAAGGTCCTTGGGTTGCTAAGGTTTCTTTTTGGTGTGTTTCAGATGATGAAAGCCATGAACAAGTCCAACGAGCACGTGCTTGCAGGTGGCGCATGCTTTAACGAGAAAGCAGACTCTCATCTAGTCTGTGTGCAGAATGATGATGGACACTATCAAACGCAGGCCATCAGTATTCATAACCAGCCTCGGAAGGGTGAGTGATGGAGCGGTGATGGTTTTCCAAACATTAGGCTTTCCCAGATTGTGTTGCTTAACTGGACACAAGTCTTTTTTTGTGTTTTTTGCTATTTTATTGTCATTCAGATGCACACGTGTTCAAAATATCTCTTCATAGAACTGAAAAAAATGAAATCCTGCCCATCTGCCTTCAGACAGACTGCACCTCCTCCCCCACACCCTACTGAAAAAAGAACAACCAGTTCTTCCGACCCTACAGACCCAAAAAGAAATGTGATGTCTCTTTGTCATGCAGTCCCACTTGAATAATGATAGTGACTTGCGTCTCTGCACCTCACCTAAAACACCCAAAATAAATTAAGTCAGATGCCCTCAGCTGCTATAGGCATAACACACTTGTGCACCCAGTTAAAACACTGTTCCAAAGAATTGATACCCAGGTCCTCACTCTCACCATTCCTATTCTGTTGCATCACTAGCAGTGAGCTCTATTGAGTGGGGTTCAGCGTGATTAATGGCTTTTTCTGTTTTTGAGTGGGAGAGTTTTGTCTGTCAGAATAGGTCCTTTTGCTTCATCTCCTGTATCGGGTGGATATGGGATGCCTCACAAATTGTCAGTGAAAGAGCGATCTGGTGGATCCAGGGTATCCAGCCGGACACCATTAAAGGGCAAACTTGTTTAATATTTACTGTTAATTGATTATAACATCCACATATTTTTATTGTGTTCATTCAAAATTGCTCAAATGAATATTCCTGCAATCCAGTGTTTGAAAATACATGTAGAATTAGTGTTTTTTATACCAAAAACATTTAGGTTTAAGGTTAAGAACATAAATACTTTTTAAAATAGTAATATTTATACTTTTTTTATTGTGAAATAGGGACCCCCAATGTAATTGTTTGAAAAAGTACCTGCATTAGAGGGAACGCTAATGTGTAATGCCTGTGATGTAATAACACCAGAGGTTCATTCCTCAATGTAATGAGGGTACTGCATTGAGAGGGTAATAGGCAGACACACGCGCACACACCTCCACCCCCAAACCACAATCATCACCAATGGAAAAGTGCTTGCAGGTAGTCGCCATGTTTTTATGCATGTGTGGACCTAAACTCTGCTGTGACAGAACAGATATGCTCACCTGCGCCCTAGTTCCACTACAATAACGTCCATCGAAACACGCATCTTTCACGAATTTTGAATAACTGAAAGATTCCCTTACACAAATATAATCTCCATATACTCGCAGTGATACCATACACACAACATTTCTGTGAAATCTGTGCACTCTATGTGATAGAGCCTTCCAGTCGCAGATTCCACACCTTTTAAATATTCTCAACGTGTCAGAACAGATCTAAAAACAAATTCAGCAGTATCTCAACATGCCACTAAGTGGCACTGTGTGGCTCTGTACTTCCGCTGTTCTGCTCAAGAAATGATGTGCAGAACCTTTAAAGGCGCCAGCCGTGAGCGCTTATGTCCATTCCTTTCTTCCAGCACCATCAAACTCAGATCCAGTGCTCCCTTTGTGTCTCTCCGAGATGTATACCTCACATTTTCTAAAGTTTGCAAGGGATGCAACCCCCAATAGCAGCAGCTTTTAAAACCTGTAAGGCCTGTCGTAAAATAAATCTCTTGCGTATCCCTACCAGGTATACCTGTAGTGCCTAGGTTCGGTCCAAGGCCTGCAGCACTATGCATCAATATAGGAAAGTGGGTTTCTGTTGCAGGAACCCCCAACTTTTTGCCTGATGACTGATGCACTTTTCCTTGGTGTTCCCTGGGTCCCTGCCAATCAGGTACCCAGGGCCTGTGTTCCTTCACTAAAACTGTACTAAAGCCTAAACCCAATTGGCATCTCTGGCCACATGTCAGCCCCTGGTAAATGGTACCCTAAGTACCCAGGGCATTGTGACCAGAGAAGGCCCCAAGTGCTGCAGCACTTATTGTGCCACCCTTAAGGGCCCTGTACCCTGACACCCACACATTGCCTTGGCAGGGTGAGTGTCTTGGTGCAAAACAAAACAGTCGACATGGCACACATCCCTGTGTGCCATGCCTACAACACCACTGCACTGACATAGCCCAGTCACCCCTCTAGCTGGGTCTCCTATGCCAGCACATTAAACCCACACTAATGCCAGCGTGGGATTTAATGTCAAATACACTACAGAGGGCATCTTAGAGATGCCCCAAGAAACCCAACCAACTCTGTGTCCGGACTGCGTGGCTACCGAGGCTGCCACCACCAGACATGTTTCTGGACACCTGGGTTCAGAGCTTGCCACACTCGGGGGCCTGAAACAATGCACATCCTGGGGTGAGGTGCCAAGCCTTCTTCCCTAGGATGGGCAGGGGAAGCTTCAAAGGCATGCCGCCTTTTGGGAGCTTCCCCAGGCCAATTGCTGTACTCAGCAACTGGCCCCCACCAGTTCTGACCCCCACTCTGGCGGGAAGGCAGGTGGGAAATCCTAAGTGAGGAAAGGGGGTGTGCCAGCCTAACCAAAGGGGATGATGGACCGAGTGTTGAACATTGCAAGCACTCACCCCCAGTCAACTGATCTGGGTTTAATCCATCATCACTCTTTAGCTCACTCCGCCACCCCAGTGTAGACATGGCCATATGCAAATCAGTCTGATTTGCATATGGCTGGGTTCAAACTGGAATGGCATGGTGAGCAAAAAAAGGATGGATTTAGGCCCAGATCTCTGTACTGGGGTGAATGTATGACATTGTTCTGCATTTTGTCCATCAACTGTTGTTTTTGCATTTGTCACTCTGAGTGGGACGGGTATGCTCAGACATGAGTCCCGTGCTCTCCATGCCACTGGAATCAAGCTATCCTGGCTGATGAGGGCTGAAAGCCCGAAACCGGTCCTAGGATGTTTGTTTCCAGTGCAGAGAGGACCTGGCTTGGCAGTTCGGGCTGGACTGTTCCCGTGGGGCACAGGGTCGAGACTGATTTGTATATGGCTGGGTTCAAACTGGAATGGCATGGTGAGCAAAACAACTAGGGATTTAGGCCCAGATCTCTGTACTGGGGTGAATGTATGACATTGTTCTGCATTCTGTCCATCAACTTGCAGTTGGGTCTGCCAACCCCACCCCTCAGGTGGGAGAGGCGAGGTGAAGCATAACTCGGGGCTCCCGCCATCTTGAGGATAGGGAGCCCTGCCCAATCAGTGATAGGCCCCTTCCCCCCTCCCACAGGAGAGGAGCAGGAAAGGGGGTGTACTCACCCCAGGACAGGGACCCATTGGTCCCTGCCCTTGCCCTACCTGTAACGCCCCTAAATTTAGTATTTAGGGGCACTTTGTACCTTCGTTCCTCAGATCCCGTTTTGAAAACAAGAAAGAAGACCTGCTATGCACCTGCTAACAAGAGGACAACACCAACTGACTTGGCCCCAGCCCTACCGACCTGTTGGTCCTTATTTTATTTTTATTTTGAAAGTTTTATATAGCGCGAACAAGATCTTTGCAGATATCAGAGCGCTTTACAAAGCAGGGAATATAACAAGAGAGTGAGAAGCAGGTAGGTATAGCGAAATTAAACGTAATAAGTGAAATGGGTAGGTACGTGGGGGAGCAAAGTAGAACAGGTACATCAGTAATGCAAGTATTACAGATAAATGTGTGCATAGATAGTCAGGGACGTCAATAATACAGGTGAGACACATAGTCGTAGCGTTCGAGCAAAATAATACAGATCGGTGTAAAGTCTTTACAGCAAAGTAGAACAAGTACATCAATAATGCAAGTATTACCGATAAATGTGTGCATAGATAATCAGGTAAGTCAATAATACAAGTGAGACACATAGTCGTAGAGTTCGAGCCAAATAATACAGATCGGTGTAGAGTCTTTACAGATCCACGTTAATAGGTTAGGTGTATTTGGCCATAAGAATAGCTTTTACTTCTTTCTTAAAAAGTGTGATGGAGGAGATGAGCCTGGTTTCACGAGGAAGTGAGTTCCAGATCCTGGGTGCCATTCCTGAGAACCTTGAACCATTCCTTGAACCTGCTCCTGCTAAATCCTGGCGTCTCCTGTGGACAGCAACCTCGAAAACCCCGGAGGACCTTGCCTGCCTTGCTCATCTAAAGACTGGAACTCCCATGAGCAGTGGTTCTGCTCAAACAGCAACAACCCCTGGTGCCAGCCAGGAACCGCGAATCCAGAATACTCTGCTCCCGCCGAGCCCAGCCTGTGCCTGAGTGAACAAAGACCACGAGGACTTCCCCCCGGCGATTGTAACCACTAATCCAGTGCCCAAGGACCCTCCTCGACGAACCTGAAGACGCCTGCAGCCTCACAACAAGGGACCCCTCCAACCGCGACCAGCAGAGGGTAAGATTTCCAGACATCAAGACACCCCTGCACCCGGCGCCCCACTGCCCCCTGAGCCCAACTCCTGGGTGTCTACCTATCCTCCAAGATCCCAACTTACCTCTCGAAGTCGTGGTCGCACCTGAAGAATCTCCTTCCCAAGCCTGCAGCCTTTGTTCAACTTCCAGTTCTCCCATTGAGTAACATTGGGCGCCCGATGGCCCAAAAGCACCCTGCACCCAGCCGCCCGAGTGCCCCTGAGAGTGCAGCATCTACCCTACTCTACTTCCCCCCCTTGCCCTGTGTAAGTGACCAGGCGCTCAGCTCCCACAACTGTGTGGCCTGCCTGCTAGCAGCCACCAAACGTAGGCCCCCTATCCTCCATAGGATAACATTGGGCCTACTCACTCTGCACCCGGCTGCCCCTGTGCCGCTGAGGGTGTAACACCTGTACTTACCTGACCCTGGGGGACCCTTGAGTCTACACCCAGAACCTTAACTCTGCCAGCTGAGTACTTACCCAAAGACTGATACCTTGATTTTCTCCATAGGGTAACATTGGCTGGTTTCACTTCAAAGACAAGTGAAGTGATACATATGACAGTATAACGGCATTTTGCCTTATAAGTGCTGCATCGTTCACCACTATTGGAGATTTAGCAAGAATAATAGTATGTACAGTCATGGTTAGGAATAACATTGTAACAAAAAGTTTGAACATGTTCGTGCCTTCCGTAAAAGTAGCTTCATGAACTGTTGGTGTTGGTCGGATGAGTTGTGTGCATTTTTATGTGTAATCATATTGTGGGCTATGAGGACCGAACCCAACTCACCTGCTCATTGGGGTATGTTTGAGTGTTGTAAGTCTGTGTGGGTGCAAGAGTGGGCCTGCACTGTGGGTGTATCCTACAAAGGCAGTAGAACAGAGGGAGGGGATGGGGGGGGGGGGGGGGGGGGTAGCGGACGCTGGCATAGGGTCATTCTCCGGGGAGTGGAACACCATCTGTCGGGGGTTAAATTGATCCTATGAAGTCCCCGGGCTGGAGGGAGCATAGCCCAATATGGATTCTATGAATGTTACATATCTTTTCCAATCTGGGGCGTTGGTGGGAGTGGGGTGCCCTGGGATGTTGCTATGTAGTAACTATTCGGCCACTAATGGCCCCCAAAGTTCTAGAAGCCAGTTATAAATAGGAGGTGCCAAGTGTCACTTCCAGGACTTTGTCAGTCGACGTTTGGCTACTCCTAGCGCAAGAACTAGGAATTTATTGATGGTCTAACGTCCTGCCTTGATCTTGGGGATGCCCAGTAGAAAATGAGGGCCCTGCGCATCTTTCGACGTGTCTGTGGCCTCGGAGAGTGTGGCATCCAGTTGGCGTCATACCCAAACCATATGTATGAACATAGCTTACGTGTTGTGGCAACAAGGGCATATATTGGAGGAAGTTGCATACATTCGTGCCAGGCTGTGAGGAGTAAGATATGTATGATGAAGGTAATTGAATTGAGTGTATTTTAGCCTGGCATTTGTAGATATTCTCTTCGGGTAGCCTATACACTGCTCCCATTGTTTGTCGGTCAATGTGATTGATAATGCCCCATCCCAGTACTCCTTAAGTGTTAAGGAAAATCCAGCATCCAATCCTAGAGAGGTGTATAGCATGGTTATTGCCCGTTTACCCGTGCCATGTGTCAGCAGTCTTGGTAATAAGTCAGATGTTTTAGGTTCGTCATGTTTGATACCCCATGTCCTGTATAATTGTTGAGAGAGTGACGCGTACACTAGGAATGAGCCTGAGGATATTCCATAATCGTGGTATAGTGTCTCGAACTTGCATAAAGTCGAGTCGACAAACAAATTTCCCCACGTATTTAGGCCTGCCGCGGACCATTCTGTCATCTCTGGGTGTGAAACTCTAGTGGTAGAGCCAGGGATTACTCCTAGTGGTAGGTCAGGGGCATAGGGTGGTGACGACTGTCTCACTCATAAATAACGGATTCAACAGTTGCTAGCCGTGGACATCAGTACATGAACATTAGTACATTGCCTGGCTTCTTCAGGATTGTCGTTTCGGAGCCGAGTCGCCATTCCAGCAACGTGGATTGACTCAGGCAGTATGCCCAGCATCCTAATTTGGCTGTATTGCGCAGGCCAGCCACTGCATTGGTAATTGAAGCTGCGTAATAGTGTTCGTAGTTAGGCGCTCCCAGGCCTCCATCCGCGATTGGAGCGTAAAGCTTTGTAAGGGCAACTCTAATTCTACCCTTACCCCAAATTAAACATGTTAATAGTGATTTCAGATTCCGGAACAGCTCATCTGGCAATGAGAAGGGCAGGACAGCGAAGAAGTACAGCGACTTGGGAAGTAGTAGCATTTTGGAGATGGCTATTAGTCCCATGGTATGTCCGAATGAGGTCGCACACCGCTCGTCCCATCAGCGTGTGACCCCGGAGCATGATGGTCGATTTAGTCGGTATCAGCGGGTGCGCTTCTACCCGGGTCTTGAGTCTTCAAGGTATTCACTTGGTGTGCTTGCCATCCCTGGACACGTGTTTCGCGTTCATTAACGCTCATCAGTAGGGATTAGGCGTGTGCACGGGGTTGCTGCGTGGGCTGCTGAAAATATTCGTAGGTCCAGATACCTCTTAAGGCGCGCGGATGCGTTATCTCGAGGTCGTCACCTCCACCGGCTCAAGGGAGCCTGTATAAATAGTATGTCCGAATGAGGTCGCACACCGCTCGTCCCATCAGCGTGTGACCCCGGAGCATGATGGTCGATGTAGTCGGTATCAGCGGGTGCGCTTCTACCCGGGTACCTCATGTGGACTTACTATTTATACAGGCTCCCTTTAGCCGGTGTGAGGTGACGACCTCGAGATAACGCATCTGCGCGCCTTAAAAGGTATCTGGACCTATGAACACTTTCGGCAGCCCATGCAGCAACCCCGTGCACACGCCTAATCCCTGCTGATGAGCGTTAATGAACACGAAACACGTGTCCAGGAATGGCAAGCACACCAAGTGAATACCCTGAAGACTCAAGACCCAGCTAAAAGCGCACCCGCTGATACCTGACTACATCGACCATCATGCTCCGGGGTCACACGCTGATGGGACGAGCAGTGTGCGACCTCATGTGGACTTACTATTTATACAGGCTCCCTTGAGCCGGTGTGAGGTGACGACCTCGAGATAACGCATCTGCGCGCCTTAAAAGGTATCTGAACCTATGAACACTTTCGGCAGCCCATGCAGCAACCCCGTGCACACGCCTAATCCCTGCTGATGAGCGTTAATGAACGCGAAACACGTGTCCAGGGATGGCAAGCACACCAAGTGAGTACCTTGAAGACTCAAGACCCGGGTAAAAGTGCACCCGCTGATACCTGACTACATCGACCATCATGCTCCGGGGTCACACGCTGATGGGACGAGCAGTGTGCGACCTCATGTGGACTTATTAGTCCCATGGTAGTTCCGTTCAAAACGGCACGGAGGAGCAAGCGTTGGCGATCGCCTTACCCAGGTTGCCATCGATTAGATCTACTTGTGAATGATATACTTGTACTCCCAGGTACTTGAAGGATTTTCAGGCCCTGGTGAGTGGGGAGTGAGGCAGGTCAGCACGCTTTCCAGGAGTCTTGGGTGTCATTGGGAACACAAGATTTTTCCCAGTTTACCTTAAGGCCGGAGATGCACTAATAGGGTTCCAGCAATTCCATTAGATCGTGAAGTACTGTCTGTTGGACACAGAGGCATATCAGTGCATCATCTGCATACAATGAGATTATATGCCATTGATTGTGTGCTTTGATGCCCAAGGTGGGTGCCTGGAGGCGCAATGCACAGGCCAAGGGTTCCATCTCCAAAGCGAAGATTATTGGTGATAGAGGGCAACCCTGCCTAGTGCCACGTGCTATAATCCAAGTGTCGGAAATTATGTGGTCTGTCTTGACTTGCACTGTCGGCGCAGTATAGAAACCTGATCCACTATAGGAACTGGGGGCCTATACCATAACCTGCTAGCACTCTCTGCAGGTATTCTCATCCCAGTGTGTCAAAGGCCTTTTCTATATCTATAGAGGTGATCCCTGCCAGTCCCTTGGATGTGCAGGCCCAGTCTAACAGTAGGAAGAGCCTGCGTAGGTTAAGGCTGGTGTTCCTATCTGGTATAACCCAATTTTGGTCCGAGTGCACCAGCAGTTGTCACTTCCGTCAGTCTATCTGCCAGTACCCTGCCAAGTATTTTACCGTATTCAGGAGTGACAAGAGGCCATCTGCAGCGGGTCCCTACCCGGATTGAAGAGCACCACCAGTATGGCCTCCAGGAGTGAGGGTGGAAATACGCCCTGCTCATAAGATTCTGTGTACACACGGTGTAGACGAGGGACCAGGTGTGTACGAAATGTAGTATAAAATTCTAGGGGCCATCCATCAGACCATGGGGTCTTCATCCTCGCCAGTTGTTGGATAGCGTCAGCAATTTCAGTGTATGGGGGCTACCAGGGCCACATAGTGATTCTGTGGGATCCAGGGAAGCGTCACTTGCTCTAAAAAGAGTTGAAGTTCCGCCGGATCTTGTGGTTGGGTGGCACTGTATGGGGAGGTATATTAATGGAAGATAGCCGAGTTGATTTCGTCCTGCATGTTAATTATGCGGCCTCCCTGATTACGGATGGCAGTGATGGGTGTTGGAGATAATTCAGAATTCAAAAGCTCGCCAACGTCCTTCCCGCCTTGTCCCCCTCTGTATTTCTCCTGGCTAAGTACTTTCTATAATCTAAGTCACATAGCCGGACTAAAGTTGTTTTGTAGGACAGTCAAACTTGGGCCAGCGTGGGCGCGAGCTGTGGGTTATTGGGTAGCTGACGCTGTATACTGCTTTGATTACATGTCCCCACAGGACCGCCTTAAATGCATCTCATTCTATCCCGATACTGGATGCCATACCAGGACCAATCTTGCCCTCCTCTCCCAGGCACACAATCCATCATCCTAACGCAACACCTACAGACCTGGGTCACTACTCTCCACCTACACAATGTATGGTGCGGTATGCACCCTACTCGTAGGGAATATTCATTTTACTCAAGTCTGCACAATTTACACACACGTGTAGATCTGATATATTGTTCCCATAAAGTCCTCTCAAGAGTGACACATATGGAATACCTTGGCCGCACACACTACAACAGCAGCTGTCGCAGGGGAAATATAAACCTAAAATACCTACATGGCGTCTAACTTTTGAGGCACTGCGAAACGCCCCATTCCATGCCTCCCTCACATAATCCATCACATCACACTTCCAAGTAAATGAGGTTCTAGGTCAGGAGTACAATTAAAGTCTCCGCCCCAATAGGATGGTGCAGTGGGATCTTGAAGGAGCGCTGGGGACAGTGATGGTAAGAACTGGGATTGACCTGAGTTGGGAGCGTAAAGGGAGATAAGCGATAACGGTTGGCCATCTAATAGTCCTTCTAGTGTCACATAGCGACCATCAGGATCTATGCGGGTGTGGAGTACGTCTAGTGGGGTCCCTGGTGCCACCCATATCAAGGCCCCCATGCATAGCCAGAGTACGTGGTCCTCAATGCTGTGCCCCTCCAGCGCTTACACGTTGAGGTGAGTGTCTGAGTGGTCGAATGGGTCTCCTGAAGAAGCGCAATTGTAATTTTATGCCTTCTCAGGTACTGGTAGACTCGGTGTCATATAGCGTAGCCCGCTAGCCCACGGACATTCCAGGTTAGTAATAGTATTGGAGTTCCCTCAGTCTGTTTTTATAAACATTGTATGTTAAGCGGGGGCCTAACCCCAATATAACATTGTGTGCTTTTCCCACTTGCATTCATATTTCTCCCACATGTTGCACAGGTAGTCACAATTGTCCGACCAACAGGCAGAATTTCACAACACTGGCTGCGTTTCGTAAACAATAATAATCCCCAACTCCCAATCCCAGGCTGATACATCAATGGGTGGTCCGCCATCAGCACTTAACTGCAATGCCATATAATTTAAATAAAGAATCCACTATAAAAAAGGGGGGTGATTCTATAATGGGTATACTATTCAGATGGGGGGTGGGGTCCACACGGCTAGTCCGGTGTGCCTGCTCGTGATCAAGTTGCTGTCCGTAGCCCTTGATAAGCATGTGATAAGCAGGCGGGGTACCATGTTAGACCCCACTGGTACTCTAGCATAGTGAACATTACACTGCAAACCTGTGAGCAGTTTGTCACATTAGGTCATCAGATGTTGGGGGAGTGACTATAGGGCCACCCCCTGTTATTGTTGAGTCTGTCAGTGAAGGGGTGTCCTCCACCTGGTCATCCATGAGCCCTGAGTTGACGGGGGATGGGATGCTGCATACCTCTCGGCGTTCTTCACTGCTTGTGCTCTCTCAATCGCTGCCTGGTCCTTGGTGGCGACCCTGTTACCGGCATCTGTTTCTCAAGCTACGGCGCCCTTGCGTTTGCCCCTACTGTTGAGGTTTAGACCTAGTACCACTGATGGATGACATCCCATGCTGTTCCATCCATAACCATGCCTCTTCCTGGTTGGTGCAGAAATTGGTGGTGCCGTCGTGTTGTATCCTCAGTGTGGCTGGGAACTGAAGAGCGTACTTCACATTGTGTTCCCTTAGGCTTTTCTTCACACCAAGGAAGGAGGACCTGCACTGTTGCTCCGCCAGTGTATAGTCTGGGTAGATATGCACTGATGTGTTTTCGACCAGCCATGGTCCACGTGCTCTCGTTACTTGACGTATATGACATCTGTCACGATAATTGAAGTCACGCCACTACCAGTCTTGGTTGGGCTCCCGGGCAAGGGGGACCACCTGGAACCCTTTAAGCCCGCTCAATGGAGAATTTGCACCGCTTGCCCTAGAGGACTCTATCAGTAAACCAGGCTTCGGGGTAAAGTTCCATGCTGTGTCCCTTTATGCATTCAGGGAGTCCCATTATGCGTATGTTGTTCCTGCATGACCTCCCTTCTTGATCCTCCACCCTTTCTCTGAGGTATTCCACCTCTTTTTGTAGTCTTGAGCTGTTTGTTCGCTGCTTGCACTGTGGGCCTGAGTATCGCCAATGACGATTCAGGGTTTTCAACCCTTTCTTTTAATTTTTTGTGGTCTTCGCCTATTAATCCTACCTGAATGCATAGTGAATCTAATTTGGGGGCTAAGGTGGACTTAATGTACATGACCGCTTCCAGGAGTTCATCAAGCGATGTGATTGGCCCATCCAGGTGTCCAACGTCAGTCTGGGCATTGTTCGGCGGGTGTGTCGTGGACTCCAGCACGTCTCCTGCTGGGAGTTGGGGCCTGTCCGTTTTGCTCTTACCTGTCTCAGAGGTCTCGCGATCCATGAGCTAGGTGCCCCGAAGCAGTTACGTGAAATATTTAGGTGGGGCAGGTGGGAGTCGGTCTTCGCGGGGTGTGGTCCCACACTGCTCGAGTCCTGTGTGCCTTATACGGGAGGAGGGGGGCTGGGGGGCTTTCCACCACTATCCAGCGTTGAGGTCCACAGGAGTATCGACCGACTTGGATTTAAACTAAGTATGTGGGCCGCAAGGGAGTGTATCATGACGGCCACTGCATAGGAGAGTTGATGACGTGGATCCCACTTTCAGCAGTTTTCCGGCATTAAGGCAGGGGTTCCCCCCTCCAGCTCTTCATCATAAGGCGCTGTATCTAGTCTTTGCTGGTGTGAGATCTGCCGATATGATGTGCGCCGGTCAAGGATTCATGTGTGGGGAGGGGTGGTGGGGTCTGTGCAAGGTACTGTCCGGGTACCCCTCCAAGAGGCTGTCACATATTCACAGGATGGAAGTATTGAGAGCCAGGGTCAGCAGTGTTGCCTTGCCCCTCCCAGGATGGACACCGTTCTTTGCAAGGTACTGCAGTCCGCAGTGGACTACCAGACTCTTCTGTAGTGGTGATTATTGTAATTTACATCCGGGGCTGGCCAGCATGGCCTGCTTCAGCAGTCTCCACAGTAGCGGGCCAATCTGGTGGACCGCTGGGTTTACTAGAGCATTCCAGGCCACCCATCGCCAGATATGCGAGCAGGGCCGAAGTCTATCTCCAAGGGCTTCAGCAGCAGTGGCAATGAGTGCTCAATATTCGCCAGCGAACTGCTCCTGTACCCAGCACCACTAGCCGTCGTAGTGGACGGCGTCACTCAACGGCATCAGTCACAGGCGGCATGTTGTTTCCCTGCTGGTCTTCTCCAGTGTGCACGGCACCCAGGGACACAATGCCGCCAGTCCTCGTAGCGGAGCACCACACAGCGGCACACTGCTGCTGTCGTTGCCCCTAGCATCAGGAGACACTTGTACCACCGCCAGTCTCTGCGATGCTCGGCTGGGCTCCCCCGTGCCCGGAGTTCGGATCGGTGTCCCGCCAGGTAAAGCATACTTCAGTCTCGGGCTCAGCATGATACTCATCGGTTAACTCTCAGATGGGACAGCCTCCATGCCGCTAGTTCCGGTGGGCTAGGAGAGCGGCCTCCGCGACAGTGTGTCCCGCTGGCCAGACAGGCCCCCAGCAGAAACAGCCTTGCACCTCGCCGGTGACGCTCCTGGACAGTTTCCCATATGAGGGATGGTGATTGGAGGCCGAGTCGAACAAGTATAGCAGGATAATTAGCTGACCCAAGACTGAGCTCACAGGAATACATTCAATGCTGTCGCCATCTTGGCCATGCCCTGCACTCTGATCAGTTAACGTCAGCTGCTTGTAGGGATGCTATTTCCATGCCTTTTGGGACTCCGTGGCACAAGTCCTCCCTGTTGTGTCTGAAGATCCCTGAACTGTTTTTGCACAGGCAATTCAAGACAGTCCTAATGCAGCCCGTTTGGTGCTTGGACACCACTGATTCCGTCGGGTGGGCCATGGGCATCAGTGTTGTCATTCGCCACCATGCATGGCATTGATCAACTAGTTTTCCAGGTGATGCCCAGTATTTCCCTGATGGATATGCTCTTCAACCCAACTCACCTGTTTGGAGAGAAGTCTGGTTCTGCTTTAGAGTATTTTATAGTGAGCAGGGCTACTGCCTGTTCTCTGGGCCTGTCCACTAACCACAACAATTCTTCCACACTTTTTGTGGATTTTTTTAGAGGTATCCCGTACTTCCAGCCTGTCCAGTCTCAACAATAAAACCAGCCATTCTGAGGTCCAAGTTGAGATGCCCACTGCCACTTCTACCTAGGTCGTGTCGTTGGGCTTCTCAGTCAAACCCTATCCCTCTAGCCCCCCTGCCAAACCTCTTCATCATGACCTAGCAGTAGCACAGCCACTCAGTGGGAGGCAGAACCCACTGATTCTTTGTGTTGGCAGGTAATGACATCGTACAGGTGGGTTCTACAGATCATTCACGGGGGATACTCCATATCTCTTACCCACCGCACATTCCACTGTCAGTCCATCTTTCCATTTTGTGCAAGCCCTTTAGTCAAAAGGGGTTGCCCAGAGGGTGCCAGCTCCAGAAGGTAGGATGTGGTTATTCCTGCTACTTTCGGGTACCCAAGAAAGATGAGGCCTGTGGACTGTTTTAGACCTGCACTCTCAACGTCTTCCTCCAGACGTTAATTTAAAATGCTCACCCTAACCAAGGTCTTATCTGCCCTAATCCGTGGAGACTGAATGGTGACATTATACCTGCAGGATGCCTATTTCCATATACACTTCTTGCCAGCCCTCCAGCACTACCTGTGGATTGTAGTGGGAGCATTTTGAGTTTGTTATGCTCACCTCTGTTCTCACTAGTGCACCTCTGGTGTTCACGAAAGTGATGTTGGTAGTGGCAGCACACCTTTAGAGGTCAGGGATGCCAGCCTTCCCCCACCGCCACTACTGGCTGTTGAAGGCATGCTCAGCCTAGGCTGTTGTCAACCAACTCCAGACTATGATAAACCTACGGTCATCCTTGGGGTTTACGATCAATTTGCCCAAAATACACAGACTCTTTCTCAGATGCTCTGCTTAATCCAAGCCATTGTGGCCACTGTTTGGTTCTGTGACTTTCCAGTGGGTAAGAGTCCAGGACATTGAGGGCATGATTCCATTATTTCGGCCTCTGTCTTAGATTTCAGTTAGGTCGACTCTGAGGCTACTGGGACTGAGGGCCTCCTGCATCCTCCTGGTCGAGCATGCCACATGGAATATGCAGGTTCTGAAGTCCTAGTGGGCTCAGCATCAAGGGGACCTCTCCGACCACGTTCCAATTTCAGAGGAGACTGCAAAAGACCTGCAGTGGTGGTTGCTGAACCACGATTGAGTCAGCGACCGACTGCTCTCTCTACCCCACCCAGAACGGACACTGGTGACCTTCGGATCACTTCTGATTTGGGTCGGCCATCTTGGAGTGGTGGCGATTAGGGTTCTCCGGCAAAGCCCCGGCTCTACATCAATCTTCTGGGACTGAGGGACAATCTGCTTGGCTCTGAAAGCCACCCTTCAAGGGGAGGCTGGTTCTGGTATTCATGGACAACACAACGGCCATGTCAATTGTGACAAACACGGCAGGCGGGGTCTTGGGCCCTGTGCCGGGAGGTGCTGCGCATCTGGAAATGGCTGAACCACCAGTGAATTTTTCTGGTTGCCAACCACCTAGGGGGCTCTTTGACTGCCAGGGCAGACAAACTCCACCGTCGGCTCCTAGCTGATCACAAGAGGCATTTACACACAGGGGTGGTGCAAGGACTCTTCCACGAATAGGAAGGACCTTGGCTTGATCTGTTTGCCACCATGAGAACGAGCAATGTCAGCTCGTCTACGTGTTTGAGTTTCCAAGGCGCATCTCGGTCTGCCTCTAGTGGAATTTGGGACTCAAAAGATCAAGACGGACCACGCCCAAATCATCCTAGTAGCTCCAGATTGGGCATGGTAAGTATGTTATCCAGAACTCCTGGGCTTGAGTGTGTGTCCTCTGTTCGGGTTGCCCTTCCGGGAGGACCTGCTGTTGCAGCATCAGGGCTGGGTTCCCTACCCGGCCATCACAATCGCCACCTTCATGCTTGTAGATTTAGCGGTGGCAGCTGAACACCAACCGTCCTCCGGAGGGGGTTAATGCCATCTTGGCTGCCAGACATCCCTTGTCGAAAACTGTATACACCTGTTGTTGGGGCTAATGTGTGGTTTGAGCTTCAGTTTGACCATGATAAGGGTTGTCTTTCAGCCCTTTCGCCAATCTTACAGTTGCCAGATCAGGCCTCCATATCAAAGTCACCAGTTGTGATGCAATTTTTAAAGGGCTACAACTTATTGTTCCCCCTTCTCTCTATGTCCACAGTGGGACCTTAATCTGGTCCTGATTTATTTGTTGTGCACTCTATTTGAGCCGCTTCACAGGTGTCCCTTACGGCTCCTTACTATTAAGATGGCGTTCCTTGTCACCATCACCTTGGCAGGACATCTGAATGAGCTTTAGGCCCTTTGAGTCAAACCACCATACACAACGTTCTTCCTAGAAAAACTGGTTCTGCAGACGCAAGCATAATTTCTACCGAAAGTTGGGATGCTGTTACACATTCGTAAATCTATCTCCCTTCCACAGTTATATGCTCCAGCTCATTCCTCTAAGCAGGAGGAGAGGCTCCACCGCTTAGAGCTCAAAATAACACTCAGCTTTTCCATTTATTATACCAAAGTATACCAAATGATCAGCTCTTGTGGCGTTCTCTGTAGCAAAAAAAGTTATGACAGTGCAGAAGTGAAACCTCTCCTGCTGTATCACACTCTGCATTAAGATCTATTACAAATTGACCAAAAAGCATCCTCAGGAAGGACTGCATGCTCATTATACCAGGGTCAAAGCTGCTACCGCTGTTAGTTCGCCCTGTCCTGGCCTAGACATATGCCAGGCAGCTACATGGGGTCACTCCACAAGTTTACAAAACACTATTGTCTGGACAGTTCAGTCCGCCTAGAGGGGCCTTTTGCCTGCTTGGACCTGCAGGACTTTCTGGTTTGAGTCCATTCACAGACCCACTTCCAAATAAGTACTGCTTTGGTACCTATTCAAAAGATGAGGAATCTCTGGCTAGACATCTCTAGCAGAAGAACCAGTTACTTACCATTGGTGACACACTTTCTGGTAGAGACTCTAGCTGCAGATTCCTCACCAGCCCTCCCATCCTCCCCATTCTGTGATTGGACTCTACCCATTCTTAAGATCCCAAGTCTAGGAAACTGCACACTCGAAAACAGCTGATGTCCGTACGCAAGGGTGGCGCCTATGTGGGCTCTGCACATCATTTCTGGAACAGAATGACGTAAATTCAGAGCCACATAGTGAACCACCTGACAGCATGCCGAAGTACTGTTGAAAAGTTCACAGATCCAGTCTATCTTCTGGGGAATATTCAGAAGATGAGGAATCTGCAGCTAAATAGTCTCTACCAGAAAGAGCGTCATCGAAGGTATGTAAGTTGTTCTTTACAAACCTCCAAGTAGATTAACTCAGCCATGTAGCACTCATCCGAAAATCTAGCAGATCCACAGGTTTGAATAGTCTTATGGGTTTCCTCATAATGACAGACCCAAACCCGTTATACACATGTCTATGATTAGTCCATTGTTAAAACAACATTTATTCATGAAAGCTAAACAAAACCTCAACATTCCAATTTCCATCAGTGCCCAAAGGTAGCTGCACCGTATTGGAAACTGCTTAAAAAATTCTCTCCCTTTTCCTCATCTTTTTCCTGAAGACTGCCAAACATCATAGTGCAGTACTTCAGTTATTATTTTCAGAAAGCATTTCCCTATAATTTTTATTTATTTATAAATATTCCCCTTAGTTAAACATGAGGAATAAAGACAAGGATGACTAACATTTAAATGACTGAGTGAGATGACAACTTATGGCCTGTTCCTGAGGCTTTCGGGCCTCTTGAGCAATCTAGAGCTGCCAATTTGTCTATTTATTATTTTCAGATGATGTAAATGTAGGTCAGAAATTAAGATTAACAAGCCAGCCCTTACCATGATGTTGCCCCACTGCATTCTGTCCATCAACTGTTGGTTTTGCATTTGTCACCCCGAGTGGGATGAGTATGCTCAGACGTGAGTCCCATGCTCTCCACACCACTGGAGTCAAGCTATCCTGGCTGAAGATGGCTGATAGCCAGAAACCGGTCCTAGGATGCTTGTTTCCAGTCCAGGGAGGACCTAGCTTGGCAGTTTGGGCTGGACTGTTCCCATGGGGCCCAGGGTCAAGACTGATTTGCATATGGCTGGGTTCAAACTGGAATGGCATGGTGAGCAAAAAAACGATGGATTTGGGCTCAGATCTCTCTACTGGGGTGAATGTATGACATTGTTCTGCATTCTGTCCATCAACTGTTGTTTTTGCATTGAGCACTGAACCACGGCCTCAGACCAGTCACAACGCTATGGGGAGCCTGTTACTTCCTGTTCCCTGCCCTGGTAGCGGGCAAAGAGGAACAAGAGACAGCGGCAACAGGTAAGTGTATTAATTTTTTCCCCCTCACCCACGAGCCGCCAAATACCCCCCCCCCCCTTAACAAGAATATTTTTCTCACAGGGTCAAGGCTGATTTGCATATGGCCATGTCTGAACTGGGGTGGTGTGGAATGCAAAAAAACGATGGATTTAGGCCCAGATCTCTGTACTGGGGTGAATGTATGCCATTGTTCTGCATTCTGTCCATCAACTGTTGGTTTTGCATTTGTCACCCCGAGTGGGATGGGTATGCTCAGACTTGAGTCCCATGCTCTCCACACCACTGGAGTCAAGCTATCCTGGCTGAAGAGGCTGATAGCCAGAAACCGGTCCTAGGATGCTTGATTCCGGTCCAAGAAAGACATGGCTTGGCAGTTCGGGCTGGACTGTTTCCATGAGGCACAGGGTCAAGGCTGATTTGCATATGGCCATGTCTGAACTGGGGTGGTGTGGAGTGCAAAAAACCGATGGATTTAGGCCCAGATCTCTGTACTGGGGTGAATGTATGACATTGTTCTGCATTCTGTCCATCAACTGTTGGTTTTCCACTTCAAACACCAACATGGGTCGCTAGGAGACCTATGCATTGGAAGTCCGACCTTCACAATCTTCCTTAAAGCAAAGCGCTGGCACTGTGACTGGAGACATTCACAGTGGTGTCAGGTTGCTGAACCTTTTTAATGGATTCTTAATGTAGTAATTCATTTATTTAACTGCTAACAACTAACCGAAATTAGATCCTCCAGTACACCTTATCATGTTTTTTGCTTTACCTTTACCATGTTTCACATAGGCTTCTCTACAGTTTCAGATATGGGTGTGCGTAGCTCGTGTTAACCACAAAAGTACGTGAGAAGCGTTATCCAGTATTTGTGCTATTTTCTTAGCGCAAAATGCACCATTGTGGTTGAAATGGGCCAAAGAATGCATTTTGCGTCAAGAAAATAGTTAAATGCGACAGGGTACGAACAGCGACAGCCAGCAGTCCCTCATGCTCGCTTAAGCTTGTTGTTCCTGTGCTCCCGAGGTGGGAATTTTTTCCCCAAATTACTCAAGCAGGCGTAATCGCGTAATTTCGATAATTAGACCCATCAATCTAATAATACCTCAGTCATTAGACAGTTCAATTAAAGATGCAACAGTTAACTCTGAAACTATGGCTTAACGATTGGGGTAGGCCGCTTGCGGAGGAGGCACTTGTTTGAGAGCATTTGCAGACTTAAAATGTTTATTAACAGTCACGCAAAAATTAGGCAAGAGGCGATGGGGGAATTAGCTGGAAGAGAGTTAGCATGGTTGATGGTTGTGCAGTGGGTTGTTCCTTTTTACCTACAGGTCTAGATTAAAGGAGTCTTTGCTAACTAGAAGACATTCAGGGTGACTGGCCCCTGTTTGTAGGTGGGTCGGTCTATTGGCTATGCGCTTCTTGTGCTGATGAGTCACCTAAGCTCTGTGAGGGCCAGTGCCTTTTCGGAAGGCCAACATGAATGGGTGCAGGTTCTACAGTAAAAGCAGCTCCCAATTTTAGGCTGTAAATTGTGCTATTTAATACCTTATCTCCAGGGAAATTTTAGAGAATTCTTAAAGCAGACACTTACTCCACCCACTTAATGATGGTGAAAAGGGTGCAAATTTGAAAATATATTTCTGTAACCTGCTGGAAACTAAAACTCAATGACTTCCTGAGAAAAATCAAGTTGTAATGTTTTGAACCCAACACTAGATGATAAGAGTGCACACCATATGAATCTAGAACATGACAAGTTAACCTATGAATACCAATAAGCAGCCAGTACCTCACAGGCATACAACGTGTTCAATACCATGCTGGGCTTTACCACACATCCTTTATCACTACCTACCCTTGAATCCAAAAAACTCCTTACCTTCTTTTATCTCTACCCGCCCTTGAACCATAAAACCCCCATACTAACCTTTACCCACCCTGAACCCCTAAAAAACCCTTACCTCCCTTTACACGCCTAAGAGCCTTTACCTCAATTCTTCAATAAACCCTAAAGAACAAGTTACTTACCTTCGGTAACGCTTTTTCTGGTAGATACAGTATCTGCCTGTGGATTCCTCACCTTGTGAATATCCCCCTGCGTCAGCAGCGTTCGGGAAACTCTTTTGTAGCACGCCGGCGTGGACGACGTCACAGGAGCACGGCATCGCGCACGACTCCGGCTGACGTCACCGACCCCTTATTAGGCCTACGTCGGCGTGATGACATCAGTTCCGCCCTTTTTTCCGTGCCTTCGAGGCACCCGGACGGACCAATGACAACAGATATACAAATATACAGTGTACATAGTACATACAATTCAAAACTGCACACATAGTGCGTAGCAAAGGTATGAAAAACCCAATATAAATATAAATATACATAAAAATACATAAACTCAGGTATAGCAGAGTGGACAACGGGGAGGCGGGTGGGTCAGTGAGGAATCCACAGGCAGATACTGTATCTACCAGAAAAAGCGTTACCGAAGGTAAGTAACTTGTTCTTCTGATGGATACATCTGCCAGTGGATTCCTCACCTTGTGAATAGAGTCCCACAGCAGTCCCCACTCCCAGAGGAGGGTGTCCACTCTCCTATACCAGAAAATCCTGGAGTACAGAACGCGCAAAGTGGCCGTCCCTCCTCACCTCGGTATCCAAGCAGTAATGCTTCGCCAAAGTGTGGAGGGAGGACCAAGTCGCGGCTCTGCAAATATCCTCAACAGGTACACGTCTAGATAAAGCAGAAGTAGCAGACTTTGCTCTAGTAGAGTGAGCTCTTATACCCTAAGGAGGGTCCTTACCCGCCAGGGAGTAGCAGATCTTGATGCATAATATTATCCATCTTGAAAGAGTGCGCTTGTGCACCGATCTACCTTTCCTGCAGCCAGCAAATCCAACGAACAGCTGGTCATCCAACCTGAACTCCTTTGTCCTGTCCAGGTAGAAACTCACCGCCCTCATAGGGTCCAAGCGATGAAGCCTCTCCTCCTCCTTGGAAGGGTGAGGGGGAGGATAAAAGGTAGGGAGGGTAACAGACTGTCCTAAATGGAAAGGAGTAACCACCTTAGGCAGAGAAGCAGCCCTGGTCCTGAGAACCATTCTTTCAGCATGAATGGTCAAGAATGGGGGCTTTGAGCTAAGAGCTTGAAGCTAACTAACCCTTCTTGCCGAGGTAATTGCCACCAGAAAAATAGTCTTAAAAGACAAAAGTCTCAAGGGACTAGAGTGTAAGGGTTCAAAAGGCGAACCCATCAAGAACGTATGAACAAGGTTCAAGTCCAATTGAGGTACAATAAAAGGTGTAGGAGGAAATGTATTGTTAAGGCCCTTAATGAAACGTAAAACAATAGGTGATTTAAATAAAGAGGGCTGGTCTGGCAAAACAAAGGAAAGCCGATAAGGCCGACAAATAACCTTTGATAGTTGCCACCGCAAAACCTTGCTGGGCCAAGGAAAGTGCAAATTGTAGTATATTGGACAAACGAGCCCTTAAAGGGTCAACGGACTTCTCCCCGCACCAAGCAACAAATTTCGACCATCTATAAGAATAAATGGACTTGGTGGAGTCCCGCCTGTCTGACAAGATGACATCCACCACATCGTGCTGGAGAGAAAAGGAACTCAGGTTGCCCCGTTCAATCGCCAGGCATGAAGGTGTAAGGTCTGGAGGTGGGGGTGTAGAACCTGCCCCTCCATCTGGGAGAGGAGATCTGCCCTGTGAGGGAGACGGAGCGGCGGGCACGAGGAGAGGTGGAGAAGATCTGTATACCACACCCTTCTGGGCCAATCCGGGGCGATCAATATAACTTGGGCCCGGTCTTGGCGAATCTTCCTCAGAACCCGAGGAATCAAGGGTATGGGAGAAAACGCGTAAAGAAGTTGCGAGTCCCAACTCAACTGAAACGTGTCCCCCAGTACTCCTTGAATCGGAAACTGAAGGCTGCAGAATGACAGGCAGTGAGCATTCTCGTGAGTGGCAAACAGGTCCACCTGAGGAGTTCCCCACGTCCGGAAGACGTGACGAACCACCTCTGGGTGAAGCATCCACTCGTGGTCGGCCGAGAACTGCCGACTGAGATTGTCTGCACGTACGTTCAGAACCCCGGCCAGATGATTTGCCATCAGACAAATCTGATGATTCTGAACCCAGTACCAGAGACGCAGAGCCTCTCTGCAGAGACACCGCGACCCCACTCCTCCCTGCTTGTTGACATACCACATCGCGGTGGTGTTGTCCGTCAGGACTTGAACCGACCGACCGCGAAGGGAAGGGAGGAAGGCCTTGAGTGCCAAACGTATGGCCTGCAATTCCAGAAGGTTGATGTGAAGCAACCTTTCCTCTGGAGACCAAAGACCCTTGACCTCCAGATCCCCCAGATGAGCACCCCACCCTAGAGTGGATGCATCCGTGATCATTGTGGCCACCAATGGAGGCAGTTGAAAAGGCTTTCCTTGAGACAGATTGCCTTCCACGCCCCACCAAGACAGATTTGTCGCAGTTTCTCTGGAGATCCTCACTGACTCCCTGAGATCTCCGTTGTGCTGATACCACTGCCTACGGAGGCACCACTGGAGTGCCCTCATGTGCCCCAACAGAATACAAGAAGCCATAAGACCGAGCAGACGAAGGACCTTCAGGACTGGAACAACCGCTCCATTGTGAAACAAAGGTATAATTTCCTGTATGTCGCGAATCCTTTGAGGAGGAGGGAATGCACAACACACAGTTGTGTCCAATACCGCACCTATGAACAGGTTGGGCTGGGAGGGCACCAGGTGAGACTTGGGTACATTTATCGAAAAACCCAACCTGTGCAACAACTGGGTTATCTCTTGCAGATGATGGAGCACCTTCTCCGGCGACTCTGCTTTGATCAGCCAGTCGTCTAGATAGGGGAACACTGGAATCCCCGACCTTCTGAGATGCGCAGCCACCACTGCCATCACCTTGGTGAAGACTCGAGGCGCAGTAGTAAGTCCAAATGGAAGGACCGCAAACTGGTATGTTGCGAACCCACCATAAAAACGGAGATACTTCCTGTGCGACTTCAGGATCGGAATATGAAAATAGGCATCCTGCAAGTCGATCGACACCATCCAGTCTTCTTCCAACAGCGCCTGAAGAACGTGTGTATGAGCGAGCATCTTGAACTTCTCCTGTTTGAGAAAGAGGTTCAAAACCCTGAGGTCCAGGATTGGACGAAGCCTGCCATCCTTCTTGGGGATCAGGAAATACCGGGAGTAGCATCCCTGACCCCTTTCCTGCTCCGGAACCACCTCTATCGCACTCTTTCTGAAAAGTGCCAGGACTTCTTCCTTCAAGAGAAAAGCAGGTGGTCCTCCGAACAACAACCTTGGCAAGGAGGGTAATTGGGGGGACATTCCCGAAAGGGAAGAGCATACCCATTTTCTACGAGATTGAGAACCCAAAGATCTGATGTAACCGATTCCCAATCTTGTAGAAAATAGGTAAGCCGACCCCCTACAGGACCCGCATGATCCAGAATGGTGGATCTAGGGCTGCTTTGCTGGTGTAGGTGGGGGGTGGGTATTAGAGGAGGAAGTTGAGGAGGAGGCGGCTTGACGACCACGGGCATGACCCCTTTGTCCACCTCTATAGGACTTGTACAAAGGATTCTGCCGTTGCTGCTGCTGTTGGCTCTGCTTATAGGTACGAAAAGTAGACCTTCCAAAACCCCTGAATTTCCTGGTGGTAGAGCCTCTAGTCTGTAAGCCCAAAGACCTTGCAGTCACCCTGCTATCTTTGAATCTTTCTAAGGCAGCGTGAGTCTTCTTTCCAAAAAGGCCAGTGCCATCAAAAGGCAAATCCAACATCCCCCCCCAAAAAAAGGAAAGGAGCGAGGCAGAAGCGCTGTCAGAGAAAGTAAAAGGACACATCCAGTCCCGGAGGAAGCACTGTATGCCTCGTTCAAGCAAAAAGTTATCAATTGTGTTCCAGTTATTGAACCAGAAAACCCCGGTTAAAAGAAAGGATCCAAATAAAAGGACAACTTTTAGACCTCATGAAGTAGAGAAACACGAAAGGACTGGAATACACCCTGAAGGATAGTGTGAGAACCAGAGCCGATGGATGTACCACACTCTACCTTGCATATTTAAAGCAAGGGTGTCCCAGATAATTTGTGAAGCCGGTGACCCCAGAGAGTTGGAAAGTCCTGAAGAAGATGTTCAAATATCCAAAGTTACGACACAGAAACGCGTCGACGCAGTTCTGTAATTAAAATCCAAATTTAGCCCAGGGGACAACAGATATCCATACATCCATGATACTGTTAGTAGCCCAGAGAAAGAACGTAAGGAGGCCTTTTTGGATATCTGAAAGGGAGTGGCGAGATAACGTGTAGGCCACTATTAGTTGGGGTTTTACTACTTTTTCTATTCTTGTTGAGACAAAATGTAATGTGTTTAACTCGATTTTGATGTACTGTAACACCACTGTTGTTTTCCTTTAGAAATTGCAAATTGTGACATTTTTATTTTACTAAATCCACATTGTTTTTTATGTAATGACATTTGTTCAGAAATTTTATTGATTTGTGTATAAATCTGTGATTTTATTGCATTAATTTTTTTAAAAGAGTAAAAAGTCTGTGAACGTTCATTTTAGTGTGGAAATCGATCCTGTGTACGTCCCATACCTCTTGGGTGTGCATGAAGGTGAAAACTTATGCAATACAATAGAGAGTTTCCAGGGATTTTCCCTTGACTTCCAAAATCCAACAGAGCAGCCTGGACATCAGTCGAAAATTCGGATGATTTTAACCAAGCGGCCCTTCTAGTGGCGACTGAAGATCCCATTATTCTAGCCACAGAGTCCGCCGTGTCCATGCCACTCTGAATCACCTCGCAAGCCGCAGCCTGCGTGTCAGACACTACCTCATTGAAGTTCTTCCTATCCTCCTCCGGAAGCTTAGATGATAACTGCTTAACCGTGTCCATTAAAGCATGTACATATCTGCCCAGCAGACAAGTAGCATTTGTCGATTTCAGGGCTATGCTACTTGACGAGAATACCTTCTTAGCATTCTGATCCAACTTTTTAGAGTCCTTATCCCCTGGAACCTGGGGAAATGCACCTGCCGTCCTCTTTGAGCAAGCCGCTTGAACAACCAGACTTTCTGGCGAAGGATGAGAAGTTAAGAACTCAGGGTCAACAGGTGCCACCCTATAGCGTCTCGCCACTGTTCTAGACACTGCAGGAGCAGTTAAAGTCTTTTTCCAGACTTCCAATATCGGTTCAGTGAGAGCCTCATTGAACGGGAGAGTCGGCTCAACAACAAAAGAAGGTGAATGCAGAACCTCAGTAAGGATGTTCGATTTAAACTCCACAGAAGGCAAAGTTAAGTTCAGCAATTCTGCAGCCTTTTTAATCACAACATGGTATGGAGCCAGATCCTTAGAGGGTGCATCAGAAACTGCAGGCAACCCCCTTTCAGGTGAAAATTCCAAACCACTTGCACTATGCAGCTCCTCAAAATAATCTTCCTGATCCTGAAGTTCACCTTCCTCCACTTCAGGATCCTCATATTCCTTCTCTTCCAAGAGACGCTGAGCTCTACGCCTCGACCACTCCAACCGAACCGAAGTAGTCGGATCCGGTAGCGACTCCGACGGAGTCGGGCCGGCGTCGAGTGAGGAGCTGGAACAGCTGGAGAATGGGAAGCTGGAACCGGCGTCGAGTCTCGAATCTGATCACAATGCACCGGAGTCGCCGAAGCCTGAGGTTCTTCAACGTCTTCTTCCTCATGCGCAGAAGACAGACACGGATCCGGTCAAGGATCCGGAGATGGCGCTCGGGACTGAAAAGGCGAGGCTTCACCTTCAGGCTCACGAGATGGCGAGGGAGACATAAAATCTTTATGATGCTTACGAGATGAAGACCTCTTCTTCGAGTCCGACTCCCTGCCGGAATGGTGCCTCGAGCTATGCTTCTTCCTCTTATGTTTTTTCTTCGAGGAACTGGAAGCATGTCCCGAAGCCGACTTCGACGCCGACTCCGATTGAGACCTCGATCTCGTCTTCCACCTCGACTTTGATTTCGGCTTCGACCTCGAGCGTCTGGATCTTGACCTCGAAGACCTCTTGGCATCCTTCCCTTTTACCTTGGCCAGAAGGAGTTTAGCCTCTCGTTCACGCAGAGCCTTCGGGTTCATCTTAGAACAGGAACGACAGCCTCCGACATCGTGGTCCAAGCCCAGACACCACAAGCATTCATTATGTGGATCGGTAATGGACATCATCCTGGCACACGATCCGCACTGCTTAAACCCTGTCTTCTTCAACGACATCTTCGACGAAAGACAACAGCTCGAAAAAAATACAGAAACACACAAATAGTAACAAAGTTACTATTCACAACACAAGAGATCCCAAGAAACCGTTAGCGTCGACGACGCGTAAAAAAGGGAACTGATGTCATCACGCCGATGTAGGCCTAATAAGGGGTCGGTGACGTCAGCCGGAGTCGCGCGCGATGCCGTGCTGCTGTGATGTCGTCCACCCCGGCGTGCTACAAAAGAGTTTTCCGAACGTAGCTGACGCAGGGGGATATTCACAAGGTGAGGAATCCACTGGCAGATGTATCCATCAGAAAGCCCCTTACCTCCCTTTGCCGTCCTAGAAACCTAAAAAAAAAGTTACCTCCCTTTACCACTATCCCCCTCTGAACCCTAAAAAGCCCATATCTTCCCTTATCTTCCCTTTATCTACCCTTACCATTCATTAACCCTGAATTCCTTTTTTAAACAATTTGCATAGTAATTGACATATAAAAATAGTGCTTACTTGCATGGTAAAGTTTAAAAAAAGTTTCAGTCCTGATGTGGACACGGCGCCGGAACGGCGTCGCTCGACGGCGATTCCGATGCCGAGGGGGCCTTTCTAACCCTATGTCCAGCCTCCTTATTTTTGGCCTGTTCAGCAGCCTTCGGAGGAAGGGGAGGACTGGGAGTGGTCTGAAGACCCTCTCACAGCACAGTGTGATTTTGACCCAGACTGGGTTGAGGGATTGGGGATACCAGCGGTCTTGACACCTCTCCTGAGCTTGCTAACTCCTCGTGGTTAAGGAGGAGGGTGCGAGTTACGCAGTGGTGTTGCGTAGGGCGGCAGAGGCTCTCCAGCTCGAACTCAGTACAGTGGCCATCAGGACTAACCTCCTGACAGAAGTGCTTTAACCAGCGGCTACCTCTGCGGAGCCACTGCTGCCTTTTAATGATGCACTTTCAGACGTTCTTTTGGGCACCTGGTCCAGGCCCAAATACAGGGGCCTGGACGGGATGGGAACGAGGCCCGACGCCATCGCCCAGCCCCGGGCGACCCCATTTTCCTTTCCTAACACCCCACCCCTGAGAGCTTGGTTGTCCAAGCCTCTGCGTCCCAAAGCGCATTCCCTTCCCCCCCCCCCCCCCCCCCCCCCCCGGACAGAGAATCCAAGAAACGAACAGTTCGGTAAGAAGATTTTTTTTTCTGCCAGTTCTGGGCTACGGTCTGTGAACCCCGCATGCCTCTTGGGCGGTTATTCCCACTCTGTGTGGCCCGGACAGTGCTCTCTCAAGCGATTGCTGAAGGGAGAGATGCAGCGAAAATTCTCAATTCGATGTGGCCTTGACACCGCCGACTCGCTCGGCAGAGCGTTTTCCACGACATTGGCGCTCCGTCGCCATGCCTAGCTGAGGACAACTGGTTTTTCGGGGGATGTCCAGAACACCTTGATGGACATGCCCTTTGATAATAAAGCATTGGAGCGCTTTAAGGACTCGCGGGCTACGGCCAAGTCCCTCGCCTTTGACCAAGCACCCTCCTCCGCCTTCTGCTTTTCGCTCCTTTTGTGGCCCCGACTTGTTCGCTTCAGAGCCACAGGCTTGCACAGCAACAGTCTCAGCACAGACGTGGGACCCTCCGAGGTGGTTCAGGGTGCCAGCGGGCAGGTCAGTCCACCTCCACCCCACCCACCATTGCCACAAACCTTTCTAGTCCAGTCTTTCAGGCCCATCAACGCCAGTGGGCGGCAGGATCCGCCATCACCTCCCCCACTGGCGCACCATCACTTCGGACAGGTGGGTTTTACAGATAGTCCAAAGGGGCTACTCCCTCCCCTTCGAGACTACCCCTCCAGCCATGCCACCCCAGCACCACCGCATGTCGGGGGATCATTTGGCACTTCTTTACCAGGAAGTTGCGGCCCTCTTGGGCAAGGGGGCCACCGAGCGCGTTCCTGCGCCAGAAGTAGGGCGTGGTTGTTATTCCCACTACTTTCTGGTGCACAAGAAGAACAAGGACAAGGGCCTGCGTCCTATCTTGGACCTCAGGGACGTCAATCGCTTCCTCCGGAAGGAGAAGTTCAAGATGTTAACTCTGGCTCAGGGCTTGTCTGCCCTCGATCCTGGAATCGGAAAGAGACACGTTAGTATTAGATTCCTTACCTTAGAATATCCCCAGGCGTCAGACTGGATCCAGAAATTTTTGCGTAGCAGTACCCTTGCGCGTCGGTAGGCGTGGCCTGCGGCTCCGCGTCCGTCGTCGGCATCGTGGGCGCCATGAGGATGTCGTCGGAGTACTTAGACGCCGCCTCCGCGTGCTGACGTCAGTTCTTCTTTTTTCCGCGCCAGCAAGCGCAGATCTGGAAAAAGCAGTAACCCTAGTCAATTTTTGACTAACTTTTTGATCATTTCTCGAAGTCTTTCGACTCCGATTGGTGCCGTAGGGATGCCCGGCTTTAAGCACTGCAAGGATTGCGACCGCACGATGTCGGTCACGGATCCTCACCACCTGTGTTTAACTTGTCTAGGCGTCGATCACGACGACAAGGCCTGCTCCGACTGCCGGGCCCTCTCTTCGAAAGCCAGGCGGGAGTGGTCCCGCAGGCGACTCGAACTCCGGCAGTCGGTCCCGCGCCGCGAGAGGTCTCGGTCCCAGGGGAGGTCGAGGGACAGGTCGCGGGCTCGGAGCCACCACAGCTCCGAGAGTAGGCCGCACTCCTCCGGGTCGAAGTCATCGTCAGGTGAGAAGCACAAGAAGTCCAAGAGGCGTCATCGCTCTGCGGACTCCCCCCGACGCTCGCGCGATGCCGCCGGGGGTTCGGGTGACACCGCCCACGCGGCTTCGTCGAGTCGCGGGCGCCGCGTTCAGTTCCACACCCTCCGGTCCCTGGGCTCAACGCGACGCCGGAGGAGATCGAGCGCTTCCTCATGGCCATGAGGAAACACTCTCCTCCGACGGGCTCCGCGGCGCCTTCGGGCCCAGCGGACCCGTCTGGGGCCTCTAGCGGGTCGGGGGTTTCGGCCCGACGCCGTCGGGTGCTTCGGCCCCGACGCCGCCGACGCCTTCGGGCCCGGCGCCGCAGGTTCCCGCTATCCCGACGCCGCCGGTGCCTTCGGGCCCGACGCCACAGGGTACAACGGCCCCGGCGCCGCGGGACGCCGCTAGACCTTCTTCGGGATCTGGATCGTCGCCGGTGGACCTTACGACCTCCCCGGCGTCGGACCATCAGGTGTCACCTCCGGCGCCGTCCTCGGGCGGCGCCGTCCCCGATGCCCCCTTCATTCCTGTTCCGACGTCGGGACGGCCCCGATGGGCGCCGCTCCAGACGTCGTTTGGGGAGTTTCACTTCTATGAGCAGGCCCCATTAGTTGAGAACCCTGAGTTTCAGGAGATGGGTGATGAAGGGGATTGGCAGGGGTCTGAGGACCCTCTGACCCGAGAGTGTCAGTCTCATAAGGACTGGGCAGGAGACCTTGGGGAGGCCAGTGGCCTGGACACCTCTCCAGACACTGGTTTTGTCTCCCCTCCTACCGTGGCTTCGGAGGAGGGGGCAACCTACAGTGTGGTGTTGATGAGGGCTGCCAAGGCCTTGGGCCTTGAGCTCCCTGTCGCGGCCGTGAGGACTAATCTCCTCACTGAGGTCCTTAAACCGCAGTCAAGCTCGGCCGAGCCTCTGCTGCCCTTTAATGAGACCTTGACCGACGTTCTTCTGAGCACTTGGTCCAAGCCCGCTACCGGTTCGCCCGTAGATAGGAACGTGGCCAGACGCCACCGCCCAGCACCGGGCGACCCATGTTTCCTGTCCACCCACCCTACCCCCGAGAGCCTGGTCATCCAGGCCTCCAATTCCCAGACCGCATTCCCATCGGCGCCGCCGGACAGGGAATCCAAGAGGTACGAGCAGTACGGCAAAAAGATCTTCTCGTCCCAAAGTCTGGGACTGCGGTCTTCCAACACCGCATGCCTCTTGGGCCACCACACCCACTCTCTGTGGGATACGGTTGCGGAATTGCTGCCAGAGTGTCCGTCGGAGGTACGGGCCAAACTCGGCCAAGCCCTTGTGGAGGGCCGGGATGCAGCCAAATATTCTATACGGTGTGGGCTGGATACCACCGACTCACTGGGTAGAGCGATGGCAACGACGGTGACGGTCAGACGTCACGCCTGGTTGAGGTCCGCCAACTTTTCAGCCGATGACCAGAACACCTTAATGGACATGCCGTTTGATGGCCGTCGCCTCTTTGGCGACAAGGCAGACCATGCGCTCGAGCGCTTTAAGGACTCCAGGGCTACGGCCAAGTCCTTGGGCCTCCCGGCCCCGCGCCAGTAATCGGCTGCCTTTCATTCCTTCATGGCCACAGAAGGGGTGTACCCACATGTGCTGCCAGCCACGCTCCGCAGGGTAATACCCAACGCGGTGGCGGCCGTGGAAACCGCCGTCCCGGCGGTCGGGGACAACGGCAAGGTCAGTTCACACCTTCCCCCGCAGCATCTGCCTCAAAACTCTCCTAGTCCGTGCTTTCAGGCCCACCTCCAGACTACGGCAGATCTCCTGCACCGGCTGGGGTTCTCCATCAATGTGCCAAAGTCACACCTGTACCCCTCTCAGAAGCTCCTTTTCATCGGAGCGGTTCTCGACTCTGCGCGGTTTCGGGTTTATCCACCCGAACAGCGGGTCTGGGATATTCAGGCTCTGATTCCCATCTTTCAGCCGTTATCCCGAGTCTCGGTCAGGGTGACGCTGCGGCTTCTGGGGCTGATGGCCTCCTGCATCCTGCTGGTGCATCACGCCAGGTGGCGGATACGGGCTCTGCAGTGGGACCTGAAGTTTCAGTGGGCCCAGCATCAGGGCAACCTATCCGACCACGTCCTGATCTCGGAGGGCACTGCGAGACAGCTGCAGTGGTGGCTCACGGACCGCGATTGGGTCAGCGGCAGATGCCTCTCCCTTCCCCAGCCGGAGCACGTAGTTGTGACGGATGCGTCCCTCCAGGGCTGGGGAGGCCACATGGGAGAGGCGGAGATCAGAGGCCTCTGGTCTCCGGCGGAGGCCCGGCTCCGCATCAACCTGTTGGAGTTACGGGCGATTCGTCTAGCACTGAAAGCATTCCTCCCCTCTGTCCGGGGGAGTGTAGTGCAGGTGTTCACGGACAACACCACCGCCATGTGGTACTGCAACAAACAGGGCGGGGTGGGGTCGTGGACCCTTTGCCAGGAGGCTCTGCGCCTCTGGCAATGGCTGCAACGCCAGGGCGTGACCCTGGTGGCTCAACACCTAGCAGGTTCTCTGAACGCCAGGGCGGACGAGCTCGGCCGTCGGTGCATGATGGATCACGAATGGCGTCTGAACTCAGACGTGGCGCAAGGCCTCATTCAGCAATGGGGAGAGCCTTGGTTAGATCTATTCGCCACCGACGAGAACGCGCAATGTCTTCAGTTCTGCGCATTGGAATTTCCAAGGCGGCACAAGCTCGGAGACGCTTTTCGTCGCGAGTGGAGCTGCGGTCTACTGTACGCCTTTCCGCCTATACCACTTCTGCCCAGAGTGCTGAAGAAGATCAAGCGCGACCGGGCCCAAGTCATCCTTGTGGCTCCGGACTGGGCTCGAAGGTACTGGTATCCAGAGCTACTCAGTATGTCAGTCGATCCCTGGTTCGTCTGCCTCTTCAGGAGGACCTTCTGTCGCAGCAGCAGGGGACGGTCCTCCACCCGAACCTGTCCAGTCTCCACCTCCATGCTTGGAGATTGAGCGGCGACAGTTGAGGCCATTTGACTTGCCTCCTGAAGTCTGTAACGTCATTCTGGCAGCCAGGCGTCCCTCCACAAAGTCGGTATACGCCTGCAGGTGGAACAGATTTGTGGCATGGTGCACAGCAAAGGCTGTGGATCCTCTTGCTGCCCCTCTTTCTGAGGTTCTTCTCTTCCTTCTTTCTCTTGCCCAGCAGGGCTCTGCTCTGGGCACTATCAAGGGCTACCTTTCTGCCCTTTCAGCCTTTCTGAGGCTGCCTGATCAACCTTCTTTGTTCAAGTCCCCTATTGTAAATAGATTTCTAAAAGGCATCACACACACATTCCCTCCTGTTCCGTTTGTGATGCCTCAGTGGGACTTGAACCTGGTTCTTACGTTTCTGATGTGCGCTCCTTTTGAGCCACTTCACAACTGTCCTCTCCGCCTTCTAACTCTGAAGACTGCTTTCCTGGTTGCCATCACCTCTGCCAGGAGAGTGAGTGAGCGAGCTCCAGGCCCTTTCTTGTACTCCACCTTTCCTTTCTGTCTATCCGGACAAAGTGGTGTTGCGTACTAAGCCATCTTTCCTGCCCAAGGTTGTCACGGCCTTCCACATCGGGCAGTCTATCACCTTGCCAACCTTCTTCCCGCCACCGCATCCCTCTAAAGAAAAAGAGCGGCTCCACCGTCTGGACCCAAAACGTGCGCTCTCACTTTACCTGGATCGCACACGCCAGTTCCGGGTGGATGACCAACTCTTTGTTGGTTACGTGGGCTCTGAGAAGGGGAAAGCGGTGCACAAGAGGACCATCTCACGGTGGATCATCTTGTGTATCCAGGCATGCTACTCCTTGGCTAAAAAGGAGCCCCCTGTTGGATTGCGGGCTCACTCTACCCGAGCCACGGCGACTACAACTGCCCTGGGCCGGGGAGTGCCCTTACAAGACATCTGTCAGGCAGCTACGTGGGCATCGCTGCACACGTTTGCAAGACACTACTGCCTGGACAGCCAAGTCCGGATGGATGGCTTCTTTGGCCGTTCTGTCCTCCAGGACTTTCTGGTGTGATTATTGGTTCGCAGACCCACCACCGGGGTTGGTATTGCTGGGGTATCTATTCTAAGGTAAGGAATCTAATACTAACGTGTCTCTTTCAGATGCACAAGTTACTACTTGTGTAACGATATATCTGTAAGAGACATTAGTTAGTATTAGATTCCTTACCGACTCACCCATCCTCCCCGTTCTGCGAACCGATATCTAGGGTTAGGGTTACCCCCTTTCAGGGCCCTAGTTTCAATGGCACCAGTGTTGGTTTTTAACATGGCTCTGCGTTTCTGGCGCGGAAAAGCTGTGTCTAAGAACTGACGTCAGCACGCGGAGGCGGCGTCTAAGTACTCCGACAACGTCATCACGGCGCCCACGACGCCGACGACGGACGCGGAGCCGCAGACGACGCCTACCGACGAGCAAGGGTACTGCTACGCAAAAATTTCCGGATCCAGTCTGACGCCTGGGGATATTCTAAGGTAAGGAATCTAATACTAACTAATGTCTCTTACAGATATATCGTTACACAAGTAGTAACCTGTGCGACTGGATTGGTAGCGTTGGACCTGCAGGACGAGTCTTTTCATATTCCCCTTCTGCCGGCCCACAGGCGTTACTTGCGGTTCACGGTAGGCCACGAGCATTTTAAGTTTACCGTGCTCCCCTTTGGCCTTACCAGTCCCCCTCGGGTGTTCAGGAAAGTGATGGCGGTGGTCGCTGCTAAACTGCGTAGATCAGGGGTTCCAGTCTTCCCCTATCTCGACGACAGGCAGTTGGAGGCGGGCTCGCCCCAGACAGTCGTCTTCCACCTCCAGACTAAAGCCAACCTCCTGCATTTGCTGGGGATCTCCATCAATGTGCCGAAGTCGCACCTCATTCCCTCTCAGAAGCTCCTCTTCATCGGAGCGGTTCTGGATACAAATCAGTTTCGGGCCTATCCTCCCGAACGGCAAGTCCAGGATATTCAGGCTATGATTCCGATCTTTCGGCCTCTATCCTGGGTTTCGGTCAGGCTGCTGGGCCTCATGGCCTCCTGCATCCTGCTAGTCACTCATGCCAGATGGCATATTGTGGGCTCTGCAGTGGGACCTGAAATTCCAGTGGGCGGAGCATCGGGGGAACCTGTCCGATTACATACAAATCTCGGAGGGCACTGCACACCTGCTGCAGTGGTGGCTCACAAACCATTATTGGGTCGAGAGCAGATCCCTCTCCCTTCCCCAATTGGAGCACACAGTAGTGACGGATGCGTCCCTCCTGGAATGGGGGGGCACATGGGAGAGGCGGAGATCAAAGACCTCTGGTCTCCGGCGGAGTCCAGGCTCCATATCAACCTTCTGGAGTTGTGGGCGATCCATCTTACACTGAAGGCATTCCTTCCCTCTGTCAAAGGGAAAGTGGTGCAGGTGTTCAGACTACACCACCGCCATGTGGTTCAGCAACAAACTAAGTGGGATCATGGACCCTATATCAGGAGGTTCTGCGCCCCTGGACATGGCTGGAACAGCAGGGCATTTTCCTGGTGGTTCAACACCTGGCAGGTGCACTGAACGCCAGGGCGGACAAACTCAGCCGCAGGTGCATGATGATCACGAATGGCGTCTTCACTTGGACGTGGCGCAAGCTCTCTTTCGACAGTGGGGAAAGCCTTGGTTGGATCTATTCGCTACCGAAGAGAACGCGCAATGTCAGCAATTCTGTACGTTGGAATTTCAAAGGCGGCACGCGCTCGGCGACGCTTTTCGTCATTAGTGGAGTTGCGGTCTGTTGTACGCCTTTACGCCTATACCACTTCTGCCAAGAGTGTTGAAGAAGATCAGGCGCGACCGGGCCCAAGTCATTCTTGTGGCCCCGGACTGGGCTTGAAGAGTTTGGTATCCTGAACTACTATGTATGACGATTGATCCCCCATCCGACTGCCTCTTCGGGAGGATCTTCTGTCGCAGCAGCAGGGGACGGTCCTCCACCCGAACCTGTCCAGTCTCCACCTCTTTTGCGTGGAGATTGAGCAGCGGCAGTTGATCCTTTCGTCTTGCCTCCTGAAGTCTGTGATGTCATTCTGGCAGCCAGGCATCCCTCCACTAAGTTGGTATACGCTGCAGGTGGAATAAGTTTGTGGCATGGTGCACAGCAAAGGATGTGGATCCCCTTTTTGCCCCTCTTTAAGAAGTTCTTCTGTTCCTTCTTTCTTTGGGCCAGTTTAATACAATTCGTGTTATACTGTGCCACCTCGTGGCTTCAGTATTAATATTGCGTTGCAAACTTATGACGCTATGTTGCATGGTGTGTATTTTATGAAATGGAGTCCGTTTTTGATGCGGATGGCCAAGATCCCTTGACGACGTCAGAAACTTCCGGGTTAAATATGGCAGCTCAGCAGTTGCATCCTGTACACACCTTCCGTGTTGTCCGGGCTGTTGGTTCGACACTGGCGACACTATCTTGACGAACTGTTCCCGTTTTTTCAGTAAGCGCTTGCTAACTAATTGCGTAATCGACATTTGGTGAAGGTGAAACATTCCTTCACACGGTAACGTTTAAACGCGCTTCCTGTTTCGTTTCAGGAAAATACCTTAAATTACCGGTAAACGGACATTGCAAGCCACGGGCAGCATTTTTCTGCTGGTATGTAAGTCTCTTACTTACGTTTATGACAATGTCAACAACTAAATTACCGTGATGTTAAAATACGGGTACCACATATATTTCAGGTTACAATTGCGTGTTTGTCTTTACCGATCGCCATCAGAATTTCTGTGGGCGTTACCATTCAGGTAAAAAAAATTTCAGACACTGTCCACTGGGAATAAGACTGAACACGATTCATGACTGGGTCTATCACTATGTTTTTTTATGCTTTTGAATACTTTCATACACGGAGATACAGACACTGTGTTTATACATTTATATGATGGGATATAAGGTTTCAAAAAGAGCCTTTCGAATTGTATTGTACTGAGAACATTTTCAAACGACATTCTTTATAGTTGTGTTTTTTCCTCAACAGAATGACATGCCCCTGAAGAAGGGCATTTGGCCCAAAATGCATGGGCGTTTTGATTTTGTTACATGAAAAATGATGATCTTATTGATGAATTTATGATTTATTAGGGATGAAATTACTGGAATAAAAATATACTGAAAGAAATACTTTCTAAGGAACTTGATTATACTGAGTGCCGAATGAGGACGCTGTTCCCTACTGGAACAGCGCTACAGTGATTTGATACATTAGGCTCCCACGACCCAGAAGGGAGATCTCATTGAGCACCAACAGACTTGCAAAACAGATTTGAACTTTCAAATAACCACGAGTGCGAGGATTCTGACATATTCTAAGTTTCCTTCTTTCTTTGGCCTAGCTGGGCTCTGCTCTGGGCACTTTCAAGGACTACATTTCTGCGATTTCGGCCTTTCTCAGGCTCCCAGATCAGCCCTCTCTTTTCAAGTCCCCTGTTGTAAATAGATTCCTCAAAGGCATTACTTATCTTTTCCCTCCTATTCCTTTCATAATGTCACAGTGGGACTTGAACCTGGTTCTTACATTTTTAATGTGCACTCCCTTTGAGCCTCTTCACAACTGTCCTCTTCGTCTACTGACTTTGAAGACTGCTTTCCTGGTTGCCATTACCTCTGCCAGGAGAGTGAGTGAGCTCCAGGCTCTTTCTTGTAAACCACCTTTTCTATCTTTCCATCTGGACAAGGTTGTGCTCAGAACCCGTCCATCCTTTCTGCCAAAGGTTGCTACTGCCTTTCACATCTGGCAGAGCATCACTTTTCCCACCTTCTTTCTGCCTCCGCATCCTTCCAGAGAGGAAGGGAGGCTCCACCGTCTGGACCCAAAACGTGCGCTCTCATTTTGCCTGAACCGCACACAACAATTCCAGGTGGATGACCAGCTCTTTGCTGGCTACATTGGCGCCAAGAAAGGTCGGGCTGTACACAAACGGACTATCTGCCAATGGGTCATCTTGTGGATGAAAGCCTGTAATTCTCTGGCTAAAAAGGAGCCTCCACTAGGGCGACAGCTGCCACCACGGCATTGGGACGTGGTGGCAGGCAGTTACGTGCGTGGGCCTCGCTGCACACTTTCACTAAGCACTACTGCCTGGACAGCCAAGTCCGGAGAGACAGCCGTTCTGTTCTTCAGGACTTTTTGGTGTGATCTTGGTTTGCAGACCCATCACCGGGGTTGGTATTGCTGGGGTATCTATTCTAAGGTAAGGAATTTATCACATGTTTCTTTCAGATGAACAAGTTACTTACCTTCGGTAACCACATATCTGAAATAAACATTAGTTAGTGATAGATTCTTTACCGCCCCACCCATCCTCTCTGTTCTGCGAACTGATTTCTAGGGTTAAGGTCATAATTTTCTGGGCCTTAGTTTCAATGCACCGGTGGTCAGTGTCATGCATGGTTCTGCGTTACTGGCACGGAAAGTTGTGTACTAAACTGACGTCCGCGCGCGAGGGCTGCGTCTAAGTAGCTGCTGCGACGTCATCTCTGCTGCGACGTCATCTCTGCAACCACAACGCTAACGACGGACGCGTAGCCGAACTATGCCACCTGCCAACGCGCAGGGGTCCTGCTGACAACAACTTTGCGGATCCAGTCTGACGCCTGGGGGTAATTTTAAAGTAAGGAATCTATCACTAACTAATGTTTCTTACAGATATATCGTTACCGAAGGCAAGTAACTTGTTCTTCCATAAAAATATACTGGCATATGCATAAATTACTCAGAAATGCTCATTGAGACTACGGTTCCCATGCAACCTATATGCATTTAGTATTTAGGGCAATATTGCCCTTAATTACCATTCCGCATTACTTTTTGTCTGTTTAAAAACAATTAACAAAATTGTAAATGAATTGGAGCTTTTATACAGTATGTCTTGCATTGCTATGTTTTTGTCTATATTCTATATTCTCCATACTGTTTGTTAAAACTATTTACTATACCATTCGGGCAACCGCGTCACTCAGTGTTGTAAGATTCTAAGCCTCTTTTGCGCTATATAAAACAAAAAAAGGTTATAAATAAAAATAAAGAATTTAAAGCACAGAAATGGTTCAATAATATGGCTTTGGAACTTTTTATCGTTAATTTACACAACTACAACCATTTGTATATGCTGTTATGACATAGTTTTGCCTTTCAATGTGATGTTTATGTAATGATTCAGAGCTCCATCTTTTCTGACTGCATAAGTAGATCCTGAATTGGTAGGGAAGACCAGAAGTTCAGTCACTGATTCTACAGGAGTGTTTCTTTAACACATCTTTTGTATTAATTGTAGTGACTGGTGCCAGCTTCTTTGTGTTCAGTGGAGCTTTAAAATCATCTTCAGGATACCTTGCGAAGTCCAGTATCGTTGAAGGTAAAACACTTATTTTAGATCACGTTGTGTTTTTTGGATGCTGTGCCTGACTCTTTCTCTCTCTCTCATCAGTATCTTAATGTCTAAATAAATAATTTGTTATATTAAATTTGCTATAATAGTTATAAACTGTGATTTTACCTTGGAGGTAGCAGGATAAAATTGTAACTTGTTTGTTATTGCAATCGTAGCCCAGCATTGCAGGAATTTAGTCGATATACATGTCTCTCAGACCATCATACTTGCAGAGGCGACTTAGTTCTCCCTCTTGGTTATATTCTATTAAGTTTACAACAATTTGATGATCTTGGAAAAAGCATAAGTTGAAGAGAAGTCTACACAGGAAAAGTTGTTGCTCTTGAGGAAAAATAGATGAGACTGCTTCACTCCAGTTAAACTCTAATGCCCAAGTCAACCGTCCAATACAGATTTATGATAAGACTCTTAGGGCTCTGAAGTAACCACCAACCCCTAAATAACAAAGTAAGAATTTAAATCCAAGCTTTAATGGTTTATGAAAGTCATGCCAATTCCAAAGTTGTCAGAGGAAGAAAAGACATGATGAATAGTGCTATACAGAGGAAATAGGGGACCACCTCCGGCTGACTTGCTAACTCTTGTGATGTCACCATTCCTTTAGTTTTCCATTAGCTTTCATAATCCCTTTAAGAAATCACTGTTCAATATTATGCCATCAGTCTATAATTACTCTATTAAATTTAGATACTTCTTGGATAAGTGTAAATATATTGCATACATTTTCCTGCCTACAGTAGACAAAAACCTATAATAAAAGGCCATCTGCAACCTATTAATCTGATAACTGACAAGTTTAAAAATGTTAACAAAAATGTGGCTGTTAGAATAAGACATGCCATAAAATCATTGGTCTACAAGAATAGTCCGGCATCTTTTCAAAATGGTTTGGGATACTGAGTACTATCAACATTACCAGGAAAACTAACCAGTTTGAAGGGGTTATTGAGCAGTGATGTTGGAAAAGCATTTGACAGTCTAACATTGGGTACCTTTTGGCAACTCTGTATCATATGAAGGTTTTAGCTTTGATGACTCCTTAGTCTCACATATCTGTGAATATTAGCGTAAATCGGCCTCTCCTAGAACAAAATTAGGCTGTCTACTTTCATTTTCATATTTGCTTTAGCTTTTACATTTCTGCTCGTAAAACTGGTCATTTGAAATTGAAACTAATTTTGAATGCAGAAGACTTTAGTCTAACTAAACAAAATATCTCATCTGTACGTTATTTGTGTGGATAATTGGCTAGTTAAAATTTTAATTGAACCATATCCATTATATCACCTCTAATCAGAAGCACATTTAGGTGTCGGTTTATATAATTTGGTTGTTCGTCGAAAGCAGATTCGGAAAAGTATTTGAGAACTAATAGCCCAACAAGCATCCTCAAGTGGGCAAGTCTGAGGGTAATAAGACCTCTGTGGGAGCTCCCTTATCCATTAGAAAGAATGTTACAGAACATTAGTGACTTGTTCTATTTCTGGATACCTACTCCTGTAGATTTCTTAGGTTAACCTATCCCATAGCAATCCAAAGTAAGTGAGCTGAAGATCCATGTTACTTTACAGTAACAAAGACTTCAGGAGATCGCGGTCAGATTGTTACTGTTCTGAATTCTTTGATGCCAGAAAGTAATGTTTATAAAAGAGGTATGCTAAGCACCAGGTTATTGCATTGCAGATTGTTCTAAATGTGACCTATGTACCCCTTATCAAATGGACTCTGAAGCTTCCTAAAAGTACTTGCTAACCAGTTAATAGAAATGGTGAACTGTGAGGTAAGAAATCGCTTACTTCCTACTTGCTTTTCCTAATTAAGAAGACTCTTCTATCACTGTAGGGGCTCAAAGCACTCCGGGGATCAAGACTGTGACAACACTCTTCCTTCTTGGATGATGCCAAATGACATAGGTAGATCAGGCTGAGCCTGAAGCTGATGACTTGGGGAACAACAGAAAACATTGAGCAGATCTCAGGGAAAATCTTTGACTACTCTGAATCCCCCGTCAATGGAGATGTAGCTAAAACAAGAAGTGGTCGCTATGCTTGAGGGCCATTTGTTCTACAGGTCACTTCTGGCAAAGTTTCATGATGCCATAAAGGACGTTGAAGCATGCCACTTAGTGCAGGTGAAGTGAGATGGGTTCATACGTTTCAGGTTTCAGTCTAGCATCCGGGTAAATGGCTTCTACGGAATCCATATGAGTGGGTATCCATTAGAAAAAATGTTTCAGAGACTTGAAGTTTGCCACTCCTTTCCAGGGCATGATGGTATCTCTAGCATGATTTTCTCTTCCTTAGCATGGGAAATTAATGTTATCAGCTGTAAACATCTTTAGAATTGTTACATATGTCTTTCATTTCTTTAACTTGTGTGAATACCTAGTACATTTATCTCTTTTAGCAACAGTACTAATTTGAGCATACACATCTATTAGTAAGCCAACAGTTGTTTCCCTTTTTACTTCATTTGAGCCGAGACAGAGATTGTGTGCTGGACAATTTCCAGCAAGAGCACAGTCACGCTATGAGTAGGAATATTGAGGTGTTGAGGCTGAGTCCGCTCCAAAACCATGGTCCATTGAAGCAGAGAATCATTTCCAGGACTTTTCACTTCAATTTTAGATTGAAATTCTTACCAATTTAGCCATTCTAAAGACCCTGAAGGCCCATAAACACACGCAGAGATGTTGTCTGAATAACGAAAGTGCATCCAAATCTCTTATTCTAAAGATATATCTATGCATTTGGTTTCAATGCACAAACAAGCGTCAGTGCCTCAAATGAACAACATATACCTCATGTTTAGAACACGTGAGCGCACATGCTCAACCTCTGGTTCTAAAAAACAAGGAAGAAAGAAACTAGGTATTACCTAGCTTTAAAATAAACAAAGGTAACCTTTAAGTGAACAGTACCTCCAGGCTGGAAAACATTCAACCAAGTGGCATAGCGATCATTTTGGTTCAGGTGACACATATATTATCTCCTCTCGAGTTCCTCAAAGACGAGGTGAAACAGTATGTAATATTTCAAGAGTGGAAATACCTCCATGCATGCATGAGTATAAGGAAAAACATCTATGGAGACTGAGGCGATTTTGGGTTCCAGGGACCCTTTGACGTCCTGGATCGCTGCCATGATGGCGGTCAATGATGGCTCTGTGGCTCCTCTCTCCTACTCCTCTGCGCTTGTGGCAGACTTGTGGTGATGGTGTAATTGTCCATTTTATTAGACTGGATGGGGCCTTGGCGCGACACCTAGTTTGGAAAGCTCTGGACTAGGGTGTAAGTGACAGTTTTCTAGTGTTGCTTGGGCACTATCTGAAGATCTACCTCAGCATCTTCAGGGTGTGGAAAGAGGATGCAGGACAGCAGTGACATGCGCAGCCATGTCCAGTTACACCACATTAGAGAATTTTTGAAGAATACGTTTCTTAAGTCTTAAGATTGTTTCTGCTTCAGCGGGGCAGTTAGGAGCTAGGTTGAACTTTGGCAGCAATTACTAGAAAATAAATAAACAGGTATGGTCTCCACGCAGAAGATCTCACATTCACTTCCAGATAAGCGACTGGTCAGGTGTGAGTATAGGATGAGAACACTCTATATTCAAGGAGTCTCCTTGGTGTCCTCAGCCATTCATCTGTCTTCAAGCAGAAACTTTATTTGTTTATTCAACCATGATGAGGTACTCCAGTACTTTGAAAAACAGTGCTGCACTTTTCTCAGACAGATGCTCGTAATTTCATGTATTTAACTAACTTCTTTCTAAAGCAGAACCTCTGCAGAAAGCACAAATCTCCATTAGAGGTGTGCTTTTCTAATTACGAAATTCAATGCAAAATTAGGAGGACTTTAAAGATTCCCTTTTACGCAATAATAAATGTGTCCTTTAGTGCACATCTTCACCTTGGATATACAGATTGAGAGGCAGGCGGTAGCAATCACATATTTTTATCTTATAAATGCCTTGAAACATGCCTGGCGTCCTGTGAATGAAAACATTCTTTAAGCTCATTGAAATTAATGCTTTTCCTGCATCCTATATCAGAATATAACTACATTATTGATGAGGACATGCAATATGACAGATCATATTTCGATGTGATTACAAAAAAGCAGATAGTTACAAAGACTTTTTTGCATCATTAGTTTATAGGTCCACCACGATACACAGCGTGAAGCCGTATGATAATAAATTAAAATCATAGAATAGAATGTACTTACTCAGCAGTCCGTTTGTCTGTACAGCACTTTCTATTGCGAACTGACAAGTCCCTCAGCAGAGCCAAGTTTCGATAAATTAACTTAGACCCAGTAACCTATTTGTCATGAGACCTGTATCTCGAATATTTGAGCCATGCATTCCACCCTCAACAGAACACGCGTTGCAAAAGAAACTAGCCGTGCGCACACGCTCCTCTCCTGCCTCCGCCTACTGTACTGCGTCACTGATGCACGATAATGTACGTCTGTCTAATGATTTAAGACAGACGTACATGCTTGATTAGAGCACTGTCGCGAGACACACCCACACATGTCAGGCGACACAGTACCTTGTCGCGACACCTAGTTTGGAAAGCTCTGGTCTAGAGAGTAAGTACAAGCCAACTACAAAGGACCTTATTTACATCAGGAGATTTGAGACTCGTATTCAGTAAATATTGGACTTGCCAGAAAAGTGTCTGTTAATCCATGAACCACTGCAGATAAAGATACGAAGAGAACAAAGTGTGATAGACAAGCTGTGACACTTTGCCAGTTCCATCATTTCGCTGGGTAGCTGTGCTCATTATCAGCGGGATGATCTGAACAAATTTGTAAAAGTAATATCGAAAGGTAAAAGGGACTGGGCTGAACAATTGTCTAAGAAGTGAAGGAGGTTTGAAAAACGTTATTGCAGTCATGTTGGGCATAAGCTGCCAGTGTATTACAGGCTTTGTGCTAAGACACACATGTAGGAAGCTGGCTTTGTATATACTATATCAAAGTAAGGTATAGTGTGCACAGGGTCCAAAGAGTCCCCAGAGATATAGCAGAGGTTAAATTAGGTAAGTACTAACAGCTCTCTTTGTAGTATTGTGGATGAGCAGTTAGGCTTATCCAGAGGGTGTGCTAAGCATTTATTGTATTCACTCAATCAAGGACTCAGACAGGTTCCAGACCAATTGGGTAAGTGTAAAATAGGTATGTTATGTTATGGTATAGAGACTTATAGAGCGCATGGCTGCCCCGGCAATAGGGCATCCCAGCGCTAGCGGAGCGAAAGGTAGGAAGGCAAGAAACTAGATGGATGTAAAAAGCCAGGTTTTAATCAGCTTCCTAAATGTCCAATGGTCGCCGGTGCTGCGCACAGTCAGGGGGATGGAATTCCAGAGTGCAGGTGCCTGACCTTTAAAAGAACGGCCTCCAGCTCTACAGCTGCGGACTCGTGGAGTGCACAGCGGATGTAAATCGGCAGAGCGCAGTGCCCGCCCAGGAACATAGGCTGTGCAAAGCTCCTGCAAAATTAGGGGACTCTGGCTATGCATGATCTTGTGAGCTACACATAGGGTCTTAAATTGAATTATTTGCCTTATGGGCAGCCAATGAAGACGGCGAAGAAGATTGGAGGTGCGACATAACCTAGGTACAGCAAAAAGAATGCGTGCTGCAGCATTTTGAACACGGTGGAGCCTGGCCGCGACAGTTTTATTAGTGCCCAGCAGTAGTCCATTGCAATAGTCCAGGCGAGATAGCACCACCGACTGCACTATCAGTTGACAGGTAGAGGCATCAAAAAAGCCTAGAATATATTTGAGCAAGTGTCGGCCAACTTCTTTGCATGAGGCTCAAAAGTAAGGGCAGTGTCCATTAAGACCCCTAGATCTTTAACAGTGTTATTTGGTTGTGAGGGGTAACCTAATGCCATGGGCCACCATTGGGAGTCCTATTTATGGATGTCGCGGCCTACCAGGAGCAGTTCTGTTTTAGCAGAATTCAGCTGCAAGTAGTTATCAGTCATCCAATCAGAGATGGCTATGGCGTCCTCACGTAATTTCAGTTGGTCAGTAACCGGGCTGTTAGTAAAGGTGAACACCAGCTGGGTGTCGTCCGCATAAGATGTCATTTTGATGTTATGTTCTTTAGTAACAAGGCCAGAGGCCGGACGTACCCCTGGGGGACACTGCACTTTAGAGGGTAGATATTGGAAAAATAAGGGGGGACGTGAACCTGGAAAGAGCGTTCCGACAAGAATGCCGTGAACCAGGCCAGAGCCCCGCTTTTGACTCCGATCTCTTCCAAACGTTGGAGAAGAATTTTATGGGAGACCGTGTCAAAGGCGGCACTAAGGTTGAGTAAAACCAGTGCCAATGTACTACCCTCGTCTTGTGCTGCCCGGAGCTGCTCAGTGACAGCTAAAAGCGCTGATTCCGTGCTGTGTTTTGAGCGGAATCCGTTCTGAGAGCTGTCCAGAATAGAATCGGACTCTAAATAATTAGTCAGGATGGTGTTGACATGGGATTCCATAATCTTGGCCAAATATGGAAGCAGAGATATAGGTCTAAAGTTCTCTGGTAAGGATGACTCAAGAGTAGGCTTTTTAAGTAGTGGTACAACTTTTGCATGCTTCCAGGTATTAGGAATCCCAGCTGATTGGAGGGAGTTGTTGATAAATGTCCTACCCTCCGACAGCAAGCAGTTGTAAAGTATTTTAAAGACCTCAGGTTTTACAGGGTCGTCAGGGGAGCCGGATTTAACTTTCGCTGTCAAAATAACTAAGTCTTCAGAGGACACAGGTGACAAGGTCTCTAAGGAGTCAGAGGCTACCCAGGTAGTGAAAGTTGCTGTGGGTTTGGACAGGCATTGCTTAGCGTCTAAAGCGCTGTAAATAAGGTCCACCTTATTAATAAAGAATTTTGCCAGGGAGTCGCATTGGGTATTGGAGGAGATGGTATCATTGGAGCCTATTGCAGGTTGCAGCATACTTCTGTTTTATTTCTCGAACTAGGCAGGACTTTGTACAGGTAGGTAAAATGTACTTACAATTGTAAGACTTTACACAGAAATGCAATTGGAAATGGATTTGAAATCATTACAGTTTTGTATTTGTTCAAAAGATTACATCGACCACTCGGGTGGTATGCCTAGATACCACACCGGGGGATCTCATAATACAAGGTAGGTAAGACTTTTACTTTTCTTCCTTACAACAGTTTAATACTTCTAGCATTTTTGGAACAAAAACGTATAACATTGCTTCCATTATGAGAAAAATGGTTATCAGTTTCACAGGTAAGTAAACGGCTTAAGAGTGGGAGTTTTGGGTGTAAGGACCAAGGTTCCCCAAGGTCTGGATAGGCACTCAAGTTGCACCACCACTGGGGCCGCCGGGTGCAGAGTGCATGAGCCCAATGTTAGCCCATAGAACTAAGGGGGCCTCTGGTTAGGGACTGCTTACAAGCAGGCCACTGGGGTGTGAGAGCAAAGCTCCTGGGATTAAGGTCAGCTCTGCAAGGGCCAACAATCAGCACAGGAGCTGCACCACCAGCAGCATAGAGGTGGCCGGATGCAGTGTGCCAAGAAGACTTTGGGAACCCTGTGGATTCCCATGGAGACCTTGTGTTCTGAAAAGTTGCTGCAGGCTCAGTCAGGGAAACTTCCTGAAGGTGACCACTGTGTGGAGAGGTATTGTGGGTTCCTGGGGGATGCCCAGACACTGTTGTTTGGGCCACCCGAGCCGTGGGGCGTCAGGTGCAGGGGTGTCTCTTGGTGTCAGGTCTATTTACCAGCTCTGGTATCGTGTTCGAGGGGACCCTCCAGGTTGAGGCTGCAGGCGTTGGCTTGAGGGAGGTCAGAGATCACCAGATCCCAGGTCAGTATCACTGGGGGACCTCCTCGTGGTGTTGGGCCACTCGAACTCAGGCTGTGGGCGGCTAGTGTGGAGTGGGGCAAAATCACAGGGCTACCAGGATCCGGCTTCTGTGGGTGAGTCTTAGCTTGAGCAAATCTGGTGCTCACGGGAGACAGTCTGTTAGATGATTGAAGGGCACGTCCTCCTGGCTCTGGGGGTTGCTGGCTGTTTGACTCACTGGGGTTCTCGTTGTAGGCAGGTTAGAGGCTAAGGTAGGGCCAAAGCAGTAGGTGTCCTTTTCTTCTAGGGTCAGCACTGCTCTTCGGTCTTTCTTTCTGGATTCTGAGGAGGAAAAGTTGAGAGTTGCCCCCAGGGGTGTTAAAGGGATGTGCAGGTCGAGACCAATGGGTCCCTTCCTTGGGGTGGGTACACCCCCATTATGCCACCCTCCAGTGGGAGGGATCATGAGCCTCTCCCTAATTGGCTGGGACCCTCATCTTCATGATGAAGGGGACTGAGATGTGTGCTTCACCTCGCCTCCCCTACCGGAGGGGTAGGGTTGGCAAAGGTGGGCACACCTCTCCTCCTAGCATAGTTTTCCTGCCAATTCTCCTGCCCAAAGTCCGGGCCTGTACCAGTGCAGGCCAGTTGCTGACTGGCAGCAAAAGGCAGGGACAACTTACAAAGGTGGCAGGCCTTTGAAGCTTCCTCTTCATGGACCCAGCCCATCCTGGCGGAGGAACATGACACCTCTGCCCAAGATGGGCATTGTTTCTGGATCCAGAGAGCAGAGGCTCTCTACCCAGGGGTCCAGAAACCTGTCTGTTGCTGGCAAATGGCGGGCAGCTATTCAGGAACTATGCCAGTGCTATTCTTCGTTCAGGGGGCATCTCTAAGATGCCCTCTGAGTAAATTTAACATTAAATTCCACACTGGCATCAGTGTGGGTGTAATGTGCTGAGGTTTGCTAACAAACTTCCCAGATTTTAGTGAAGCCATTGTGGAGCTGTGGAGTTCGTCATGACCAACTCCTAGACCCTATACCATATACTCTTTATGGCTTTACTACACGTACACTGTCTAAGACACTGTAGGGGTACAGGGCTCATGCCACTATACCCTCACCTGAGGGCTAGTGCATCCTGCTAGAGGGGTGACTTACCTAGGCCTCAGGTAGTGGGTTGCAAGCATGGCATATTGACTCTTCACTTTTTTCTGCACCAAAACACGCAGTCTTCAATGGCAGAGTGTAGGTGCTAAGGTACAAGGCCTCTAAGGGTGGCACAATAGGTGCTTCAACCCTTAGAGGCCTAACCTGGTCACAGTGCCCTTGGTTCCCATGGTACCTTTTCCAGGGGGCTTACCTGTGGCCAGAGATGTGCTAATTGTGGGTACAAATGTACAGTCTTGGGGAGTGGAGATCTTTATATATTCAAGGCCTGCATGTTTACACGTATGTAAATAATTGGCAGGTGATGGAAGATTATTTCATCCATATCGGGGGAAAAACAAGCAATTGTATCTGTAGTGGGTTAAGAACTCTATCCCAGTACCCCTACAATAAAAGATATTTTGCAGATGACACTGGTTATCACTGCATAAACATGGGCCAGACAATTTGTTTCCAATATTTGATGCAATATTTGATGCAGGTGTTTGCTGCAAAACAATGGAAATTGCCAGCCTATCTCAACCCATGATCTACGTTTCCGGCAGCATTGGTTATGAAGTCTTGCGGATAATGTGAATGTCTAGATGTCTAGATGTTTTACACACTCGTGGACATCCTTTGGTAAACTAGGAGTCCAGCAGCTAGAATGCATTATTTAGCAACATGGATGGTAAATTGTAGAATGGTGGTTAAAGTACTGGTGCCTCTAGTCAGATATTTTGCATTTTCTAGTGTTTTTGTGGCAACTAAGTTATCCTAGTATTCAACAAGAGATTTAGTTACCCTAGCAGCATACATGCATAGAAAAGAAGGAATATTGTTAAAATACCAGTAACCTGCAATTCGGGGAAAGATTCCACCACATCAAATAACACTTCCAATGGAAAACCTAAATATGTGCTGACTATATTAATGCATCCCTCTTTTTAAAAAAGAAGTGCATCAATTTAAGCTTTTACCACAGACACTTAGCATAGTATTATAACACAACTAAATGATAGTTTTCAGAATATGCTCTAAATGGATATTTGAATTAGTTCTATTATCAATGTTCATCTTTCTGTTGATCTATTAACAGTTTTACTTACTATAAACTACTCGGGTATTTCTTCATACAGTAGATGTTAGAGTGGTTCTCATAATAACTGAACAAGAGGTATTTGAATGATCGACCAACAAGAAATCCATTGGTAATGTAGGGATTGCAAAGTTTTTACACTGGATTGCATAGAGTGGTATTATTTAATAAGTCTTAGACCCGCAGCTTCATTGTACATGATAAAAAAAGCAGTTACCCTTCAATCATTTGTAATGTCTTTGCCAGACATAGGCAAGTCAGCCACTTGGATCTCAGTACATATCCACTACACTGGGTGAATATGTAGGCAAGGCAAGAAGTAGAAGTTGTATTACCACATATTCCAGACCATGTGCTTTTGACTAGCCCAAGCACACAACATGGGAATATGCACGATTTCTGCTGCAAAAAAATGGGTTTCATGCCTGTAAAAGCTGTTCTGGAGCTTGACTTTGTTATAGTCACATGCTAACCTCATAATATTCCCATCAATGTGTACGACCAGACAGGAACATTCTCGTAATTATTGATAATGCTCTAGTCTACATCACAATTTCCAAGATGTGTGGCAAAAAATACTATCAATCTGAATGTAATGTCTACAGCTCTCTGCCGTTGTGGATTTCAAATTGAGTCTTTTGAAACACACTTGTGGCCAATGGCCACAATTCAAAAGGTTACACAAACAGCAATCTGTTTCCAGCACACCCATTAGATGGTAAAAATGTGCACCGCATGTCACTCTGTATCATTGACAGTGCAAACCTGCTGCCACAGATGAATAACGTCAATCATGCAAATGGAATGGTACAGAGGAAGCTACAGAGGGGAATTGGGAGCTCCTATCATCCTCATTACTCTTCATGTTATAATAGTCATTGGCACATATGTACCACAGAACTCTTAGTGGAACATGAACAATAATTAACAGCTGGAATTTCTGATCTGTTTATAGGGGATTGGCCTGCTACTAAATGTTTTTGCCAAGTCTGCTCATATTCAGAAGACCATGGACATAGTTGCTGTATTTAGAGAGGTTGTAGGAATTAATCTGTAATCTGTTACCAGCTGAAGGTATTCTGCTTGGGCATCCTACAGAGGTTGAAGATCTCCCATTTTTAAGGGCTTTAAACACTATAAATTACCTGGATTCCATATATATTGTACTAAACATGGTATCCTTGCAGAACGTATTGGAACCTGCATGTAAGTTGAAGAGAATCCTCTTCAGCATTCTCTTGCTATGCCAACACTTACACCAAATTACCAAATAATATATTTTCATTGTCTATAGCATGCTCTTCCTTTGAAAAAGCACAGCTCGGTGCCTTGCAAACAAGCGAGCCTTATCCGTTCTACTTTTATGTAAGTTGGTCCCATATAGATGCCCATATTGTTGGCCAGTACTTAGCTAAGATGATTCTCACACTCACCATTGTCTCTCCATCTATGTTAGGTGAACTATTCTTACAGCCCGGTGCTGAAATGGCCTAATGATTATTTGTTTGTATTTTATAATACAGAATTATAAAAATATAACTTATCAGATTTCAGTGGAATGGTATTTGCCACTTAAGAGTGATTTCCTCTAATATGTAAAACTTGATTTTACCAGATGGAGTTATGATCCAAATAACTGCTGAGAACATGGATTCACTAAGGCAGGCACTAAGAGAAATGAAAGACTTCACTATCACTTGTGGGAAAGCAGATGCTGAAGAAGCTCAGGAACATGTTTACATCCAGTGGGTGGATGATGACCGAAACGTCAACAAGGGGTAAATAATTCCCTAAGTAACATAGCCTTGTTTCTCTATTTTATTATCCACATGCTTCTAAGCTGCATACCTTATAGAATCTTTAGCAGATGGGGTTGTCAAACTTGTTGAATGTTTGCATGTGGGGCAACATAGGAAGTAATGTGATAGAATTGGAAGGACCCACGTTTGAGGTAAGACTTTGTGATTTAAAGATCATCTTTCCCAAACCCATGTCGTTTTATGCCTCTTATTTTTCTTTATATGGTACAGGATAATGGGTAAGGCAAGTGGTATGAAAGAAGATATAGGCTACCATAAATAATATGTGAGAAATATTTTGAGCTCAGTGATGCCTTAGAGTTTTCGTAGGAGCTGCAGTGTAGTAAGCCTGTGTTTTTTTTACCGTGTTAATTGTTTAGCCTTCTGGTTCTGCTACAGGCTGATAACCCACTGATACCATACCGTGATTCACCTTTCATTGTCACAGTTAAAGTTAGTCATCCCTTTTATGGATGTCAGAAATCTTAACAAGGCTGATGGTCACCTGCTCAGCCACACTGCCATGGTTTCTTTTTTCTGCTACACCATGAGAGTATGTTAGCACTGCTCCTTTAAGCACTTGGCAGTTAAGAGCTTTTTTCTCTGAAATATTTTTTGTGCTGATGCTCATACAAAAACAACCCAGGTATCACCATACGTTTTGTGAGTGCCACTTCCTTTTATAGATGGAAATGTCTACTAGGATTCTGTTACACGGCAGCTGTGATGTCTATTGGAAAACCTAGAAGACATGGTGACAGTCATGTCTTCTAAATCTTCCCACAGATATCCCTGTTCCTGAAACATAGAACCATCTTATGATGAGCCTGAATTTTATCAAGTGAGCAGCTGCGTTCACACAATCATATTCTTGGTTGGGTGTATATTGGCTTCTGAACTATCCGAAACCTTGATCATATTACTTAATATTTTTTGTTATTTGAGTAACTGAAGTGTGTTTTTCTAGTTGATTTTCTTACTAGGAAAATTATTTATCCACTGTCTGTTCACACAATCTTAGTGGGGGCTTCTACTGACCTCATTGTAGAAACCTTGTAGAAATCAAGTATAACCGTTTCTATTGTACCAAAATACAGTTCGTTTTTAGGTTTCGCCTATGTTTAGAGTATGTGTGCTCATGTCCCGCCCCTCTGTTTCATTGGCTAGCTCCATAAATGGAGGCTAGCCATTGGAACAGAGATCTGTCCGTCATGGCCGGACCAGATTCGTGGGCGTTCCCGACAGTTTTTCGCATTTTGCCCACGTCATGCGACGGTGGGCGGTGTTTTTTTTTTTTCTTTTCGTATCGGCATGTTGGTTTCATTACCAACGTGTGCCTTGCAGGGGTGGGCTGCGCGATTTCGAGTTGCTAGCAGGTAAGCTTTTTTTTTCCCCCTCCCGCTGTCCGTGTGCCCGTCCCCCCTCCCGCTGTCCGTAGCCTTGCCCCCCTTTTCACATGCCACCATCGTGCGCCCGCCAACCTTGTTTTTTCTCGCCCCCCCTCCCGGCACACTCGAGTGAATGATTCCTCACATAACCCGCCACTCCAACTGTCTCTTCCTTCAGGCCGCCAGCCTGGGGAGAGGGGGGGGGGGCACACACTTTCTCTGGCCCCGCTGACACGTCAGGCAGGGCATGCTGGCCTTCAGAGGCCGCCCTCCACTCTGCCTTTCAGTGTACCGCCTGTCATGGCCACAAAACGGGACCTCCACTTTCGCTGCAGACGAGCCCGAGCCTGTCTTCCTCCAGAGACGGACGTGTACCACACACCTCACCTCTTCAAAAAAGCCGGACTGTGGTTAAATGCGGCTGTGGGAAGGCCCCATCCTACCTCAGGTTTAAAATGTAATACTACACCTCTTGAGGGTTCCCGTGATTAACCAACCAAAACCTTGCTGCCGAGCTCATAAACAGGCTGCAACAGAAATGGAGGCGTGGGAATTGCCGTGTGAATGCTCTCCGGCGCCTGCAAGGCAGCTGACCACCTGTTACAAAACAAAACATCACAACTCGTCGGTGGCTCGACCTTCGAATCTCTGCGGTGTAAAGGTTTATTCATTCAAAGCGGCCCTTCTATAATCAGCCGTTCTTGCCCGCTATGTGGCTTCGTGAACCTCTTAGCTGCAGTTCCAGTATCTCTTTTCTCATTTGTGAAATGTGACCAGCCTGTTATACCTAACCCCCTGATGAAATCTGAAACAAAGGCAGATGTATATTCAGATTGGAAATTCTTGAATCTAAGAGTCCTTTATTCGGTAATTGACCCGGACACGGGGAAGGCAAGCATAAAAATGTCTTATTTTGGTCACTTACATGTCTGTATTTTGTCGTTCAACACATTGTGTGATGGCAGAGCTCTGGCTCCCCAGATGCTGGGGTCAGATTGTGCTAAAGTCACACGTGTGTCCATGTTGATGCTGTGGCAGATTGTGATTAAATTGGACTTGGGCAGGCAGGGGAAGTATAGAGAAAGGAAGACCAAGGCACAAACACTTACTGAAAAGATAGATTGCGAATGATCCGAAGGCAATAAAGATACATTGACATACAATCTGGTAATGATGGATAGTTCATAAATAGATTTATTAAAATGTCGGTAGAAGTCCAGTGTGTGCCCATCTCTCCATTTATTTCCTGTGCTCTAACTGTCTTTGTAGTGTGTCCATCGCTCCTTCTCTCTTTTTCTTTCTCAGTCTGTCCTTCTTGCTCTGTTTTTTCTTCCTGTAGCGCTCTTTTGTTTGTTCTTAGTATGACTCTCCCTGTCGCTTTCTCCATTTTTCTCCCGTCCTGGCTCTGTCTTTCTTAGTCTCTATCTTTCTTTTGCTTTCTCTCTTTCTATGCCTCTCTGCCTCCGTTTCTCTCCTCATCTTTCTCTAGCCAGCTGTCATTCTGATGCTCGTGTGCGTGTTTGCGTGAATGTTGGGTGTTCATGCTGGTGTTGTGCTGTTTGAGCGCCTTGCTTCTGTGGCCCTGTTTGTGTGTGTGTATGTGGCAGAGAAAGTGACGCGGGAGCAGGGATGAGGTGTGCCTCGGCCCAGGGGCAGCAGAGCTGGCCTTGTTTCTGGCCCTGCAGTCCCCTCAACACCACCCCAGAGCTGACATTACGGCAGGCATTATCTGTGTAATTGGGTTTGCTCGGTCCATCTCAATGGGTTTAAGGAAATGCGATAACAAGGAAGCAATGGATTGCTTATGGAGTGGGCCTGGGAACCTTAAGATTAGGGACAGGGGTAATAGGCATCACAATTTGATTTCATTCCCCTGCAGGCAATGACACTTTGGGAGCTCGGGGTTGACTCCCATGTGGTAATTTGCTTCACACCTGTTATTTTCGCAAGGGAAACAGACCCTACAGCTCACACACAAGATTTGGTTTAGTTTGTTTGCTTCAGTGAGTTTGTTAATGGGAGGCCGAATATGCCAGACCACCTAGCTAGAGTGGTGTACGCATTATTCACACATTCAAACTCTAATACACTTGTGCATTCTTCCACAAATGCGCACAGACACACACTTACACGAGTGCACATGCACGAACACACACGTACATTTTGGTTTATGATTGCATAGATGAGCAGGAGAATGAGTTGCTGACATTTGTTGCATATTGACACCAGCCCTTCAAGGCCTTTTGCACACTATCTCTCTCTTTCACACACTTACCCTCACACATGCACGCACCACTTTCAACACATTGCCACAGATACAAACATATGCATTCTGACATTCACTTGCTTTCACTCACACATGCAGTAAACATTGTTTCTGGTCCATGATTGCCTCAGAGGGCATGATAAAAAATCCTTGCAGACCAACGAACTAGAGTGGCGCATACATTTTCATGCCTTGTGGATCCATGCATATGCACACTCACTCACATGCGCACATTCATACACACTCGTGAACGTTCATTCACACAATGATCATGCACACACACCCGTGCACCTTGCATACTCACGTGCACACGCGCACCCACACCTACAAACACACACACACCATCACTCAGGGAGCTCCTAATTGAATGTGAGCATTGCATGTCAGCAATACACACGTGCACACACACACACACACCTACAAAACACACACCATCACTCAGGGAGCTCCTAATTGTCAGCAAGCTCTTTAATGACTGCAACTTAAGGCAGGGTTTTTGGTCCTTTGATAAGAAGGTTAGTTATTATTAATCATTGTTACTGTTTGCGAGAGATTAAGCTATTGGCATTGTAAATGGCAATGCCATTTATTTATCTGTTTTCAAAACCAACACATAAATAAAAAAATTGTCATTTACAATGCCAATAGCTGAGCTCATGGGGTCCCGGCTCGCCCCCTTGCCCCGGGCCGGCCTCCCCGGCCGGTGATAGCTCGGCTACTCCACTTCAGGGACCGGGACATTATACTGCGGCAGGCCAGACTGGCTGGTCCTTACAAGGTGGACAACGCATCTGTGTCGATATTTCCAGACTACTCCCAGGAGGTCCAGCGCAGCCGTTTTTCCTTCGTCGCTGTCAAGAGAGCTCTCCGCGATGAGGGGGTGCAGTACTCTCTGCTGTTCCCGGCCTGCCTGAGGGTACTGGTGGACGGAGTGGCGACGTTCTGTCATTCCCCGGACGACGCCTGGCAATGGTTGGAGCGGTATCGAGCGGGCAAGGATGGCTCGGGTACCTGGACGGGGTCTGCTGAGGCCCGGCCGGGATCGCGCAGGAGCAGGCGTAATCGGAGGAGAGAACAGGGCAGGAGGTCCCCCTCGGCCTCACAGACTGAGCAGGAGAGGAGAGCCGCCCTACAGGCGTTGTCGGACATCTCCGGAGCAGCGCCTGAGACCCAGGTGGTGGACTCGGGTTCCAGATTGGGCTCGGATGAGGCGGAGCCGAGAGGCTCGGATGAAGCTTCGGATAAAGACACTGGGGGCCGCCTCAGATCACCCCGCAGACGGCTGATGGCCTACTGGATGAGTGACTGCGGGACGCTGAGTAGTGGACAGTAAGGGGGTGTGCTGGCCCAATGGGGTGGGCACATTATAGGAGGTTGGGGTCCTGCTTTCTAGGCGGATGGAAATGTGGCTGTACTCTGCTCCCTATGGGAGGTGTTGGGTCCCGGGCCTTCTTAGAGGGTGGTGGTGCTGCCGGGTAGGGGGTGGGGGAGGTCTACTCTTAGCCGGGATCGACCTCTCCTGGTGTGACGGGTCTTGGCTGTCCGGCCGGCTGGTGGGTGGTCACCTCCTCGATCTCACATAACTTGTGAGTCTCTGGTATTTTCCAGAGTTTCCCTCGTACTCGGGGGTTGGGTTTGGATGGGTGACAACTGTTTGATGCCTGTTCTGGGGGTGGGTGGGATGGGAGTTGGTTGGGGTTGTTTTGGGATTGCTGAGTTTCTGGGTATTGTCAGTGTGCCGATGAGACTGTGGGGGATTGGACTTTGCTATGTGCCCATTGATGGCGGCTAGATTAGAATTGAAGTGCATTACCTGGAATGTGCGGGGGCTCAACTCCATGAGGAAGAGGTATAAGGTACACGCATATCTAGTCCGGAGGGGGGTCCAGGTGGCTTTTTTGCAGGAGACACATTTAACGTTAGCAGAAGGGCAGGCGCTGCAGCGGCGATGGAGAGGGCAACTCTTCTATACTACTTACTCTGCGCATGCTAGGGGGGTGCTAATTTGGGTGCGGGCGGGTGTCCCCTTCCAGCCATTGACCACTAGGGTGGACCCGGAAGGGAGGTTTGTGGCAGTATTGGGGAGGCTGGATGGGCCGGGATGTTGCGTTTTGCTGTGTCTATGCCCCTGCCTTTGATCAGGCTGCGTTCTTCTCCGTGTTGTCAAGCCGGCTGCCGGATGTGCTCGTGGGCAAACGGTGTACATGGGAGGGGACTTTAACTCGGTGGCTGATGTTGAGATGGACCGTTCTCATCCACCGCTTGCTCAGTCGGTGGTGTGCAGAGTGGCCAGGGCTCGGAGGGACTGGCAGGACCGCTGGGGACTCCGGGACGCGTTGCGGACGTGTCACCCCACAGATAGGGACCATTCGTTCTACTCGGTACCGCATGATTTGCATGTGCGTCTCGACACTTTCCTCTGCTCGAGTGGGGCTCAGGAGCTTACGCATGATTGTGAGTACCTGGCGCGGACCATATCGGACCATAACCCTTGCTTGCTTACGGTCCTCTGGACCAGACAGCGGCAGCCGGTTCCCACATGGCGGTTGAACCCGCTGACGCTGGAGGACCCGGTTTTCCGCGCTGAAGTGCAGGACTGCATTGAACGTTACTTCCTTGAGAACTCGGGAACTGCATCCACTCGAGCAATCGAGTGGGACGCCTTCAAGGTGGTGGTGCGAGGCGCGTGCCTCTCGTCCTCGTCGGGGGTTCGCCGGACGTTGCTGGCTGATGTCGCACGGGAGGAGTCCGCTCTGCGGCAGGCGGAGAGGAACGGCCATGAGGCGGGCGGCAATAAGGAAGAAGTGCTAGCGGCTCGAGAGCGGGTGGCCACCCAGGTGGAGAGGCTCCGCTGCCATGATTACCGGGAATACATGGTCCGAGCGCATGCGGAACGGGACCGGGTCGGCTCGCTGCTGGCATGGTTGGCTAATCCTGACACTAGGGGCACGCCGATTTTGTCGCTGGCTACGTCGACTGGGGGCCTGGTCCATTCGCAGCTAGAGATTAACACTCAGTTCCGGGATTACTATGCGGAACTTTATCGGAGCCGGATGGCGGCGTGCCCTGCGGCATTGGATGCCTTCCTTGAAGAGGCTCAGCTGCCGCGGCTGGATCCAGAGCAGGGAGCCGCGTTAGGAGCGGCTATTACGCAGGGGGAGATTAGAGCGGCGATTAAGCATATGGCCAGGAAGAAAACGCCAGGGGGGGACGGCCTCCCGGTGGAGTTTTATGCAGCGTATGTGGATCTCCTGGCACCTCGCTTACACCAGGTCTATGGGGAGGCCTGGGAGCAGGGTAAATTGCCGGCGTCGGCGCGTGAGGCGATCGTGATCCCGCTGTTGAAAAAGGGCGGCCTCCCCACGGCTAGGACGGCATACCGTCCGCTATCGATGCTAACGGTAGACTACAAGGTGTTGAGCAGGATCTTAGCAACGAGGCTGACTGCCCATATGTGCTCTCTGGTACACCCGGACCAGTCGGGCTTTATCCCCACTAGGAACACCTTGACGTGCATACGGCGCCTGATAAGGGTCATGGATGTTGAAGGGGAGGGCCCCACGGGGGCGGCCGTGCTGTCGGTGGACATCGAAAAGGCATTCGATAGTGTGGAATGGCCTTATTTGTTCTGCGTACTCCTTCGGTTCGGGTTGGGAGATGGCTTCATCCGTTGGACAAGGCTGCTATATGAGTCGGCTACTGCTAGGGTCCGAGCGGGCCGCTCCGTATCCGCGGCAAGCTTGGTAGGTCGGGGCACCAGACAGGGTTGCTCCTTATCCCCGCTCCTTTTCGCCTTGGCGATTGAGCTGCTGGCGGCGCGGGCCCGGCAGGGTCGGTCCTTTGACGGGGTACTGTCACGCGGCGACTTGCATTATATCTCCTTGTATGCCGACGACCTCTTGTTATTCCTGGCAGATGTAGATGCGTCAGTGACCGGGGCACGGGCCTTGCTCCAGGAGTTCGGGAACCTGTCGGGCCTCCGGGTTAATTGGTCTAAGACCTGCCTCTTCCCCCTGACTTCCCGCTGCGCTCAGCCCGCGGTGCTGGATGGCCTGCGCTGGGAACCGGATTGCCTGCAGTACCTCGGAGTCCATATATATCACACCCATTCACTCCTTTATGAGGAGAATGTGGGTAGGGCCATGAGGGGCTTTAGAGGTAGCATGAGGTTTTGGCGTGTCCTTCCGTTGTCTGTGGCAGGGCGAATTGCGTTGTTGAAAATGGTGGTCCTGCCGCGCCTACTATATTTTTTCCGCACGCTACCGGTGTGGATCCCACCCTCCTTTTTCCGAACTTTGAGATCTGTGGTGATAGGCTTTATCTGGGGCACTGGCAGGCGACGCATAGCCCTGAATACTTTACTTAGGTCCCGAGAGGAGGGCGGCCTAGCAGTGCCGGACTTCGAATGGTATTATTTGGCTGCTCAACTTCAGTGGCTCACGCAAGCGGTGGCGCGGGAATTTAGAGGACCGGACGGACCGCAGGGTCGGATTGTGCAGCGCCATGTTCTGTCCTTTATTGTGCTCCAACAGGAGCTTCGGTTGGAGCGGCTGACTCTTGAAGAGCGAACCCTTCGCAGGTGCTGGCTGCGTGGCCACAGGCGGGTGGGGTGTCGCGCCCCATATGCACCGGAGATTCCCTTGGGCATGTGTACTGCCATCCCGCATGGCGGGGATTGGTCGGCACTTGCCGGCTGGGAGGACTTAGGAGTTCACATGCTAGGGGATTTATACCGGGATGGTGCCTTGATGCCGTTCGGTGTCCTGCAGGAGGCCTTCGGTCTGCCTAGGGGTGACTTCCTGTTACATGCGGCTTTGGTTACTGGGCTTCAGAGGCGCTGGAAGATGGGGCTGGTGGAACCACCCACGTCGCTGGGCTGCCAGTATGTCGTGATGGCGGCTGGCACCTATAAGGCCATCACATGCCTGTACCGGAGGCTGGCGCTGGCTGATCCTCCCCCCCTTGATGGGCTGCGGGAGCGCTGGGAGGCTGACCTTGGTCGGCAGATACCGGAGACGACCTGGCCTCAGCTTATACGCAGGGCCTGGAAGGGCACCCGTAATGTTCGGTTTCAATTGGTTCAGTATTACACACTCCATAGGGCGTACTGGACACCTGCCAAAATCCGACGGATCTTCGGAGGTGCGCAATCGTCATGTCCGCGCTGCGCCGCGGAGGACGCTGACTTTCAGCATATGTTCTGGTCGTGCACAGGGCTTGGCACATACTGGATTGATGTTTGCGCTTGCCTGAATGCGGTTACGGGCCGTCAGGTTGATGCAGACGCGGGAGCTTGCCTGCTACTTTGGTTTCCCCATACCCCTGCCACCAAAATCACTAGCAAATTTTATGATTTGGGGTTCATAATGGCCAAGAGGGAACTTACTCTACACTGGAAATCTAGAGGGGGACCTAACTTCCTGAGGTGGCGGAGGTGCTTCCTGCAATGGGCTGCATGCGAAGGCTCTCTCAGACTGTAATTAGCTAGGCGTACGGCCAACGAAAGGGCGCTAGATACTGCCAGGGCGTGGAGCGCGCTTGTGACGGATCTGCAGTCACTATTGGAGGCTGATGATGGCGGAGAGGCTGGCGAACCGGCGGCTCCGGAAGGGGCCACGGGGCGAGGGGAGGTGGAGGTGGGTGTGATGGTGATGGAGGTGGGAAGTTAGACAATGAGCCCGGGCGCAAGGAGAGAGCAGACTACATGGGTCCTCTGAGCCCGGGGATGGAGTGGAGGTCTTAAGCAACATTGGCTCGTACCTGGACTTATGTGTGGACATTGACCAGAGGGGAGTTTCACCCGCTGCATATCGGATAGGTTTGACAAGCCGTAACAAGGGAATGGAGGCACACTGACAAAGGGGGGTGGGGGTAGAGGGGGAGGCGGGTTGTCTTGGATAGGGACTGTTGTTGGGGATGGTGAGGAAGTGACATGGCTGTATGTGTTACAAACGGACTGAACTGTGAACCAAGATTGTTTGTTGTGTGCGCAAAATCAATAAAAAAGTTTATATAAAAAAAATACAATGCCAATAGCTCTAACTTTTACAAAGGCGAAACCGTTGCATTGTAAATGCTTGTTTTTAATCGTTTTGGTGTTCCACATTCTGAACAAAAAGTCTGTCATAAGAGTCCAAATTATTTTTAGCAAGAATAAGAAGGCTCGACTTTCTATTCAAAACAAACCTTTAGTCTGTATTTTTCATTTCACTGGAATGAGTGTATTTAGGAATATAGTAGATGGAAAATGCAGTCTTGCAGCACTTATTCATTTCTGTTGTTTCCCTTCACTGTGTAACAGACATTGTTTGTAGCATATGTAGCTGTAGATACATATGCTTTGCATGTTCTTGCCATCTAGTTTTGTGCTCGGACATTACAAAATGTCTTTCTTCAAACAAGTTTCAAGTCACTGGATGTGCTGCGACTCCTTCTGTAGTGTAGTTCCTATATTCCCAATAGGCTCTGCGCATTTGAATAATATATCCTATAGATGTGACGTAGAACTTATGTCTAGTAGGTCTATATCGAATATATTAGACTTAATTGTGAGTGCCAGCTAGCTCAGAGGTCACTAGAAACTTTCTCGAGTTCACAAGAAGGGATTTAGTTTCTGACAACCGCATAAACATGACAACTTTGTTTCCCCAAGATAAAACTGATCTTCAGAGTCGTGGAAACAATAGATAGATATTTTACTCAGTCATTTGTGCATGCTTCGTTTCACCAGAGTTTGCAGAAAAGTAGATAGATGGGTATTTTCAATAAAAGTATTTATTGAACAGTCTTCTTTCTCAAGCAAAAGAAATTAACTGCTACAATCGTAATGCTGGTTGTAAAATATAATGCATACAGTAAAAAGAGTAGAATAAAATAATACTGTAAGAGCATTATATGGTTCCTAGACCATAGATAGATACATACATAAATAACGAAGGCTAAAAAGTACTCAACTGGTGCTTCTAAGATACGCCTACCCCGAAGTACCTAACCTAGGTCGAGTACGAGGGGAAGAAGTAAGTGAGGTGTATGTTATGTTATATTAAAGGTATTTAGTACCGCGCACATACACCAATTGGTTTCTTGGCGCTCGGAGACCAGCGGGCGAAGGACACAGGCGAGTGGGGGTAGCTAGTCGTAGGCAAGACGGAACAGATAAGTTTTCAGGAATTTGCGGAAGGTAGGATAGTCAGGAGTGAGCCGGATTGAGAGAGGAAAGGAGTTCCAAGTGGACGGAGCAAGAAAAGAGAAACAGGCACCACCATGCTTCTTACGTTTGAACCTAGGAGTGGTCAAGAGATTGTGAGCAGAGGATCTGAGGTGTCGAGGAGGGACGTGGGGGTGCAGACAAAGAGAAATAAAGACAGGGGCAGAGGCAGAGAGAGATTTAAAAATAGTGCATCCCATTTTAAAGATACAACATTGCGCAACCTGGAGCCAGTGTAGAGTCTTCAGCATCGGCGTAACATGTTGGTGTTTGGGCTGCTGGAAAATTAATCTGGCTGCCTGGTTTTGCACCAGTTGAAGTCGGTGAAGGTGGTATGCGGGGACCCCCACGTATAGACAGTTGGCATAGTCTAAACGTGAGGTAACCAGGGCCATAATGACAAGAGTAAGAGCCTCTGATGAAAGGAACCTTCGGATCTTCCCGATTCTGCGAAGGTGGTAAAAGCAGGCCGAGGTAACAGCATTGATGTGCGGCCGCATTGAAAGGTCACTAGAGATAGTAACTCCAAGGCTCTTCACGGAGTTGACTGGACAGGGAGGAGGACCCAGGGCAGGGGGCCAGAAATTGGGAGTCCAAGGATGCGGAAGCCCGCCAATCAGCACCAGCTCTGTCTTGCTAGGATTGAGCTTCAGCTGACTGAAGTTCATCCACTCATAGATGGTAAGCATTGTGGTTTGGAAATTGAAACAAGAGAGAGGGGAGGGGTCGATGGGAAAAATAAGTTGCAGATCATCTGCATAGTTAAAAGTGGTAACAGAAGAGTGCCGAAGAGAAACTAAGAGGGGCTGCATATAAAGATTAAACAAAAGAGGGGACAAAGCAGAGCCCTGGGGAACACCACAGGAAAGTGAAATATGGGGAGCAGAGAAGGTGGACAGTTGTACCGATTGGGAGCGGTGATGGAGGAAGGACATAATCCAAGACAGGGCCGGGCCCGAGATGCCCGCATTTCTGACACGGTCGACCAAGATATCATGGTCGACCGTGTCAAAAGCAGCCGAGAGATCTAATAGCACTAAGGCCTGGGCCAGGTTCTTATCAGCCCCCCCTCTCAGCGTGTCCATTACCGCCACCACCACTGCCTCCGTGAAATGGGCCGGTCTAAAGCCTGCCTGTTGATCATCGAGGAAATAGCATAAATTTAGTATTCTTTGCCAAGAATCTATCCAAGATTTCTCTAAGGGTCTAATCAGCTCCGTACCTTGGTTTAGAATGAAGGTCAACAACCCGCAAGGGTAGCTTGGAAACACTGGAGCTGGATTTCTCGGCAAAAGAAAAGACAGCTTCTCTCTCAGTGCGTCTGCTGAAGGGTCGTCTTCCTTCGGCACTTGCTGTAGCAGGATGCGTCGGGCAAGTAGATAGTCGAACTGCTCCAAACCACCGTGTGTTTGCTATGGCAAGTGTGGGCATATTTATACTTTGAAGGTGCCGAGTTTGACGTAAAGGTGGACATAATAACGTCCTCAAAGAGTCTCAGTTCTTTGAAAACTCCATGAGTTCTTGGACAAGTCAGTATTCGAGCAAGGGGAAGTCCCTAGCTGCTGAAGCTGAGTTTTCCAAGAAATCGGTGTGGATTTTCGGAACTAGTGGAAGTAGCCATGCCGTATTTGGACTGCATGAGCTATGTCTAAATAAGGTTATGATTTCTATGCCTATATAAGAATATGGTGATTTATACCTATATAAGGGCATGGATCGGGAAATTTACACTAGGGTCCTAAAAGGCTATACAACACCCACTCCATGTTTATCATGTTCAACATTACTAAGTTCAAGCACTAAAACATATTCTAAAGCATGTGTTTACAATGCAACCCAAAAATACATTAAAATGCATTTGAAAATGGTTGTACACGAAATAATAAGCATTTGTTCTGTACGCATTTTAAAAGCAATGATTTCATCGTAAGCATATACTGTGATATTGGAAATGCTAACTGAATCCTTCATGAAATTACATTTATGAAATGGCTCTTAGTTACACAAGAAAAAGCCGAGATCATCTCATAGCAGAATATACAAGCTATTTTGGTTTGCGAATTTAGGTCAATATTGTTTCTAGGAAGTATTCAAAGAATTCTTGTTCTCTAGGAATAGTTCTACTTTAAGCAGATTGCTTTGTGCCAAAGTTCAGTGTATTTGGAAAAAAGTCAAATAAAAAAACAGAGTTCCAAAGTTAGAAGCTTTTGTTTTAAAAAAAGGGAAGGTCGAATTTCAGAGTCGAAAGAACGCTGTGTGCTAACTTCAAAAGTTATTCTCCGTGTCAGGAGAAAACATTAATTTGTCTAGGCTGGCAAAGAAATCGTCTACCACAGTAGATGAAAGTTGAACCACTTTATTAAGTAGATCAATCGTACACAGATGAGAAGCATCGCTGTCAGCGTCAGTCGCATTAGCAATGTTCGCAGTTGATCGTACCTGTGTGCCTGTTGGTCCGCGTATCACACCTACAGCTGGAGTTGCCGGTGAGATCTCAATGAATGCCGTCATCAGGATTGGTGGCCGTTGGGGGCAACACAATACATGACCCGTTACCGGACCCAGTAAAGCGTCAACATTCGTTGGCATTGCGGATGGAAGTGTTAGACAGATATCTATCACGCATTCCTCTCCACAAAGCAGGCATCGTAGAACAGGTAAGATGCAATATTGCCAGATTGGTCTGAATGACAGGAACCATGTGTTATTCAGATCTCTCAAACGAGCCAAGCCACGGATCTGTGTTATGCATTAACGATACTGCATTGCCAGAAGAGCATTCTCCATGGTAATTTGGGTATCGCTGGTGTCTGAACTTGCCATAACGAAGCAGAAGGAATAAAAATAGTATCCCTGCTACGAGTCCCAAGATGAGAGGCAGGCCACCGACCATAGAGTGCACGAAGTTAGGAAAAATGCCCAGGACTGCTTGAAAGGGTGCTTACAGTCCCGAGAAAATAGTCTTAAATACATGTACAATACCGCTGGTATCAGACATGTTTAAGTTACGACCTAACATTTCTGCGAAATGTATGGGGCAGTTTGTTGATAATAATGCATGTATCTCCGCAGAGGACCTTGCAACTTGCAGATCATACCTCTCTCTGGACGAGGTCAGTGGCACCGTTTTTTGTAAAAGAATGGCTTTCATTCTGCTTAAAGTATCAATTCGTATAGAAGAGATGTTCAGTGAAGGCCATAGTGGCGACTCCCCGTCTGTCTTAGTTTTTGGGAACAATACTTGCATTCAACAAGTGACCCTGGCTGACACAGTAACGAGATAGGCTGTCCCTGGCATCATTGCACAACAGCTGTGATCATTCAGCATTATGTAGCTTCCTTTGGAAAGCTGCCTAAAAATTTGATCTATCACTGCTGCCAGGGAACCCTGCAGGTGGCATGATAAGTTGTTTGAAGAACCATCACAGGCTCCATGTAAATTAATGCCTTGACAAAGAAGTGTACCGCTCAATGTTGTTTTACAGTTTTTACCACTAAGAAATACCTCCTTTTCCCCATTCCAACATTGGTGTGTGTATGGTAAATCCCAGGTCGACTTTATGTACTCTTACCCAACCTTTCATACAGGCCTGCTGGTATGCGTTTTTAAGCAATACTGAAACTGGAAAATCGTCACTGGTATTGTGATGGTGCCTTGTATTATCCATTCAACAGCTGGTTTCTCAGAAACAGTTAATGGTAATCTTTCCAGTTTTTCTATGCTCAGCACCGTATAGTCTGCTCCCCTCTGTGCCAAAGAGATTTGGTTATCTGTAAGGTTAAATACAGTAAACAATCACGTGGTGTTGATTAGACGCCAAGGCACATAGCCAGAACAAAGGCTTTGTAACGTCAAGCCCAGCAGCATTATAGAACATAATTGAGACTGGCCATGTTGTAACATTAGCAAGTCTTGTTCCATTATGTCTATGGCAGAGGATACGATGCTGTCCAAAGAATAAATTCTGGACGACAGAGTTGTTAATCCATTGTCAACTACTGAGAGTGCTTTCTCTAAATTAATCCGATCAATTTCTCGTATTTGTTCTGCAGTTTCCATTTGCGTGACTTTCCATGCTTCATTATAAACAGCGTAAATACCGGTGTATATGAAACGTTTATGACGGGTTTGCGAGGTCCAAGTTAGAATTCTCGTAAGTCAATGTAATTTTTAAGTAAAGTTATGTGTTGTTTTATTTGTGTGGATTTTTGTAGCCATTCAAGGCACAGTTTTCCTACACTGTAAGTTATTATCCATGGATGTTGTCTCTGGACATATCTTAGATCTGGCCTAGTTACTGTAAACCCTTGTGTCTTGTTCAGGAATCTATCTTGACAGTTATTCGTGTCTGTGGGCCAGATTAAGAATTTTTTCCATTCAGAATTACTTCTGTTTGTTGTAAAATATAATTTACGTCTACCTCCTCATCTGTAGTCCTATTACTATCAGGTGTAGGCTTAGGTATGGACGGTTTGTTTAAATCTTTTATCTTAGCCAGGCTAAGACAAGATGTCTGTTGAACAGTTTCATTTAAGAACAGTATTTATTCTGGGATGATGCAGGCTCTAAATAATGCTTCCAAACCTTTTACCTGCCAGTCTTTAGTGCCCCAGACAGTTTTTGTCTCAATGTTGTCTTTCCAAAAGTCTAAGCCTAATGTCGACAATTGTTTTCGACCATGCTGGCGACGTACAGAGTTAGGACCACGAATAACCCACGCCCAAATTTAGTGGCCCCAGGGATATTCTCTACCCGAGCTTGTCGTGAAGAATAGCACATACAGAGCGGATACATAGAAGAAATAGTTGGCGTTCTGTGAGCTTCCGGTGGCTTGCTGCCCTGGAACTGCGTTCTTGGAGTTCTTTTGTCGACACTTTCCATATGGAGGAGTCTTTGTTTTGAATTAATTTGGGAAATTAATGCCTTTTGACACATCTGAAGATTTAGGTTCTATGAGGTTCTGGCTTGGAACCTTTGTGTCTGACTACCTCCCAGTGTACCCCCTAGATTGAATAGGAGGGCACTTCTGTAATATTGTTTCCTAGGGTAAAGAAAAGACAATAAGTACTTTCCATGATATAAATATATATATATGGTTTTTTTTTCATCACTTGTTTCGTTGTATAAAGTGTACATGTTGTTCATTGTGTGTAATTGTTGTATATAGGTATATACATAGGTATGTGAATGAATGAATGAAAGGCGTTTTATAACGCGCGAAAAACTTAGCCCCAAGGGGCATCAGGGCGCGAAGACAGACAGACAAGAGTGCAGTACTACCAACTGCAAAATCAAAATACCGCTAGGAGCAAAGCCGCTAATATGCCTGACAGAAGAGCCAAGTCTACAGGTGTTTCCTAAAAACCACCAAGGAAGACTGACTGGAAATTTCTTTGTGTAGAGTGCATAAAATTGCCTTGATAGTATCTTTTTCTGTTTTGTGATATATATATATATATATATAAAAAAGAAATGAGTTAGGAACATCTCGGTTTGATTACAATAAATAAAATGTGTAATCTTATCCCCTTGTGTGTGTGATGACATTGAGAATATGTGAATAATTGAATAGTGGACTTCTGCCACAAAATCAATAGGAGAATTTATTGTTACCTATTTGAAAATTAGTTGTATATATTTGTTCCTCCTTTCTCCATTTCTCCCCTTTTTCTTGTTAATGTCGACAATTGAGCATAAAAGGCCGCAGAATAAATTTGTTTAGTATTTGTTAACATACTTTTCATGCCTGTCTTATTAACATTTTTAAAGTAAAAGGTTTCTGGATTTGTGACATTAAAACCTGTAAAGTATGGCAACTTCCTATAGAATGTTTTAGAGCTACCATTTGGTGGCGTTGGACAATGTTCCCATTGATTATAAGTTAAAACATTTCTAGGATTTGCAGATTTGTGCAAATAATGATGACCAAAATGATTAAAGCAATACATTTATTCATAATTTGATGAACCTTCTAAGTATTCATATTTTGCAAATTTTGCTGACATTTCTAAATCTGCCATCATGTTATTAACAGTTTCAAAGTCCCAATCATCAGAAAATGTACTCGGTGAAACAAAATCGCTCAAGGAAACCTTAAATTGGTGTGAAATCTTCAACAGCTCAACCGGGCCATAAATGTCATAATCCGTTCTATCCCAAGCAATGCCACCAGGTAGAGGAACGGCTGTGATGTTCACTAATGACAGGTCTCGTTGTTCACGATGAGATGATTTGTGTGGCTTCAGAAGCAAGTTGATGATCTTACTTCCTGTGTCCATTTTACTATATTTTCCATCTATCATCTGTCCCAAACTTAAAACAAGAATGAGCCATAGTAGGAGAAAAAGTACACCGAACACAATCCAAAATTCAACCCATGGTGAAGTCAGATATGTAGTTGAAAGCTGGTAACCAAGTTCTTTTACTTGTTCCTTGAAGTTTTTGTTTGTTGGCGTTGTTTCAGGTTCACTAGGATCCTCAGAAAAGATATTGAAGTTGATGAAATAGCCAGAGGCAGTTCTATCAATTATTGGTATTGCATCCGGATTATTTGGAATCGCTGGATCTGCTTGTTCCCTTGACATGTTAGTATAGTCAGAGGCTACATCATTGTAGACAGGAGTTTCTTGACAAACTGATATTTGGGTTTCAAGAGGCACAAGTTCCATGGCTTTGTTGCATAGTCCTTCTTTTCTCACTGTAGACTCTTCAAAGTTGATGAGTCTTTCAGTTTGAACCTCTTGGATGGTAGCACGATTTGGTCTTCTGCTACATCTTTGGCGTCCACGGTACCTGCTACTTATCAGACACATGGTGTGGTTTTACCAGGTCGATGGACACGAACCGGTTCTCCTTTCTTCCAGCAAGGGGTGGCAGTAACACTGTTCTTGATTTGTGGACTGCTAGTACAGGTACTAGTTTTCTATAAGAAGGCCCAAATTCCTTCTTATCCTCTATTTTCTCTCTGACCAGATTCCCAATCTTTGGAATCCAGACAGGTGGTTTTTCTTCAGTGGTCGTTGGCTTTTGTATGGTGTTGCTTAGACTTCTTCTTGTTTCGTTTAAGTCCTGTAAAACAGCCAAACGATCTTTGATATCAAAGGGTTTTTGTTCTACCACTGAAGTATGACTATCATTCTAGTACCAAAAAGGATTTCATATGGAGTGATTCCAACCAGAGAATTTCTTGGCAGATTACACCACCACCACGCACCGCGCACACTCCCCGTGGGTGTGCCCAGGCTGCCCCATTCCCGCTGCTGGCCGCAGCTGTGCTCCTGACCAATAGGCGTGGTCTCTGCCTCTGTAGCGCAGCGCCGCTTCTTGCCGACTGCTCGACTTCTCCCCTGTTGCACGTTTGTATCCCCTGTGTTGGTGCTGTCTCCCCTGCTGCACTTCTGTGCCCAGCCTTTCTCTTTTAGTTTTAGTTTATTTGTCCGCTGTTTTTGACCCGCTGTGCCCCCGCCGCGTTTCCCGCCACCTCCCCGCTCCCCGCCGCTGATCCCCTGCGGCCCCGCCCCCTTCCTCCTGAACCCTTCCCATTCGCCGCCCCGCTCCCGCCTCCCAGCTGCCCCTCCCTCCCACTGGACCTTATAGGGAGGAGTGCACGCAGCGGTGGTCAGTGACCTCAGTCCCTCTGGGCCGGTCACACCACCACGCACCGCGCACACTCCCCGTGGGTGTGCCCAGGCTGCCCCATTCCCGCCGCTGGCCGCAGCTGTGCTCCTGACCAATAGGCGTGGTCTCTGCCTCTGTAGCGCAGCGCCGCTTCTTGCCGACTGCTCGACTTCTCCCCTGTTGCACGTTTGTATCCCCTGTGTTGGTGCTGTCTCCCCTGCTGCACTTCTGTGCCCAGCCTTTCTCTTTTAGTTTTAGTTTATTTGTCCGCCGTTTTTGACCCGCTGTGCCCCCGCCGCGTTTCCCGCCACCTCCCCGCTCCCCGCCGCTGATCCCCTGCGGCCCGCCCCCTTCCTCCTGAACCCTTCCCATTCGCCGCCCCGCTCCCGCCTCCCAGCTGCCCCTCCCTCGCTCCACCCCCCCACTCTTCTCATATGGCAGAGTGGCAAACGCGCAGCGTTGACGCGCAGCGGGCGCGCCGATTGTGCGCCGAAGGCGCGCCAAAGGTAAGCCCGTCTGCGCCCGTCAGCGCCTGGACCGCGCCCAGTGCCAGGACCCCTGGCCCCACCGACGGAAGCCGACCCGACGGACCTACGACGCCACCGAACTCAACGCTCTCAACACCGGCCGAACCCCGGGTTGCTACCGATCCACACCGAGACGCACCCACGGACCCTTCAGCTGCCACTCCTGCAAGTTCACCTGCAACCGGACCCACGCCACACCAGCACCCACCAAGCCGAACCCCAGCAGCACCCACCTGAAGTGCATCCTGCTCAACACCCGCTCCGTCCACAGACGCGCCGTCGAGCTCTGGAACCTGCTCGACACCACAGCCCCAGACGTCGCCTTCCTCACAGAAACCTGGATGAACGACTCCTCAGCTCCCGCCATCGCCATCCCGGACGGCTACAAGATCATCCGGAGGGACCGCGTCAACCAGACCGGAGGAGGCATCGCCATCATCCACAGGGACACCATCCGCATCACGACCAACACCAACGATACCCTCGCACCCACCGAACACCTGCACTTCCAGATACACGTCAACCCCAAGACCACCCTCAGAGGCACCCTTATCTACAGACCCCCGGGACCACGCACACAATTCAGCGAAGACATCGCCGACTTCATCAGCCCACACGCCCTCCCCTCCGCCGACTACATCCTCCTCGGGGACCTCAACTTCCACCTGGAGAACAACAACGACCGCAACACCACCACCCTGCTGGACAACCTCGACAACCTCGGACTCAAGCAACTGGTGACCACCCCCACCCACTGCGCCGGACACACACTCGACCCGATCTTCTCTTCCAGCAAAGACATCGCCTTCAGCCACGCCACGGGACTCCACTGGACGGACCACAGCTGCGTCCACTTCAGCTACAGAAAGAACACGATCCACCACCACCAGCTACAGGTTCCGCGCAGAAGCTGGAACAAGATCACTGCTGATCAGCTCGCCTCTTCCCTGAGCAAGAACCCTCCCACCAGCACAACGAACCCCAGCCAAGCGGCCACCAACCTCAGGAAATGGATCAGCGACTGCGCAGACGACCTCGCCCCTCTGAAGACCCCGCCGAGCAGACCCGGCAGCAAGAAAGCCCCATAGTTTAACGAACTCAAGAGCTCCAAGAAGAACTGCAGAGCACTCGAGAAAACCTGGCGCAGAGACCCAACACCGGACAACATGACTGCCCTCGAGCTCGCCACCCGAAAACACCACCAACTGATCCACGCCACCAAGAAAACCGCATTCAAGGAACGACTGGACAACAACGCACACAACAGCAAGGAACTCTTCAACATCGTGAAAGAGCTCTCCAACCCCAACGCCAGAAACAACGACATCACCCCTTCGCAAGACCTCTGCAACTCCCTCGCCTCCTACTTCCACAACAAGATCGCGGATATACACAACAGCTTCAGCACTCAACCGACACACGCCACGACCGAACCACCGCCCCCCACAACCACCCTCCGCGCCTGGACCCCGATCAGCACCAAAGACACCGTCCGCACGATGAACTCCATCCACTCCGGATCTCCGACAGACCCCTGCCCTCACCACGTCTTCAACAAGGCCGACGCTGTCATCGCACCCCACCTGCGGGACATCATCAACACCTCCTTCGACACCGCCACCTTCCCGGAGAGCTGGAAGCACGCCGAACTCAGCGCTCTACTTAAGAAACCTTCAGCCGACCCCACCGACCTCAAGAACTACCGCCCCATCTCGCTGCTCCTGTTTCCGGCAAAAGTCATCGAGAAGACCGTCAACAAGCAACTGGCCGCCTTCCTCGAGACGAACGGTTCCCTCGACCTCTCGCAGTCTGGCTTCCGGGCCAACCACAGCACCGAGACCACCCTGATCGCAGCCACCGACGACATCCGAGCCCTGCTCGACAACGGAGAAACAGCGGCCCTCATCCTCCTGGACCTCTCCGCGGCCTTCGACACTGTCTGCCACCGTACCCTAGTACAGCGCCTGAGCAACGTCGGAATCCAGGAGAAGGCACTGGAGTGGATCATCTCCTTCCTCGCCGGAAGGACACAGAGAGTCCGCCTCCCCCCGTTCAGATCGGAGGCCACCGAAGTCATCTGCGGCGTTCCTCAAGGCTCCTCGCTCAGCCCAACACTCTTCAACGTCTACATAAGCCCCCTCGCAGCCATCGCACGCCAGCACAACCTCAACATCATCTCCTACGCCGACGACACCCAGCTGATCCTCTCCCTCACCAACGCCCCGCCACCGCCAGAGCCAACCTGCACGAAGGGATGACAGACGTAGCCAAATGGATGTCGAACAGCCGCCTGAAACTGAACTCGGACAAGACGGAAGTCCTCATCCTGGGATCATCACCCTCCGCCTGGGACAACTCCTGGTGGCCCCCCGCCCTGGGCAGCGCACCCAAACCCACGGACCACGCACGCAACCTGGGCTTCATCCTGGACTCCTCCCTCTCCATGACCAGACAAGTCAACGCCGTCTCCTGGTCGTGCTTCAACATCCTGCGCATGCTACGTAAGATCTTCCGATGGATCCCCACCGAGACCAGGAAGACGGTCACCCAGGCCCTCGTCACCAGCCATCTGGACTACGGCAACTCCCTCTACGCCGGAACCACCGCCAAACTCCAGAAGAGACTCCAGCGGATCCAGAACACCTGAGCACGACTCATCCTGGACATCCCCCGCCGCAGCCACATCTCCGGACACCTGAAAGACCTGCACTGGCTCCCGGGCAACAAGAGAATCACCTTCCGGCTCCTCACCCACGCACACAAAGCCCTACACAACCAAGGCCCAGGATACCTCAACAGCCGCCTCAACTTCTACGCTCCCAATCGCCAGCTTCGATCGACCAGCCACGCCCTCGCCGCCGTCCCCCGCATCCGAAGAGCCACCACGGGAGGAAGGTCCTTCTCCTACCTGGCAGCCAAGACTTGGAACTCCCTTCCGACCCACCTCCGCCTGACCCAAGACCACCTCGCCTTCAGGAAGCAGCTCAAGACCTGGCTGTTCGAGCACTAGCGGGCCCCCTCCCCCCAGCGCCTTGAGACCCTCCGGGTGAGTAGTGCGCTATATAAATGCTTTGATTGATTGATTGATTGATTAAGACTACGTTGGACACTTATTAGATGTTTGACCCACCCATCACTCGAACCTAATACCCTAGCTGTTATAGATTGCTTTATGTCACAGTTTTTTCTTTCCACAACCGAATTTCCCTCAGGATGGAATGGAATTGAGTACCGCAATGCAACGCCCAAGCTGGCCATGGCCTCCTTGTAAGCCCTAGAGCTAAAAGCAGGACCCTGGTCAGAATGTAGCGTGCTGATTGCGTATGTGCCGATAAAGACTCGTAAATCTTTTATAACAGTTCGGGTGTCAGCCGAGCGCTGAGGCCACATCCAAATGAAGCTTGTCCTAGTATTTGTGGGACCGCATTTGTCCATGGGGGCGTCTGAGCGTGGATAGTCTAATGCTAACAATGGTGTCTGTACTGGGCTGGCTACACTGTAGTCAGGAAACTGGTGGCGCTCCAAGCTGTGATCTCTGTAGCAGACATCGCAATTAATACCAAAATCGTAAATGTGTGCGCTCATCCCTGGCAACCAGTACATCTCTTGCAATTCTAATAGAGATTTTGAGATCCCTTGATGTATCAGACCCTCTCCCATATGTGCTTCTTGAATCAAAGCACCTCTCTGATTCCTGTTTGGGATTACTCTATCCCCCACTCCAGGGATTCCAGCAAAAGGAACGGAGTTTGCATCAATTATGTATGTATATTCGAGTTGATAATTTAGAGGTAACGCAGTTCCGCTGCCTTTGCTTGTGGCATTGACAGCGAGCATGGTTTCACCGTCTATTTTTGTTTTTGAACAAGTGATTGCAGCTACGGAAGCCGCTTGCACAGCTGCCTTCGCGGCTTCATCAGCCAATGAATTTCCTTCAACGTGAACGCCATCACGCTGATGACTCAGTGTTTGGATCACGTGAGTCTTTTGTAGTTCCTTCTGTAAAAGAACGACTTGTTCCCAAAGCATTTTATTCTTGATTGTGCCACCTTTTGCGTCTTTAAACCCATTTTGAAGCCAGTTCTGCAAATATTCATTGTATGATTGGACGCAGTAATACGAATCGCACATTATGAGTGTGGGGAATTCGCGATCGGTATTTTCAAGCGACATCTTGAAAGCCTGTAGTTCAGCTTGCTGAGCTGTACAGTCTCCGAGAGATTGGGTTTTTGTGACCATAGGTCTGAATTTACCATCGCGCCAGCGACCTTTAACAATCGCGCACGCAGCACTATAAGCTTGTTTTCCCCCCAATTGCGGGTTGTGCTGATCCGTCTGTATATATTATACAGCCGTAATGTTCTAGCGGCAGAATTTCAGTGGGCAGAGGACATTCATGTTCGTATTGGAGAAATTCTTGTGTCTTCAAGTAAGGGTCAAAAACGTATTCATCGTCTGTCGCAGCAAGAGAATTAGCCCATTGTATCCATCTTGGATGTAGAGCTTTTGCATTTGGAATGCTTGCCTTTGTCACTGCCACTAAGGCAGGTACAGGAGTAACAACTTTTATGCGTTTACCCAGTGCGAGGGCTCTCTTTTGCTACCGCAGTTTGAACCGCTGTCAGAATTTTTTCTGTTGAAGTGGATTTCATTTCAGCTTGTGTGTACAAGTGTGATTTGTAAGCTATAGGTACCTTTTCACCTTCATTAAAGGTTAGGTATGTGAATCCGCATCTCCCTGGGATGATTTGGATTACAAGGTTGCGTTCGTTTACACGTGTCTGTAAATGTGTTGTTGCTAACATGTCTGTTTGAACTGAACGCAAAATTTCTGTGTGTTTTTGAGACCAATTAGTTGGTTTGAAATCAGGTTTGATTAGTTCGTAGAGAGGTTTAACCTTTTCTGCGTAATTTAGAATATAAGTTCTTCCGAAGTTCAGGAATCCTAAAACTGACTAAGTTTTTCAGCGTTTTTTGAGGTTGGAGCAGTGCACATTTTTCTAAAATGTTTGCTGCCAGGCTTTTGCCTTCACTTGAAAGTTCGTATCCCAAGAATAGGACGGTCAGGTAGGCAATCCTTGATTTTTTTTAAAGTTGAATTTATACCCTTCAGAGGCGAATCCAAGTATTATGGTGTTAACCCTGGTCAAGTGCCTGTCCAAATCATCGTCTGTAAGATAGATGTCATCGACATAAGATAATGCCTCATCATCGTACGTTTGTAGTAACTCTGTTACTCTGGATGAAAATAATCCAGGACTGTTCTTGAATCCCTGGGGAAGACGACAAAAGTGCTTTCAGGTACAATATTTTGACAGAAGAAACTGTTTGAAATATCTAATGTCATTTTGTATTTTTTGCGCACGGTGTTATTCATCATTGCTGCACTGTGTGCATTTTGTACTGCAACAAGAATTTAAATGTCTGTAGTCCAAAACCTGACGATATGTATTGTCTGGTTTGGAGACAGGAAACAAAGGATTGTTCATGGACGAGGTGCATGTTTCAATCACCTCTTGGTATTCAAGTTGATCTAAGTTCTCCAGTATTGGGGTGTCTTTCATAGATTCACTTGCCTGAATCATTCCCCGTTGTCGGAGTGGGAGTCCCACGGTACATAAAAAAGCAATAATATGCCATAATTACATAGAAACAACCTGGTAAAACCAACCAGGAAGTAAAGTAGCCCAAGCTACAGGAGAAATAACCTTCACATCCATGATCATCCTAGTCATTTTGTATAGTCCAAACTGCAGCCAATCAGGTGACAGCACCCACCAGAAGGTTCTCCCCAGAGGCTCAGGCTTCCAGATTTTCTACTGCACGTCGTTTAAAGGGAGTCTCTCTGAGCTCTGCTCAGTACTTTCTAATTTCCTTTAGGAATCTACTTTTGAAGATGTCATCATCCAAGAAATCTTTATTCAGGCCCTGTGACTCTTGTGGAAAGCTCAGGCTTTTTAAGGAAGACCCCCACCAGAAGTGCATCTACTGCCTGTATCCTGACCACCAGGTGAAGGACTGCAAGATTTGTAGGACCTTCCCTCAGAAGACCCTCAGGGACAGAGAGGGCCGCCTGCTTTTGTGGCTACAAAAGCTAAAGGATCAGTATCATCCTGTTTCAGAGGTAGGCAGTATTGCCTCTGGGTCTACCTCAGCCTCTAGAAAGAGGGCGGCAGAGGAGGTACTTTCTTCTCCTGGGGCTAAAGTTGCTAGGAAGCAGCAACCTACTAAGGGGTCTGAGAGGCCTTCCTCATCTAAGGCTACTCCCCCCTACTAAGGAAAAAGTTGGGTCATCCACGCCCCCGAGAAGATCAACCCAAAAGTTACCTCAAAAATCTTCTGAGAAGACTTTACCTCAGAAATCGACCCTGCCGTCGACGGTGCCTCAGTCAACTTCTTCGTCGACCAAGATTCCAGACCGCGCTACTTCAACGTCTACGGTAACTTTTACCTCTCCTAAGCCTGACATGATTATGTCAATAGCGTCTTCACCGTCGACAATGGTCTATGTATCCGTCAGACCTATCTCGTCGACGACAGAGTTTTCATCTGCCGTCGTCAGCGCCTCGTCGACGAGCAAGCTGAAGAACATTCCGTCGACATTAGCTTCGTCGACGGTTGCCTTACCGCCGACGAAGTAAGCATCGTCGACGGGCTCGTCGACGATTGACTCTCCGTTGACGGAGAAACCACCGTCGACGAAGCCATCACCGTCGACGAGGACATCATCGTCGACGAAGACATCAACGTCGACGAAGACATCAACGTCGACGAAGCCACCATCGTCGACGAAGCCGCCGCCGTCGACGAAAGCAACTTTATCGTCGACGAGCCCAGTGATGGGGCCTCCGTGAACGCCGCACCTATCCTCATGTACCACCATGCAGATCTGGTCGCCGCCTACGGTGTTTACATCCGCACCAAAGCCTTCTTTGCTTCAAAGGCGAGGTTCAAGCTTGGAACCTTTATCTCCTCTACACTTGTCACCTCAAGTTCCAGACAAGTTGCTGGATTCTGATGAAAGCAAAGAGGATTCCGTGATTGAGGGAAGGTTTGGGACAGCAACAAGTCCTTCGGAATTAAATATTAAATATCAGGAGGATGAACAGGAAGATCTGTATTCACCTGAGCACGTGACGTTGCCTGTGGCTAATGTTTCTTCAGCTCAAGTGCCCATAGCATTGCTTACAAACCTACAGAGCATGCTGGATGATTATTACAGGTGTTTTCCTCCATCAGTCAGCAAGCTCTTTACCTCCTATTCCAGTAGTCCAAACGCCTGTTCCGGATTTCAGACCCCCGAAGTCTCCTCCACCTACAACGTCCAATCAACCGGACGAGTAGCAGAAAGGGAAGAAGGAGAAGTGGACGATTGCTCCTTGATGTCGGAGTGGGATGATTATCAGGTGCAAACTCCTTCTCCTCCACCACCGGCTACCGCTGATTCACCTCCAGTGGATGTAGGTGGTTTTCACCTTTTAATGGAGCAGGTTACAAAACGCTTCCATATTGAAATGGAACATACAGAGCAGGAGTGCTTTTTGTATGATTTTAAAGACCAGCCGAGGAAGCAATCAGTCTATTCCAATAATGGAATTTATCTGGAAGGAGGGAATTAAAGTTATGTCTACTCTGGCTTCCATACCTCCAGCCCAGTCAAGAATTGATAAGAAATATAAGGCTCCTGATAAGTCCCCAGCTTGCCTTGTGGGGCACCCGAAGTTGGATTCAGTAATTGTACAGGCTGCGCAGAAGAGATCAAGGAACCCTTCTTCTCCAATCGCAGCCCCTCCAGATAGGGATGGCAGGCGTTTGGATGCTATTGGAAAACGAGTTTCAACTATGGCAGCTGCCACAGTCTGAGCCGCCAACTCACTGGCCATCCTAGGCAGATATGACCGGCAAATGTGGTCAGATATCGCGCCATATGTTAATTTGCTGCCAGAACCTTCCAAGTCTGAAGCTCTAAACGTTCTACAGGAAGGAGAAAGAATATCAGCAGAGATAATTGATTCTGAAGTTGACGTAGCCTCAACTGGCTTCAGGCAATTAGCAGGGGCTGCCGTCTTACGCACGCAAGGTTGGCTTAAGTCCACTTCGTTCCGCCAAGAGGTCCAGGCCAAGGTATTGGACATGCCTTACGACAGAGAGCATCTGTTTGGTCAGCAAGTGGTTGAAGCACTGCAGACAATCAAGAAGGACACAGAGACGGCTAGGCACCCTACAATTTCGTAAGCCGCCCTTTTGAGGCGCGAGAGGACGGGGATCGTTCTCTAACAGGGGAGGATATAGTCAAGAGTCCTCCTACAGGCAGGGAAATCAACGCTACCAAGGCCAACGTTATCAGTCCTACGGTCAGCGCAACACCAATTACTCCCAGAACAAGAGAAAACTTGCTTATCGCGGAAAGGATAAACGGCAATGAGCCTTGTCACCTGCCACCGCTTCTACTGCAATCTCACGAAAAAATTGGAGGACAAATATCGAAATTCTACTCAAAATGGTTATCGATAACATCGGACAGGTGGGTCCTGGACGTTGTGGCCAAGGGCCATGCCCTCGAATTCGAAAAGTTTCCTCCAAACGTTCCCCCAAAGGGCCCACCTCCAGCTCATCTCAAGGAGCTGTTTGCCCAAATCAATTTGATGTTAAAAAAAGGAGTGATCGAAAAAGTTCCTCAGCATCTGAGAGGAATGGGATTCTATTCCAGATTCTTTCTAGTAAAGAAAAAGTCAAGAGAATGGCGTCCAATTCTAGATCTCCGTGCTTTAAACAAATTTCTGAAAAGGCTGACATTCCGAATGCTGTCGCTACAGGAAATATTGCATCTTCTATCAGCGGGAGACTGCATGGCGACCTTGGATCTCCAAGATGCATATTTCCACATCCCCATCTTACCTCGTCACAGAAAGTTTCTGCGATTCAGAGTGGCTGGCAGGGATGATCAGTTCAGGGTCCTTCCCTTTGGACTACGCTCAGCACCCAGGGTATTTACAAAAGTCCTGGCGCCGGTAGCTGCACCGCTATGGCTGGAGGGAATACAAATTTGTCCATACTTGGACGATTGCCAGTTACATCGGTGTCTGATTCTCTTTCAGTGTCTGGGTCTGTCCATCAACGTCAGCAAATCTCAGTTAGTTCCATCCCAAAGACATGCCTTCTTGGGAGCGACACAGGACACTCAGCGGCTCCAAGCGTTTGTATCGGATGAAAGACAAAGAAAGATACAAAACATGGCTCGGAATCTACTTTTAAGAAAGTAAATTTTTGTCCGACACTTCAAATCCTTTCTGGGGATGGTATCGTCTTGCATACCCTTGATACCAAATTGCCCTCTCGGAATGAGACCTCTTCAGGAAGAACTCAGCCGGCAATGGTTGCAAGTTTCAGGCTCATTCGAGGATCTCATCCAGATCACCCCTCGCATGAGAGGTGCCCTTCGCTGGTGGACACAGAGAAAGAATTTGAAACAAGGTTGTGCGTTCCTTGAGGACGCTCCAACCTTTACAATTACCACAGACGCATCCCTCGAAGGATGGGGAGCTCATCTTCAGGAACTAACAACCAGCGCCAAGTGGAGTCCTCAGCAGAAGCAATGGCACATCAATCTGTTAGAGCCATTTTCCTAGCCCTCAAGGCCTTTCGCGCAGGCATTCAGGGAGCCACAGTATTGATTCGCACAGACAATACGACGAGTATTTTCTATGTGAACAAGCAATGGGGCACAAGATCGGCTCCTTTGTCTCAGGAAGCCCAACAGCTGTGGGAATGGGCGATACGACACGGAATAAATCTTCAGGCGATGCATGTACCGGGAACGGTAAATGTTCTTGCGGACACTCTCAGTAGGACAACAGTGTCAAATCACGAGTGGGAACTCCATCAGCAAACTTTGGATCGGATTTTTCAACAGTGGGGTCTTCCAGATCTAGAACTTTTTGCGACCAGGAAGAACAGCAAATGCCGGTTCTTTGCAAGCTGGCATCCCCAAAAAGACTCTCAGGGGAATGCGTTTTCGATCAACTGGTCTCAAGAATTTGCTTACGCCTTTCCTCCGATACCAATGGTTCCCAGGGTCCTGCGGAAGATGAAGAAGGAACCGTGTCTACTGATTCTCATTGCCCCCAGGTGGCCTCGCCAATACTGGTTCACCGAGCTCCTTCTCCTATGGGAGTGTGGACCTATTCAACTCCGGCCAATTCCGGACCTCCTTTCCATCCAGGATGGTCAGATCTTCCAGCCAGACCCAGCATCTCTGAAGTTAGCGGCCCGGCGCCAGAGTACTTTGAATTTGCCCATCTGAATATCCCTACAGATTGCATGGAAGTACTAGCCAAAGCAAGAGCACCTGCTACTGTACATACAGACTTAAATGGAAGAGATTCTGTATTTGGTGTCTGTAAGCTGGACTTCATCTGTTTCTAGCTACACCAGAGCAAATCTTACCTTTTTTCTTGCACCTGGCAAAGTCTGGGTTGTCGCATGCAACTCTGAAAGTTTTCCTAGCAGCAATTTCAAGGTACAGACAAGATGGGTCCACCTCACTTTATTCTTCAAGAATAATACAACAATTCTTCAAGGGACTTTTTAGAATTTTTCGTCCGGTACATCCACCATTGAGATCGTGGCATCTCAATGTAGTATTAGCGCAGCTCATGCGCCATCCTTTTGAACCGATACACAGAGTCGATTTGAAATTCCTTACATGGAAGGTGTCACTTTTATTGGCCTTGACTTCCTCTAGAAGAGTCAGCGATATCCAGGCTTTGACAGTTCATCCACCTTTCTTACAGTTCGCACATGACTCAGTGATGCTCCGCACAAACCCAAAATTCATGCCTAAGGTGCCTTCGACTTTCACCTAAATGAGCCAGTCATCTTAAAGACATTTTTTCCTAAACCACAATCCCCTGCGGAGCGGGCATTGCATACACTGGACATTAAGAGGTGTTTAAAGTTCTATTTACAAAGGACAGCCACTTTACATAAATCTGATCAGCTGTTTATCGCCTATGGAGGAATCCGTAAGGGCCAAGCAGTATCTAAACAAACAGTTGCAAGATGGATTTCTGTAGCTATCGATTTGTGCCATACACAAGCAGGAAGACCTTTGCAAGCAACTCCAAGAGCGCACTCTACGAGAGCCGTGGCTTCATCAACTATTCTTTTCGCTGGAGTCCCTCTACAGCAAATCTGCAGAGCGGCAACATGGGCCAGCCGCCATACTTTCACCAAACACTACTGTTTGGATGCAGCCAGCGAGACCGATGCTTCAGTGGGTCAAGCAGTTTTGCGTAATCTTTTCAAATAAGGTGAGCCTCTGTTTCCCACCTCCTCTTCTGCTGTCAGACGCGTCAGACACTTGTTATGCTTTATTGCTCTTTTATGCATGCTCATGTAACTGCATTTCTGCATGGTTATATTTTGTATATTACGGGCATCTCTTATATGCAAGCTTTACTGCAAATAGCGTCTGCCGAACACGTATATATACAATGCTCTCTACTCTGATTCAGGCATGTGAATCTATGAAAGACACCCCAATACTGGAGAAGAACAATAGTTACTTACCTGTAATCTGTGGTTCTCCAGTATTGGTGTCTTTCATAGATGCACCCGCCCACCTCCCCTTGGAGGCTCTAGGCCACTATGGTTATCATCACTCCTTTGTGAGAAAATCTGAGAGCCTGAGCCTCTGGAGAGAACCTTCTGGTGGGTGCTGTTGCCTGATTGGCTGCAGTTTGGACTATACAAAATGACTAGGATAGTCATGGATGTGGAGGTTATTTCTCCTGTAGCTTGGGCTACTTTACTTCCTGGTTGGTTTTACCAGGTTGTTTCTATGTAATTATGGCATATTATTGCTTTTTTATGTACCGTGGGACTCCCACTCCGACGACGGGGAATGATTCAGGCATGTGAATCTATGAAAGACACCAATACTGGAGAACCACAGATTACAGGTAAGTAACTATTGTTCATCTCCCTGACCTGTTTTTTAGATTCTTGTTTAACCGGATGCTGCTTCTGAGCAGTTGGTTGATTTTTTAACTGGATCTTATGGTGAGGAGAATCCTCATCCCATCCCACATGATTTTTATATAATGCTGGAGCCTGGGCTACAGCCCATTTTCTGGCATAGGTGTATTTTTTTTATGAATAAGAATATGATTTGAGAAGGCTGGCATAATGATCTCTTCGCCATGTGGGCACTCCCTGACAAATTCAGGTGGCCAGTCTTTTTCAGCCAGAAGAATGTCATAACCCTTAGATAGTTTTTTCCCAAAAGAGTGCTTTTATTTTCCTAGTTATGTCCCCCTCTATTCGGAGAGTTAATTCATATAACTTATGTGGTACACTAACCCTGGTATCTGCAGTTTCAACCTGAATGCATACATTCAGGTCCACTGTCTCCAGATGATCCTTCAGGATCTTGCGAGCTATGGTAACCTCTGCTGCGCTGTCCAGCATTGTCTGTGCCCACTCCCTGTTTATGAGTTGTGTCCTCAAGATCCTCGGCATGTTTGATTTTTAGACTTGCTACCTTCTTTTTGGTGAATTGAGTTTTCTTATCTTTCGAAACGTGTTGATCGTCTTTGGACTTCTGTGGAAAAGTAAATTTTGCCATGTTCTGTGTCCCTACGTGTTCCCCATCCTATGTTGTATGTGCATGATTAATATGCATATGTATTCCCCATGTTCGATTAAAGACGTAATTATAGTTGTGTCCATCTCTAGTATGCCAGTTTCCAGTTCTCGTGAAAGCTACGAATATTGAGCCTATGTAAAGCTACGTTGCCACGTTTCTCAGTGTGCACGTTATTTCATTGAAAAGTCCCCGTTCCTAGGCCTCAAAAGGGCCCGGACACCAGATTCAGCTCCTGTCTCCTGAGCCCTCGCTGAGGAGTGATACAGCCCCCACCTGTATTCCTGACCCTTCACTTACTTCCTGCCTCACAGTGCCCGGCTCGGCCTGGCTCTGCCTCTGAGTCTGCCAAGAGTATGTTATGATTCTAGTTATCAGTCCAGCCCTCCTTCTCTGCATTCCTAAGCTACTGAATCGCATCAATAGTTTCCGTCACAGTCTAGCCTTTACGTCTCCATGTAAGAGAAATACTGTATTTATGGTCATTTAATATTCTTCATCACGCACTACATGTAGAATAATGCATGCACCAGTCTTAGTCTGTTAGCCTTTACCCCGATACCTTTTAGTTTATATCAACATGTTCTCTAAACATCAGATACTAGATAGTGTTTAGGTACATGTCGCCCTGACTCTCCAGACTTCAGTCTCTGCTCCTAGCGCAGAAGTCATAGCCCCCAGCTTCTCCTAGTAACACGTCATTGTCAGTTTGCGCGCACCACTAGGTTAGAGGTCCCGGCTCCTTAGGTAGCCCCCTCCATGTTTCCGCCCCATTTATGACATATTCTGTTACGTTCACATCACATGTCTATGTATACGCCTCCTGTTACACCTCTTTTCACCCTTATCTTTCGCGACTGCTATTGACCTCACCCACTGCTCCGCCTATTGTATGTACTGTAATGCAATTGTTTTAGTATATATACTTGTGCACTGTTATTAAATGTTACGCCGATCCGCCAGTCCAATCCTGTCCCAGGCAGCGCTGCCATCCTATTCCTGTGCAGGTTGTCCTGTTCCTGTCCTTTATGCTGTATTAAACCTGCAAACTCCTACTACCTCGAATCTTGACTCTTATTTATTGAGCTATCTGTTATTACTATGTCCAGTCAAACCTAGATCCGGTATTATTTATTTATATACCACATAATGGCGCCCGAACAGGGACATGCCCTTTCCCCACGCGCCGGTGAAGCCACGTATGCCCCCTGACCCTCTGCAGCCGTGACGGAAATCTTCTGCGCACCGGCAGATATTTCTGCTTCAAGTATCCCTCAGGCCCACGGAGGAGACGGAGGTTGCGGTCCAGCATCCAGACGAGGCGGTGGAGGAACACGGCGAGTCCCGACCAGAGCCCAAGCCGAGAGTCCAAGGTCCGAGGTATCCGGAGGCCCACCCGTAACAGAAGTCCGAAGTTCGTTCGTCCGGCGTCGAAGCAGTCCAGTCCAGTCCGAGGCCTTCCGTTCTTGCTGCCCGGTGAGTACCGTTGCTGGGGTAGTATCTAGACAGGGTCAATCTAATTGACTCTGGTCCGTGGGTTTTGGTGGTACACAGACCCAAAACGAAGTGTCCACTCCGGTGGATGCGGGTCCTGACGTGTCTCTTTATGAGACCGGTAAGTTTCGTACTGTTTCAGCAGTGCATCTAGTTTCTGTTCTAGTCAGTTCTGTTCTCGAGAAAATTCATGTGTTCTGTTTTCAGTATTCCAGGTAGTATTCTGTCCGAACTGTTATTTTAAATGTCATTCATGTATTTCAATGTCGTGGTATGAAAGTGGTGTAATTATCGTGTTCATTGTGTATTGTATTGTGTCTAGATTACAGTTCAGTCATGCCGTTGTTTTCCAAACTACGTCAGTTAAGAACTAGAAAAGGTCTGTTAGAAGAAGCAGTTCCTGTCCCGCCTAGGGACAGTCCAGGTCACTTTATGTATCAGAAGCATGGCATAAGTGCCATATTGTATCTAGATTTATGGGTCGAGTACACCAAGGAATTAGAAGAAAAGTATAGATGGCCTGTATCAGGCACGTGGGATGCCGAGTGCATCATGCGAGTAGAAGAAGCATTATGGAAAAAGAAAGCCAGACAGTCACAGAAAGATGCCATCGAGTTATGGCGCAAAGAATCTCATAAGAGAACCGAAAAAGAAATCAGAAAGTCAGAATTAAGTAGAGAATCCATAGAAAGAGCCCAAGAAAGGGAACTAATCGAGATAGGTGAACGAGTTAAAACCGAACAGTCAGACAGACAGAGGAATGCCCTCATAAAGGGTATGTATCCTCTTCTTGCCGAGGGCTTGCCAAAAGCAACCCCGGAGGCACCCAGTAATTTTCCGCCACCATTAGTTCCGACCAAGCTACGTCACAAACCGACCGCAGCTGATATTTTCATCTCGTCCTACTTGGACGACACAGTCCCAGAATATGCAAATCCTGTTCCGCCAGTTCCTGTAAATCATGTAATTCCTGCTCCTCCAGACACCGGGGCACCTTTTGCAGTACCTGCTACGGTACCCCCGGTCCAGCCCATAGTACAACTTCCTGCCACATCAGCCACTCTGCCAGTACGAAGAATATCAGTCGACGATTCTAGTTCAGGGGCCGCAGGAGGAGGTCCTCCTGGTACCCCGCCACCACACCAACGTGTAACGTTAGTCGAGTTACATGAACGTGCGTTACAGCGTACGCCCAAATATAAGTCCGTTGCAGAAATCCGACGAGCTCTTACTGAATGCCGCTATGATCCAGTCACAGGCGATGATAGTACAGTTATATACTCCATACGTGTAAGACGGGTGACCGGGTATTTGGACACCCTACCAGATATGAAAGAAGATCTAGACAGAATATATCGTTTCATCCGTACAGGGGATGATCCAGAAAGTATTGGCGAAGCCATGTCTCAAAGGAAAGCTGAGATCCAGCTCATGATATTAAAGTTTCTGATTAATTGTTTAATAAGGGAACAAGATTATCCGACCAAAGATCCGACAGAAATGAGAATCCTGACAAGGTGGAGTGATAATATAGCCGAGGGTAAACACAGAACTATCAGTAGTATAGAGAGTATGTACAAGAGAATTCGTAAGGAAATAATAAAGTTACACGAACAACGTAAAGCAGCACAAGTAAGCGAGAAAGAGAATGACTCTTCTACTGAAGAGGTAGAGGACGAGAATCCCGCCAGAATAGCGTATGTAGGAAAGTCTAGATTTCCAGATCGCCATTTACGCCTAGAACGCAAGTCAGTTTTTCATCATCCAGCACCAGAACAAGGTTCTCTAGAACAAGTATTTCAAGCTACCGATCACATTCTGAAATCACGAATCGGTTATAGTGAATTAAGTACTATGCATGATCAAGAACTAGTCCGATCAGCAGTCCGATGGGCTACTGATTCTACCACTTTTCCAGACGAAATAGTGGCACAAATGTTTCTGAAATTGCCCCCAGCCGAGCAACGACTGGTGGGTATGTATATGATCCAGCACCTCATCACATTGTATGAGGGTCAACATTCCGATCCAGGTCCGTTACATGATGTCCTGAACGAGTTACTCCAGTATAGATGGAAAGGTTTAGGTACCGATTTAATTAGTGTCATTCTAGAACAGCGCCATAAATATAGAACGTTCCTGAACCCGCATTTTGTTCATGTCTCACCCCCAGAAAGTAAACCGTTTTACATAGATAGACAGAATCCGTTACGAGAAGTACACCCAGTCAGGACAGCAGATGGTGAAATGCAACGAGTATTTGTTTACACCCCGATTACAAAGATGGAACTCTTAGAGATGAAGAAATTAATTCCTTGTCATGACAAAGATCCAGCAGGGTTCCACCGAGAGTTAAAGGACATGCTCCGTATGGGAGAATACACGTATCCAGATATTATTAAAATGCTAAAAGTCCTGTTGCCTGCGGGCATATATGAAAAACTCAAGGAAAAGGAATGGGAGGTGGGAGAGAAAAAGATCGATTGGGCAGTTCTAGAAGCTGAAGATAAGATACGAGTACCAGGTACTGGTCTTGGAGAGAAATGTAAAGAATTACCAGAACTGTTAATACAAGTTTTGCCCAGATTGTTAGCCACTAAAAAGGAAGACTGGGATGCAATCTCAGCCTGTAAACAGAAACAAGATGAAGATACTAGTGATTTTTATTCTAGATTCGAGAAATGCTTTATTATAAACAGTGGCTTGAAGACGAGTAGCGAGTCGTACCCTCATCTTTTTGTTACTAAATTAGTCGAGAATTCAAGTCCACAAGTTAAGAATCGAGTTTTAAAAGTCGAAAGTACATGGCAAGCTAGTACCCCGTCCCAGATGTTACAGATGCTCCAGTACCACCAGAATAGAATCAGAGAAGAGCAAGATCACGAGAGAAAACGTATGAAAGACACGAAAATGAAAGTACTAGTTGCACAATCTGTTCCACAAGACAGTCAGAAGAGGGGTCCGAATCAAGCCAGTCATCCTGCAGCTCCCGTTAAAGGGACATGCAATTATTGTAAACAGCCAGGTCATTTCATAAACGAGTGTGCAGTTCTGAAACGTAATATAGCTACTGGTAAAACTAAAGAAAGACCACGTCCGCCTAGACAAGAACAAGTTTCACAGACTTCTCAGCCACAGAATGCACAACAGACAGTTCCAGCACCGCAGCCTATTGCTGCAACACAGCATGTTGCACAGCATATGTACCAGTATGCTCAGGCAGAGTATCCAGAGTACCAACAGTATTCATGAAACAGCCTAGAGAGGGAGGTAGGCTTGCCTCTCATAGAGATTCCTGTAGATCAAGAAGGTCCCTATGTTCATAGTCAGGTACTAGGGAACGACAGAAAGTTTCTGATTGATACAGGGGCAAGTAGGACGACCATCAGTCACGCCGAAGTTCCAGGGGCTCCGCTCTCAGGCTCTAGAAATATTTCCCTTGGATTTTCAGGAAAGCCTATTGTAAACGAGATATCTAAGCCAGTTACTCTAGAAGTAGGTCCATTGTCCCGCACTACTGATCTGTTACTTACGAAGTCATGTCCAGAAAATTTGTTAGGCATTAAGACACTGAAAGAATTAGGTGCAGTTATTTGCTGCTCCCCAGAGGGAATACGTTTGTTTTTACGTGACTTCAAGGGTCACTATGTATTACGAGATTTTGATCCGAGATTGTCCAATGTTCCGCAGCATCTATGGGCGCAAGGTCCAACTGATGTTGGCTTCATGCAAATCACACCCCATCGTGTGACTCTCAAGCCAGGTGTAGTGTTACCACGAATCAGACAGTACAGATTGCCACCTGAGGCTGTAGCAGCCTTATCCAAAATTATTGACGAGCTCATTGCTCAAGGAGTAGTTGTAGAAACTGACTCCAATGTATGTAATTCTCCGATCATTCCAGTCATGAAACGTACTGATCCAAATGCACCCCCAGTATATCGATTAGTGATTGACCTTCGAGAACTCAATAAATGTATTATTCCCCAGTACCCAGTTGTCCCAGATATCTCTTCCCTATTGACAGCCATTGATTCCGAAGCCACATTTTTCACAGTCATAGACCTCAAGAACGCGTTTTTCAGTGTCCCCATTCATCCACACAGCCAGTTCCTTTTTGGTTTTTGTTTAAATGGAAGGAGCTATAAATTCACACGAGCTCCTCAAGGTTTCACAGAAAGTCCTAGTATTTACAGTCAAGCACTTAAAAGACAACTAGACAATATTCACATGCTAACTGACACTGCCCTGCTCCAGTATGTCGATGATCTACTGATCACAGCCCGTTCTGAACGTGACTGCGAGCGAGCGTCACTTACAGTTCTGTACTTCCTAGCCGAGATGGGGCACAAGGTGTCCCCTTCGAAGCTTCAATTCTGTGTCCAGCAAGTGATCTACTTAGGCCACTTACTGTCCAAGTGGGGTAGGCAGTTGACACCCGATCGTATCCAGTTAATAGCGAGTCTTCCTCAGCCCAAGACCCAGAAGGAGGTACGTGCTTTTATCGGCCTTACTTCTTATTGCAGACAATGGATTCCTCAGTATGCATTTCTAGCTAAACCACTGATACAGTTAACGACACAGGAGGCAGCCGTATCGACTGTCCTCCCTTGGACATCTGAACATACACTTAGTTTTAATGAGCTAAAGAAAGCTTTATGCCAAGCACCCGTTCTAGCTACACCGAACTACAGTAAGTCTTTTACACTTTTTGTCACAGAACGTGATGGTACAGCATTATCTGTTCTTACACAAGATCAAGCAGGACAGTACAAGCCCTGTGCTTATTTTTCGAGCACATTAGATCCTGTAGCCCAGGCTTTGCCTGCGTGCCTCAAGTCAGTTGCAGCCACAGCACTAGCTATCAGACAAAGTGATTCCATAGTATTAGGACACTCTCTGACAGTACAAGTTCCACACTCCGTGGAAGTTCTTTTAAACCGAACACAGACTCAGCACTTGACAATTGCACGTTTGACAGGTTATGAACTGACACTGTTCCAGCCACACATAGAAATCAGACGCTGCAACGTTCTAAATCCTGCTACACTGTTACCGTCAGTTAATCCGAATCCTGCCACACACGACTGTGTGGAAGTAGTTAATACTATGACTAAGCCAAGACAAGATCTGACAGATATTCCATTACCAGATCCCGACCTGACACTTTATGTGGATGGTTCATGTATGAGAACAAGTACAGGAGAACTAGTAGCCGCGTATGCAGTGACTACTGACACTGAAGTTATAGAAACACACCGTATTGACACCCTGTCTGCTCAAGCAGCAGAGTTAGTTGCTCTGACACAAGCCTGCATACACGCCAAGAACCTGAAAGTTAATGTTTACACAGATTCACGCTACGCATTTGGAGTTGTACACGACTTCGGAGTGCTCTGGCAAGAGAGAGGTTTCATGACTTCTCATGGAACCAAGATTCAGCATGGTCTCCTTATTCAAGCTCTGTTAGATGCCATACATTTACCGACATCTATCGCTATCATGAAATGCAAAGCACATACGAAAGTTACTGACATTATTTCCCAAGGTAATGATCTAGCAGATCGCACAGCCAAGCTTACAGCACAGACCCCAGACATGTCAGTTAACCCGACACAGACACATACTCCAGATCCGACTACTAGTATGACAGTTAAGGACCCTACTCAAGATGTCATAGATATCCAGTTACATGCTACTCCCGATGAAATCAAGAAATGGTCCGAACAAGGAGGGGTCCAGACAGATCAGGGATGGGTAACGAAGGGTAGAGCCACATGGTTTCTCCCCGACTCTATGGTTCAAGTCATTATCAATACCGCGCATAGTCCAGCACACTTAGGAGAAAAAGCTATGTTAGACAGTATCCAGAACATTTGGTTTAACAAGCATTTACGAGCTGCAGCCAAGCAGAAAGTCCGTACCTGTATGATATGTTGCCAGTTTAATCCAGGTAAAAGTGTCCCGGTGGAACAAGGTGGTTTCCAGCCCCCTGACCACCCTTTTGAAGTCCTCCAGATGGATTATATTCAGATGGAGCGATGTCGAGGTTTCAAGTATGTCCTTGTAGTTGTATGCGCTTTGTCCAGGTGGACAGAGGCATATCCAGTCCCAGATTACACAGCCCCGACCACTGCCAAGCAGTTGGTTCGTGAATTCTTCCCCCGTTATGGACTCCCTAGGGTCGTATATTCTGATAACGGCCAGCCATTCTCATCTGAGCTCATGAAACACGTTTCCCTTTTGTTAGGGTACCAGTGGAAGTTCCATTGTGTACGCCATCCTGAAGCAGCCGGTCTCGTAGAGAGACATAATCAGACCCTGAAAATCCGTATTGCCAAAGTCTGTCAAGAAAAAGGTGTAGACTGGTTAGTTGCTCTGCCAGTCGCTCTGTTTTATATGCGCATGGTCGCACATTCCAGATCAGGTCTGTCCCCGTACGAGGTCGTATTCGGCCGCCCCCCTAACATGTGGGGTACACCTAGACCCCGAAGTATTACAGATGTTTCAAGTAATATGCTGACAGATTACCTGGCTTCCTTGATGTCTGCCCTACACTCTTGTCGTTCACAGGTTTCTGCCGCATTTCCAGACAATACCGAGGTGGCACCGCATGAAATCGTTCCCGGAAGTCTGGTTCTTGTAAGGAACTTTGATCGTTCAAGTCCGCTGGAGCCTCGCTGGAAGGAGCCAAAACAGGTCCTCCTGGCCACCCGTACTGCCGTCAAGCTGGAAGGCAGGAAGGGCTGGGTGCATTTGTCGCATGTAAAGAAATTTTATGGACTAAAGACTGTTTCCAAGAACATTTCCGAGGATTTCAAAGACTGCCAAAGTACTATTCTCAAGGACTGTCCCGCAAAAGACAATGATACAAAACCCTCCCTGTTAGAGAAAACTCCGCAACAGGAGTATAAGAAGAAATTAAGGTCTAGTAAAATAAGTCAGCCAGTTTGATTGTCTAAGTCCTCCCCTAGGTGAAACGGTTAGACCGGTTTCTGACATGTATAAAATAGACCCCCATAGTGAGAGAGTTAGTCAAAACTCAATCCGATGTATCGTTTTTCTAAGTTTCATATTGTTTTTCAGCCTTATGACTACCTGCACAAGTTATGCTTTTTATTTGTTTTCCAGTTTCTCATGTAAATAAGTCTTCTAATGCTACAGTAGAGCACACGTTTAGTGATCTGCCTCCTCATGAACTTTCTTATCGTCTTGCTATGCGTAATAATTCCTTTATCCGCATGTTACATTATTCGCACCAGACCAGCAATGCCACTAATTGTTGGGTGTGTGGTCGACTCCCCCCTTTCCAGACACCGAAGGGAGTTCTGCCACTCTTTCCTTATCCATTTTCACATAATGGTTCATGTGGAGCATGGTCCACGTTAACGTCATCCTCAACAGATATGTCTTTTCTTAACAGTACATGTTTTCCAGACAAGCAAGGTCTTCCCCACAGAACAGGGTTAGATCTAGAAAATGAAGTTTATAATTTAGGTAATTATTCTTCGAATTTCATGGTCCTGAATGTTCAGTCTGATACTACTCCAGACTTACCTGCTATGTCAGTATTACCAGTCAAAGGTGAATTATGTGTCCGAAAGAATGGTTCCGTACATGTAGGACATAGTGATTGTACTACTATTATCAAGTATAGTGACAGTGGGAAATCTATTTTTAAAACTTCACGTCATTCTTATTTTGTTTGTCGTCTGCCCCTCGATTGGGAGGGAACCTGTTACATTGCCTTCCTACTGCCACCAGTTTTTCTAGCCCCACCTGACTATCATAGGAATTCCCACCTAGTACATACTAGACACAAGAGAGACCTCCCGATTGTCGATTATACTGAAACTGCTCTAGAACAATATATAGATATCAATAAAGGTGTCTTTCCTTATCTAGGTACTGTCGTGAATAGTAAACTGATACGTAGATTAACCAGAACCCTTGAAGCAGTAGTGATTGAGACTACCTCTGCTCTAGGTAACTTAACCGAAGAGCAATCCTTTATGAGAATTGTCGCGCTCCAGAATCGTCTCGTCCTTGACGTCATACTGGCCGATAGGGGCGGGGCATGTAGAGTCATCGGATCTAGTTGCTGCATTTTCATTCCTAATAACGCGCCGTCTGTTTATTCAGCTATAACCAGACTCCATAAAATTGCCCATCTGTTACACCAAAATCCAGGCACCTGGACATGGTCCGGTTGGTTCTGGAGTATAATTTCCGCCTGGGGATGGAAAGTGTTGTCCTTTCTAGGTATTACAGTAGCGATCATATTCAGTTGCTGCCTCTGTATACAATGTGGCCCTGCGATTTGTGGCATTTGTGCTACCTCTTGTATTCCTAGTCCCAAGTCCCGTTCTAAATCCAGTTCCAAGAAAATTCGAGACGAGAAAATGATACTGTATGAAATGATAGATGGTATCATGAATATTGATGTTTCCTGATGGAAACGTAGTGACAAGGAGGGAATGTGGAAAAGTAAATTTTGCCATGTTCTGTGTCCCTACGTGTTCCCCATCCTATGTTGTATGTGCATGATTAATATGCATATGTATTCCCCATGTTCGATTAAAGACGTAATTATAGTTGTGTCCATCTCTAGTATGCCAGTTTCCAGTTCTCGTGAAAGCTACGAATATTGAGCCTATGTAAAGCTACGTTGCCACGTTTCTCAGTGTGCACGTTATTTCATTGAAAAGTCCCCGTTCCTAGGCCTCAAAAGGGCCCGGACACCAGATTCAGCTCCTGTCTCCTGAGCCCTCGCTGAGGAGTGATACAGCCCCCACCTGTATTCCTGACCCTTCACTTACTTCCTGCCTCACAGTGCCCGGCTCGGCCTGGCTCTGCCTCTGAGTCTGCCAAGAGTATGTTATGATTCTAGTTATCAGTCCAGCCCTCCTTCTCTGCATTCCTAAGCTACTGAATCGCATCAATAGTTTCCGTCACAGTCTAGCCTTTACGTCTCCATGTAAGAGAAATACTGTATTTATAGTCATTTAATATTCTTCATCACGCACTACATGTAGAATAATGCATGCACCAGTCTTAGAGTCTGTTAGCCTTTACCCCGATACCTTTTAGTTTATATCAACATGTTCTCTAAACATCAGATACTAGATAGTGTTTAGGTACATGTCGCCCTGACTCTCCAGACTTCAGTCTCTGCTCCTAGCGCAGAAGTCATAGCCCCCAGCTTCTCCTAGTAACACGTCATTGTCAGTTTGCGCGCACCACTAGGTTAGAGGTCCCGGCTCCTTAGGTAGCCCCCTCCATGTTTCCGCCCCATTTATGACATATTCTGTTACGTTCACATCACATGTCTATGTATACGCCTCCTGTTACACCTCTTTTCACCCTTATCTTTCGCGACTGCTATTGACCACACCCACTGCTCCGCCTATTGTATGTACTGTAATGCAATTGTTTTAGTATATATACTTGTGCACTGTTATTAAATGTTACGCCGATCCGCCAGTCCAATCCTGTCCCAGGCAGCGCTGCCATCCTATTCCTGTGCAGGTTGTCCTGTTCCTGTCCTTTATGCTGTATTAAACCTGCAAACTCCTACTACCTCGAATCTTGACTCTTATTTATTGAGCTATCTGTTATTACTATGTCCAGTCAAACCTAGATCCGGTATTATTTATTTATATACCACACTTCACGCGTTCTTCCTTGTGTTCTGATAGTCCTCTTCTTTCGGATTTCTGCGAGGCAGTCTGAAAGATACGAGAGGAACGTGTATCGGTATCTTGATCTATAAGGTTTTCTCAATTTATCCCTGTTTCTGAGGTTATACCTCTTTTCAGAGATCTCCTTTTGAAGAGACCTACCTCTAGATTGAGAACGCTTTTCTATAGGAAGTGTCTGTCTAGTATTTTCCCACTTCTTTTTAGGAGTAGTGAGTGTGTTTTTAATTTAAACTTTTTCAGGATTTTCTGTTAGTTTAGGTTTTACCGGTTTCCCTCCCAAACTATCTCTTCCTAGTTCTTCATAGGATTTTTCAATTATTCTGGCCAGTTCATTATGGTTTCTCAGTTACATCAAGTTCTTTTAGTTTTTGGCGGATTGCCACGGATGCTGCTTCACCTTTAATATTAGCTAATATTATAGCTGAAACCTGTTTGAAATCTTTCAGTAACTTCATACCGAGATTTAAAGCAGGCTCTGCCGCGTATTAATTTTGAATCTGTTTCAGGACGTCTGGTATTACCGCCATGGAAGGAACACCATGTGTTTTTGTGTAGATTGCAGCAAAGACTGTACCCCAAGTGTCACAGTCCTCCAGGTGTGGTGCAATCCCATTTGGTAAACAGATTGTTAGAATCCTGTGTTTCTCATGAGGTGTACTAACGGGAAATACTGCCTCGATCTAAGTAATTGTTTGAGCTAACCAGAATAGATTTTGTTCACTCTTTGTGGGTAATTTACCGATGACTGACTGATTGTATAGTCTGTGGTGTAATTTTGTTTGTGTTCCCCTGATGAGGGGTGTGCTGTGGAATTCTTATAGCAGGTTGGACTGTTGGAGTCCGCATGACATATTGTACCAATTGTCTATGGATTTTAATTAACTGTTTTAGCTGAGCTAATGGTTCTGGACCTGTCATTTGTTCAATGGCCGGATGTGGTGTATAGCTAGCTAGTACCGGCCATGTCACTCCTGGTCTACCTAGTGGACCGAGCCTGGTAATGTGATTTTGATGTTGTAGGGCACCTTTAAACCAGAGCTGATGCTCTTGGTAAGTTTGTGGAATTTCAATGTCCTCGAAAGGAACGTATTCCGCTGGATGTTCCTCTATCTTATAGAAGTGGAACACATGTGTTGTTTGATTTGCTTGTGGAAAGATAATCTATGAATAGAATACCTCTGTCTGCCGATATTTATGTGCGTCTATGACAAAAATTACCCTACCACCTCTTGGTGATAGGCCATTTTGTATGAGCTTTATAGCTATGGTTTTCCGCACATTTTCCGGGATGTTTATAGCCTCCGGGTCGTCTTGTCGGAAACCCGTAACGTCAAGACCTGGATGGTTTGCATTTACTGCAGTTCCATTTACTCTTGAATTATCCTCGTCGGTATCCGACATTTTGTTTGAAAGTCTTTCAGAACGTGTTTCAAGGAAATAAAGATAAGGTGCACAATATTTTGGAACACTGTATCCTTCAACGTTGAACAAAACCAAAAACGAAAAAAATAGGATTTTTGTCCTTCTCAGTTATGGCGGATATTTTATCCTTTAACACACTCCAGACGTCTATTGGAGGATTTTATGGGATAAAGGGATCTCTGTGAAAAGCACGACTGAGTTACTCTAGTATCTAGCATTAAATTAGTGCCTTACCAAACGTTGGGCGCCATGTAGTGTAGTTCCTATATTCCCAATAGGCTCTGCGCATTGGAATAATATATCCTATAGATGTGACGTAGAACTTATGTCTAGTAGGTCTATATCGAATATATTAGACTTAATTGTGAGTGCCAGCTAGCTCAGAGGTCACTAGAAACTTTCTCGAGTTCACAAGAAGGGATTTAGTTTCTGACAACCGCATAAACATGACAACTTTGTTTCCCCAAGATAAAACTGATCTTCAGAATCGTGGAAACAATAGATATTTTACCCCAGTCATTTGTGCATGCTTCGTTTCACCAGAGTTTGCAGAGAAGTAGATAGACTGGCGTTTTCAATAAAAGTATTTATTGAACAGTCTTCTTTCTCAAGCAAAAGAAAGGAACTGCTACAATCGTAATACTGGTTGCAAAATATAATTCATACTGTAAAAAGAGTAGAATAAAATACTGTAAGAACAGTGTATGGTTCCTAGACCATAGATAAATACATAAATAACAAAGGCTAAAAAGTACTCAATTGGTGCTTCTAAAATACGCCTACCCCGATGTACCTAACCTAGGTCGAGTGCGAGGGAAGAAGTAAGTAAGGTGTAGCATAAATGTAGTATTCTTTGCCAAGAATCAATCCTCGATTTCTCTAAGGGTCTAATCAGCTCCGTACCGTGGAAAAGAATGAAGAAGGTCAGGCTCAGGACTCGATTCCTCAACAACCCGCAAGGGTAGCTTCGAAACACTGGAGCTGGATTTCTCGGCAAGAGAAAAGACAGCGTCTCTCTCAGTGCGTCTGCTGGAGGGTCGACTACCTTCGGCACTTGCTGTAGCAGGATGCGTCGGGCAAGTAGATAGTCGAACTGCTCCAAACCACTGTGTGTTTGCTATGGCAGGTGTGGGCATATTTATACCTTGAAGGTGCTGAGTTTGACGTAAAGGTGGACATAATAACGTCATCAAAGAGTCTCAGTTCTTTGAAAACTCCATGAGTTCTTGGACAAGTCAGTATTCGAGCAAGGGGAAGTCCCTAGAAGTCCCTAGCTGCTGAAACAGAGTTTTCCAAGAAATCGTTGTGGTTTTTCAGAACTAGTGGAAGTAGCCATGCCGTATTTGGACTGCATGAGCTATGTCTAAATAAGGTTATGATTTCTATGCCTATATTGGGGTGATTTATACCTATATAAGGGCATGAATCTGGAAATTTACTCTAGGGTCCTAAAATGCTATACAACACTTCCTCAGTCAACAATGTGTTTTGGCACCGACTCCTCACCCAAGATTGTTTTTCCCGCCATTAAGTTCAAATGTGTTTTGCAATGGCTCTGAGACTGATGCAATCCTCACAGCTTTTTTCAGCCCTAACTGCACCATTTGTCGAGATTGAAGACCAATTGCTACATAGTCTGCATCTGTTCGATGGTTCTCCCATGGGAACATCGCTCTACCTCCAAGAACTATGCCTGCTTCACTTCGACTGCCCGGTGCCCCGGTCACCTTCTTTGACTAAGCCGAGCCTCATTTAATCTCCACATATCTCACCTCAGAGAATGCAGACAGGAAGTACCCTTGGGTGGACCAGCATGACGTTACTAACCTTTGCCTCTCCCCAGAGCAGAGACGACCTGTGAGTTGTGCCTCGCCTCTGTGTAAGAAGCCCTTAATGTACCAAATAGAACATTGTTGGATGCACTAGAAAACGCAGCAGCAGTCATTCTTTGAGACCACTGACGTATCTATTGAAACTACGCCTGGGGCAAAACTCTGCGCACTTGCCATGTTGAGGCAGAGCACCACTCCCATTTTGAGTCAGACATTGAGCCCTGACCAAGGCAAAAAAAAAAAATCTCAGCCTTTAGCCTACCGCTGCCCTTAGGGTGTGGTCGGCATAGAGAAAAGGCTTCATAGCCAAGCCTAGCTACCAGTGAAGTGTTGAGGCTTGACTGCCATTGACAGCCCGCCCTTCCTTTTGGCTGAAGTGTGCTCAACTCCCTAACCCCCTCACCCCCAATTAATAACCAAAATAAATGCCTAGAGCACCTCTGAGACTGACTGAGGAACTCAAAGCCAGACAAAAGCAGCTCTTCATACAGCTAGACACTGGCAAGAATACCGCAAAGCCACCCACAGTGAAGCCTTCAACCCTCTGTCCCTGATTCTTTAGAAATAAAGAATAACCTTCAAAGAGGAGCTTGCCTTCAATACACCAAGACATCGAGTGCCTGAAAAGCATAAGGACAAGGATACAGGATCTCCATGCCAACCTCCCACACCCAGGCAGGCAACCTCTACCTCCACTCTGTCCATACATGTTCGAGATCCTTTCTAAGATGGAACATACAGTTCAGTTTTTCCCCATTCTCAAGGACATGTTGAAATCGCCTCCAGATAATTTCAAAAAACCCAGTTAGGGGTAAAAGGTGGTCACCCAATGGTTTGAGAAGAAGTTAAAGGCTTCTCCCAACAATCAGCTTTATATGCATTTACTTGTCCCCCCCTCTACCAGAATGTCTGGTGGTAAAACAGCAAGAAATTGAGCCTCAGTGTTAGCTGTTCAGGACACCCACTCCTGTTCAACGCCACAGGAAAGTGCATGGTGGTTGAAAATGGCTTATCACCAATTCAGTCAGCTTACTGTTGAGCTATGCCAGATTTCTTTGGGAGAAGATGGAGTTGCTGTTCTTGCTCCTCCCTGAGACTACAAAAAGAGTGGAAAAGCTAGTTGCAGAAGGAAAAATCATTTAATGTGACTAATCACTGCACACACTATGCTGCAGATTCAGCCTTGCACAGTGTAAACACTAGCTTCCTCCACAGCCACCACACATGCCTTCACATACCTGGTTTCAAGTCGACAACACCTCAACATCCCATTCAACATGAAAGATCTATTTGGACCCCAGGTGGTTGCGGTGTTAGAAAAGAGAAAGGAAGACATGGAGTTGGCAGTCTTTGGGCGCCCTGCAATCTGCTTCTCTGAGGGGTACCTTCCCTAGGCAGTAACCCAAGATCGGGGCTAAGACAACATTTCCACTGGCCAGGTGCAAACCTACCAGTGCCAACAGCATGTCTTTCAGGAATCTGAGGCAGCTCTGCGCGTAAGCACTGACTCACCCACACTCTCCCAGCGCTCCGTCCATCATCTCTTTGTGTTTGCTTTGTTCGCCCGAAGTTGGCAGAGTATGCCCAGACGTGGGTCCCTTACTCACTTTGCCACTGGATTCAAGCTAGCCTGGCTGATGAGGGGTTGTTACCCCGAAACTGGTCCCAGAATGCTTGTTTCCGGACAAGGAAAGACCTGTCTTGGCAATTCGGCTGGACTGTTCTCATGAGGCACAGGGTCAAGACTGATTTGCATATACCTGGGTCTGAACTAGGGTGGCAAAGTGAGCCAAAGAACGATGATGGATTCAACCCAGATCTGTGACTGGAGGCGAGTGTCTCAAAAGTTTCAGCGCTCCGCCCAGCATCTCCTTGTGTTTGCTTTGATCCTATATGAAAACCTATTCATGCTCGGCAGTAGCATAGTGACTAGAGTTCCCCCATAGTCTGAACCTCAGTTGGTTCATCAATGCCTGGAGATTTGAGTTTGTATTTGATTGGTTTGTTTTCTCTTTTATGAAAACTGATTATTAACATTTATTTCCTTACAGCATTTCTTTGTGGCTTTCTTGTTAATTCTTCATTCAAAACTATAGCATAAATTGTTGGATTTGCTGCTGTACACCAATAGCTCTTGTAGATGTGAACTCTATTATCCCTGCAGTTATTGAAAGCCTCCCTTTAGGTCTGTGTTTTGTGGTGTTTAATGCTTGACATAACAGCTGAAGGGAGACGTTTTATTTTGAGTGACTATCATTTACTTAATACTAATTTTCAAGGATTTCTTGTTTTTTCCATATTATATTTTATATTTATGTTCAGGTCATTATTAAGGTATTGTATTTAATATAAAAAGCCTGCAGAATTTTAAACCAAATCTTTCTGAAGAACTGTGGGTGAAGAATCGCATCTGGAGTAGCTGGGTAAATGAATGAAGGCATCATAACAATAAGTTGTAATCACCAAAGTATATGTAATGATTCTTGCAGGCTTTAACCCAAGCATCAGCAATTGTGTCACACAGTGATCCTCCGAAAGGGATGCTCGCTTCCTGGTTATTTGACTGTCACACACTCATTATACATTTCTGTTATGAGATCATACACTTTAAGGAAGCAAAGGTTGGGACCTGATTCAATTTAATGATGCAGCTTGTTTTCAATGTGAATTTATTTTCGGTTGTGCGTTGTCTTGTTGTGTAATGTTTCGGAAGAAAGAATACTTTGCCATACCAATGAGTTTATCTTTGGTAATGTGATTTACCTATTTAAATGTAGGAAAGTTGTGCAGTTTTTGTGAAATCAGCTCAACAATTTTTTGCATCTTTTCTCTTTCTCGGCCTACAGAGTTGTAAGTCCTATTGATGGTAAATCGATGGAGTCCATAACCAGTGTTAAAATCTTTCATGGGTCGGAATACAAAGCAAATGGAAAAGTCATTAGGTGGACAGAGGTAAGGGAATTGGCTCAGTTGCTTAAGAATGTAAGGGGTAAGAACAGAGCTCCCAACATCCCTCAAGCTCCTCTCCAGCTGCCTATCAAGGAAATAAAGAAGGCTCATGCCAAGTATGTATTACAATACGATGCTCTCAGCAGGCAATGCATCGCAGTAAGGCATAATGGCCCTCTACAGAGCTGGTCCTCATGTTGACTCAGTTGACTGATTAATAACTTCACTGTGATAGGTTTACTTAAGCCCAGGACACTTCCAAAACTCACTCTCCAAGCGATCAAAAGGTATTGCTGTCTTGGTATAATTTCTAGAGAATTCTTGACTTCGGTATTCATTTTCTTATGTCCAGTTTTATTATTTTTTTAACTTTACTCAACCTTTCTGCTACATATCAATTAATGTTCATGTCATGTATGAAGGGCCAATATTAGTTTGCTTTTTATTTCCTCCTTAGGTGTTCTTTCTGGAGAACGATGACCAGCAGAATGGTCTGAGTGACCCGGCTGATCACAGCAGATTGACTGAAAACGTTGCCAAGGCCTTCTGTTTAGCACTCTGTCCACACCTCAAGCTGCTAAAGGAAGATGGAATGACCAAACTGGGCCTGCGTGTTACACTTGACACCAATCGAGTAGGTTTTGTAGGGTTTCTATTTCTGCAGCGCACAAATGAAAAACTTCAATATGACTGAAAAATTGAAAAACCTTTTCTTTCGTTACACTAGTCAGTCACATAAAAGTGACTTGATAAGGTCAGAAAAAGACATTTTTTAATTAATACTCATCCTTGTTTCAGGCTTCCATTCTCTACCATTTTGTCTCTCTGCTGAAAAAAAATAGCTTTTTATTCTAAGATTTTGTATTTCAAAGGAGTGACGCTGGAACAAGAGTGTATGACATATTTGTAGGTAGCAATACAATTGTGACTTTTGCATGTCAAAGTGCTGTTGATAGACTGAGAAGGACTTTATTTGTGTTGCGTGCGAAAGGTTACTCAAGTTTGATATGCCAATAACATCCTACCTCTCAAAGCCCTTGAGGGTCACTGTGTGCCTCAGCCAGTTACCTCACCACAGGGTAATCTGAAGCATGATCCTCCTATCCCACCTGGTCCCCCTCAGTATGGATCAACAGGCAAGCAGGGCTACCTTGGTGATTTCTGAAAGGGCGCATAGTATGGGGTTCCCATAGAACAGCTCCACAATAGCCTCTTGGTCCAGCAGTGCCACCTCATACAGAAGGCTGGGTCATGCCACTCCCGGCTTAACCAGTCATTTACCACCAAGATCTGTGCAGCCCTGTAGTAGAGGTGGACATCTGCCATGCCTCCGTAACATGGTAACTGTACACATTTGCCGAAAGCCAGCCAGAAAGGCTGGTTCCATCAAAGGAAGGTACACATTTTCACCAACAGTTCTTTGAACCAGGTCTGGGGGTGAGCACGTGAAGGTTTTGGAGGATGTAGAGCAGTCATGGCAATAACATAATTTTAAAGAGGGATACTCTTCCCAGGACATTAAGTGAAGTTTGGCCCATCTGGTAAGGTTCGTAGTCGTCTTAAACATCAAGGGTCTTAAGTGCATATTCCAAGCCAAGTGAGGCTCTAGAGCTATATGTACTTCCTGGTATTGGAAGCCGAGTATAAGGATAGGCAATAATGATTGCCAGTGTCAGTCTATCATATGCCTCCTTTACGAGGGGCCAGGAGGGATTTGTCCCAGTTGAACATAAGTCCATATTATTATTATTATTTCTTGCATTTATAGGGCGCACAGCTACCCAACAAAGGGTTTCCCGGCGCAGTAGATCCAATTGTTAATATGGCTTCAGAATACTAAATATTGAACAGCCACGTTTTTAAGGCCTTTCTGAATTTAATGTAGCTCAGCTCAGACCGCAGTGTATGTGGCATTGAATTCCAAAGTGAAGGTCCATAGACCTTCCCATTAAGGGTTAGCCTCTGACTCAAGTGAGGTCCTGTGAGGGAGAGTTGTGAGAGAAATTAGAGGATATTGTCTGCATAGACGGCAATCCTGTCCTCAGTGGCCACCCCCAGTCAAATTTCCCTGCATGGAATGAGGTACTGTCCACTCTCCAATGGACCCCTAACAACCAGGTGGCCTCAGTCTTCCTCACTAAGGCATCCCTCTCGATTGTAGCACCTTCCCAGACTAGGTAAGGCCTTGCTTCCTCCTCCCCGAGAGGCTGTGTCCCTTGTGGCTGGCCAATTTAACAGTTAGCTCGATTTATCCTTCTATTCATATTCTGTCCTCATCGAGGCCGTCCAACATTGGGCCCCTCCCCGAGAGAGAGCTGTCACGGGAATCCCTGTAGATGGCAAACTGCCATCGCTCTGACTTGGTCTGGGGCTTCAGGTAGTCCACTTCAGGGGTAAGACCTTGATTTCCATGCCGGTTGTTTGTCATTACTTCTTGCGTTCTTTACTTCTCAACTAGGATCTAGCATTGCCCCGCACAGTTGCCTTTCCAGATGTCCATAGTGTGCCCGGAAGATCAGTGTATCTTTGTTTAGATCAAAGCAGGCTTTTACCTCCTGGGCCAGATATTGCGTGAATTGTTTATCAGCTAGGCACAAGGCACAGGAGTGTTTTATGGTATGACATTGGGTAATATATGTGAACCGGTCGTGTGAATGAGGTCAGTGGCGGTAAGGAATAGTAAGTCAATACGCAACATTGTTTTGTGTGAAGCTGACATAAGCAAAGGTGCCTAGATTCCATATGCGCCGCACGTCTGAGTCCTAGGGAATCATTCCACTGGCATAACCCACCCTGGGTCCTGCCCTGTGCACCCCTTGAGGCCAGTAGAGTCCAATTCGGGGTCCATAATATCATTGAAGTCTCTACCGATGATGGTAACCCGCATGGGGAAATGCAGTATTTCACATTTGAGTCTCCAGGGTGGATGTGAAGGGATAATGGAGGACCATAAACATTTAGAAGGTTGTAATGGCAGCTCTCATGGGAGCCCTCATCCACAACATATTTCCCAAGGGAGTCCGCTCGTACACACAGGACCGCAAGTGGGAGAGTTTTATGAAGGAGAATTGCTACACCTCTTTCTTTTTCCGTTATGTGCACCAGTCACTTCTACTTATTGTTTTGGTATCCCTTTGGACTCCGTTAATCTGATAATCATCTGTTAAGAGATATTTTTTGTCAGACAGTACAAAGGTGTTTTTCTTATGTATCCCCACCCAGCCCTGAAGAGTCGTAGGCTTATTGTGCCTTATACGACGAAACACGTGTCGACTGGTTCTTCTCGTGTCTAAACAATAAAAGACATCACATCCGCGCTGGACTACTCGTGTTACATATTGGTTATCATATATGCTTTGGCACTAACCTTGGTCTCTATAGAAATTGTTAACCACTACTACATTTTTTATCTTCACCATTAGAGGGTGCATGGGTGCCCTGTTTGTTTTGACTTTCAGGTACTGACTTCGGTTCGTACTCTTCTGGGGGGTTATAGGGCTTATCCCCTCGTCCCTTTGCACCTCGCATAACTAGAACCGTTACTCACACTTTAAGCGTTACTTTAAGCTGGACGCCACCTTCCGAAAACCCTTGCTCTGACCCACCTGCTACACCGCTAATGCCTTTGGAGTAGCTGGCATGATGCACCCTATCATAGTCATAGCGGGTGAGAAATGGGAAAGTGCCCAGAAGATGTCTCTTGCAACAATAGAGCAGCTGGCGAGTGGACTTTCTCAACCCTCCTCACTCTCCCTTACTTTATCTGGTCATTCAGAACGTTAACATTCTATGTCATAAGGGTACAAGCCTACATGACCATGGGAGGTCAGTGTCTGAGAGCGGAGGGCGGGCCAAGTGGATGTCCTTGTTTGGGCCCACATGGTGTCTGGGAGTTAGCCATGGGTAAAGCAGCAAGTACAGGCAATGCAACATGGTATAGAGCGTATGTAGCCAGAGAGATCATGTGTTTATTCGTAGAACGCCAACAAACAAAGCACATAGTACATACCCATCCTCGTAACAACACCCCACTCCCAAACTTCCTCAAAGAAGCATCTGTCGCCCTCCCTGAATCAAACCTGGCATAGGTTCACTGAATATATTCTATGCCAACCTCTACATGAGTAACAGGAAAAAGGATATAGCGGTACTGACAAAGTGTGGACAGCTGAAAGACACAGCCATTAAATGGTGTGTGAATCACTCTCCCCAGTCTTCAGCTACGAGAATACCGATGGGTCTCTTGCAGATGAAGTCTGGCACCTCTGCGAGCTTTTGCGTCCCCATACTTGTTGTCCTGGGATTATGGCACTTGGCTTCATATTTGCACTTTTACATTTGAGCGGGCTCTGCTCTGTCGCCCAGGTCCATGCAGCTGCTGGATCCTCCAAGAAGAGAAATTTAGATGTGTGGAGCACCTTGAGTTTTGCTAGATACAGGGCCATATAGTTGAACCCCATGGCTCTGGCCTGTTAAGTTTTTCATTAAAAACCTCCATTGCTGTGGGACCAGGCGCTTGTAGTCCATTAAGATCATGATACGGCATGTTTGGAAGAGGAGTTCCTCCGATTTATGTGCTTCTCTGATGATCGCATCTCTGTCCCTGTAGTTAAGAAGTAATTTAGTGTGGTTGCGATCATTGGACATGGAGGGGGCTTCTGCGATAAGGATACGTGAGCTCGTTCAACAACAAAGCAGGTAGAGAGCTAGGATTTGGGCATCCTGGTTTCCATACATTTTTTGGGTGTCAGACTCTCCACCCTCTCCTGAAACCCCATGAAGTAGATGTTGCACCAGTGTGGACTGTTTTCCATGTCTTCCACTCATTCTGCCAGGGTTTTAGATGTGGCTGAGAGGCGAGAGGCTGTTAATTTGAGTTCCGCACTGTATCCTCCTGTTCCGATACGCATCCCTTTACCACATAGACTGTGTCAGCCAGCTTGCGTAGCTCTTGTTGCAAAAAGGCCCCTTCATCGCCCATTGGCTACCTCACCAATGTTGGTTTGCTGTGCTGGTCAGGAGGATTGAATAGCCTGAAGGATAGCATCTAAATATCCAGGGGCAGGAGACTGGGGGCTGCGGTGGCCAAAGCCATCCACCCACCTGCCCCCTCCGCCACAATCTGTGCCTAGACATTGGGGCAGGGAATTTGTTGAGCTTTGCTTGGGTCGGGGAAAAAGAGGACTAATCCCAGACCCAGGAGACGATCAGCGGAGGTGCTGAAGCGGCACAGGCCACCTTGGCAGTAGGCCTGCCACAGTATATCAGATGGACAAGTGGCTGAAATTTGGAGACCAATGTCCCAAGGTGCAGCAGGGCTCTGTTGTTGAAGGTGGCAGATCAGCAGTGAATATCTTCTCCCCACTGCAGGTTGTTCACTGTGTAGTGCTGCAGGCGATCGTCCACACCACAACCAGCCCATGTGTGGTTAGGACGAGCAGGTGGGGCCTTCTTAAGGGGTGGGCCAACGTGGAGGGGGAGGCAGGTGATGGTAGAAGAGTAGAGCGATCTGCCCTTCAGTGGGCGGTCCACACCTTCGGACTCTATGGTGGATCTATGTGCCATCAGTAGGGGGTGAGGCTGCTAGGATGACCCAAGAGACACACCTAATCTTGGCCCCCAGTGGTACATTGACCCACCTGTAGATTATAGGGAGGTTTGTGAAGTCCAAGTTTGTTATCGTGTGGCAGGCCCCTCTAGGCAGTTCTATTTGGCCCGCTATGTTGGACACTTCAGGCCTAAATAGGAGAGAGGCTGCCTCAGACACACTCATGCGTGCTCACCAGGGGCTTCGTGAGCTCAGGCTCCCTCCCTAATGTCTGGATCATCGAGGCCCCTCCCCTCTGCAGCTCTTCGTGGTCTGTCCCCATTGGGAACCCCTACAGGCCTATGGGGATCGGGTTGGTGAGCAATAGGAAGGCCCACAACTAGGCTTCGTATCAGTGTCCGGCGCGGCAGTAACAGTAGGCTGCAAATGCGTGGGCCCTCGGCTCCGAAATTGTGCCCAGTGCCTAGCCTGATCATCAAGAGGGGCCAAAGGGTCCACGTGCAGTGTGGCAGACCTCGGCAGCACCATGGATCATTAAAGTTCCTACTCGGCGACTGGGAGGTCAACGCAGTGCTTCCACCACCTTGGCCACACCTCACTGGCTTTACATTTTTTTATGTGCTTGCTTACCCACTCTCACTGCAGCAAAGGTTTACTATAGTCTTTGGAAAGAAAACTAACATTAACCAGTGTGCTCAATAAGTTCATATTTCCAGCATATCATTACATTCTCTTATTCTCAATGCTCCTCCAGGAGTATTTCATCTGCTAAGAGCCTTGTCTTGGAATTTGAGAAAATAATTGGGCTGTCCAAATAGCCCAATTATTGTGGGATGGGTGGGTCCGTGAACTCTGGGCAAATTTAGGGCCGTGTTTCTGTGAGGCATAAAGCTGAATTGATCCGGGTGGACTACAGTATTAACTATTTTAACCAGGCGAGTAGGCAAGATTCTGGTTTCAGCATTTAGGAGGGAAATGGGCCTGTATGTGGCACAGTCAGTCTTGGGTTTACCTTCTTTGTGTATTGGGACTCTGGTGGCAATCCTCTGCTTCCTGGGCAGCGTCCCACCCTCCCTGGATTCCTCAAACATAGATTTCAAATATGGTGCCAGTTTATCAGGTCGAAGTTTGTACAGCTCGATGGGAAGTCCATTGGGACCAAGGGCCTTCCCCGAATTTAAGGATCGGATTGCTTGCACTATCTCATCCGTTGTCAAGTCACTCTCCATATACGTACGATTGTGTAAGGAGAGCTGGGGAAGCCTAATGTCTCGTAGCAATTCCCGAGAGTCCTCTTCGGTGTGCGAGGAGACGGTTGTGTAAATAGTACAAAAATGGTTGGCGAATCTATCTACTATTTCCTGCGGCTCTGTAAGAGAGGTGGCTCCATCAACTCTAAGTTCCGGAACCAGCCTGCTCGCCCATTCCTTTTTGTCGAGCCACTTCTATAAGTTTCCCTGCTTTGTCTCCCAGGTCGTAGATCCTGTCCAGTCGCTCCCTGCCTAGTGCCTTGGCTCTATCCATCACTAAAGCCTTATAGCCGTATTGCTTCAGGTTCAGCAAATGGAGCTTCTCTGATGTCACTCCCGATTCTAGGTCACCCTCTAACCTGTGAATTTTAGCCTCAATATCTAGGACTTCTTTGTGCAAACAAGGCCTGACCCTGAATTACAGTCTTAAATGCTTCCCATAATGACTGGGACGAGGACACAGAACCCTCATTGTCCAAAAAGTAATTATCCATGGTTTTGACGAGGTCTTTGCGGATTTTCTGAGGTACCATGGATTAATGGGGGGCTATTCTTCCCACTGCGGTCTGGTTGAGGATTACATATGTACCCATACCGGTGAATGATCAGATATGCCCCTCGCTAAGTACCTGATTTCGTATATGTGGGTGACTTGTGATGCGGAAACTAGGCAGTAATCTAAGCGGGAGAGACTATAGTGAGCCCCGGAATGAAAGGTGCATTGTGACTGATCTGAATTATACGTTCTCCACCCATCCACTAACCCCATGGCATCGAGAAAGTCAGGCAGCGAGTGTGCAGAAGGCCCCACCTTCAGCGGGGGATATCTAGTGTGCCCGAGACCACTGCATTAAAGTCACCCAAGGATTAATAGGCCATCTAGAATGGTGAGGAGGACAGAGCCCAGGTCCGCAAGGTGGTATTCTGCAATCCTGGTGGTACGTATATAGACATAAGTGTGATGGGGCGCCCCTCCCACCTGCCCGAGACCCCAATTTATCTCCCCCGATCATCCGTCCACGTGGAGCTCACAGCGAGGGGGAATTAATTCTTCATCATGATACCCACGCCTCGCGAACCTGAAGTGAATCCTGCATACTCCACCATTTTATACCCCCACCTGTGCATCGCCTTACATGAATTTCCAATCAGGTGTGTCTACTGTAATAGGACAATATCTGGGGCCTGCCGTTTAATGTATTGGAGCACCACACTACATTTAATCTTGTCCCCAAGGCCGTTGACATTCCAATTCAATATCTTAACATTTTTGTCTCCCTGTGTACCCATTGGTTAGTGCAAAGATCTCAGCATCCTCTGATATACACTCAAATTCAAGCACCAATGTGAAAACCTTAACAACATATGAACATGAACCCCCAACCCAACAGCCTCCACCCTGCGGCCATGCACTCTGGGCGCGGAACTGCCCATGTAAAACTCTGCTGAGTGCCTGTCGCCCTGTGTTTGAACTAAAAGTAGAAAGTTTAAGGACATGACATACCGTCTCTGTCTCCACCACACCAACATAATAACTATGAAGTTCCCTAAGAGAGTCACACACCACAGTTCTGGGTGATGGCCATTAGAAGGGGACAACCCTTAGATGAGCAGCCACCACGCAGCCCACCACAGGAATGCGTCCGTTCAGTGGAGCCACTGTGTTAACTCTAGCCTCGTCAGCCATGTGGCTGGGAGGCAGTGTCTTCTCCAGCTGAGTGATCACACGTGGCACGGTCCATGCAGAGTTCAAGCCAGTCCGCTGCTTCCTCCGGCTGTTCGAAGAACCAGGTTCTTCCCTCTGCTTCCGCACGAAGATGTGCTGGGAATAACATAGAGTACTCGAGTCCCCTGTCTCTGAGCTTCTGTTTCACAGTAATGAATGACCGTCTCTGTTTCTGCACTCGTTGTAAAAAGTCTGGAAAGAAAGAGATGTCTGCATTCTCGTAGTGGAGGGTGGCCCCCATCCAGGCGTTTAGGTGAATTACATTCCTGGCTCGGAAGTTTAGCACTCTTGCTAGTATCGGGCGCGGAGGAGCCCCCGGCTTGGGGCGACCTTCAAGGACCCTGTGCGCCCTCTCGATAATGAAGAACTTGCTGAGACCCTTGGGCTGTAAGTGCTGCAGAATAAGATCTTCCACAGAGAGGTCCGGGGATTGCCCTTTGGCCTTTTCTGGTACCCCTAAGATACGTAGGTTATTGCGACGTAGACTTCCTTCATAATCATCCAGTTTGAGTTCGCAAATTTATGTAAAGATCGTATGTCCTGAATTTTCCCTTGGAGCTGGGCAACGTCTCCCACCAGGCTAGAGATGGTAATTTCCACCTGTTTGACTTTTTCGTTAAGTTTTGTGAGGTTAGCTCGGATCAGGTTGACTTCAATAGTAATGGTGCCCATTTTAGGTTCCAGGGAAGTCTTAACCCTGGTGATCACGTTGTTAACATCTTTAAGTGACAGCCCTTGATCTTCTCCTCCTTGATCACTAGTAGAACTACCCCTAGACTGACGCTCTGGAGCATGTCTTTAGGGAGGGTATAGCGGTCCAGTCTGTTCGATTGCACCGTCTTGGGCCCTTTCGTACCCGCTGATTTGCCCTTCTCCATTGCTGCCTCAAACGGACTTCGGGCCCCCTGATAAGTTTGCCCCCGTCTCCAGTCCCAGCTACAATTCAATCCAGGGCAATGTCGGACCCCAGTTCCCGGCTCCCAGAAACCAGGGGAACCAATGCAGGGAAGCGAGGAGGAGCGGTACCACCATAGCGCGGGCAACCAGCTTCAAGTCTCTCCCATGGCGTGCAACCCAGGCAATGGGATCCGGCCAAACTTAACCCAGCGGAACCCGGCTCACCACCTTCTGAAGCGCCGCTATTGTCCAGGATAAACAAGCCTTTATCCAGCAATCTATGGAGCCCCAGCCTCCACACGAAGGGTCCATAAAAGTCAGGCTCTGTGTGCTGCTCCTGCCGCGTCGCTTCTATGCCTCCGGGAAGATGGGGGAGGGGCGGGCCATGCGCCTCCTGTCGGTCACCCGTGAGGCGGGTAGGATAGCGTTGGGTGCGATGGACACCAGGGGGGAGGGTCCCGCAACTCCATTCACCACCTTGGGGGGCCCCCCACCGCCTCACCTCGCTCCAGTGTGCTGTGCGGATTAGAGAAAGGCCGAAACCGATCTCGCCTCTCCATCAAACCTCTGACCCGAATGGTGTGTGTGGGTTGCACCGGGCCTCCCGCATCGTCCCCAGCGAGTCGCCGGGCTCAGCAATCCCACCGGAGCTCTCCACGGGCCTGGGCTGTGATCTCAACGGTCCCGAAGTGCGAGCACCTCTGTGCGCATGGGCGGCAGAAGCTGATTCTGCAGGGCTCCACAGTAGCCGGATATAGAAATTGAGTCCCTGGCTGCGCTGTCTCCGTAGGCCGTCACTGTGCGAGACTCGTAGATGCAGGGGCAGGAGGTGGTGCAAGACATCCCGCTTGCCTTCCTGTGGGTTTCCCAATCTCGGGGAACCGGATTCGTGTGGCGGATCGACGTGGGGAGAACATATATGACGGAGCTAGTGGTTTAGACAGCCATCTCGCTCCGGGTCTTGGCCAAGCCTCCTAGTTAGGAATTCTTGATGTACTTGTAGCTTTCAGACTGACAAGTAAATGAAAGTAATTTAATGAGAAATCCATCTTTTACCTCATTGTTTTTGCTTTGAATCTACTCACTGGTTCTGAATAGGTCAGGCGGTTAATTGTTGAAATCCGAGGGCTAGTCAACGTTCCTAAAAAAAAATTGCCATTTTGGATTCTTACTTGTGTGTAAGAAATAGAAAGCTTTTGTGGTATAGATTTCTTTAGATTTAGGGAAGATGGACTGAATAGATTAGGGATGCATCTGTTATTTGTATGTCTTCTATTTGATGGTTGTGATAATTCCACAAAATTGACTATCCTTTATCATAAATCCAAGAACTCACTCGGAATATGGTCTAGAAGAAAGGCTGTGATGGCAGAGGCCTTTCATGTAATGCAGATGAGAGCTATTCTTTTCTTTGTACAATGAGGGTTTTACCGTTTGCATGTAAGAAACATATGAAACACCTTCTTCAAGGAATAACATTATTATCCATATTTGTTTACTTTCCGGTTTCCTTCTAGACTACAGTGTGGGATATTATTTTTTTCTGTGGTCTCTACTTGTTAGATGCTTAATGATTCACATTGAAGGAATATATACTGTTTCCAATGTTATACTTGCCTTAACAGTACAATCTCAACATCTTTCTATGGTGAAGCATGCACTTCTTTTTATTTGAGTGTCTTATTCGTAGCATATAGTATACCATAACATTAAATGCAGAAAATCAAATAAATGAATTATTTTCCAATTGCAGACTGAAATCGAAGCGCTATTGCTATACAGTACATCATTCCACAAATATTAACCACATAGATACAGTGAGTTATGTAAAGAAATAGACCATTATAGCTCATTATTAATCCTAGATTGAATGGGAACCTAGTAAAAAAGTAATCATTCACGTTTTAAGATCAACCTATCAAAATGCATTTACACCTAAGAACGTGTCATACCTAATGCTGTAAGTTTTTCTTGTTTCTATTCATAATGCTGTTTTCCTGCCTTTGGGCATGGCTCAACACATAAGAGCTTATTTTCAATGTATTCTTCCAGCTACAAAGAATCTGTGTCTTTACACTCCCTACGCATTTAGATACGGAGTCTCTTATATTGCTGTTTGGTCTTATTGAAAGACATGCCGTTAAACATAACCAAATTCAAATCAGGTTAGGTTTATGGAACACACTCTCCTAGAAACGTACCAAGACTGAATATTTGACCCAAACAGGTTTTAAATTAGCTGTTAGCTCATTATGCCGTCAACAAAAGGAATGTCTCCAATATCTTCCTTTTAATAGGAGCCCAATATAGTCACAGTGTTAGGCCAGTATCCATTTTTTAATAGCGTTGAGTATAATGTAGCCATATTTCTTTTGGTGTCACTTCATTGGTCTTTTCCCCAGTCATATTGCTAAAAGGCCCGACACCCTGGTTGTTTAGTAGCATCCAATAGAACTTGAAAGCTTTAGATTTGCTCTCTCCTCAAAAGACCATGATTAAATCATTAGAGGATATGAGTTATCTCTTAAAAGTACTCATCTACGTGGATGGCATGATCTTAACACTGTGATCTGGCTATCTCTACAAAAGTTGTTCTTTTATTTCCTATAGAGACATTTCTGGTTGTTGACTGAATTTGTGTAAGTCTACTATTTTTTTCCTAACTGTGAATTCTTCTGAACTAATGTACAATTTAAACATATTGAAATGTGACAACATCACATTTCTGGGGGTCAAGATCCCTTGGGAGAGATATATATATATATATATATATATTTATTTTTTTTTTTACCTACTGGCGATAGCCAGTAGGTATATATAGTTAGGACCTAGCTACCATAGGAAATCCGCAACATTCTATTGGGAATAACTTTGGCGCCGGTTGAGGAATTTGCGTGTAATTTTCCAAAATTTAGGCCAGCTCCGCTCCGCTTCTTCCCTGGAAGTTTCGGGGGGATTCGTCATGCGGGGGCCGAGAAAAAAGGGGTGTCCCAAAACATGTTTTCCCCATGTTAATTTCCATAGGACGAATAGACAAAGCTACAGCCCGAACCGCTGAATGGAATTACACCAAACTTTGCAAAATTGTAGGGACTGGTACGCAGAAGTGCCTTTTCTATATTTGGTGAAGATTGCTCCAGTGGTTTTTACGAAAATTAACTTTAAAAAAATGTATATATCTATATGCACGCTTCGAGCGTTTACAGGTACGCGTACCAGGGAGCGCACCCGGCGCGCCAAGGGAGTGCGCGAGCGGAAAGCTGATTGGCTCTCGGGTGTCTGTCAACATTCTAAACAGTCCGGAGAGTCCGCCATCTTGTGTCTCGGTAGAATCGGGACAGAAGAGGTGAAAAAATAAAGGGGGAAATGATTGAAAGGGGGCAGGGTAGATACCCCCTGACCCCCTAGGTTTTCTGAGGGGGGCCTATAAGGGCCCTGAAGGGCAAAAAAACGTTTTTTTTTTTGTTTAAATTTTCGCGGGGTAAGCGCTCGGTGCGTTCCCTTGTACGCTTCCAGGTACGCGTACCCTGAGCGTACCACAGGGAAAAACTGTGGGGAAAAAATAGTGTAAAATAAGAATTTGGAGTGCTTAGGGGTAGGGTAGCTCTAAAAAGAGCTGTTGTGTTATTTGGGTGATTTAAGTACCTACAAGTAGGTACTGATGCAGAGTCTAAAATTCAACAGAAAGACTTTGTTCCCCTCATCTTTTGGGATCCCCTGATAAGGTCTGGGGGGGTCAGGGGCACTGTACCCTGCCCCATTTTCACTGTCTTAACTATTACATGTCGCTCTCTTCTGAAACTACAAAAAATGAGTGCTTAGAGGTAGGTTAGCTCTAAAAAGAGCTGTTGTGTTATATGGGTGATTTAAGTACCTACAAGTAGGTACTGATGCAGAGTCTAAAATTCAACAGAAAGACTCTCCATACAGTCACTCACACAATCATTGAGTCTTATGTATACTTATGTCCCCGCTTCGAGCGCTTACAGGTACGAGTACCGGTAAGCGCACCCGGCGCGCCACGGAAGTGTGCGAGCGGAAAGCTGATTGGCTCTCAGGTGTCTGTCAACATTCCAAACAGTCCGGAGAGTCTTCCATCTTGTGGGCAGATATGACCCAGGGACCTCCAGTATGCAAGGGGAATTAGTCCCCCCTCTGCAAACGCGCCCGTGGCCTGCGTTGCAGCGAGGTGTAAAAAGGGGCATAGCCTCATTACACCTCTGTGCAATGCAGCCCCCTGGCGCATACTGGAGGTTCCAGGTGGGCTAGTTGGCCCCCAGGGACCCCCAGTATGCAAGGGGAATTAGTTCCCCCTCTTCAAACATGCACGGGGGCTGCGTTGCAGAGAGGTGTAAAAAAGGGTGTGGCCTCATTACACCTCTCTGCAATACAGCCCCCTTATGCATACTGGAGGCTCCTGGTGGGCTAGTTGGCCCAGAGGGACCCCCAGTATGCAAGGGGAATTAGTTCCCCCTCTTCAATTGCGCCAGGAGGCTGCTTTGCAGAGAGGTGTAACAAGGGGCATAGCCTCATTACACCTCTGCAATGCAGACCCCTGGCACATACTGGAGGTTCCAGGTGGGCTAGTTGGCCCCCAGGGGCCCCCAGTATGCAAGGGGAATTAGTTCTCCCTCTTCAAACATGCACGGGGGCTGCGTTGCAGAGAGGTGTAAAAAGGGGCTTGGCTACATTAAACCTCTCTGCAATGCAGTCCCCTTGCGCATACTGGAGATTCCTGGTGGGCTTTCAGGTCTTATATAGTTAGGAATTAGCATTAAAAAAACCTTTGAAATTCACTGAAAAAAACATAGGTTTCAGGCCTTATATAGTTAGGAATTAGCATTCAAAAAACAAACAAAAAAAAAAAAATCTTGCAAATTCACTGAAAAAAACATAGGTTTCAGGCCTTGTATAGTTAGGAATTCGCATTTAAAAAACCTTTGAAATTCACTGAAAAAACCATAGGTTTCAGGCCTTATATAGTTCGGAATTAGCATTTAAAAAACCTTTAAAATTCACTCAAAAAACTATAAGTTTTAGGGGTGTTATAGTTAGCTGGACATTTCACTCATACAAAACCATTGAAATTGCTCCTATATAGTTAGTTGTACTAACTATATTTCGCGCACCCGCAATCCACTGCTGATGTCACATATTACATCATTCATGACATGGTCAGTGACATCACTGATGACATCTCAAATGACATCACTGATGACATCATCCACGTGACAATCACATACACCTTTTCATACACTAGTAAAATCTTTCATCACTCTTTGTAAAATACAGAGTATCATATTTGAATCCATTGTTACAGCAATACAAGTATCTAAAAACCCACTCAGTGATTCATAGATGTATACACGCATCTAATCACTTACCTGTAGATTCACTCATACATGCTGTCAATGAACAATAGAACCCTATCAAAAATACTTATACACCTAAATCGACATTACACACCAGCACACATCATATACTCACTTATGCAAACAATGGATCATACTTACATATTTACTTAGCTACACACGTATACAAACACAACTTCATCTATTCATTTAGATAGTAAGTCATACTAAGTGAATTATAAAATCATTATTACAAGTATAAAGTTATCCATACAGTCACTCACACAATCATTGAGTCTTATGTATACTTATTTATATACAACAACTGACACATACACTGCCTTTCATTTTTCTAGTTTGTTGGACATGTACCATTGAGAAATATATTTGCTCATCACCACACCCATAAAGATATTCACTCACCCAAACAACTGTTAGAACATGTAGTTTTAACTTCATATATCTAGTGAATCAACTATTCACACATCTTTGGGCAGTCACACACCCCCCACCGAACCACACACACATTCACAACAGTTTAGTCACTATCCACTATATTTAGTGAGACACTATAAATTGGTCAAGTAAACAGTCAATTACACTGCTACTAAATCCTCCATCCAAATATTTATTTTTATATATCCACTCATTCTTCAATGCAAATTACTATATATATATATAATGCATATTTAAATAACGAAGCAAAGCACATTCACTGGATGATGTCATCAGTGATGTCATTTGAGATGTCATCAGTGATGTCACTGACCATGTCATGAATGATGTAATATGTGACATCATCAGCAGTGGATTGCTGTTGCGCGAAATATAGTTAGTACAACTAACTATATAGGAGCAATTTCAATGGTTTTGTATGAGTGGAATGTCCAGCCAACTATAACACCCCTAAAACTTATAGTTTTTTGAGTGAATTTTAAAGGTTTTTTTATTATGCCAATTCCTAACTATATAAGGCCTGAAACCTATGGTTTTTTCAGTGAAAAAAAAGTATATATATATATATATATATATATATATATATATATATATATATATATATATATATATGTATGTATGTACTAAATCTTAGTTTCCTCATTGGCCAAGCAAAATAAGAATCTGAGAAACAAGGCTGATTAATTAGTGTCTGTATAAATTCAGCAAGATGATGGTAGCATTTTCAAATTGGAGATGGGTTTTTAATGTTAAATTAAAAATAGTATTGAAGAAACTACAGTTTGGTAGCTTGTGAAAAGGGTTTTGCATCATATGAAATGTGCGTCTTCAGATATTCCATTTCTGTTTACCAGATATTTTGCTATTGAATTGATGTTTGTCTTTAGACTATAGACACACACCATATGTACCATATGGTGAGCAAAAGGCAGTCCAAACCTTAAGCTGTATGGACGTATTTTGCTAGGACTATGCCTTCTTTGTACCAGTCTGATGAAACTTGTTAAATATGTAAATTGAAACCTAGAAGGTAATGAATGCATATTATTGTGGGAACTCTAGATGTCATTAACTTTTATATTTGTTGCAGGTTGGATATCAAGCTGGAAGTAACGGGCAACCCCTGCCTTCACAGTACATGAACGATCTTGACAGTGCCTTAGTGCCAGTGATTCATGGAGGTGCATGTCAATTGAACGAGGGACCAGTCATCATGGAACTTATATTTTATATCCTGGAAAACATCTCATAAGTGAACTTCACGTTCTCTGTCGGACCTTTTGCATTGCAATTGCATCTGAATCATTTGCACTTTAAAACTGGAAGTTTAAGCTTTTGTTAACACTACTAAATGGGCTCGGGCAGGTGGGAGGTCTGAGGACCGATGTTCCATGACTCTAATTCTTCTATGCATTGTCAATAATAAAGACGAACAGGGCAGCTTCTATCCTCTAAAAATGGAAAAAAAAGTATCTCTCCTCTACAGCTGATGAGTCATACTCGTTCTTGGTAATCTTGCTGCACCTGAATTGCAAGACCTAATTACAGCTATGTACTTTATAAGATTAAACGGGTTGAAATATTTCTTTGGAACTCGGATTAATGGAACAACTGAACGCAGTGTTGTAAAAGAGACGTTCAAAGAAGGGTCAATCGAGATCTACAATGCAACCTCATCTTAATTGTTGACACATCCAGTGGTTATTCAGCATACTTTGTAAAGTAGTACGGTTTACATTTCTTTGACTGATTTATGAGTCAAAGACATCTAAGACAATTTGCTATTTGCTTTGAAAATCCATATTATGTTGCATGGTACGGATGCCTAGCCATAACATATAGAATGTCTGTCAGATTCATGTGAGACCTAAATTAGGGGGAGTGCATGATTCGTTGCCAGATTAGATGCGCATCTCTCACAGGATCCCGAGGAAACAGCTCCTTATAAATTGACAGTTATTTTTGTGTAAATATATACATATATATATTATCGACAACCATGTTGCTGTCAGAATAAATTTTATTATTATTTTTATAATGGTAAGGAAAACTACCCGCATTTCTGGAGACTTTTGTTGGCACTGTCAATCCTGTACAACATTGTGCCTCAGACATGGAAGATCTGTATGTCATTTTGAAATTATGCATGTCTTGTAGGGGGAAAAAATGTTTAATGATTGCGATTATATCGCATTCCATTTTTCCACCTTTTCATTTTTATTTATTTTTTAATGTTTCAGATTTTTTTTTGTTATCTTGACACAGTATGTTTTCCCATGGTCATTCATCATTGTTGTAAGCTAGTCTGAGTTGTAATACACCAATGACTCTCAAGATCACTCCAAGATGGTGATAAAGGGTTCCTCCCGTCGATGGTATGGTGGGACGGATATCTTTTATTTCACTGCTAAGAGTGGAAACCAGACTCCTGCTGAGAAATCTAACAGCATCCAAATTCCATAAAGCCTTTCCCATGTTTTGAAGAGCTTTGATATCATGCTATTCAAAAGTTGGTATATTGCTGTCTGTGACATTAGATAATAGAAATACCTCGCATATTTACAATTGGGCTAGCAAAAGACTTATCTATGCTACTGTCAGCTGAGTTATCCCAAAAAGCCATGAAGTGGTGGAATAGTAACTGGAGAGTCATAAGTCGGCGTCTTTTAAACTTTTTAGTAAACGCAAATTTTCTTGAGTTCTCTAAAAGAGCTTAGTTTACAAGTTGCTAGATCCTTTGATTCTCTAGTCTAGCCATGTACTCTCTGAAACTGACATTTTAACTGAAATTAATGATTCTAGAGGGGTGAATCTTTAATGGGAGGACTTATTCCTTTGGAACTTGTAGCATAAAGGGTTGTGTTCTGTACTGTGTTCCACAAGAGACCTGCAGTGATGAGAGTGGACATAGTCTTCTTAGATGAATCAAAGGGACCACAGCTGCCCTTTTAATTACATTTTTGTTCTTGGTGGAAGTCAAATGAAGGCTCTTCAGAGTCTGACTAGCAAAGTTAAATTGCACAGATTAGAATGGATTCATAAGATAAGAATGATACACAGTGTCATACTAGTGTGGATATAAACTGAACTGAGAAATTGGATTCCTCAAGTGGGAATCTTAGTTCTTTTTTGCCTACACATCTTTGGGCAATTAAGCCAATCCGGGTGTGTCTTAAATATTGTAAGGTGTGCCTAAATGCTAAAGCAACTGCTTGGCCCTTGTGAAACACAGTATATATTAGTTGAGGCTTCTGGTATTCAGCTTTAACACTATCATTATTAGAAAATACATTACACTTTTGTATAATGATATGTTTGTTTAATTTCTGTTATTTTTATTTATCTAATGACATTTTTTTTCTCACTTTAACATTTTCTTGTACAAGGAAAGATAATGCCTAGATGAGATCATGAAGTGTGTAGCAGTATTTAACTATAATTGGAAAAATAAATTATACCATGCCACCACCACTAAAGCAGCATGATTTAACTTGGTGTTCAGTAATAACTCTATGAAGAGGATAATGTGTTGGGTTCATTTGTAAATTAGTTGTCTGCTGTAGCTGAAGATGCTACAGCAGTAGCACAAGACTAATTGTCCAAGTTACCCTTCTGTAGTCAATATCTTACTTTTTTATGGCTTTAATGTGGCATTAACACTGTGAGATCTGGGCAACCTAGCAATGTGGCATGAAACGCACTCTCCTGCTAAAATGTCTGGCTGAGAAACAGAATGCAGCCCAAAGCATAGGAGAATGGAGTACTGCTTGCCCCTGAAATTGGAGAAAAAGGAAAACATGGACACGTCAGCCATTGGGTCCACTCTAAGGTCTGAGATTAAGTTGATTGGAAACAAGGAGTGTTATTCTGGGCGTGGCACGTACTTAAATGGAAAGTTGGCAGGACATTGCTTATTTTACGGCTCACCAAATCCCAAGGAAGTTCACCTGAATCATGGGGACAGAGCAGCGGCGGCCCCTCCATTAGGGCGGGGGAGACCACCTCCACCCTCACATAAACGGTAAAAAAAAATGGGCTTTAAACCCGTTTTAATATTGTTTTATTTTAATCTCCCAGGACTCAGCCGAGTCTTGTGGGTGACTCCAAGGGGGTGGCACTGCTGTTAGGGGAGAGGTAATGCACTCCCTTCACTGCGCATGATGGTTTTGCAGGCCATCTCTGGCCGGCCAAACCGTCATGCGCAGCAAAGCTTTCTCCATCCCCAGCTGCATTGCTGGGGTTGGAGAGAGCAAGCACAAGCTCTCAGTCTGTCTGGGAGTGCCAGTTGCCAGCAGTCAAGCGAATCCTGACACTACTTTCAAGCAGTGTCTGGATTGGCCGCAATGCAGTCTTGGAACCTTGGCCCAGAGGAATGACTAGCATGATGCAGTGGCGTTGAGGTAAGTCATTTTTTTTGTCCCCCAAAGTTACCCCCACCCCCCCTCCTCTCTCTGGCCCGTCCCGCCACTGTGGCAGGGGACTGCCGCTACTGGTGTAAAGCATTTGTGGTAGACATGGGTTAATCTCACATCAGGAAATGCTGAATTTCCTTAGGAAAACTATAGCTCACCATGCAAACCATCCTCTCACTTCATACAGTTGTTAATCTTCACTGATTTCAACAATGCAAACATTTAAGACTAACAATCTTACCTTCGTTGGAGAATCAGCAGTTTAGTGGCATATCCTTGCGTTTGTAGCGCATGCCCTGTGTTATGAAAGTTGATGTTTTGTTACCTTTTCCATAGTGTCTGTAAATTAACCTCCATAATTAAACATTAATCATATCCTTCCATACTACCTTGCCCACCTAGTCCTCATGAATGAACTCCCCAGTAACTGTTTGATGTAATCCGTGTCATCATATTATGATTTATAAATTAATTTCCCAGTCCCTCGTCATCAACAGGCAAGCGTATAATTTGGGGCTCTGTGTGGGTGTGGGGGCTCTGTGTGGGTGGGGGGCTCTGTGTGGGGCTCTGTGTGTGTGGGGCTCTGTGTGTGTGGGGCTCTGTGTGTGTGTGTGGGGCTCTGTGTGTGTGTGTGGGGCTCTGTGTGTGTGTGTGGGGCTCTGTGTGTGTGTGGGGCTCTGTGTGTGTGTGGGGGGGGCTCTGTGTGTGTGGGGGGGCTCTGTGTGTGTGGGGGGGCTCTGTGTGTGTGGGGGGTCTCTGTGTGGGGCTCTGTGTGTAGGGCTCTGTGTGTGTGGGGGGAGCTCTGTGTGTGGGGGGAGCTCTGTGTGTGTGGGTGCTCTGGGTGTGTGGGTGCTCTGTGGGTGTGTGGGGGGCTCTGTGTGTGGGGGGCTCTGTGTGTGGGGGGCTCTGTGTGTGGGGGGGCTCTGTGTGTGGGGGGCTCTGTGTGGGGGGGGCTCTGTGTGTGGGGGGCTCTGTGTGTGGGGGGGCCTCTGTGTGTGTGTGTGGGGGGGGCTCTGTGTGTGGGGGGGCTCTGTGTGTGTGGGGGGGCTCTGTGTGTGTGGGGGGGGTTCTGTGTGTGTGGGGGGGGTTCTGTGTGTGTGGGGGGGCTCTGTGTGTGTGGGGGCTGCGTCTGTGTGTGTGGGGCTGTGTGTGTGGGGGGCTGTGTGTGTGTGGGGCTCTGTGTGGGGATCTGTGTGTGGGGATCTGTGTGTGGGTCTGTGTGTTGGGCTGTGTGTGTGTGGCTCTGTGTGTGTGTGTGGGGCTCTGTGTGTGGGGCTGTGTGTGTGTGTGGGGGGCCTCTGTGTGTGTGTGGGGGGATCTGTGTGTGGGGGGGGGCTCTGTGTGTGTGGGGGGGCTCTGTGTGTGTGTGGGGGACTCTGTGTGTGTGTGTGTGTGGGGGGCTGTGTGTGTGTGGGGGGGCTCTGTGTGTGTGGGGGCTGTGTGTGTGAGGCTGTGTGTGTGTGGGGCTCTGTGTGTGTGTGGGGCTCTGTGTGTGTGGGGCTCTGTGTGTGGGGCTCTCTGTGTGGGGCTCTGTGTAGGGGGCTCTGTGTGTGGGGCTGTGTGGGGCTCTGTGTGTGGGGCTCTGTGTGTGGGTCTGTGTGTTGTGTGTGGGTCTGTGTGTTGTGTGTGGGTCTGTGTGTTGTGTGTGGGGCTGTGTGTTGTGTGTGGGGCTGTGTGTTGTGTGTGGGGCTGTGTGTTGTGTGTGGGGCTGTGTGTGTGGCTCTGTGTGTGTGGGGGGGGGCTCTGTGGGGGGGGGGGCTCTGTAGGGGGCTCTGTGTGTGTGTGGGGTTCTGTGTGTGTGTGTGGCTCTGTGTGTGTGGGGCTCTGTGTGTGTCTGTGGGGCTCTGTGTGTGTCTGAGGGGCTCTGTGTGTGTCTGTGGGGCTCTGTGTGTGTTGTGTGGGGGGCTCTGTGTGTGTGTCGGGGGCTCTGTGTGTCGGGGGCTCTGTGTGTGGGGGGCTCTGTGTGTGTGTAGGGCTGTGTGTGGGGCTCTGTGTGTGTCTGTGGGGCTCTGTGTGTGTCTGTGGGGCTCTGTGTGTGTGTGGGGCTCTGTGTGTGTGTTGTGTGGGGGCTCTGTGTGTGTGTTGTGTGGGGGGCTCTGTGTGTGTGTAGGGCTGTGTGTGGGGCTCTGCGTGTGTGTGTGGGGCTCTGCGTGTGTGTGTGGGGCTCTGCGTGTGTGTGGGGGGCTCTGCGTGTGTGTGTGGGGCTCTGCGTGTGTGTGGGGGGGCTGTGTGTGGGGGTCTCTGCGTGTGTGTGGCGGGCTCTGCGTGTGTGTGGGGGGCTCTGCGTGTGTGTGGGGGGCTCTGCGTGTGTTTGGGGTGCTCTGCGTGGGGGGCTCTGCGTGTGGGGGGCTCTGCGTGTGGGGGGCTCTGTGTGGGGGGCTCTGTGTGGGGGGCTCTGCGTGTGGGGCTCTGCGTGTGGGGGGCTCTGCGTGTGGGTCTGTGTGTTTGTGTGTGGCTCTGTGTGTGTGTGTGGCTCTGTGTATGTGTGTGGCTCTGTGTATGTGTGTGGCTCTCTGTGTGTGGCTCTCTGTGTGGGGGGCTCTGTGGGGGGGGCTCTGTGTATATGTGTGGGGCTCTGTGTGTGGGGCTCTGTGTGTGGGGCTCTGTGTGTGGGGGGCTCTGTGTGTGTGTGTGTGTGTGTGTGGCTCTGTGTGTGTGTGTGGGGCTCTGTGTGTGTGTCGGGCTCTGTGTGTGTGTGGGGCTCTGTGTGTGTGGGGGGCTCTGTGTGTGTGTGGGGCTCTGTGTGTGTGGGGTGGCTCTGTGTGTGTGGGGGGGCTCTGTGTGTGTGTGGCTCTGTGTGTGTGTGGCTCTGTGTGTGTGGGGGGCTCTGTGTGTGTGTGGGGGGGGGGCTCTGTGTGTGTGGGGCTCTGGGTGTGGGGCTCTGTGTGTGGGGCTCTGTGTGGGGCTCTGTGTAGGGGGCTCTGTGTGGGGCTGTGTGGGGCTCTGTGTGTGGGGCTGTGTGGGGCTCTGTGTGTGGGTCTGTGTGTTGTGTGTGGGTCTGTGTGTTGTGTGTGGGGCTGTGTGTTGTGTGTGGGGCTGTGTGTTGTGTGTGGGGCTGTGTGTTGTGTGTGGGGCTGTGTGTGTGTGTGGCTCTGTGTGTGTGGGGGGCTCTGTGTGGGGGGCTCTGTGTAGGGGGCTCTGTGTAGGGGGCTCTGTGTGTGTGGGGGGCTCTGTGTGTATGTGGGGCTCTGTGTGTGTGTGGCTCTGTGTGTGTGTGGGGCTCTGTGTGTGTGTGGGGCTCTGTGTGTGTTGTGTGGGGGGCTCTGTGTGTGTGGTGGGCTCTGTGTGTGGGGGGCTCTGTGTGTGTAGGGCTGTGTGTGGGGCTCTGCGTGTGTCTGTGGGGCTCTGTGTGTGTCTGTGGGGCTCTGTGTGGGGGGCTCTGTGTGTGTGTTGTGTGGGGGGCTCTGTGTGTGTGTAGGGCTGTGTGTGGGGCTCTGCGTGTGTGTGGGGGGCTCTGCGTGTGTGTGGGGGGCTCTGCGTGTGTGTGTGGGGCTCTGCGTGTGTGTGGGGGGGGCTGTGTGTGGGGGTCTCTGCGTGTGTGTGGGGGTCTCTGCGTGTGTGTGGGGGTCTCTGCGTGTGTGTGGGGGTCTCTGCGTGTGTGTGGCGGGCTCTGCGTGTGTGTGGGGGGCTCTGCATGTGTTTGGGGTGCTCTGCGTGTGGGGGGCTCTGCGTGTGGGGGGCTCTGTGTGTGGGGGGCTCTGTGTGGGGGGCTCTGCGTGTGGGGCTCTGCGTGTGGGGGGCTCTGCGTGTGGGTCTGTGTGTTTGTGTGTGGCTCTGTGTGTTTGTGTGTGGCTCTGTGTGTTTGTGTGTGGCTCTGTGTATGTGTGTGGCTCTGTGTGTGTGGCTCTGTGTGTGTGGCTCTGTGTGTGTGGCTCTGTGTGTGTGGCTCTCTGTGTGTGGCTCTCTGTGGGGGGGGCTCTGTGGGGGGGCTCTGTGTATATTTGTGGGGCTCTGTGTGTGGGGCTCTGTGTGTGGGGCTCTGTGTGTGGGGGGCTCTGTGTGTGTGTGTGTGTGTGGGGCTCTGTGTGTGTGTGTGTGGCTCTGTGTGTGTGTGTGTGGCTCTGTGTGTGTGTGTGGCTCTGTGTGTGGGGGGGGCTCTGTGTGTGGGGGGGGCTCTGTGTGTGGGGGGGGCTCTGTGTGTGGGGGGGGCTCTGTGTGTGGGGGGGGCTCTGTGTGTGTGTGGGGCTCTGTGTGTGTGGGGCTCTGTGTGTGTGTGGCTCTGTGTGTGTGGGGGGGCTCTGTGTGTGTGTGTGGCTCTGTGTGTGTGGGGGGCTCTGTGTGTGTGTGGGGGGGGGGGCTCTGTGTGTGTGTGGGGGGCTCTGTGTGTGGGGGGGCTCTGTGTGTGTGGGGGGGGCTCTGTGTGTGGGGCTGTGTGTGTGTGGGGGGGCTGTGTGTGTGTGTGGGGGGGGCTCTGAGTGTGTGGGGGGCTCTGTGTGTGTGGGGGGCTCTGTGTGTGTGGGGGGCTCTGTGTGTGTGGGGGGCTCTGTGTGTGTGGGGGGCTCTGTGTGTGGGGGGGGCTCTGTGTGTGGGGGGGGCTCTGTGTGTGTGGGGGGCTCTGTGTGTGTGGGGGGCTCTGTGTGTGTGTGGGGGGCTCTGTGTGTGTGGGGGGCTCTGTGTGTGTGGGGGGCTCTGTGTGTGTGGGGGGCTCTGTGTGTGTGGGGGGCTCTGTGTGCGTGTGTGGGGCTCTGTGTGCGTGTGTGGGGCTCTGTGTGCGTGTGTGGGGCTCTGTGTGTGGGGCTCTGTGTTTGTGTGTGGCTCTGTGTTTGTGTGTGGCTCTGTGTTTGTGTGTGGCTCTGTGTTTGTGTGTGTGTAGCTCTGTGTGTGTAGCTCTGTGTGTGTAGCTCTGTGTGTGTGGCTCTGTGTGTGTGTAGCTCTGTGTGTGTGTAGCTCTGTGTGTGTGTAGCTCTGTGTGTGTGTGTGTAGGTCTGTGTGTGTGTGTGTAGCTCTGTGTGTGTGTAGGTCTGTGTGTGTAGCTCTGTGTGTGTGTGTGTAGCTCTGTGTGTGTAGCTCTGTGTTTGTGAGTGTGTGGCTCTGTGAGTGTGTGGGTCTGTGTGTTTGTGTGTGGCATTTGCGAGAGATTAAGCTATTGGCATTGTAAATGACAATGCCATTTATTTATCTGTTTTCAAAACCAACACATAAATACAAATGTTGGGGGCTCTGTGTGTGTGGGGGGCTCTGTGTGTGGGGGGCTCTGTGTGTGGGGGGCTCTGTGTGTGGGGGGCTCTGTGTGTGGGGGGCTCTGTGTGTGTGGGGGGCTCTGTGTGTGTGGGGGGCTCTGTGTGTGTGGGGGGCTCTGTGTGTGTGGGGGGCTCTGTGTGTGTGGGGGGCTCTGTGTGTGGGGGGCTCTGTGTGTGTGGGGGGCTCTGTGTGTGTGGGGGGCTCTGTGTGTGTGGGGGGCTCTGTGTGTGTGGGGGGCTCTGTGTGTGTGGGGGGCTCTGTGTGTGTGGGGGCTCTGTGTGTGTGGGGGGCTCTGTGTGCGTGTGTGGGGCTCTGTGTGCGTGTGTGGGGCTCTGTGTTTGTGTGTGGCTCTGTGTTTGTGTGTGGCTCTGTTTGTGTGTGGCTCTGTGTTTGTGTGTGGCTCTGTGTTTGTGTGTGGCTCTGTGTTTGTGTGTGGCTCTGTGTTTGTGTGTGTGTAGCTCTGTGTGTGTAGCTCTGTGTGTGTAGCTCTGTGTGTGTAGCTCTGTGTGTGTAGCTCTGTGTGTGTAGCTCTGTGTGTAGCTCTGTGTGTGTAGCTCTGTGTGTGTGTGTGTGTGTAGCTCTGTGTGTGTGTAGCTCTGTGTGTGTGTGTGTAGGTCTGTGTGTGTGTGTGTAGCTCTGTGTGTGTGTAGGTCTGTGTGTGTGTGTGTGTGTGTAGCTCTGTGTGTGTAGCTCTGTGTTTGTGAGTGTGTGGCTCTGTGTGAGTGTGTGGGTCTGTGTGTTTGTGTGTGGCATTTGCGAGAGATTAAGCTATTGGCATTGTAAATGACAATGCCATTTATTTATCTGTTTTCAAAACCAACACATAAATACAAATGTTGTCATTTACAATGCCAATAGCTCTAACTTTTGCAAAGGCGAAACTGTTGCAGTGTAAATGCTTGTTTCAAATATTGAGAGGAACCCAACGTAAAAGAATACATTTGAGGTGTGATTGAAACTATGATGAAACTGAAAGGTAGAGTAGAACCTCCAGTATGTAATCTGATTTGATTGCGTTTGCAACTAAGGTTCTTGTTATGGATGTCTGCGTGGTAGATGAAAGAAGCAACAACAACAAAATCCGAAGGGAACCAAATTTCAAGTATTACAGTATCTGGTGGACAAAGAAGGTAGTGACCAGGAAACATTCCTTGCAGATTTTCTACTGGGTCTACGCATGAGATATTTAATTTAAATATCTACATATTTCAGATTCATGTGACGAAAATATACTGGGAATGGTGAAAGGAGACCCTTCTTAGTCTTTCCGGAATGCGAACATGCACAAGAGATAACCCTGCTTCTAATGGAAAAACTGAAATCTCTAGTTGGGGACCTTTGAAGCAACAATGCTGTTTCACTGCTATATGCTACCTTTTCTATCCATACAAATGATATGTTATGTTATGTTATGTTATAAGCTGTTTTGTAATGCGCTCAATTACTACCGGACTATCCTGGCGCGGTATACCGCTGGGGAACCCATCCTGGCTTTCCCTGTGGGATGGTCCCTACTGGGAGTCCCCAAGGTGAAGCCAGGCATCCCCGGCGTTGATGGGGCCGTTGTGGAGATTAGGCAAGCTAATGTCCAGAGTTTCCGAGTGGGACCCCTGGTTAGAGTAGGTACCGAGACGAGAATTGTCAAGTCCGCTGACCCTGGCCCACGACCCTGCCGCGTCGGGAATTGAACCCTGGTCCCGGGCCGACTCCTGCTACCGGGTCTGCCGCCCCTAACCAGTGAGCCACACCACTCCACTATATATAAGCAGGGAAGACCATACTGGGCAAATGCCTGCACACGTCTGCTGGTTTACTATGGCTGGTTTACTATGTCATGTTGACTCCACTGACCGCAGTACAACATCATGATCATTTTTGTATTCAATAATATAGCAAAACCGTTACACTTAGTGGTATGTAATGCCTTTTTACATATGGTAACATCCAATAAAATGGTGGCGTATTATGATGTTCATAGATATTGTTTGCAGCAAAGCAATCATATAGTGACAGAATTGCGAGAGGGTTACATGTTATGTATTGTGTTTACATCTGCATTTTTTTGTTATTGATTAAATCCATGTCACAAATAAATAGCATAACAATTATCATCGAGATCAAAACAGTAGCATTAACAAACTTAAAAACAAACTAAAAAAAGATCCACCAAACACATCAATGACATGCAAAGTATAAACATTTTATCATTATGCGACCTAGTGATATAATTTATTTCATATAATGCATTATAGCGTCCTAAATCTCAATCCCAAGTTTTTGCCTTTTAACTGATTTAAAGGCATATTAACTATATTTCATGTTATAAACATGGTAACATTTTGCTCTCCACATCTCAAACGTGGGAGCCTCCCTTTGGAGCCAGCAAGAGGCAATACATAAACATGTCACAGCTACAGCAAAATAATAAATATCTAAATGTATACATTGGGTGCTCGTTTGAAATATTTGTACAAATCCTTAGTATCATCATTGCCTTTGTGATTGATGTAGAGGTACCTGTGATTTCTTGCAGAAGCAGTTCAATTTGATGCTTTAGTTGCTACAATGCAGGACATAAAACATGTACACTATCTGCGCAGTCACTGTAACACATGAATCATTTACCATCATTGTTTCCACCCCATTTCATCATGTGTTCGTGTGTATGATATAAATCGAAGATAGTCTTATAATGCTGCCTTTGTAAATTCGATGATAGAAGTCTGAATCGCCTCTCCCTCAACCCCTAAACGCAAAGCCCATTTTAGATCATAGGCAGCCAAATCATCTTTTGGGATTCAATTAACATAAGATATAATGTCCCTATCTTCACCTTCCTTCTAATAGCCTCTATGATTGAGAGCTCAATGATTCCCTCGTACAAGTGATGTCTAACCAGATAGTCCCGTAATTGTAAGTGTTTAAAAAAATCATGATGTTGAAGTTGATACCTCTCAACTAATTCCTCAAATGAACACAACACTCCACCCTTATATAGATCACCCAGACATCTAATCCCCTGCCTATTCCACCAAATCATCTTGAAATCCCAGACTATTTCCGGAAACCTATTTGCGAAATCAAGTGGAGTATAATAATTTGGTTGTGAGATATTCAGCCACTTACATACCCTTTTCCAAGCCTTGTAGGCAGAGATCTGAAAGAGACACGTTAGTATTAGATTCCTTACCTTAGAATATCCCCAGGCGTCAGACTGGATCCGGAATTTTTTTGCGTAGCAGTACCCTTGCGCGTCGGTAGGCGTCGTCTGCGGCTCCGCGTCCGTCGTCTGCGTCGTGGGCGCCGTGATGACGTCGTCGGAGTACTTAGACGCCGCCTCCGCGTGCTGACGTCAGTTCTTCTTTTTTCCACGCCAGCAGCGCAGATCCGGAAAAAGTGGTACCTTAGTCACTTTTTGACTTCACCTTTTTGATCCTTTGATCGTCCTTTTTCGAGTCTTCGACTCCAAAACGGTGCCTGTAGGGATGCCTGGTTTTAAGCCCTGTGAGGATTGCGACCGGCTGATGTCGGTCACGGACCCTCACCGTCGGTGTCTCCACTGTCTTGGCGTCGACCACGACGACAAGGCCTGTTCCGACAGCCGTGCCCTGACTTCGAAGGCTAGACGGGAGCGGTCCCGTAAGCGACTCGAACTCCGGCAGTCGGCCCCGTGCCAAGAGATGTCCCGGTCCGGACGGAGGTCGAGGGACCGGTCGCGGGAGCGGAGCCATCATAGCTCCGGGAGTCGACATCACTCCTCAGGGTCGAAGTCGTCAGGTAAGCACAAGAAGTCGAAGAGACGTCATCGCTCTTCTGACTCCCCCCGACGCGGCCGGGGGTTCAGGTGGCACCGCCCACGGTGCTCTGTCGGAGTCGCAGGCGCCGCGTCCGGCTTCATACCCTCCGGTCCCTGGGCCTAACGCGACGCCGGAGGAGATCGAGCGGTTCCTCATGGCCATGAGGTACCTCTCTCCTCCGACGGGCTCCGCGGCGCCTTTGGGCCCAGCGGTCCCGTCTGGGGGTCCTAGCGGGTCGGGGGCTTCGGTCCCGACGCCGTCGGGTGCTTCGGCTCCGAAGCCGCCGGCGCCGCAGGGCCCGGCGCCGCAGGGCCCCGCTGGATCCGGTTCCGGATCCGGGTCATCGCCGGTGGACTTGACGACCTAACCGGCGCCGACCCCTCAGGTGTCACCTCCGGCACCGTCCTCGGGCGGCACCGTCCCCAACGCCTCCTTCGATCCGGTTCCGGCGCCGCTGGGCGCCGCTTCAGACGCCGTTCGGAGAGTTTGTTTTCCATGAACCGGCCCCATCCTTTCCTAATCCTGAGTACCAGGAGATGGGTGATGAGGAGGATTGGGAGGGGTCTGAGGACCCTCTGGCACGTGAATGCCAGTCTCAAGAGGACTGGGCAGGTGAACTTGGGGAGGCCAGTGGTATAGACACTTCGCCTGACACTGGCTTTGTCTCGCCTCCTACCGTGGCTACGGAGGAGGGAGCAACCTATAGTGTGGTGCTGATGAGGGCAGCCAAGGCCTTGGGCCTTGAGCTCCCCGTCGCGGCCGTGAGGACTAACCTCCTCACCGAGGTCCTCAAGCCGCAGTCATGCTCAGCCGAGCCTCTGCTGCCGTTTAATGAGGCCTTAACCGACGTTCTTTTGGGCACTTGGTCCAAACCCGCTACGGGTTCGCCCGTAGATAGAAACGTGGCCAGACGCCACCGCCCGACCCCGGGCGACCCATGTTTCCTGTCCACCCACCCCACCCCCGAGAGCCTGGTCATCCAGGCCTCCAATTCCCAGACCGCATTCCCGTCGGCCCCGCCGGACAGGGAATCCAAGAGGTATGAGCAGTATGGTAAAAGGATCTTCTCATCCATTAGTCTGGGACTGCAGTCTTCCAACACCGCATGCCTCTTGGGCCGCTACACCCACTCTCTGTGGGATACGGTTGCGGAAGTGCTGCCAGAGTGTCCGTTGGAGGTACGGGCCAAACTCGGCCAAGCCCTGGTGGAGGGCCGGGATGCAGCCAAATATTCTATCCGGTGTGGACTGGAGACCACTGACTCACTAGGTAGAGCCATGGCAACGACGGTGGCGGTCAGACGCCACGCCTGGTTGAGGTCCGCCAATTTTTCGGCCGGTGTCCAAAACACATTGACATGCCGTTTGATGGCCGTCGCCTTTTTGGCGTCAAGGCAGACCATGCGCTTGAGCGCTTTAAGGACTCCAGGGCTACGGCCAAGTCCTTGGGCCTCTCGGCCCCGCGCCAGCAATCGGCTGCCTTTCACTCCTTTCGTGGCCACGGAAGGGGTGTACCCACACGTGCTGCCAGCCACGCTCCGTAGGTTAATACCCAACGCAGTGGCGGCCGTGGAAACCGCCGTGGCGGCGGTCGGGGACAACGGCGAGGTCAGTCCACATCTTCCCCCGCAGCATCCGCCTCAAAACCCTCCTAGTCCGTGCTTTCAGGCCCATGTGACGTCAGTGGGGGGCAGGGTTCGCCATCACCTCCTCCACTGGCGCACTGTCACATCGGACAGGTGGGTGCTGCAGATTGTCCGAAGGGGCTACTCCCTCCCCTTCGAGGCGACTCCTCCAGCCATGCCACCGCAGAACCACCATGTATCGGGGGATCATTTGCGACTTCTGCAGGAGGAAGTTACGGCCCTCTTGGCCAAGGGGGCCATCGAGCACGTTCCTGGTCCAGAAGTAGGGTGTGGTTGCTACTCCCACTACTTTCTGGTACCCAAGAAGGGCAAAGGGGGCCTACGCCCTATCTTGGACCTAAGGAACGTCAACGGCTTCCTCCGGAAGGAGAATTTCAAAAGGCTGACACTGGCTCAGGTCTTAGCTGCCCTGGACCCAGGAGACTGGATGGTAGCGTTGGACTTGCAGGACGCTTATTTCCACATCCCCGTCCTGCCGGCCCACCGGTGCTACCTGCGGTTCACGGTTGGCCACGAGCACTTTCAGTTTACCGTGCTCTCCTTCGGCCTTACCAGAGCCCCACGGGTGTTCACAAAGGTGATGGCGGTGGTCGCAGCTCATCTGCGCAGGTTAGGGGTTTCAGTCTTCCCCTACCTCGACGACTGGTTGTTGAAGGCGGGCTCGCCCCAGACAGTCGTCAGCCACCTCCAGACTACGGCAGATCTCCTGCACCAGACGGGGTTCTCCATCAATGTGCCAAAGTCACACCTGTGCCCCTCTCAGAAGCTCCTCTTCATCGGAGCGGTTCTCGACTCGGCGCGGTTTCGGGTTTATCCACCGGAACAGCGGGTCCGGGATATTCAGGCTCTGATTCCCATCTTTCAGCCGCTATCCCGGGTATCGGTCAGTTTGACGCTGCGGCTTCTGGGGCTGATGGCCTCCTGCATCCTACTGGTGCATCACGCCAGGTGGCGGATGCTGGCTCTGCAGTGGGACCTGAAGTTTCAGTGGGCCCAGCATCAGGGCAACCTGTCCGACCACGTCCTGATCTCGGAGGGCACTGCGAGACAGCTGCAGTGGTGGCTCACGGACCGCGATTGGGTCAGTGGCAGATCCTTCTCCCTTCCCCAACCGGAGCACGTAGTTGTGACAGACACCTCCCTCCAGGGCTTGGGAGGCCACATGGGAGAGGCGGAGATCAGAGGCCTCTGGTCTCCGGCGGAAGCCCGGCTCCACATCAACCTGCTGGAGATACGGGCGATTCGTCTAGCACTGAAGGCATTCCTCCCCTCTGTCCGGGGGAGTGTAGTGCAGGTGTTCACGGACAACACCACCGCCATGTGGTACTGCAACAAACACGGCGGGGTGGGGTCATGGGCCCTTTGCCAGGAGGCTCTGCGCCTCTGGCAGTGGCTGGAAAGCCAGGGCGTGACCCTGGTGGCTCAACACCTGCAGGTTCTCTGAACGCAAGGGCCGACGAGCTCAGCCGTCGGTGCATGATGGATCACGAATGGCGTCTGAACTCGGACGTGGCGCAAGGCCTCTTTCAGCGATGGGGAGAGCCTTGGTTAGATCTATTCGCCACCGAAGAGAACGCGCAATGTCATCAGTTCTGCGCGTTGGAATTTCCAAGGCGGCACTCGCTCGGAGACGCTTTTCGTTGCGAGTGGAGTTGCGGTCTTTTGTACGCCTTTCCGCCTATACCACTTCTGCCCAGAGTGCTGAAGAAGATCAAGCGCGACCGGGCACAAGTTATCCTTGTGGCTCTGGACTGGGCACGAAGGTACTGGTATCCAGAGCTACTCAGTATGTCAGTCGATCCCCCGGTTCGTCTGCCTCTTCAGGAGGACCTTCTGTCGCATCAGCAGGGGACGGTCCTCCACCCGAACCTGTCCAGTCTCCACCTCCATGCTTGGAGATTGAGCGGCGACAGTTGAGGCCATTTGACTTGCCTCCTGAGGTCTGTAACGTCATTCTGGCAGCCAGGCGTCACTACACAAAGTCGGTATACGCCTGCAGGTGGAACAGATTTGTAGCATGGTGCACAGCAAAGGCTGTGGATCCTCTTGCTGCCCCTCTTTCTGAGGTTCTTCTCTTCCTTCTTTCTCTTGCCCAGCAGGGCTCTGCTCTGGGCCCTATCAAGGGCTACCTTTCTGCCCTTTCAGCCTTTCTGAGGCTGCCTGATCAACCTTCTTTGTTCAAGTCCCATATTGTAAATAGATTTCTGAAAGGCATCACACACACGTTCCCTCCTGTTCCGTTTGTGATGCCTCAGTGGGACTTGAACCTTGTTCTTACATTCCTGATGTGCGCTCCCTTTGAGCCACTTCACAACTGTCCTCTCCGCCTTCTTACTCTGAAGACTGCTTTCCTGGTTGCCATCACCTCTGCCAGGAGAGTGGGTGAGCTCCAGGCCCTTTCTTGTTCCCCACCTTTCCTTTCTGTCCATCCGGAAAAAGTTGTGTTGCGTACTAAGCCATCTTTCCTGCCCAAGGTTGTCACAGCCTTCCACATCGGGCAGTCTATCACCTTGCCAACCTTCTTTCCGCCACCGCATCCCTCTAAAGAGGAAGAGCGGCTCCACCGTCTGGACCCAAAACGTGCGCTCTCGTTCTATTTAGATCGCACACACCAGTTCCGGGTGGATGACCAACTCTTTGTTGGTTACGTGGGCGCTAAGAAGGGGAAAGCGGTGCACAAGAGGACCATCTCCCGGTGGATCATCTTGTGTATCCAGGCATGTTACTCCTTGGCTAAGAAGGAGCCCCCTGTTGGATTGCGGGCTCATTCCACCCGAGCCACGGCGACTGCAACTGCCCTGGGCCGGGGAGTGCCCTTACAAGACATCTGTCAGGCGGCTACGTCGGCATCGCTGCACACGTTTGCAAGACACTACTGCCTGGACAGCCAAGTCCGGAGGGATGGCTTCTTTGGCCGTTCTGTCCTCCAGGACTTTCTGGTGTGATTATTGGTTCGCAGACCCACCACCGGGGTTGGTATTGCTGGGGTATCTATTCTAAGGTAAGGAATCTAATACTAACGTGTCTCTTTCACATGCACAAGTTACTACTTGTGTAACGATATATCTGTAAGAGACATTAGTTAGTATTAGATTCCTTACCGACCCACCCATCCTCCCCGTTATGCGAACCGATATCGAGGGTCAGGGTTATCCCCTTTCAGGGCCCTAGTTTCAATGGCACCAGTGTTGGTTTTTAACATGGCTCAGCGCTTCTGGCGCGGAAAAGCTGTGTCTAAGAACTGACGTCAGCACGCGGAGGCGGCGTCTAAGTAATCCGACGACGTCATCACGGATCACACGACGCCAACGACGGACGCGGAGCCGCAGACGACGCCTACCGACGCGCAAGGGTACTGCTACGCAAAAAAATTCCGGATCCAGTCTGACGCCTGGGGATATTATAAGGTAAGGAATCTAATACTAACTAATGTCTCTTACAGATATATCGTTACACAAGTAGTAACTTGTGCATCAAGACCTTAAACCTAGTTTTTTTTAATAATAACTCGGCTCGGAAAATAACACATATCTAGCTTCTTCCCCTAACAATAATTGATATATTGAAGGCGCTTCTGCCTCTATCGCGTCTTCTCCTGTCAATAAAATACACGTTTTGCAGTAAACAAACATAATAGTAGAAGCAAAAATTCGGAATGGACCAACCTCCCCTATCTAGTGGCAACATCCTGTATTTAAACGCTCTCCTGGCTTTATGTTGTCCCCAGATGAATCTATCACAAATCGATTGAAGCGCTTGCTACTGTTTACTTGATAACTCCAAAGGCACTGCTCTAAAGTAATAAAGCACTTTAGGCAAAACAATCATTTTTAGGACATTGCGTCAGATGCAGACACTCCAACCGGTCTAACTGCTGCTTGTCTGGTAAGGTGATACTACCCCAGTTAGCCTCTATTAATTCTTGTAGGGACATTCTGATTTTTATGCCAAGATATTGGGCTTCATCCGTTACACAACTCTCACCCAGGCAGGCTTGATGAGTACATACTATCTGTGCCTTAGCCGCATTTAATTTCTATCCCTACACTGCCCCAAATTCTTCAGCCAACCTTTCTATCTCCCTTATAGCCTGTGCAGGATCAGCAGAATCAACAATATCATCCGCAAATGCTAGTACACGTATTTGATAAGCCCCACACTCGAATGACTTTATCCTACTGCTTTGTTCTAACATCTGCACGAATGGGGCAATATATAAGGCAAAAAGGAGCAGGGACACCCCTGCCTTGTTCCCCTATTGATACAGACTTGCTTGGATTCCATACCCATAACACAAATTCTAGCTTTTAGTGACTTATACATACTTCGAATCGACTTAATAAAGTCAGGTCCGAACCCCATCCCCCGCATGATACACCACATAAAAGCCCAGGACAACCGGTTGAATGCCTTTTGGGCATCGGCAAATATTAAAACTAGCTTTTTACGGTGCACATTAGCAAAATTTATAAGAGTAATTGTGAGAAGTTGGCCTGATATATGATGTTCACTATTCTAGTGAGGACCTTGCACCAGTCCAAACAACCATTATGGTGATGGTTGTAAGTCACCCTTATAGACCAGCTATCCTAGTGGTAGCGTGGACAGAACAGTCTTAGGCTAAAAGACTCTTGAGGGCGTGTAAAGCCAGCTGTTTTACCATATGTAACCCCTTGAATATCAAATGAAAGGACACCACACAGGATATATATAAAATATATATGTATTTATTCACTAACACATTCCTCTGAACTCTTTATGAGAACAGAGGCAAAAGCACATAACAAGTTACACTTAGAAATACTTTAACTAGCACAATTTCCAGTTAGGCCCTAGGAGCGCGTAAAACCATATACTAAGTAAGTGGTATAAGAACCACGACTTGGGAAAGGAGAAGGCCTAGTGCCTAGAGAATCGCTGGGGCTACACTATCTGACCCTTAGGTTAGGAGCAGGAGGCCCACAGGCGGCGCGTGCAGTGTCAGTACACTCACGCGAGAGTCAATAGAAAGTCAATGGGAACTTTAAAGGTAAGTAATCGAAGATTTAGGACACTTCCGATCTAACTAGGAATGTACAACTAACAAAACTAGACACTAGGATAGTCAATCCCTACAGGAGCACCGAAGTACTCGCGTTACCTCACCCACGGTCTGCGGGTGCATAGGTGTCAAAGTGTCGGGTTTTCTCGTTAATTCCTATGGAGCCTTGGAAGAAGATGCTGCAGGCGACCAGGAGGAAGATGTCCGAGTGGATCCAAGGGTGGATCTAGGATGAAGAGGGCCTGAAAGCAGAGGGGACAGAGTCTAGGTCACTAGCCAGTGACCGGGTGGAACCAGGGAGGAACCAGACGTGGTCGAGGAGCAATCGGGTGCGGATGTGAAGCTTGTCGTTGCAGCCACGCGGACCAGGAGACGTCGAGGATGACCAGGTGCTGGAGAGGAGCTGTCCCACGAAGGTTCTCGCAGATGGAGGGGTCGACTTCAAGATTGGAGCCAACAAGCCTAAGCAAAGGCAACCCACGCAGGATACACAAGGAGCTTCTGGTGCAGACCAGGAGGGTCTGAGGTACTTCACCTTTTCAGGGAAGCAAGTGCCAGTCTGGAGCAACCAGACCAGCGATGGATTTTCAAAGGAATCGTCGTCACAGGGCTACTAGCCAACTGGCCAGCAACCGGGACAACGCGTCGAGCAGAACACAAGCAGAAGGGCCCCACCCAGATCTCGTGGAGTGTGGAGGGCTGGTCTTCAGTGCAGGTGGAGCTCGGTGTCGGGGTGTCTCAGTCCCCAGTGCACAGCTTCGAGGATGCCTCAGGAGCTGCGCTGTTAGCAAGTTGAAGACTTTCCAAGTTGCCGGGTTCCACGGATTCCGACGCCTTCCATGGAGCTCAGCTGTGCTGGAGTCGTGCAGTGGGGTTAGAGGAGTCCTGGATTCGAGGTCTTGTCAAGCTCTACGCTCGAGTTCCGGCGGGAACGGGGCCAAAGCAAGCCGTCGAGTTGCTGAATGGTGCCTGGTTTCCCAGGGTGGTCCCTCCTTGGCCACAAGGGAGATTCTTCAGTCTTCAAGTCGGTTGAATGTCGAAGAGTCCAGAGTTTCGTTTCAAGTTTCAATTCAGGATCATATCTAAAGTCTCCTGGGTCAGCTCCTACCTTTATACAACTAAAGGGGGCTGGTTTACTCACTAGGTCCCTCCTATGGGTGGGACCAGGAAGGGGGGTGGTTACACCCCCTTTCCTTTGTGCATTTTCGTGCCAGAGCTGGGGCTGGAGTGCCCCAGCAACCAGTTTGAACTGGGGTATGCATGGAGCACCTAGTGTGCCCCAGGCATGTCTCATTCTATTCAGCCCTCCCTGTCCCAATACACAAAATCCTGTCTGGGGTGGTGCTCGCACCTCTCCAGGCAGGAAACCTTTTTTCCAGGCCTCCCTCGCTGGAAGGACTCCCAGCAGCAGGAGGTCAGACTTGTGTCTGTGGCAGCAGCATCCATTTTGTGACGCTGGGGCTCTGGTTAATTTTAACCGAGATAGTCAGCAACAACATGTCTTCTCCCTCTAGAAGGGTGGAATGCTACCCCCGTCGCCAGAATTGGCGAGGGGGTAGTATTCCAAAGCGTATGACACCTTACACGACATGTTTGGATAAAGCCAAACCAAAGTTAGCATTGAACCGCGAGGTTCATAATGCACTTAAGAGTATGTGGTATGGCAATATCATAGACCAGCTAGAAGGACATGGTTCCGAAAGCTGCAGACAGGCTCAGCTCATGCTAGAGCACCATCTCACACATAACCAAGCACTCTGCCTCCAGGATTGTTAAGGCCTGCCATAGGAGTGACTTATAGGTTACTGTGTGTCTATAAGGGTAGAAGCAAGGGGTGCTTACACACCCTTGCCCCAGCTGAGTGATCAACCAGTTGTGTCAGTTTGAGTGGCCAGCCAGGGGTGGCATAATACATGCTGCAGCCCCTGGTAGGCCTTGGTTACACCTATTCCCTGAGTACCTAAGGTACACTTCTACAGGGGCTGATAAGGTGAACCAATTCCCAATTGTGGATGTACCTAGAGTATATGAGGTGAATTTAGAGAGAGTGCATCTGGGCTGTGGGTCTGATTAGCAGGCCCACAGCCATGTCTAAGTCGAAAACCAGTAAAGCAAAAGTAAAAAGTGGGGGTGACCATAGGAAGCAGACCCTACTCTCCTACAGTAATCATTCTGTGAATATGATTAATAGTGCTTCTATCTGGAATAAATCCATGTTGGGACATTGAGTCCAGAGGCGTAATAACCCGCAATAACCTATTGGCTAAAATCTTAGCATAGATTTTTCCATCGGCTTTTAACAAAGATATAGGTCTATATGACCCTTTTTTTTAAACACAACAATATTAGCCTCGCCCCAAGAAGGAGGCGAGAGTCTCCCCGCTGTGCTTTATGGAAAACCCTCAGCATATCAATTTTGATGACTGAGCAGCTGATGAATCTCTTATGGTAATTTGTCTGGGCCGGCAGCTTTCCCCTTTGCCAGTTGTCCCAATGCTGCTTCAATTTCCTCAATAGTTATTAATTCATCCAAGGCTGCTTGTTCCTCAACACTTATCCGATTCGATACAACTTTTTGACAGAAATGCTCGATTTCTAATTCCTCTGCGTCAAATTGCTTGCATAGCGCTTGATAGAACTCATAAAAAAAACATAATCCCTTCCTCTGTTTCGACCGTATTACCCACTGCATCAATCATAGCCAGAATCCTTTGAGATGTTTGCCTAGCTCTAAGTCTCTGTGCCAGTTGATTTGCCGTATTCGCACCTATTTTGTTTATAGGTATTATATTGGATAGCAATTTCCTTGCACCAGATGGCGTTTATTTTTGCTTTAGCAACTGCTAGCTTACTATTATAGCTTTGACATCTACTCCCTGCCTAAGAGCCTGTATCAATTCCAATACAACTTCCCGGAGCTGATCCAGCAACTGGTGAATAATTATTTGTCCTTGATTTAATTTAGCTAGCCCAAACCTAAGCGCCTCACCCTGTATTCCTGCTTTAAAAGTATAACATACGATGGGTACTGAGGTAGATCCTCTGTTTATATCAAGGAAATCCCTTGCCCAGCAGATCAAATGGTCTCTGTATGCCTTATCATTCAATAATTTCCTACTAAAAGAAAATGCCCTCCTACACTTTCTCTGCCTCATTGTATTTTCTCACCGGCTATAAGTGATTTAGACAAAAATATATAATCTAATCTTACCAAAGTTTGATCTGGCTGATGAATAGTCCTCCATGTATCCACTAACCCATGGTCCCTCAATAATTGAACTAAAGCCTTAAGAACTTTAGGTTTGCGGCCCACATATTTGTATTTGGGATTTAAAATTTGCCCCTCTAAATAAATATTAAAATCCCCACATAACAATAGCGGAGTGGGCCATGATGCCAACCCGACATTTAAGTCTGCCATTATACAAGCCTCATCTACGTTTGACCCATAAACAAAGCAGACAGTACACTAAGTTATTCCTATTAGGCATTCTGTGATTGCCCATCTCCCATAATTGTACAGCTTTACCCTTCATGTCCCCATGATGCAGCCATAAACCAGAATAGCTACCCCCTATTAGTAGAAGACTGCCTAGTCGCAGCCAGGAGTGTGTAGCCTAAATCTTCTATCAATTTACGTTTGGTCCACGGTACACGTGTTTCCTGGATACACAGGATATCTGGTTTTATGATACGTAATTCTGCGGCTAGCCTGCGCCTTTTATTACAGTTATTTAGGCCGCAAATTTTAAAAATACATATACGAATTCCCTTAGCTCCCATATCTCCTAATATCTCATGTAATAAACCAGTAGTAAACCATGCATCTGAAAGAAACAGATTAGTGTTAGATTCCTTACCTTAGAATATCCCCAGGCGTCAGACTGGATCCGAAAAGTTTTGCTTAGCAGTACTCCTGCGCGTTGGTAGGCGTCGTCTGCGGCTCCACGTCTGTCGGCGTCCTGATCGCTGGGATGACGTTGTCGGGGTACTTAGACGCCGCCCTCGCGCGCTGACGTCAGTTCTTCTTTTTTCGCGCCAGCAAGCGCAGATCCGGGAAAAGCAGTACTCCTGTCACTTTTTGACTAACTTTTTTCGATCTATTTTGGATCTTCTTGAATCGTTATCGACTCCGGTGCCGGTAGGGATGCCCGGGTTCAAAGCCCTGTGACGACTGTAACCGACTGATGTCGGTTACCGACCCCCACCGTCGGTGCCTTTATTGCCTCAGGGCAGACCATGATGACAAGTCGTGCCTCGACTGCCGGGCCTTGACATCGAAAGCTAGTCTGGAGCCGTCCCGTAATCGACTTGAGATCCGTCAGTCGGCCCCGCGCCGCTCGAGGTCCCGGTCCAGGAGGAGGTTGAGGGACCGGTCGCGGGGCCACAGTCATTAGAGCTCGGCGAGTCTACACCACTCGTCGGGTTCGATGTCCTCAGGTAAGTCGAGGCACAAGAAGTCGAAGAGGTGACATTGCTCTTCTGACTCACCCCCCACCCCGGGGGTTCGGTGTTGCCCGACCCCCCGGTGATGCGGCTGGGGGTTCAGGCAACACCACAGCGCCGCGTCCAACCCCACACCCGCCGGTCCCTGGGGTGAACGCGATGCCGGAGGATATCAGCGCCTTCCTCACGGCCATGAGGTACCGCTTCCCTCCGTCGGGTCCCGTCGAGGTGCCTTTGGGCCCTGCGGACCCGTCTGGGAGCCCAAGCGGGCCGGCGGCTTCGGCCCCGGTGCCGTTGGGTGCTTTGGCCACGGCGCCACAGGGCTCCTCAGGATCCAGGCCTGGATTCGTGTCGACGCGGTCGACCTTACGACCCCTCCGCCGGCGTCGTCACCAAGGGTGTCGCCCCCGGCGCCGTCCTCTGGTGGCGTCGTCCCCAATCCCCACCCCGGTCCGGATCGGGCGTCGGACCGGAGTCGTCTTCGACGCTGATAGGTGAGCCCTTCACCGACGATCATGCTCCATCATTTCTTCCTGACTTTCAGGAGATGGAGGACGAGGGGGATTGGGAGGGGTCTTAGGACCCTCTGGCACTGCAGTGCCAGTCGAGTCAGGACCGGACAGACTAACTTGGGGAGGCCAGTGGTCTGGACACCTCGCCCCACACTGGTTTTGTCTCTCCTCCTTCCGTTGCTACGGAGGAGGGGGCTGCATACAGCGTGGTGTTGACTCGGGCAGCCAAGGCATTGGCTCTTAAGCTCCCAGTCGCGGCCGTGAGGACTAACCTCCTCACTGAGGTACTCAAATCGCAGGCAAGCTCCTCAGAGCCTCTCCTGCCGTTCAAAAAGGCCCTCACTGACGTTCTGTTGGGCACCTGGTCCAAGCCCTCCACAGGCCTCCCTATGGATCGGAACGTGGCCCGACGCCACCGTCCGGCTCTGGGCGACCCCAGTTTCCTGTCCGTTCACCCCACCCCTGAGAGCCTGGTGATCCAGGCCTCAACTTCCCAGATCTCATTCCCGACCGCCCCTCCGGATCGGGTATCCAAAAGGTACGACCAGTTTGGTAAGAAGCTGTTCTCCTCACTGAGTTTGGGGTTGCGATCTGTCAACACCGCCTGCCTTTTGGGCCGTTACTCCCACTCGGTTGCGGAAGTGGTGCCGCAGTGCCTGGTGGCGGTCCAGGCAAAGCTAACCCAGGACCTCGCGGAGGGAAGGGACGCAGCACGATATTCCATTCAGTGTGGGCTGGATACCATGGACTCGCTAGGCAGGGCGATTGCAACGACGTTGGCGATTCGCAGCCACACCTGGCTGAGGTCCGCCAACTTTTCGGGCGATGTCCAAGCATCCCTTATGGACATGCCCTTTGATGGCCGTCGCCTTTTTGACGACAAGGCGGACAGCGCACTGGAACGTTTAAAGGACTCCAGGGCTACGGCCAAGTCCTTGGGCCTCGGCCAACGCCAGCAGACTTCCGCCTTTCGTCCCTTTCGTGGCCAAAGATGGGGAGCCCCCTCACGTCCAGCTAGCCACAGGCCGAAGAACCCACCTCAACGCGGTTGCGGACGTGGTAACTGCCGTGGCGGTGCCGGGGGACACAGGCAAGGCCAGTCCACACCCGCCCCCGCAGCATCTACCTCAAAATCCTCCGAGTTTTCAGGCCCATTCGACGCCAGTGGGGGGCAGGGTTGGCCATCACCTCCTCCACTGCCGCTCCATCACATCGGACAGGTGGGTGCAGCAAATTCGAGGCGACCCCTCCAGCCATGCCACCGCAGTACCACCGCATGTCGGGGGATCACTTGCAACTTCTATAGGAGGAAGTTACGGCCCTCTTGGCCAAGGGGGCCGTTGAGCGCGTTCCTGGGCTAGAAGTAGGATGTGGTTACTATTCTCACTACATTCTGGTACCCAAGTAGGGCAAAGGAGGCCTACGCCCTATCTTGGATCTAAGGAGCGTCAACGGCTTCCTCCGGAAGGAGAAGTTCACAATGCTGACTTTGGCTCAGGTCCTAGCTGCCCTGGACCCAGAAGACTGGATGATAGGACGCATATTTCCACATCCCCGTTCTGCAGGCCCACCGGCGTTACCGGCGGTTCAAGGTAGGCCGCGAGCACTTTCAGTTTACCGTGCTCGCCTTCGGCCTTACCAGCGCCCCACGGGTGTTCACGAAAATGATGGCGGTGGTCGCAGCTCATCTGCGCAGATTAGAGGTTTCAGTCTTCCCCCTACCTCGACGACTGGTTGTTGAAGGCGGGCTCGCCCCATGCAGTCATCTTCCACCTCCAGACTACGGCTGACCTCCTGCACTCGCTGGGGTTCTCCATCAATGTGCCGAAGTCACACCTGTGCCCCTCGCAGAAGATCCTTTTCATCGGAGCGGTTCTGGACTCAGCGCAGTTTCGGGTTTTTCCCCCCCGAACAGCGGGTTAAGGATATTCAGGCTCTGATTCCGGTCTTTCAGCCTTTATCCCGAGTCTCGGTCAGGTTGACGCTGCGGCTCCTGGGGCTGATGGCCTCTTTCTGGTGCATCACACTCGGTGGCGGATGCGGGCTCTGCAGTGGGACCTGAAGTTTCAGTGGGCACAGCATCAGGGTAACCTGCCAGATTGCGTTTGGATCTCGGAGGGCACTGCGAAACCGTTGCAGTGGTGGCTCACGAACCGCGATTGGGTCTGCGGCAGATTTCTCTCCCTTCCCCAACCGGAGCACGTAGTGGTGACGGATGCGTCCCTCCTGGGATGGGGAGGCCACATGGGAGAGAGGGAGATCAGAAGCCTCTGGTGTCCGGCGGAGTCCCGGCTCCACATCCTTCTGGAGCTGCGGGCGATCTGACTTGCACTGAAAGCATTCCTTCCCTCTGTCCGGAGAAGTGTAGTGCAGGTGTTCACGGACAACACCACCGCCATGTGGTACTGCAACAAACAGGGCGGTGTGGGGTCGTGGACCCTTTGTCAAGAGGCTCTGCGCCTCTGGACATGGCTGGAACACCAGGGCCTCACCCTGGTGGTTCAACACCTGGCAGGTTCCCTGAACGCCAGGGCGGATGAACTCAGCCGCCGGTGCATGATGGATCACGAATGGCGTCTGAACTCAGACGTGGCACAAGGTCTCTTTCGGCAGTGAGGAGAGCCATGGTTAGATCTATTCACCACCGAAGAGAACGCGCAATGTCATCAGTTCTGCGCGTTGGAATTTCCAAGGCTGCATTCGCTCGGCGACGCTTTTCGTCGCGAGTGTAGCTGTGGTATGTTGTACGCCTTTCCGCCTATACCACTTCTGCCTAGAGTGCTGAAGAAAATCAGGCGAGACCGGGCTCAAGTCATCCTTGTGGATCCGGACTGGGCACGAAGATACTGGTATCCCGAGCTACTCAGCAGGTCAGTTGATCCCCCAATTCGTCTGCCTCTTCAGGAGGACCTTCTGTCGCAGCAGCAGGAGGGGACAGTCCTCCACCCGAACCTGTCCAGTCTCCACCTCCATGCATGGAGATGTAGCGGCGACAGTTGAGGCCATTTGACTTGCCTCCTGAGGTCTGTGATGTGATTCTGGCAGCCAGGTGTCCCTCCACAAAATGGGTATACTCCTGCAGGTGGAACACATTTGTGGCATGGTGCACAGCAAAGGCTGTGGATCCTCTCTATGCCCCCCTTTCAGAGGTTCTCCTCTTCCTTCTTTCTCTTGCCCTGCAGGGCTCTGCTCTGGGCACTCTTAAGGGCTACCTCTCTGCCATTTCTGCCTTCTTTAGGCTTCCTGATCAGCCCTCTCTTTTCAAGTCCCCTGTTGTAAATAGATTCTTGAAGGGCATCACGCACGTGTTTCCTCCTGTTCCTTTCGTGATGCCTCGGTGGGACTTGAACCTTGTTCTAATGATCCTTTCGAACCACTTCACAATTGCCCTCTTCGTCTTCTGACTCTCAAGACTGGATTCCTGGTTGCCATCACCTCTGCCAGGAGAGTGAGTGAGCTCCAGGCTCTATCTTCTAAGCCTCCTTTTCTTTCTGTCCATCCGGACAAGGTTGTTTTAAGAACGCTTCCTTCTTTCCTGCCCAAGGTGGTTACGGCCTTTCACATCAGGCAGTCCATCACCTTGCCCACCTTCTTTCTGCCTCCGTATCCCTCGAAAGACGAGGAGAGGCTCCACCGTCTCAATCCAAAACATGCGCTCTCCTTCTACCTTGATCGCACACGCCAGTTCCGGGTGGATGACCAGCTCTTTGTTGGTTATGTAGGCACGAAGAAGGGATGGGCGGTGCACAAATGGACGATCTCTCGGTGGGTTGTGTTGTGCATCAAGTTTTGTTACTCCTTGGCTAAAAAGGAGCCCCCTGTTGGGCTGAGGGCCCATTCCACTCGGGCCACGGTGGCTACTACTGCCATGGGTTAGGGAGTCCTCTTGCAGGACATCTGTCAGGCAGCTACATGGGCCTCGCTGCACACGTTTACTAGACACTACTGCCTGGACAGCCAAGTCCGGAGAGATGGCTTTTTCGGCCGTTCCGTTCTCCAGGACTTTCTGGTGTGATCTTGGTCCGCAGACCCACCACCGGTGTTGGTATTGCTGGGGTATCTATTCTAAGGTAAGGAATCTAACACTAACCTGTTTCTTTCAGATGCACAAGTTACTTACCTTCAGTAACGATATATCTATAAGAAACAGTAGTTAGTGTTAGATTCCTTCCCGCCCCACCCATCCTCCCCGTTCTGCGGACTGATATCTAGGGTTAAGGTATTTCCCTTTGAGGGCCCTAGTTTTATGGCACCAGTGTCGGTCTCTGGCATGGCTCTGCGTTCCTGGCGCGGAAAGCTATGTACAAATACTGACGTCAGCTATATTGTTACCGAAGGTAAGTAACTTGTTCTAAGACGGTCAATAGTTATTGAACAAAGTATACGAATGCACATCAAAAATATTTACGCAGGGATTGATTTTTATAAGATGTGCCCCCCCACCATTCCCTCACACCAAACCCTCACCCCCACCAGTGCCCCCAAGCTCCCCTCCCTCTCCCCCGTTTTGAGGCAGTTGGGCCTATGGCCCAGTAGATGCAGAGTGGTTCTCCCCCCTGTGACCTCCATCCTACCTATCGCTGTCTAGCTAGCACAAAAATAAATTAAGTATGCTGCCTGGTTTCCCCATTCAGTACCCCATACTAAATTCACCAACCATACAAATAACCCAAACGTAAAACTAACGCCATCAAGTAGTGCCAGCTATAAAAATTCTATATCATTGTACCAAGCTAAGAGGGAGGAAAAGATAAACAAAAGTACATGTTGAAACATTAAATTGTAGACAAATATTCCTCTGCTGACAATTCTGAAGTAAAGAAGTGTGTTTGACCTTTAACAATCACTTTAAGTGTGGCCGGATTTAACAAAAACACTTGCGCTCCTTTCTCCTGTAAAGGCGATAATAGCTGCCGTAGCTGCCACCTTTTTTTTACGGTTTGATGGCAAAAGTCCGGTCAGAAAAGAAATGGAGTTCCCTTTGCTGCCCGCTTTTTATCTGGCTGTGCCAGGTCATATATCTCCTGGCGTGCCAAAAAATTGCTCAGGCAAATCAAAATTGCTCTTGGCCTAGCATCCTTATCACCGGATTTTGCAGGCTTCTGTTTGAACAGAAATAGATGTGCTCTCTGTACTTCGTGGGACAAATTCCAATCTTTTACATCTGGGAAGGCTTCAGTAAAAAGTTTCACAAAAAATTTGCAGGTATCTTGTCCCTCAGTGCCTTCTGGAATACCTAAAATCCGCAGATCGTTCCTACAAATTCGGTTTTCCAAGTCCACAAGTTTGGCCTGCACCTCTTCTTTATATTGCTGCGAGCTATCCACCATCGACTTTTGTCTAACCATATCATCTTCTAATGTAGAGGTTCTAACCTCTGCCTCATTCACTCGTTCCGTAAACTCAGTACAGGATTTCGCTATCCGCCTCACAGCATTCTGTAGTTTACGGCATGCGACATGCATTTTAGCACTTTCTGCGCGAGCCTCAACCCTATGTTCTGTAATGCATTGATAAATTGCCTCTAATGATATCTCCGCCCGCTGGTTAAGAACTTGAGGACGTTCCTCTCGATTGCCTCCCTTTACTACTTCTATAGCAGTTGGAGTCAAGCTAGGAGGGCCGCTCCTCATAGTCGCCAGGTCTGTTACTTCCATCTCCTTATACTCTTTGTGTATGTATCATAGTGGTTTAAAATTGTCATCATCCAGATTTGAGATATTAAACTAACTGCCAGTGCTAGTCTCAGATCTTTCTAGAAAAAAGGAATTTGTACCTAGCTCTTAGTCCTCGTCCTTGTCAGATGAATGATCCGACATTGAAAAGAAGTTACCTTCACCAGAATTGCTCTCCCTTTAGCAGAATCCAGACCTAAATCTTTTATGGGATCTGACCTTTTAGCCTCCTCTTGGTGCCCAGTTGCTGCACCTGTAGATATAGTCATATTTGCTGTCCCGCCTATATCCTCTGAAACAGGTTCTGCATCATAGTCTATATCTTGATTTTTTTTTGACCAGCCTAGACTCCTTCGGTCGTGCTCCCTCAGAGCATTCATTAAAAGATATTTCCTTATGGTCATTTCTTCCCGTTACCAGACTCCGCATAGACATCACAGTATGTTGCTGCTTTTTTTTTGCAAGAAGATTTGGGGTATCTGAGGTATCGGGGGAATCTGAGGTATCTGGGGTGTCTTATTATAAATCATCTCTTGCGTCACGGCACCTTCACAGCACCTGCAGCGTTAACTATATTTGCTGCATCTTTTATACAACTTGCTGAAAGAGCAGCCTTACTCACTGCGTCGCTGGTTGGCTTAGTTTTCCCTCCACAACCAGTTTTTGGAGGCATAACATTAAATACAGATCAAGAGAGCTGTAGTAGTGTTCACCAGGTATGACTCGCCATTTATTTTTTTCCAATTAAGCGCTTAATTCCAAAGAAAAGAAGAAACAGACAAAACAGAATCTCAAGCGATCAGGGCAGTTACAGTGATGACAAACTTCGCTTTTAAACGCAACCAAAATTCTGGTGATTAAGCGGTTCGGTACGCAACAATGTAACTGCTCCCGGTTGTCGGGGAAGTTATTCACAAAATGTCGGGCGGCTTAGCCACACACCCTCCAAAAATACCGCTGCTCCTCTAAAATGTCCCTTTCTACAGCCCTCCAGTGGTACTAACGCTGCCAATGCTTCCAACGGCAGCACTCCCACACCGTGGTCTCTCAGCCTCCTCGCTCCTGCTCAACTGCCAGCTTAATTCAATGAACACTCCGAGAAACACCCTTCGTTGTGATCGCTCAGCCGCCTGGCCTCCTCAACGCCTCACTCCGTGCTCCTGCTGACCAACAGAGTAGCCAGCCGCCCTCATCCACTGGTCGATTAGCAGTAGAAACCGCCAGAGGATCGTTAGTTAAATCCTTATGTTTGCTTTTTAAACGCCACACTCTTCGGCCCGATCTCGCTTCCCCCTCGGCTATACCACCATTGGATGTGGAGCAACGCCGGAGCCCTTCACTCACATGTCCTGCTCGGACACCATCTTGCCCCTACACGTGCTCACATCTGCCTTTTGTTGTGGTATTCTGTGATAAAGGTATCTGCGGACCGGTTCCCAAATATCTTTAGAGTCGTATTTTGTTTTGACAGGAGTGTAGATTATGTTTCTCATTTGTGTTACACCGTGTTATATTGTGTTCCCTCTTTAGGTGCGACCTGCAGACAGCGCGCATGCACTGTCACAACAATCTATTGTTGCTTTTCAAAAAAAGAAAAACAATACTCTTAAAAGGGTGCTACCCATTGGATAAGATTGGCTTCATTGTCACTCATTTTCTTGCTTATCAGTGGTCAGTGCCTGCAGACTGAACTTCCTCTTTGTGTTGTCCTCCTTTAAATGGAGCGTGGACCAAGTACTGTTTAATGTTTTCATTGATGCCCTTTTGCTCAGATGGAGGTACTTTTTTGTTGCTACTATGTTGTCTTGCTTCCTCCTTTGTGACTTGTTGCCTCGTCGCTCCTCCCCCCTACCTCCTGCATTGTTGCTGCTTTCGTTCATGCCGTGCACATTGGGCTAAAAGGGCTTCAGTGCTCCCCATCCCACTTCCAGTAACAGCAGTGCACTGAGGACTGTCCTAGGTTGAAGAAGCTCCTTGAGAGGGAGCTGCTCCCGGAGAGGCATTTCACAGGAAGGGGGCAGTACCCTCAGAAAAGACAGCATACAGAAGGAGAAACAAGGGTAGAATATGGTTTGTTTTCAGTGAGAGCACCTTAAATATAAATCTGAGAGGGTGGTGGCACACAGAGAACACCGCTCTCGGCTGGAACCCTATGCAGTGCCATGAGAAGGGCTTCACATGAAATCTGCCTCAGGATCTTAAAGGGACAATAGTGCACTGAGGAGACTATCATTGTTATGGAGCTGCACACTTAGAGATAGCTACTCATAGAGAGATTTTCAGGGCTGGGGCAGCACATTGAGAAGAAAGACAGAACACTATTTTGAAGTGGAGGCAATTGACGGGAGAGCAGCTTGAGAGGCAACAGAGACAGGGTGGACCCCAAAAGAGGTCAGTATCATAAAGACTGCAGCATCTGGGAAAGTAGAGTGAACATTACCTTGATAGGGGTTTCACAGAAAAAAAGGCAGTGCCTTAGAAATTACATTGATGACCTGAAAAAAAGATGGTATGATCTTCGGATCATAACAAAAAAAAAGCTTGCAGCCCAGAGAAAAGAAGCTGGTGCCACAGGTGGAGGAAGGAACCGTGCACCTGCACTTTCAGACCTGGAACTGATGGTGGAGTCCACCCTGAAGCCAGAGAGTGTCCATGGGATAGGGGATGCTGACAGCTCAGCCAGAGCTGCAACAAAACAAGGTAAGCTGCATGGACATAAATCCCCACCCCTTTCCCCCTTCACCAATGTGGTAGTGTGCATCACACTCCAGTACAGGTTTTAGGATTTACCGGCAATGCATCATGGGAGACGTAGTCATAGAAACATACATCAATGCAGCCATCACAGAAAACAGCAAGGCATGCCACACACTACATCCAGAAGCAGTTGAGAACTATGCAATTGTGTGACATGAATGTGATTTAATAATGACACACAGGTGTACATCACCACTGAGCCAATGTTCATATCTGTCCACAGGAGAGTCATCGCACAGTACAGCGCAGGAAAGGGAGAAGAGGGCACCAGCAACAGAGCGGAGTGAGGACGCAGCCAAAGGTGCAGGTCAAAGCACTGTACTGCCACCCACAGCGCAGGCAGCAACAACACCTGAGCGACCCACCACACCACAGCCTCTGTCACCTCTGCTGTTTGACTCACAACAGTTGGAACTACCAGCACTGTCACCTACACCAACCTCAGAGTCATCAGTACTGGTAAGGCCAGGGAGGCATGATGTGCCCCCTCTCAGGATTCTGGAGACGTCCGATGAGGATGATGGGGAGGGTGACACACACACAACTCCACTTGAGGCAGACAACGCAGGACAGCAGAGTGCATCTGGAGCTGTGCGTACCGGTGCCAGAGGCCGGAGGGTACGGGAGAGAGGCGATGGAGAGGGGGTTTTCTGTGGTCTTGAGCCCACCATGGTCAAAGTCCAGCGCCTGCAAGCAAAGGGCATATTAGCAATACTGAGACAGGTGCGCAACTTGAATCACAGGATGGGCAACATCGACCGGGGGATTGGCTCCATGGCAGAGAGCATGCAGTCCATGGCAGAGGGAATGAGGGATATGTCACAGTGCGTGATGGCTCTCTGTGAGAGACTAGACTCTGACCACACAGAGAGGTGCCGGGATCGACAGTGCATGCGCCAACACACAAAGGCCATGTACCGGCTTGCCACAGCAACCTCCCTGCTATGTCAGTGTTCTGTGGCCATGCAAGATGGCATTGTGCACTGCTGCACAGATTTGACGAGGGGGATGGGGAGAGTTACCTCTGCCATGGAGCTACTGCTCACCAACCAGGCAGCCACTGCTGGGGACACAGGTGTCGGGGACACACAAGACTTTGCCAGCAGGAGTAGCTGTAGCACTCCTGTTCCTGACATTCGAAGGAGCGGCAGGCGCCAACCCAGGCTCCACTGCCACTGTTGCCACCCAGCCTCGTGCATCCCGCACTGTTGTGCATGGGCGCAAACAATGAGGACGCCCACAGCCCACAGGACATGTCACAGTGAGGCAACCTGTGACCACCCAGTGGAGTATTAAGACATTGAAGTACCATGGTGTGCTATCAGTAAATTGCTGTAGTGCCCATTAAACTACGTCATTGAAATACAAAGCCTAGCTGTGTCTCCTTACTTACTTAGAAATAGCTGTGTGTGATCTCTGCCCGTCTCAGTCTCCCATCTGTGGCTTGCGCTGCTCCTGCTGCATAGGGCTCTGGCTGTTCAGTTCCATCATCAATGTCCTCATGATGTGTTATTTCCACTTCTGTGCCTTTCTTGGTAGCAAGGTTGTGCAGCATTGCAAAGGTCGCAATGATTCTACAGCAGATGATAGGAGTGTACTGCTGTGCTCCTCCACTCTTGTAGAAGCAGCAGAACCTGCTTTTTAGGAGTCCGAATGTGCTTTCTACAACGCTGTGTGTTGCTCTGTGTGCCACATTGTAACGCCTCTCACTCCTGGTAGATGGATTAAGGTAGGGGGTGAGCACGAAGGAACGCACAGCATAAGCGCTATTGCCTGGGTGGAAAAGAGAGTGCCATTAGTTACATACTCATCATACATTCATCTGCAGTTACTATCAGGGTGTGTCACAGTTGGTTACCTAGCAGGTATCCGTCTCCAAATTCTCCAGCAGCAAGACGTGTGTAAATCCCACTGTTCTGGAATATGTAATAGTCGTGGGTGCTCCCAGGGAATTTGGTCACAATGTCCGTTATGATGTTTCCTGCGTTGCATATCACCTGCACATTGATTGAGTGTGTTGACTTCCGGTTCCTGTATATGTATGCTGTGGCTGCAGGTGGGCAGATTGGGATGTGGGTGCCATCTATGCAGCCTATGACGTGAGGGAAGTGTGCCAGTTGATAAAAATCAGGTTTGGTCTTCACCAGTTCCGCTTGTGTGGCAGGGAAGCTAATGTAATGATGCATTCTTTGCATCATGGCCTCCAGGAACTTCATGAAGAAACGGGATAAGCAGCTCTGGGACACCCCACCTACCACAGCAATGACACTCTGGTAACTCCCAGAGGCCAGGAGGTGTAGGCTACACAGCACCTGCACATGGGTTGGGATAGCGTGCGCCCTTGGTGTTGGGTGCTCCAGGAGTGGGTGCAGGTCCCTGATCAAGTCCAGGATGGTTTGTGGGTCAAGCCTGTACCTCTGCAATATCTCTTGCTCAGTGAGTTGACGTAGCGTAATCCTCTGCCTGTAGACTTGCTCCTCCCTTCTCCAGACCCTCTCTCCTGCTGCCTGTAGCCGTAGCCGCCTTGCAATGATGTAGAATGCCGTCATTCTGGTCACAGTATTGCATTTTGGGTCCTTTTTTTTATTTATAGCCTGCACCTGGTTACCACCTGCTTTCACTCCATGGTAAATACCGACTCTTAAATACCGAATTTCATGAAATTCTGTATTTTTGAGCTTTGCTACATCTCAACGGTCAGTTTTTACCATTTCTTATTTACCGATTCGGTAAATCGGGATTCTGTAAATTAGAATTCGGTAAATTTCGATTCGGTATGATACCCACTCGTATTTACCGAATCGGTCTATTTTTTACTCCTACATCTCAATAGCCCAATACCGGTCGGTAACGGCTGAAATTCGGAATTTTGGGCTGTTACCGACCGGTATTTGGCTACCTACATCGGGCCCTAAGAGAGGTGTGACTGGGAAGAGATAACAAAGAAATTCTGCTCTTCAAGAGGGGTTTCACATGAAGGGGACAGCAGCACCATAAATGAACTAAGTAGCACCCTGTGAAGGGTTTCTCATGAGGCCTCCTTACCCAATGAACGTTAGCACTATAAGAAGGCTTCTTTAGGTCGGGCAGTACCGGAGAGGCACATTCGGCAGAACATCCAGTAAGAAGAGAACCTCAAGAGTTTGTGTGTTTTTGTGAGGCATAGTGGGGAATCCAGAGCAGTGAACACCACCTCCGAGGATGGAGTAACCAAATAGGTAGTAGCATGCTCAGAACGACAGGATGGTACCTGGAATGGAGAGAATACCACACTAATGAGGAAGTGGATGTGCCAGCCAGAGTGGGCAATAGCCCTTTATAGAAGGCAACGCCATAAGAGTTCCACCGTGAGAGTGACAGGAAAGCCCTTTCTGAGAACGAGAGGCACACCCAAATGGAGGAAACTACTAGATTCAGTGGGCTGCAGCAAGAGAGAGAGAAAAAAACAACACCTGAGAGGGGTACACCATAAGAGAAAGTGTGGGTAGCATAGTGAGGAGAGGAACTGATCAGTACACTGAGGAGAGAGGGGGGGACCAGCATACCTGGGAGACTTAATAGCACCAGTGCAAGAGACAAGCAGTACCTCTGTGAGCAGAGGGGTGGATAACACCTCAGGAGAGAAATTGTTACCAATACTTTAAAATATAGACAGATTAGATGGGTCATTGGAAAAGCTATGGTGAAGACAATAGATCTAATCTGTTTATTATGAAAAGTTAGTCAAAGTCAGTAGGCCTAAATTTTGCATGTTTTGACATGTAACAAAAACTCGCAAAATAAGGAATCGCAAAAATTTGTGATTCCTTATTTTGCTTAAGCATTTAAGGAATCGCAATTTTGCGATTCCTTAAATGCTATGTATGTAGCATTTTGGAATTGCAAATTTAGGTTAAGAAATCGCAAATTACACCAACTTATAGTTGGTGGTAATTTGCAAATTCTTTTACAAAATGCACAATTTGGCATTTGTGAAGGTGGCATGTGATACACATACATGCCCATAGGGCATGTATGTGCGCCATATGCACACACATGTAAATTTCAGGGGTGCAGCAGGGTGTTCTTAAGACATCCCTGCACCCTTGAAATTATTCTCAATTTGCGATTAGCAAATTGCGAATCGCAAATTGAGGAATGAATGGGAAATTATTCCTTAATTGCAAATTCGCAAATTGCTAATTCGCAAATAAGGAAGAATAAGAAATCGCTAAAAAATAGCGAATTTCTACATACATCCCATTTTGCGATTTCTAAATAGCGATTCCTTAAAAATCGATCGCTATTTAGAAATCGCAAAAGGGTATGTTGATACATCTACATCCTTGGTGACCAACCCGGGTGGTACAAAATGTGAACTGTTACCCTTTAATTATAGGCTGAAAATTGTTTTACCTTTTTTAAGTTTGTGCATATTCTGTCTTTTACGACTGTGTGTCTGCTGATTGCTTTGTGGCAACATTTATGATTAATACAATAGGCCAGAGTGGTGTGTTGAGAAGCCAGTGATAAAAGCTATGGGCTTGATTGGTTGATTGAGAAATATTATGAAAAATACCATAGGTCTGATCGGTTTAACCTATGGGTACAACAACATGGAATCTCAATTTACAGTGTGTCTGTTTTATTGCACAGAGGCAAGTAGGTGAATGCAAGATTGACTCAATTGTAGTAGAGAGGATGCATTCCCACTTCTTATCAGATTGGCAATGCGCATGGGGTAAACAGCCATTAAAATGAGTTTAGTACAACACATTACCGTTCTAACCCAAAAGTTTACTACGCTTATGCCTTTACAACAAAGTTCATTGTAAAGGCATGAATATTAAAGGTAGGCCTCGGTGGTGAACTACGCTCCGTTCGCAGAGATTTCTGCACTTCACACTCCGTGGAGTACAGAAAACTCCACTCCGCGATGTTCAGCGGAGTTTTTTTCCCCGCTCGCGATCGCGAACGGTAAGTTTGTGAGCACGAGCTGCAGCTCGGGTAGAATTTTTACCCGAGTAGCAGGAATACCAGTACTAACTGCAGTTAGCAAAACTCTGCGAACTACGCCCAGGCCCGATTAAAGGCATATGCATTTTATATGTATTCTGTAAGTATTAAGTGTTTTTATATAAGGTTGTGTATGGTTGTTAACGGTTTAGGTTGTGTATGGGTTTTTGGGTGGCAAAGGCAATTTTAGGGTTTTGGGTGGGTATGAACTTTAAGGTGGCAAAGGTAATTTTAGGGTGGGCCTGGGTTTTTGGGTGGCAAAGGTAATTTTAGGGTTTAAGTTGGGTATGTGTTTTTGGTTGACATTGGTAATTTTAGGGTTTAAGGTGGGTATGGACTTTAAGGTTGCAAGGGTAATTTTAGGGTGGGCCTGGGTTTTTGGGTGGCATAAGTAATTTTAGGGTTTAAGTTGGGTATGGGTTTTTGGGTGACAAGGGTAATTTTAGGGTGGGTATGGGTTGAGTTTTGGGGTTTTAAAGAATATATATATATCTCAGTCAGTCTTCTTTGTACTTCCACGAAGAAGAACGCCGCACACCGGACTTTGTAGAAAAAGTGTGCTTTAAAAAAATAAAGGCAGCTTGCTTTAATCTTTAACTTCCTCCTGACTCGTTTTAGCTCATATAAAGCCTTGTTCATAGGTGAGCACCTTGTTCATATGTGAGCGGTCCAAGGGATTTGCGGCGTTACATCGTTTTTATACGCCCCATTGAGACTATAGGATCTCGTAGACTCGTAATACTGCAATCCCCAGAATGCACCTTGATGGTCATATATATTTTACTTCGCTGAACTGCAATTTGTTTTCCAATCTTTTATACAGGGACATTGCAGTCTTTGTATTTTTTGTATAAAAAACTGTTCACGGCGCTGAATAACTGTAAATAGTTTAAAGAAAACATATGCCATTAACATGCATGCCTTTACCACAAAAATTTAAGTTTTTTACAGGGAAATATATATATATATTACTTACCTGTAAAATTTTTATATTTTCAAATGCAACCTTGATCACGCATATGGCCTTTACCATTGATGCTATTACATCGAAATTCGTTGTAAAGGCCTATGCGTGGTAAAACTTTGCTTTGTAACCGCACTTGCGCTGTTACAACCGCGTTGTAATGGCATGCATTGTGCCATCATCCATTCTTGCATGGCGTGTGAGCCCTACCAGGGTGCACGGTGTGCTATCACCCCCTCCTCCCCCCTCCCGAAAGTTCAGGTCTACTTGCGCCCCTGCCTCCCCTGTCGCTTGTTCTAACTCACAGCCATGCTCCACCACTCCTGCCATCTTCACGCTGTAGCTCTTGAGTGACACCAGCTGGAGCCCAAGCCTGCTGACACTCGGAGAGCACAGCAGGGGAGGACACTACAAGGGGAGAGAGAGTCAAGCTGCACAACTCCCTGCTCCGCTCTCACTTCTACTGCTGCAAATGTGAAAGTATAAACAAGTGAGTGGGACTTTTTTTGCTGTTATATTTTTTCTTAACCTTCCTAGAGAGTGAGAGTTAATGTTAAGGGTTCCACACATGAATCTGAGAGATAAAACACAGATGGTCAAACCATGTGAAAGTATGCAAATTGAGCAGCAGTCTTTCGTCCCAGTAGAGAAGCAGAGAATGATTGGTTTGTTTCTTTTCTATGTAGTGTCGATGTCTGCAGAAGGGGAACAGGATTGGTTCATTGCAAAGGAAAGGGACCACGAATGCAGTCAGACAATGCTGCAGCTCCTTCATATGGGGTGCTGGAGCATCGCCCCACTTTCTATGAGCCGCCTGCCTCATATACTCCATATACGTTATTTCAACATATGCATACACTTATTCTTTCCCCCTTGTGGGCATGAGTCTCTTCGGCTCAACGTAACCATGCCCTAAAAGAAGAAGTAGGGCCAGGGAACTGAAGTGCACATGTCCAGTTGGACAGGAGTCTGGCTGTGTCCAGTCTGACATGCGCACCCCTGCATCCACTATTCTACACTTTCAGGGAGCTGGGGACTGCACAGACTAAGCACCCAAGGAGTGTTGGCGTAACAAATAAGCTACTTACCTTCGGTGACGCCTCATCTGGTAGAGACTCGATCTAGCTGTACATTCCTTACCTTTCAATTATCCCCAGGTGCTATACTGGATCCTTGAATTTTCTACAGCAGTGCCTCTGTACGTCGGGGGAGGGCGTGGCGCGACTTTGTAACAAAGCCATCCACTCGATGTGATGTCGTTAAGAGTCCATATAAGCCCTCCCCTGACTTCAGTTTCTTCCATCACTACGTTCTGTGCTAAAACACAGAGCTATGTATAGTAACTGCAATGGAAATAGTGTGATCAAAAAGAATCCTCTCTTTGAAAGACGCTTATATTCATTATTAGTGGTTGCTTGGTTTATTTTCCCTTGTTTATTTATTTTTACCAACGAAAGGCCCGAGGGTGCAAATAGGGATCTGGAAGAAAAGGAGAATTAGTTTGCAGAGAATAAGGTGACTGGGAGAACACTCCTTATAAACATAGCGCTGCAACGCCCCCCGAAAGGTCAACTGGCCCAAGAGACCGAAGCTGAAGGCTAAGGACAATAGCTAAAACTATTCGGCCAAAGCTTTTAGCCATAGAAGTAGGCAATGCAGAGCACCAACCAATAGCTTAAGAAAAAGGTTGCGCGCAATAACAACAAATCGTAGCCATAGACTACATGAGGTAGAGGGAACACTTTGAGAGACAAGAAAGCCCTGTGGGACTAAGCAAAAAAGAATCCCAAGAAAGAAAGCTATATATATATATATATATATATGTATATATATATATGTATATATATATATGTATATATATATATGTATATATATATATATATTCACTGAAAAAACCATAGGTTATAGACCATATATAGTTAGGAATTAGCATTTACAAAACCTTGAAAATTCACTGAAAAAACCATAGGTTATAGACCATATTTAGTTAGGAATTAGCATTTACAAAACCTTGAAAATTCACTGAAAAAACCATAGGTTATAGACCATATATAGTTAGGAATTAGCATTTACAAAACCTTGAAAATTCACTGCAAAAACCATAGGTTAGAGACCATATATAGTTAGCTGGACATTTTATTGACATAAAACCAATGAAATTCCATATATAGTTAGTTGCACTAACTATATATCGCGCACCCGCAATCCACTGCTGATGATGTCACATATTACATCATTCATGACATGGTCAGTGACATCACTGATGACATCACTGAATTCTGATTTGCTGTTTAACGTCTGTCAACATTCGATTCGGAGGAAATCAGGAAGTGTTGACCGCCATTTTGTTAGTGCGAGTGAATATATTGTACAGAACAAAGGGTTAGAACTTGGAAAGGGGAGAAGGTAGAGATTGTCTGGCCGGGTAGGTTTTCTCAGGGGGTGCAGTAAGGACCCTGAACGCGAAAAGAATTTTTTTTCCTTGTGAAAAAAAGTTGCGGGGTGCGCGCACTCGCTCGCGCATCCCTATTCACAAGACTGTGAAAAACTATAGTGGAGAGCATGGAAATGGAGTAGGGTGGAGACTGTTTGATTTCGTAGGTTTCCTCAGGGGTTTATTAAGGACGCCGAAAGTCTAAAAGTAGCTTTTTTTTTGCAAAAAAGTTGCGGGGTGCGCGCACCCGGTCGCGCACGGCGAACAAAAAAAATAAAGAAAGATGGAGATAAATTACAAGTTTGAGTGTTTAGATATAAGGTGGCTCTTAAAAGAGCCCTTGTGTTAATTGAGTTTTTTCTGCACTTATAAGTAAGTACCGATGCAGAGTCTCATGTTACAGAGGAAGATTCTATTTCCCTCATCCGTGAAATGAACACCATCTCTCCTATAGATGTCTTGCATGTTGTAACGCAAGTTGTTGTTGTATATAGAACCCATGCTATATTCTCTGAGGAAAGCAGAAACAGATTTATTTACATGTTTACTTGCTTTCTCAATCTGTGGACAACGTTGATTGGACCAATTCCATTTCTGTCTTTGGCATATATTTGAATACACCAAGACAGTTCGAGGAAAAAGTGACATCAATTGACGAAAGGTGTCTTTTAGAAGCATTTCCAGACCTACCCCTGTTAATGTGCCTAGATCATTCCCACCACAGTGCACAATTATCAGGTTAGGTTCAGGGAGATGCATACAAGTTTTCACCAATGGTATCAATTGGTGACATTTCAATCCTCTTTGGCCAATCCATGTAATGTGCACATTTGGTAAGTCAAGGTTAGAAATTCGTCTGTTTGCAGCATATTTTCACTCCAGTGAATATAGCTGTGTCCTAAAAGCCAAACCTCCATTTTCAAGGCAGATGCAGTAGTACTCCGATGGGTTCTGGAAGTGGAATTTATTTATTTATTTATTTATAACACTTATAAAGCGCGCTATTACCAGTCGGTGTCCTGGCGCTGAAGTGATAATCCCCGGGGGAGGGGGTGTTTTCGGGAACTAGAGGGAAAAGAGCCATGTTTTCAGATCCCTTCTAAATGCCAGCAGATTCTCGTTCTGTTTAAGGGAAAGAGGGAGGGAGTTCCAGGCCAGCGCTGCTCCCCTAACAAAACTCCTTCCGCCCCAACGCACCTTCCTGATCCGGGTGGTTTTAACCAGCCCTAGACTGGCCGACCTAAGTTGTCTCCCTGGCCTGTACCATTGAAAATGATCCTGAAGGAACTGAGGGCCAAGACCATGTAATGCCTTGAAGACTATGCAGAGGGCCTTGAACAGAATCCGCTTCCGCACTGGGAGCCAGTGCAACTTCTCCAGCTCTTTGGTAACTGAGGAAAACTTGGGCAGTCCCCCAATAAGGCGGGCGGCCGCATTTTGTAGGACCTGAAGTTTATTGAGCATCCCCTGTTGTGCCTTGAGGAAAAGACTGTTGCGTGAAAGTACAAGAGCTGTCACCACCGTCTTTCTGCTTCCCTCCGGTAGGAAGGGGAGAACCTTCCTAATAATTCTCAGGGTCCAATGTATGGAGGAGCTCAATGCCTTGACTTGGGGTTTGAAGGAGAGTTGGTTGTCAATAATGACCCCGAGATTCTTCACCTTCGAAACCGGGCAAGGTGGCGGTCCCATGTCAGTGGGCCACCAGCTGGGGCCCCAGAGACTGGTATTTGACCCAAAGATAAGCACCTCAGTCTTGGAGGAGTTCAGTTTTAGACAGCTTTTTGTCATCCAGGAATTAACTGCTGACATACAGTCCTGAAACCTGACTGCCACACCCACCTCTGTCCCTGGGAGCACCGAGACCACAATCTGGGTGTCGTCTGCGTAAGAAGTTAGCTCAAATCCGAAGGATCTGATCACTGGGGCAAGGGAGGATACATAGATATTAAATAAAGTGGGGCTTAGGATGGAGCCCTGCGGGACCCCCCCTGGGAGTTCGAAAGATCTTGATACGAACTCCCCCATCGCCACCACTTGTACCCGGTCCGTTAAGAAGGATTTCAGGATGTTAAGTGCTTGACCCTGGACCCCGCAGCCCTCCAACTGATCCACCAGCAAAGCATGGTGGACCGTATCGAAGGCCGCCAACAGGTCCAAAAGGATCAACACTGTCTGGCCCCCTTCATCAAGCACCTTCCGGACCTCCTCTATAGATTTAATAAGAGCGGTCTCGGTGCTATGACCCTCCCTAAACCCATGTTGAGCTGGGTCTAGGCAGTTAGAAGGTGAAAGTGAGGATAAAAAAGTGGATGAGGTTTGGTGTTGATGAAAAACTAAAAATGATTGGTTGATTCTTATACCTCAAGATTGAAGACTACGTTGTATGTTACTGTTTTTTTAAACGAAAACTTCTATTGGTCGTGAAAAAAAATGAAATGTAAAAAAATAGTGGATAGGCAGGTGTGTTTGGAGGGAAAAGAGCCTTGTTGCTTTGATTTAGAACGTTGAGATATGAACTTTTGACCTGTGCCTTCAGCCAGGTGCAGAATGAGCTGTTACCATGGTAACACCCAGAGAAGGCAGAGGGTGAAGGGTGACCTTTATGTGACTTTGAAAATATTGAAAGGGATAACCAACAGAAATGTTAATTTTATTATGAAATTGTGCGGGAACAAATATGATTGGTTGAAGAGACATATGAGTGTGTATTGACAGGAAATCTGTGCCATTAATTTTTGGTTGCAGTGATAGAAGCATTATTGAGAGTTCCGTCAAACGACTATCTGTTTTGTGACTATCATTGTTCTACATCTTATAAAGCATTGGTAAAGGTGAGTCTCTAACTGTTTCTATTGTGATGTACCGTAAAATGTGGTTTGGTCACTACAATTGTTTATTTCCCTCACAGTCTCTGAGTAACCCCATTTTTGACTTTGGCACTGTTTTCTATTTTTTCAACTACTGTTCCATTTCCTTTTTATCACTCTTTATATACATTATTTATTTGCAATTATTAGTTTTAAATTACGATTAATAAATTTGATTAAGCTCAGTGGACTTCAGTCATGTTCTTATGTTATCCCCTACTATTAGTTCTTTTAATTCAATGTCAGTCAGAGACGGAACTGCAACGAAATTTCGGGGGGGGGGGGGAGAATTTTAATTTTTTTGTTAAGGGGACATGAACGTTTAATCAGTAGGTAGAGTAAAGCTGGAGGGGCTCTTAGAATGGGTAAAACAAGTGCAAGGCCTAATTAACATTCAAATGGTTCTTTATAGAGATGTGAAACGTTCAGGTGTGGCTCTGTGTGTATGTGGGATGTATGTTATCTTCGGCTTCCACAGCAGACGGGAGGGGGGCGAGGGGGCTGAAGTCCTGTGAAGTTAATGGGGGTTGCGCGCCGTTTTTTCACTTTCTTTCAAGTGTGAATTATAGTTTTGGAAATATTTTTGGTATACTGAATAAATGGTATATAAAATATGTTAAAATAGACAGTAATTATTTGACTGATTTGGGAGCGTTTCCATATAATCTGTAAAGTTGGTTGAAGATCAAAAAATGGAATTAGCAGAGACACAGATAATGCAGGTAGAGAGAGAAATGGTAGATTATATGTCATATCGTCGTCTAAAAGTGCTAATGCTTAAGGTATTTATAAACTTTATGTTGGAGGATAAAATTACAGTGTGGTTTGTGGCCGAGGGCTGCACTGGTGGGGGTGGGGTTGGGAGGGGGTCGAGTAAAATAAAATGAAAACTTGTGACTATGAGGTTGTACACAGGTTCGTGGAGTACATGCCTTCATACATTGAGGTAGCAGACCGAGTACACATAGAGTTCTCTCCCTCCTGCAGTCTGAATCCATTTTGATGTCCCTCCTGCTTTCTGTATCCGTTGCTCTGTGTTATCTTAGTGTGTGTGTGTCTGTCTGTGTCTGCGTTCAGTCTGGGCTGAGGAAGTTTGTTCTGCTGGCAGACACAGATACTCGCATCAAAGTACTTGGCAGGTTTTCAAAACACTATTTATATAATTGAGATGCTTTTTTGAAGCACTAGTGAATGTCTACTTTCACAATTACCGCTCGCTCGGCTCCACAGAGCAGAGGGTTTGTCGTATTTCACTTCTTAGTCCGTTTGCTTTTCCACTCTGTTCTCTGGTGGCTGGCGGAGAAGTGTTTGTTATAGTGGAGATGAAAGGGTGATAAGTAGTGAAATACGACATAGCGTCTCCTCTGTAGAAGCGGGGGAGCAGTGATTATCAGTCTGAGTGAAGCGCAACTGCGGCGGTGCTTGGTAACAGTAATAAATTATTTTTTTCTCAGAGGTACGATAGTTTGCATGGTCCGCAACCCGCTAAGAAAGGCTTGATGGGCCAGCGGGTTGCAGTATGAGTAACTCAGGTCGACAAAAAAAAACATGAACTTAGTACAGCTGAGATTACGTCGAACACATGAATACACTTTTAGTATACAATAATTTCAGTTCTGAATATGGATTAAAAGAGGGAACGTATATATTTGAAATGTTTATTCACTAATGCACTGCTTTGTAGCGAAGTTTATTATCTAATACGAGTAAAGATATTATAAGAAACAAAGTAATCGGCATAGTTACTAGTCCATAGAACACAAATGGTAGAAGCATAGTATGATGCAAAATGAATAAGGTTTAACAAAACATATTCTACAGCCTCCTAAGCAAATATATTAAATTAAATTAAATCTAAGAAGGTGTCTTTTGATTTTAAGTTCAGTAATCATATATGAAAATGATAGTGGTTAGACATCATCTCATTAACAATTAGTTGTCTGCATACGAAGCACTATCAAGTTTGTGTTATGGTATTGTGTAAGGAAATACAAAACGTGCCAAAAGCGAGAATTTGGCTGGAAGTGCATGTATGTTATCTGTAGGGACGTTCGAAAATCAGTGTTCAAAGCAACTACTGTATTGAGATATCTTTTGAAAGGTTTCAGTACTCGATGTCAGATACAGCTCGATAAGCGAGGGTAATATCAGTGTAACCACATATTTTTCTGTTATGAATCGAAAATATTTCACTAGGCAGAAAAGAAAAGCAGCACATGTGTGTGAGGCGGAAATAAGGAGCAGAAAGGGAAAATGGCGTTTAAACATATAAAAAGTCATTGTAACTTTACACATTTATCAGGGTACATTTAACCATATTTTACCCAGCCTTGCTTCAAGAACGTTTCAAATAAGATAAGATAAGATAAGCAAGTGATTTGTTGAAATTAGAGTATAATGAAATGTTTTGAACGAAATCGAGTAGGTGAGGTAAAAAAATTAACTGCACATAAAACACGAAAATCTCACCAGTACGAAATTGTAATGTCCACTGTTAGTAAAGCCAATAGGTTTGTTTATATAAAAAAATAAAGTCCAAAAAACGTGAGAAAGATAGGGAGGGGAAAAAAAATTAAGACGTCAATGGCTTGCATAAGAGTCATCCTACAACTGAGTAGGCGAAGTAAGCAGCAACCGCTTCTAAAAGGAAGTCAGTGTTATCATCCGAAAACAAGTCAGCCATCCAATTGAAAAGAGGAAATGAACATACATGTTTTTTAATTACCGGAGCCTCTAGTACCATCAGAGGACAACTCGGTGACTTTTCTATGTAGCTGTGTGCCAAGAAATCTTGCGCCGCTGCGAATATATTCCAATGACCCAGAACTCCATGTATCGCTGCAAAGGCCATAATCCCTCCGTTGGAACAAAGCTGTTCATGATCAATTAACGGATTCATGAGATGATTGTAATTCACTTCAGGAGATACCGAGTTGCAGAGACATAAGTCCAGGGCCCACATGAAATCACAGCTCAGGCAATGAAATACAGGCTGCACACATGTGAAATAGGAAAATCGAAATGATAATCCATATGATGCACTCAAAGTCGCGAGTGGCAGGATGCCATAGTACTCAAGCATCCTGTGGCGAAACAGTTCTAAGTGCTCCAGCTCGTTTGCGAAGACAGGACGGACATCCATTTTGTAAAAAAGAAAATAGGAACAGAAAAGTAGCAGCTACTGGTAGTAGATCAAGAAGTTCACAAAAATAGGTCAGAGAATATGTAGTGAAGAGTAGCAGAATGACTTTAAATAATTTGGGGCAAAGAAATCACAAAACCATTGGTTAGTTAGTAGTTGCAAAAAAAAAAAAAGGCCAGCTGTGAAGTGGAGGATACGTTAAAGATTATGGGAGTCACCTCAGGAAATTGTAAAGGAAGGTCACTATTTAATAAGTTATGCAGTTCTCTGCGAGTGTTAGCTAAGTGAAGGAGAACAGATGCTAGGGTAACTTGTTTTTGTGACAATAAGGCTGTTGTTCATGTCTTGGGATGGAACTTTGAATTCAAGGCCGGAAACATCAAGGTTCCCATGCGGGGGTGGATAAACTACATTCTTACAGAGAAGCATACGCAGAGTGACTATTACAGAGTAATGTTTGACGTTTAATAACTCATAGCAATTCTCATTGCTTGAAAATAAATAATCACTGTTGAGTATTAAGGTAAAAGTCGGCTTTATAGGAGGCACCGGTGTACCTTTGAAAAAACACGCAACATTACAGCGGTTCTAGTTAAATAAGTCATGCAATTGGAAGTGCCTGGATGTGAACGACCAATCCCATGTTTCAGTACGCTCATCTCTATACAAATATAATTTTTTGCCGCCTCTAAGGGATTTATAAGTAAAAGGGAGGGACTTGGTTTCATGTTAGTAAGAGGTACTGAGCCGGTGGTATGTATTTTTGTGAAAAAAACTGTGGAATTTAAACATTGAAAAAGCGCGAAAGATAGAGTAATTAATTTGTGGATTAGGCATGTTGCAGCTGCGGCTTCTAACTAAAAAGGGTAAAGTGTCTAGGCGTTGAATGTGGAACAGCGAAAAAGAATTGTGTGTGATGGAAAGGAAACGTGGTTTGAAAATGAAATTTAAAGGTGCAAAGGGAGAGGAGACATTAATATAGTTTCAGGGCTTTAAGTGTGCCGGGTCTTTTCGGGTCTCATTAGAGGCAGTTTCTTAAAGCTAGGCTGGGTGTGTATCGGGGTGCACTTTTGAGCTCTGGCATAGGTAGGCTGTTTTTTTTGCCGGCCTATCATGACAGCATGCTGTTGCAGTTCTTCAAGAAAAAGTGGCAGAGCAAAAAAGAGAGTGCAGTACAGACACGTTCAGAAACTGCAGGTAGATTATGTGTGGTATTGATATTAATGCTTATTTAACTTGTGCAGCTATGAATGTGTGTCAAAGGCAATAGTCCACAGTTGCTGTAGGTATCATGTTATCTAGTGTACCATACCCTCATGCTTTGATATGTAGGGCAAAATTTACAGTGTGGTTTGTGGTTCTGGTGGGTGAGAGGTCAGAGGGGAAAGGGGTGGGGCTAAAGGGAAACAAAGAGTTTTGACTATGATGTTATACAGAAGTTCCTGCAGCAGATGTCTTTATGCACTAAGTTACTGGAGTTAGCAAACATATATCTGTGTTCCTCTTTCCCTTTTCTCAATATCTCTATCTTTGTGCTGGTGCCTTCATATATTTCAGTGTGTCCGGCTAGTTCTCTGTATCTCTGTCTATTGTGCAGTTTTACTTCATGTTGTGTACTCTCTGAATTCTACCCTTCTTGTCTCTCATGTATTTTCTCTCTATCCTGTTTTGTTCTCCCTCACTGTTTGTTGTATTCTTTCTGTTTCTCTTGTTGTCCCTCTCTTTGTTGTCGTTTTCACTATTCTTTTTTTCCCATCTGTCCTTCTTTTACTTTGTGGCCTGAATTATGCCCTTGCTTTCCCTCTCCCTTGTGATCTCTCACTGCTTTCGTCGTTTTGTATGTTTCTCTATCTCCTGCTTTCAGTCTTTCTCCTGCATTATCTCTATGGTGGTGTATCTATCTCTCTCTCTCTCTTCTATTCAGCCTCCTTCTCTCCATCTCTCTCTCCCTTCTGCTCTTCTTGTCCATCTCTGCGTTCCTTATGCTCTCTTTCTCCCTATTGTGCTGTTTGCCTGGTGTCCTCTATTTCCATGTGCCTCCTGGCGTTTGTTTCTTTTGTGCCCTGTCTGTTGTTTCTACTCTGTCACACCCTGTCTATGTTCATCTTTTTGTTTTTTGTACCTTCCCTCTTTTTGTTCACTATTCTCTGCTTTCTGTTATTTTTCTTTTTCTCTATTTGTGCTTTCAAAGCTGGTCTCTCTCTCTGCATGTTCGTGTCCCTGGTACTGTGTGTCTGTCTCCTGTGGTCTGTGTCCTTTCTATTCTGTGTCTCTTTCGTATTGTACATCTCTCTGTATCTCTGTCATTAGTTTTGTGCAACTAGTGATTTAGTGATTATGAAAATGTAGGAAAGAAAACGAATCAGTATAATTACCAGAATTCAAATATAAAACTCAAAAGCAAATTATTCACCCAAAATTATGTAAAAAGAAGCTTTATTCACAGTGTGATGTTGATGTTCCATGCTCATTTATTTTGCCAAGTAAGATGGGTAACAGATATACTAAGTAAGATTGTGTAGCAGTGTATATCATAAATATTGCATGTAGTATCCTGGCAATGTGTGGGAGATTACACTGTAAATGAAGTTTGATTTTTTTTAAATCTGGGTGAAAAATTTGGTTATTGGATGTGTTTAAAAAAGAAATATTAAACTTAGTTAGGCTTTAGGATATATAATGGAGAGAAAATTAGGGAATGTATCTGTTAGGCTTGTTATTTGGCACAATGGGTGTATGTTGTGTAATAAATATGTCTGTAATATGTTAACTAAAATTCAGTTGTTTATTTTTTTTTTAAGAGTGTTTGGTGCTGAAAAGCAACAACCTGTAGTCAACGTGATAGAGTTTACAACGATCAAATTATTTTTTCCAGGTGAGTTGGTATTTTTTAAAGGCAATTTATGTTTGTGCAGATTAAAATAATAAGCAAGATTTTTTAGAATATTTGCACTGCTTCTCTTTTGCTGGAGGATTTTATGTTCTATTTTTACCATGTCTGTACCTGCTTGCACTACATATGTATTTTGAGATAGGTTTCCACTGTCTGTTGGCACTTTCTTTTTATGGGCCGGGTCCATGTGTTATTTTCTATGCAGTTCTGGTTCATCTATTCTTTGACTGCAAGAGTTTGCTCTTTACGTGGATTAATTCTTGCTAAGTTATCATTATCTCTGTAACTCATGCTGTATCATTTGTGTACAGTAGTTTTTCTTGATTTATAGAGGTGTATTATGATATGGCTGTTGGCGTGATGGGCATTTTTTGTGCATATCTGTGACTGTACTATCTATTTGCACCCTATTATATGCATTTGCAGAGGTGTATTATGATGTGGTTCCTCATGGTTAGCATGAAATGTTCTACATTCGATGAAATTCACATGTTGAGTATGCTGTTGAAAGGTAAAAGCAACTGTCTCTGTGGGAAGTAGTAATCTGTTTAGTGAATGTTTTAATTGGTATATTGCAAGTCCCCCCTTCAGTCTGCATACAGTTTGAATCGTAGTTTGTAGTGGTGAACTCAGAAAATAGATCCCTAAAAATAAATTAGAAATCCTAAACACAAATTTCACAGTAAGATGTGTTTTTACAGCACAATTTACTTTAAAAAATTTAAAGGGATAGTGTTAATGTCTAGGATCATAGTGTCAGTTTCTTTCAAAACAAGAGGAAGGTGCTATCTTAATATATGTAGTTAATGTGTTAAAAAGTATGAAAATGTATGTAGTTTAAAAATTAGTAAAGGTAATTTTTGGTTATCTATTCATGAAAAAGATATAATTTAGTCTTTAAATTTTTTTAAAAGGAGACAGAAGACAGAAAACGAATACTAAAATGGAAAATTATTCCGAAAACATAAATTTACATTTTGAAATTGCAAATGAATTTATAGAAGAATTACTAGATGGAGTATTTGAGGAGGAAAATGACACAGAAAATGTGGACTTTATGGACCGCACTTTTGACAGTGCTTATTTAGAAATGGTGGAAGGCGAAGAAGAGAATTTGGAAGAAGAAAATTATAATAATGAAGAAGTTCCTGATGAAATTATGCTACAAGTGATTTGTAGTGGAGTGGTGTGGCTCACTGGTTAGAGGCAGCAGACCCGGGAGCAGAAGTCAGCCTGGGACCAGGGTTCAATTCCCGACGCGGCAGGGTTGTGGACCAGGGTCAGCAGACTCGACAATTCTCGCCTTGGTGCCTACTCTAACCAGGGATCACACTCAGCAACTCTGGGCATTAGCTTGCCTAATCTCCACAACGGCCCCAACAACGCCGGGGATGCCTGGCTCCACCTTGGGGATTCCCAGTAGGGACCATCCCACAGGGAAAGCCAGGACGGGTTCCCCAGCGGTATACAGCACCGGGACGCCCCTTTGCTGGGGCAGCTGTGCGCTTTACAAGTATACGACATTTAACATTTAACATTTAACATTTTACAATATGAATTATTAAATTAATAAAATTATTTATATTAAAAAAAAAATCTTGAAGGCAGTTTTCTTGTACTATTCGTCGTTGATCTGCTTTATGAGAATGAGAATAAAAGTTTTCATGAACTGTATAAGAGATTAAAGTTAAAAAAATTAAAATCACGAGGAACACCTACAGTGCTTGAAAATTAGTATAGTGTTCATATGCCTGAAAAATTAGAATCATAAAATACGTCTATAATGGTGACACAGCTATGGACTGTTATAAATTTAGAACCAATATTCACTACAGGATGTCCTACCCTGTTCAGAGACTGTTTCTTTGTCTTTAATCTAGTTATAAAATAAAGCAGTGGTTATAATGTGTATGTTATATGCTAGTAGAGGTCTATAATATTTTTTAACTTTTTTCCAAACAGATTGTTATTTTTATCACAAACATCAATCAGTATGTCGACCAGAAATGAAAAAAGAAAGCTGTATAAACGGACATACCATTTGAAGAGGAAAGAAGGCCAAGAATTACATAATCAACAAAGGACGGAGCAAAACAAGAGTGCTCCTGGTAAGAGCAGCAAGGATTTTATAAAAAAGTTGTGTCAAAGGAAAAGTAAATTGGATAATGTTCAAAAGGAAAAACAGTTGTCAGTATCTACAAGGAGAAATGCAAGAAAAAAGAAAAATGCGTCTGAAATCAGCGGTGAGGAAAATATGTACAGTAAAAGACGTACTAATCAGTTTGCGGAAATCAGGAAGCGTATGATTCATAACAGAGTAGTTTCGAATTTATTAAAAAAGGAAAAAGTTTCTAAAAGGAAATCTGCTTTTTATAAGAAGAAAAAATATATAGAGGATGTTGTTGAACACGCGTTTGAGACAAAAAAAAATATTTATATTAGTACTTAATAGAATAAATACACTCTGGGGCCGATTATGATGGCGGACGGACCTGAGTCCGTCCGCCACCATAGAGTAGGAGGGACCGTCCGCAGGGGCAGCGGCGGTCCCTCTGTGCAAATTAGGATGTGACCGCCACCCTGGCGGTCACATCCTGTATTTTTATCATTGCGGCGGGTGCTGCTTGAAGCAGCACCCGCCGCAATGATAAAAATGTAAGTTGTGCATTTGCATGCACAAAGCGGCAGGCACCTCGCGGTGCCTGCCGCTTTGTGCAGGCAAATGCAGGGGGGTACCATAGGTCCCCCCCCATGTGCACCCCCCACCCCCCTTCACCCGTGGGGGCCCGCAACGGGCCCCCAAACACAAATCCATATGCCTTTACACGGCGGAAATGCCGCCGTGTAAAGGCATCTTTCTGCAGACATCCTAATATGGCTGGCGGTGTCTGATAGACACCGCCAGCCATGTTAATGCTTTTCCGCCGCGGGCGGAATCCGCCCGCGGCAGAAAAGCGGAGGACAGATACTAAGACCCACCAGCCATCCTAATATGGCGGTGGGTCTTTCAAGGCTCCGCGGCGGATTTCCCGCATCCTCCGGGCCGGCGGTGGCTTCCGCCGGCCCGGTGGATGCGGGAAATCCGCAATCTTAATAGGCCCCTAAATAAGGCAATCAGAGTTTTAAAAGCTAAGAGTAAATGGAAGAGACACATAAATAGAAGTCATTTTTGTAAAGTCTTTTCTGGGAAATGGATGCATACTTCAAATTCTGAGCCATTTTGTAATGAAGAGAGTTACTTTCAAAGTAACGATTTGTTGCATGCAGTTGACACCAGTGGTCGAGCGTATGAGGTGAAGGATGGCTGTCCTATTGAGAAAGAGAAAATTGAGGTTAGAAATCCAGTAGGGGAAATAGGTGGAGAAGTTTTAGAGGGACGTGTTCATGCTCCTGTTTATAGTTGGAATTGTAGCAGTATTTGCAGTGTACGACAGGATTCAATTGATTTCTTTCGCAATTTCTTACGTAAGTACACTAAGGAAAGTCTAAAAAAAAAATTGTAATGTTGCAAGAATTAGATCGTTGCAGAGTGAGAGAAAAAACAGGTTTGCAAGGCCATTCTCTGGCTTGTCTTTCTAAAAAAATATGCCAGTGTTTTTCATCACTTCAGGATGTTAGCAGTGCATCATACCAAAATGAGAAAATTAGTGAGAAAGTTGTATTATGCAAAAAGTCCAGCAATTAAACTTAAACAGTTAAATAGTGCTCTTTTGCATGGATGTGCATTAGATGTGAAGAACATTTGTGCAGAAATTGAGGTAAGTTATTTTGTTCGAGATGAAGACAATGCAGAAACTGATATAGTTATAGAAGGCAATGTGTTAGAAAATGTTGGACATTTTAATACTGAAGATTTTGAACAGGAAATAACAAAGTTTAAGGTCATTGCAGGTGAAAAACCAAATTTTACTTGTGTGTGTTGTCGACGCATTCATTACAAAAGTCAAACTAGGTTAGTTGATTTATATTTAAAAAGTGAAGATGAAGATAATACTCAGTGGAAAGAGTTTGCGACTTATTTTTTGGTAGAAAACTATTTTGATTTGGGTTTTGAGCAACGTATTTGTAAATATTGTTATAATAAATTAAATGAGAATAGAATGCCTGCTAGAGCTGTATATAATAATCTTGAGTTGATAAATATTCCATCGGAACTGAAGGATTTAAATACTTATGAGACTATTCTGATTCAATGTGTACATCCTTTTCAGGCTATTGTTCGTATGGAGCCTAAGACTGGGAAATTAAATCCTTCAGATTTACAAAGAGGATTAAAGGGTAGAGTTGTATATTTGCCACTTGATTTAAAAAAAAATATGGAGACAATTGGTATTGAAAATGTAGAAGAGGAACCTCTAGTTATTGTAGTTAATGGTGTACCTACAAAGAGTAAGGAAATCGGCAAGATTTAGTGGATGTTAGGAAAGTCAAAAAGGCAACGTTGTATTTAGTCAAAAATAATAAATACTATAAAAATGTGTACGTAGAAGAAGAGGATGTAAGTGAAGAAGAGGATAATGATTTGTCTATTGGACAAATTGAAAAAGTCGACTTGTCCAGAAGTGAAGAAATTTATGAACATTACAGTGTTCATCCACTGCATTCGAAAGAAGCAATGGGGAATGCTATTGAGTTATTTCAGATGAAAAAAGCAGAAGGAAGCCCTATTAGTGTATGGGAAGAAAGTTTGGAAGGTCGTTGTTTCCCACAGTTATTCCCAACAGGTGAAGGTGCGCGATATGATGATCGACCTATGCAGATTCCTGCATCTGAGTACCAGACAATAAGATTATATGCAGAAGATCTGAGATTTCGTCAATGTATCCATATTTGTTTCATCTTCTGTTTGAGAGTGACTTATCTGGTCTTTCTTATGCAGTAAACCATATCTTAAAAAGTGGAGTGCATCTGCAAAATGTTTCAGCAAAGGAATTTATGGATAAAGTGCAACAGAAAGACAGTGTTTTGGGTTCTCACCTAATTAATTTAATGGCATGTCAGCGTGGTACTAATGAGTATTGGTACCGTCGTCATGGAGATTTAAAATGCATGCTAAGAAACTTAGGAGCACCTACATGGTTTTTAACTCTAAGCTGTGCAGAGTATGCTTGGGAAGATTTACTTGAATTTCTTCGAGAGGCGAATGCAAATATTGAAAATATAAACTACAAGACACCTGGAGAATTGTGTTCGTTGGATCCGGTTAATGTTTGCAGATATTTTAATCATAGATTTGAAGCTATAATGCCTTTTATTACAAACAAGAAAAATCCACCTCTTGGTGAAGTTCTGGATTTCTTCTGGAGAAAAGAGTATCAAGCAAGAGGTGCTCCTCATATTCATATGCTATTATGGATCAAGGATGCTCCCAAATTTGGAAGAGACTCGGATGACACTGTACTGTCTTTTATTGAACAATATGCCACTTGTGACATACCTAACAGTACAACTGATAAGGACTTAAGAGGAAAAGTGTTACGCTTTCAAAGACATCGTTGTGGAAAATATTGTCTGCGAAAATTCAAATCAAAGGATAAATTCTATACTAAATGTCGTTTTGGATTTGCACGACCGGTGCTTTCAAAAGGAAGAGTCAACAATTTGATGTCATCTTTGCGACATAATATCACAAGATCACCCAAAAATACCTACAATTTAAGAAGAGGTGAAGAGTCCAAATATATAAATGACTATAACCCAGTCATTTTGTCCATGTGGAATGCTAACATGGATATACAATATGTTGCGGACAACTCTATTGCTGTGGCTCGATATGTAACGTCTTACATCACGAAATCTGAAAAGACGGAACTGAAGGAGATGTGGGAAGATATTTCTCATGAAAAGAGCCTAAGCAAGAAATTGTATACGTACAGTTTGAAGATGTTATCTCATCGAGAAATTGGAGCATATGAATGTTGTGATCGATTATCATCAGCAAGTCTTTATGCGAAATCTAGAAGTATCCTGTGGGTGAGTTTAGGTCTTGCAGGAACACGAAACCGTGTTTTGAAAACTGTGCAAGAAATTGAATATTTAGCACAGAAAGAACCAAACAGTACAGACATTCTGAAAACAAATATGTTGGATACATACTATCCAAATAGAAGTACTCTGCTTGAAAACATTTGTCTGTATGAAGTACTTGAAAAATAAATTTTTTAAAGGAATATTAGAGAGAATATTGAAAAAGGTGTATACGCTGTAATTGGACAGGAAGGATGTCTGGTCAAACAAAGAAAAGGACACTTGATTAATCACCGAAAACTTAGTTGCGAAAGTCCTGACAAAAGAGAATTTTACTATTTAGCTCTTTTGCAACTCTTTAAACCATGGCGTACAGAAGAGGAACTACTTGGTGACTTTCATAGTTATGAAGATTCATTTAACGCATCTAAAAGTAGTATAGAATGTCCTGTTTTTAGTAATTATCTCTAAATGTTGAACGACGAAATAGAGCAAGAAGCAACAATTGCAGCGGAGATTGCTAGAGAAAGTTCTCAAGACACTCAAAGTTCTGCATCGTTGAGTCAGGATCCACTGGGACAACCAATTATCCGAAATGAAGCAGCCACTGCCATGGATGAGGTGGAAAGAGCAATGCAGCAAGCTCAAGAGGATATAATAAACTTAGAAGAATTTGAGAAGGAACTTAATCTTGAGCAAAGACAGATATATGATGAAGTGACAGAGCACATTGAGCATGGTTTTCGTCATGACAAAAAAGAATGCTCATGTATGTCATTTGAACCTATTCGACTATATGTAAGTAGAGAAGCTGGAACTGGTAAAAGTATTCTAATCAAAGGAATTACTACATATCTACAGCAAAGAACTCAGTCACCACTGTCTTGTGTTGTTACTGCTCCAACTGGATTGGCAGCTTATAATATTAAAGGTATTACTTTACATCGTTTACTGATGCTGCCAGTTGAACATGAAAATAAATTACAATATCACAAGCTATCTGGAGACGCTTGTTATGAAGTTTCTAGAGTCCTTAAAGAAATTAAACTTCTCATCATTGATGAGGTAAGCATGGTATTCAATTTAATGCTTGCTTTTGTGCATTTAAGGTTGCAACATATACTTAAAACAGACTATGATGTGTTATTTGGAGGCAAACATGTCATAGTTTTTGGAGATCTACTGCAACTAACTCCTGTGAAAGGACAACCTGTATTTCAAACTGTTACACATGAAGACACCAGAAAGTGCCTGGGCAGTATTGGAAATGTTGATATATGGTCACATTTCAAATATACTGAACTGATTCAAAATATGCGACAGGCAAAGGATACTAAATATGGAAATATTCTTCAAGATATAAGGATTGGAAAACTAACTGAAGATACGAAAGAAACTCTACGAACACGATTACTTTCTAAGTTGTTTCCCAATGAAGATAATGTACCTGAGAAAATATATAGTAAAGAGGTAGAAGATAAGTCAGTCATATGCTTGATGCCAACTCTAAAAGAATGCTCTGTTTTCAATGAAAAAATGTTAAAGTTGGAAAATCAAGAAATTAAGAAACTGGAAGCTAAAGATAAAATAGAGCATGAAGGAAGTACTATTGTTTTGTCCGAAAAATTGAAGTCAAAATTGGATTCTCTTCAGAAATCTATATCTAAAACTGCTGGCTTAGAAAAGAATCTGTATGTATGTTTAAATTTACGGATTATTTTACGGAGAAATTTACATGTAGAAAGAGGTTTGGTGAATGGAGCAATGGGTAATATTGTTGGTTTTGTAAATTACCCAAATAGAGATGAGATTGAATTTTTACGAATAACATTTGATGGAATTGAGGAAGTTCAATAATTCAGTCGCTGTTCAACTCGTTTTTTGCTTGTGAAAGACTTGTATGTCCGTCGGAAGCAATTTCCAATTTGTTTGGCATATGCAGTGACTATTCACAAATCTCAAGGTTTAAGTGTAGATTGTGCTTTGGTAAATATTGGAAGCACTGTATTCAAAGAGGGTATGGCATATGTTGCTTTATCTCGAGTTAGAACTTTATCTGGACTTTATCTAATTGATTTTGATGAGACAAAGATTAGTGCAGATTTAAAGTGTGTGAAGGAGTATAATAGGTTAAGAAGAGAATATGCTCCAAGTTTACCTCAATATCCTTTAATTTAAAAAAGTTTGGTTGGTCAGAAAAGGAGAACTGAGGAAAAATGTAGTGAAGTAGTAGAGAAACGAAGAAAAAAAGATGAGGCTGTCATTGGTAGCAGTAAGAAAAAGGTTAGTATTGAAGAGATTGTTGGATTTAAATTTGAAAACAGGTCTGGTGTCAACTGCTATGCAAATGTAGTGATTAATGTTGTTTTTTTTCTAAAAAATTTACAGCAACAGATTGTACAAAATCAGGAGCAAACATTTTGTTGTTTCTCTAAATTCTGTCTTTGAAAAATGTAGCAGTGGTAATAGTGAAGTAGCAAGTGTTTCAGAAGTAAGGAATGTTTTAGACATATGTGCAGGACTAAATTAATTTTCTCAGAATATTCAGCAAGATTGTCAGGAATTTATTATGTATATGCTTACAGTTTTGGAAGAAGAAGGTGTAGATATTGATAGTCTTTTTGGCCTTTCTTATAAATGGGAACATACTTGCGATAATTGTTCATTTTCAAGTAGTACTGACATACACACAGAAAGCTTTATATATTTAACATTACCAGATTGTAAAACAGTGTCCTTTAATAAACTAGTTAAAGATGCGTATCAGAACATGGTCTGCTCTCAATGTAACTCAGAAATGTTATCAACATTATTTATCCACAGATATGGACAGTATGTAATTTTAATGCTTCAACGATGCAGAGCTGACTGAAGTAAATTGTCAACTTCAATTAAAAAATGTTGTGGCTTCTCAAATATCTATTTCTAGAAGAACATTTGTAACTGTAGCAATTATTTTTCATGAAGGGCCATCAATATCAACAGGACATTACATAGCTTATTTGAAGTCTCCAACAGGTTGGACGCTCTGCAATGATAGTCAATTGAGTTTTAAGAAACGTTTGCCTTTTGACTTAACAAATTCTTATCTGATATTTTTGCAACCTAAATTTCAGTAAAATTACTTGGTGTAGTAAGATTAATACTGTAAAGATATGAAACTGTGTTGTTTAGAAATATCATGTGATTGAGGGTGTTCAGATCTAGAAATGAAACTTTTATGTGGCATAGTGATAGTATCAGGTAAGGTTTCCTTAATGTTTAATGGTACAGAAAACGTTGGAATTAACTCATACTATTTGGCCACGCGGAAAAGAATGAGATATCAAAATGTGGACTTGAGATAAATGTTTTTAGAACATACTTGCTCGGAAGTTTGTTGAGAGGTAGTGAAAAAATAACAAATTAATACTCATACTATTTGGCCACGCGGAAAAGTATGAGATATCAAAATGTGGACTTGAGATAAATGTTTTTAGAACATAGTTGCACGGATATTTGTTGAGAGGTATTTAAAAGTAAGTGGTATAGTTTAATTAGTTTGTAACTGTGGAGTATGTGCTGTACTTACTCAAGAAATTGCGAATTAGAGAAAAACATTTAAACATGTTTTTTTCAGGTATTTATATTATGTATAGAGACCTTGTACGGGTTTTTTAAACACAATCATTTTGATTGTGTCTTTTTTTCCCCGCTGTTACATGATGATTACTATTGAAATCACTGTTCATAGTGAAAATCAATTTATCTGAGGACAGCAAAAATAAACCATTTAATATGTTGTCTAAGTTATTTTGTTACATTGGATTTAGAAAAATGTATTATAACACATTTCTTTGTCTTCCACAGATATTACATTTATACGGTAAGTACAACTAATCATATCTGAGAGTTTCGTGTACCTCTCTCTTATCCTTATTTCTTTCATCCTCTTCCTTTGTTAGTGGTGTTTAGTCATGGTTATTCTCTTTAACTCATGCACATTTTGCATTTTTTTATTTTCTATTCTGTTTCTCTTGTATCTTTTCTGTTAGTATTCTATTCAGTCTATCTAACTCTTCAGTTTGTTACTTACGTTGTTTTATGATGACTCACCGTTATTGACCCTGTATCACCTTTGTTTCCTGAATCTTAATTTCTTTGTCTTACTGTACCTTACAATTTGTTCCCTTACTCTGCTTTCATTTATTATGCTCAATTTCCAAATTTAAACCTATAGTTTAGTTCTCTTACCCTACTTAATTTCTCTTTATCTCTCTCTCTTACACTCCTTGTCTGTTTCTATTCCATTCATCTTCTGTTACTCATCCTTTTTCACTCTGTTTCTGTTAGTGTTCTTCCTTTATTTTATCTATCTCTTTAAGACATTTCGGTACTCCTAGTCTGTTTATTTTACAGACTGTTTGTTTCGTGTATTATCACTGATCATACTCTCATTTTCTCTCTCACTTTACTTTAGACAATCATTCTTTCAGTGCTATTATTTCTTTCAATTAATTCTTTTATTTATTGATTTATATACTACATATTCTGTCTCGGTCTCTTTCTGTCCCTCAGTCTTCTTTTCTTTCACTTTCTGTTTCAATCACTTCTACTTTGTTTTGTTTTATGAAATGACATTATAACCTTATTTTTACTTTTCTTCCACAGATACCATGTTTTTAAAGATTTTAAGTTTTTCTTTATTACTATTTCTTAGGTAAGTATAAAAAATAAAAATACTTTTTCATCACTGTGTCATTTCTTTGAGTATCCTGGTCATACCAGTGTCATGTTTTATGTGAGCACTTACCCGGAGGATTGGCTGCACTGTCGCAAGGAGCCCCTTAAAAATTAATTTAAGAAATCAGCAACATTTCACTGAGTCAGTTCACTAATGCTGATGTGTCAAAACATTGCAGGTAAATGATGTGTGTTAAAGAACTTTGGGGCATATTATCAAGGGGGTTTTACTCTGCTTTTTTGGCTTTAAAAGCCAAGAAGGCGGAGATAAAATTATCTCTCTAGTACGTAGCTGATGCTAACACCAGTTAGCGACATCTAATAGCAGATAACGACCATCTTGTGACCCGCTTTGTTTGTCTGTGAGATTTATCACTATTGACATGCAAAGTTAGCGTTGCAAGATGTTAGTGACTAGAAACAGTTCCTAACATTGCTATCTCCTTTTACCCACTTTTGAACATATTTGTGCTAAGGTCGAAAATGTTCAAAACCTAATAGCTGCCCCTGAGCAGTTCTTAGCTATGTCATGTAATGGTAGGTAGAGAACATGACTAAGACCAATAGCTCGGTAATGCATGAATATTGCTGACTTTACAACAATATTTATGTATTTGGACCGATTTTTATCACTTAGGACAGTGGTTCGCAAACTTTGTTGACCTGTGGTTTCCTTGACCTACTCAGCAGTTTACAGTGGCTCCCCACCATTTGTTTTAACGGTGGGTAGGTGGTATGTACGTCCTGTTATCTTCTTTAAAGTAATTGGGACACATTCTTTCACTCATCCAATCATCCGTTCACTGATCCAGCCATCCGCTCTCTTATCCATCCACCCTTTTACTTCACTGATGTATCCATGCTTTTGTCCATCTACCCCCTTTCACTTACTAATTAATCTTTATAATCACCCTTTCACTTGTCCATTCTTTTACCATTTCACTTATCAATTTATCCATCCACGCATTCATTTGCACATCATCTACCCTTTCATTCATTCATCTATCTATCCTTTCACACATCCATCCACTAAATCACTGATCCATCAGGTGCTCTTTTACTCATGCATCCATCCTTTAACACATCTATCCATCCTTTTAGCCATTTATGCAGCCTTCCAGCCATACATCCATCTATTTATCTTTTCTCTCATCTATACTTCCACTCATTCATTTATTCATCCATCTTTTCTTTGATTATCTAACCATTCTCTTTTCATTCATCCATTCAGTAATCGATCCAGCCATTTAGACATTCCATACTTATTTACTCACCCAGCGTTGTACTTTGACCTGAGTCTTTGTCTGCAGAGTTGTAGGGAGAAGAGGCCTATGAAGAACAAACTACAGCAAGGGGTGGGGTGCGGTGGGGGAGAGTTCACAATGCCTCCGTACATAGGCAGACTGAAAACGTAGAAGTTATCAGTCTCATGTACAGTAACAGGATGTGAGGTTACTGTAAAATGGTGTTGTTTCCAGGGCTTTAAGCAGTGTTAATAAAAATGGAGGGGTCTCTTCAAAGGGGGTGTTGGATGTAATTCCGAGGGCAGTTTAAAACACCTAAGCTACAAATATGCGTTTAGCATAGTGTTGTGCTCGACTGGTGTTATGTTGTATCTGTCATTGCATGCAGATATATAAAACAGCAAGTATCTTTACACCAACAACAAGCAAGGACTATTGGCTTTGTCAATGGTTGCTAGTTCCTTTAAGTACAAAAGCAGTAACCATGGCATTGTTGAATATAATATTGAAAATACTTCTGTTAAAAAATGATGAGAGAATGAAAGAACGTTAATCTGTTTTTTTAAACTTATTTCATAGCCTTCTTTAAAGGAAGTGTTTTCTAACATTGCAGCGTGGGCGTTTTACTTTTTTTTTTATCTAACAGAATCCCTTCTGTACGTTGAGGCAGGAGGAGCGCTATGTGCTTGAACAACCTTGACTGCCATATTCTCATTCAGTAAGTGGCAATGAGGTCCATAGAGAATTTCAATGGGCGGGAGGGGCTGCTCCTGTGCTCCTGGAGGAGTGCGAGGCCGATCCCGCAGCGGGGGTGAGGCCTCTCGCAGGGGAGCAGCGCTGCTCCCTGTGATGGCTACAATTATAGATAACAGGGTAGGGACGTCCGTGGAATTTACGGACGGTTGGTTAGCCTAGTGTGCGCCGCGCCCTTGGCACCTCATTACGGCGTACTGGGGAGCCGCGGTGCACAGTTTGTGAATCACAGGCTTAGGAAATAAACCTTGATAATAGCAAGACTCCTAAGCGATAAAACTCGCCGCAGCTCGACGAAAAAAATATCGCAACTAAACCAACATAGTGATAATTATCGCTAGTTGTTTAGGGTAACCAGATTTTTAAAGCCAAAAACCGGGACATTTCAGAAAAATAGAAGGACTATGATTTTACTTCAAGCGATGAGAGTGCTCGTTAGCAGAGAATTACAGAAGAGGCAGTAAGAACATAAATAAAATGTAATTTTTAAACCGTGTACCTTGCCTGTCAATTACATTGCATTGTAGAAACAACAGGTAAATTTAAGTGCTTTGTAAAACTTAAAAAAGATTTCTCCCCGTTTTCAGTCGACCCTCTGTAAAAACGGGGACATGAGCAATATTTCTTGAAATTTGCTGGGATAGCTGGTTAAAAACGGGGACCGTCCTGGCAAAACGGGGACGCCTGGTGAACCTATAGTTGTTGTTAATATGCCCTGAACATCGTACATTTGACTTTCGCCGGCTATCGCCAGAATTTTCCGCAGTGTAACTGCGTTATTATCAATTCGAATACATATGTGATAGTAAATCCTGTAACAGCCGGCGGCAGTTAACATTACCGCGTGAAAACAAGCGTTGTTTTCACGCGCTAATGTGTGCCCTGTAATTAGGAGAGGGGGTTGATTTAGTTTTATTTTTCACACCCCCATGTTAACGCTGCCAAATGCTTGATCAGAGCAGGCCGTGGCAGTCGTACGATAAACAAGTTTATTCCAACTATTTTTCTCGTAGCGGCTGTGTTCGTGATAGTCTTTTCCCCTTCAACCACATTTTGCTTGTGGTTTGATGTATGCCTAGTATGCATGTCATTAACTTTCTGTGTGGCAGACATGCAACGTGCTTTTACGGCAGGCGCTGTTATGACGTTTTCACAAAGGTGCTGAGGAATATTTACAAGGATAGGCAAAACATTATCGCCGCTCTTAACGGCAGGAAACTGCCGATATAGGGGCGAAAACGGCCATCATAATATGCTCTATGAATTGCAATCGAACGTAATGATAGATATAAAGACATCTAACATACGTTTCGATTGGAATTTATAGAAGATATTTTGAAGGCGATTATCGTCGCTTTATTAGCAGTGTCCTGCCGATAAAAGCGACGATAACGTATCACGTCTTCTTCATAATATGCCCCAAGTATCGCCGCTTTTTTGAAAAATTGTGCTGAAAAAGCGGCGAAACTTCAGTTTATGAATAGAGCTATTTTTGGTACAATGAGTTAGTTCTGAAAAGAACTTTTTTTTTTGGTTTTGTAGTTTTTTTTTTTTTTGGAGAAGTTTTGTATTGTTTTTGATTTTTTAAACTGGAGCCGAATTTTTGAACTGTGAAACTGTGAAACAGGAACAAAAGAAATTGTTAAAAAATTATCTTCTGTCGTAGCATTGATGTTCAATAATTATTTTTTCTATAAGAGTGAGGCTCTGCTCTCCGTAGACAATCATTCCTGAACACTCGTTGCATTTCATATGCACTGACGACAAATATGGTCTCAAGTCCAACTGTGCAGTAGATGGAGATGCAGGTCGTCTTCTAGATGAAGTACTGGCCACAGCTGGTGGTAGTTGTGTTGCCAGAGCTCTTGTAGATGCCTGTGCATATTGCACAGGATGAACTTGCCTCACATGCCTCTTCATCGTATGTATCGAAAACGAATACTTTTTCGAAGGATTTCCTCTTGAAAGCACTGCGTCACAAATTGTGCAAGTAACTTTCGGGGCATTTACTTTCTTTTGACCCTGAGGATAAGTAAAAATTTGCCAGATGAAAGATTCATTCCTTTTTTTTAAAGGTACTCGATAATTTTCCTCAGATTCCGAAGATGAATTGCGTGCGGCAGCCATTTCACCAAACTGTTCGGAAAGATGTGAAAGGTTCTTCTCCCTTGAGAGGAAAAAAGATAGTGAGGGAAGTGGGTGGTTTCTGGAAAATTTCAGAATAGAAACTACTATGAACCAATAGGAAGTGTTCTTTTCAAGTCACATGATTTAACATGCGCGCATTAGGACGTATACGCGACGACACCATCCGGTCACGTACGTCATTTGGAAGTATCGGTTTAGTTTAATGAAGTTTCAAAACGTGAAAAGGAGGAAAGGTAGATAATCCCTGATGTTGTACACCTTCATATGGGGCTCCAAGAAGAATACTGATAAACTATAAAACCTGTTTTAATCTTTAAAAATACCGGGATGCGCGCACCCGGTCGCGCACGGAAGTATAAAAAGACGTTCTCCGACATTTAGTGACAAGTTTGAAAACGTTAAAAATAAGGCAAGGTAAAGACTTCGTAAACCTCTAGAGATTTACAAGGAGTCCCTAAACAATTCTGCCAGTCAAGAAAACTTTTTTATCGGATAAAAACATTTGTCGAAATTCAATGATGAAACTATAGGTTACAGTCAAGATATAGTTAACAATTAGCATTTAAAAAACCTTTGAAATTCACTGAAAAAGCCATAGGTTTTGAACACGTTATAGTTAGGAAGTAGCATTTAAAAAACCTATGAAATTCACTGAAAAAACCATAGGTTTTACACACGTTATAGTTAGGAAATAGCATTAACAAAACCTATGAAATTCACTGAAAAAAACATAGGTTTTACACACGTTATAGTTAGGAAATAGCATTAACAAAACCTATGAAATTCACTGAAAAAACCATAGTTTTCGCACTAGTTATAGTTACCTGGAAGTTTTACTCGCATAAAACCATTGAAATTCCCACGTTATAGTTAGTTGGACTCACTATAACTTGCGCGTGCAATGCACTGCTGATGACGTCACATATTACATCACTCATGACATGGTCAGTGACATCACTCATGACATCACTCATGACACCATCCAGTGAATGTGTGTCTTTCTGAAAAATAAATATGTGTTATATATGTATATGTAAAAGTTGATGGAAGAATAAATGTTTAAATAAGTGTTTACATGGATGTTTTTTTTTTAATTGATTGGTTAAGTGGCTTATTAAGTGTATCTTAGTGAATACTTGTATTAGTGAGTAATGTTTAAATATTTAAATATATGTATTATTGTTTCACTTTGTGTATAAGTGGCTGCATGGGTTGGTGAGTAGCTACATGTGTATGTATATGGGTTATTAGATGTTTTTCTTAGTATCAGTATGAGTGTTTGTATGGTGTGGTGGGGGTATTACTTAGCACATAGATGCATGAATGACTGACTCTCTCTTTGTATGTGTTTTGAAGACAGCATATGTGCAGGACTGTATGGGTGGATGAGTGTGTGTTAGTAAGTGAATGACTGTCTCACTAGTGTCTTTATCAGTAACTACATATGTTTTAATCTAGTATATGTGAATATTGATGTATATAAGTGAGTATATGTGAGAGTGAGGGATTGTAAGAGTTCCTGTTTAAATTAGTATGTGTTTCTATAAGTGATTGTTTAAGAGAGTAAGTATGTGTAAGTTTCCTTAGAAGTAAAGTGGTAGTGTGTGTATAGCTGTATATGCAAATAAATGGATGTTCAATAGTTTATTAGCATGTGTGAGTATGTGTGAGAGTATCTTTTGGATGACTGTCGGTGTGTAACAGGATGTATAGGTGTATCACTACATATGATGAGTGAGTATATGTATGAGTGACTATATAGAACTGTTGGTGAATGAGTGGATGTGTATATATATGGTGGAATTACTGAATTGGTTGTTGTAACTGGTATGGGTATCCATTTTTTTGTAAATTTTAGTTTCTATTTTTGAATATGTGTTTCAAGGGTTACATTACACTGAAAGGAGGTCTGTTACTCTGTCACAAGGATGGTGTCATCAGTGATGTCATGAGTGATGTCACTGACCATGTCATGAGTGATGTAATATGTGACGTCATCAGCAGTGCATTGCACGCGCAAGTTATAGTGAGTCCAACTAACTATAACGTGGGAATTTCAATGGTTTTATGCGAGTAAAACTTCCAGGTAACTATAACTAGTGCAAAAACTATGGTTTTTTCAGTGAATTTCATAGGTTTTGTTAATGCTATTTCCTAACTATAACATGTGTAAAACCTATGGTTTTTTCAGTGATATATATCACTGCACAATAAAATGTACCCAAGAAGGGTACGTACAAATAACCACAACAAGGGCCGAAGGTGAGACAACGGCGAGCTGGAAACCAGACACATGGTCCAGTCTAAAAGGAAAAGGTTGGGTAGAATTTACACACCCCAGAAAACCAAGTAAGCAGACAGAAACAGCACTACTGACTGAAGGGGTATAATCAGGCAGTCAAGAGACAAGTGAAAAGAAAACCGCAGGGGAGAAACAACCCCGGTAGACTAGAGAAATAAAGACCACAAGGGAGAACTGGAAAAAAGGGTTGTGTTGAACAGGGCCAACACAGGGGAGTCCTTGTCAGATTACTAGTCCTCATTGCAAAAGAAAATAGAATGGGAAGACCAATGTCAGAAATAAGGCCCAACCAAGCAGCCAATGTAAAGAACTGAAGTAACAGATGGGGAGACAGAGCCCAGAACCTAACTAGCATGAAGGCCAGAAGGAAAAGAAAGCTCTTGTGTGCATGGGGTAACCTGCACCGGCTAACAAGCCAGGGAACAATGTGAGGAATCATCCTGATGTCACCCAACATCGTTCTTGGTATGCTTATTAGTACAAGGGAAACGAACCCCCAAAGGGGTTAGAACTGCAACTGTGCTTGTAAGAAGTGGAGGAAACTCCCCGGAAAAGTATCCCAAGGGATCACAAACCACCTTACGACCTAACCCAGAGTGGACGGGTAAAGAAACCATGACCATGAAAAATAGAAGATGAAAAATAGCCATAAACCCCCCACAAAGGGTAGAAGGCACATCTGAAGACCAGCCGGACCAGTAACAAAATGTTGGGGTTGGTATTGTAGGTGTATTGGAAACGTCTATGAAAGACAGAAGGTGTCCCTTTGCTTGAAGCAAGTGGACCACTACTAGGGTCCAACAGGTTATAATGTTGTGCATATAACCTTTTTGAGCAAATATGCCAACCACACAGAATAAACTTACTAGTATATTCAGGACTAGCAGCAGGTTCAGTAAGTATATCAACAGTGCCAACAGAATTGTCTAAATCTTCACAAAAACCGAAACGCTGCGTCGACATTTGTTCTCTCGAACAATTTTAACAAATCTATGGTGTTAAAAACTTTTTTTTAATCTTTTTTAATATTACTCATATTGTGATGTATAATTTGTGCCTGTATGAATTTGTTGTTAATTGTTGAAAATAACTGTATGAAACAATTTTTTTTTTATAAACTTGCGAATTGAATACATTTTTAAGAATACATCTTGGTGCAAACTGTGTATCTATTGTTTTGTGAAGGTTTAGACAATAATTCTGTTGGCACTGTTGATATACTTACTGAACCTGCTGCTAGTCCTGAATATACTAGTAAGTTCATTCTGTGTGGTTGGCATATTTGCTCAAAAAGGTTATATGCACAACATTATAACCTGTTGGACCCTAGAAGTGGTCCACTTGCTTCAAGCAAAGGGACACCTTCTGTCTTTCATATCTAATTCCCCTGGTCCCAGACTTACCTAAGGGGGCCTCCTTTAAACTTTTTGTATTGGAAACGTCTCCTATAAAAAAGCGAAAGCAACCGTAGCTTTAGCAAAGGCAGAAGTAGAGAAAAAACAGGCCATGCAGAGGCATAGAAGAGATAGGGTGACTGAAGAAAGTCGCCCATGCCAAGATAGGCAAGGCATGGCTGCAAGGAACCTAAGAGAAAAATGAAAGGAGCTCTTCTTGCCTGTGTATAGCGAAAACTAGCAGAAGAGATAACCCCTGTAGAGAGGACGAAGTAACACCACGTAGGGCAGGATCAGACAGTGAACTCTTAGGCGAAGAACCATGCCCCTTCTCTTGCGTCTGCCAGGAAAGAAGGGCACCAGACCGAGTGGAGGAAAGAAACCCCTGGCCACTGTGGAGAAACACTTAACAGAGGGTGTGGGGGAAGAACCCCCCATGAACCATCTTCCAACTTGCACCAGTGCACCAAAGCTTGGCATGTGGAGTCCCCTATAAGGGGTACTATGGTGTCAGAAACATATGGATGAATAACTGTAAGACATAGAGACAAAGCATCCTGTCGAACAGGGAACAAGGCAACAGTGCATCTGCACAATACCATGAAAACACCCCAATCAGAACTTGGGTAGAAACTAAAGATCACCATGCGGCTAACAGCGTAGACACCAAACGGGGTCAGAAATTAAGAAGCATCCCCCCAAAAACCAGGGACCACAACCGGTCATCCACAGGTTAAGAAGACAAGAAAAGGAAATACCTGCCAGGGCAGGGGCACCACACCGGATGGCACGCAGAGGAGAGTGAAAAGAAGCAGCCAATTGGCATTGCCCTATAACAGTCACACAGAAGGGAATGCAGGAGAGTATTCCCCGCCCGACCGAGTACAGGTGGGGGGGGAGGGAGAGAGGGGGAGGACGGTATGGTGATCTGGTATTAAGATTTCTCTCCACTCTGACTATCTCAAAAATGGCATAAATGAAAGTCAGCTTGAGAGCCAAACAGATATTTACCATTGAAAGGAATGTCCACTTAGGTGTACTGAACAGCCTCAGAGAAGCCGGAGGTACATAGCCAGGCATGCCGGCGAAGACCTACCGAAAGGGCCAATTTGTGGTATCCATGCCAAAACGAATCAGCAATGTAGCCACCTGACAGCCATCCTGAATCAGCTTACTAAATGTCCAGAGAGTAATTGGGGACGGAGGGTAGAAGGCGCAAGCCCGAATCACACAACACGTGAGCAAAACGGCTCAATACACAAGCCATTTTAAGGGACCATAAAGGGGAGCTGGTAGCAGAAAAGAGATATCAACCAAAGCATCCAGACCTTTGGAATCCCCGTCTCAAGGGATGTCAGGCATGGCACTGATTCAGGGGGAGGCCGTAGTTTCCTGAACCACAAAGTTGTGCGGAGTAGGTTGACGGGAAAGCCAGAGGGGGTCTCCAGGGGCAGGATTGTGCCTATGAGCTATAGACCAGTCCACGGAGGCCCTTTAAAATTGGGTTGTGCCCAAGTGCTCAACAGACTGTCAAATAGGGTATCACTGAAGGGAAGTGCAGGTTCAGTTCTCAGCTGGCCCTGCTGAAGCACCACAAATAGGGGATCAATGGCTATTTCGACAGAAGGGAGTTGCACCCCGAGAACTACATCAACTCTGCAAAAGCCGAGCTAGCCTCCAAAGCAAGGTGAAGTGGAGAAAACTGGCCAGAGGATGGAGAATAATCAAGGCTACTAGCATCACTATGGGCAGAAACCCTTATTAAACTCCAGAAGAGGCTCAGTCAAGTGATCACCCACATCAACAAAATGCCTGTGTCAAGGAGAAAATAACAGGGGGCTCCTCTGAAGGTGGAGGAAGGTAGCCTGAAGAGGACTTTTACATCAGTGCCGATCCCGACCGGCGTCAAGAGGGCGACACCTCGGCATCGGGGAGGAGAGACAAAGTATAGGCGACTGGTGCCATTGACTCCGAATTCGGTGCCTGCGGATCCAACACAGGCGTCACACGTGGGAACCCCAAAGGGCTGCTGTGCACTGGAGCCAAGACTAAGTTGATCACGGACTCAAAGGGCCCACTGATACCAAGGGTGGTCCTGCTGGTTTGGAGTCAGTCAAGGCCTCACCAATCTCCTTGGGTCTGAGAAGCGCACCAGAGGGAGGCTAAGAACCAAAAATGGCATGAAGGGATGGATAATATTCTCACATCTGAGCCATAGTTTCCTGGAAAACTTGGACAGTGTGAGATAGACACACGCTCTGACTCCAAAATTGTAGGAATAGGAGGCAAGTCAGTGACACTGCGTACGTGGTAAAGTTGGGGAAAACTGCAACACCAACTGCCTACGGTGTGTTTTACCAGGCAACAGCGAGGATGAAGGACTTTTGGAGCTGGCCCTTGAGCGTTCCTCGGAGGAAGAAGAGGACTGTGGCCAACACAGGGACGTCGACTGCCGCTAAGTGTCATGTTGTGCTCCTGCAATGCCGACGACCAAAGCAGAAGACATGAGCCGCACCAGGGTGTGCACCTGGACACCACATGCAAATAGGATGAGGGGTCAAAATCGTAGTCCTCTGGACCTTGAAGATAACTAGAAAAGAGCACACTGTTCCATCGTGGGAGGCCAAAAATGGCCAGAGGTACTGCTCTCTGGATCCATGTGGAAGCGAAGAAAGGAAGTAACTGACCGCGTGTCAAGGGAGGGGTTATATGGACTCTGACTTCACATTCTGTGGACAATGTAGTTACGGGGTCGCTAAATGCCCTCTACCGACGTGCAGAGGTACTGCTGCAGAAACATTTCAGGATCCAGTCTGGCGCTGAGGATAATTCAAAGATAAGGAATCTGCAGCTAGACCTCTCTATCAGATCTGCTATGCGAAATCCAAGTGATGCTCTCATGCTATTTACTATCATAAATAGCATGAAAACAGTGTCTGGATTGGTTGGCACAATGTCTACGTTGGCCCAGCATGCACATGGGCGGGATGATAAGGATGACAGAAAATAGTTTCTTAGTACAAGGTAAGTACAATATGAGTATCATGTTTACCTTTTGTTCATCTGATGGGTCTTTTAAAGCACAGCTTTCCATTTTAAAAGCATTGTGGTTCATTTCAAGTGTATTACGTACATTTCATAGGGTGGTGTTTTAGGAATCAAAACTCAATATATAAATAGAGATGTGCCATGTTCGCTGTGTTCTCTTGAAATGACTGCTATGAGAACTGTGTCTGTCAATAACTTTGTTTGAATGTAAGTATTTTGTTTCATGCTGCCCAGTCCATGAGCATCACGGGGATGTTTGCACAATCTGAACAGAATAGCCAGTCCAGTAAATGCATTCATTCAGTAATCAACAGTTGAAAGCTGACCAGTTAACATTGGCAAGATGTCAGACACTATCGCTAATTGATTGTAGACATTTTGACTATGCAGCTTAAATGATGTGCCAAGTGTGGCTGAAACAATCTTAAACGTAACAATCCATGGCTGCAAAATCACATTTTTCAGTGACCCTGTGTACATACATTGAGTGCTGAGAAGTAGGTGAGGTGGTTCAAAAGATGGGGGTATCACACTTGCTGGTCAGATAATTACAGTGCTTAAAAGAAGCAGAACAGCGGCTTGAAACCCTTCATGAAAAGCAAGCTATTATTTTTGCTACAAGTGCACTTCGTTTATGCAGGTTTCACTACTTAACTTTTATTTGGTAGGTATGAAACACAGTGCTTTTTATTTTCTTTATCTTCAGCACTCGAACTTGATGCACTCCCCTTTATCTCGCTTCTCTTGCAGTCTTTCTGTCCTCTGAGGCCTGGCCCTATTAAAGCCCTTAAAAGCCTCAAAACTGAATTTCTAATTCTCCCTCCCCCCCCGCAATCAGAAGCCCCCCACGCAAAACTGGATCAAACAAATCTCCTCAATCAACTGCACCCTGCATATGGTGGACTCCGCTTGCTCTTTAGGTGTCACCCTAGACAAATGTCTAAACATGCAAGGACACATCAGTGCCACCATTAAGAGTGCCAATCGCCCCAACACTCTTCGGAAAATCAAACCGGTTCTACCTCCTGAGGACATCCAGTCAGCAGTCCAATCCTTAGTTATCTCATGAGTAGAATACAGATTGGTGACCCTAGCTGGCCTTCCTAAATCTAGGTTAGCTCTGCTAAGAGCTACTCTGAACGCCTCTGCTAGACTAATCATAGGCGCCAGAAAGCATGATCATATTACACCGGACTTAATCCAGTTTAACTGGCTTACCATTGAAGCAAGGGTCTGCTTCAAGATAACCTGTCTGAGACATAAAGCTATACATTTCAATAGCCCTGTTTACCTGGCAGAAAAACTAGAGCTCTCCGGATCCAGGCGAAACTTAAGCTCCAATAACCTACTACTAAATCCACCGAAATTCAACAAAAAAAAAGAACTTACAATGGCACCTTCTCAGGGCTGGCTCCAAGAATCTGGAATGCCCTTTCAACGGTGATCAGAGCCAACCGCTCGACTGCTTCATTCAAAAACAGGTCAATGCTTGACAATCATTTCTACTTTGTATGTTGAAATGTATGCTTGACAATTATGTGTTTGAAATATATGCTTGAGAATCATTTTTACTTGGAGTTTAAAATGTATTTTGTCGTTCTTTGGAAGCAATTCAATGCTTAAACGGCTCGACCCCATCTAGGTGGGCATTTACCTGCTTGTTCACTTACTACCTCTTCTTCCCCTAGCACCCTCATTTACTTTATGCTTCAGGTTCCTTTCATGTTGCTTTATTGTATTGTACTTATACTGTCTCTGCACGTCAACGTCTGTTTTCCTCTTTGTACAGCGCTGTGATACCAGTCTGGGTCTTGTTCGCGCTTTATAAAACCTTTCAAATAAAATAATAAATAATTTGGGCCAAAGGAGGGGGCAGCGCAGACCACAAGCTCGCTATGTGTGAAAAGGCCGCTTTATTGAAGACAGGTGCACCTCACAATGTTAACCTTGGCCTTTGCCTTCCAAAACTATACCTAACTATACATTTGTTCACCAACTTGACTCTTTCTCTCACTCCTAAGGTTCCCCCCTAATATCCTTTCCTTGCAACTGTTCTAATACCCCTACTCAGTCATTACCTGTTGACCTTTAACCCCTGTAACCTCTAACCTACTTCTATAAACATCTACCTATCGAAATATCTCCTATCTTAACTTCTCATATAGCTTCCTCCTGGTGTAACTTGTTCCCAATCGTAAACTTAACCCATAATCATGCAAAAACTAGCTGCCAAACGGCATGCACCTGCTTCAAGCGACAACCAAATACAATTATCTCACCTCTGAGCACCTGTGCTCAACAAATACGCCAGACCATGTAGAAATTTAATGAAATATCCCCAGAATAAAAATAAGGGTGGGAGGGAAAAAATGTGCTGTGCTGCCATGTCCCCTTACTCAAAATGGTGACACGGAGCACAAGATGGCGGTTATATATCCCGTCTATCAACCCAAAGACATAGCCCAAACAGAGCCCAAATGGGCCCGGGTCGCTTTATTGAAGACAGGTGCACCTCACAATGTTAACCTTGGCCTTACAAAACTACACCTAACTATATGTTTGTTCACCTAGTTGGCTCCTCCCCATCCCTAAGGTTCCCCTCCAACATCCTTTCCTTGCAACTGTTTTAAAACCCCTACTTGGTCATTAACTGTTGAACTTTAACCACTGTAACCTCTTACGTACTTCTATAAACATCTACCCATCTAAATATCTTCTATCTTCTCTGCTCATTTATAGCTTCCTCCTGGTGTTCACAACTGTAAACTTAACCTATAACAATTTAAAAACTAGCTGCCAAACACCACTCTGAAAAGTCCTTCCTCCTCCCTGACCTCCCCACTAGGAAGAGCTAGAGTACCTCCTTATGTTCCGAGCTTTGTTCAGTGCCTCCTTTATCTGAACCACTTACAGCTCCATCCCAAAGCGAGCACATGCCCTCCAACTCCTCTGAAAAATTCCACTGCTGCAAACCCCAGCTCAGGGAGTTCTACACTACTACAACATTACTCCCTACAAAGCTTCTCATGTCCCTATATATCATCCTCCTTGCTTAACCCTTGCGGTGGGCTGCGCTGCCCCCTCCAATGTGACTGAGGAATAAAATCCATCCACATGAAAAACCATCCAGACCACTGCTGGCGCTTATTTCCAGTAAACCCCTCTTCAACTGCTTCAGCAACGCTAAACTTTTTTTGCCACCAAATCATACTCCCCTACCTGCAATATTAAAACAGCTGTTCAAATGCGTCAGTTCCTCAATTTGACCAACAAAGCAGAACCACGTGCCAAGCCTCCTAGCCTTCCAGTGAAAATTCTGCCCAAGATTCAGACCATTCCCTTTCTGCACTTCACGCCGTTCACCCATTGTACAAAAATATTGCCCAACTCTCCAGTAGACAGGTCCGCTGCATCTGTCCCCTCTACTGCCCGTGAAAAGAGACACAAGTCAATCATGGAAATGTACATTTTACCAAAACACATACACCCCCCCCCTGACGAACATATTTGCAAAAGCAATCAGAAGTCTGTAGGAGAGTAGGGTCTGCTATCCTATGGTCACCCCATTTTTTTGCTTTTTGCTTCACTGGTTTTCGACTTAATATGGCTGAGGGCCTGCTAATCAGACCCACAGCCCTGCTGTTCTCTCTCTAAATTTCACACCATGTACTTTAGGTACATCACCAATTGGGATTTGGGTCACTCTTATGAGTCCCTGTACAGTGTACTATAGGTACCCAGGGCATAGGGGCACCCAAGGCCTACCAGGGGCTACAGTATATCTTTTGCCACCCCTGGCTGGCCTTCCAAACTGACACAACTGGCTTATCACTCAGCTGAGGCAAGGTTGTGTAATCACCCCTTGCTTAGATATAGTATACCTATGTCTAACCTTATATCTGGACACATATGCACCTATAAGTCACTCCTATGGCAGGCCTTAACAATCCCGAAGGCAGAGTGCTTGGTTTTATGTGAGATGGTGCTCTAGCATGAGCTGAGCCTGTCTGCATGCTTTCGGAACCATTTCCTTATAGCTGTTCCAGGATAATGCCATACCATATACTCTTAAGTGCATTATAATCCTCACGGTTATTGCTAACTTTGGTTTGGCTTTATCAAAACATGTCGTGTAAGGTGTCATACGCTTTGGAATACTACCCCCTCGCCAGTCCTGGCGACGGGGGTAGCATTCCACCCTTCTAGAGGGAGAAAACATGTTACTTCCATTAATCCCGGTTAAAGTTAACCAGAGTCTCAGCATCACAAAATGGATGCTGCTGCCACAGACACAAGTCTGACCTCCTGCTGCTGGGAGCCCTTCCAGCGAGGGAGGCTTGGACAGTAGGTTTCCTGTCACAGGGAGGTGCTAGCACCACCCCAGACAGGAGATAGTGGATTGGGGCAGGGAGGGCTGAATGAAATGAGACACTGCCTGGGGCACACAAGGTGTCCCATGCATAGTCCAGTTCAAACCGGTGCTGGGGCACTCCAGCTCTGGCGCAAAACTGGACAAAAGGAAAGGGGTGTAACCACCCCCTTCCTGGGTCGCACCCATAGGAGGGACCTAGCAGGTAATACAGCCCCTTGATTTGGAATAAAGGTAGGAGCTGTGTCCTTAGACTTTAGATAATCCTGACTGAAACTCTGATTCTTCAGTCTTCTACGTCGAGTAGGATGTCGAAGGGTCCACAGGACCCTTCGACATCCTACTCAACGTAGAAGACTGAAGAATCTCCCTTGTGGTCAAGGAGTGACCACCCTGTACAAGCAGGCACCATCAAGCGCTCAACGGTTTGCTTTGTTGTTGCTCCCGCCGGAGCTCGAACGACAGAGCCTGACAAGAACCGGACTTCCAGACATCCAACAGCCCGATCCACAGCCACAGCAAAGCTGAGACCCGTGGAGGCGACGAGAGACGTGGGACCGGCCATCTTGGAAAGCCAGCGAATTGCTTTCCGTGCAACTTCTGAGGCATCCTCGAAGTTGTGCATTGGGGATTGAAAAGCCCCATCCCCGAGCTTCCTTTGCACCGAAGATCACCTCTCCACACTCACCGAGTGCTGCGTGGGGCCCTTTTGCATTTTCCTGCTCGACGCATCTGTCCGGTCACTTGCCCGTTGGCTAGTGGCCTCTGTGACGACAAACCTTTGATTTTCCAACACTGGTCGGCTTGCTCCAGACTGGCCCTTGCTCCCCTGAAAAGGAGCAGCCCATCAGACCTTGCTGGTCTGATCCAGAAGCCATCTTCGATTCCTGCGTGGATTGGATTTGCCAAGGCCTGTTGATTCTGAATCAAGAACCGACACCGTCATCAGCGAGAACCTTCGTGGGACAGTCTGTGCCCAGCTCCTGGTTGTCGTCGACACCTCCTGGTCCACGTGGCAGCGGAGACAAGCTTCATGACATCACCTGATTGCAACCCGACATCGCCTGGTTCCTTCCTGGTTCCTTCCTGGTCACTGGCTAGTGACCCAGACTCTGTCCCCTCTGCTTTCAGGTACTCTACATCTTCGATCTACCCTTGGATCCAACCGGACTCTTCTCTCCTGGTCGCCTGCAGCATCTTTTCTCCAAGGCTCCATAGCACACCACGATGAAACTCGACGCACTTTGACACCTATGCACCCGCTTCCTGTGGGTGAGGTAACGCGACTACTCCGGCGCTCCTGTGTAGGTTTACTCTCCTAGTATCCTAGTTTCAAGTGGTTTAGTTCTAGTCCAGTCGGAAGACTCCTAACTCTTTAACTTTCTAACTTTACGCACCCATTGACTTCTATAGGTGCACGTGTGTGCATTTAGACACTGCACCCGCATCCTGTGGGCCTCCTGCTCCCTAACTACTGTTAGTCCAGTGTAGCCCCAGCGATTCCCAAGGCCCTAGGCCTTACCATTGTTCATGACGTGGTACTTGTACCACTATTTTAGTATATGGTTTAACGGGCCACCAGGGCCTATCCATATTGTGCAACTTATTGTATGTTATATTAAGTTCCTTGTTATACGCTTGTGCGTCTGTGCTCATAAAGAGTACAGGGGGGTTGTTTAGAAATAAATACATATATATTTTGAATATATAACCTGTGTGGTGTCCTTTCATTTGGTATTAAAAGGTTTGGATATGGTAAAACAGCTGGCTTCACATGCCCTCTTGAGTTTAGCCTAACACTGCTTTTGTCCATGCTACCACTAGGATAGCTGGTCTATATGGTTGACTTTACAACCATCACCATAAGGGTTGTTTGGACTGGTGCAAGGTGCTCACTAGAATAGTGAACATCATATACCAGGCCAACTTCTCACATTGGTGTGCAGCGGTTGGGATTTGAGCTTGCTGTTGTTTTACCATTGTAATCTTTGATATCATTTGAAAGATCACATTAGGTACCATAGGTACATATAAAAAAGCTTAAAACATATAAGTTCTACTGAACTTAGTTGTTGTAGAGGAAAGGGCCTAGCACACCCAGACTACAACTCCTAGAGAGGTTCTAGTAGGTAAACACTCAGTGTAGGTAGGTGCACACACCACACCTCACTAGACATGTCTGGCACAGGTGAACCCTCTGGTTCTCTACCTGTGGTAAGTGACCTTCCCAGGGCATCTTCCAGATATGAGATGCTCAACGTCCGAGAGATGAGGTCATTGTGTACCTCCAGGAAGTTGAAACAGGGTTCCAACCCTACCATCCAACACCTGATAGAAGTCCTAGAGGCTGCTGATCTTGAGAAGGCCTCTAAACCAGGCCACCCAGATAATACAGGTGAAGGTGTCCCCTCCACAGAAGATGACTCCATAACCCCAGAAGATGGTGAGGAAGTGGAGGAAGATTCAGATGGAGATGATAGCCAGGTCCAAGTCAGGAGGCTTAGCCAGGCTAACCTAAGCTTACATGGGAATGGAGAAGAGTTTCACCTTTCCAGACCTAATAGTAGGCTTCTCCCAGGTAATAGAAGGGAAATATCTCCTTCCAGGGAGTCTCTCCTCTCTAATGCCTCAAGGGGTTCTCAAAGGGGAATGACTTCCCCCCAGAGAAGAGAACATGAGGCTAGGATGAGAGCTGTCCAACTTCAGATAGGAAAGAGGAAACAGCCCTGGCCCAAGCTAAACTTGCTTTAGCAAGGGAGCAAAAGTTAAGTGGATTAGATTCCACTGGTGGCAGCAATATCCCTAAGGATAGAGACAGGTCCTATGATACTAGAAACCTGAGTAAGATTGTTCCCCCCTACAAAGATGGGGATGACATCCACAAGTGGATAACTGCTTTGGAGAGGGCCTGCATGGTACAGCAGGTTCCCCAGAGTCAGTGGGCAGCAATCTTGTGGCTCTCCTTTTCAGAAAAAGGAAGAGACAAACTCCTCACTGTTAGCGATAAGGATGCTAAAAACTACACTGTCCTGAAGAGTGCTCTAATTGATGGGTTTGGCTTAACCACCGAACAGTACAGGTTAATGTTCAGAGCAGGGCTTAATTTGTGCCGGTGTTTTCCGGTGCTTAGCACCGGCACTTATTTCACAGGGCCGCGTCTACGTCGCATCTGCTGCACAAGTCACATTTATTTTCCAATTTTAACTTATTGCTGTACTCTCGTGCAGCCGCTGCGTGTTTTTCACATCTCCCACAGCGCCGGCGGATTAAAGTGTTGCTGTAGGACTTAGACTGTTGCCCTGAGCCCCGAGGAAATTCATTATTCCTAAATACATGAGTTTAAATATATAACTGTTTTCTTGGCGTCACCGCACTGCGCGCCTTCGGTCTTAGCCACTGACTTTCCAGGCTGTGGGCGGGCCGCAGGCAGGAGGACACTGAATTGGGCTGCTTTTATTTTGGTTATACTGGGGTAGGGGCTGTGCGCGCGGCAATATGCGCAGATTTTTTTCACATCATTGCCATGCCCAAGCATAACCACCGCAGTGTGCAGCAGCTCACCTCACCAAGAGTCAGTCATCACGTTCAAGTCGCAGTGCGGCTGGTCCATAGGGGCGCTGGGGCAGCGCCCCATTAGGCAATCACGGGTGAAACTGCTTACTGAATCGGGCAGGAATGTAAGCAGATGAATTTCAGGCCTGTGCTGGCAGCTGCTTCACAGGTAAAAGTGCGCATATGTCAACATACACACAGCGCATACAGGCGAGAGCAGCAGGAGTCCAGAACTGGACTCCGACTGCGCATGTGCGAGGGGCGCTTTTTATTTCAGCTCCCCACTCCATTCCATTACATTAGGTATGCTGCGCATGCCTAGTGTAGTGCTGTAGTCAGACGATGGGATCCTGCTCGAGCGGTGACGTTAGGCGCCCTATGCCCTGTCACATGCCAGGATACAGCCCAGTAGCCGCCCCCAGCCTTCTGATGGTCCAGTCAACTTCAAACAAAAGAGCGGGGAGAAGTGAGAGATGACGTGATACAGGAGGCAATGGATGGAGTGACCAGAGGGAGGGCGCCAGGGATTGATGGAATACCGGCAGATGTGTACAGGAGGCAATGGATGGAGTGACCAGAGGGAGGGCGCCAGGGATTGATGGAATACCGGCAGATGTGGTTTTATCGGACAGGGATAGCTGGTGTAAATACTTCGTTTGGCTTGGAAATGCCATTGCGCAAGGGGCAAAGATACCACCAACATGGAAAGGAGCGGAAATAATACCTGTTTACAAAAAAGGGGACAAGGCCTTACCAAACAACTATAGGCCTATTAGCCTTATCGACTGTGCCCAGAAGTTGATGGGCAGGATGGTACAAAATAAAATACAAAATTGGATAGTCGACAAGGATATCCTTTCCTCGTACCAAGCCGGCTTTCGCCCCTTAACTAGCTCCGTCGATCAGGTATTCCACTTTCTAATGATATACTGGAAAAACGTGACCCTAATAAATGGTCCTCTCTTTGCTGTTTTTGTTGACCTGAGGTCAGCTTTTGATCTAGTTCCCCGACACAAACTCTGGATTGTCTTAAGGGATCTTGGATTAAGCCCTGATTTACTAACATTGCTCGTGAGGATGCATGAGAACAACTATGCCCGGATTAGGTGGGGAGCCCAGGGAGATGTCACAGAATCCTTCCCTGTCGAGAGAGGCGTGAGACAGGGTTGTGTTCTGGCCCCCACCTTATTCTCTCTCTACATCAATGGCATAGTTGATTTTTTAAATCAATTTCAGACGGATGCTCCTCTATTAGATGGGAAGCGAGTTCAAGTATTAATGTTCGCAGATGATACTTTGCTTGTCTCGCGGACCCCCAGTGGTCTACAAAAGACAATAAACGCTTTTGGTGACTTTTGTCGATCTCGGGGTTTGGAAATAAATGAATCCAAGACTAAATTCATGAACTTGAATCCCGCTAAGAAATTTAAGGGGAAAATGATTTACAATGGGGCTTTACTGGAGGAAGTGGATGCTTTTACCTACCTAGGCATCTCGCTAAACGCTAACATGAATTGGAGATCTCACATGGACTTTGTAGCGCTAAAATTCCAACAACTGGCAGGAGCAATAGCCCAAAAGCATAAATCATCATTCACAAAACCAATGCAGCCTATAATGGAGATTTATGGAATGAAAGTATTGGGCGCTTGTCTCTATGGATCAGAATTGTGGGGTTTCACCAATTTGAATACACTAACAGCTGCAGAAAACAAATTCCTTCGGTGTACAATTGGCGTCCCACAGAGTACCCCCTCAGTTCCTCTTCATTACGATCTTGGGAGGAAAAAGATCGAGGACATGGTCAGACTGCGACCTCTTTTATATTGGAGACGCATAAGAACTACTCCTGAGTTGAGTCATTATGCTGCTGCTCTTTTGGACGTTGATAACGCTGATACTTTCCATAAAATACTCTGGATTAAAGAAGTGAGGAACCTACTCCAAAAACTGCACCTCGAATCATTGTGGTCTGCAGTAGACCCAGATGATTTTCCATCTAAAATCACATTAAAAAAATTGTACTGGGACATGATAAATAATGCTGCATTGATCTCTAACCAATCTTCTGTGTTGACCTCCCAGTTTTTGGAAGTTAAAATTAGTCCAAAATTCGAACAATACTGGGATTTGATCACTAAGCCTCTATATAGGAAACTGTATTTTCAGTTTAGAATTGGCTCCCTACCACTAAATGCTTTCACGGTTAAATGGACTCCTGATAATGTAAATACTTGTTTTTACTGTAAAACATTTGTAGAGGATATCCCACATTTTTTATTTGCATGCCCTTTATATGCCGCCCCAAGAAGTAAATGGTTGAAGCCAGCATGTAGAAACCTAGGGACAAGGGAATATCTAGAGGCCTTAAGGATTTTAAAATCAAATTGTGCCCCTAACCTTGCAATTGCTGTAGCTAAATATTTGGGGTGGGCATGGATAATACGCAAACGCACTTTAAAACCCTAAATTATCGGATTATCAAATTTTACATTGTTTAGACTTTGTGCTGTGATTCATTTATTTAAATGTATATTTTCAATGAGTTATTCGTCAACATAGTACAAATTGTATAGAATTTAATATGTTTTTTAAATATTTTAGATTAGTATTTATTCTGTTTAGATTAGGGACACATGCTTTTATGACAATGTTGTCGAATAAAGTATTTGAACTTGACTTGAGAGATGACGTGATCCATCCGACGCGGGACCTGAGCGGGAGATTCCTGGCAGGTAAGTTTATTGTTTTTATTTAATCATTAAATAAACCCCTCATCCCTCCCCGTGCGTAGCCACCGACTGGGCACCTGCCAATCTTAAGCAGTTTTGTAGTACTAGCTCTGACCACAAGAAAGAGGGGAGATGATTTATAAATAATGCCCCATTAGAAAGGGAATGGCGGGGTGCCATCTCGTGCACAGCGCCTTGGGGTTAACAGGATTTAATCCTAGAACAAGCAACCAACCTGTCTGTGTGCGAATCTAATCCATTAGGCGGGGGCTCTGTATTGTTATAACTCCGGCCTGTTAGGCAATAAAGCCAGCATGACCATCGAATTGAGTTTATATATATATATTCACTGAAAAAACCATAGGTTATAGACCATATATAGTTAGGAATTAGCATTTAGAAAACCTTATTTTACTCACACAAAACCATTGAAATTCCATATATAGTTAGTTGCACTAACTATATATCGCGCACCCGCAATCCACTGCTGATGATGTCACATATTACATCATTCATGACATGGTCAGTGACATCACTGATGACATCTCAAATGACATCACTGATGACATCACTGATGACATCTCAAATGACATCACTGATGACATCATGACACACCAATACCAGTTACTACATACGCACTCACTGATTCCTACGTCTACACACACATTCACTCATTCACCCATACAATCACTCATACATACAGTCACTCATTATTACAACACTATCATATGCACTCATACACCTATGCAGACAGTCACACACTGCCACTCATCCATGGAGTTACTCACACACCAAGTCAGTCCTGTAAAGAATCAATCACACTTCCATTTCTTCATCTATACAGTTAAACACAGAACACCATACTTCAGTGACATCACTGATGACATCACTAATGACATCTGAAATGACATCACTGATGACATCTCAAATGACATCACTGATGACATCATGACACACCAATACCAGTTACTACATACGCACTCACTGATTCGTACGTCTACACACACATTCACTCATTCACCCATACAATTACTCATACATACAGTCAGTTATTATTAGAACACTATCATATGCACTCATACACCTAGTCAGTCCTGTGAAGAATCAATCACACTTCGATTTCCTCATCTATAGTTAAACACAGAACACCATACTTTTCACACATATACTAACACATACTTACTCTCTTATACAATCACTGATACAAGTACACATTGATATGCACAGAGTCACACACCTCCCAGCCAGCCACACACACACTCAGTCTTCCATACATCCACTCATTCTTCAATATGTAAAACGTATTTAAACTTTACAAAAACACACAGACACTAGATGATGTCATCAGTGATGTCATTTGAGATGTCATCAGTGATGTCATCAGTGATGTCACTGACCATGTCATGAATGATGTAATATGTGACATCATCAGCAGTGGATTGCGGGTGCGCGATATATAGTTAGTGCAACTAACTATATATGGAATTTCAATGGTTTTGTGTGAGTAAAATAAGGTTTTGTAAATGCTAATTCCTAACTATATATGGTCTATAACCTATGGTTTTTTCTGTGAATTTCATTGGTTTTTTAACAGCTAATATCTGTAGCTGTAAAATGTATTCTTCTTTAAATCCAAAAATATATTTTATATGTTTATGAATCATTTTTTTTTAAAATATTTTTTTTTCTTCGTTCCCGCTTCGCGAATCGGGAAGCTTCCCGTTAGCTGACCTTGATGCCGCGAAATAGACCGCGAGCCGGTAAACGTTTCTTTACCGCAAGTGCCGCGTTAGAAAACAACATCGTGACGCCTCCCGTCCGCATGACGTTTCACGTTGTCGCGTGATACGTCATATGACGTGCTACGTTAGCGAACTGGTACGCGAAGCGAGTCGCAAAGCGCAGGTTTCTGGAAGCAAACCGGGAGGCCCTGCAAAGCGCTTAACGTAAACACAGCAAGTCATGTGACTTGGTAATAACACTTTTCATTGGTTCATTTCACTTTTGGTTTCCTAATGATGTAAGACTAGGTCATATAATCTAAAATGAACACTTTTGATTGGTTGAGAATTCTTGTTTTTCCCAAATGATGAAAATCCCTCCTTCTTTCCTCACTCTGACTTTCATCATTGTGAGAGAAAGACTGTGAGAAGTTGGCCTGATGTGCAGTGTTCACTATTCTAGTGATCACTATATATCAGTCCAAACAACCCTTATTGATGATTGGTTGTAAGTCAACCTTATAGACCAGCTATCCTAGTAGCATGGATACGAGCAGTCTAAGGCTAAGACTCTAGAGGGCGTGTTAAGCCAGCTGTTTTACCATCACATTACCCCTTGAACACCCAGTGAAAGGACACCACACAAGTGTTATGAAAATAAACAGTGTATTTATTAGAATCACAACAACCCTGTACTCTTTATGAGGACAGGGTGCTAGGCACACAACAAAACTCTTACGAAAATACTTAAGTTAGCACGTTATACACAAATGCCCGAGGGGCACGAAAAACCATATACTTTAAAAGTGGAATGCGAAATTACTAGCAGGTAAGTACAGTACTAATAGGCTTTGGACTCGCTAGGACTTGACTATAGAATCGTTAGATTACTACTAGGAGACCCAGGGGACTCGGGTGCAGAGTGTGCACTCTCACGCGGGATGCGGGACAAAGTCTATGGGAGCTAGTAAAGGCAAAGTTAGTGTTCACGGGCGAACCCGACCTGGTAGGAAGAAAACGACAGTGGATCCTGACCCTAGGATAGTGAGGCTATGCTGGGACACCGAAGTGCCGAAGTTACCTAGCCCAGGGGCTGCAGCTGCATAGGTCTGAAAAGACGTCGGGGATCTCGTTGCCGGACCAGGAGCCTGGAAGAAGGAAGTTGCTGGTAGGCGACCAGTGAAGGAAAGTTCGTTGGATCCAAGCCTGGATCGAGGAAGAAGAAACCTGAAAGCAGAGGGGACCAAGTTCTTGAATCACTAGCCAGTGATTAAGTGGGCACCAGGATGGCACCGGGCGAAGTCACCGCAGTCAGGTGAGTGGGCGACGATGGCTCTGCAGATCTCACGGACCAGGAGGCGTTGTCGGCGACCAGGATGGAGAGGCGAGCTGTCCCACGATGGATGAAGCTGTCGGCGTCGAAGTTACCCAGGATTGGGCAACAAGCCTTGGCTAATTCAAGCCCACGCGGTGGACTCAAAATGGCGTCTTGAGTGGACCAGGAGGGTCCGGGGTGCTCCTCTTTTGGAAGGGAGCAAGGGCCAGCCTGGAGCAACCAGACCAGCAGCAGAAATGTCGTCGGGCGTCGTTCAGAAGGCCACAAGCCAGCGGGCTAGTAGCCAAACAACGCGGTGAGCAGCAAAAAGCAGAAGGGCCCCACGCAGATCGTGGAGATGCTGGGAGGCTGCACTTCGGTGCTGGAGCTGCTCAGGGTCGGGGCTTCTCGGACCCCAAAGCACTCACCAGGAAATTACTCGGTGGGCTTGCTGGAAAGAAGTCGTGCAGTCTTGAAGATGGCCGGTCCCTCGAGGTCTCGTCACACCCACGAATCTCAGCGTGACTGATGATGCAGGTAGAGGTCAGAGGTGCCAGGGAAGCCGGTTCTCGTCGAGCTGGGCAGTCTTGATCCGGAGGAGAGACTTGCAGCAGACCGCAGTGTTCTTAAGATGGTGCCTGCGGATGCAGGGTGACTACTCCTTAGTCACAAGGGAGAAATCTTAGGAAGAAGTCTTGAGTTCCTTTCGTGGAAAGTAGTTTCAGGATTCAAAGATGATCTGTTTTGGAAGGGGGCCAGTTCCTACCTTTATCCTGTAAAAAGGGGCTGGCACGCGACTAAGTCCTGCCCTATGGGTGGGACTAGGAGGGGGATGGTTACACCCCCTTCCTTGGCGGGCTTTTCCCCAGCACAGGGTCTGGAGTGACCCTGGAACTGGTTCCAGCCAGCCTATGCACAGTGAGCACCGGGGTGCCACGTGCAGTCACCTTCCTCTAAAGCCCTGCCTACCTACAATACACAAAACCCTGTCTGGGACGGTGCTGGCACCGCCCCTGGCAGGAAACCCTTTGTCCTTATCTCCTGCTCTGGGAGGACTCCCAGCAGCAGGAGGGCAGACTTGTGTCTCGGTGGCAGCATCCATTTTGTGGAGCTGAGGCTCTGTTTGACTTTAACCGGGGTTAGGGGTTACATACATGTCGTGTCCCTCTAGAAGGGTGGAATGCTAACCCCGTCGCCAGAATTGGCGAGGGGTTAGTATTCCAATTCGTATGACACCTTACTCGACATGTTTTGATAAAGCGATACCAGAGTTGGCATATAACCGCGAGGATTATAATGCACTTAAGAGTATATGGTATGCAATATCATGGAAACGGCTAAGGGATGGATCCCGAAAGCCGCAGACAGGCTCAGCTCATGCCAGAGCACCATCTCACACGATTCCAAGCACTCTGCCTTCAGGATTGTTAAGGCCTGCCATAGGAGTGACTGATAGGAGATCTGTGTGTCCATTTTAGGGTTAGATATAGGTATACTATATCTAAAGCAAAGGGTGATTACACCACCTTGCCCCAGCTGTCAAGCAGCCAGTTGTGTCAGATTTGGATGGCCAGCCAGGGGTGGCATAATACATGCTGCAGCCCCTGGTAGGCCCTGGGTACACCTATGCCCTGGGTACCTAAGGTACACTGTACAGGGACTGATAAGGTGACTCAGTATCCAATTTAGATATGTACCTAAGGTACATGGAATCCATTTTACAGAGAGAGCAGTAGGCCTGGGGCCCTGAATAGCAGGGTCCCAGGTCAACTAAGTCAGAAAACCAGCAAAACACCAGGCAAAAAGTTGGGGGCAACCATAGTCAGGGAGTTACCTTCCTACATAACCCCCCCCCAAACGAAAGGAGATAAGGCTAGCCTTGCCAGGTAAGCCTATATTGCCTGAGTGGCCATATAAGGAAGTACCAGCACTGGCATGGTTACCCCCTATCTCATGGTCCACTAAGCAATCCCTCACCCTAAGGGTGTCTGAGGGTCTCCACCATAGGGAATCTCTACCTGTGGTGTGTTTTGGCAAAGTAAAAGGCTGGTGCTGAAATGGAGTATTGAAGTGAGGCTCCACTAATTTTGGGCGCAGCTTCCTCCAATCATTTTCCACCATAGAGGCCTTTCTTTCCAAGACTGAGTTGTTTTGGGCTCTCAGGGTCAACCTCTGGCTACCTACAGCTGGAGGTTGGGTCCCTCTGTTTGGCTTACTGGAGGGACAGGTCAGGTTTGGGGCCCTCAGGTCCCAGGTTTGGCTGTGCCCAACAGTGTCCATCTGTGGGAGGTCCCTAACTAAATTTAAGGGGGATCCCTCAGGAGTTGATTTTATTTTCACTTGGCTAGTACTACTAGCTTCAGTGCCCTTAATCTGTTGATTGGGAAGTTCTTTTGGACAGGGGGCCCTTTGGGGTCCACCACTGGCCTCCCTGACCTCTACAGCCCTGGGCTGACTGAGGCAGGGTAGAGAGGGGCAGGTTACCTGCTCCAGACTGGGTCCCACCTTGGAAGGGTCCACTGACATCAGGGGTTCTGCCAGGCTAGGCCTGACTACCTCTGTGGCAGTTTCTTCACAAGGGGTCAGATCAGTTCCTTGAGGAGGCTGATCCTGTCCTAAAGTCTGGTGGAAGGGAGATTTCTCTTCCTCCTCAATACTCTCTGTCTGAGTGGAGTGATCCATAGTTTCAGGCTTCACAACACTGTCATCTGTCTGAGTTTGAGCTGTGGCCATCACAACTCTCCCAACCTTTTCAGGAGGGGGCTCAGTTTGGGTGTGGGCTGTTACCATTACAGCCTTGACAACCTGTTCTGGGAAGGAAGTTGTCTGAGATGGGGTTGTGACTGGCACAACCCTCCTGACCTGTTCAGGGAGGACATCTTGGACTGGGGCTGTGGCTACCACTGCCCCACTAACCTTACCATGGATGTTTACCATTTTAGAATGGGTTTCTTGCTCAACTTCAGCCCAGGCTGAGAGCTCTAAATCATTCCCCAGTAGGCAATCTACAGGCAAGTTTGGTGACACTGCCACTCTCTTGTGGCCAGTGACACCTCCCCAGCTGAGATTGACCACTGCCATGGGATGATCTCTCTGTACTCCATCAATATTGGTTACCTGGTATGTGGCACCAGGTAAAAGTTGCCTTGAGGGGACTAGACTCTCAGTCACCATAGTGATGCTAGCCCCTGTATCTCTATAGGCCTCAACTTTTATACCATTGATGAGGGGCTCCTGTCTGTACTTGCCCAAAGTGTTGGGACAAGTTGTGAAGTTGGCAAACCCCATGCCAGTCTCACAAACAAGAGTATCTAAGTTTGGGGACCTGGTTAGGCCAGAGTCCCCAGGAACTCCCAAAGTAAATGCACCCAAATTCTTGGGGGCACTCCCACCACCTGGGGGATTACTACTAGTAGTAACAGGAGGTTTGGGAATGTTACTTGGGGGTATGTTTTCCTTATTGTTATTCTTTGGGCAACTGCTGTCAGTTTTTAAATGACCCACCTGTTTACAGGGATAACAATAAGGTTTCTTCTGGTTGTTGGAAGGATTCTGGGACCCACCCCCCTCAGAGGATTTTTGGGGCCCTGATGTGGTTTGATCTGTAGATTTATTCCCACCCTTCTCTTGAGGCTTGGTTGATTCCTTTTTCTGGTCACCACCTTGGTTCTTGGGCCTAATCCTGGTTCTGACCCATTTGTCTGCCCTCTTACCCAATTCTTGTGGAGAGGTCAGATCAGAGTCTACCAGGTGCTGGTGTAATAACTGGTTCTGACAATTATTTAAGACTTGCTCTCTCATAATAAGATTATACAATCCTGTGAAGTCAGTAACCTTGCTACCCAGTAGCCAGCCTTCCAAAGCCTTAGTGGCACAATCAACAAAGTCAGACCAGTCCTGAGACTGAGTTTTCTGGGTGTCTCTGAACAGCAACCTGTACTGCTCAGTGGTTAAACGAAACCCATCAACCAGTGCATTTTTCAGGACCTGGTAATCATTAGCATCCTCCACTCTTGTAGTGAGGAGCTTATCTCTACCTTTACCATCAAAGGAGAGCCACAGTATAGCTGCCCACTGACTCTGGGGAATGCACTGCACAGTGCAGGCCCTCTCCAAAGCAGCCATCCATTTCTGGATGTCATCCCCTTGCTTAAAGGGGGGCACTATCTTTGTCAGGTGTTTAGTATCTAAACCCTTCTCTTTTTCTCTTGGGAGATTGCTGCCACCAGTGGGAGCTAACCCACTCATCTTCTGCTCTCTAGCAAATGCAAGCTTTTCTTTGGCCAGGGCAAGTTCTTCCCTTTCAATCCTCAGTCTAGCTTGTCTCATCCTTGCTTCATGCTCTCTTCTCTGAGGGGAAGTCAATCTCCTCTGGGGAGAGTTCCTCCTCCCCTGAGAAGAGGCATTAGAGTGCAGAGATCTAATGGAGTCCCTAGAAGGAGATCTATCTCTCCTAACTCCAAGGTTAGGCCTTATTAGGGTCAGTACTGGGGGTCCCCCAGATCCTTCCCCAAGTTGGCCCTAGTTAGCCTTCTGACTACCTCAAGACCTTTGTCTACCTCATCCCCAGAGAGTTCCTCTTGATCCTCCTCCTCAACTGCATTGGCAATGTTGGGGAGGTCTGGATCCCCAGAGGTTCCCTCTAAGGCTGGCATATTCTCATGTAACTGAGAAATCTTTCTGGCATCATATGTCTCTAAGAGACCTATCAGAAAGGGAATGGTGGGGTTAGACCCCTGCTTCAGTTTCCTGGAGGTACAGACTTGTCTCATCTCCTGGAAACTGAGAGCTGCATATCTTGAAGTGACCTGTGGAGGGTCAACACTGACCAGGGGAGTCTCAGTAGAATCTCCCTGGGTAGACATGCTTTTCTAGTGAGGTGTAAGTGGTGCACTTACCTACACTATATGTTTGCCTACTGATCCCTTGCTAGAGTTGTAGTTTAGGGTGTGCTAGGCCCTAGGAGCTACAACAGCTGGTTCAGTAGAACTCAGAGTATTCTAAGCTAAGTTATATGTACCTTTAGTACTTATGTGATCTTTCACAAGATATTCTTAGGGCATGTGTGGTAAAACAACAGCAAGCTCAAATCCCAACCGCTGCTCACCAATGTGAGAAGTTGGCCTGATGTGCAGTGTTCACTATTCTAGTGATCACTATATATCAGTCCAAACAACCCTTATTGATGATTGGTTGTAAGTCAACCTTATAGACCAGCTATCCTAGTAGCATGGATACGAGCAGTCTAAGGCTAAGACTCTAGAGGGCGTGTTAAGCCAGCTGTTTTACCATCACATTACCCCTTGAACACCCAGTGAAAGGACACCACACAAGTGTTATGAAAATAAACAGTGTATTTATTAGAATCACAACAACCCTGTACTCTTTATGAGGACAGGGTGCTAGGCACACAACAAAACTCTTACGAAAATACTTAAGTTAGCACGTTATACACAAATGCCCGAGGGGCACGAAAAACCATATACTTTAAAAGTGGAATGCGAAATTACTAGCAGGTAAGTACAGTACTAATAGGCTTTGGACTCGCTAGGACTTGACTATAGAATCGTTAGATTACTACTAGGAGACCCAGGGGACTCGGGTGCAGAGTGTGCACTCTCACGCGGGATGCGGGACAAAGTCTATGGGAGCTAGTAAAGGCAAAGTTAGTGTTCACGGGCGAACCCGACCTGGTAGGAAGAAAACAACAGTGGATCCTGACCCTAGGATAGTGAGGCTATGCTGGGACACCGAAGTGCCGAAGTTACCTAGCCCAGGGGCTGCAGCTGCATAGGTCTGAAAAGACGTCGGGGATCTCGTTGCCGGACCAGGAGCCTGGAAGAAGGAAGTTGCTGGTAGGCGACCAGTGAAGGAAAGTTCGTTGGATCCAAGCCTGGATCGAGGAAGAAGAAACCTGAAAGCAGAGGGGACCAAGTTCTTGAATCACTAGCCAGTGATTAAGTGGGCACCAGGATGGCACCGGGCGAAGTCACCGCAGTCAGGTGAGTGGGCGACGATGGCTCTGCAGATCTCACGGACCAGGAGGCGTTGTCGGCGACCAGGATGGAGAGGCGAGCTGTCCCACGATGGATGAAGCTGTCGGCGTCGAAGTTACCCAGGATTGGGCAACAAGCCTTGGCTAATTCAAGCCCACGCGGTGGACTCAAAATGGCGTCTTGATTGGACCAGGAGGGTCCGGGGTGCTCCTCTTTTGGAAGGGAGCAAGGGCCAGCCTGGAGCAACCAGACCAGCAGCAGAAATGTCGTCGGGCGTCGTTCAGAAGGCCACAAGCCAGCGGGCTAGTAGCCAAACAACGCGGTGAGCAGCAAAAAGCAGAAGGGCCCCACGCAGATCGTGGAGATGCTGGGAGGCTGCACTTCGGTGCTGGAGCTGCTCAGGGTCGGGGCTTCTCGGACCCCAAAGCACTCACCAGGAAATTACTCGGCGGGCTTGCTGGAAAGAAGTCGTGCAGTCTTGAAGATGGCCGGTCCCTCGAGGTCTCGTCACACCCACGAATCTCAGCGTGACTGATGATGCAGGTAGAGGTCAGAGGTGCCAGGGAAGCCGGTTCTCGTCGAGCTGGGCAGTCTTGATCCGGAGGAGAGACTTGCAGCAGACCGCAGTGTTCTTAAGATGGTGCCTGCGGATGCAGGGTGACTACTCCTTAGTCACAAGGGAGAAATCTTAGGAAGAAGTCTTGAGTTCCTTTCGTGGAAAGTAGTTTCAGGATTCAAAGATGATCTGTTTTGGAAGGGGGCCAGTTCCTACCTTTATCCTGTAAAAAGGGGCTGGCACGCGACTAAGTCCTGCCCTATGGGTGGGACTAGGAGGGGGGTGGTTACACCCCCTTCCTTGGCGGGCTTTTCCCCAGCACAGGGTCTGGAGTGACCCTGGAACTGGTTCCAGCCAGCCTATGCACAGTGAGCACCGGGGTGCCACGTGCAGTCACCTTCCTCTAAAGCCCTGCCTACCTACAATACACAAAACCCTGTCTGGGACGGTGCTGGCACCGCCCCTGGCAGGAAACCCTTTGTCCTTATCTCCTGCTCTGGGAGGACTCCCAGCAGCAGGAGGGCAGACTTGTGTCTCGGTGGCAGCATCCATTTTGTGGAGCTGAGGCTCTGTTTGACTTTAACCGGGGTTAGGGGTTACATACATGTCGTGTCCCTCTAGAAGGGTGGAATGCTAACCCCGTCGCCAGAATTGGCGAGGGGTTAGTATTCCAATTCGTATGACACCTTACTCGACATGTTTTGATAAAGCGATACCAGAGTTGGCATATAACCGCGAGGATTATAATGCACTTAAGAGTATATGGTATGCGATATCATGGAAACGGCTAAGGGATGGATCCCGAAAGCCGCAGACAGGCTCAGCTCATGCCAGAGCACCATCTCACACGATTCCAAGCACTCTGCCTTCAGGATTGTTAAGGCCTGCCATAGGAGTGACTGATAGGAGATCTGTGTGTCCATTTTAGGGTTAGATATAGGTATACTATATCTAAAGCAAAGGGTGATTACACCACCTTGCCCCAGCTGTCAAGCAGCCAGTTGTGTCAGATTTGGATGGCCAGCCAGGGGTGGCATAATACATGCTGCAGCCCCTGGTAGGCCCTGGGTACACCTATGCCCTGGGTACCTAAGGTACACTGTACAGGGACTGATAAGGTGACTCAGTATCCAATTTAGATATGTACCTAAGGTACATGGAATCCATTTTACAGAGAGAGCAGTAGGCCTGGGGCCCTGAATAGCAGGGTCCCAGGTCAACTAAGTCAGAAAACCAGCAAAACACCAGGCAAAAAGTTGGGGGCAACCATAGTCAGGGAGTTACCTTCCTACAAAGACCCTTTGTGATCCCTGAGCAATGGCTTCTTTAGTAGCTTCAGCTGGTGCTTCCCCACCACCTCCACCACATCCAAGGAAGAGTGGACCACCTGCTCAAGTTATAATTCAACAAGAAGAGGAAGAAGAGGAACAGGACGACGAGCACGAAGAGAGGCAGTTTTTGCCTGAGCAGCCCAGGACGTCTCACCGGAAAGAAAACTTCATTTGGCAATTTTTTAAAATTCCCAAAGGTCAGAAAAAAGTAAATGCAAGATACGTAACTTGCCTTATATGTCAAGATAGACTGTCCAGAGGAACCGAGAAAAAATACAGTTTCGGAAACTACACAATGCATCGCCATATGACTAGGTGGCATCCTAACAACTACAGTGCTGCACAGTTTCGGAACGACCTAGATAATCTCCCTATTATGGCCAGAAGATCTGTTGTACCGGAAGTAACGGGACCAGAGGGCAGGGAGATGGTGCCAAATATACAAATGAAATTTGGTGAAGTAAAACACATCTGCGTATTTTGCGATGGATTCATTTCCTACGGAGAAAGAAGCATCACTCTGATCAACAGAGCTATTGACTATCATATGCAAGTTTGTACGAAACGCCCAAAATAATAAATACTTCTTTTTTTGTTTTGTTGCTCCTGTTGAGCCCTTTACAATGAATCGTTTTCATTGCCCCCTCCAAGAAAAACCCCAAAAAATATAAAACTGTTCAGAAAAATTCAAAAAAAGTAAAAAAATGTTCCGAAAAATAATAAAAAAAATATAAAACAACAAAAACAATAAAAAAAAAAGTTCTTTTCAGAACTACCTCCCCGTTATTAAAAAATTGGTACAATATTTGGAACTGTGCCAACCTCTATTTCTCTTAGTTCGCTTCCCAGTTCGCTCGCCGGTACGCGAACCGGAAGCGAACCAAAAACAGTAAGTATAAGGGAAGGAAACAGACACTTATGTTAAAAGAAAGACAGCTATAGGGGAGTAAACTAGAGATACTATTACCCGTAATCCACTGCTGATGATGTCACATATTACATCATTCATGACATGCTCAGTGACATCATCAGCAGAGGATTGTGGGTTTTTTGGCAACGTGCCTTATCCACGGTTTAATAACGCTGCCTTTTGCTTTATATAAGTTTTCAAATTGTATGAAATATATATCAATAGGTCGTTATGAACCTTTAGGTAGTGCTTTTCTTCATGAGGTCTGGTCGCTTCCATACACATACAGATGTTTCAAAGATGATCAAGAAGTTTATCTGAATGGAGAGGAATGCACTGAGACGCCAGATCATTCACTAATGTGTAGGCACATACAGTTACACGGTTCATGCAACAAACACCGACCAAATATGGCTTGCATGTTGCAAGGCACGCCAGTTCCTGCTATCATCCCCACGTTCAAGTTGTTGGAAAATGGTAGTTATTTGATGCTCAATAATGAAGATTGTTCTGAGTTAATTAAAAGTATTCCTTTTATCGTAACAGTAAGTGAACGGGTTATTTGCTGCAGAAATGTTCTATTTCCTCCCACACATGAACATAGGGAGTTTTCAATCTGGCCACAAATACCAACCTTGGGACAGATTTCAACGGCATGGCAAGAATAAGAGCTCTTTTGTCTCAGAGAGAGGTGGCCTTGAGTTCGGCCCGTGAAACTTTCGTGCTTCACATAGCGAACACCCGTACAGAGGTGCAGACCCTTTTCAATTCAGATTTGCCTTTCAATTTCAGCAAGATGGTTCCGACTATCTTTAACGCATCCTCCACAAAAGCCCTGGCGCACTTTTTTAAAGTTGTTACCAGTGGTCTCGTGACTTCATTTGAGAAAATCTTTGGAGTCATCCCTGCTTCCTTTCATTCTATTTTCTCCACTCTGGTTCGTGGATTGGCATTTTTACTTGCATTACCAGCGGACGCTCTTGTGCTTTTTTACATTTTTAAATATGGATGTCCCTCCTATGCAACCTCCCACCCTGCAGCTGCTGACACTGTTCCGCAATCGCATGCTAGAATATTATGGCACAATGCCGTTGGCGATATTAAGCACGGCATATGGATTATCTTTTCGATTCTCCTACTTCACCTGTGTCCAGCCTGTATTTCACTGCCTGACCTGTGATTTCGATTGGGCCATTGATTTGTGTCTCTGCGGACCGGTTTCTCCTGACGTCGACTTTAATCAGCTGATGACTCCTATCATTACTCACGAGTTGGTTTGTCCTGGCGAAAGGATTATGGCTGTGGCATTGATGCATGGACTACTTGGTCCCTGGAATTTACTGGTGGCAGCACAGTCTTTCTTGGAACAGAGCTTTCTTGAAAACCCACCGAGCTGTCCTCTGATGGTGATAGAGGATCCGGTGCTGGGAGAGCACGTATGTTCTTTTCCGCTTTTAAATTGGATGGCTGAACTGTTTTCGGATGAAGACGGTGACTTCCTATTGGAGGCTGTTGCAGCTTATTTTGCATACACAGTTATGTCATAGACCTTTTTCATGTTTGATATGCTGAGTACTAGCATTTCATTGACAATTCATTGACTTATTTGTCAAGTTTTTATTATTTACCTTGCCTATTGGCTTAAGACTCGATAAAGTACTTGGCTGTTTTATTTTTCTTTAGCATTAAATTTTCCTAGTTTTTAATGCTTTACCTTGCGGACCGTCCACATATAAACTTGCAATCTGCTCTCATGAGATGGCACTTCTATTATCTTATTCAGTTCGTTTCCGGATCATGGGGAGGTGTCATCTAGGTCCTGGATATCTTTACACCGTGTTAAGTTAGCATGGGCTCATTACCGGTTTAAACGCCATTTTTCCTTTTTTGCAACTTCTGCACACGACACTTAGTTGTTGCTTTAGCTTTCCACCTAGTAGTTCATCGTGGTTTACATGAGAATAATATGTTATTGCTCTACTATCTGCTTTGCTTGTTAAACTATATCTGTACAGCGAGTGCTAAAGTTTCAAGAACAACACGATACAGAATTGTTATGAGGTGTGATCTCCACGACTTCATACTCATAACATAAGTGCAACTTCTGCCAATTCTGGGCATGAGGCGGGTTTTATATTGCTTTGCCGAACACACATACACAACAGTTGATGCGGTTCACATGAAGAGAGAGCTGGTGTATGCTGATGTGATTCCTTCAAATCTAAGACACTAAAGTATGGGCACGCCCTAAACCAACACAAAGAGACCTTCTTAGCAAATAATATAATATGTGTATTAGGGAGGGTGAGATATAAGCAGCCGCGGGCCGTGGAGGGAGTTACGGTGAGGCAGGGAGGCGGGGAGGGGGAGAAGCAGGGTGGAGCCCTCTCTACCTTGCCCCTCCCCCTCCCCGCCTCCCTGCCCCACCGTAACTCCCTCCACGGCCCGCGGCTGCTTATAAGTGTTGCTAACTCTTATTCATTTACAGCATGTTAACATACTGTCACCATTCGCTTTTTATGTACTAGTAACTATGCTGGTAATTTTGCTACTGATAATATGTGTACTTGTATTCTCCACCCTGCTTCTCCCCCTCCCCGCCTCCCTGCCTCACCGTAACTCCCTCCACGGCCCGCGGCTGCTTATAAGTGTTGCTAACTCTTATTCATTTACAGCATGTTAACATACTATCACCATTCGCTTTTTATGTACTAGTAACTATGCTGGTAATTTTGCTACTGATAATATGTGTACTTGTATTATCTAAGATACTACGCCTGAGAAGACGGCATTAGTAAATAAACATTTCAAATACACATGTGTTCTTCTTAACTCCATGTTCTGGTTTCTAAGAAATATATAACGACCGACTGTTCATGAGTTCCACGTATCCTGAGGTACTATAAGTTCATATTCTGGATTGTCTAAACATTGAGAGTTTGTTATATCCAATGTGACACTGTACCTAGCTTGCTAAGGAGTTTTTGATTACTAACGTGAGTTTTGGGACACCCTAATTCGCCGAGGTTCCAATCCTCTGTCCACAGTTCTGTGTGAGAACAGAAACCCTGCGACAGGGGCACCCCCGACCCTTGCTGGAGCTTCATCACACTTGCGATACAACTCCAGCAATGCGCCACCTTTACGGCACAGATACATCATGCATCTGTGCTGTTTTTGCCCCATGATGCGCCGCATTGTAAATGCAGCACACCATAGGTGACGGAACAGCGGCACAGAATGACTAACACATCCCTGGTGATGCGCCAGTCATCATAAATGTATCCCTATGCTTCTTATCTTGTTAGAGATGAACCGCCATATGTATCATCAAAGTTTTTTGCATTTCCTAAATAGCGAACTTTAAGGAATAAATAGCGATTCTTTACCATTCCTAGTTTGCGATTAGCTATTTGCTAATTACAAATTACCCATTCATTTCCTTCATTTCCATAGGGCGGTTGGACTCACTTTTAGCTTGAACGGCTGAATGGATTTCCACGAAACTTGGCAAAATTGTAGGGACTGGTAGCCTGATGTGCCTTTGCTATGTCTCAAGATATATGCTCCAGTGGTTTTTACGAAAATTAACTTTGAAAAATATATATTGGGCTACATTGGCCTATATATATGTTGGAGCCCAAATGTAGCCCAATGTAGCCCAATGAAGCCCAATGTAGCCCAAAGATGGCCGCCAGACACACAAAAAAACAAATGTAGCCCAAATATCAGCCAGATGTAGCCCAACTATAGCCCAGTGACAGAATGACCAATCAGCTTCGCAAACCTCCGTTACGCGAAGCGGAGCGCTGTTACAGATATATATCTTTTTTTGAACGTTAATTTCTCAAAATCCACTGGAGCACATATATTGAGACCTAGCAAAGGCACATCGGGCTACCAGTCCCTAATATTTTGCCAAGTTTCGTGCAAATCCATTCAGCCGTTCGATTATTATTATTATTATTTTTTTTTGCCCCGCGGGGCCCTTTTAAAACCTCCACATCAAACCTAGGGGGTCAGCGAGGATCTACTATGCCCCCTTATAGTTATTTCCCCCTTTGTTTTGACCTCCTCTTGTCTCTCGATCCTACCGAGAGACAAGATGGCGGCCGCTACGGACTTTTTGGAATGTTGACAGACGCCGGAGAACCAATCAGCTTCGCTTCACAAAGCTCCGTTGCGCGAAAAGTACGCGTCCTGGGACGCTGCCAGGTCCGCTGTTACAGATATATATCTTTTTTTAAACGTTAATTTCTCAAAATCCACTGGAGCACATATATTGAGACCTACAAAAGGCACATCGGGCTACCAGTCCCTACAATTTTGCCAAGTTTCGTGCAAATCCATTCAGCCGTTCAGGCTAAAAGTGAGGCCAACCGCCCTATGGAAAACTCAATGTTAAAAACACGTTTTGGGACCCCCCTTTTTTCTCGGCCCCCCCTTGACGAACCCCCCCCAAATTTTCAAGGGCTGCTCAGAAACAAAATGTGCCATTTTCCTGAAAATTTCAGCCAATTCCGTCCACAAACGCCAAAGTTATTACACATAGAATTTTCAAAAATCCCATAGAGAAAAAATCCTAACTATATATACCTACTGGCGACCGCCAGTAGGTAATTTATATATATTTAATAGCTCCTGCCTAGTCGTGACCTGACCCCTGTTATCTGCTGCAAACGCTCTCCATGCAGATAACCAGGTAGTGTACACGTTCTTTGCTAAATGTCATGTGTTGCAGCAACACATGTTAGCATAGCATAACATGTTAGGGATCATTGCTCGCACACAGCAACCCAATTACATTAACCAGCGCGGCAATGCTGTGTAATGACATTACATTAACCTACTAGCTCCACATGCTCGCCTGCGTCAAGAGGCGCTATGCCCACATACCAACAGGGGAATACAAATAACCTATGCCTTCAATCCTGCCTTGGAGCCAAGTCGGTTAGGTTTTATGTGTCTGGGTAAGTCGAGCTGTCTTCCGTTCGATTGTGCTGTTAATACGTAGTCACAGTGTGCTAGGTTATTAGCAAATATGTTTGATTAATTTGAAATTGTAAATTAATGACATTTACCCACGGTATAAATTGTATTCTAGTCCCGATTTTAGGCTTCCAAGGGACTCAAAGTGTAGCTGTGAAATGGGAATTCAGTTTGCAGATTTAAAATTAGCGTGTGGTTGCTGCTTGTGTTGTTTTTGTTTTGGTTGTGAGTTAGGATTTCACAAAACAAGTGTATGTATCATTGAATATGTCTCAAGTTCCTATTTAAAAGCAATTTCACCATATGGCATGGAAAAAACGTGTGCGCCACCTCTCGGGACCTCAGCCTCTGGTGCTGGTGGTTTGTTCCAGTGGGGATTGGTGTATACCTTCAGGGGAAAGGCTTTCAGTGACTGCCGGCCTAGTAAAACGCGTTTTAATCTTTCTATTCTTTTACGATGGCAGTAGTAAACTGAACTACAATCTGAATTAAATATTTATTGTCTCTGCGTTATGCTTTATGGAGGCACAAAACATCTTTTATTTTTAATTATAACATCTGAAATATACTTTTTGTATGGCTAACTCTTGGAATTTGGCTAGATTTCAGACTTTTTGAGGATATTTAAAAGTACCCGAACCGACCTCTTTCAACATTGTTAGATTCATGTCAGTGCTGCATTCTTACTCCTGCGGTTTGCCACAGATTGCATATGTTTTGTAAATATGAGAGCATTAACACATTTGGCTATTTTAATTATATTTGTGGCTGGTCCCATCTGTTTTCTACCCTGGAAACACACATGGTCAGCGACTAGCTGCCGCCTCCCCCCCAAACCGGCACCCAACACCCAGAAACGTGGACACGAGACTTCTTTACTTTTTGGAAGGCGGGCGCTAGTCGCCCGGCCGTATTTATTAAGATATGAAATTAAAAAAGGTTTTAATTGCATGATCAACAATTTATACAAAAATCAGCAGGACATTATATACAAAATGATTGTCAACAAGTTTGAGAGCTTGACCTTAACAAAACTCTAATACATGTTGTTTCCTAACCGAGACTAACATCCTCATCTTGATTTTTGTACATTTCTGGCCATATGGCAAGGTCACTACCGGTGTCAGGTCCTACAAGCTGCGCCTCCCCTAGAGACGTGCGCATGCGCAGTGTTACCCCGGGAATTGCCCGGTCTACGCCCTGAACTCCATTTACCCACTAAAGGAGGGCCCTTACTCTGCGCCGGTGGCGTCATGAGTCCACGCGCGCGGGGTGGCTACCAGCCTAAGGAAAGCGTGAACTACTCCTACCCGCGCTCCTTTGCTTTGCAGCATCCATTACCTTGCCCCTGGAGTTCTGGGAGTGGCCCGCAGGCCCCTCCCCCTGGGCGGGAACCTCCATAGGATGATGCCCGCCCCCTCAGACCCCAAATATGTGCTCACCGATAATGACCTTACCGCATGCCCCATACCTAATAAATACGACGACCTATGGAAAAAATTCTAAAGGACAGCTACACTGGCTAATAAATAACAGCATTACCGTACAGCTACAAAGGGAAAAAAGGCCTAAAGACACTTGGCATCCAAGAAAAAGTACCTTACACATAATTCGCGCAAAAAAGGGGAAAAATTCCTAAACATACAGCATCATCAAAATATACCGACAGATCCATTACTATTACCATGTAATCCATGTGGACAGTACCTTCGCAAACTTACCATTAAACCGGACATAATGAATGCCACAAAACTTTGTTCTGAGGGATGGTGGGTGGGAAAACAAAGAAGCCCCGAGTGCGGGGCACACGGTGCTGTGGGAGAGCGTCCAGGGACAAGGGGGTCTCCTGGGCGCTCCCCACCTCTTTATTCTCCAGGGGCCAGGCGGGGGGGGGCACACCCCCCCCCGGCCCGCCCCTCCTATAGCCCGCCCCCCCTGACCCGGACCTTTTACCTGGTATCCGGGTCAGGGAGGCCGCCGGCCAATCGGTGGTGGGTCGCGCCCCCCAGGGCCCGCCCCCACCACCGAGAGACAACAACGGAGAATGGGGGGGAGACGGTCGCCGCGCCGCCATGCGTGCGGGGGGGCCGAGGGCCCCCCCTTTTCACATGGTCAGCGACTAGCTGCCGCCTCCCCCCCAAACCGGCACCCAACACCCAGAAATGTGGACACGAGACTTCTTTACTTTTTGGAAGGCGGGCGCTAGTCGCCCGGCCGTATTTATTAAGATATGAAATTAAAAAAGGTTTTAATTGCATGATCAACAATTTATACAAAAATCAGCAGGACATTATATACAAAATGATTGTCAACAAGTTTGAGAGCCTGACCTTAACAAAACTCTAATACATGTTGTTTCCTAACCGAGACTAACATCCTCATCTTGATTTTTGTACATTTCTGGCCATATGGCAAGGTCACTACCGGTGTCAGGTCCTACAAGCTGCGCCTCCCCTAGAGACGTGCGCATGCGCAGTGTTACCCCGGGAATTGCCCGGTCTACGCCCTGAACTCCATTTACCCACTAAAGGAGGGCCCTTACTCTGCGCCGGTGGCGTCATGAGTCCACGCGCGCGGGGTGGCTACCAGCCTAAGGAAAGCGTGAACTACTCCTACCCGCGCTCCTTTGCTTTGCAGCATCCATTACCTTGCCCCTGGAGTTCTGGGAGTGGCCTGCAGGCCCCTCCCCCTGGGCGGGAACCTCCATAGGATGATGCCCGCCCCCTCATACCTCAAATATGTGCTCACCGATAATGACCTTACCGCCACAGGCCAGCATTGTTAACCGACGATCTGGCCTCCCCCTGCCTAGACCTACCCTAGAAAGTTCTCACTTTAGCAAAACCTTCCAACCAGGCCCTGACATCAACAGACCACAGGCCCCTTCCTTCCTCCGTCAAATGGACTCCCCTCACCAGGTAGGACAAATACACCCATGTTGGATCATCTGGAACCGAGGGGGGCTTGAAATAATTTGTCCCACTGTGCGTTGATCCTCTTTATCGAGTGATTCAACGCCCTGACCGGGTCCTTGCCACCACGGGATAAGTTGAGACCCTACTACTGTGCCACCCGGGCAAGTCCTGAAGACCCACCCACAGTGGAGATGAACCCATCAATGAGTATTCGCCTCCCCAGTTTGGCCAATTCAGTCCCCCCTAGGTGAAGTATCACCACTGACAGGGGGTCGGGCTGCTGAGCTAAAAGTCCCTGAAAGAAGTTCCTGAACTGACCATGGCACAGACCCTCAAACCAACTCTTCCCTGTCCTGCGTCCAGCCTGTTGCTTGTGCTGGCACATTGTAGCTCCTCAACTTCTGGTGATGAGTTCCTCCCCTGCGTGGCAGGTTTGAGAAACTGCAAGAACCAGGAAAAGACCAAGAAAACCTGGGTGACAAATTCCCACCTCCACCTTAGGGGATGGGTAGCACTTACACCTGCCCGCAATACTTGGGCCCTTGGTGTCCTCTTCCTCGACGTATGCTTCCCTTTTGACGTCCACCCGCTGCTGATGTTGCGGTGTGGAGCACTCCTCAGATATCTGCCATGGACCCAGCCGCGACTGACGTAAGCATCCCTTGTGCCGTCCACCAGCTGCAGCTGTTGTGATGTGGAGCACTCCAGGTATCCACCATGGACCCGGTCTTACATAAATTGGAAAGATAGACACACACCATTAGTGTTTCCGGCAATAACTGTTGTACACGCGTTAGACTTACATCACCATCAGTCGCTAAATTTTCGATAATCTTAGTGCCAGATTGCTACCCATAAACACGTCGACAGTAAATGTTAAGCATAGCCTCAGTTTGTCTGTTTGCTAGTGCAGCATCTATGTCGTTAAGCATAGGATCAGCGCCGCCCTAACCATGTTAGGCTGTAAAATTGGCTTCCTATTTTCACAATCATTGTTACACAAGAAAGTTGTGCTGCAGGCAAGAACATCGCCTCTTAATCCAGGTTTTCTACCCACGTCTTTATGCCTAGGCTCTATGTGTAAGAAACAAGACAGTCTACTTAACAGTGCAGCATCACAGTCTTTAGCTAAAAGAATTAGCACAGCCCTAACTCCGCCAGGCCATACGCTGGCCCAAGGACCTTTTCCGCTCGCCACTTTGGCTCCTGGGAAATATCATCCCAGCCAACCGGACATGATCACATGCATCCACAGAACTAAGGGATTGCCGCAACTCGGCTCTTGGGCACCTTTTATGTGTGACATCAGGGTGTGTATCATTATCAGGACCCCCAGTAGTCTTTCTAAAGGCTCTAGGCCCTGTCTCAATGCCGTTCGTGGTTCCCCCACCATATTATTAATATATGGCTTTGGTACACCCCTAGAGCTCAACGTATATGGTGCTAAATTACTGTGTGCTATATAAGTTTTCACACTGTAATTATTCGCCTCAAATCTCATCATAGGCTCAACGTATATTGAGCCAGTTTACTTGTGTGCTAACTAAGTTTACTGACTGAACTAAAGGGGTGTGTTTCTTACAGATACATATATTTGTTGTTATACACCTGTTCTTTTTTCATTTACTCATTCATGAAATTAAAGACTGGTAAAACAAGCTGCTCTATATTCCCTCAAGACTTAGCCTGAAGGCTGCACGCAATACAGCTAACCCTAGGATAGTTTACCAATAATGTTGACTTTAACCTATCATCCATGAATGGTCGTTTGGACAGGTGCAGTGATTGGACTGGTGCAATGTCCCCCCTAGAATAGTGAACAGCACCTCCTATGGTTATTACCCCCACAATGAAATAAGTCCATTGTTTGGCTTTCCGCTTTGGCTTGCACAGGGAAGTGGGACCTGGGAAACTGGCTTTCTCAGCCTCGTCAAGCCCTACCTTTAGATGCCGTTAATCCCCAGGTTGACCCCAAGAGAAGATGATATCCCTATTCGTGAATGGTTCCATGATTGTTCTAACTATCACCTAGCAGACACCAATGATAGTCGTTCTATAGTGTAAAAATTTGACTTATGTCAATAGCTGTTCCTTGCGTAAGAGAAATCAGCAGCAACCATGGCTTGGATAAAGTATTGCAAGTGCCTAGAGGACATCAATGAAGCAGCCCAGGAATGTCAACATCCATCTGATTCTCCAGGTGAAATTTAATGTCACCCATGTAGCGTGAGCTCTAATTTAGACAATGAGTGTTCCCAAACTGAAATCATCAACTGAATGACCTGAAGTCTTGAGCGCCGACAGAGCCCCTTTTGGATAACCCACAACCCATGGTGGGGCCCGTCCCATCAGGGAGCTGCGTCTGCCTTGTGAATTCTACAAAAGCACAACCCGAGCCTTTTTAAAAAGCCCAAGCTCCCTATTGATGAGTCCCCCCCAGCACGTGGATGCGATCCAGTTGAATACAGTGAATACTGCCGGTGCTAATTTAAGATAGAGTAAGTGCCACAGTTTTGGGCTGACTGGACTCTTAAAAGTTGAAAACCTGGGGCAGTGTTACTTGACCACATTTGTGTTAAACTGGTTACTGGTGAAAGAAACTTTCAAGGTACAAGTCTAATTTCGGCTAGAAAGGCAGCAGCATGCCCCCCAATAACCTTAATGTAACAATATAACACAATAATATATCACAGCCCAGCTGCCTTGCTGTGACAGCACAGCCCCACTATTGCAGAGTGTCAAATCCGGTTTTATGTGCCCTTAGCCAATCCACATGATGACATTGCAAATTGCGTGAAATCTTGTCCTTTGGGATACAAAATCACATGAAGATGCAAATTGTTAGCGTCAGCCTGAAAACATTCAAGCAAGCTATATTTTTACCGTAATCATTCACCTGCATGCTCGAGAAAATTATTGAACATGTTACCTTAATATGTCATATTATGATATTCATAGATATTGATTTAGTATGTCTCCGAAGCTCAACATTGGTGTGACATTTCAGATCATTCAGAAACATTTTATTTAAAAATGCAGTAACCGTAATTTACTCGAAGTTGCAAAAGTTAAAGGTTCAACTAAATTAAATTGAAGTATTCCGCTGTAAACAATATTTCCACCTAGAAACTTGAATTATAACTTGCGTCAAAAAGTGTTGAATTGACTATTTTTAGTCCATCATTTGTATGGCAGATACTTAGTAAGTTTTGCAAATTAACTGAGATATTGCTTTTATGTGCATCGTGTTCTATTGTTAAACATCTGATCGTTCCAAATTGTATATTCTATACAATCTGATCTGTGATTATAATCGTAGCTGTGCGCACAGAAATGTCATTGTGAGTAATTCCTTTCTAGTGTATTAACGTTGGTCTGGAGTGAAACCAAATCTTCATTCATCTACAAAATGGAGGTGCATCACTCTGCCTCCCTGCCACAGAAACGACCAACATAAGCCCAGCCCTGCACAAAATGTACACAGATCACAAAATTAAGCTCAGGCATACAAGTATAAAATGCAAATGACTCACTGTGAACAAACAGTGTTAACCTTTAACAAATTTAAATCCTGAAACTCTATTGGTAACGACCGTAGTGTGATGATCAGACACAAGAGCAGGAAACCGGTGTATTACGACCCCACAGACACGCTGGGCTGGCACCAATAAATTCTGTTACGTTACACAGGAGGTAGGGTTGTTTCCCGACCTCCGCGTTCCAAGCGGATTGGCGGAGTAATAAAAACTTTGCAAGCTCAGCTAGATGAGCGGGGTTCACCGCCCACCCCTACTTAACATATGTGGAACTCTCAAGAGACATTTTGCAAAGAATGGCGAACCCCTGGCTAGTACTACTCCCAATCACTTTCAAAGTGCCGAAGCGCCACTGATCTTTACTGCATCGCAAAGTATTTCTATCAAATTGGCATAATCACATTTTTTGTGAGCCAGCTTTAGTTTGTTAAACTACACTTTTCGGACATGCATGGGTAAAGGCAGCACATTTAGGTGTCAGTGCAAACCATTTAACTTGTGCTGAAGGCACTGATTTAAAATTGTGTAGAACAAATACATTTCCATTCTTGCAAATGCGAGACAATTTAGTCAATAATTAATAAAGTAACGCCTTTTTAAAGTGCCGTTTTGATAATCTATAACCTGTTGTAATTAGAGTGTTATCAGGATCCCTGGAATTATGTAATTATACACCCGTGACATTTTCCACACATTCCTGCATTTGCCGCACTTGTCCTATAACAAAAACATTCTAGCTAAAATGGATCAAAAGTTACTAAAACACTATCACACATGTTACCATTCATTTGACGACTTGTTGAAAAGAATAACTGGTCATCTTTCAGTTCGTAACTGCTCTGTTTAGGTATTACACCACCCAATTCACAAATCATGGAGGCTTGAACCCCCCCCCGTTAACTCTCTGGTGCTGTGCACCACTAAAACTTCTGGTGTAGATAATAACACAACACTCTCTCCTTAGACCAGTGACAAAGGGGCCTAAAATACCTAATGAATTAAATTCTTACCCACAATTGCCCCCCTTAGTCACTTAATGAAACAACAGGCATAAAAGCAGTTATAAAAGCCAATTCACTGTTCTTGAACAATTAAATTAATGAAAATGTCTCAGATTACACCAACCCTGAATTTATTGGGGGCTTAACCCTCCCCGTTAGCTATCGTGATGTGTGAAAACACCAAATTGTTGTATCAATAAATTGTGCAATAACACCCACTCACGCCAAAAACATTTATCATATAATAATTAGCACTTTCATTAAACGTCGAATCCACAATTTACCCAAAATTGCCAACTTTCATTGAGGTCTCCCCTCCAGTTCCTGCCCTGGTCGACCCTGCTTCGCTTCCCCCTGTGTCAGTTGCACCAAACTCACTTGCACTAGCAATCGCGGGGAAAACACAAGCGCAAAACCAGGCGGGAATCCTTTCTCTGCCGCTATGAAGGCGGGAAATATAATTCCTCCGTACTGCCCCACACAAAAGGACTTTTTACCGCCCAAATCGTCCGGGTCAGGGTGAGTGCTCACAAACGGTCTCTTTCTACCCTAATTAGACCAGCACGTTCACGGATCCCCGATCCGGCGCCCCCCTCCCGCAAAATACCTCTTTCCGTTGTGCCGCCTGACCGATCGCAGGGAAAAAACCTTGCTCTTCAATCCGCACACCCGCCGCTCCGTGTCCCGGTAACCTCAGCGCGAGGTGAATTTGATCGATGCTGCTACCAGTACTCAACAGCCCCGATGACCCGTCGAACGTGGAATCTGCCACAAAACAAAAACCGGAAAGGTTAATCGCCAAGCCGCCCCGAGCGCAGGGCACCACACACCGTGGGGAAGGCTCGTCACGCTACACCTCAGCACGATGCCTTGGAACCTGCAAAAACAAAGTAAAAGAATTAGAAACAAAGAAGCCCCGAGCGCGGGGCACACGGTGCTGTGGGAGAGCGTCCAGGGACAAGGGGGTCTCCTGGGCGCTCCCCACCTCTTTATTCTCCAGGGGCCAGGCGGGGGGGGCACGCCCCCCCCGGCCCGCCCCTCCTATAGCCCGCCCCCCCTGACCCGGACCTTTTACCTGGTATCCGGGTCAGGGAGGCCGCCGGCGGGTCGCGCCCCCCAGGGCCCGCCCCCACCACCGAGAGACAACAACGGAGAATGGGGGGGAGACGGTCGCCGCGCCGCCATGCGTGCGGGGGGGCCGAGGGCCCCCCCTTTTCATTTACTTCCGCAGTGTTGTGTGAAGTACATTAAGAAGTGTGTTGGGTGTAAACGGCATGCAAATGACAGTTCATGGGTCTTCTACACATTTCTTAAGGCCACGCTCCTGACACACCTCAGTTCATGTCCATAACCTTAAACCTCCATCTGCAAGCATATGCCATTCTTGTAGACTTTCTGCAGTTGGGTGTTTCAAGTGTGGGCACCGATCACCACAGGTCCTGACTCTTATCAATCATCATCTGTGAAATGCTCTTGGATGTATTTTATGTGTGTTCCAAGTGGGTTCCAACTAGTTTTTAAAAGTGCGATTTAGATTTTCTTTCTTGAGCGGTCCAGAAAGTCTCAGATTTGAGATTTTAAGATGTTCAGACTTGCTCAGTCGCCGAGGTGCACTCCGACAGAAAGTTTACGCCTCACCACTTTCAAATGTCACCAGCCACCACTGTCAAGTCGGCCGACCCTGACGACCGTGGAGTTGCTTTGAGGAGGGCAATGGCATCGATCATCAGCCAGTAAGTAGCAGTACTGTAATGTGTCTGGTTATAGTAGTATGCAGCTAAAGGCCTAATATCAGTTATTAAAGAAAGGCCGTGCATGCAGCCAGTGTGGGCCACGGCCTGCCTAGTCCCTGACGGCCCGCCGGGCCCACCAGACAGCAGGTAACGCAGTGCAAGTTATTAGTACTGACTAACTTAGTTAGGTACACACACACTTTCGACCTCTTTAACCGTTACCTAAGCATGTGATTTTTCGATAGGGCCTGCACTGCCCTGCAGCCTGTCGAAGTATGGGCCTGGCAAGATTTACACTACTGTTAGTAGTAAGTAAGTTTAAAAAAAAAGCCAAGGCCCGCCCTGCCCGGCGTCGGTGTGTCCGACGACACCGACACTGAGTCTGCACAGCCGCTGTTGTAGTCCAAACATGGCGCACGGCCGGGCACAAATTAGGTTCACTTTCACAGTGTACTGTGACTGAAAGGCATATTAAACAAACTGTCTAGTACCCCAAACCAGAAAATATCCCTACCTTTCAAAAGATAACTATCCATCTGTGAGAGACGAATATACCAAGGTGCACTGCTAAGTAACATGCTTGACTTGCGGCGTGCTTTCAGCTGGTTAAGGTGTCAGACCGCTTTGCCCCGGTATGTACCCGCACGTTTTCAAGAGCTTCAAGTTTGCCAGTTGCACCCTGGGCACTGCAGGTGCTGAGCAGATTTCAACTCTGCCACGTTGATCGTAGCACTGCCAGAGTAGGATTGGGATCACAATTTGGCCCGGGCTGGGGAGTGGTGATGCTGGGGAGCGAGCAGCAGTGCTAACGGGTCCGCTCTGCCCTCCTCTTTACAGTGGAGGGCACCTAGGAGAGAATGGGCCTGTTTAGGGTTGTAAGTGTCGTTTTCAGTACTCTGTGGGCCCACGGAAGCTCGCCCAATGCTGGCAATGCTGCACAAGTGTAGGACATGCACGGCCTCTTCTCTCACCACCACCAAGTCATCATGGCCATCCAAGTTCAAGGGTTCAAGAACCTATCAGCAGCGTCGGTTCGTTCACGAACAATGTAGGTAAAGTGGGGATTTGGATCCACCCCTTTGAACCATCGGCTTTGTTTTTTACCAGACTTTTTTCATGTATTGGGCTGAGATTGTGTCAATCAAGTCTTGCTTCAGCCCAGTGAGTAATCATCTCTCCGCTTAACTATTGGATGTTTGGGTGTGTCTTTCTGTCTCCACTTTACTGCTTGCATTGAACTGCAGGCTACTTTACAAATATAGCCAGGGTCACTGGAATTATGCTGCAATGGAGGACTAATTATGCAGTAAGGTTAACTAAATTATATAGCAAGACAAGGGAAACTGTGCTGCATAATGTAGCGTATTATCTGACAGTATTCTGTTATTTTAACATTTTAACACACGTTAATTCTGTCTGGGCAAAGGTTACATCTCTTAGCTGCCAGTTTAACACTTGAACAGAGTAGCAATTGAAAAGTAACCAATTAACCATCGCAGAGGGTTTCCTAGTGTGAAACATCACATACATGTGGACTTTATCGTAACTTTTGATCCGTTCGAGCTAGAAAAACAAAATCTGGTCAAAATCTGCAAACTATCAGCAGGCAATGGATTATGTGACAAATCTGGTAAATCTATAATGTTGTGGGCAATTCCAGAACTGCAGGATTGTATAATTCCAGTGACCATGACTATTGGACCTGTGCTTCTTCACTCCCATATGTCTTGTCCTAATGTGCTGATGCTGCACTTAATAGCACTTTAAACCAGGACCTATTGGCTTTGCCAATGCATTTGTCTGCTTTCATTCTGTGTTTGTCAAATTCCCAGATATCAGCTTCCATTCGGGGCCCATCAGACTTCAGTCTTCTTCGTCTGTTTTAATTCTGCATTTCTCTGCTTCCGTTCTAAATGTGTGCACTTCCATTCTGTGGTTTTCGGTATTTACTTGCAATATCGGTTCGTTCACTAAGTCCAAGTAAGTCTGTCTAAGTGAAAGTAAGGCAGCACCAAGCGCGAACGGCCAGGCCGGACAACGTTGTTCAGTTGTTGGCGACTTGTCCTTGAGGACGCTAATCATAACTTTTGTACCTCTCTAGCCCTTATTCCCAGCTTGTGCTGAAGATGCAAACTGAGATCCCAAAGAATCCCCATTTCCCCGCAGCCCCCCAAAATAGTGCAGTAGAGAAAAACATGCAATTTCTCGAGCTGCTAACTAAACGGTTGGCATTAATAGGGGGCAGGGAAATCCTATCAGGGGGTCTGTGACTGAACCCGCAGAAAGGAGGAATCTTTGTGCCCTGTCCTAAATTGTGTTTCTAGTGGGCGTCCTAACTGTGCAACACTTCCCACATGGCACACAGTTGTACACTCTACTCTTGTACATACATTGCTAAATGTTCTCGGCCACAAAGGCTTTCCATCATTTCCATGTAGCCACTCACCATACAAATGAGGAAAAACCCTGCAACTTTGAGTCTGTAATACCCTATGTAATACAGAATTGCCACAAGAGTGGGCGGGTTTCAAAATGTGGCACAATGCATTCTGTACCCGGTGAAATAAGGAGAAGGTTCATTAAAAGCAAAGAAGTTCACACCCCTTATCTCCCTAAGAACCTGAGACTCATGATCCCTTTGTGGACTAATGTTATGTACTGTAGATGGTGATCCACAAGGAGACAATGCCATACTGAGTTATTTAAAATAGAAAAAATAAAAAAATAAAAACCAGTACCAGACCAAAGCACTGGAGGAGGCAACAAAATGTACAGGGTCACAGTTAAACAATAGATCTGTAGCTCTCATGTTTTATGTAAAAATGCGTTGCCAAAGTATGTCACCAAACTATTTATCAGTAGTTAAAGAGCAATGCATGTCCCTGGTGCGCCCTTTGCAATGCTAAGGCCTTCTATTGCCTTCCTGGCCTCGTAGACTCTGTTAAAAATGGTATACCCTACCCCAGTATTGTCCTTTCCCAAAATCAGCACATACAGCACTGAAATTGTCCTTTTTCAATGCATTAGTGATTTTAGCTAATTTATTCCAAAATTGTGCTTTAAGTGCACTTTTCTTCAAAATGTTCACAGGGAAGGGGAACCTCCTATCAAAATCTTACTATGAGGAAGGCTCCCTTGCAGACATTCAGATCAGGTATATATTACATCTGAGTTTTAGCAGTGCCCGTTGACGATGTGGGTGGATTTAATATAGTAAGTGGGTGGAGCCAGGGGAGGAAGTGGGTGGAGCCAGAAAAAAGTAGGTGTGGCCTCTGACAAACATTTGAGCAACTGCACTTCATATTTTACAAATTAAACACTGGTTCAGAGATACCCAGAAGACACAGACTCAGGACTGGACTGACTTTGTTGATTGTGCCACTAAGGCTCTGGAAGATTGGTTACTGGGAAGTAAAGTTAAGGACTATACAGGATTGTATAATTTGATCATGAGAGAACAGATCCTTAATAATTGTCAGAACCAGTTGTTGCACCAACACCTGAGTGACTCAGATCTGACCTCTCCCCAAGAATTGGGAAAGAAGGCAGACAAATGGGTCAGAACCAGGGTTAAGCAGAGACCCCAGAACCTAGGTGGTGACCAGAAAAAGGCAGACCAAAAGGGTGGAGATCAAAAACAAAAAGACCAGAAGTCTTCTTCAGGCCCCCAAAATACTTCTAATGAGGGAGGGTCACAAAATTACAAGAAAAAGAAGAAAGAAGGTCCAAAGAAACCTTGCTGCAATGATTGTAAAACTGCCTCTCATTGGTTTAGTGAGTGCACCAAGAAAGCCCATACCACTGCAGCCCCTAAGGCACCTGCACCCCCTAGTACAGTCAGCAGTGGTAGTTCCCAACCCAAGGCTATAGTGGGGTTAACCATGGGTACTGAGGTGGATCCTGGCCTAGTCAGGATTCTTACTCAGGCTGTCTTGATCTGTGATGTGGACATGGCTATGTCCACTACTGTGAGTCCCAATTCTTTGGGCAAGTACAGACAGACACCTTTAATCAATGATAAAGTGGCTCAGGCCTATAGGGACACTTGTGCCAGTGTCACTATGGTGACACCTAACTTTGTGGACCCTGGACAGATTGTACTGGGTGATAATTACCTGGTGACCAATGCTAGCAATGTCACTACTACACATAGTGTGGCAGTTGTTAATTTCTCCCGGGGAGGGGTAACTGGCCTCAAAAGAGTTGTGGTAAGTGCAGACCTCCCAGTTGAATGTCTTTTGGGCAATGATCTAGAAAACTCAGTATGGTCAGAAGTGGAGTATAGGACTCATGCAGATATGCTAGGTATTTCAGCACATGTTCTTGCTGTGACCAGGTCACAGGCCAAAAACCAGTGCTGGATCTTGAAACTATAGACCAGACACAACCCAAGAGAAAGAGCAGTAGGGTTAAGGCAGTGCCTTCCCCCCTGACCTCAAGTGAGGATCAGCCTTCTCAGGAAGCTGATTCTGAGACTCCTGAAGGAACTGTCCTGGAGGAGCTTGAACCTGAACAGGTTGAGTTTCTGGGGACAGGGGGACCTTCAAGAGCAGACTTGAGGCAGGCTCAGTTAGACTGCCCCTCTCTTGAACCCCTCAGACAGCAGGCTGCTGCTGAGGCTGCTGGGAATGCTTAAGGTACCCATAAAGTGTATTGGGATGATGAGACCCCAAGCCTGGTGCTTCCAGGAGGTTGGTCATACCTCTGCAATTTAGGGGCTTCCTTCTTACCTTGGCCCATGATATTCCGTTGGCAGGACATCTAGGCCAGAACAAGATTTGGGACAGGCTTGTCCCTCACTTTCACTGGCCCCATATGTCAGAAGATTCCAAGGAGTTTTGTCGCTCCTGTGTTACCTGCCAAGCCAGTGGCAAATCAGGTGGCACAACAAAGGCCCCCCTCATACCAGTACCTGTGGTGGGGGTATCCTTTGAGAAAGTGGGGATACACATTGTTGGACCAATGGACCCCCAAACAGCATCTGGGCACACATTTATACTGGTGGTAGTGGATCATGCCACCAGGTATCCAGAAGCTATTCCCCTGAGGACCACAACAGCTCCTGTTGTGGCAAGGGCCCTACTTGGAGTTTTCTCCAGAGTGGGGTGTCCAAAGGAGGTTGTCTCTGACAGAGGTGCAAACTTCATGTCAGGATATTTGACTGCTATGTGGAAGGAGTGTGGTGTTAATTACAAATTCACAACCCCCTACCATCCACAGTGCAATGGGCTTATTGAAAGATTCAACAAGACCCTCAAAGGGATGATAAAAGGGTTACCTGAAAAGCTTAGGCGAAGATGGGACATATTTTTACCCTGCCTTCTGTTTGCTTACAGAGAGGTCCCACAAAAGGGGGAGGGCTACAGCCCTTTTGAGCTTTTGTTTGGGCATCCTGTAAGGGGACCCCTATGTCTTGTGAGGGAAGGATGGGAGTTACCTCTCAAAAAGCCTAAACAAGATATAGTGGACTATGTACTTGGTCTCCGCTCCAGGATGGCTGAGTATACGGAGAAGGCTTCTAAAAACCTTGAGGCTAGCCAAGAGCTTCAAAAAGCTTGGCATGACCAAAAGGCTGTGCTGACTGAGTACCAGCCAGGACAGAAGGTGTGGGTGTTGGAGCCAGTGGCCCCAGCAGCCCTCCAGAACAAATGGTCTGGACCCCACACCATTATTGAGAAAAAGGGAGAGGTCACCTACTTGGTGGACCTTGGCACCCCCAGGAGCCCCCAAAGGGTGCTCCGTGTCAACAGACTGAAGGCATATGTTGACAGGGCAGACATGGGCTTGCTCATGGCTACAGATGGGGAACAGGAGGAAGAGAGTGACCCTCTCCCAGACCTGTTGACTCAGAACCCTGGTGATGGTTCAGTTGATGGAGTGGCCTTGGCATGCAGCCTCACTGACCAGCAGCAATGGGACTGCAGACAAGTTCTACAGGCCTATAGACATATGTTTTCATTAACACTTAGTCAGACTAACTGGTGCACCCATGAGGTGGACACTGGTGACAGTCTGCCTGTGAAGAGTAAGATCTACAGTATAAAGACTGGGGTGCAGAAAATGCTTGAGTTGGGAGTAATTGAGCCATCAGAGAGCCCCTGGGCCAGCCCAGAAGTCCTTGTACCAAAACCTCACACCGAAGATGGTAAGAGAGAGATGAGGTTCTGTGTGGGCTATAGAGGTCTCAATGCTGTCACTAGGACAGATGCTCACCCAATCCCAAGAGCAGATGAGCTCATTGATAGATTGGCTTCTGCCAAGTTTCTGAACACATTTGATTTGACAGCTGGCTATTGGCAAATCAGGTTAGCTGAGGATGCCATGGCCAAAACTGCTTTCTCAACCCCAGGAGGTCATTATCAATTTGTGGTAATGCCCTTTGGTTTGAAGAATGCACCTGCCACTTTCCAAAGGTTGGTGAACCAAGTCCTTACTGGGTTGGATGACTTTTGTGCAGCTTATCTTGATGATATTGCTGTCTTCAGCTCCACCTGGGAGGATCACCTAATCCACCTGAAGAAGGTTTTAGAGGCCCTGCAAAAGGCAGGCCTAACTATCAGGGCCACAAAGTGCCAGATAGGGCAGAGTAAGGTTGTGTACCGGGGCCACCTTGTAGGTGGGGGTCAGGTTCAACCACTGGAGAGTAAGATCCAGCCCATCAAGGACTGGGCTCCTCCAACCACCCAGACACAGGTCAGAGCTTTCTTGGGTTTGTCTGGTACTACAGAAAATTTGTCAAGAATTATTGGTCCATTGTGACACCACTCAATAACTTGACTTCAAAGAAGATGCCAAAAAAGGTTCAGTGGACAGTTAGCTGTCAAAAGGCATTTGATGACCTGAAGAAGGCCATGTGCTCTGCACCTATCTTAAAGAGTCCTGACTACTCCAAAGAGTTTATTGTCCAAACAAATGCTTCTGAGTTGGGGGTGGGAGCTGTGCTTTCACAACTTAATGTAGATGGTCAAGACCAGCCCATGGCTTTTATTAGCAGAAGGCTGACCCCTAGAGAGAAACGTTGGTCAGCTATTGAGAGGGAGGCCTTTGCTGTGGTTTGGGCCCTGAAGAAGTTGAGCACAATTTAGAAAGAAGGGGACCCCTACTACTAATGAACTCACTAATTGGCGGGAATAATTTAAACTCTTTTTTGTAAAGCAAACTGTAGTGAGCTAAATTCATAAGCCAACAAACCCAAGGAGACTATACAATTACATATTATAACATGTGACTAGAACTGATCGAAACTAGACTTGCTGTTTGTATACAAATCAGATTTTTTTGTTTTATTTAAATTATTTTCTTCATATTTGTTAAACATTTCATATATATATATATATATACACATATTGCATTAAAAGATCAATGACAAACATATACAAATACAAAAATTGTGTGAAGACATACTAAACCATAAGTGAAAAACGGGAATAAATAAATAGCACAAATGACAATGATGTTAATTAGGGCTATTGGAGTAAGCAAAGCGGTGGATGGAAACTCTACGCTCGTTTCGGCATTTGCCTTCTTCAGGAGTCCGTCATTTGCAATAGGGCATTAGACACAACACTGAAAAATATATAAAAACCATGTCACAAACTAGTAATCTAATGAAATCATACAATTATTTATACATGCAATATGTCATCCTTGGGTCTAGGTCTCATTTATGTAAAAACATACAAATCAGAAATTAACACATTCAATGTACTTTTGATATTAACATCTGATACACAGAGGAGCAGCTATATACACAAAAACAAGTATTACTTTCAAGCGCATAAGGTAATATCATATATTATACACTGATACTCTAAACATACTATACTTTAAACAACTTCCTTATTACCTTATGCGCTTGAAAGTAATACTTGTTTTTGTGTATATGGCTGCTCCTCTGTGTATCAGATGTTAATATCAAAAGTACATTGAATGTGTTAATTTCTGATTTGTATGTTTTTATATAAATGAGACCTAGACCCAAGGATGACATATTGCATGTATAAATAATTGTATGATTTCATTAGATTACTAGTTTGTGACATGGTTTTTATATATTTTTCAGTGTTGTGTCTAATGTCCTATTGCAAATGACGGACTCCTGAAGAAGGCAAATGCCGAAACGCGCGTAGAGTTTCCATCCACCGCTTTGCTTACTCCAATAGCCCTAATTAACATCATTGTCATTTGTGCTATTTATTTATTCCCGTTTTTCACTTATGGTTTAGTATGTCTTTACACAATTTTTGTATTTGTATATGTTTGACATTGATCTTTTAATGCAATATGTGTATATATATATATAAGAAATGTTTAACAAATATGAAGAAAATAATTTAAATAAAACAAAAAAATCTGATTTATATACAAACAGCAAGTCTAGTTTCGATCAGTTCTAGTCACATGTTATAATATGTAATTGTATAGTCTCCTTGGGTTTGTTGGCTTATGAATTTAGCTGACTACAGCCTGAAGAAGTTGAGACCATACTTGTTTGGCACTCACTTCAAGATTCAGACCGACAATAAGCCCCTATTGTGGCTAAATCAGATGAAGGGTGAAAATCCCAAACTGCTCAGGTGGTCCATTTCCCTACAGGGGATGGACTTTACAGTGGAGCACAGACCAGGGACTGACCATGGCAATGCAGATGGTCTCTACAGGTATTTCCACTTAGAACATGAAGACTTATCTGGTCAAGTTTAAGTTTAATGTCCCTGCGTTGGGGGGGGGGGGGTTATGTAGGGGAGTAGGGTCTGCTATCCTATGGTCACCCCATTTTTTTGCTTTTTGCTTCACTGGCTTTTGACTTAATGTGGCTGTGGGCCTGCTAATCAGACCCACAGCCCTGCTGTTCTCTCTCTAAATTTCACACCATGTACTTTAGGTACATCACCAATTGGGATTTGGGTCACTCGTATGAGTCCCTGTACAGTGTACTATAGGTACCCAGGGCATAGGTGCACCCAAGGCCTACCAGGGGCTGCAGCATATCTTTTGCCACCCATGGCTGGCCATCCAAACTGACACAACTGGCTGATCACTCAGCTGGGGCAAGGTCGTGTAATCACCCCTTGCTCAGATATAGTATACCTATGTCTAACCTTATATCTGGACACATATGCACCTATAAGTCACTCCTATAACAGGCCTTACCAATCCTGAAGGCAGAGTGCTTGGTTTTATGTGAGATGGGGCTCTAGCATGAGCTGAGCCTGTCTGCAGCTTTCGGAACCTTGTCCTTATAGCTGTTCCAGGATATTGCCATACCATATACTCTTCAGTGCATTATAATCCTCGCGGTTATTGCTAACTTTGGTTTGGCTTTATCAAAACATGTTGTGTAAGGTGTCATACGCTTTGGAATACTACCCCCTCATCAGTTCTGGCGACGGGGGTAGCATTCCACCCTTCTAGAGGGAGAAGACATGTTACTTCCATTAATCCCGGTTAAAGTTAACCAGAGCCTCAGCATCACACAATGGATGCTGCTGCCACAGACACAAGTCTGACCTCCTGCTGCTGGGAGCCCTCCCAGCGAGGGAGGCTTGGACAATAGGTTTCCTGTCACAGGGAGGTGCTAGCACCAGCCCAGACAGGAGATAGTGGATTGGGGCAGGGAGGGCTGAATGAAATGAGACACGGCCTGGGGCACACAAGGTGTCCCATGCATAGTCCAGTTCAAACCGGTGCTGGGGCACTCCAGCCCCAGCCCCGGCGCGAAACTGGACAAAGGGAAAGGGGTGTAACCACCCCCTTCCTGGGTCCCACCCATAGGAGGGACCTAGCATGTAATCCAGCCCCTTGATTTGGAATAAAGGTAGGAGTTGTGTCCTTAGACTTTAGATATTCCTGACTGAAACTCCGATACGAAACTCTGGGCCCTTCGACATCCTACTTGACGTAGAAGACTGAAGAATCTCCCTTGTGGTCAAGGAGTGACCACCCTGTGCAAGCAGGCACCATCAAGCGCTCAACGGTTTGCTTTGTTGTTGCTCCCGCCGGATCTCGAACGACAGAGCCTGACAAGAACCAGACTTCCGTTTCGTTTCATAATCTTTTATTCGGTTACCACTTGTTTGAAACCATAAAACGTACATGGATAAAAAACATTTATAACAAAATGTAAGACAAAAAAGGAAATAAAAATAATAGATACAGTTCCGTTTTCTAGGTACGTGGGCATTTAACAATCAAGAGCATGACGTATCTTAATGGTAGTTTTTAAAAAAGTAGCTATACACTTTGCGAAGTATACTGAGTCCAAAAGCTGTAAGGAGGTAAACGCTGGATAGCATGACCTTTGACCAATTAAACAAAGAAGTGGTAGGATCCAGGTTTTCCGAGGTAATTTATAGAATTTACAAAAGAAAATAACATGGATTGTTGACTGGGTAGATACACCGTCACACGGACAGTTCGCGATAGAGCTCGACCAGTTCTGTATTTGGGGAAAGGAAACTAAGCGAAAAAAAGAATTAAAACGAAATCTTGTCAGGAGATATTTCTCATGGTTAGACAGGTAATATGACAGATAGGGTTGCAGCCTTTAACAGTCTGAACTGCACAAATTTGGGAATTGGAAGATTTTAAGATCTCAATTGAGCCTCGGAGTTCTCTTAGGTGACTCAAGCAGATCTTTTTTAGCTCCCTTCTCGAAATGTCCTTCACACTAGGTGGATCCTCGAAGAAAGAGCTACGTCCAAGATCTCTGAAGAAATTACCCACGTAAACCAGCCATGGAATCCTTCGCCAATTTGTTAGATCCATACAGTCTTTAATCAAAGAACGTGTTAAGTGGCACTCAGCTTTTGTCCATATGCGATGCCATAGAAGGATTGGTTGGGATCGTATGGTATCAGTGATGTAATCCATGCCTAGCTCGTTATGGGAAGCATAGTTCGGGGCACCTTGTGGAAGTGCCAGCAGGTATTTAACAAACCCATTCTCTATTATCTGGATAGAATCTGTTGGGCCATACCCCCATACTCCTGCGCCATAGGTGGCCACACTATGGCATTTTGCGTAGTATATCTTGAGCAGTTCAGAAGGAGCAGGTTTGCCAAGTTTCCTGGAAAAAGAAACCAGGGCCGTTGTAGCACGCTGAAAAAGAAGTTTTCTACTGGCCGCGGCCTGTCGCCAGCTTAAAGAGTCATCCACCAAAATGCCTAAATACGGATAGGCGGATGTTATTTCCAGCTTTGTTTTACCGACAAAAATTGATTTGGGATTCTTTACCCTAGGGCCAACATGCATAGTAAAGGTTTTTTTTATGTTGACTCTAAGGCCAAGAGAACCCATAAAGGAGCAGTATTTATTTAATTGCTTTTGTAATTGGTTCAATGTTCTGGCAAGAATGACCGAGTCATCTGCATATAGCAATGTTGGTATTGGGCGATGGTTAATCTGTGGTAAATCCTGGCTCCCTTCTAGCATGGCCAGCTCAAGACCGTTGGTGTAAAGGTTAAACAAGAAGGGAGCCAGTACGCATCCCTGCCTTACACCCTTTCCGATTGAAAAAGAGGGTGAGAGATCGCCGTTAACTCCAAATCTGACACAAGCCGTTGCGTCGGAATACAGTTCTCGGAGGAAAACAATAAGGGCTGGGTCCACCCCGAGATCACTAAGAATAGCCCAGAGTTTGGAGTGCAGGACACAGTCGAACGCTGCACTGAGGTCAACGTACACAAGAAAAATGTTACCTCCTTTGGCTCCTGCATACTTCCCCATCAAGAGGGCAAGGTTCAAAGCCTGGTCCACAGTCCCAAGGCCCTTCTGGAAACCATATTGCAGGTCGGTCATGATGTTATTGGTCTGGGCCCAGACTTGAAGTCGATCCAAGACCACCCGACCCGCAACTTTGCCCATGGAGTCCAGAAGGGAGATGGGCCTGTAGCAGGCAGGGTCGTTACGGTTACCTTTTTTAAAGATAGGGAGCAGGATTGATGTCGACCATGAATCTATCAACCCAGTTGTTGCAGCTGCAGCCAACACCTGGGTGAGAAGTGGAGACCAAAGCTCAAGGTTGTGAAGGAAGAAGTCCAGCGGGACTCCATCGGGTCCGGGTGCTTTGCCGGGTTTAGAGGCTTTAAGAGCTTTCGCGACCTCTATGTGATTGAAGTGGGTGTTAATCGGGTAACAGTTTCTCTCCGCCTTGCTGGTTCTGCTCTGATCTTCCCCTGAAGGATCTTGTTGAGAGTTCCCAAAGATTTTAGAGAAATGGTCGACCCATTCATCGGCTGTTACCGCAACATCTAGGTGCTGTCCTGTTGATGAATCGGCCAGGAAAGGTGATCTAATAACTTGCCAAAAGAGGGCGCTGTCCTTCCTAAGGCAACTGTCATGTAATTGTGCCCAGAGATTTTGCTTGATTTCTCTCTTACGTTCTGCTCTGGCTAAGTTATAGAGTTTCCTTAAGCTGGAAATTTCCGAGATATCCCTCGTAGGTAATGCAGAGGGCTGCCTTTAGATTTGAAAGTGCCTTTCGACACTTCGTATTGAACCATCTCTCAGTAGTACTCTTTTTGTTTTTGTGCTTGGCTGTAAACTCCTCTCTAATTACCTCCAAGATTTTCTGAAAACTGGCCATGATTATTTGTGGAGAAGAGTCTGGATTTAAACAGTCAAGAACCCAAGGTCTAGCTTTTACGAGAACCCTCTCGGTGATTTTGGCTGGGTCCACCTTTGCCCATTTAACTGTGAAACCATTCACCTTGTTCACGGTTAATGAGCTTTGTGTTAGCTGGCTAATGGTGTTAAAGTGCAAAGACACATTTTTGGGGACAACTGTAACGCTGATGGGAAAATGGTCGCTACTAGCATCAGACCCGGTATGAAAATTTGCCACTTGACCCTTCAGACTGTAAGAAGACATGATATAATCGATTGTGGTGGAACACCCCCTACCATGAAAGGTTGGTAAAAAGTCAGATGGAGGATCCACAAAATCGTTAACAAAATCAAGCTCTAATGAAAAAAAGGACTCATTTAATATGTTTCCGCAAATAGTGTGCGCAAAATGGGGCAATGGACTACCATGTTCATCTAGTAAGCCACAGTTTCCGTTTTTATAGTTAGTGCACAGTGGAAGATTAAAATCCCCACCCCAGACCACGTATGCTGGGGTTGTCTGAAACTCATTACGCGCAGTTGCTAAAAAAGTGGTAATTTCATTACGAATTTTTATACAATCCGTTGTTCCAAGATTGTTATAAAAATTAACTAAAAAACAAGTACTATTTTTACTGAATTTTAGCTGCAGAATTTGATAGCTCGGGTCTTCTTTGGACCTGCATATCGTTAGGGGAGACAGGGTATTGGCTACATAGACTGCCAGTCCTCCCTTAGGTCTACCCAGGACACCCTGACTGGCCGGAATGTAAAATGTTTTGTAGCCCGCTAAATGATGTGGGATAGTTGACCATGTTTCTTGAAGGCAAACTATCTGATGTTCGGCTATCGTGTCCAACCATGGCTGTAGAGACAGCTTGTCAAGTAAACCTGCAACATTCCAATACATGATTGAAAAGTTCAGATTTGTGGAATGGAAATTGGCATTTGGCTGGGGTGGTAGAATTTCAGGTAACAAACAATCGGTAGCACACATGAGCGAGCACACCGTTAAGGCCACAGTCCCTGACTTATTGTTATTAACAGGGTCCTTAATCTTCAGGAATTTTAGAGCATTTGTTCGGGTGGAAGCCTCCGGGGGTCCATCTAACGTTTTATTGAGAAGGGCAGAGGAAAGTTCTAGTGTAGTTCTGTCCTTGTTAACTTTATGAATGGACGTTGTTAATTGTGAGAGGGTTTGACATTCTGGCAGACTTGATTGTGTTTCGGGGCTAAGAGGACCGCCGGAAACTCTAGAGGCCTGATTCACACTAATTGCATTCATTGTCGGTCAATCTACGGTTTCCAAGCAGTCATAACGATTCCTGATTGGAAAACCTTACCAACCCTCCATAGGAAAATGAGTCCTGCCTGGGTACCAGAACTGTGTCTGCCATTCTCTACTCCTGTTACTATATCTGTGGCCCACGTGGTTCCAGTGCCCGTCAGATGGTTGTTGCCAATTTGGAGTGGGGAGGTATTGGTAGGTGTTCACAGGAGGGTAAAAAAAAGGAAAGGTGTTGGGCATCAATTCCCCCCCTTTTTTCCAATGTTGGCCAGGAGCAAATATAGTCGACTGTGGAAGGATCTTCACAGTTTACTATAATGCAATCACCTTGTATTGATTTACGTTCATCCCCTATCCAAGTTACTCTGCGGACTGTGGAAATTCTGTTTGAGTGGCGGGGCTGTAATGGCCTATTTAAACTAAGCCACTGCAAAACCTTGTTTTTAAGGGACCAAGAAGGTTCATCGTTACCATCCGGTAGTTCTGGAACACCGGTAAGGATGACCGTATAGGGTGATGCCTCGGGTGGAAGATGGATGGGGCGTCTTGGCCGTGGTCCCCTTTTTTCCACCCCCGAGGATTTTAATCCAGGTGTTTTAGGTGGTAGGAGTGCCTGTTTTTTATTGGCAGCTAAGTCGGAATCTTTCGCAGAACCTGGGGGAATCTGGGACAGGACAGTGGCTAATCTGGTCGTGGCCAAGCCTATGTCAGAGTTTAAATGGGGAGGGACTGATGGTGCAATGGGCTTTGATTGCACGATAGGAGCCTTTGCAGCTGGAGTCGACTTGCTACAAGGACCTGGTTGGGCCATTTGAGGAGCTATTACTGGACATTTAGCTTTCACTTTCCCCTGTTTTGTTGGATCTAAACTAGACTGAGTAGGTGGAGTAACAGATAGGATTGCTATCTGTTTTTCAAGATGCCTCAAGCTGGTTTCCAGAGGTTTTAGGTGAAGCATAAGAAGCTCCCTGATGCTAGATAATAGAAATGGGGTGGTGTTACAGTACCTACAGGAGCCCCCTGACTGGCCCACATTGATTAAATTATCTGGTATGCTACCTGAAATAATCACAGGTGGAAAATTGGCCTCTAATGCGTTTAAGCTAGAAGGAACAGACTGCCCCCCTCAGGCTCCATAGGGGCATTAGATCGAACTAAATTTTCGTGTATCCTACCGTCCCCCCGTTTTGGAACCGCACCCTCCCTAGCCCCACGGGACTGCTTGGCTGGAGAGGTCTCTTGGGTTTGACATAGCTCCAAATCAGGAGTTACTTCAAGATCCACTGACGAGAGGGAGTCTATCAGAGAATGGGTTACTGAGAGATCCACCGAACAAGGGACTGTGTGGGTTTCTACTATAGTTGTAGACGGTATCAAAGAAGGGGTATTAGTGTCTGGTTGGGTAGGAGAAGCTGCTGAGGCCAAGAGGCCCAGAGATGAGCGTTTAGCATTCATAAGGTCTAAAGAAACCCTTCGCTACAGCAAGGAGATACTCTGGTCAATGACCTCGTTAGTTCGCGATATAAATTGGTCAATCGGACCTGTGAGATGGGTAACAGTTGATGCAGTTTTGGTTTTGCTCAAAGTACCTCTAGTCATGTTGCCCTACTGTAAGGATCGGTCAAAGTTCCAGAGAGTCCCTATAAGGGAAGTAAGGGGGGTGGCCCGGTCCGGTCTCAACCGGTCACTAACGGGCAACAACGGGCCCGCCCTTGGCCCGGGCTTCGCCCGGGTCCCGCGAGACGGAGCTGGTGTCACCTTTATGCGCCTCCTGGCGCTAGGTTGTGACGCTGGAGACCTCGAGGGCTGCCGGGAGTTGTAGGCAGCCCCTCGCCACACTCCGCTTGGCGGCCCCGCTCTGGATTGTGTGAGAGCAGCAGGGCGGCGGGAGGCAGGCGGGAGGAGCAGGGTCTCGACAGCCAGGTAGGAACCTTGTAATGTTCAGCACAGGGTCAGCGTGAGTAGAATAACGGACAAAACGGACTAAACGGCGAAGCCCCGCTCACCGAAACTGGTGTCACCTTTATGCGCCTCTTGGCGCTAGGTTGTGACGCTGGAGACCTCGAGGGCTGCCGGGAGTTGTAGGCAGCCCCTCGCCACAATCCGCTCGGCGGCCCCGCTCTGGATTGTGTGAGAGCAGCAGGGTGGTGGGAGGCAGGCGGGAGGAGCAGGGTCTCGACAGCCAGGTAGGAGCCTTGTAATGTTCAGCACAGGGTCAGCGTGAGTAGAATAACGGACAAAACGGACAAAACGGCGAAGAACCAGACTTCCAGACACCCAACAGCCTGATCCACAGCCACAGCAAAGCTGAGACCCGTGGAGGCGACAAGAGACGTGGGGCCGGCCATCTTGGAAAGCTAGCGAATTGTTTTCCCTGCAACTTCTGAGGCATCCTCGAAGTTGTACATTGGGGATTGAGAAGCCCCAGCCCCAAGCATCCTTTGCACCGAAGATCACCTCTCCACACTCACCGAGTGCTGCGTGGGGCCCTTTTGCATTTTCCTGCTCGACGCGTCTGTCCGGTCACTTGCCCGTTGGCTAGTGGCCTCTGTGACGACGAACCTTTGATTTTCCAACACTGGTCTGCTTGCTCCAGACTGGCCCTTGCTCTCCTGAAAAGGATCAGCCCATCAGACCCTGCTGGTCTGATCCAGAAGCCATCTTCGATTCCTGCGTGGGTTGCATTTGCCAAGGCCTGTTGATTCCGAATCGAGAACCGACACCGCCATCAGCGAGAACCTTTGTGGGACAATCCGTGCCCAGCTCCTGGTTGTCGTCGACACCTCCTGGTCCACGTGGCAGCGGAGACAAGCTTCACGACATCACCTGATTGCAACCCAACATCGCCTGGTTCCTTCCTGGTCACGGACTAGTGACCCAGACTCTGTCCCCTCTGCTTTCAGGTACTCTACATCTTAGATCCACCCTTGGATCCTGCTGGACTCTTCTCTCCTGGTCGCCTGCAGCATCTTTTCTCCAAGGCTCCATAGAACTCCACAACGAAAACCGACGCACTTTGACACCTATGCACCAGGGGCGGTGGGTGACATTCGAAAGTGGCGGGGCGCAAAGTGATTTGCATACAGCACCGCAGCGAGCGAGCGAGGGCAGCGAGCGAGCCCGAACCCCAAAAGGGGGGTTTTGGGGGATAACCCCCCCCAAGAAAATTTTGAAAAAAAAGAAAAATCGTGCATTTTCAAGCAAATTTGAGAAAGCAGGAAGGTTAATAAAGCAATTGTGAAAGTGCAGTTATTACATTAATAGATGGCATAACATAGGTAGCTGCTTATTCAGTATAACCACAGAACTTCATGCATTCACTACCCATGGATGTGGCCTACAGAGTGTCACGTGAAGTCCAGCGTACCCTCGTTCAAATGGAGTCCAATCTGCCCACCCCATGTCACTTGGTTCACAGCCTGCTTGACAAAGCATGCATCAGTCTTCTGATGCTCACTCTACTTGTTGGAATCTACATGAGATCGTGTTGAGTCCAGTCAGTGGCGAAGACCAGATCCCCCATAGGGTTTTGACTCTTACACAGTGTTACCTCATATCCACGCCACAGAATGAGACTCATGCAAGGTGTCCCCTCATGGCCACTCCTTGGGATGTCAATCAATCAATCAAAGATTTATAAAGCATGGTTCATACACTACCACCTCATGCCCACTTCAAAGGGTGAGACTCCTACACAGTCTCAAGAGCGACAATCTGAGGAGAGGACATGGGGTGGTCCAGGGCAGGAGTAACATTCCATGGAGAGGTCACTGAGAGTCTCAGTGACCTCTCCATGGGATGTTACTCCTGCCCTGTACCACCCCATGTCCTCTCCTCAGATTGTCGCTCCTGCCCTGTACCACCCCATGTCCTCTCCTCAGAATGACGCTCCTGCCCTGTAGTAGCTCATGTCCACTCCTCACATTGTGACTTCAACCCTGTGCTATCTCATATCCACTCCCCAAGATGGGTTTCCTGCACCGCAAGACCTCATGACCCATCCTATGTGAAACGATTTTTTTTTTTGCAGTTTTATATAGAACGAATTCGACCCGATGGTACTGGAGCAAAAGAAAAGAGAGCAGCTGAAGCGTCTGGCGCCATCTAGTAGCATAATTGTGTTGGTTGTGTCATCATTAATAAACAGACCAGACTTGCTCCAAAAATCATAAATACATTTGGCAGTATGGGCGTTGGGCCCTGGAAAAGCCTGGGGAATAATGACCACCTGTACCCACCCCATGCCCCCTGTCCACCTTCCGACCACCCTGTCCTTTCATCTTTCTTCATAAAATATCAGAGGAGCATTGTACAGCCTTCATGGCTTGCCTCACATCTGTCTTCAATCTGCATTATTTATCTTTTTGGAGCAGTGGCCCCGGAAACAATACTCTAGATGTTCTCTCCATTAGCAGACAATGTTCTTACTTACGGATTCAACCTGCAGGTGCGACCTCCACAACCAGGGCTGGATACACAGCATACAAGACAGGACATAAAAACATCATCCAATTCTACAGTTACAAGACTGCATGACTAAACTATTAAACCTGTTGGCAACATACTTGGTTAATTTTATAGTGGCTGGTTAACAATTTGGGAGCACAGGGACTTGCTGCATATTAAATAGGCACAGCTTCCATCCACTTGGCCAATGGCTAGACTGATAAACAGGGAACTAGTGACCTCCATAAGGGGAGGATTTCTGCTCAAGGGCAACACCCATACAGCACTATCCTATATATTTAATTTTTATGCATCTTCCAGATTCCTCGACCCACAGCATTGTGGCGTGTCCATCAGTAGCTGGGAGGTTAATCTTGCAACCGACATCCTCCACAGGGAGCATTAAAAGACTAAATACTTCGAATATAAAAAAATAATTTTAAAACCATGTCAAATAATTACATGTGTACAAAATATTACTTATGAAAACAAAAGCCTCACTGACATGAAAGTCAACATCTGTTTCAAGAATAACGACCATGACCTCAGCTAAAATTGGTAGAGACTATTTGCGACCTGCTGAGAAATTCCGGACTCTCGTATCTTACTTTAATTGCTCTATGCTTAAGAATCACATTTTCTTGAGAAAATTCACTGCCATAAAAATGCATGTTCAAGTACTATTTGTGAAGGACATCAAACATCACTGTGCGACACAAGAGATTTCAACGTAGCTTCTGTCCAGTGTAGAACCCCAATTACTATGAGCGCCATTAGCGCTTTCAAAAACTGGAGGTGATGCACATCTTCAAAGTATTAACACTGGAGTTAAAAAGCAATCCGGTGAAAGATGTCAGAATACATCTCAAAATCCAAGCTGACATTAAACAAAGTAACATTCTAGAATGCCTATAGCTAGTAGGTATTAGCGTTGCAAGCCTAGATAAAGAGATCTAATTTTCTTCTCCACACTGGACTGGCCACTTTAAGTGTGTGTAGTTCACCATTCTGAAACTCATGGGTAAGGACACAGCCCACTGGATACGGAGCACTTCAACAGAAACCCAGATACATTTAACACACCTTTATAATATAATAATTCCAGATGACAAACTTTTTGTAACAGACTTAAAAATATAAACTGCCACAATATTGATCTTACATAAAAAACGACGTAACATTTGTTTGACTTATTTAATTCCCATTTCAGATAAACACACATCACAAAACTCATTAGGACATGGTTAACTTTTTCCTCTAATTCCAGCCTAGTCACACAATGCAGAACCCCAGTTAAATGCCACGTTTGCATCTTAACAGACAACATAATGAGACCAGCTCTCTATTACTTGCCCAGGGACTCTGGGATCAGCCATTCACAGATGTCAACGAATGTGTTCCTGTCTGTCCAGTAAACCTACCCCAAAACTATACATTAAACCTCAAAAGTAGTCAAAGATTGAGATCACAGTGAAAATTTTGAGTGTCCTGCTGATGATAGCCACCCAATAGCTGCCAATAGGCTATATGCCACCTAATATGCCGTCATCAAGAGCAACAGTAATAGCTATGGACACTTTGTAACTTGATACGTGTAGTTTTGTTTTTCTTTTTTAGAAGTGTTGTCAGGTAGCACCCGCATTGGCAGTGATGTTGGCAGAACTGGGTGAAAGTGTTGCAAACTAGGAAGCCACTTAGCAGATATGAAACCTTGCCTAATCCTTGAAATCCTAAATCCATCAACGTCAATTGGTGATACGTGTTAAGGGTTACTTTTAATCTGACCTGTTTATGTTCAGACTACATGTATAGTAGTGCAATGAATCCCTTGCCTACAAATGGATTCAAGTAGCTTGTAGGCTCTGACAGTTTTACTCCAGAGCTCTGACGTTTTCTAGGTCCACGTGGGAATAGCTTACTCCAGTCACTGTTTTTCATTAAATCTGGGACTTTCAGTCATGTGTATGCCTTTATAAAGCCGGGACAACAAGCACCAGAATGCAAAGAAAAACATGGACTGGATCAGCTACTCGGTCATACAGAAACGTTCCACATAATTGCTGAACAACTTTCTTTGCTATAACATTCAGGTCACTTGGAAAATGACACATTCTTATTTTTAAGTTTATCCCAAGCATAGATGAGGTACATGCTTATCCAGTGTCTGATGCCTCATTTGTAGTTCGTCCCAAGCCGGCCGGTGATTCTCAAAAGTGCTCACACCCCAGATCAGACCACTTAGCACCCAGTTCATCAATTTCCCTTCAACTGAGCTTTTTAAGCTATTAGACAGGGACTCACTCAACCTTTGTATATACTTCACAATATATATTTAATTTATATAAATGTAAGTCAAACCAAATTCTGTGCAACTCAAGATGGGCAAGCCAGCGCTGAGCAAATGGAAAATCCTGCTTGTAGTAGGTAAATCATCATGTCTAGGCTGTAAGTTAATCGAATTAAACCTGCCAGCAGGTGACAGTGAATACCCAGAGGTAATGCAGCTGAAACCTGGCAGCAGGTGACGTAAAACACACAGAGCATAGGGACACGGCTGAACAATACTTGGCAGCAGGTGACATTATAAAACACAAGGAAATCCGCGGCAGGATACCTGTCTGCAGCTGCTTCTATAAAACACCCAAAGCTTAGAGTTAAAGCCAAAACCTCTGAAAAATACTTGGCTGCAGGTGACAGTTTAGAACAAACCGCTCTGAGGCACCAATGAAGAATACCCGGCGACATGTGACAGTGTAAAACACACAGAGCTCAGAAACACCGAGGAATATCTGCCAGCAGGCGACACTATAAAACACCTCCACCCACGTTTTGGAGGATTTTGAAAAAAAGAAGGGTGTAACGCAGATCATTACTCTCCTACAATTCGGTTCAAAATGTGACAGCCCAGGGAAATACTTTGGCCTATTCCTCCAACAAGTGGCAAGCCCTCCTGAACAGAGCTTTTTTTTCCTAGGAAGGACGGCTAATCAAACAAGCCTGCCTGACCCCTATATCTGTCCATGCATTATCAAATAAAAGCAAAGCCACACCGCATGCATATCCATGTCCCCGTCTCTTCCTCTTTCACCCAAACTGATAAACTGCGCATATTCCCGACATCCACATAAGGTATATGTACATACAAAGAACCCCTGCGAATCTCGTTGACTTTCAGGAGGAATCCTGAAAATTGTGGCCTGAATCAAGCCCTCTGGGACTTCAGTTCGGCATGCATAAATAACTAAGACACTATTCAGTCGGTGCCAGTGCACCTCACAGATAACAAACCTTCTCGTTGAACAGCTTCTAGAAGGCATGTGCCCTGATCAGCACAGAGAGATGGTAGATTACCTTCCAAGCAAAGAAATATATGCCACGCACTAGGGTGCTTTTTTAGTGGACAGGGAAAGGAATTTATTTGAAGCATCTGGTGGGATACTCACGAGAAATAGGATGAAAAGTCCTGTATTTTCAATTACAGCTGTAGGTCTGTTAAATATTAATCTTTGTGCAGGTTCAATTTTTTGCATGCAAATGTATTCACAAAAACTCAATTTGAAGCATTTCCCAATCACTTTCAGACAATTACAAGATTTAGCTTCAGATAAGTCACTTAAGGCAATGTGAGTGCTTGGAGAGACAAGTGGGAAGAATGGTAAAAGCAAAGACAGGGAGCGAAAGAGAAGTGCCCATCAGCATGTAAGGATAGACTTTGAAGTGTGACTGACCTACCACCACACCTGTAAAGGTTTCAGAAGATGTCCAATAGAAAATTGAGAGAGTGAAAATTTGACATGATAAAATCAGAATGTGCATTATCTGGCACCTAGTTTCTACTCTAGCCAGGGATCCATGTAGAGCCCAAACAATGCAGGATTTTCATGACCTGGTGTAAACAAGGTACATTAATCTGCTTAATATGTGCCACAAGACCTTCTGCCCAGTGGCTTCAAGAAACCTTACAGCACCTGGGACGAGATTTGAAAGAGGAGCAAGAGCATGCCTGTGTACTTTAAAGTAGCAAGGATAAAATGCTTCAAATTAGGGCATTTTCCACATCTGCGCTCTGCCAGTAGTAAAGAAACATTTCAATCTTTTTCAGATGCCAAGTACATTGCTGTGTGCTGAATGGCTATTAAATCATACCACCGAAGAAAACATTGCAGCAGGTAGCAGTGTAAAACACACAGAGCTCGCAGACACTGCGGAAGCCTGTTTAGTACAGATAACTGTGTAAAACACACTCAGAGAAGCGAGCGAGACACTCCCAAAGACTACTCTGCAGCAGGTAACAATGTTAAATGCACACAGATACACCGCTGAAGAAAACCTGGCAGATTGTGAGACTGTAGAATAGCGGGAGCCCAGAGGCACAGTCAAACGCTTGTGGCTGCACATGACAGTGTACAACACACAGGGAGCAGAGCCACTGCTGAAGACTATGTGGCAGCAGGTGACAGTGTAAAAACACACAGCTGCACTTGCTGTCCTGCCTCATCTTCACTCTTTTCCTGTCTCACCTCACCTCACTATCCCCTTGCTTTCACTGACCTGTCTCACTTACACTACCCCATCCTACCGCAACTATGTTTTTCTGCCTCCCACTGTCCTGCTTCACTCGCTGTGCTTTCTCATCTGTTTTTACAGCCCTGTCTCACCACCTTACTGTCCTGTCACAAATGTTCTCCAGCTTCGACTTTCTGTCTCACCTTATCACATTGCCTTTTCCCACCTGCCTTCACCCCTCTCACCTTCATTCACTTCTTCTCACTTACATGCATTCACTCACTGCCATGACTCACCTGCCCTCACCATTTGTCTCCTCTCCACTTCCTGACTTGTCTCGTCTGCTCTCACTGCTCCATTTTACCCGCACCTACCCCCGTCTACCTTCTCTGCACTCGCCATACTGCCCACCTGTACTTACTGTAATGTACCATCAGCTCTCACTGCCCTGCATTGCTTGCTCTCACAGTGTTTCACCTACCCTCACTGGCCTACTTCATCTGCTGCTCTTCTTCACCGTGCCCTAACCCAGCTACCGTCACCGTCAATTTGCGGGGCACCCGAAAACCAGCCAGCCCAGAGACGCACCTTCCTCAAAGCTCCACGCTCCGGCAGCAGGATGTGACGTACCCTCCGGCGCCGGCACGTAGCAGATACCTGACTGGGCCCAGCAGTCTAGTCACTACCATGAAGATCCTCAGAGGCCAGGCGGCCGTGGGCTGCGTGCGCGGCTGCTCACACCCTTTAATTTAAGGGGAGGCCGGGCGTGCGCAACTGCGCACCATTTAATTAATGAAGCCTTGAAGAGGCTTGCTTACAAGTGGCTGACTCCGATCATTGAGGGGCCCCCTGGAGCGCGAGGCCCCCCCGGTCTGCGGGGGCCTGTGTTACACCCCTGCAGGGTAGACGGCGTCTGCCCTCTGACAATAGTGGTTAGATGGCGTCTACCCTCGACTCGCACCCTGGCCATGGTTTGGTTATCCACAGGACGGTTGATGAGTGAAAAACCACAGACTAGGTAGGTGTCAGCTAAATGTAACCAGCGCACACCATTCAAGCACTGTATGGCTGAGCAATGACACACAAACCACTCAGCAGAAAGACACTATTGCGCATGGGACAACACACCACACAAGTTCCTCCTTCACAGCCACCTAACACAAGGGAAAAGGTCACTGGGTGCCGACTTTACCCTAGGGACCTGTAAGCGAACAAACAAAACAATGTACCCTAGTATGGATCCATACACTCTCCCAGTGAACACACACCTGCACGCACAGGTAAGCTGTGTAGTTATGTACATGTGTGTACACGTGAAATACCATTACTGTGGGTGAGCATGAGGTGGGTTCTGCCCACACGTGGCGACCTTAAATGGGTGAGTTTCGGGTGCGAGACGCAGAAAGCCCACCTGGCAGCATAACCCGACTCAGGCTCATTTGAAACTATGGCCTACAGTTTTCATTGCAGTCGGGGCTCAACTCGCTGAGTTACCTCGCGTAATAATTATTCTTTTCTTTCTTGGTATCAGGTCAGTACTCTCAAGAATAAAAGATACGGAGAAGGCAGGCATATAGCTCCCAACTGCTGATCAGTGCATAGGCGACAGAGTGGCACAGGGATGCGCTCTCCAACTGCTGCTGCCTTATAAATGTTGAAAAGTGAGGAAGTGAGCCAGAGGAAAACGGGCCCGTCAATTCAACCTTTGAGGACCCATGATCTCATGAAAAACTATATATTTTCAAACGTTAAAACCTAAGTATAGATAACGTTTGCATTAAAACATACATATTTTTTGAATTGTCATATTATTAATTACATTTAAAAACAAAAATATTGAGTTTCCCAAATAATAAATACAATACATAAATTGAACAAAAGTTTGGGGAAGGCTGACCCATAACACCAGATTTTTTCCACATACTGCCCACCTGTACTTACTGTAATGTACCATCAGCTCTCACTGCCCTGCATTGCTTGCTCTCACAGTGTTCCACCTACCCTCACTGGCCTACTTCATCTGCTGCTCTTCTTCACCGTGCCCTAACCCAGCTACCGTCACCTCGCTGATTTGCCTGCGCACACTGTCCTGTTACTTGCGTGCCCACTGCCCTCACAACTCTGCCTCAGGTCAGGTGACCCCCCCAGGACCACAGAACAGACCCCACAGGACCACGTCACATCCAGGCCTGCTCACATTCCTGCCTCGTTTGCTCTCACCGCAACATGCTGAACAGACATGGCACACGCCTGGAGGTGCGTGTCACTCAACCAACATGAGAACGTTCGGCCTCCTGCTACTGCACAGCCCGACACACACAGCCATCCCCCACGTCCGTGAGTCACCGTCACTTTTTAAGCATCTCTCGGGGACTGGCAAAATTAATGCCCAGGGCCGTCATTGGTAGCGCTTTCCTGCGCTACAAGATTGACGGCCCTGGGGACAAGTCACCCACATACATTGTTACATACCGCCGGCCCACTCCAGCAAAGTGGCACTACGTTAGGGTGCGCTGCGCACGCAGCATGTAGTGCAAGCAGGTGCGCTTGCACTCACAATCACGTACAGGTGCTGCTGCCTCCTTCGAATTAAAAAATGTTTCCCCCTTCTGCCGCCCTAGCTAGTGCTGCCTAATTGTAGAAACGGCCCTGCACAGAACACAAAGACACCTCCGAAGACTTCCTGGCCGCAGATGACAGTGCAAAACACTACACACAGGGCTCAAAGACACTGGCATAAATCATGCGAACGCATATAACGCACTAACTGTGGCCTTACCTGTACCGTGACGACGGTGAGGCGGGAGTCACACACACTGTCTGCAGCCTGCGCACGAGGCGAGCTCCAGCTCCAGGCTACACGTCACAGCGGCGGGCGTCCCGAAATCACACAGTGATTGGCCTGCTGCACTGGACCAGCCAATCCTGGCGCTAGGGGGGCACATTTGCTGCTCGCCCTGTCGCCCCTTCAAACCCGGGCTAGGCTGGCTAAGAAGTACCCCTGGGCCCCGCTGGGGAACTTTCATTGCGCATGCTTGGGAAAGTTGAATCCCAACTCGCACTTGCGCACTACGGTCCGTCTGTCTGCTGCAGCCTGAGTGTACTGTCACTCAAGCTGCAGCAGGCCACCCCCCCTGCACATTCCGAAATCGCCGGGTGTGTCCCGGCGGCTGACTCATACACTTCTGTTCTGTGAATAATTTTATTGGAAGAGGATTGCGGCCGCGATGCGGGTCCATGTGGCTGGAGGGGCTACGCCCCTACGCCCCAATGGACGCACCGCTGCTGCTATGCACCCGCTTCCTGTGGGTGAGGTAACGCGAGTACTCCGGTGCTCCTGTGTAGGTTTACTCTCCTAGTATCCTAGTTTCATGTGGTTTAGATCTAGTCCAGTCGGAAGACTCCTAACTCTTTAACTTTCTAACTTTACGCACCAATTGACTTCTATAGGTGCACGCGTGTGCATTTAGACGCTGCACCCGCATCCTGTGGGCCTCCTGCGCCCTAACTACTGTTATTCCAGTGTAGCCCCAGCGATTCCCAAGGCCCTAGGCCTTACCATTGTTCGTGACGTGGTACTTATACCACTATTTTAGTATATGGCTTAACAGGCCACCAGGGCCTATCCATATTGTGCAACTTATTGTATGTGATATTAAGTTCCTTGTTATACGCTTGTGCTTCTGTGCTCATAAAGAGTACAGGGGGTTGTTTAGAAATAAATACATATATATTTTGAATATATAACCTGTGTGGTGTCCTTTCATTTGGTATTAAAAGGTTTGCATTTGGTAAAACAGTTGGCTTCACATGCCCTCTTGAGTTTAGCCTAAGACTGCTTTTGTCCATGCTACCACTAGGATAGCTGGTCTATAAGGTTGACTTTACAACCATCACCATAAGGGTTGTTTGGACTGGTGCAAGGTGCTCACTAGAATAGTGACCATCATATACCAGGCCAAGTTCTCACAAAGTCAATTCCCACAATTGCATTAACCAGTCCCTGCCCCAACCCTATTGCGCTGCATCTGTAGCAAATCCACTCCTGAAAGAGTGAGACAAATACGCTTGGGGGACCTTCCCACTATGACAACGCCCTCCACATGAACCGACAGTAGTTGGGAAGTAGGCAACACCTCTCCCAAGACTCTGAAGAAAAAGCACCACCCAAATTAAGGTCAGACATATTTTTCTTTGCTAAAAAAAACAAAGAAACAAGGCACCAGGCCGATTGAAGGCAACCTTCATCAGCACCACATTACCTGTACCTCCTTGATCTGGCTGTGTCCCAGCCACAGCAATACAGGACCTATATCCCTGTCCCTGCCCCCAAACTTCCTCCCAATTCAACCCTGGAACCCCCCTTCTCCCCAAGAGATCTGACTGCCTAAATGTGCCCACTTACATCCAAGACATCAAAGTGCAAAAAAATGCTGTCTCCTCAACGCCTTTGCATCTCTCCTGCAAAAAAAAAAACCCCTAACCTGGTAGCCAAAATTGTCTTCCGCATAGATTTCTAAACCTAGGTAAGATCCTGTCTCCTTTGCCCACCCTTCAAGCATGTGCATGTCCAGTGCACCTGCCGAGTGAGCGTAACCTCACTAGAGTTTCCCCATGCAGGCAAACCCCGCCAGTTTGCCGGCAATCCTAATTTGGACACACCTTTGTCAATGAATGTCAAAATAAAATGGACAAAATCTTCCTTTACCCGGGCCTCTGACCTCTTCCGTGCACCCCCAATCAAAAAACTCCTGCAAAGCCTGGCACATGCATTCCTAGCGAATACATCCAGAGACCCTACTACCAATTGCAGCATCACCTGTCGCCTATGGACCACCGCTCAAGTCGCAGCAGCCTAGACCTTTTCCTTCCTGGCAGACTGTTTACCGGCCATGAGTAGCACTGCAAATGTCCACCCAGTAAAGGACTTTCCTGTGTGGCAATTTCTGTTCCCATGCCGAGATCGCAACCCGAAAGGAAAATTCAAGGAAGGTGATTCTTCTACCCCCATGTTTCTAGTCCCCTGGCTACTGCCTCTGCACACCCTCTACCTTGCCCGTATAAAGTACATAAGTACCTTCCATTCTGTGCGCGCTGTCATGGTAATGCCATTGGAAACTTCCCAGAACCTGCATCCCATGCGTAACTCTTCATTTGTCCCTGCGGAGAAACACATGTGATGGCACCGCTAATGACCTGCTCCATCTCCTACCCAATGTCCTTCCCGCCTGTACTACTCTACATGCCACATCAAATGGACTAACCTAACCTGTACCTGCCTGGCTGTCACTCGTAGTTTATCCAATATGTCATCCAGCAGCATCTGCATGTGCCATTATTCATCTGTTGGTAGGTGTGCCTCAATTGTCACCAAAACCACTTCAGTTCCCAGAAATGACATCACCGTGCTTGGACCTTGCGCCTTCTCTGGTGCCAGGGGCACCCAGCACCCCACAAGCTCTTAGAACCTTGTCAACTGTTGCTGACAGTCCGTCGAACCCGTTTGTCCCACCAGGAAGGAGTCGACAAGGTTGTGTGTCTCCGTCACTTTACCCATTTGCCATGAGGAACCCATTGCAGAATTGCACTGACACACTCCAACAAGGCACAAGACATAGAACACCCATGGGTAACGCTGTGTCCACAAATATTTGTCCATCAAACTGGATACCCAATATCTGGAAGTAATTGGGATGCACATCAATAGCCAAGAAGCCAACTTTATCACATTATGCCATCCCTGCCCCTTTTCCCGCTCTCTCACCCAGTCCCCTGGCTACTTTACAGGTAAGTATGAAACTAAAGTTCGTTTTTCAGATATAACATCATTGACAGGACTCCCTCCGGCCATGATAAGTGCTGCAACAATCTGAAACACACTGTTCTGATGGATACATCTGCCAGTGGATTCCTCACCTTGTGAATATCCCCCTGCGTCAGCAACGTTCGGAAAATTCTTTTGTAGCACGCCGGTGTGGACGACGTCATAGGAGCACGGCATCGGGGCGCGACTCCGACTGACGTCACGGACTCCTTATTAGCCCTACGTCGGCGTGATGACAGCAGTTCCCTTTTTTCCACGTCATCGACGCTAACGGTTTCGAGGGATCTTCTGTTGAGTTGATAGTAACTTTGTTACTACTGTGACTTTATTTGTATCTCTTCGATGTTGCTGTGTTCTGTTGTGATTTAAGCCGTGTGATTCCTGCGGAAAGATGATGTCCATTACAGATCCGCATGGTGACTGTCTATGGTGTCTGGGTTCGAATCACGACGTCCAGGGTTGTCGATCCTGTTTGAAGATGAACTCAAAGGCTCTTCGAGAACGTGAGGCAAAACTTCTTGTGGCCAAATTGAAGGGTAAGGATGCCAGGAAGAGTTCGAGGTCGAGATCGAGACGCCTGAAGTCAAAGTCGAGGTCCCGGTCGAGGTCGGCATCGAAGTCGACTTCGGGACATGCTTCCAGATCGTCTAAGAAGAAGCATAAGAGAAGGAAGCATAGTTCAAGGCACCATTCCGGTAAGGAGTCGGATTCGAAAACAAAGTCGTTTTCTAGAAGGCATCGTAAGGACATGGTATCACCCTCTCCAGTTCAAAGTCATGGAGGTGAGGCCTCGCCTTTGGAGTCACGGGAACATTCACCGGCTCCGGTGTTGAATCCGTCTCCGGATCAGTCTCAGTCTTCGGGACATGAGGAAGAAGAGGAGGAATTTCCTGTCGCTCAGGGGTCGACGCCGGTAAACCAACCCGAGGAACATGAGGAACAAGAGGAGTTGATTTCGGCGCAGCCTCCTCAGGAGCAGCCGGTGGGTTCGTACCCTCCTTTTCCGGGTCCAGGACAGGCCCCTACGCATTATTTAGATTCAATCATTTTTATTGAGCAGTATATCACACATAACACAGCTCGGCTGCCTACATCCACCGGCCGGCAGAGCACGATCCAACAATAATAAGCACAGCCTTTGGATCTACACCCAGAGGGCGACCCGGCGATGACACATGCAATGCCAGGAGGAACAGCCACAACTTTTAGCTGTCACTGCATTTACGAAAAAGAACAGGAACAGCAAAACAAAATAGAAGCCCCTCCCACCACCCCAACCCCCCCCCCCCCCCGCCACCACCCCACCCCCCGCCGCCCCCACCCTTCCCACCTCCCTCCTCCGCATCAGTCTCGTCTACTCCCCTTATGCACACTAAGTCCCACCCGCCGTCCAGCACGTTCCAGACCCTCCGAATCTATTGGACTGCACCCTGAGGGACCACCGGGATAAGTTGCAGAATCTGCAGGTACTTGGGGCACGTTACTTGTCGCAGGTCACAGGATAGAAGATGGATAAATGGTTCCCAAAGCTCTCCCTTGCCTTGCACACACAACAAGAGTCTCTCCATTGCCAACAAATGCCACAGTCGCCTAATCCAGTCCCTCGGATCAGGGGAAGCAGTGGATCTCCATTGCTTAAGGATAACTAAGCGCGCCTCTAGCAAGGCCAAAGCTATCTGTTTACCCCTCATGGAGCGCAAAGAGAACGCCTTTGGATGCGGGAGCCCTAGCAGCACATACTCAGGAGCCCTGGGAAATGTGATGTGAAAGGCCTCATCGACATCATCAAGGACCGCCTTCCAGTAACGCTCTAGCTTCGGGTAGTGCCAGAGTAGGTGCGTCAAGGTGCCCGGAGTGCCACATCCCAACCAGCATAGACCTGAGCATTTTGGATCCCATGCCTTAATCCGCGCCGGGGTATGGTACCAGTACGACACCGCCTTGTAGGCCAATTCAGCGCCTGCCATGTTGGACGCGCTATGCTGCGCGCGATAGAACACCTTCTCCCACTCCTTATGCGACAGCGGGCGGCCCAGCTCTGTCTCCCAACGAACCTGCACTTTAGTACGCAGCGCTTTGGGGAGTGCAACGATCAGGGCGTATAGGTCAGATATAAGTTTGCGGTCATCTTTTTTGCATACCACCCAGCGTTCCAGCGCCGTCAGGGGGCGGGACATATCAGCGATATTAGGTAGTTGAGTAACCCAATGTGCTATCTGCGAATAGGGAAAGGCTTCGGAGAGGGAGAAGTGGTCCCGGCGGAGCGAGGAAAATGAGATCAAGCCATCCAGGTCAAAGAGGTGGCCCACCCTCTTGCAGCCCTCCTCCCTCCATCGCTGGAAGACCGGGGATGAGCAGCCAGGCAGAAAGTCCGGGTTATCGACAATGGGCGTCATGGGCGAGGGGAAAGTGGTCCAGCCTCTACGCTGTGCCAACTGATCCCACACCTTCATGGTCGGCGATGTCACGGGGGACGAATACAGGCCCAAGGCTCTATGCTTTCAAGGGAGCCATAACTCGCGCCAAATGTTGCAGCCCGCCACCGCCTGATCCATAAATAACCAGTGCTTGCTGGAGTGTGGTCTGTTCCATTCGAGGATAAAGCGCAGACAAGCCGCCTGATAATACGTAGACAGCGAGGGGAAGCCAGACCTCCGCTGGCCCGGGGGAACGTAATCAACGAGGAGGCAAGCCGTGGACGTTTGTGATTCCACAGAAATTTGGTAAGCAGCCCCTGGAGCTTCTGAATGGTACCCAACGGGGGGCTAAGAGGCAACATTTGGAAAATGTATAAAATGCGTGGAAGGATCGTCATTTTGACGGCAGCCAGTCGACCAAACCAGGCGAGCTACAACCGGGACCAGTCAGACAGCGATTTGGTTGTTTCCTCAACTAAGATCTTGTAGTTAAGAGAGACCGTCTGTGCTATAGTGGGGGCAAGGCGGATCCCCAGATACGGGATGTCAGAGTGAACCCACTGGAAGGCAAAGTCCTTTTGAAGGTCTTGCACGTCAGAAGCCGGGATCGACACGTTGAGGACCTGGCACTTGGAAAAGATAACCTTAAAGCCGGCAACTCCACCAAAGTCGCGCAATGCCATTGACAAGTGCCGCAAGGAGGAGTGAGGACACATAAGCGAGAGGATCACATCATCGGTGTAGAGGCTTATTTTGTGTTCGTCTGCGCCAAACCAAATCCCCTCAATGCCTCCGTTAGACCGCACTCTCTGAGCGAAGGGCTCCATATAGAGTGCGAAGAGTAACGGCGACAGAGGAACCCCTGCCTCGTCCCGCAGGTGATGGGGAAAGGGGCAGATCTACAACCATTTACCCGTACCGCCGCTTTCGGCGCCGCATATAGGCAGCGCACCCATTTTCCAAAGTTATCCCCCAGTCCGAAAGCTTTCAAGACCGCGAACAAGTACGTCCAGTCGACGCGGTCGAAGGCCTTCTCCGCGTCTATTGATAAGAAAAGGGCCCGTTTGCGAGAGCGGTGTACTGAATCCATGAGGTGCAAAAACCTCTTCGTGTTCTCCCCTCCTTGTCGCGTCGGAATGAACCCCACTTGGTCCGGTTCTATGATGCCGTCCATGAGTGGGCTGAGACGGGCACCCAGAATGCTAGCGAAAAGCTTCGCGTCAATGTTGAGTAGGGAGATTGGACGATATGATTCGCACTCCATGGGGTCTTTCCCTGCCTTGGGGATAACTGTGATCACGGCCTCCGACATAGAAGGGGTCACCTCTCCCGTTTCTAGGAAGGAATTAAAAAGGCGGGTTAAAAAGGGCGCTAGTTCCATGCAAAACTTTTTATAAAAAATGGCCGAGAACCCGTCCGGCCCTGAGGATTTGGCCGGTTTCAACCGCGAGATCGCAGAGATAACCTCCTCAATACATATTTCCGCGTCGAGCGCCGCTGCCAAGGTCTATGAGAGGGGCGTTACTCCACATGAAGCCAGGTACGTCTTCACACGATCCGGCTCTGTGGATTCCCGGCAATACAGAGTGTGGTAAAACCGCCGGAAAGAGTCTGCGATAAGGGAATCGGCAGTCTGCTCCACCGCATCTGCATCCCTAATGGCCTGCTGCGTTCGGACCCTCAGCCTATGTGCCAACATCCGGCCCCCTTTGTCCCCACTGAGGTAAAACTTATGGCGCAAGAGGGCGTATTCCGCACGGTCCAGGTCGAGATGTTTAAGCATGCGTCGTTTCGTTTCCAACTCTCTCCAGATGCGTGAAGCCCCGGTCCGCTCTAACTCTTCACGCTTCTCCTTGCGGATCCACGCGAGCGACGCAGACACCGCAATAAAGTTCCCCCGAGCCACCAATTTGAGGGCCTCCCACACAGACCCCAGCGACATGCCGTCCCTGTCGTTGTCCACGAAATATTGAGTGATCGTGGCTCTCAAGCGGGTAACTACCGATTCCGAATTGAGGAGGGAATCCCGAAGATGCCACCCCGATGATGGCGGCCGCTGTTCCTTACAGGCAATCTGTACAGAGATAAGGGCATGGTCGGACAGAGAGTGTGGGGAAATCTCTGCGGCAGATAAATGGGGCATGAGAGATGTCGTGGCGAGGAAATGATCCAAGCGCGCATAAGTTTTATGAGCTGCGGAATAATAAGTGAAATCGCGTTCAAGGGGATGTTGAGTATGCCACACGTCGTGTAGCCCCCCCTCTTGCAACCACTGCTTCCCCCCCTGGGAGATGGCCCCCGCCTGATGTGAATGCGCAGTTGATCTATCTAACACCGGATCCATTACTACATTCAGATCTCCCCCCACCAACATACGCATCTTGGGAAGCTAACACCTCCGCAAGCGCTGTCTTCAAAAAGGGTTCCTGGTGGACATTTGGAGCATACAGGGAGCCGACCGTGAAATGTGTGTTCCCCCATTGGATCCTAACCGCCAAAAAGCGCCCCTTGATGTCAACTACGTGGGACAGGACCTTACAGTGAGCTTTGGCGCTGACCAGGTTAGCCACCCCCTGTTTTTTCGCTGAGCATGAGCATGAGGACCACAACTGCACTGGAAAACGCCTGTCTCTCAGCCTCCTAGTATCCTTGGAGAGGAGGTGAGTCTCTTGCAACAGAAACACATCCCCTTCCGCACCTTCTAACAGCGATAAAATGGCTGCGCACTTAACTGGGCTGTTGAGACCCCAAACATTCAAGCTAACAATTTTCAGATCTTTACCCATACCCGCTGCAAGGGATGAAAGCATTAGGCGTGACTTCTGTGACTGTACAAGCGGAGAACGGGAACATCTCGAAGACACCCAACCACCCCGCCCTACCCCTAAACCCCCCGAGGACTGATGCGGAGCCCCTAAAACAACCCTCCCCCAAAACCCAGAGCACAACAGTATCAAAGAAAGAAACATACGATAGTTTGTGGTATAAGCCCCAAATGCGGGTGGACATGGCACCAACCAATCATCCGCCCATTTCCTGATACAGGACTCTTGTCGTAACCAGGACATAGAAGAACCAGTCATTACCTTCTGCGAACCATCCTCTCCGACGCCAGCTACTGGCCCTGTTAGGGCCGGGGAAAGAGTCCTTACCTCAAGTGCCTGCTGAGCGTCTGTTACCTGGGCCACAGAGGCCACCGCAGCCCCACGTTCCATCATGCTCGCTGACAAGTCGGGTTTCGCTCTGGGCGCAGGTTTACCCACTCTCTGCCAATCGGCGGACCGCCGTCATCGTCTACTGGGCGAGCCGTCAGCCTCAGAAGGGGGGGGCAGGTCGTTCCAGCCCCAAGATGTCACACGCCGCTTCTAGAGACCTGACCTGGATGAGCTTGGCCTTCCACTTGAAGATGAGCCGGAATGGGTGCCCCCAGGAGTAGGGAACATTCTGCTCTCTAAGGAAGTTGGTGACAATTTTGAATTCCCTCCGTTTTACCAACGTTGAGGCCGCTAGGTCCTGAAAGAGCAGAGGGCGATGGTCTCGGTACTGAAGGGGGGCAAGGTCCCTGGCTTTCCTTAGGATCCGTTCTTTGAGTTGGAAGTCGTGTACACATACTAATATGTCAGGAGGAGGGGCCTTAGGTCCCCGCGGGAGACCAACAAGATGCACTCGATCCATTTGGATATCTTTCACGTCCACCTCATCAAGAATGTGCAAAAAGAGGGACCCCACATATTCTCGCAGATCCGCCCCCTCGCCCTTCCAGGGCACCGCCCTAATCCGAATGTTATTGCGGCGGGGCCTATTCTCCAGGTCCTCCGCGTGGGCTTGCAGGTCTAAGTTCTATTCTGTAAGGCGGATCACGTCTTGTTGGAGATGGTGGATGTCCCCTGCCGTCCCCAGGTCATGTTCTTCCAGGGTAGCGACTCTCTCGCCCACACTATCGACGTCCCGCCGCGCCTCGCGGAGATCAGACGCCAGTTGGGAGCGCAGCTCCGCAATGTCTTCCTTAATCACAGAAAACAGCTCAATCATGAAAGCCTTAGTTGCCGGGGCCTCCGAATCTTCCTTCCACAGGGACTTGTCAGCTGCCGGCACTGCGGCTTGCACCGCTACCTTCGGGGAGCCCTCTTTCATTGTCTTCTCCTTCCTGATCCTGGCCGTCGCCATAGCTGGATCTGGGGGGGCTACAAGCTGGGCTTAGAGCAAGGGCGGTCAGCCGGGCCCTGTGTACTGCTAAGTTCTGGAACCAATCACCGCAGGCTGCTGCGCCACTAGAGATAGCAGGGAGCCACAATCAGGCCCAGACCTCTCTCGACCGACCCGACCCCACTCGAACTCCAGGGGGGGCACCCACAATCGCTGGTACTCAGCCTCGTTCCGCCCTCCAGGCAGGCCAACCACCGTCCGTTCGCCGGCCCACGGACTGAGCCCTCTATACTCCGGGGCCCACGGTCACCCCCAACCGTCTGCTAGAGCCGGTGCAGTGAGGCCACGGCCGATCCCGGGCCTCAGGCATCGCAGGGTTCCCACTTGCCACACAGGGAGTGCCCCTCCTGTATCACAGCCGCAGTAGGGACCACACGCGTCTCGCCCTCTCTAGGCACACTCAGCACTCTAGGGCAGGGCAGCCGGATGCTCAGTTGTCACTCCTCAAGCACCCCCTTGCTGGCGGTCTCTCGTCCAGAGCCGGTCAGGCACCCCCGCATGTGTGCTGCCACCACCCTGGTCAGGCAAGGCCCTCGAGGGGCCGTCGCTCCTCCGCTTGGGCCCTTCAGTCCGAAACCTCTTGGGGCTAGGCCGGCGCACCCGTCCTCATCCAGCAAGCGGACGGTGGTAGAATAGTCCCGGGGCCCACCGGACATTCACCCTGCAGCACGATTAGATATAGGGGGGGTAGGGGCCTTCCCTCTGGGCATTTTCAAAATACTTCAGGCCTACTGCAGTTCCGGGCCGCCTCCCTGGGGGGCCGCGTAGATAGGCCAGCCGCTCTGCCCTCTGCCAACCCAGGACACCGCTCCTCACCTCCACTCCACTTTCAGCTACCAGAGGCGTCCCCGGACCACGGATCGAATTACAAGCGCCTCCGGTGGGGCCCCACGCTCCTCGCTCCCTCCGGAGCCTTCCGCTATAGCAGAGCTCTCTCCGGGCTGTAGGGATCACCCTCGCTCCAGCGCCCTCGTGGTGGGTCCAGTCGCCCCGACACCTTCACCTCGGGGGCTCAGCAGATCCCTCCTCTGTGCTGTCGCTACTCGCCGCTCTTTGTCTCGCGGTCCAGGGACGCCCAGCTGGAGTCCTCCGCGCCCCTGCAGCTGCAGCCTGGCAGATTACACCTCCTTGGGATCGGATGCCCATAAACTGCCGACCACGAGGCACCCTGGGCACGCCACTCGTCAGGCCGCACCTCGCAACACCACCGTCTGCAGGCCCAAACTCTGAATTCCGGCCACCTGACACTGCCGGACCACACCTGGAGTCAAGGTACCACTATTTCAGGCTTAGATGGGCACCTAGTCGGGCGATATTCAAGGCTATGTAATGTGCGGCGCCGGAGGGGACTGAAGGCACGTCCTACTCCGCCGCCATCTTGGCCACCCCTTCGCATTTTTAAACGCCTTGTATGGTGTTTATGCGAGAGCCATGTACCCCTCTGGAGCACCGGCTGGTCCCATGGATCCGTTGGCATACACTTTGGGGGTTCCCCAAGCCTATGCTCCGGCGCCTTTCTTGCCATTTATGCCAGCACCGGCTCCACCTTGGCAGCGGTGTCGAAGTCATCGATGCCGCTTACGGCTTCACCGGCTCTGGAACGACTTTGAGATCCAAATCGAAGTTTGACGCCGGCTCCAGCTCCATGTTCGACCCAGGCTCCAGGTCCTCGTTCGACGCCGGCTCCGGCTCCACATTCGATGCCGGCTCCGGCTCCTTCGGAGTCGATACCGGATCCGACAACGTCGGTACGAATAGAGTGGTCCAGGTGTAAAGCACAGCGCCTTTTGGAGGAGAAGAGTCATGGGGAAGCTGAAATTGAAGAAGGTGAGCTTCAAGATCAGGAGGATTATTTTGACGATCTACAGGATGCAAGTGGTCTAGAGCTGTCTCCTGATTGGGAGTTGGCCACAGTATCTGATGCTCCTTCAAAACACGTGGCTCCCTACCATGTGGTAATTAAAAAGGCTGCAGATCTGTTAAATTTGACTTTGCCATCTGTTGAGTATAAGTCGAACATTCTGACTGCAGTCCTCCATTCACCTTCATCTGTGGTTGAGCCTTTACTTCCTTTTACCGAGGCTCTCATTGATCCCATCTTGGAGGTATGGAATAGACCACTTACAGCTCCTACAGTTTCTAAGGCCGTTGCAAGGCGTTATAGAGTGGCTCCTGGCGACCCTGAATTTTTATCTACTCATCCCTTACCAGAGAGTTTGGTAGTACAAGCTGCCTGCTCTAAATGATCTGCAGGTGCTTTTCCCAAGGTACCTGGTGATAAGGATTCCAAAACACAGGACCAAAATGCAAAAAAAGTGTTTTCGTCAGCCAGTATGGCCCTACAATCTACAAATGCCACTTGTTTGCTGAGTCGATATATCCATGCTTTGATAGATACTGTTAAACAGCTGTCTCCTAAGCTTCCTGAGGAGGACAGAAAGAATTTCAATGAGGTGATTTCTGTCACTCAGGCTGCTGCTCGGCAGGTCATACAAAGTGGTATGGACACAGTGGATTCAGTGGCTAGAGTCATGGGGTCTTCGATTGCCACCAGAAGAGCTGCCTGGCTGAAGACTTCCGAGTTTTCTGCGGATGTTCAGGCTGCTTTAATGGATTTGCCCTTTGATGGCTCAGGCCTTTTTGGGAAGAAAGCTGATGCTGCATTGGAGAGGTTCAAGGACAGCAGAGCTACAGCCAGATCTTTAGGTTTGCAAACAAGAAGATCTGTGGGCAAAAGATATATGGGCTTTGGAAGATCTTCTTTTCGTCCCTACAAGCAATCACAGCAACAGCAGCAGCAACAAAATCCGTTGTATAAATCTTACAGAGGAAAACAAAGGGGTCGTTCTCGAGGACATCAGTTCTCCTCCTCCTCCTCTTCCTCTTCCTCTAGCCACCCCCCTCCTACTACGGCAAAGCAGCCCTAGATCCGCCATTCCGGATCATGAGGGTCCTGTTGGGGGTCGGCTTACCGATTTTCTACGGGATTGGGAATCGGTCACGTCAGACCTTTGGGTTCTCAATCTCATAGAGAATGGGTATGCACTTCCCTTTCGGGAATTCCCTCCGAATTACCCTCCTTGCCAAGGTTTTTGCTCGGAGGACCACCTGCAACTTCTGCAGGAGGAAGTCCTGGCATTGTTGAGAAAGGGTGCGATAGAGGTGGTTCCGGAGCAAGAAAGGGGTCACGGATGCTACTCCCGGTATTTCCTGATCCCCAAGAAGGAAGGCAGACTTCGTCCAATTCTGGATCTCAGGATCTTGAACCTTTACCTGAAGCAGGAGAAGTTCAAGATGCTCACCCTTGCGCAGGTTCTTCAAGCGCTGCTGGAAGAAGACTGGATGGTGTCAATCGACTTGCAGGATGCATATGTTCACATCCCAATCCTGAAGTCGCACAGGAAGTATCTCCGTTTTACGGTGGGATCACAGCATTATCAGTTTGTGGTCCTTCCGTTTGGTCTTACTACTGCGCCTCGAGTCTTCACCAAGGTGATGGCTGTGGTGGCAGCACATCTCAGAAGATCAGGGATTCCAGTATTCCCTTATCTGGACGATTGGCTGATCAAAGCGGAATCTCCAGAGAAAGTGCTCCATCATCTGCAAGTCACAACTCAGTTGTTGTACAGGTTGGGTTTTTCGATAAAGGTACCCAAGTCTCACCTGGTGCCCTCCCAGCGCAACCTGTTCATTGGTGCGGTACTGGATACAACTGTATGTCGGGCATTCCCTCCTCCACACCGGATTCACTACATACAGGAAATGATTCCTTTATTTCACAATGGAGCGGTCGTTCCAGTCTTGAATGTCCTCTGTCTGCTTGCTCTGATGGCTTCCTGCATTCTGCTGGTCAACCATGCACGCTGGCACATGAGGGCACTCCAGTGGTGCCTCCGCAGGCAGTGGTATCAACACAACGGATATCTCAGGGAGTCGATCAGGATCTCCAGAGAAACTGCAGCGGATATGTCTTGGTGGAGTGTGGAGGGCAATCTGTCTCAAGGAAAGCCCTTCCAACAACCTCCATCGGTGGCCACAGTAATAACGGATGCATGCACTCTAGGGTGGGGTGCTCATCTGGGGGATCTGGAGATCAAGGGTCTTTGGTCTCCAGAGGAAAGGCTGCTTCACATCAACCTTCTGGAAATGCGGGCGATACGTCTGGCACTCAAGGCCTTCCTCCCTTCCCTTCTTTTCGTGGTCGGTCGGTTCAGGTCCTGACGGACAACACCACCGCGATGTGGTATGTCAACAAGCAAGGAGGAGTAGGGTCGCAAGGTCTCTGCAAAGAGGCTCTGCGTCTCTGGTCCTGGGTTCAGCACCATCAGATTTGTCTGATGGCAAATCATCTGGCCGGAGTTCTGAACCTGCGTGCAGACATGTTCAGTCGGCAGTTCTCGGCCGACCACTAGTGGAGGCTTCATCCAGAGGTAGTTCGTCACGTCTTTCGGACGTGGGGAACTCCTCGGGTAGACCGGTTTGCCACTCACGAGAATGCTCTCTGCCCGTCATTCTGCAGTCTCCAGTTTCCGATGCAGGGAGCCTTGGGGGACGCGTTTCAGTTGAGTTGGGACTCACAGCTCCTTTAGGCGTTTCCTCCCATACCCTTGATTCCTCGGGTTCTGAGGAAGATTCGACAAGACCGGGCCCAAGTTATTTTGATTGCCCCGGATTGGCCAAGAAGGGTGTGATACACAGATCTACTCCACCTCTGCTTGTGCCCGCCGCTCGGTCTCCCTCTCAGGGCAGATCTCCTCTCTCAGATGGAAGGGCAGGTTCTACACCCCCACCTCCAGATCTTACACCTTCATGCCTGGAGATTGAACGGGGCAACCTGAATTTCTTTTCTCTACCACATGATGTGGTGGATGTCATTCTATCGGCCACGCGTGACTCTACCAAGTCAATCTATTCATACAGATGACCTAAATTTGTGACTTGGTGTGGGGAGAAGTCCATTGACCCTTTGAGGGCTCGTTTATCTGATATACTTCAATTTGCTCTTTTCCTGGCTCAGCAAGGGTTTGCTGTAGCTACAGTTAAAGGTTATCTTTCGGCTTTGTCTGCATTTCTCTGCCTGCCTGATCAGCCGTCTTTATTTAAATCTCCTGTGGTTTCAAGGTTTTTAAAGGTTCTTACAAATAAATGTCCTCCTACTCCCTTAATTGTGCCTCAATGGGACTTGAATCGTGTGCTTACATTTCTGATGGGTTCTCCTTTCGAATCTTTGCACAAGGGTCCCATGAGACTTTTATCTTTTAAGACGGTCTTCCTGGTTGCAATTACCTCGGCAAGAAGGGTAAGTGAGCTTCAAGCTCTTAGTTCAAAGCCTCCGTTCTTGATCATTCATGCTGAACGAATGGTTCTTAGGACCAGGGCCGCTTTTCTGCCTAAGGTGGTAACTCCCTTCCATCTAGGACAGTCCATTACCCTACCTACCTTCTATCCTCCCCCTCACCCTTCCAAGGAGGAGGAGAGACTTCACCGCCTGGACCCTAAGAGAGTGGTGAGCTTTTATCTTGATAGAACAAGAGTCTATCGGGTGGATGACCAGCTCTTTGTTGGATTTGCTGGCTGCAGAAAAGGAGGGCACAAGCGCACACTTTCAAGATGGATTATACTATGCATCAAGATCTGCTACTCCCTGGTGGGTAAGGACCCTCCAGAGGGTATAAGAGCTCATTCCACTACAGCAAAGTCTTCTACATCTGCTTTGTCTAGGGGTGTACCTGTAGAGGACATTTGTAGAGCTGCGACTTGGGCTTCCCGCCACACTTTCGCGAAGCATTATTGCTTAGATTCCGAAGTGAGGAGGGACGGCCACTTTGCGTGTTCTGTCCTCTAGGATTTTCTGGTATAGGAGAGTGGACACCCTCCTCCGGGAGTGGGGACTGCTGTGGGAATCTATTCACAAGGTGAGGAATCCACTGGCAGATGTATCCATCAGAAGAACAAGTTAGTTACCTTTGGTAACGTTTTTTCTGGTGGATACAGTATCTGCCTGTGGATTCCTCACATGCCCACCCGCCTCCCCGTTGTCCACTCTTCTATACCTGAGTTCATGTCATTATGTACAAATGAATTTATATGTATTTATATATATATATATATATATAGTGTTTTTCATACATTGTCTACACACTATGTGTGTTATTTTGGATATTATGTACTGTATATGTATATATCTACTGTCATTGGTCCGTCCGAGTGCCTCGAAGGCACGGAAAAAAGGGTGGAACTGATGTTATCACGCCGACGTAGGCCTAATAAGGAGTCTGTGACGTCAGTCGGAGTCGCTCGCGATGCCATGCTCCTATGACGTCATCCACGCCTGCATGCTACAAAAGAATTTTCCGAACGTTGCTGACGCAGGGGGATCAAGGTGAGGAATCCACAGGCAGATACTGTATCCACCAGAAAAAGCGTTACCGAAGGTAAGTAACTTTTTCTTCCTTACTTTGGAACCACCCCAATAGGTGGGTGGGATGATCAAATCTCCAATCAGCCAATTTATAAATGGGCCTTCCTTCTTCCCTCCGCACTGTCTTTGAACAGCTCTTCCTGCAACAAGCCATACGTGCATGGACTGACCTTAAAAGTGCCGCCGTCTTGGTGGACCTGTTTCCTCGTACCGAAGAGTAAACCACTCCCACAATCCTCGACTTAACAACATTGCATCCTTTTTTGCAGGGTTAATGTGTAAACCAAGCGTCAAAAAATTGTTATTTAAATGGCGTACTAGCCTGCTACCTTATGACCTTGCGCCCCACGCCCTCCCCTGCCCCCTGCTATCTTGTGTCCCTGCTGTTCACTGTATAAGGACAGGGTGCTGGTTACCTTTATCAAAAAGCTGTCATTTAACTGTTGCCACCTGCCCCCGAAGATTGTACAAGTGGGTGTCATCCTACACATATCAAAACTCATTTTGTATTCTGCACTACTCTCTAGCGCAGAAACCGTTGTCAAAGTCCCCACAGACTCCTCAAAGCCTCTGATTCTTTTTGTTTTTGCATCTCCACAGACCCCCCCATCCTATCCCGATCCTATCACCTACAGGTTGTGATCTGTGTTGATCTCCTTCCATTGGACCTCAGGGTCCCAGGCCAGTCAGGCCCTACACTCCTCGTTGTGTTAGCAGGCATATCCCCCATGTGTAACCTGTGCCCTCCAGACCTGCTCAATGTATTTGAATAAAGACATCTCTAGGGGTATTTCCAAAACTAAACATTCCCGAAAATCAGGAAAACTGCAGTCCCATCCTTTATTGTCATTGGCACCTAGGCCTCTTAGAGATGTCTAGTTACTCCTGTTTTGACCCTGCCTGCCCAATTTTAACATCTCCTTATATTCCTCTTTGCATTTTCTCTTCCGTTGCTACATAAGTTATCCCCGGTGTTCCGTCACTCCCATGTAAGATAGGGGCATATTACCAACAAGTAGCGATAATTATCGCTAAATAGGCTTGCGACGATTTTTTTATCGCTGCCTATCGCTGGATATGTTAGCGGAGAAAACATGCTATTAGCAACGTTTTTCTCCATTGAGCTAAAATATCCACCCATAGCGGCGAAATGCGTGAATATCGCTGAGAATAAGGCGATATTCACGCATTAGCGACAAAATGCTCTTAGCCATGTTATCCACCTCCCATTGGATAACATGGCTAAGACCTGGTCTGAGCAGGTGTTGGTTTTTGGCGATAGCGGGAATATTTCCATCGCTACGCCTGCCTTGCTAATAGACGATAGCGACATTAGCGACTGTTTTAGTCGCTAACAGGTTGGGTACGCCCACTTTGCATGTCATTAGCGATAAATATCCCTGACATGCAAAGCGACCCCCAAACCGCTCACTATCACCTAAAAGCTGTTGCTAACATCAGTTAGTGACAGCTTGCTAATAGAGCGATAGAATTATCGCCGCTAAACCGGCAATAATTGCCTATCGCCACCCTTGGTAATATGCCCCATAGTTTCTTTATTGTTAACTCGTGACTTTCTTTTGCCCTTCTACCCTGCAGCCTTGTTTCGTCCGTCTCCACCACCTGTTTCTCATCCTTGTGTGCTTGCGTCTTTTTCGGTTTTCCCTTGCCCCTCTGTCGCCAACCCCTGCCCTGTTCCCCCCCCTCATTATCCGCGTCTCTGCACTCACTACAGTATTTTTCCCCCACAAACCTTTCCGGAGACGGACCTCTCTGATATCTGCTTTGCTGCCCACTTTAGCCCCACTGACACCTTGTCTATTGTACAACCCTGATCTCCGTCCCCCCCTCGCCCTTACCTGGCGACAGTCAGTGTCAGCACCGGATCCAGCCGCCTAACCTGTCATGAAGGGGCTTGAATGGCATCACCTGTGCAGGTATCCTTCCTCTCGTCTCAGAGCCTGCAACAGACTAGGCACAAAATCGTTTCAGTGCCCCTCCCACCCCGTCCCCATGCACTCCCTCCTTGCCTCCTCGGTTATTTCTTAAACTTTGCCAGAATTGGCAGGATACAAATTCTTGTCCTGCTAGAACCTGTGGCCCCAGAGGCAGAAGACATTACCGATGAGCTATAGCTCCTTGCTTCCTCTACTGGCTTTCTGAGACCCCTAAGATTGGCGTCCTAAAAACCAGCCTGCTTGTTAACCTCTGCCTCCGCTATTCCCCGGCTTTGCCGTTACCTCCTCGTTGTCCTTCGCCGTATACCAGCATGCTGTAGTACGTCCTTCTGTCCCATCTTTTTGCTTCTGATACCGATAGACCTCCCCGAGCCCCCGGAGGCCGCATTGACCCAATTGGGGTGTTGCACTGCCGAGGCTACCTTTGACCTTCATGGCAGCATCGAGTCCGTCCCTCGCGAACTCCAGCTGGCTGCTCCAGGCCGTGCCATTCCTTCTCCTCGGGATCTTTGAGCCGCATGTGACTCTCCCAAGTCTGCCTGTCTATGTGACCGCTTCCCTTGCAAAGCCAAAAGAAAGGTCCGGCAGCCGGGGTTAGTAGCTCTACCTTACCTTGCCCACCCTGCTTCCAGAAAATTGTCCTCATCCATTATCCCCTATTCCCCTTCCTGCTCGTTGCTGTCCCCTGGGGACACCCCCAGCTTCCACCCAAAACCCTAAAATAAATTGTTTCTAGCTCAAACGGGTTAAAAGTTCCTAAAAAACGTGGCAACGAGGCCTTGTGCAAAGCTGGACTGGTCACCTTTCTTTTGCTTATTGCTATATTTGGGTGTTAAACTGGTACTAATGAGATGCAACCAATGCTCAGACGGACTTGTGAAGTTTATAAATGACGAAATAATGAAGTAATGCTATTACAAAATGTGCCGCATTGTACTACTTAGTCTTTTCTTGCCGCATAATTTACTGGACTTTGCCGCATGATTTGTCCCTCTCCTGCCGCATAATTGCAGTTGCCCTGGAAATACCCGGTGCAATGGGGCTAGCTGGAGTGCCCTGCTATGTTCTACACTGCATACTCTGGGGCCACAGACATAGCACTATCACACTGGCAAGGATATTAGAAATAAAGAGCAGCTGGAAAGATGGAGCTTTTATGTATTTGTCGTAAGGTAATGGGAGGCCGAATGAGTTTTCAGTCATGTAAAAACATTTGCTTAATTGTACCTTAACAGTGGTATGGACGACAAAAAATACATGTGCACTGGTTTACCAGTCCAATAATCTTGGGTCATGGGAAGGGAATGCTTGAGCACTATGGGAAAAGAATTTATAAAGGGCGGATTTTCAACCAATTATCTTATTGCGAACCCATGAAATAAAACAAACTATTTGAAATGGATTTCCCCACAGATGCCTGGGTTTTCCTGAGAGGAGGAGGCATCTCCAAGCTCAGGAGCTGTTGCTGAGTCTCCAGTACAACACTGCCGACCCGGGTGCCTTTTTGCAGAGATCTGAAATGTACTAATTTGTGTATTAGTAAGTTGTGGGATGTTGCAGAAAGGGCGTGTGTGGTCTAGGGGGCGGTGAGTGGGGGACAGACAGTCTCCCCAGCAATGGAGGACATTAGCGGGAAGACTGTCGCACCACCTCATGGAGAGCTACGGCACTAACCCGTCTTTAGCACCAATTACATGTCAGTGCGCCCGACCTAACCAACCCCCTGCTTTAATCTCCTTGTAAGCTTTATATTACCTATTCTTTTCCCCCTCCCTCTCCATTGCTTTCTATTCTCAGCCCCAAGTCCCAGGTTTACCATCCGTTTATCCCCTCCCACCCATATCTCGCTTGCTGCTCTCATGAAAAATTGTTTCCTCCGCCTGGCCGGCTGCCGTGAAACCTACCTTACTCAGAATGGGGATACAGGGGGCATCAACCATCATGGCCGCGAGGAAGTGACTCCGACCGGCTCAGTGGGGAGTCCCGTGAGTTTGGCCTCTATGGCACGCACCACCCAGTGAAAATGTACAGGAATGCCGGTGCCCTCTCTTCAGCGTCAATGCGGAAAGGCGTCCGGCCCTGGACCGCGGTGAGGCCTGCAGCGCACTATGGGCCGAGGAGGCAAACAGCTCAGCAGCTCTTTGACCAGGTGGGGAATCTTGATGAATAGCGGAGGATGAGAGGATACGGCTGGCTAGCCCTGTACTATTGGTTTCCAGCAGTGATACCGGGCAGTTCCTGAGAGTCCCCTGAGCAGTTTGAGGACCCTTGCCTGACCCTAACATGGTGCCCTGGGAGCTCAAGGCACCACATGTCATTACCAGATAGAATTGGCCTGTTACTAGCTACGATTAGGGCTGAGAGGCCGGCGCTCTGCCGTGGGAGGCGGGTCCCACCAGCCCAATCAAGCACCTTGCGAGTCAGCCGGAGACCCTGGAGGGACCATCGACATGATCCACATTTTCGCTGCTGAAGAGCTCATCCCTATAGCCATCTCGATATTGCAATAAAGGACTTCCCTGCGCCCCCAGCCTCCACATCCGACCCCCACAGGACATACAGTGGGCGTCACGGCAAGGACCATGGTCCCCGCCCCTATGCCACGGAAAAAAGCAGCCCAATAAGGTCTCAAGCTATTTTGGCTCGTCCAGACCTGGTGTGGGGGAAGAGGAGGAGAACACAGTGGCTGCAGGGATTGCACTCACTCGGGAGGACCTGCTGGTTAGCCTGAAGGAGTTCAAGAGAACTAAGAGAGGACATCAAGGTGAACATAGGTGCCTCGTTTGAAGCCTTCAGAGCAGGGATGGAAACAAAACTACCCGCACTACAGGCCGATGTGGACTTGGTTGGCACCTGCACCCTGGATGTGGAAGATAAATGCCAGGATCTCGAAGATTGTCTGAAACCATTAGAGGAAGGCACAGAATGCCTTGCCGCTCAGCTAAACACCGCCCTGCTAAAGTTTGAGGACTTAGAAAATCACTCCCGAAGAGACAATATTAGGGTGAGGGGCCTTGTGGAAGGAAGTGAAGGATCAGACCTGGACTCATTCATGGTAAGCCTCTTCTTGGGGGGTGACGTACCGGAGGTGCAACTGGAGCGCGTACATCGGGTGGACCCATTACAGCAAGGAGAGAATGGACACCAGAGGGATATCCTGGCTAAATTTAGATCTTCCTTCAGGGTCAAGGAACTGGTCCTTAGAAAAGCCAGAAGCAGCAACACGGTCAACTTTAAAGGTGTGACGTGCTCATTCTTCCAAGACGTGGCCCAGGCCACACTAGCTCGTCGACAGCAGTTCCGGCTGATCTCAGCAGCCCTACGAGAGCGCCAGATATAATACTGCTGGACGTACCCCTTTGGGATAACCTTCTCCCTCAGCGACAAACAACATCATTTCATAGAGGTGGAGGTGGTGGCGGCCCTTCTTAGCCTTGGGAACTCACCTACGCAGCAAGAGGCAGTTGCAGAGAATACAAGTGCAGAGCAGACGACTGAGCGACATGCGCCTGCTCCGTGGCGGACACATAAGAAGGGGGGCAAGTCGATGAAACGCTGACAAAGGGACCTCCGCCGTGAAGAGGAGGTACTACTGTGACAGAGGAGCTAGACGCCTAAAGGCCTCAGATACCGGGATCCAGAGAAAGGGAGAGCCTTTTGCGTCATACATGATCATCAGACTTTTCTCTGGCTCTCTCCTTTTGACTCACCCTAGCTTAAGAAACTTGGCTCACCAGATCTCGTGTCCAAAATCGAACACTTACGGGGCTCTGGGAGCGAGAATGGTCCTACCCCAGAAGCCACCAGAATAGGAAGCCCTTTGATGGCTTCCTGGACTTCCTAAATGACTGTTATTGGTTTAGTTTATCATTAGTGTTCTCACTGTGGTGTCTAATATGGGTATCTTTTGAATGGATCACTGGGAGGGTGGGAGGGGGAGACGAGGTTGGGGGTGCTGATGATCGTGTGGGCCCTGCTGAGCTCGGGTCCTTGCGGGGACGACACACCACTGCATTGCCATGGTAGTTACTTTCATGTCATGGAATGTGGGGCCTCAAATCCCCTAACAAGAGGCAGGATCTGTGGAAATTTCTAGGGGATCAACAGGTACACTTGATTGCCTTACAAGAAACCCATGTTAAAACGGGGGGAAGACCACCGTTTGAAACAAAAACTACCCAGTAACAACGTAACAAAGCAGAATGGGGTGGCCTTGCCGATTCATTCTTTCATCCACTTTCAATCTCACAACACCAAAACTGATAGGGAGTGTAGGTCACGGGGGAGTTGATGGGGCCATCCTGCACCATTGCCATGGTTTATGCTCCCAACACGGAGCAGTCTTATTTTCTTCTCTCATTTCTTTCTACTTTGGAGAGCTTTGCAACGGGGATATTGTCTTAATGAGAGATTTCAATCTTATTTGGGATCCCACAACAGACACAACGCACTCGTAGAGAGCCACGGAGGGGGTCTTTAGGAAAGCACTGAAATCATCAAATGGGCCTACTGGATGTCTGGAGGACTCTTAATCCCTCAATGTGCGACTATTCTTTCTTTTCCCACTCCCACAGATCATACTCCAGGATTGATTATATTTTTGACAGCCAATCACTGTTGCACTCCATCACGAGTGCCCATTTCCACCCTATAAGCCTCTCCGACCACGCCCTGCTAGCAAGTCCACTAAACTGGCCGCCTCAACGCTCCAAACTTGCTAAGTGGTGCTTTCCCAATATCCTATGCCGAGATATGCGCCATCGAGATGATCTACGAAAGTCGATCAAGGACTTCTTTACCACCAATGTTCCCGCAAACATCTCCCATGTAAACAATTGGGATGCCTTCAAGGGAATCATACGGGGACAATGCATCGCACTGACCACCTCTCTGAAATAGCTACAGTCGGAGGAAAGATTGACACTAGAGAGGGATTTACAAGAGGCAGATAGGGCACACAACGATTCCCCATCCATCCACTCCCTGCGGAAAGTCACAGCATTAAAAGGGAAGCTACAAGCCACCTACACCAACATGGCATAGAAAACTATCTTGAGGCTCCAGGCCTTGGGATATGAGGATAAAGACAAAATAGGCCCACTGCTAGCGCAACAGCTTAGAGCGAAACAAGAAAAAGAATATGTCAAGCAGATAGTCGACAGTAGGGGGTCCCAACACATTAGTGAGACGGGAAAGGCAGGGGCCTCCTTCGACTTCTATTGGGCCCTCTACATGGCCGATCGCACTGGAACAAGACCAGACCCAATACCCGGATTCTCGCTGGTGCTCCCACAGGTCTCTCTGGCCAACAATGACGAGCTTAGCTGTCCCATAACACAGGAAGAAGTACAGCACGCAATAGACTGTCTTAAATTCCGGAAAGCCCCAGGCCCAGATTGTCTAACTGCCCAGTTTTATCGAACGTTTGCATCTGAGCTAACTCTTCACCTCACGCAACTCTTCAACGCTATAGCGGCGAGCCAGAGTGTGTCTTCATCCACGGAGGAGGCTCTAATTACGGTTATCCCAAAGACAGGGGAGGACCCCCAATCATGTGCTTCATACAGACCTATTTCCCTGCTTAACTTAGACCCCAAACTATACTCTAAAGTTCTGGCCAACAGATTGGATCATGTCTTATCCACCCTCATTCCCCCCAACCAATCGGGCTTGATGAAAGGTCGTCAGACCCACGTCAACCTCCGTAAAGTATTCCACTTGGTGGACAAAGTCCAGAAGAAACGCATCCCAGTGGCCCTTCTCTTCCTGGACGCAAGTAAGGCCTTCAACCGAGTCGATTGGTCCTTCTTATTGCACACCCTACGCAGCTTTGGGTTTAGTGAGGCCTTTCTGAGAATGGTGAAAGCCAACTATGGATCCCCAAAATCCCGGTTATTGGTGAATGGTGCGGCCACAGACTTCTTAAGCATTACTCGAGGTACCCAACATGGTTGCCCCTTGTCCCCAATGCTCTTTGCCCTTAGTTTTGAACCGTTTGCGGAGATTAGCGGCATTAGTTTTGGCTCAGACGAGCACAAAATCTGGCTCTTTGCGGACAATGTCCTACTACCTATTACTAACCCCACCACTTCCCTTCCGGCGGTACAACTCGAACTCGCTCACTTTAAGTGAGTGTCGGGGTTCAAGGTTAACCTCTCTAAATCCTTTGTACTAAATTTGACAATGCACCCAGACATGCATGGGGACATTGAGGGCGCTTGCCCCTTCTGGTGCGCATGCAAGAAAATTACATATCTGGCATTAACATCACCCCAAAATTGGCAGACCTCTATAAGCTAATCCCCCCTGTTCCAACAGCTTAAAGCCAACCTTAAAAGATGAGGTTCTGCATACCTAACATGGATAGGCCAAATAAACACCATTAAATGAACGTCCTGCCTTGCCTTCTTTATCTCTTCCAGGGCCTCCCCATCACAATTGACATGGTCCTATTCAAAGAGTTAAAGAGTTAGACCACCTAATTCATTTAGCAAAACCAGAGGGCTCACCTCTCCCAACGTCTCTTGATAAGGCCACGCATGGAGGGTGGTCTCTCTCTCTCCCTGATTATCTTTTGTATTATAGAGCTGCGCAATCACGTGTCCTGGGGAAATGGTCTCTTAAGGCCTCAAACAAACTGTGGGTACACATGGATAGGCAAATTGAGGGAAGATCTATCTGGGATTTGCCCTGGAAACCGAAAGCGGACAGGCCGCATAACACCTATTTAAGCACCCCCACAGCCACCGCATTGAAGGTTTGGGACAATGTGACTAAAACACTGCCGGTGCCCGCATTCCTGTCCCCTTATTCTCCCATTCACTTCAACCCCACTTTCTCCCCAGAGCTTGAGGAAGGGCCCTCTGAAAATGGAGGGAGGGGGGATGCCTTATGATTTGGGACCTCTTCTGGGCGGGGGAAGTGCGGTTGTTCGCTGACTGTGCAACCCATTTCAAGCTCCCGCCTACGGAAGAATACCATTATGTTCAACTGAAACACTGGGTACAGCAACCCCAGGTGCAACCGGCTGCAACCAGGGTACTGCTCCCTGTAGAAAGGTTTGTCCAAACCAGCACTTCAGCTAAGGGCTGTCTCTCCTACCTATACGCCCTCCTTCTCACCCTCGGCCCGCATCAAAGGGTGTGGGATGACACACTTCAGGTTTCTACCACAGAGAAACAAAGGGGGTCCCTCTACGAAGATATCACCAAATATAATCTCTCCATGTTTTTGAGAGAAGCCCATTACAAAATTAAGTATGACTCGTATCTCCACCCCGAAACAACACTATTTTTCCCAAACATGTTGGATAGATGCTGGCGGGGATGTGGGCTTTTGGGAGACATCCATCACATTTGGTGGGACTGCCCCGCTATTCAACCCTTCTGGAAAGAGATCCTCTCTCAAATGAAACAAATCCTGGACTACCCGATTCCGGCCTCTCTAGAACACACACTTTTGGGATTCCGTGAACCCGGCCTAAAGTACCAAACACAAGGAGACCGCTCAATTATGTGGCTATGCCTGAGGCCGCTAACATGGCCATAGCAGCTGCCTGGAAAAAACCCGAAGCCCCCTCTCTGACCCAATGGCATGCACGTCTATGGCGAGCCCTAGCCCTTGAACGGATGACCGATATCATTGCAGATTCAAGTAAAAGTTTTGACTATATCTGGAGTTCCTTGGTGAGATTCCTCTCGGAGGGATTACCACTGTTACTAGGTTGCGAGCCCTCCACCTCTTCCTGACATAATGGATAGGGCTCCTGTTGGGGGCGACAAGCCCTCCAGGCCCTTTAACACTGAGTGCAAGGGGACACATACCCCACACTCCTCTCATCCACTTCATGAATGTGCACTTATGACACCTTGCAAATGTTCGATTTTTCCTTTTCTCTTTTTGGTATGTTTGTTTTAAGTTAGGTTCAAATTGTTGGCTCCCGAAATTGGATGCAAAAGCAACATAAAACACGTGATGTGTTACAGTGGGACTTTGTATTGATGGGACTTTCTGCTCCTAGTTAAAATCCTCAGGCATGCGGGGAACTTGTGATCAAACTGTGCTGTATCTCTAGCTAACTGATTATCTTGGCATGCGTTTGTTCTGTCATTTGAGCGTGGCGGAGCTATAAAGATTGTACCCTTTTGTAAACTCAATAAAACGATTTTGACAAAATGGTGATACAGAGCACAAGATGGCTGTCCAAAGAGGCACACAGACAAGCAACCCTACATACACAAGTAGCGGAAGTTAATACCAAGTACGCAGAAGCCTGCGCAGATCTGCGCAGATACAACTTCTGCCCCTATGCCGCCAGAGCCCACAGAGAGGGAACCCGCGCTGGAAACCTGCTCGCATGGCTTATCCAACAGAACCTAGGTGCACAACCCATCACCAGCATAAGGAATACATCAGGGAATATCTCATACATGCAGGCAGAAATTATGCTAACCTTCCATGAGTGTTATAGCAACCTGTACAGGGAGCCGTTCCAAAACAGGGAGGAACACATTCACAAAGTCTTACACTCCATCACTATGACCCGGTTGACGGAAGAGGACCGGTCCTCCCTAGACGAACAGCTCACAACGGAAGAGATTAAACACGCGATCTAGCACTTAGCCAAAAACAAATCCACCGGTCATGACGGCTCCCCAATAGAACACCTTTTCCCAGCAACTAGCCCCACAGTTAGACACAGTATGCAAGGGCAGCATTAGAGACGGGAACGCTCCCTAAGTCCATGCGGGAATCAGTACTGGCGACACTTCGGAAGCCACATTTGCTCATATGTTTTGGTCATGCCCAGTGATACAAACCCTCTGGACGACAGTGTACACCACCCTGCAGACAGTCACAGATCTCACAGACTTCCATACACAGGAGGCATGTGCCCTAGGTATTCTTAAATGCAACAAACGGAAGAAAGTAGAGACCACATTTGGCCTGCTAGTCATGCTGTTGGCCAACCGCAGGGTGGCAATGCATTGGCAAGTAGCAGAGGGGCCACCAATAGCTGCATGATGAGGGGCGGTGCAGAAGTGGGCCGCCGCCGAGGAAGATCTTATTCAGCAAGAGGAGGCCCGTGGTATACAACGGCGACCTCTCTCATTAGAATGGGCGACACTCCTACAAGACTTTAGGCAAGCGCATAAGAATGGCACAGAGCACGTGCAAAACTCCCAGGTGACACCAGATTCACCTGCATCCCAGTCCACTCATGCGTCCTGTCTTCCACCCCTCCCTTCGCCCCCTCCCCCTCATCCACGTGAAGACAGCTCCACCCGGGTCATCCCCTGGGAATCACAGCACTGGCCGAGAGTAGATAAACTGCACGACGCTAGCGTAACGATATGGGATCCCTCTACACTGACCCACGCTTTCTGCGACCCCAGGCTCCTCCCCCACCGCCCCCGACCCCATAGTTGCCGAGTTACACACCCCCAAGGTTAGTTTGAAAACTGGATTATCTATGAATGATACCCTTCACAGGGGTTTTGGATCAGAGACAGTCATATGGGTCGGAGAACAGCAGGAATTCTACCACTAACATCCTCCCCGATGCCTTCCGGCACCTTCGGCGGAGATGATGGGAGGGGTACTCCCCCTCCATGAACGAATCCACTATGTGACTGCTAACTCTGCTACCCTGGTCATAAAGCTGATAATGTTAATTTGTGCTACCGAAATGATCAAGCCAATTACTGTATGACTTGTAACATGTTAAAGTCCAATAAAAAGGTTTATAATAAAAAAAAAAGACCAGGCTCATGTGGGTTAAGGCATCTTCTACAAAACTCACGTTTTGACAGCTCTGCTCTGTCTTCCATCGTTAAGGGCTAAGTGGACGCATGGAAAGATTCAGACTGACTCTTGAGAGTTGACAGATCAGTTCATATGCGCCACTTTTTTATAATGAGGTAATCACTGTAGACCGATAGCCAATAAAATGGTCTTTTTGGTAAGAGAGGGGTGAATTAAAACAATTGGATATCTTCACCAGGGAGATTCATTTAGTTCCTTTGAGATGTTAAAATCAACATTTTCGCTTCCCCAGTCACAGCTCTACAGGTATGGTGAATGCGGCATTGTATAAGCTGTAAGCTCGGACAGGATCCGATTCATCTCTCGCCTTCACAGATTTTAAACTAACTTGTGAGGCTTTTCCAAGGAAGGGATGTCGAATATGTACCGAATTCTCAGCGACAGTCTCTACACACATGATATTTGGTTTGAGGTTAAATCTCATTGGCAGGAGTGGCTTGGTGTAGAGTACTCAGATGGTGACTGGAAAGCCATCCTACACTGTCATGATCACTCGCTCAGAGAAGAGCTCGTAAAGTATGCCTATTTCTAAACCCTCCATAACTGGTATTGGTCTCCTTTCAATTTTTATTATGCTCGTCTGGCTCCAAGTTCTGGAAGTTGGAGGTGTCCGCATGTTGCATGTGATTTGCATCATGCCCAGTATGGGATACATATTTGTGCTATGTATGGGAGACGATACCCTCAACTGGTTTTATTCCTTTTGAAGGGCTGGACAAGCTGGCCTTGTTACATGATTTTTGTTCTTCAGATAGTGCGACTTCTCATTGGCAAAGATCGAAGTTGACAGCTCTTATAGTGGCTAAGATCTGCATATTATGGCACTGGTGTATAGCAAAGGTTCTCACACATCAAGATTGGCTAGCTGAACTTTATCGGTTTGCTTCGTATTAACACTCGATTTATAAGATTCAAAATCAAATGTCCAGGTATTTGACGAGATTTGTGGGCCATTTCTGAGCTTATGTGAATTTTAACTATCTTCTTTGTCTGTGGTGTACTTCTATTATCCATTCAACTGTGATGGCTATTGGAGTTCTTTCATCTAAGATTTGAAATGTTTGAAGTTGATGTCTTAATTAATTTTGCTTTTGGATGTATGTTACATGTGTGGATAGGTTATCTTAGGCATTGCTTCAACTGTATTTGTTGAGTGAGAGTGCTCATTTGTTCCTTATTGGATTTACATTTTTCTATTTCTCATTCATTCTTACCGAAGTTCTTTTTTGTTCCTTTTTGGGGTCATATTTAGTAAAGTATTTATGCTGGAGTAGGGTACTTTGTATTTCATTGTTTTTCATGTAAAATGAAAATTTCAATAAAGAAATATACAACAAAAAAAGCTGCTGCGGGTCTCCTCAAACTCTCTCTATAGAGGTTTAAAATGTTTACAGTAAAAGAGTAGGTGGTCAAGCTCCCTAGAAGAACCGCAATGCCAGCATGCCTCTGATTCTGAAAGGTCATGTTACAGAGATGCACTGGGGACCAGAAAGGTCTGTGGGCAGTCCAGTATTTACACTGAAGTGGGGGAACATTTTATGACGGAAGCGGGAGTCTCATATTTCTTCCCAGGAGGAGAGGGAGATTATTTCAACATTGTAGTTCGAGCAAGTGTCTTCCCATACTTTTCTTTTTGAATAGAGTTTTTTTTAGGCAAGATTCTATATATCTGGGAAGATTTATGTGGTTTGTACGAACGTTTCTCGAGAAAGCAGAGGCAATCCGCAGGGGGGGGGGATTTTAGTAATCTAGGGGGCTTCAAATTTTATAAAGTAATAAAAGTTGTATGAGTTGGAGGTTGACTTGTCAGCAAGAATAGCAAAGGAGAAAGGATGTCTGATTTCACCAAGATCTTCAACATAAAGCATGTCAAAAGCAGCCCAGTCTTTTATGAAGGTCAGAGTGGGATCGATTTTAATGGCACTATTTAACCATAGTGAGGAGAGTTCTGAGCTTCTCATTTTGTGATTAAAGCATTAATGCACAAGTTACTACTTGTGTAAAGCTATATCTGTAAGAGACATTAATTAGTGATAGATTCCTTACCTTAGAATATCCCCTGGCGTCAGACTGGATCCGGAATGTTTTTCAACAGCAGTACCCCTGCGCATCAGAAGGTGGCGTCGTGCGGCTCCGCGTCCGTCGCTGGCGTCGTATGCGCCGAGATGACGTCACAGAGACTACTTAGGCGCCACCCATGTGCGCTGGTGTCAGATCTGTACACGACTTTCTGCACCAGGATCGCAGAGCCATGCAAGAAAATGACCACTGGTGCCATGAAACTAGGGCCCTGAAAGGGATGACCTTAACCCTAGAAATCAGTTAGCAGAACGGGGAGGATGGGTGGGGCGGTAAGGAATTTATCACTAACTAATGTCTCTTACAGATATATCATTACACAAGTAGTAACTTGTGCATCTGAAAGAGACACGTTAGTGATAGATACCCTTACCTTAGAATAGATACCCCAGCAATACCAGCCTCGGTGGTGGGTCTGGAAACAAGATTACACCAAAAAATCACGGAGAACAGAACAGCCAAAGAAGCCGTCTCTCCGGACTTGACTGTCAAGCCAATAATGCTTGGTAAACGTGAGCAACAAGGCCCATGTAGCTGCTTGACAAATGTCCTGCAAGGGAACGCCGCGTCTCAAGGCAGTAGTGGCTGCTGTTGCCCTGATAGAATGGGCACGCAGCCACACAGGAGCCTCCTTCTTAGCCAATGAGTAACATGCTTTGATGCACAGAACGACCCACCGAGAGATGGTTAGTTTGTGCACGGCCTGACCTTTTTTGGCACCCACGTAGCCAACAAAAAGTTGGTCATCCACCTGGAACTGTTGTGTGCGCTTCAGAGGAAGACATGGCTTGGCAGTTCAGGCTGGACGGTTCCCATGAGGCACAGGGTCAGACTGATTTGCATATGGCCATGTCTGAACTGGGGTGGCGGAGTGAGCAAAAGAATGATGATGGATTAAACCCAAATTAGTTGACTGGGGTGAGTGTTTGCAATGTTCAACACTCTGCCCATCATCCCCATTGGTTTTGCTTTGCTCGCCCTAAGTTGACAGGGTATGCCCAGACGTGGGTCCCTTGCTCACTTTGCCACTGAATTCAAGCTAGCCTGGCTGATAATGGCTGATTAGCCAGAAACCGGTCCCAGGATGCTTGTTTCCGGTCATGGGAAGACATGGCTTGGCAATTCAGGCTGGACTGTTCCCATGAGGCACAGGGTCAGACTAGTTTGCATATGGCCATGTCTGAACTGGGGTGGCGGAGTGAGCAAAAGAATGATGATGGATTAAACCCAGATCAGTTGACTTGGGGTGAGTGCTTGCAATGTTCAACACTCCGTCCATCTTACCCTTTGGTTTTGCTTTTTTTCCCCCAGATAGAACGAGAGCGCATGTTTTGGGTCCAGACGGTGGAGCCTCTCTTCCTCTTTTGAAGGATGCGGAGGCGGAAAGAAGGTGGGCAAAGTGATGGTCTGCCCGATGTGAAAGGGCATGACAACCTTTGGCAAGAAAGACGGAGAGTCCTCAAAACCACTTTGTCCGGATGAACAGAAAGAAAAGGAGGTTTAGAAGAAAGAGCCTGGAGCTCACTCACTCTTCTGGCAGAGATGATAGCTACCAGGAAATCCGTCTTTAGAGTGAGAAGACGCAAGGGACAGTTATGAAGGGGCTCAAAGGGAGCGCACATCAGTTAGGTCAAAACAAGATTTAAGTCCAATTGAGGCATTATGAAAGGCACAGGAGGAAACATGTGTGTAATGCCTTTGAGGAAGTGATTAACAACCAGGGACTTAAAAAGAGAAGGCTGATCTGGAAGCTGTAGAAAGGCGGAGATGGCCGAAAGATAACCTTTGCTTGTGCCCAGAGCAGAGCCCTGCTGGGCCCAAAGAGAGAAGGAACAGAAGGACCTCGGAAAAGGGGCAGAAAGGGGATCCACAGCCTTTGCTGTGCACCATGCCACAAATTAGTTCCACCTGCAGGCGTATATCGTCTTAGTGGAGGGTCGCCTGGCTGCCAGAATGACATCACAGACTTCGGGAAGAAGGTCGAAAGCTGTCAACTATCGCCGCTCAATCTCCACACATGGAGGTGGAGGCTGGACAGGTTTGGGTGCTGGACCGTCCCCTACTTCTGCCACAGAAGATCCTCCTGAAGAGGCAGTCGGATCGGGGGATCGATTGCCATACTGAGTAGCTCGGCATACCACTATCTTCGTGCCCAATCCGGAGCCACAAAGATGAATTGGGTCCGGTCGTGCCATATCTTCTTCAGCACTCTGGCCAGAAGTGGTATAGGCGGAAAGAGGCGTACTACATAGCGCAGCTCCACTCACAACGAAAAGCGTCGCAGAGCAAGTGCCACCTTGGAAATTCCAACGTGCAGAACCGATGACATTGCGCGTTCTCTTCGGCGGCGAATAGAGCTAACCAAGGCTCTCCAGACTGCAGAAAGAGACCTCGCGCCATGTCCGAGTTCAGACGCCATTCGTGATCCATCATGCACCGGTGGCTGAGTTCATCCGCCCTGGCGTTCAGAGAACCTGACAGGTGTTGAACCACCAAGGTAATGCCTTGATGTTCCAGCCATGTCCAGAGGCACAGAGCCTCCTGGCATAGGGTCCACGACCCCACCTGTCCTGTTTGTTGCAGTACCACATGGCGGTGGTGTTGTCAGTGAACACCTGCACTACACTTCCCGGACAGAGGAAAGGAATGCCTTCAGTGCTAGTCGGGTGGCCCGAAGCTCCAAAAGGTTGGTATGGAGCTGGGACTCCGCCGGTGACCAGAGGCCTCTGATCTCCGCCTCTCCCAAGTGGCCACCCATCCCAGGAGGGACGCATTTGTCCCCACTGTGTGCTCCCGTTGGGGAAGGGAGAGGGATCTGCCATTGACCCAATTCCCATTCGTGAGCCACCACTGCAATTGTCATGCAGTGCCCTCCGAGACCTGGACATGATCGGACAGGTTGCCCTGATGCTGTGCCCACTGGAACTTCAGGTCTCACTGCAGAGCCTGCATATGCCATCTGGCATGTTGCACTAGCAGGATGCAGGAGGCCATCAGGCTCATGAGCCGGAGGGACATCCTGACTGAAACCCGGGATAGAGGCTGAAAGATCGGAATCATAGCCTGAATATCCCAGACTCGCTGCTCGGGATCCAGAACGCTCCGTTGAAGGGGAGCATCTGAGAGGGACTCAGGTGAGACTTCGGCACGTTGATGGAGAACCCCAGCAAATGCAGGAGGTTGGCCGTAGTCTGGAGGTGGAAGACGACTGCCTGGGCCGAGCCCGCCTTCAACAACCCATCGTCGAGATAGGGGAAGACTGGAACCCCTGAACTGCGCAGATGAGTTGCGACCACCGCCATCACTTTTGTGAACACCCGAGGGGCATTGGAAAGGCCAAAGGGGAGCAAGGTGGAGGCTTGGATGACGAGGCTCTCCTGAGTTGGGTGGGTCGTTAAAAAGGCAGGATCACCCGGGGCTGGGCGATGACGCCTGGCCACGTTCTTATCCACAGGGACCCCCGTGGCTGGCCTAGACCAGGTACCCATCAACACATCAGTTAACACCTCATTAAACAGTAGCAGAGGCTCCATAGAGCTTGCCGCTGGCTGAAGGACTTCAGTGAGGAGGTTAGTTTTCAGAGTTATCGTAGGCAGGTCAAGGTCAAGGGCCTCTGCTGCTCTACGGAGCACTCTCAGTGTATGTAGCGCCCTCCTCCATGGCCACAGCTGGAGGAGAAAGAAAACCAGGCTCGAGGAGAGGTCAAGGCCACCTGCATCCTCCAACTCATCTGCCCACTCCTGTTGCGACTCGCACTGCCATGCAAGAGGGTCCTCAGACCCCTCTCAGTGGTAGCCCTCCTCCACTGCCCGTGGCACAGGCTGCGGGGGAGGGACAGGGGAATAAAAATGGTCCAATGGCGCCAGTCGGCGCTGATCGGGCTCCATATCCCAGTTAGGGTCCCAACCTGGAGCAAAGTTGTCCGGAAACCCAGGCACGGGCAGGGGTGGAACTAACGGAACCCATTACGGCGCCAGGCCGGAGCCACCAACGGAGGAACTTGCGGCGCCGGGGCCGGAGCCGCCGGGGCCAGGGCAGGCGGAGGAGGACCTTGCGGCGCCGGGGCCACCAGTGGAGGACCTTGCAGCGCAGAGCCGCCGGTGGCGCCGGAAGCAGAGCCAGCGGCAAGGGAGAGCCCTCAGGTGGGATCACTGGGCCTGAAGGCGAGCTGACGGGAGCCCGAGGTCTTAAAAGGCGGTCCATGGCAGCAAGAAAATCTTGCACCTGGGCCAGAGTCGCCGACGGACCCAGATAAGGTGGGTAGGGTGTGGGACTCAGGTTCCAATAGAGCCTTGGGGGAAGGGACCCTCGTCCGCATCCGTAGACCGACGGGGGGGCGTCTGAGAGCGTAAGCGCTTCCTCGAGCAACCCCTGGAACTCGAACCGCGTGCAGACTGCCGGGCCTCCAGCAGCTTACGGGACTGCTCCCGCAAGGCCTTCGGAGCCATGGCCACAGTCGGAACATGACCGGGAGTCATGTTCACGCACCAGACAGTAGAGATAGTTGCCATGGGGGTCTGCCACCGACATCGTACAGCGACAAGCCCCGCAGGATTTAAAGCCAGGCATCCCTACGTGGCACCAGGAGTCGAAGACTCAAAAAAGTGAAGACAAAAGTCTCAAAAAAGTTAGTCAAAAAGTGACTGGGGTACGTGCTCTAACCGGATCTGCGCTTGCTGGTGCGGAAAAAGAAAGAACTGACGTCAGCGTGCATGGGTGGCACCTAAGTAGTCTCCGTGACGTCATCTGGTCGCATACAACGCCAGCGACGGACACGGAGTCGCGCAACTCCACCTTCCGACGCGCAGGGGTACTGCTGATGAAAAACTTTCCAGATCCAGTCTGACGCCTCGGGTATTCTAAGGTACGGAATCTATCACTAACATGTCTCTTTCAGATCTAAGGTTTGTATTGCTATTATTGAGTCCTTAATATTCCAAAATGAATGAGGGTAAAATAACAGTTTAAAATAAGATCCGTAGAGATAAAACAGGCTATCACCGCCTACCCAAATGATTTAATACCACGTTGATTAAGAAACACTTTTAAAAAAGCCCTCCTTTAATTTATGAGATTAATACAAATGCAGACTAGGTGTACAATGTCCTCCTTGGCCATGTGGCACAGCCTGCAAAATTGTGAATCCTCATTCCTCAGCCAAGGCAAGATATGAACTAATGCAGGAAGGTAGCCGAAACAGAACCTTTATGAAATTTTCTTTATGTACCTTCAGGTAAGCTTGAGGGCATGTGGATTTGTAACCATTTAAAACCATTCAGCCATGTGTTCTGCGTGATAGAGATGTCTTGTCGTCAACTGCTGAAATAGAATTTAGATTTTTTCAAAGGCCCATAGAAGGGTGTGAGGTCCCATAGAGTTTGTACACCCAACACATCAATAGCAGAGTCTAGATATAAATGAGCAGGGAAGTTGTGCCTTTCTGAGATTTCACACCAAAGAGCCTTATAAAAAGGATTGGTCCATAAGGTTTTAACACATGCCTCCTTCCTTGTGATTGTTTGATTTAGAGAGTGATCTTCAAAGTGTAGGAAAGGAGTCTCAGAGGTTAGGAGGAGGAGTGGACGAAATGAATGTCTCAACTCCATCTGAAGGCAGGGCATTCAATATCATTGCCAGACTCCGTCATTGCCTCCTGAATTTTCTTTCTGGTAATGAAAGGCAAAGTCTCTTTAGGGATAAGTGCACCTTTACTCTGCATGCAAACCAAGAGGTTCTGAGACAAACTTGTACCAATGCTAGTACAAAAAGTGCTGGCATACATGAGATGACTGATCCATATATATGTGTCAGCTGCAGCCAACAGCTGATGTCCCATTTGAAGGAAGATAATGAAGAGAACTGTTTAAAGAGAGCCATGTATTGGGACGAGTCGCAACATAAAAGAAAATGCGCTGTGTGTGAGAGTAGCAGGTTCTAAAAACACATTTGGTGGTAAAAGGGGAACTGGTTGGTTGGATGTATATTTGTGTATTATGTATGCAAGCAATGTATAGAGCACAATCTTCCATTAGTACAGCAATGCACTGCTTTGTGTTTCAGCTTCCAACAGATTACAGGCTGCATTAGTAGTCTCTTCAAAAGGTAAAGAATCTTCAGGTAGAAAACATAACAAATTACCTGACCATGACAATGTGTCTGATAAAAATTTCATTATTTTTGCAAACATTTCACCACTGCTCTTCTGACACCTTTGAAGCATGTTTTTCCTGTGGCTTGATATTTCTGATTAAATATGGATATACAGGACCCGTACATAATAGATAAAGGAAGATGCACCATTGAGCATCTAATAAGCCACATTGCCCAACACAAAGATGTAATTAATTCTATGTCTCATCTTAGCATCTGAGGATATGTTGAACTTTAAAGACACTGCAGTACTTCATTTCTAGGTAAGTAGTAATTTCCAACTCTGAGCTGTTTGCTGGAAGGTAAATAATGTTGAACTCTAATCAGATTCGAAAATTATTTTCATTTGGATGCACACTTGATCACATGACACAAAACACAGTACATGGTTGGTTTAAATACCTTTGTGCATCATTTCCTGTTAATTTTTTCCCTCTTTTTTTTTCTCCTTGCACTATTTTGAATTTAAAGTGACAAATGCCTGAGCAAGGTTGTGCAAAATATCGCATAACCATATACTACACCAGCTTGTTATTTTATTGCGTGCCAGCAGAAATTTCGATCTGTGGCAGACATACATTATAAAACGTTCAGGTTTAAATACCTTTTCCTTGGACTATTGGCAAGATGATTTAAATAATCTAGCCCTGACATTGCTAACCACGGTGTTGTATATAAATATTACATTTGATATATATTAATAAATAAATACATACATACATATCTATAAATATAACGTAATTAAAAGCATTACTAAAAACTATAAATAGTTCCATCATCATATGCTTTTTCTAAAAGTGGCGGTACATATCCAGAATATTACTACTATATACTTACACCTAGATTCATCAATGTCAAATTCTGCGATTCTTAAATTGTGAGAAAAAGCGAATCTCAATTTAGAAATCGCAGAATGGCATTCATGAAAAAATGCGAATAAAAAAAGCGAATCACAATCGGCCGCAATCGCCGATTGCGAGTTTCCGAAAATCGCATAAAAATCACAGAATCGGCTGATACCCTTGTTGAAATAGCGATCTCGCAATTACCGAAATCGCAAATTGCGATCTCGCTAATTGCGAGATCGCAAAAACGGGAAGTCGCATTCTGAGCACAGTGATGACATCACAACCAGGAAGTAGGCAGGTTCCACCCTCATTCAGCATTGTGAGCCTGAAGTGGAAGCAGCATTGCCAGAGCTCCCTCCAGAGTACCTACAGGTGAAATCCAGGAGACACCCCAGTGCACAACATGTCACAGGAAGCTGCAGGTGAAACTTCCACAGAAAGGAAAAGGAAAATTAAATTTTCAGAACAAGAGTTAGAACATCTGATAGAGGGAGTATCCAAGGACCACAACCGCCTCTTCGGGAAGGACTCGAGAAGGGTGCCTGAGGCCGACAAAAGGAGGATTTGGGTGCGCATCTGCGCAAAAGTGAATTCTGTGGGGGTTACCCAGCGCTCTGTGGATGACTTGAAAAAACGCTGGTACGACCTCAGAGGGCGGGCCAAGGAGAAGATCGAAGAGAGGCTGGGGGAGCGTGTTGCGACAGGAGGAGGGGAGCCCACTGTCCCACCCAACACCCCACTTGAGGACCGAGTAGGGGACACCCTGAACCCGCAGGCATGCGTGGGGGTAATCCAGCTGGACTCCTCCCGACTCACCCAAGATACACAAGGTAAGTGCCATGCGACTGCCACCCTGTCCCCTAACAATGGCCATGACCCCAGATCATCCCATTACAAACCCCAGTCATGCAGCCAAAGCACACCACAAAAGCCCTATTGCATTGTGGGACATGTAGTCTGACCACAATTACCATCTAGCCCCATACAGCCAGACCTGTTCAGTGAGAGGCAATACTGCAGCGAGTCAGGGAATGGTAGTGTGGAAAAGTAAATTTTGCCATGTCATATGTGCCTACGTGTTCCCCATCTTATGTTATATGTGCATGATCGATATGCATGTATTCCCCTCTGATCGATTAAAGACGCAATTACAGTTGTGTCCATCTCTAGTATGCCAGTTTCCAGTTTTCGTGAATATAACGAATATCAGGCCTATGTAAAGCTACGTTGCCACGTTTTACAGTGTGCACGTTAATTCATTGAATTATCCCCGTTTCTAGGCCTCAAAAGGGCCCGGACTCAGATTCAGCTCCTGTTTCCTGAACCCTCTCCAAGGAGCGATACAGCCCCCACCTGTATCCCTGACCCTTCACTTACTTTCTTGCCACGCAGTGCCCGGCTCGGCCTGGCTCTGCCTCCCAGTCTGCCAAGAGTATGTTATGTTTCTAGTTATCAGTCCAGCCCTCCTTCTCTGCATTCCTAAGCTACTGAATCGCATCAATAGTTTCCGTCATGGTCTAGCCTTTATGTCTCCATGAAAGAGAAATACTGTATTAATATTCATAGAATATTCCTCACACACGCACTACATATAGAATAATGCATGCACCAGTCTTAATGTCTGTTAGCCTTTACCCTGATAACTTTTGGATTCTATCAACATGTACTATAAACACCAGATACTAGATATGCCTAGGTACATGTCGCTCTGACCCTCCAGACTTTCGTCTCCTCTTCTAGTGCAGAAGTCATAGCCCCCAGTTCTCCCTAGTAACACGTCATTGTCAGTTTGCGCGCACCACTAGGTTAGAGGTCCCAGCTGCTCAGGTAGCCCCCTCAATGTTTCCGCCCCGTTTATGACATATTCTGTTACGTTTGCATCACATGTCTATGTATACGCCCTGTACACACCTCTTGTTACACCCACTTTATGCCTTATCTTTCGCGACTGCTACAAACTCCGCCTACTGCTACGCCTACTGTATTGAATGCAATGTAATTGTTTTAGTATATATATGTTGTGCACTGTTATTAAAGCTATCCCTTTTCCAGACCCTGCCCCCGGCAGCTGCCATCCTATTCCCGTGCAGGTGGTCCTGTTCCTGTCCCTTATGCTTTATTAAACCTGCAAAACTCAAGATACCTCGAATCCTGACTCTTATTTATTGAGCTACCTGTTTATTGATTATTCCGAAAAATAGAACCGGTAATTAATTATTTATTTACCACATAATGGCGCCCGAATAGGTACTTGCCCTTTCCCCACGCGCCGGAGAAGCCACGCAGGCCCCCTGATCCTCTGCAGCCGTGACGGAACCATCCTGCGCAGCGGCAGATATTTCTGCTTCAAGTATCCCTCAGGTCCACGGAGGAGACGGAGGTTGCGGTCCAGCATCCAGACGAGGCGGTGGAGGAACGCGGCGAGTCCCGACCAGAGCCCAAGCCGAGAGTTCAAGGTCCGAGGTATCCGGAGGCCCACCTGTAACTGAAGTCCGAAGTTCGTCGTCCGTCGTCGTAGCAGTCCAGTCCAGTCCGAGGCTTTCCGTTCTTGCTGCCCGGTGAGTACCGTTGCTGGGGTAGTATCTAGACAGGGTCAATTAATTTGTCTCTGGTCCGTGGGTTTGGGTACACAGATCCAACACGAAGTGTCCACCTAGGTGGATGCGGGTCCTGACGTGTCTCTTTATGGGACCGGTAAGTTTCGTACTGTTTTAGCAGTGCATCTAGTCATTCCAGTAAGTTCTGTTCTGTTCTCGAGAAATTCATGTGTTTCTGTTCTCAGTATTCCAGGTAGTATTCTGTTCGAACTGTTGTTTTAAATGTTATTTCATGTGTTTTCAATGTCGTGGTATGAGTGATTTGTTTTCTTAAGTTATTATTGTGTTTATCGTGTATTGTATTGTGTCCAGATTCCAGTCTAAGTTATGCCTCTGTTCACAAAGTTACGTCAGTTAAAAACCAGAAAAGGTCTGCTCGAGGAAGCAGTTCCTGTCCCGCCTAGGGACAGTCCAGGTCATTTCATGTATCATAAGCATGGCATAAGTGCCATATTATATCTAGACTTATGGGTCGAGTATACTAAAGATCTAGAAGAGAAATATAGATGGCCTGTATCAGGTACATGGGATGCCGAGTGCATCATGCGAGTAGAAGAAGCATTATGGAAAAAGAAATCCAGACAGTCCCAGAAAGATGCCATCGAGTTATGGCGCAAAGAATCTCATAAAAGAACCGAAAAAGAAATCAGAAAGACAGAATTAAGTAGAGAATGCTCAGAAAGAGCCCAAGAAAGGGAATTAATCGAAATAGGTGAACGAGTTAAAGCCGAACAGTCAGACAGACAGAGAAATGCCCTCATTAAGGGTATGTATCCTCTTCTTGCCGAGGGTTTGCCAAAAGCAACCCCGGAAGCACCATGTAATTTTCCGCCACCATTAGTTCCGATTAAGCTACGTCACAAACCGACCGCAGCTGATATTTTTCTCTCGTCCTATTTGGACGACACAGTCCCAGAATATGCAAATCCTGTTCCGCCAGCTCCTGTAAATAATGTAGTTCCTGTTCTTCCAGCCACCGGGGCACCTGTTACAGCACCTGTTACGGTACCCCCGGTCCAGCCCATAGTACAAATTCCCGCTACATCGGTCACTCTGCCAGCACGAAGAGTATCAGTCGACGATTCCAGTTTAGGGGCCGCGGGGGGAGGTCCTCCTGGTACCCCGCCGCCACACAAACGTGTAACGTTAGTCGAGTTACATGAACGTGCGTTACAGCGTACGCCCAAACATCAGTCCGTTGCAGATATCAAGCGAGCTCTTACCGAATGCCGTTATGATCCAGTCCCAGGCGATGATAATATGGTTATATATTCATTGCGTGTAAGACGGGTGACCGAGTATTTGGACACCCTACCGAATATGAAAGAAGATCTAGACAGAATATATCGTTTCATCCGTACAGGAGACGATCCAGAAAGTATTGGCGAAATCATGTCTCTAAGGAAAGCTGAGACCCAGCTCATGCTATTAAAATTTCTAATTAATTGTTTAGTAAGGGAACAAGATTGTCCGACTAAAGATCCGACCGAAATGAAAGTCCTGACAAGGTGGAGTGATAATATAGCCGAGGGAAGACACAAGACACTCAGTAGTATAGAGAGTATGTATAAGAAAATTCGTAAGGAAATAATAAGGTTACACGAGAAACGGAAAGCAGCACAAGTGTCCGAGAAAGAAGACAACACTGATACTGAAGAGGTAGAAGACGAGAATACCGCCAGAATAGCGTATGTAGGTAAATCTAGATTTCCAGACCGACATTCACGTCTAGACTACAAGAAAACTGTTCCTTCTCCAGTACCAGAACAGTGTTCCCTCGAACAATTATTCCAAGCTACCGATAAAATCCTGAAATCACGAATAGGTTATAGTGAACTTAGTACTATGCATGAACAAGAACTAGCCCGATCAGCAGTCCGATGGACTACTGATTCTACCACTTTTCCAGACGAAATAGTGGCACAAATGTTTCTGAAACTATCCCCAGCCGAGCAGCGACTGGTGGGTATGTATATGATCCAGCACCTCATCACTCTGTATGAGGGTCAACATTCCGATCCAGGTCCGTTACATGATGTATTAAACGAGTTACTACAGTATAGATGGAAAGGTCTAGGTACCGATCTAATTAGTGTTATTCTAGAACAGCGCCACAAATATAGAACGTTTCTGAATCCGCATTTTGTTCACGTCTCACCTCCAGAAAGTAAACCATTCTACATAGATAGACAGCATCCGTTACGAGAGGTACATCCGGTTAGGACACCGGGTGGTGAAATGCAACGAGTATTTGTTTACACCCCTATTACAAAGATGGAACTCTTAGAGATGAAGAAATTAATTCCCTGTCACGACAAAGATCCAGCAGGGTTCCATCGAGAATTAAAAGACATGCTCCGTATGGGAGAATACACGTATCCAGATATCATTAAAATGTTAAAGGTCCTGTTGCCCGCAGGGGTATATGAAAAACTCAAGGAAAAAGAATGGGAGGTGGGAGAGAAAAAGATTGATTGGACAGCTCTAGAAGCTGAAGATAAAATACGAGTACCAGGTACCGGTCTTGGGGACAAATGTAAAGAATTGCCCGAGTTATTGATTCAAGTTTTGCCAAGATTATTAGCCACGAAAAAGGAAGATTGGGATGCAATCTCAGCATGCAAACAGAAACAGGATGAAGATACTAGTGATTTTTATTCTAGATTTGAGAAATGTTTCATTATCAACAGTGGTTTGAAGACAGGTAGCGAGTCATACCCTCATCTTTTTGTTACTAAACTAGTCGAGAATTCAAGTCCACAAGTTAAAAATCGAGTTCTGAAAGTCGAAAGTACCTGGCAAGCTAGTACCCCGTCACAAATGTTACAGATGCTCCAGTATCACCAGAATAGAATCAGAGAAGAGCAAGAACACGAAAAGAGACGTATGAAAGACACGAAAATGAAAGTACTAGTTGCACAATCTGTTCCACAAGACAGTCAGAAGAGGGGTCCGAATCAAGCCAGTCATCCTGCAGCTCCCGTTAAAGGGACATGCAATTACTGTAAACAGCCAGGTCATTTTATAAACGAGTGTGCAGTTCTGAAACACAACATAGCCACTGGTAAGACTAAAGAAAGACCACGTCCGCCTAGACAAGAACAAGTTTCACAGACTTCTCAGTCACCACAGAATGCACAACAGACAGCTCCAGCACCGCAGCCTATCGCTGCAACACAGCATGTTACACAGCAGATGTACCAGTATGCCCAGACAGAGTATCCAGAGTATCAACAGTATTCATGAAACAGCCTAGAGAGGGAGGTAGGCTTGCCTCTCATCGAGATACCTGTAGATCAAGAGGGTCCCTATGTACACAGTCAAGTATTAGGGAAAGACAGAAAGTTTCAGATTGATACAGGGGCAAGTAGGACTACTATCAGTCATGACGAGGTTCCAGGGGCTCCGCTCTCAGGCTCTAGAAATGTTTCCCTTGGATTTTCAGGAAAGCCTATTGTAAACAAGATATCAAAGCCAGTTACTCTAGAAGTTGGTCCATTGTCCCGAACTACTGATTTATTACTTACGAAATCATGTCCAGAAAATTTGTTAGGCATTAAAACATTGAAAGAATTAGGTGCAGTTATTTGCTGTTCCCCAGAAGGAATCCGATTGTTTTTAAGAGACTTTAAAGGTCACTATGTATTACGCGATTTTGATCCAAGATTGTCAAATGTCCCCCAGCATCTATGGGCACAAGGTCCAACTGATGTTGGTTGTATGCAAATCACACCCCATCGTGTGACTCTGAAACAAGGTGTTGTCCTGCCACGAATCAGACAGTACAAATTGCCACCTGAGGCTGTAGCAGCCTTATCCAAAATTATTGACGAGCTCATTGTTCAAGGAGTGGTTGTAGAAACTGACTCCAATATATGTAATTCTCCTATCATTCCAGTCATGAAACGTACTGATCCAAATGCACCTCCAGTATATCGATTAGTGATTGACCTTCAAAAACTTAATAAATGTATCATTCCCCAGTACCCAGTAGTTCCAGATATTTCTTCCCTATTGACAGCCATTGATTCTGAAGCTACGTTCTTCACAGTTATAGACCTCAAGAACGCATTTTTCAGTGTTCCCATTCATCCAGACAGCCAGTACCTTTTCGGTTTTTGTTTAAATGGACGGAGCTATAAATTCACACGAGCTCCTCAAGGTTTCACAGAAAGTCCTAGTATTTATAGTCAAGCACTTAAGAGACAACTAGACAACATTCACATGCCAACAGACACTGCCCTGCTCCAGTATGTCGATGATCTACTGATCACAGCCCGTTCTGAACGTGACTGCGAGCGAGCGTCACTTACAGTTCTGTATTTCCTAGCCGAGATGGGGCACAAGGTGTCCCCTTCGAAGCTCCAGTTCTGTGTCCAGCAAGTGGTCTACTTAGGACACTTACTGTCCAAGAGGGGTAGGCAGTTGACACCTGACCGTATCCAGTTAATAGCGAGTCTTCCTCAGCCCAAGACCCAGAAGGAGGTACGAGCTTTTATCGGCCTCACTTCTTACTGCAGACAATGGATTCCTCAATATGCATTTCTAGCCAAGCCACTGATACAGTTAACGACACAGGAGGCAGCCGTATCGACTGTCCTCCCTTGGACCCAGGAACATACACTTGTTTTCAATGAATTAAAGAAAGCCTTATGCCAAGCACCTGTTCTAGCTACACCGAACTACAGTAAGCCTTTTACACTTTTTGTCACAGAACGTAATGGTACTGCATTATCTGTTCTCACACAAGATCAAGCAGGACAGTACAAGCCCTGTGCTTATTTTTCGAGCACATTAGATCCAGTAGCCCAGGCTCTGCCTGCGTGCCTCAAGTCAGTTGCAGCCACAGCTCTAGCTATCAGACAAAGTGATTCCATAGTGTTAGGACACTCCCTGACAGTACAAGTTCCACACTCCGTGGAAGTTCTTTTAAACCGAACACAGACCCAGCACTTGACAATTGCACGTTTAACAGGTTATGAACTGACACTGTTCCAGCCACACATAGAAATCAGACACTGCAACGTTTTAAATCCTGCTACACTGTTACCGTCAGTTACTTCAAATCCTGCCACACATGACTGTGTGGAAGTTGTTAACACTATGACCAAGCCAAGACAAGACCTGACAGACATTGCATTACCTAATCCCGACCTGACACTTTATGTGGATGGTTCATGTATGAGAACTAGTACAGGAGAACTAGTAGCCGCGTATGCAGTGACTACTGAAACTGAAGTTATAGAGACACACCGTATTGACATCCTGTCTGCTCAAGCAGCAGAGCTAGTTGCTCTGACCCAAGCCTGCATACGTGCCAAGAACCTGAAAGTAAACATATATACAGATTCACGTTACGCATTCGGAGTTGTACACGACTTCGGAGTACTCTGGCAGGAGAGAGGTTTCATGACTTCTCATGGAACCAAGATTCAGCATGGTCTCCTCATTCAAGCTCTGTTAGATGCAATACATTTACCGACAGCTATCGCTATCATGAAGTGCAAAGCACATACGAAAGTTACTGACATCATTTCCCAAGGTAACGATCTAGCAGATCGAACAGCCAAGCTTACAGCTCAGACCCCAGACATTCCAGTTAACACGACACAGACACTCACTCTAGATCCGACTACTTGTATGACAGTTAAGGACCCTACACAAGATGTCATAGACATACAGTTACATGCTACTCCTGAAGAAATCAAGAAATGGTCCGAACAAGGAGGGGTCCAGACAGATCAGGGATGGGTGACGAAGGGAAAAGCCACATGGTTTCTCCCCGACTCTATGGTTCAAGTCATTATTAATACCGCACATAGTCCAGCACACCTAGGAGAAAAAGCTATGTTAGACAGTATACAGAACCTTTGGTTCAACAAACACTTACGAGCTGCAGCCAAGCAGAAAGTTCGTACCTGTATGATATGTTGCCAGTTCAATCCAGGTAAAAGTGTCCCGGTGGAACAAGGTGGATTCCAACCCCCTGACCACCCTTTTGAAGTCCTCCAGATGGATTATATTCAGATGGAGCGATGTCGAGGTTTCAAGTATGTTCTTGTAGTTGTATGCGCTTTGTCCAGGTGGACAGAAGCATATCCAGTCCCAGATTACACAGCCGCGACCACTGCCAGGCAGTTGGTTCGTGAATTCTTTCCCCGTTATGGACTCCCTAGGGTCGTGTATTCTGATAACGGCCAGCCATTCTCATCTGAGCTAATGAAACATGTTTCCCTTTTGTTAGGGTACCAGTGGAAGTTCCATTGTGTACGCCATCCTGAAGCAGCCGGTCTCGTAGAGAGACATAATCAGACCCTGAAAATCCGTATTGCCAAGACATGTAAAGAGAAAGGTGTAGACTGGCTAGTTGCCCTGCCAGTTGCTTTATTCTTCATGCGCATGGTCGCACATTCCAGATCAGGTCTGTCCCCTTATGAGGTCGTATTCGGCCGCCCCCCAAATATGTGGGGTACACCTAGACCCCGCAGTATTACAGATGTTTCCAGTAATATGTTGACAGATTACCTAGCTTCCTTGATGTCTGCCCTACACTCTTGTCGTTCACAGGTTGCCGCTGCATTTCCAGACAATACTGAAGTGAAACCGCATGAGGTCATTCCAGGCGACCTCGTATTGGTCAGGAACTTTGATCGTTCAAGTCCGCTGGAGCCCCGCTGGAGGGAGCCACGCCTAGTCTTACTTACCACAAGGACCGCGGCCAAGTTGGAGGGCCGCAAAGGCTGGGTACATATGTCCCATATCAAGAAATTCCATGGATTGCGTATAAAAACATTTGCCAAGAACATTTCAAAGGACTACCTTTTTCCGAAAGACTGCCTAAAAATTGACACTGAACTCAAGCCTCCCCTGTTAGAGGAAACTCCGCAGCAGGAGTATAAAAAGAAACTCAGGTCTAGTAAAATAAGTCAGCCAGTTTAATTGTCTAAGTCCCTCTCGGGTGAAACGGTTAGACAGGTTTCTGACATGTATGAGATAGACCCCCATAGTGAGAGAGTTAGTCAAAACTATCAAATGTATCATTGTTCTAAGTTTTCTTCTATTTTTGAGTTTAATGGTTACCTGCACAAGTTATGCATTACATTTATGTTTTCCAATTTCTCATGTAAATATGTTTTCTAATGCTACAGTAGAGCACACATTTAGTGATCTGCCTCCTCACGAGCTATCCTATCGTCTTGCTATGCGAAATAATACATTTATCAGAATGTTACACTATTCACACCAGACCAGCAATGCCACTAATTGTTGGGTGTGTGGTCGACTCCCCCCTTTCCAGACACCGAAGGGAGTTCTGCCACTCTTTCCTTATCCGTTTTCACATAATGGTTCGTGTGGAGCATGGTCCACGTTAACGTCATCCTCCAATGATATGTCCCTTCTGAATAGAACATGTTTTCCAGACAAGCAAGGTCTCCCCCATAGAACAGGGTTAGGTCTAGAAAATGAAGTTTATAATTTAGGTAATTATTCTTCGAATTTTATGGTCCTGAATGTTCAATCCGATACTACTCCAGACTTACCTGCTATTTCAGTACTACCAGTCAAAGGTGAATTATGTGTCAGAAAGAATGGTTCCGCACATGTAGGACATAGTGATTGTACTACTACTGTCAAGTATAGTGACAGTGGGAAATCTATTTTCAAAGCCTCACGTCATTCTTATTTTGTGTGTGGTCAGACCGCATATGTTCGTCTGCCCCTCGATTGGGATGGAACCTGTTATATTGCCTTCCTACTGCCACCAGTTTTCCTAGCCCCATCTGATTATCATAGAAACACACATCTAGTACACATTAGACATAGAAGGGAGATCGAGTCCCCAATTGTCGATCAAACTGAAACTACTCTAGAACAATATCAAGACTTTAATAAAGGTTTCTTCTTCTTTATAGGACCTGTCCAGAATAGTAAGTTAATACGTAGGTTAACCAGAACCCTTGAAGCAGTATTGAATGAGACTACTTCTGCTCTAGGTAACTTAACCGTAGAGCAATCTGCTATGAGATTTGTCGTGCTCCAAAATCGTCTCGTTCTTGACGTCATACTGGCCGATAGAGGAGGAGCATGTAGAGTCATCGGATCTAGTTGCTGCATTTTCATTCCTAATAACGCGCCGTCTGTTTATTCAGCTATAACCAGACTTCATAAAATTGCCCATCAGTTACACCAGAATCCAGGCACCTGGACATGGTCCGGTTGGCTCTGGAGTATCATATCTGCCTGGGGATGGAAAGTATTGTCATTCCTAGGTATTGCAGTAATGATCATATTCAGTTGCTGCCTCTGTATACAATGTGGCCCTGCGATTTGCGGCATTTGTGCTACCTCTTGTATTCCTAGTCCTAAATCCCGTTCCAAGACAATTCGAGACGAGCAAATGATGCTATATGAAATGATAGATGGTATCATGAATATTGATGTTTCCTGATGGAAACGTAGGGCACAAGGAGGGAATGTGGAAAAGTAAATTTTGCCATGTCATATGTGCCTACGTGTTCCCCATCTTATGTTATATGTGCATGATCGATGTGCATGTATTCCCCTCTGATCGATTAAAGACGCAATTACAGTTGTGTCCATCTCTAGTATGCCAGTTTCCAGTTTTCGTGAATATAACGAATATCAGGCCTATGTAAAGCTACGTTGCCACGTTTTACAGTGTGCACGTTAATTCATTGAATTATCCCCGTTTCTAGGCCTCAAAAGGGCCCGGACTCAGATTCAGCTCCTGTTTCCTGAACCCTCTCCAAGGAGCGATACAGCCCCCACCTGTATCCCTGATCCTTCACTTACTTTCTTGCCACGCAGTGCCCGGCTCGGCCTGGCTCTGCCTCCCAGTCTGCCAAGAGTATGTTATGTTTCTAGTTATCAGTCCAGCCCTCCTTCTCTGCATTCCTAAGCTACTGAATCGCATCAATAGTTTCCGTCATAGTCTAGCCTTTATGTCTCCATGAAAGAGAAATACTGTATTAATATTCATAGAATATTCCTCACACACGCACTACATATAGAATAATGCATGCACCAGTCTTAATGTCTGTTAGCCTTTACCCTGATAACTTTTGGATTCTATCAACATGTACTATAAACACCAGATACTAGATATGCCTAGGTACATGTCGCTCTGACCCTCCAGACTTTCGTCTCCTCTTCTAGTGCAGAAGTCATAGCCCCCAGTTCTCCCTAGTAACACGTCATTGTCAGTTTGCGCGCACCACTAGGTTAGAGGTCCCAGCTGCTCAGGTAGCCCCCTCAATGTTTCCGCCCCGTTTATGACATATTCTGTTACGTTTGCATCACATGTCTATGTATACGCCCTGTACACACCTCTTGTTACACCCACTTTATGCCTTATCTTTCGCGACTGCTACAAACTCCGCCTACTGCTACGCCTACTGTATTGAATGCAATGTAATTGTTTTAGTATATATATGTTGTGCACTGTTATTAAAGCTATCCCTTTTCCAGACCCTGCCCCCGGCAGCTGCCATCCTATTCCCATGCAGGTGGTCCTGTTCCTGTCCCTTATGCTTTATTAAACCTGCAAAACTCAAGATACCTCGAATCCTGACTCTTATTTATTGAGCTACCTGTTTATTGATTATTCCGAAAAATAGAACCGGTAATTAATTATTTATTTACCACATAATGGCGCCCGAACAGGGACTTGCCCTTTCCCCACGCGCCGGAGAAGCCACGCAGGCCCCCTGATCCTCTGCAGCCGTGACGGAACCATCCTGCGCAGCGGCAGATATTTCTGCTTCAAGTATCCCTCAGGTCCACGGAGGAGACGGAGGTTGCGGTCCAGCATCCAGACGAGGCGGTGGAGGAACGCGGCGAGTCCCGACCAGAGCCCAAGCCGAGAGTTCAAGGTCCGAGGTATCCGGAGGCCCACCTGTAACTGAAGTCCGAAGTTCGTCGTCCGTCGTCATAGCAGTCCAGTCCAGTCCGAGGCTTTCCGTTCTTGCTGCCCGGTGAGTACCGTTGCTGGGGTAGTATCTAGACAGGGTCAATTAATTTGTCTCTGGTCCGTGGGTTTGGGTACACAGATCCAACACGAAGTGTCCACCTAGGTGGATGCGGGTCCTGACGTGTCTCTTTATGGGACCGGTAAGTTTCGTACTGTTTTAGCAGTGCATCTAGTCATTCCAGTAAGTTCTGTTCTGTTCTCGAGAAATTCATGTGTTTCTGTTCTCAGTATTCCAGGTAGTATTCTGTTCGAACTGTTTTAAATGTTATTTCATGTGTTTTCAATGTCGTGGTATGAGTGATTTGTTTTCTTAAGTTATTATTGTGTTTATCGTGTATTGTATTGTGTCCAGATTCCAGTCTAAGTTATGCCTCTGTTCACAAAGTTACGTCAGTTAAAAACCAGAAAAGGTCTGCTCGAGGAAGCAGTTCCTGTCCCGCCTAGGGACAGTCCAGGTCATTTCATGTATCATAAGCATGGCATAAGTGCCGTATTATATCTAGACTTATGGGTCGAGTATACTAAAGATCTAGAAGAGAAATATAGATGGCCTGTATCAGGTACATGGGATGCCGAGTGCATCATGCGAGTAGAAGAAGCATTATGGAAAAAGAAATCCAGACAGTCCCAGAAAGATGCCATCGAGTTATGGCGCAAAGAATCTCATAAAAGAACCGAAAAAGAAATCAGAAAGACAGAATTAAGTAGAGAATCCTCAGAAAGAGCCCAAGAAAGGGAATTAATCGAAATAGGTGAACGAGTTAAAGCCGAACAGTCAGACAGACAGAGAAATGCCCTCATTAAGGGTATGTATCCTCTTCTTGCCGAGGGTTTGCCAAAAGCAACCCCGGAAGCACCATGTAATTTTCCGCCACCATTAGTTCCGATTAAGCTACGTCACAAACCGACCGCAGCTGATATTTTTCTCTCGTCCTATTTGGACGACACAGTCCCAGAATATGCAAATCCTGTTCTGCCAGCTCCTGTAAATAATGTAGTTCCTGTTCTTCCAGCCACCGGGGCACCTGTTACAGCACCTGTTACGGTACCCCCGGTCCAGCCCATAGTACAAATTCCCGCTACATCGGTCACTCTGCCAGCACGAAGAGTATCAGTCGACGATTCCAGTTTAGGGGCCGCGGGGGGAGGTCCTCCTGGTACCCCGCCGCCACACAAACGTGTAACGTTAGTCGAGTTACATGAACGTGCGTTACAGCGTACGCCCAAACATCAGTCCGTTGCAGATATCAAGCGAGCTCTTACCGAATGCCGTTATGATCCAGTCCCAGGCGATGATAATATGGTTATATATTCATTGCGTGTAAGACGGGTGACCGAGTATTTGGACACCCTATCGAATATGAAAGAAGATCTAGACAGAATATATCGTTTCATCCGTACAGGAGACGATCCAGAAAGTATTGGCGAAATCATGTCTCTAAGGAAAGCTGAGACCCAGCTCATGCTATTAAAATTTCTAATTAATTGTTTAGTAAGGGAACAAGATTGTCCGACTAAAGATCCGACCGAAATGAAAGTCCTGACAAGGTGGAGTGATAATATAGCCGAGGGAAGACACAAGACACTCAGTAGTATAGAGAGTATGTATAAGAAAATTCGTAAGGAAATAATAAGGTTACACGAGAAACGTAAAGCAGCACAAGTGTCCGAGAAAGAAGACAACACTGATACTGAAGAGGTAGAAGACGAGAATACCGCCAGAATAGCATATGTAGGTAAATCTAGATTTCCAGACCGACATTCACGTCTAGACTACAAGAAAACTGTTCCTTCTCCAGTACCAGAACAGTGTTCCCTCGAACAAGTATTCCAAGCTACCGATAAAATCCTGAAATCACGAATAGGTTATAGTGAACTTAGTACTATGCATGAACAAGAACTAGCCCGATCAGCAGTCCGATGGACTACTGATTCTACCACTTTTCCAGACGAAATAGTGGCACAAATGTTTCTGAAACTATCCCCAGCCGAGCAGCGACTGGTGGGTATGTATATGATCCAGCACCTCATCACTCTGTATGAGGGTCAACATTCCGATCCAGGTCCGTTACATGATGTATTAAACGAGTTACTACAGTATAGATGGAAAGGTCTAGGTACCGATCTAATTAGTGTTATTCTAGAACAGCGCCACAAATATAGAACGTTTCTGAATCCGCATTTTGTTCACGTCTCACCTCCAGAAAGTAAACCATTCTACATAGATAGACAGCATCCGTTACGAGAGGTACATCCGGTTAGGACACCGGGTGGTGAAATGCAACGAGTATTTGTTTACACCCCTATTACAAAGATGGAACTCTTAGAGATGAAGAAATTAATTCCCTGTCACGACAAAGATCCAGCAGGGTTCCATCGAGAATTAAAAGACATGCTCCGTATGGGAGAATACACGTATCCAGATATCATTAAAATGTTAAAGGTCCTGTTGCCCGCAGGGGTATATGAAAAACTCAAGGAAAAAGAATGGGAGGTGGGAGAGAAAAAGATTGATTGGACAGCTCTAGAAGCTGAAGATAAAATACGAGTACCAGGTACCGGTCTTGGGGACAAATGTAAAGAATTGCCCGAGTTATTGATTCAAGTTTTGCCAAGATTATTAGCCACGAAAAAGGAAGATTGGGATGCAATCTCAGCATGCAAACAGAAACAGGATGAAGATACTAGTGATTTTTATTCTAGATTTGAGAAATGTTTCATTATCAACAGTGGTTTGAAGACAGGTAGCGAGTCATACCCTCATCTTTTTGTTACTAAACTAGTCGAGAATTCAAGTCCACAAGTTAAAAATCGAGTTCTGAAAGTCGAAAGTACCTGGCAAGCTAGTACCCCGTCACAAATGTTACAGATGCTCCAGTATCACCAGAATAGAATCAGAGAAGAGCAAGAACACGAAAAGAGACGTATGAAAGACACGAAAATTAAAGTACTAGTTGCACAATCTGTTCCACAAGACAGTCAGAAGAGGGGTCCGAATCAAGCCAGTCATCCTGCAGCTCCCGTTAAAGGGACATGCAATTACTGTAAACAGCCAGGTCATTTTATAAACGAGTGTGCAGTTCTGAAACACAACATAGCCACTGGTAAGACTAAAGAAAGACCACGTCCGCCTAGACAAGAACAAGTTTCACAGACTTCTCAGTCACCACAGAATGCACAACAGACAGCTCCAGCACCGCAGCCTATCGCTGCAACACAGCATGTTACACAGCAGATGTACCAGTATGCCCAGACAGAGTATCCAGAGTATCAACAGTATTCATGAAACAGCCTAGAGAGGGAGGTAGGCTTGCCTCTCATCGAGATACCTGTAGATCAAGAGGGTCCCTATGTACACAGTCAAGTATTAGGGAAAGACAGAAAGTTTCTGATTGATACAGGGGCAAGTAGGACTACTATCAGTCATGACGAGGTTCCAGGGGCTCCGCTCTCAGGCTCTAGAAATGTTTCCCTTGGATTTTCAGGAAAGCCTATTGTAAACGAGATATCAAAGCCAGTTACTCTAGAAGTTGGTCCATTGTCCCGAACTACTGATTTATTACTTACGAAATCATGTCCAGAAAATTTGTTAGGCATTAAAACATTGAAAGAATTAGGTGCAGTTATTTGCTGTTCCCCAGAAGGAATCTGATTGTTTTTAAGAGACTTTAAAGGTCACTATGTATTACGTGATTTTGATCCAAGATTGTCAAATGTCCCCCAGCATCTATGGGCACAAGGTCCAACTGATGTTGGTTGTATGCAAATCACACCCCATCGTGTGACTCTGAAACAAGGTGTTGTCCTGCCACGAATCAGACAGTACAAATTGCCACCTGAGGCTGTAGTAGCCTTATCCAAAATTATTGACGAGCTCATTGTTCAAGGAGTGGTTGTAGAAACTGACTCCAATATATGTAATTCTCCTATCATTCCAGTCATGAAACGTACTGATCCAAATGCACCTCCAGTATATCGATTAGTGATTGACCTTCGAGAACTTAATAAATGTATCATTCCCCAGTACCCAGTAGTTCCAGATATTTCTTCCCTATTGACAGCCATTGATTCTGAAGCTACGTTCTTCACAGTTATAGACCTCAAGAACGCATTTTTCAGTGTTCCCATTCATCCAGACAGCCAGTACCTTTTCGTTTTTTGTTTAAATGGACGGAGCTATAAATTCACACGAGCTCCTCAAGGTTTCACAGAAAGTCCTAGTATTTATAGTCAAGCACTTAAGAGACAACTAGACAACATTCACATGCCAACAGACACTGCCCTGCTCCAGTATGTCGATGATCTACTGATCACAGCCCGTTCTGAACGTGACTGCGAGCGAGCGTCACTTACAGTTCTGTATTTCCTAGCCGAGATGGGGCACAAGGTGTCCCCTTCGAAGCTCCAGTTCTGTGTCCAGCAAGTGGTCTACTTAGGACACTTACTGTCCAAGAGGGGTAGGCAGTTGACACCTGACCGTATCCAGTTAATAGCGAGTCTTCCCCAGCCCAAGACCCAGAAGGAGGTACGAGCTTTTATCGGCCTCACTTCTTACTGCAGACAATGGATTCCTCAATATGCATTTCTAGCCAAGCCACTGATACAGTTAACGACACAGGAGGCAGCCGTATCGACTGTCCTCCCTTGGACCCAGGAACATACACTTGTTTTCAATGAATTAAAGAAAGCCTTATGCCAAGCACCTGTTCTAGCTACACCGAACTACAGTAAGCCTTTTACACTTTTTGTCACAGAACGTAATGGTACTGCATTATCTGTTCTCACACAAGATCAAGCAGGACAGTACAAGCCCTGTGCTTATTTTTCGAGCACATTAGATCCAGTAGCCCAGGCTCTGCCTGCGTGCCTCAAGTCAGTTGCAGCCACAGCTCTAGCTATCAGACAAAGTGATTCCATAGTGTTAGGACACTCCCTGACAGTACAAGTTCCACACTCCGTGGAAGTTCTTTTAAACCGAACACAGACCCAGCACTTGACAATTGCACGTTTAACAGGTTATGAACTGACACTGTTCCAGCCACACATAGAAATCAGACACTGCAACGTTTTAAATCCTGCTACACTGTTACCGTCAGTTACTTCAAATCCTGCCACACATGACTGTGTGGAAGTTGTTAACACTATGACCAAGCCAAGACAAGACCTGACAGACATTGCATTACCTAATCCCGACCTGACACTTTATGTGGATGGTTCATGTATGAGAACTAGTACAGGAGAACTAGTAGCCGCGTATGCAGTGACTACTGAAACTGAAGTTATAGAGACACACCGTATTGACATCCTGTCTGCTCAAGCAGCAGAGCTAGTTGCTCTGACCCAAGCCTGCATACGTGCCAAGAACCTGAAAGTAAACATATATACAGATTCACGTTACGCATTCGGAGTTGTACACGACTTCGGAGTACTCTGGCAGGAGAGAGGTTTCATGACTTCTCATGGAACCAAGATTCAGCATGGTCTCCTCATTCAAGCTCTGTTAGATGCAATACATTTACCGACAGCTATCGCTATCATGAAGTGCAAAGCACATACGAAAGTTACTGACATCATTTCCCAAGGTAACGATCTAGCAGATCGAACAGCCAAGCTTACAGCTCAGACCCCAGACATTCCAGTTAACACGACACAGACACTCACTCTAGATCCGACTACTTGTATGACAGTTAAGGACCCTACACAAGATGTCATAGACATACAGTTACATGCTACTCCTGAAGAAATCAAGAAATGGTCCGAACAAGGAGGGGTCCAGACAGATCAGGGATGGGTGACGAAGGGAAAAGCCACATGGTTTCTCCCCGACTCTATGGTTCAAGTCATTATTAATACCGCACATAGTCCAGCACACCTAGGAGAAAAAGCTATGTTAGACAGTATACAGAACCTTTGGTTCAACAAACACTTACGAGCTGCAGCCAAGCAGAAAGTTCGTACCTGTATGATATGTTGCCAGTTCAATCCAGGTAAAAGTGTCCCGGTGGAACAAGGTGGATTCCAACCCCCTGACCACCCTTTTGAAGTCCTCCAGATGGATTATATTCAGATGGAGCGATGTCGAGGTTTCAAGTATGTTCTTGTAGTTGTATGCGCTTTGTCCAGGTGGACAGAAGCATATCCAGTCCCAGATTACACAGCCGCGACCACTGCCAGGCAGTTGGTTCGTGAATTCTTTCCCCGTTATGGACTCCCTAGGGTCGTGTATTCTGATAACGGCCAGCCATTCTCATCTGAGCTAATGAAACATGTTTCCCTTTTGTTAGGGTACCAGTGGAAGTTCCATTGTGTACGCCATCCTGAAGCAGCCGGTCTCGTAGAGAGACATAATCAGACCCTGAAAATCCGTATTGCCAAGACATGTAAAGAGAAAGGTGTAGACTGGCTAGTTGCCCTGCCAGTTGCTTTATTCTTCATGCGCATGGTCGCACATTCCAGATCAGGTCTGTCCCCTTATGAGGTCGTATTCGGCCGCCCCCCAAATATGTGGGGTACACCTAGACCCCGCAGTATTACAGATGTTTCCAGTAATATGTTGACAGATTACCTAGCTTCCTTGATGTCTGCCCTACACTCTTGTCGTTCACAGGTTGCCGCTGCATTTCCAGACAATACTGAAGTGAAACCGCATGAGGTCATTCCAGGCGACCTCGTATTGGTCAGGAACTTTGATCGTTCAAGTCCGCTGGAGCCCCGCTGGAGGGAGCCACGCCTAGTCTTACTTACCACAAGGACCGCGGCCAAGTTGGAGGGCCGCAAAGGCTGGGTACATATGTCCCATATCAAGAAATTCCATGGATTGCGTATAAAAACATTTGCCAAGAACATTTCAAAGGACTACCTTTTTCCGAAAGACTGCCTAAAAATTGACACTGAACTCAAGCCTCCCCTGTTAGAGGAAACTCCGCAGCAGGAGTATAAAAAGAAACTCAGGTCTAGTAAAATAAGTCAGCCAGTTTAATTGTCTAAGTCCCTCTCGGGTGAAACGGTTAGACAGGTTTCTGACATGTATGAGATAGACCCCCATAGTGAGAGAGTTAGTCAAAACTCTATCAAATGTATCATTGTTCTAAGTTTTCTTCTATTTTTGAGTTTAATGGTTACCTGCACAAGTTATGCATTACATTTATGTTTTCCAATTTCTCATGTAAATATGTTTTCTAATGCTACAGTAGAGCACACATTTAGTGATCTGCCTCCTCACGAGCTATCCTATCGTCTTGCTATGCGAAATAATACATTTATCAGAATGTTACACTATTCACACCAGACCAGCAATGCCACTAATTGTTGGGTGTGTGGTCGACTCCCCCCTTTCCAGACACCGAAGGGAGTTCTGCCACTCTTTCCTTATCCGTTTTCACATAATGGTTCGTGTGGAGCATGGTCCACGTTAACGTCATCCTCCAATGATATGTCCCTTCTGAATAGAACATGTTTTCCAGACAAGCAAGGTCTCCCCCATAGAACAGGGTTAGATCTAGAAAATGAAGTTTATAATTTAGGTAATTATTCTTCGAATTTTATGGTCCTGAATGTTCAATCCGATACTACTCCAGACTTACCTGCTATTTCAGTACTACCAGTCAAAGGTGAATTATGTGTCAGAAAGAATGGTTCCGCACATGTAGGACATAGTGATTGTACTACTACTGTCAAGTATAGTGACAGTGGGAAATCTATTTTCAAAGCCTCACGTCATTCTTATTTTGTGTGTGGTCAGACCGCATATGTTCGTCTGCACCTCGATTGGGATGGAACCTGTTATATTGCCTTCCTACTGCCACCAGTTTTCCTAGCCCCATCTGATTATCATAGAAACACACATCTAGTACACATTAGACATAGAAGGGAGATCGAGTCCCCAATTGTCGATCAAACTGAAACTACTCTAGAACAATATCAAGACTTTAATAAAGGTTTCTTCTTCTTTATAGGACCTGTCCAGAATAGTAAGTTAATACGTAGGTTAACCAGAACCCTTGAAGCAGTAGTGAATGAGACTACTTCTGCTCTAGGTAACTTAACCGAAGAGCAATCTGCTATGAGATTTGTCGTGCTCCAAAATCGTCTCGTTCTTGACGTCATACTGGCCGATAGAGGAGGAGCATGTAGAGTCATCGGATCTAGTTGCTGCATTTTCATTCCTAATAACGCGCCGTCTGTTTATTCAGCTATAACCAGACTTCATAAAATTGCCCATCAGTTACACCAGAATCCAGGCACCTGGACATGGTCCGGTTGGCTCTGGAGTATCATATCTGCCTGGGGATGGAAAGTATTGTCATTCCTAGGTATTGCAGTAATGATCATATTCAGTTGCTGCCTCTGTATACAATGTGGCCCTGCGATTTGCGGCATTTGTGCTACCTCTTGTATTCCTAGTCCTAAATCCCGTTCCAAGACAATTCGAGACGAGCAAATGATGCTATATGAAATGATAGATGGTATCATGAATATTGATGTTTCCTGATGGAAACGTAGGGCACAAGGAGGGAATGTGGGAAAGTAAATTTTGCCATGTCATATGTGCCTACGTGTTCCCCATCTTATGTTATATGTGCATGATCGATATGCATGTATTCCCCTCTGATCGATTAAAGACGCAATTACAGTTGTGTCCATCTCTAGTATGCCAGTTTCCAGTTTTCGTGAATATAACGAATATCAGGCCTATGTAAAGCTACGTTGCCACGTTTTACAGTGTGCACGTTAATTCATTGAATTATCCCCGTTTCTAGGCCTCAAAAGGGCCCGGACTCAGATTCAGCTCCTGTTTCCTGAACCCTCTCCAAGGAGCGATACAGCCCCCACCTGTATCCCTGACCCTTCACTTACTTTCTTGCCACGCAGTGCCCGGCTCGGCCTGGCTCTGCCTCCCAGTCTGCCAAGAGTATGTTATGTTTCTAGTTATCAGTCCAGCCCTCCTTCTCTGCATTCCTAAGCTACTGAATCGCATCAATAGTTTCCGTCATGGTCTAGCCTTTATGTCTCCATGAAAGAGAAATACTGTATTAATATTCATAGAATATTCCTCACACACGCACTACATATAGAATAATGCATGCACCAGTCTTAATGTCTGTTAGCCTTTACCCTGATAACTTTTGGATTCTATCAACATGTACTATAAACACCAGATACTAGATATGCCTAGGTACATGTCGCTCTGACCCTCCAGACTTTCGTCTCCTCTTCTAGTGCAGAAGTCATAGCCCCCAGTTCTCCCTAGTAACACGTCATTGTCAGTTTGCGCGCACCACTAGGTTAGAGGTCCCAGCTGCTCAGGTAGCCCCCTCAATGTTTCCGCCCCGTTTATGACATATTCTGTTACGTTTGCATCACATGTCTATGTATACGCCCTGTACACACCTCTTCTTACACCCACTTTATGCCTTATCTTTCGCGACTGCTACAAACTCCGCCTACTGCTACGCCTACTGTATTGAATGCAATGTAATTGTTTTAGTATATATATGTTGTGCACTGTTATTAAAGCTATCCCTTTTCCAGACCCTGCCCCCGGCAGCTGCCATCCTATTCCCGTGCAGGTGGTCCTGTTCCTGTCCCTTATGCTTTATTAAACCTGCAAAACTCAAGATACCTCGAATCCTGACTCTTATTTATTGAGCTACCTGTTTATTGATTATTCCGAAAAATAGAACCGGTAATTAATTATTTATTTACCACAGTAGCCTGCATGCATGTAGGAAGCTCCAATGTGTAAGTAACATGTCACTAATCAACGTCCACTTTACATCACAGGTGGCACTGAAGTACCGAGTACAGATAGCGATGCCCTGCAAATTGAAGAAATAACAGAGGACACTGAGGGAGACGTGCATCCATCCCCACAGCCAGGACCATCAGGGCAAGCTGTCGCACCAGCGGTCATAACACCACCTGCCCCTGTGGACAGTGCCACCTCTGCGCCAACAGGCGCAGCAGTACCACAGCGAGTGACTCAACCACCAGTGGGGCTGACAACACCAGCAGCAGCACGCAGACAAACCCGCCGCCCTGCGGCTGTGAGGAGCCAGTCCAGCAGACTGGTGAGGGAGCCGCGCAATACCACATCACGCGCTGGCAGGGGGGTGAACGTGCGGGCACCTGGGCTCTCTATTGAGCGCCGTATGCTCCACGTCCACCAGACACAAGCCCGTCATCTCGCTGCTATACATCTCCAGCTCAACAAGACCGCTAGGAATGTTGGTCAGCTGACAGACCGTATGGAGAGGATGACCGCTGCTGTGGAGGCCAACACCCAGGCCATGTATAGTCAGCGGGACATCAACCGGCGCAGACACCGGCAGCTGCTGACCCGCCTGTCTGCATACACGCGGTCAAATTATATTATTGGCAACGCGACCTCCCAGCTGTCACGACGCTCCTTGGCTATGCAGGTGCAAATGGTCCAGTGCTGTCAGGACGTCGCGAGAGCTCTGGAGCAAGTGACAACTGCAGTTCAGGGTATGCAAGCAACTGGCCATGGCCAGCCGGGGGGGGGGGGGACGACACTAGTGAGGCTAATTCCAGCCATAGTAGCCAATCCGTGCCACTGGTGGTAGCACCCTGCCGCAGCACCAGGCCATCTGCCCGGAGGCGGCATTGAACATTTGATTGGTACCATGAAGGGCCATGCTGCTGCTACAAGCATGCCCTCCTCAAGAACATGGGACATATGACGCAATATGGCAATCATGTTACAGTTTGTGGAATTCCCACTTTATTGTGCAAAAAACAATAAGAAATATTCTGTTACACTTAATCTGACTCATGTCATTATTACTATTGTCATGCATGAGTGAAGTCTTGGGAGTGGGGAGTGGGTGCACTAGAAACAGTTCATGCTGATTTGGTTACGGCGCCTGTGTCCTTCTGCAGGATTCTCCCCGCGTGCATGTCGCACATGTGCAGTTGGTCGGTTGTCCCCTTCCGACTCACTGCCAGAGATCTCTACAGGTATCCTGCGCTTGGTAGAAATGTTGTGGAGGATAGCACACACGGCCACGATGCGGCAGCAGACCTCAGGCTCGTATTTGATGGCCCCACCAGTCTTGTGGAGTATGCGGAATCTGCTCTTCAAAAGTCCAAATGTCCTCTCAATGCAATTTCTTGTGCGTATGTGTGCAGCATTGTAACGCCGTTGATGTGGTATTGCAGGGTTGAGGTATGGGGTGAGGAGGTACTTAAGGAGAGCGTAGCCGCTGTCACCTGAATGAAAGGAGCAGAGGGTGAGTGCCTGTTCTGCGCAGCTACATGATCACAGTGTACTATTTTGGGGCATGTATACTTACCTAGTAGGTGTCCTTCCCCAAAGTCTACCCTGGCCAGTCGTGTGTGGATGCCACTGTGCCGGAATATGAAGGAGTCATGTGTGCTACCCGGGTACTGTGCCACTATGTCCGTGATGAATGTCTTAGCATTGAACACCATCTTGATATTGAGGGAGTGGTAGGACTTGCGGTTGCGGTACATGTATTCCGTTTGTGCTGGTGGGCAGATGTGGATGTGGGTACAGTCAATGCATCCTATTACATGTGGAAATTGTGCAACATTGTAAAATTGAAGCTTGGTCTCATTCAAGTCCTGTTGGCTGGTGGGGAATGAGATGTAGTGGTGTAGCAATTTTTCTTTAGCGATTTCGCTTTTTTTGAGATTTCACTATCATGAATTCCTTTTATTCAAATTGCGATCGCAATTGCTAATTCGCAGCTATTGCGATCGCAATTTGGCTTCATGAATCTAGCTGATATATACTTAAAAAAATCCATTGTATTTTAAAGTGCTAATGCATATTACAGTACTTGCAATGGTTGTCACAATATGTTGACTTATATATGAAAGTGCTGTTGTGGCAGGCTAGATAAAGTGCAAGTGCCTCGTTGATCTTATGTCCATTATGAATAGTATGCTGTTTGTTTTTACAACTGCTCAGACTTCAATTTTGCGCAAATAACTAGTGTAATTATAAACAACACCTAATTAATAAATACTTCATTATAACCAATTAAAAAAACGCGAAAAAGTGTGTGTGCAAAGTATTTAAAATATTTGAAAGTCAGCGGCTGCTTACATCTCGATGGTTTCAATATACCTATCAGAGTAATTTATAAGCTTAAATGTATTCGTTTTTTGAAAGTTGGATATTAGATGACTCCTAAATACAAATGCCAGCATATGCTATAATTCCATTACTCAGTAAACCTGTCCCCAGGTAGGTATTGAGTTCCTCTGTTACGTTAAGACCCCCAGGGGCCTTAGAGTCGAGCTCGATTATATAGCGGGTTTCCAATTGCCTAAACCTTTTCTCCCTGTCACCTCCTCTTTTGCTAGGTAGGATGGCATCCACTAGATAGTATAGTATTTCAGATCTTTGGGATTCGCATTATGCGCTCCACCAATGTGTCGTGCTACAAGGTACGCTGTATCTTTGTTCTTGATCGCCCTGATGGGCTGGAGTATCCTCCTGTGCCCCTGTAGTATTGTGCTACCTACATATCGTAGGGCACAGGGACACTCCAGCACATAGACCACACGATCAGATTTGCAGGTTAAGGCTTTGTTGATTTTCCTTTCCTGTTCACTGAATGGGGTATTGTAGGTGGTCTTCTTAATGCCATGTTAGCAAGCTTTGCATGTTTTGCATGGGAAGAGCCTTTTCTTTGGGATAACCATGTGCCCCCTGATGCAGCAAAGGAGTCATTACGTACTAGAACATCTTTCATGGAAGATGCCCTACTGTATGTGATGGCGGGATTTTTGGGGAGTAAGTGATCAACCACTGGATCCTCTGGAATAAGTGGCCAGTTTCTTTTAATTATGTTTGTAATGGCCTTTTCCTGTCTGTTGTACTCTAGAATGAATTTAAAGGTAGAGGCATCATCAGTGTCCATTTCGGTAATTTTGGAGGGTTTGTTAACAAGACTCTCTCTGGACAGTGCATTACTTTTACTAATCGCGCTGTCAACGCAGCTGCGTGAGTTGCCTCTAGCTAGAAACCTATCCTTGCTAGCATGTTGGGCTAGTTTAAGTTCATCATCCCGACTGCAGATCCGTTTGATGCGCTGCATCTCCCGGTAAGGTATGCTGTGTATCAAATGCTGGGGATGGTTACTGCCTTCATGTAAAACTACGTTGCCTGCAGTGGACTGCCTATAAAACTTGGTTTCCATTTGGCGATTACTGATATATACCTGTACATTCAACAAATGTACAGTGGAGGAACTGATGGAGGCTGTAAAATGTAAGTTAAGACTATTTACATTCAGTTCATTTACTAATTGTTCTGCTTCATTGATGGAGCCCTGCCAAATAATGAAAAGATCATCTATAAATCTTAGCCATTTCTTGACCTTGTTGTTAAAAGTAACCGCATGTTCATTTTGTAGAACCAGCTCCTCCCACCAGCCCATATGTAGGCAGGCATAGCTGGGGGAGAAGCTGGCTCCCATCGCTACACCACGTTGTTGTAAATTCAACAAATTCTGAAATAAAAAAGATTTTATTATTGAGACAAAAATCCACCATATTGGTAAGCATTTTGTTGTGTTGTCCGCAGTTGGATGGTCTTTTGGCCAGGTAATGGTTCAATGCCTTTACTCCATCATGGTGGTAAATAGACGTGTAGAGTGAAGTAATGACCATTGCAATGAGTAGATAATAATTTTGCCATTCCACATCTTGGACAGGAAATGGCCAGTGTCTTTTATATAGGAAGGTTGGTGTTGAACAAATTGTTGTAGGTAATAATCAACAACTGTGAAGTCCTCTCCAACAGGCTGTTTCAGGCGGAAATTATAGGCCTGCCCGGTGGCTGTGCAGGGTTCTTATGCATTTTTGGTATGAAATAGAACACTGGGGTCACTGGCTTGTCATTGTGTAAAAACATGTACTCTTGAATGGGTAGTAGGATGTGTGCATTCTTTGCAATTTCTTGAAAGTGATTTGTGGAAAAGTCAAGACTGAGAGATTCCTTGAAAGAGGATACTCTCAATCGGTAATCAAAAAAACAATATCTGAAGTCCATGACAGAACAAGAGCATCTTTGCTGTTGAAGAAAGATGATAGCAAAGAAATGTCTGAACAGAAAAGCAGGTTTATCATAACGTACTTATAACACACACATACCCTGGAGTCTCAATCCAACAAAGACTGAATTATGCCAAAACTACCCAAAATATACAAAATTTGTATGGATTCCTATCACTCACCAGTCCCGGTGACATGCTTCATCATCTGGGTCTCCTTTAACAGGGCTAACACTCCACCCTAGTGATGGAGGAGCCCAAGGATGTTTTCAAAGTATACAACAAAACAGATGTGAGCAAGATATTGATGCATCAAGTGTATGGGAAGAAAGAATATGCAATGCAAAGAAAGTGTAATGTGAATATTAAAATTGTTGCGTAATATGACTCGAACTTTTATTCTTAGACTATTACGAACAAATGTTAAAAACAGTGCAATGGGACGGTTTCAATAAATAGCCGCCCTCCAGTATATTGGTCAACATGTTTCAGCACTTATGAGGGCAAAACTGTACCCAGTACTTTCGTCAGGACCTCTATAGAATTAATTGCTACTGCAACAGTGAACAAAGTAATGTGAATTATAAGAAAAGGTTACACTGTGAATCAATTCTCTCACAGTTGCCAATCTTCTCACCCTTTGGATAAATCTACAGGAGAGTAAAAAAGTACATATGGTAGTTTTGGATTACAGAATTGTATGTCTAACAGGAAGCCATGTGGCTAAAAATAGCCCTCAGGCCAGCCTAGTCAATAGGCGAAATGAACTCCATCAAATCTTACCTCAAAGGTATGGAGAAACACCAAACCATGATTCGAAGGGTGTGCCGTTTCTTCACAACATTAAAAACACAGGTATGGTACTCCACACGACACTTGAGAACTCTCACCATAGGGCAGACTTTCTTTCAGAGCTGCCGGATGGTGGCTTTTGAAACTCATGTGTGTGTTATAAATACTTAGTACTGGGGCTGTATGCCTTGTAGAGTCTATAAATTTTGGCCTCTGACCCTTCCTACAGTTTAGTGTTTTCGTTATCACAACGTACCACAGACAGGCCCAAGAGTTAAGAAAAAGTTTGAAGAAATACTGGCCAGTTTTACAGACTGACAAAGATCTAGCACAAAGCATGGAATCTTTTCCACAGATCACTTTCAAGAAAACTAAATCGCTAAAGGATACACTGTGTAGAGCCTTGGAGCCACCATCAGCAAAAGTTTCAGGAATAAAAGGGTTTTTATGTGTCGTAATTGCAAATTATCCCCAGACTGTAAGCCATATTAGATTACTAAACATACATCTTGTAATACTGATTACGCAGTTTATGCCCTGTTTTGCCCTTGTCGGAAAGAGTACATTGGCAGTACAATCCACAAGGCTAAGAAAAGGGTGTTAGAACATCTTTGCATGATCAAAAATGGAGATAAGCAATACCCAGTTGCGTGACATTTCCAGACCCATCACAGCCAGAATAGCAATCTACTAAGCTTTTGTGTATTGGATACAATAAGAGTCAGTGAACGAGGTGGCAACAGAGTACAAGACCTGCGATGCTTACAATCTAGACTAATAAACCAGTACAGAAGGCTATTGCCATTTGGCCATAATTGCGACGAGGAACTTGCAGTACACCTAGGTTAAGTAGACCATAGCAATATGATTAATGAAATCGGCTATTCAGTATTAATATAGTATCATTAATTCTAGCAATACTGTAGTGTGAAAAGAATATTAGAACAACAATTTATTGTTAAAATGCCGCTGTCTGATTACAGTTTTTTTTAAATATTTTCACTATGTAGTTTAGGTTAGGATGTGTATTAATGTCACTATTTTGTTAAATTGTAGCAAGAGAGTTATTATATCGGCACACCACTGGAATGCCCACTGGGGCGGAATAGTTGTGGTGGTATTAACTAGCTTTTTCGGGCTTGATATGAAAGATGGTTGAGCGATAGATGCTGCAAGTACCATTGTCATTACATGTATAAATGTAGCAGCCGTTCTGCCACTGGGCGAATCAAATTAATCGAATGTAAAAATGTAGCGGCTAGTTGGCTACTGGGTCAATTTAGCTCGTACTCTATCGTTGTAGCACCCACTAGGGGCAGAGTTGTATTGGTGGCTTTATTTATGTACTTTACTCGAGCTCGCTGTTAGTGACATTTTGGGAACTGACTTGAATTAACATAAGGCATTTGTTGCACAAAAGTAGATATCGTATGGTCACTAAGTAAAATCCATCCCTTTTTTTTCTGCTATCTGAAATGGAGTGAAACATTTCAGTATTCAAATTTATGAACTGCAATCATGCTTCTTCTTATGAATTGTCATTATATTTGTAATAATGTGCAATTTAACGTATTACGAGTCAGACTGAGTTAACTCTGAACATGGAAGTCTGTTTTCACTGTTCACTGTGGTGAAGTCACATGTCTAGTTAACGTAACGTTGCAACTGACACAGTACTCGTGAACAAAGGAATTTTTTCCCGAAACGTATATAGGTGGTCTAACCTGTGATAAGGCGATCTATATATATAAATCCCAAAAATCCAGCTCCCAGAGAGACTCCATGGAAAAAGGCACGGACTCGAGGTGATAAAGGATTCAGCATCTGTTTAATCAATCAGGCGGCCCTTAATCCCAAGAACAAGAAGAAAAAAAAAGTTATATATATATATATATATATAATTTGTGAGATAGTGTGCATCCAAATGAAAATAATTTTCGAATCTGATTAGAGTTCAACATTATTTACCTTACAGCAAACAGCTCGGTAAATATAAATATATATATATATATATTTATATTACCAATGGCAGACATTCTATGATATTAAAGAATAGTACACGGAGGTATTCTGAGGAAAAGCATAAAGGAAAACAGAAAACAGTTTTGTATCCCATAAAATTTTATATATAAACACAGTACAGATACAACTGTATCTACACACATGATCTTAACAACTCTGGTCCAGCGTTCGCAATAAATAACAGATTCTGTTTTAATCAGTAACAGTCGTTTTACTTTCATAGTGTCATGAAGTACACAAAATGTTATAACCTGCCCCCACCCCATAAAAAATAATAAAACTATGATAATTATGCTTTTACAACTTTTGAATTTACAATGAAGCGGTAAGTCAAAGTGAAATACAGTCAGTCGTATATGAAGGCACATAAAACAGGCAAAGCTGGCGCTAGATGTAAACTAATAAAATCTTAACTGCTGACTTCTGAACGGGAAATCAGCCTGTGATGTAGAAAGAGGACAAGGTTCTTGTACAGCAGAGGTTCGCATACGTTCTGGAACAAGAGGGCAGATTCTGTTGTTGCAGCACTATGAGAACGTCATTTTAGTGCTATGTATTAAAAAGTAATCAATGTTGGCAGTTATCGTAAGGGCAGCATGAGGTCAACAGCACAGGTTTCAATACCTCTATTTTAGAAACTTCCCTGTATGCAGAATGTTCTCATTGAGTCCCTGTCATCATTATGTATCGAAGTGCAATATCCAGACACACAACTCTTTGCACAACCACCGCTACTCGCGGAGGTACACTGCATTGGCTTGACAGCAGACAATGTATTGAGAGGGCATTCAGTCAGTCAAGTCTGTAGAGCCAAATGCTTTTACATCATGTACCATTAGCACATTCTCCTTGTCTTCTATGACAGAAGAAAACAGCACCTTCTCAGCCACTCTGACAGCCTCCATATAAAACACGTGGTTGTGATGCACCATAATGGTTGTCAAGCTAAGGGGCTGTGCTACATTCAGTAGTGCAAATGGCTTCATCTTTGGCGCTTGCATTTGTAGCTAAGTTTGAATCACCACATCTGCTGTCATGCAGCCTTTTTCACAATCCACATCTGTAGAAGAGAAATAAAATCACAGTCACGTTGGATATATTATCATTAAGTGTTCATTGTCTAACCACTACAAAAATAGACCTAACACAGTTTATGATAATCACTATTGTTATATGAAAGACTTACCCGATTATGCATTAGAAGATTAGAGTGCTTTACTCATGAATTTCCAACCTGAAAAACATATTTAAACATCAAAAAAATGTTCCTACTGTTACTTTAGGTCGCAGGCTATAAATTGAATATCAAGAATCTTGGACATCACCAAAATCATCCTACACTGATAAATGTATAGTAACAATGTCTTCTAATTTAGAGAATCTTTAAGAACACCAACATACGGATATTCAAATAAAAAAAAAACTAATGTTTGGCAGTTTTGAAGTAGTGAAAATGCAAGGGGTAAAGAGTTTCCCATACATCCACCTCCAAAGAATTTTTGACAAGACCATGAGAATGCTGTAACTTTGTGAGTTCTCACACTTATTAAGAGAAGATACCAGTCTCAAGCAGAGGTGGTGTAATATAAGGAAACTTGTGAAATCACTACATAAGAATTAGACTCAATGTACTGAGAGTATACTATCACATAGATGTACAATGGGGAAAGTGTATAGCACTGGCCTAACAGTACTGCAAAAGAGTATGTCATTCACGGCTGGTTGGGAAACTTTAAAAACACATTCAGAGTCTTTTATCTCGGCTATCTAGCAAATGTTGCCCATATTTCAATAGAAGCAATGCAGGGATTAAAGTAGAGAAGGTTGAGACAGATCAATCTGGGAGGTGGTTGGTGGCTTCACTATCAATAGGGAGCTCTCCATTGGTGTGTGCAGTTTATTATGGGCCTAATCAAGATGCCCCAGGGGCTCTCCTGAAATTAAAAGCTAGCCTTTCTGATATGGCAGCACCCATCATTTTAGGGGGAGATTTTAACTTGATCCTGGATGAATTTTTAGATTGTACTTCAATGGTTAAATACACCCCTCCCCGCAAATCACACTCGGAGCTGAGGAATATCATCAAAGAGTTTAATTTGATAGATATCTGGAGAGCAAAAAACGGATGTAAAAAGGATTTTTCCTTTTACAGCGGAAGTATAGACACCACTCCAGAATTGATTTTTTCCTACTAGATCGGTCCTTTTCTTCAGCAGTAGACTCCATTTTATACATTCCAGCCCTACTCTCTGATCATTCTGTGGTGGAGTTGGTTGTTAACTTTAAGCAAAAAGAATGTCAGAGAAGGTGGACCCTGGATAGATCCCGATTACTGAAGGAGGAGGTCAAGTTGGACTTGGTGCATCATGCAGAGGAATACTTTAGGCATAATTGTGGCACCGCAAATGATGAGGTGGTTTGGGAGGCTTTTAAGGCCGTTTTAAGAGGATTAAGCACAATGATGTTTAGGAGAAATAAATCCAGGAGGAGGCTGGAGGAAGAGCGCCTCTCTAAGATTAAGCAAAACGAGCAAGAGCTTCAGAGGGCATCGGCATGCTACCAGAATATAGTACCACGTCTGCAATGTGAGCTGGATGGGGTGCGGGCAGAATTTCAAGCAAGCCTGGATAAGATTCTAAAAGAAAGGTGTGATGCCAGCAAACTCCAAAACTTCTCCTATGCTGAAAGATGTGGCTCCCTTCTTGCCTGGAAAACCAGGACAGATAGGGTAAGAAATCAAATCAAAAGCCTATCTCAGAGTAGCACAGGAGCCATCATATATGACGACAACCAAATTAGGGAGGAGGCAAGAATATTTATGCAAGATCTAGACACCTATTTTTCACCTCAGAGAGCTAAAGACTAGGTGAATCAGCTAGGGCTGCCCCAGATGTATGTGTCGGATAGGGCCTTTCTATGTTGTAGCATAACAGAGGGTGAAGTTAAAACCCAGATGAAGAAAATGGCCAGGGCTTCCAATAGAGTTGTATTTGGCAGTACTTGACAAGGTAGTTCCTGTTTTAACAAATCTCTTTAATAGATTATATGTATTGGGTGAGGCTGTTCCAAAGTCATGGTCTGAAGCCACAGTTACTCTGATCCTCAAGCCCAACAAAGACCCGCTAAAAATTGAGTCTTATAGACCAATTTCTCTGTTAAATTCGGACTATAAAATTTTTGCGGGAGTTTTGGCAGCGAGAACAGCAAGAATTATTAAAACAATAGTACATCAGGACCAGAGGGGTTTCATTCCCGATAGGCAGTTGAATGAATTAACTTTTCAAGCTATCGCGGCAATAGATGTGGCAACAGATAAAAAGATCCCACTGACTTTAGTAGCCATTGATGCCGCTAAGGCTTTTGACCAGGTGAACTGGTCATATTTATGGGAAGCTCTGTCCGGGTTTGGATTTCCTTGTAACTTTGTTTCGGCAGTTAGGTCTCTTTATTCTGACCCTCAGGCTAGAATCTTAGTTAACAGAGTTGTAACAGACTGGGTTACAATCTCCCGTGGCACCAGGCAAGGGTGCTCCTTGTCACCTCTATTGTTCAATCTTTATATTGAACCTATTGTCTGTCAGCGTAGGTCCGACTCTCTGATTAAACCCTTTAAAATTGCAGATCTGGAGTTAAAATTTGCTCTATATGCCGATGATTTGCTTATGTTTACATCTAATCCCGCTGAAGCTATCCCCAGATTAGTGAATCAGGCTGAACGGTTTGGGGAAATCTCGGGTTATAATATAAAAAAAGATAAGACAGATTATGGAATGGAACCAAGACGTGGGGACACAAGGGGCTAAGCCTCGAACGAGGTATCTGGGGATCCATCTGGCCCAGAAAATTGGAGATATATCTAAAATCAATTTGACTAGAGTTTCTAAAGATGTGTGTGGTTTGCTTCAGCGGTGGTCAAGCCTCCCTTTAAATATCTTTGGGGGGGCGTGGCCAAGATGGCGGGGTGAGCGGTCGCACTCTTTGCGAGCTCCCTGGACCCTAGACACCTGAGCCCTGTTTTGATGCCGATCTCCCCCCGAGCAGCCTAAAAACGGATAGCAGAAGCGGCGGTGCTCCTGGTGACCCATTGTGAGCCCACATCCACCCCGGGAAGTGCATCTGCGGAGCTCCACGGCGTGGGCCGGTGGCGACGCCAGGAGCGGGAGAGGCCGCGATCCCGGGCTTGCCGTGGCGCTGGGCGGCACTGGGACCGGATCCGCGACAGAGTGTGAACAACGGACTAGCCGGCTACGCATCGGAAGCCTCTGGGGAGCCGCTGAAGGGGGCCCAAGGACTGCCGGCCGATCGGAGGAGCTCGGCGGCATCACCGGTGCCTCCTTGCCGGCAGAGGGCCTCCTTGCCGGCAGAGGGCCTCTACGCAAAGCTGGGGACGCGGCCTAGAGGCGTGGCGGCCCGGATCCTCACGGCGGCTCAGGGGATAGCGGCACCTGCCGTGAGCGACGGAGAGGTGTCGGGCTGGTGGCGACATTGAGGCCGGAGAGACACAGGCCCCCTGAGGCGACAAGACCCTAGGACCATCGAGAAGGACAAGGCCCCGGACAGGCCCTGCCTCGGGCTTCGACCCCGCTGGGGCACGGCCGAGTGGACGGCCGGTACTTACGCCGCTGGCCGGCGACGCCCACGGGGCCCCGCGCGGTTAGCCTGGCCGCGAGGAGGGGACAGAGGTGAGGCTTGCAGGGCGCTCCGGCGACCGAGCACGGCGGAACGGACTTCTGCTCTAGGACAGCGCACGGAACAGTGGCGTCGCCGGGGCTGACCCAGGACTCGAGGTGACAGCCACGGACACTGGGGTGAACTAGCTGGGGTGCAGCGCCGAGCTGGATTGACTCCGGCAGCTGGCAGACGCGGCAGCGCCACGTGGCAGTTATTTCCAAGGCCCGGGAGAGACGCTCCCGGAGAGAGTGGCGGCCGGGTGGAGCGGCCTGTGACCTGGTCGGCGGGAGGCCCGGTGAATAGGGGCTGGAGCAGGGATTACACCTCCACAGGCACCTCACGCGGTGGAGCGGACCACTTAAAGACAGTTACAGACTCGGAGTGTACCGGAGACTAAGGTGCTCAGAACGGACACCTTTATTGGACACGCCCGGTGCCTTCAGGACTTTGAAAGCTGGCCGATTTCCTAAAGGGGACGGGCCTGAGCCATACTTGACCAGGTGGACCTCCACGTGGCAAGACGGAGGACAAACACGGCAGCTGCACTGCCTCGGCACACGGCAACTGCTTGAGTGCTCTTAGGGCCTGAGACGGAGCGGCGCGGCCCACTACACCCACCAGGGGAAGCCTGATTGACCGTCGGAGGAGGGTGTGGCGGTCTCACCGGGATACCAGCGACCCCGGCATATTGCGGACTATCTCCGCGGGACGGGGCCCGGGCAGGTCCCACCCCCGGTAACTCCTGCATCTAGAATGGCCGGCGTTAGGGGGAATAAGAAAGGAGACCGGACATTGCCAGAGATGCTGAACAGGGGACCGTCGAAACAAGATAAAGGCCAACACTCGCCGGGCCCCTCGCGGCACTCGCCGGAAACGGGAGGAGGTGAGCCACCAGTCACAAGGTCCTTCCTAGAATCCCTTTTCAGTTTCTTGCGGGACGATTTTCAGACACTTAAACAGGAGGTAGCCGGAGAGGTCCGAGAGGTTCGGAGAGAGGTCGAAAGCCTAGGTGAGAGAGTTGCCAGCATGGAAGAATCCGGACACTCGAGGGATAAAGAAGTCGGGCACTTGCAGCAGGAGGTGCTGCGATTGAGAGAGCAACAGCTGGACCTCTAGGCACATGCGGATGACCTTGAGAACCGGTCCCGCCGGAACAACATCCGGGTCCGGGGAGTGCCATCCAAAGAGGAGGGAGAGGACACTGCTGGATACCTGCAGAGCATGTTCAGGGAGATACTGGGTGAACCAGAGGACTTTCCTATCAGGATCGACCGGGCGCATAGAGTGCGCATGGCGCATCGGACCTCCGCACCCCTGCCGGATATCCTGGCCTTCCTCCCAGACTTCCCGCTTAAGGAGCGAATCCTGCGTGAAGCGAGAAAACACCAATCACTGCAATTCCGTGGGCACTCAGTGGCACTTTTCCAAGACCTATCGACGATCACGCTTCAGAAACGAAAATCATTTAAAATAGCGACTGACTTTCTAAGATCCCACGGCACACAGTATTCTTGGGGACATCCTTTCCGTCTTATCTTTCAGTGGAATGGAGTCCTACACCAGCTCCGATCGCTCCAGGACACTTGCGAGATACTGGGAATCCCCGCGACGGACGAAGAATCGCACACACCACGTCGAAGGCGCATCACCAGAGTTGGCTGGCAAAGGATCTCTGAACGCCGGGGCCCTCCGCCTCCTCTGCTTGATTCGCCTACCATTGGGGCCGGAATGGATGGGGCGCTCCAGGAGACGGCCGAACACACTGCCTCGAGTGAAGTTGCAATGTCAGCCTAAGTCGTCTCCGGGGGGAGATCAACACAGCCCTTTTGCACCGCAGGTTTGGGGGTTCTGGGGGGAGGGGGTAGCGAGCGGGAGTGTAGTGGCTGGACGTCCACATCAGTGACTCACCACAGACTTGTCCCTTGTGGACCGGCCTGGGACTATGTTGTTCTGGTACTTATTGAGGTTAGGAGGGGTGGGCAAGGGGGGGTGAGTGGGTTGTTCTAAGGGGAGGGGGGGACAGGGAGTTTGTTTGAGGGTAGGGAAGTTGGGGAATGGAGGGAAGGGGGGGTCCATCCAGTGCACTATGCAGGTCTTAGCCGTGTTAGCGGCATATGTACATCTTGCCCTGCTCCGGCGGGAATCTTCTGCTCTACCTCTCAACACTTCACATGCCTACTACATCTCTTAAGATAGTGACCCTAAATGTCCGGGGCCTCAATAACCCAGTTAAAAGGAGAGCGGTATTGTCTTTGTTGGTGAACACACAAGCAGATATCTGTCTCCTACAAGAGACCCACCTACTACCCAATGACTCACATAGGCTACGCACCCATAAGTTTTTCCTCCAGCAATACCAAGACCGCGGGGTGGAAATCCTGGTTGCACAACATTTTAAGGGGGAGGTCCTTCACAAACATGCTGAACACAAAGGCAGACTGCTTGCTTACAGATTTAAGTGTGGGGGACTTCCGTTCACGGTCAGATCCCTGTATAGCCCTAATGACCAACAAGAGCACTTCTTACGGTCAGCGTTGGTGGACATCACTGCATCACCAGACAGGCACATCATCATTGGAGGCGACTTTAATATGGTCTTTGATTCCGCCCTTGACAGGTCGGCACAACGTACCCCACAGACTGGGGAATTTTCAGCCGGGTGTAAAGCACAGATGTCGGAAGTGGACCTTCACGATCTCTGGCATTGCCTGCACCCTACCGATAGAGAGTACTCCTACTACTCCCATGCACACAAGACATATGCGAGATTGGACCACCTCCTGGTCACGACCCAGGTGAGGGCATTGGCTTCGGCGGCCGAGATGGGGGTAATCTCCATATCGGACCACGCCCCGGTACTCGCTACGCTATGCCTACCTCCGGTGACTTACCCCCCCAGGGTTTGGCGCCTTAGGGACACATTATTGCATAGGAAAGAGGTGGTTAACCGCATAACAGAGGCTACTCAGGAGTATCTGACCCACAATGATAATCCCGAAACTTGGCTGGCGACACGGTGGTCTGCCCTGAAAGCGGTACTGAGGGGGGAGTTCATAGCCATCGCATCGGCTGAAAATAGGGAATGGCAGAGTAAACGGGAGGCACTCACTCAACGGGTCCGCGAACTCGAGCAAATACACCGCCGGACGGGAGCTCCCCGGGTGTGGAAACAGCTCAAAGGGGCGAGGAAACTCCTGACGGCTCTAGACATGGATCGCGCGGAATACGCTGCACTTCGTTTGCGACATGCCTATTACACAGGGGGGACCGTTGTGGCCGCCTTTTGCCAAACAGGCTGCGGGTGCAAAGTCTCTGACCCCACCGGGTCGATGGTCACGGAGGACGCCCAAATAGCCGAAACCTTCCGAAGGTTTTACGCTACTCTCTATGCAGGGGAACCCCCGGATGAACCTGCAATGATGGCATACCTGGACTCAGTCACCCTCCCGTCCCTAGCCCCATCGCAGGCTGAACATTTAGACAGGGATATCCGAATAGAGGAGGTGATCTCTGCTATCGCCAAATTTAAGCACGGCAAGGCTCCAGGTCCGGACGGATATACGTCCCTGTTTTATAAAACATTCTGTGCATTGCTAGCCCCGTTTCTCACACGCCTATTTAATTCGTTCGCGGCCCCGGGGGCCATCCCGCCAGACCTCCTGCGGGCCTCTCTTACGGTCATACCCAAGCCCAGGAAAGACCGGACGCTATGCGGCTCCTACAGGCCGATATCCCTCTTGAATGTAGACCTTAAACTGTACACTGGGATCCTCCCGGCCCGACTAGCTCCCCACCTACCGGGACTTATAGATCTGGATCAGGCGGGATTCGTTCCTGGGAGGCAAACAGTGGATAATACCAAACAGATCGTCCACCTCATTGAGAAGGCCTCTCGGATTCCAGGGGGGAAGAATGATGTTGGCGGTGGACGCCGAAAAGGCGTTCGACCGAGTGCACTGGCCCTATTTAGAGCAGGTCCTACTTAAGGCGGGCATTGGAGAGAAATTTCGCTCCTTAGTCCTTAATTGCTACAAACGGCAGTGGTGCGGGTGAATGGTTACAGTTCACGGAGCTTTGACATCGAGAGTGGCACTAGACAGGGGTGTCCACTCTCGCCCCTTCTCTTTGCTCTTTATATGGAGCCCTTTGCCCAACGGATATGCACTATCCCGGCGGCGACGGGGATACGGTTTGGAGGTTTTACCCACACCATAAGCCTCTATGCCGACGACATTATATTGTCGCTGGACACACCCCGGACTGCCCTCCCAGCCTGCATTGAGGAATTAGACTCCTTTGCTGCCGTCGCGGGTTTTAAGATAAACATGGGGAAATCGGTGGCACTGGACGTATCCCTTGCACCGGCCACTAGGGCGAGTCTACAGAGCAGGTTTCCCATGCTTTGGTCGTCGGACCTCGTGCCTTACCTGGGGATCCAGTTGGCCCCTACCCTGCCAGCTATGGTAACAGCCAACTACGCTGCCCTAGGCAGAAAGTTCCGGGAAGAACTCGGGCGATGGAATCGCGGCACCATCTCTTGGTTGGACAGAATAGCTGCGGTTAAAATGACGGTCTTACCCCAGATACTATACCTCTTCCGCGCTCTGCCGCTCCAATCGCCCGTTGGGTGGATTCAACAGACACAGGCAGATCTTGCGCGTTTCATCTGGCAAGGCAGGAAGCCCAGAATGAGGAGAACACTCAATGCTAGCCCCTGAGGCTTTTCATGCAACACAGTTGCGCTATCTGGTAGAATGGAGCAGGTGGGAATCAGATAAGCACTGGCTCTTCCAAGACCAGGCGGTGGCGGGCCGGCCTTTACAGGAAGTGCCGTTTCTTCGCCGAGCTCACCGGCCCACAAATCTTTATGCCTCATTTGTCACCAGAGTACCTCTGCGGGTATGGGATGCGACAAACACCACTCACAATCTCACCTCGTTTCCCTCCACACTCACACCAATAGTAGATAACCCGGACTTCACTCCGGGCACTGAAAGAGGGGCCTTTACCCATTGGAGAATGGCCGGATGCAGGGCCCTGTGTCATGTATACGACTCAGAGGGTGTCATTCCCTTCCCGCGCCTCCGGCAGGAGTACGCCTTCCAAGAAACCGAGAGGCTTCGCTTTATGCAGGTACACCACTGGGCTTTACACCCACAGGTGCGAGACGCAGCGGATAGACAGCTCCTCCCTTATGAGAGGTGGCTTATGACTCGCTCGTCGGATGCGAAATTGATCACGGACCTTTACAAACTCTTACAGCCGCCCTCCTCACACCTATATAACCCGGGGAGGGAGCGATGGGAGAGGGAACTGGACAGAACACTGAGACACAAAGAGTGGGAGCAGATTTCATACAGAGCACGGCACTCCGCATACCATATGGGACTCACTGACACCCTGACTAAAGTCTCCACCTATTGGTATTACACTCCAGAACGTATACACGAGATGGACCGGAATAGAGATAGTGCTTGCTGGAGGGGTTGCGGACAGGTGGGCACACTAACACATATCTTATGGGACTGTCCACTCCTAGACTCTTATTGGAAGGAGGTGATTGATGAGTTTGACTCCCATTTCGACACTGAGCTGCCGAGCTTCCCAGCATATATACTGTTAGGTCTCCCGAACGGGTTGACGTATCCCCTTAAGTCCCGCAGGGGCAGACAGATAGCGATTGCACTGGGGTCGGCCGTACAGAACATCTTACTACACTGGCGCACTACCACTCCTCCTTCTATCACGGGCTGGCTTCATAGACTATGGCATGTGTTGGGGATGGAGAAACTATCGCTTACAGTGGCTGGGGACATAGAGCAATTTGATGACCTCTGGCAGCCATACCGGTCTCTGCTGCTCACCGAACTTAGGGAGATCACATGCCCCAGATACCTGCGCCTTTTGAGGCTTACGACACCTGAACAACCAACTTCTTGAATTACTGTTGAGCTAGCCTTTTCTCGCCTGAAGGAGATCAAGGTGGAGGACGAAGGGCGGGCCTGCGCACTGGACCGAGGGGGGGAAAGGGGGCGGGGGGGAGGGGGTTGAGGAGGGGGGAGTTTTTGGGAGGGGTGTTTGGGGAGAGTGACAGTTCATTTCTTGTGACACTATATATCCTTAGGGGTTGTTGTAGAGGGGATTACAATCGAGATGCCTTTTGGACAATTAATGCTGTGTATGCAACCCTGGACGCAACGACCTGATATCATCAATGCTATGTATGTTCTGTCTCTTCCTGTTGTGTTGATAATAATAAAAACATTTAAACCTAAATATCTTTGGGAGGGTCAATTTGATAAAAATGATCATACTGCCAAAAATAACCTTTTTATTTAATTCAATTCAGTTATCCTTTATGACACCAAATATTGCGAAATTGCAGGGAACAATTGGCTCTTTTATTTGGAACACCAAGTCCTCTAGAATCTCCTGGAAAAAGCATAGGAGAAGCTTAAACACAGGTGGTTTAGCTGTACCAGAGCTACTTGTATACTGCCACTAATTTCATTTTAAAAACTTTGGAATATTGGCCAATAAGACGGATACATCTGCACGGGGTTTATTGTAACCACCTGGCTGCGGACTATCTTCAAATGTTTGTGGATTGTCCGGGGATCTCCAATTATTGGATTGAGGTACAAGATTTTTTGGAGGATGTGCTCCACCAACAAGTGGAGGTTACCCCATGGACAATCTTTCTCGGCCTTACGGCAGATTACCAACTGAATGATCCAGCCTCTAAATTTATTTTTTAAGTCATAGTCCTGGCAAGGCGAGAGATATGTAGGGCCTGGAAAGCTATAAACGCCCCAACTTTTGAGGAGTGTCTGAAACATGTAATCTTTACAAGTGAATCAGATATGGCCTGTGACAGTACGAGCTATAATAAGATCTGGGCGGCCCTAGTGGGCTGGCGAAATAGGTAACGGTGGTCCCATGATTTTACCTGGGCTCTGATGGTTCTTTGTCTCCTAAGTAACACTGGATCTTGTTGGCGGTGTGAACCGGAGCGGACTAAGAAAACAGTGCCGGCTTGAGGGATCTCCATCTTCCTCTCTTCACAGGCCTCAATGCCAGGGCTGAAACAGGTTGGCCGGTTGAGAGGGGATGTTTGTTTCCCATCAAGAATGCCCATCACGGTGTATGAGGACAAAAAAAAAACCTCTACTTTTGAGTGCAACCGATGTCTACATGGGCGTGTCCTTCCGCAATGGATAGTATGGCAGCAGCCATGGTACACCACTCTGTCAGTGACAAATAACTGCAAGCTACCTGAAAAAGGCCTTTTGCTAGTATACGGGCAGCACTCCGGCAGACAGATTTCAATTTTACTAATATACGCACTGTTTCTGCCCCAGTAAATCAAATAAGTATAACCGTGTCCGCAGAGACAGTAACTTTAGTTATAAAGGACTCTGATTTAATCCATGTTCATCAAGCCATAAAAATTGATATTAAGTCAGAAAATACATTTCTTATTAGTTGATAGACTGCACATCTGGTAGACTTCTAAAATGAGGCAGACAAACTGAGTCTTAGAACCTTATTTCCTCACATATACAGGCTCCTCAAAGTTCAAAATATCTTCGTTCAATTTATTCTCTTGAACTCTTTCAAATAAAAGAAAGGATGAGATGAAAAGCAAAACAACTTTGGAATGCCACTACATAAATCCGAACATCCACTACCCTTGGATTGAGGATAATGTTCTGTTATGTATTATTCCTACAGTGCATATACACCAATGTTTTTTGACGCTGCAGTAGAACATTACATATATAAAAGAGAGGCACAAAAGAAGGTATGGTGAGGAATGGAGAGTAAGGAAATTTGAAGTCTGTTCCATTTCTAAGTTGTGGGTAGTGAGAATACTTTGTCCCAAACTTCAATGTGCAGGTTTATGGAATATTTAACAAACACTGGACAGTAGTTTGACTGGATTACTGGGGGAGGTAAAGATGGAATTTAGCAGTCTCAATGTGTGGGGCTTTACCATGAACGACAGAAGGAACAATTTTGGACTTAGAATAAGACACATTTCTTGATGGCAGCCACTTGAACTATATAGGAGTCGGTGTGATATGATCCCATCGATGGCTGAGAAGAGCCGCTATATCTTCTTATAAACATTTGATGAGTTTATCAGGAAGAGCCAAGTAACAGGAGCTGTGGTAGTCAAGGCAAGATTGCAATAAGGCCAGTATGAGACATGTGTGGTAGAGTCGATATACAACTCAATATTCAGTAGTTTTAACTATGAGAAACAGGAGCTGACTACTTTCAAACTTTGGAGGTCAAGCTAGAGATCGGAATCTAAGTAGATGCCCAGATTACATACCACTCTGGGAGAGAATGGAGGTGATCCCATTACTTCTGCCTATCTAAAATAGTCCCATTTGTTGGTCTCATTTTTTGAGAAGAAGCTCGTTTTTTACAGGATTGAGCATCAGGAACTTTTGCAGCTATACTGTGGCAGACTGTGGTCACAGCATGGAACACAGAGCTTTGAGAAAGATCTAGGCATTGTTGGACGACTGCAAGGTGGAAAGGCCTAAATGTAAACTGTGTGTCATCCGCATACATGTAGAAGTATGTGACTTCGACACTTTCAAGAGAGTTGTGCCAATGGGGTCATACTGATGTTAAACTGAAGTTGCTAAAGGGTTGAACCTTGTGGGTTATCCTCCCTGATGGGTTTAGGGTGGGGTCTGTAAGGTGAAAGAAAAATGGTTTGTTTCCAGGAAGTGAGAAAAGATTGAATCTTGGTGTTCCCCTTACCCCCGTCCTGAATTCTTGTGAAGATGGTGGCGTGCTCAAAGGTATCAAACTAAGGCCACTGGCAAATCTATTAAGACAAGCAGTCTGACACCTCTGCCACTGACCATCAGCCCTAGGTAATCCAGAAGAGTGATTATACCTGGTTATGAACAATGATTTGGTCTAAAGCCTGCTTGGAAATAATGTTATTAACCTCCACAAAAGGTTGTAGCTTGTTAAAGACGAGAGTTCCCTGGTTAGAACTTCTTAGGTTTTTCCACACCACATCTTATGGGGTGTGGGAGAACCTGACCTGATTTTTCCAGCTGGGAAAATAGCTTGAGGCTTTGGCTTCAAAATTAAAGCACAAAAAAAAGTCTTACTTTTGCTCTGCTTAACTTGTACTCAAGGCCTAATGGGGCAAAACTCTATATGACTCTAGGATGGATGAAAAATAGAACACTTAAAAAGAGGTTGTCTAATAAATTATCTTTCCAACATAACAAAAAGAATCATAGTTGTATTGTTGATTTAAGTGACATGTTCTGATCAGAATGAAGAATGACTTGTGGGTCCTTTAAGGACTTTTACATAATAATGTCAAACAAACCTAAGATGTTAAATAACCGTTTTAAATGCCACCTCTCAATGCTTGTCACACGAATTAGATTCTGATGAGATATTTATCAAATCTTAAAACAAGGCATAAGGTTTTTCCAATTATAGTCCCAGAGACCATCAAGCGTGTTGTGAATCATTATGGAATGTCTCACAAGCCTTCGAATTCCAAATCAATTCAATTGGTTCTTTTATACCACTGTGATTACTGACAAACCATGTGATAGCCAAATCAGAGCAATAACGGAAGTGCAAAATGCAAATATAAAATAAGAGTTAGTTGCCAAAATAACTGGCTGGTCCAGGTGAACACCCTTTATTTGCACTTGCTGTTCCTTGTGTCAACCTGGCAATATGATTCTCCATTCCTGTCCCTTACCAGGTCCAGAGGGAGGAGCAGTACTACTATTTAAACACGCACTGGCTTGTAACCTTATCCCCAGAATGGATGCCCTGTAGTCTGAACTGAAAGATTGCCAGGTTCAGATATTGCCTAACATGGATCATTCATTTGTGTGGGTATGCTGCTTCCCAAATGCTGGAGCTGACATGTGAAACACCTTACTGAGGCTTAACCTTCTTGTAATACAGTAATGGTACGGTACTGGGAGACATTACCTTTCCCACTGATGACTTGGTAACACTGGAAGCCCTTGCTTTGTGTAAATTAGTGTACGGGTGGCCCACACATGAGAAGGACCGCACTCTTGAATGGGTGCTACAGCACAAGTTACTTACCTTCGGTAACGATATATCTGTAAGAAACATTAGTTAGTGTTAGATTCCTTACCTTAGAATATCCCCTGGCGTCAGGCTGGATCCAGAAAGTTTTCGTCAGCAGTACCCCTGCGTGTCGGTAGGCGTCGTCCTGTGGCTACGCGTCAGTCGTCGGCGTCTTGATCGCCGGAATGACGTCGCTGGAGTACTTAGACGCCGCCCTCGCGCGCTGACGTCAGTTCTGTACATAGCTTTCCGCAGTAGGTACACAGAGCCATGCAAGAAACCGAAACTGGTGCCATTAAACTAGGGCGCTGACAGGGAAAGTCCTTAACCCTAGATATCGGTTCGCAGAACGGGGAGGAGGGGTGGGGCAGTAAGGAATCTAACATTAAGCAATGTTTCTTACAGATATATCGTTACCAAAGGTAAGTAACTTGTGCATCTGAAAGAAACACGTTAGTGTTAGATTCCTTACCTTATAATAGATACCCCAGCAATACCAACCCCGGTGGTGGGTCTGCGCTACCAACCCTGGTGGTGGGTCTGCGAACCAAAATCACACCAGAAAGTCCTGGAGAACTGAACGGCCGGACTTGACCAGGCAGTAATGCTTGGTAAATGTGTGCAGCGAGGCCCACGTAGCCGCCTGACAAATGTCCTGCAGAGGGACTCCCCGTCCCAAAGCAGTAGAAGCCACAGTGGTCCGAGTGGAATGAGCACGCTGCCCCACGGGAGGTTCCTTTTTAGCTAGGGAATAACAGATCTTGATTCACAAAACGACCCACAGAGAGATGGTCTGCTTGTGCATCGCCCGTCCCTTCTTAGAGCCCACATAAATGTAAATGTAAATGTACATGTATTTATATAGCGCAAATCACCGACACGGTATCTAAGCGCTTGCTTAGGGAACCCGTCCTGGTATTCCCCTGTGAGATACCCCAGCAGGGTATCCACAAGGTGAAAGCCAGGCATCCCGCCGCGAGGGGCCGTAGTGGAGATTAAGCAAGCTATTGCCCAGAGTCGCAGAGTGTGACCCCATGAGTCGAGTAGGCACCAGAGCGAGAATTATCGAGTCCGTGGAATTTTAGAGCCCGAGACCCGCCGAGGCGGGGAATCGAACCCTGTTCCACAGCCGATCTCAGCTCCCGGGTCTGCCGCCTCTAACCACTGAGCCACACTTCTAACTTCTAACTAACAAAGAGTTGGCCGTCCACCCGGAACTGTTGTCTTGTGTGCGTTTCAGGTAAAAAGAGAGCACAAGTTTTTGGTCCAGCCTCTCTTCCTCTTTTGAAGAATGTGGAAGTGGAAAGAAGGTGGGCAAGGTAATGGCCGGGCCAATGTGAAAGGCAGTAACCAATTTGGGTAGAAAAGAAGGACGCATCCTTAGAACAACTTTGTCCGGATGGACAGAAAGGAAAGGAGGCTTAGTGGAAAGAGCCTGGAGCTCACTCACTCTCCTGGCAGAGGTGATGGCAACCAGGGGCTCAGGTGTGACTTCGACACTTTGATGGAGAACCACAGCGAATGCAGGAGGTCAGCCGTAGTCTGGAGGTGGGGCGACGACTGTTTGGGTCTAGCCCGCCTTCAACAACCAGTTGTCGAGATAGGGGAAGACTGGAACCCCTGATCTGCGCAGATGAGCTGCGAAAACCACCATCACTTTCATGAACACTCGAGGGGCACTGTTGAGGCCGAAGGGGAGCACGGTAAACTGAAAGTGCTTGTGGCCTACCGTGAACAGCAGGTAACGCCGATGGGCGGCAGGACGGGAATATGGAAATAAGTGTCCTGCAAGTCCAATACCACCATCCAGTCTCCAGGGTCTAGGGCCGCCAGAACCTGAGCTAACGTCAGCATCTTGAACTTCTCCTTCCGGAGGAAGACGTTGACGCTCCTGAGGTCCAAGATAGGGCGCAGGCCCCATTTGCCCTTCTTGGGAACCAGAAAGTAGTGGGAGTAACAACCACGCCCTACTTCTGGGCCAGGAACGCTTTTGATGGCCCACTTGGCCAAGAGGGCCATAACTTCCTCCTGCAAAAGTTGCAAGTACCCCCGACATGCGGTGGTACTCCGGTGGCATGGCTGGAGGGGTCGTCTTGAAGGGGAGGGAATAGCCCCTTCGGACGATTTGCAACACCCACCTGTCTGAAGTGATGGTACGCCAGTGGAGCAGGTGATGGCGAACTCTGCCTCCCACTGGCGTGGAATGGGCCTGAAAGCTCGGACTAGGAAGGCTTTGAGGCAGATGCTGCGGGAGGGGATGTGGACTGACCGGCTCTCTGACCCCCTGCTCCACCACGGCAGAATTCACGCCCGAGACCGCGTTGAGGCTGGTTCTGCGGCCTGTGGCTGGACGAACGTGCGGGGGTGCCCCTTCTGTGGTCACGAAAGAGGCGAAAGGCAGAAGTTTGCTGGCGCTTGGCCGACAGGCCCAAGGACTTGGCCGTAGCCCTGGAGTCCTTAAAGTGCTCCAGTGCGCTATCTGCCTTGTCGCCAAAGAAGCGACGGCCATCAAAAGGCATGTCCATGAGAGTGCTCTGGACATCCCCTGAAAAGTTGGTGGACCTCAGCCAGGCGTGACGACAAATTGCCACCGTCGTTGCAATCGCTCTGCCCAGCGAGTCCGTGGTGTCAAGTCCACATCGAATGGAGTACCGTGTTGCATCCCGCCCCTCAGCAAGAGCCTGGGCGAGCCGTGTCTTGGCCTCCCTCGGACACTGGGGCAGCACGTCCGCCACCGTATCCCACAGAGAGTGGGTGTAACGGCCCAAAAGGCATGCGGTATTAATTGACCGCAACCCTAGACTGACAGAGGAAAACAGTTTCTTGCCAAACTGTTCCAGCCTTTTGGATTCCCGGTCCGGGGGTGCAGTAGGGAATGCGGTTTGGGACGTGGAGGCCTGGATAACCAGACTCTCAGGGGTGGGGTGGGTGGACAGAAAGCTGGGGTCGCCAGGAGCTGGGAGGTGGCGCCGGGCCACGTTCTGATCCACAGGAGGGACTGTGGTGGGCTTGGACCAAGGGCCCATCAGAAAGTCAGTGAGGGCCTCATTAAACTGCAGCAGAGGCTCAGAAGAGCTTACTGGCGGTTGAAGCACCTCGGTGAGGAGGTTAGTCCTCAAGGCCGCTGCAGGGAGCTCAAGGCCCAAGGCCTTGGCCGCCTTGCTCAGCACCACAGCATAAATTGCTCCCTCCTCCGTAGCCACGGAAGGAGGAGAGAGAAAACCAGTGTTAGGCGAGGTGTCTAGACCACTGGCCTCCCCTAGCTCATCTGCCCAGTCCTGACTTAACTGGCACTAATGTGCCAGAGGGTCCTCAGACCCCTCCCAGTCCTCCCCTTCATCCGTGTCTTGATAAACAGGCAAAAATGATGGAGCTAGGGCATAGGTGAAAAGCTCACCAGTCGGGAAGAGAGTCCTCATGGCACGAGGAAGTCTCTAATCTGCTTTGGAGTCGCATCGAGTCCAGTAACTGGAGGGTGTGGGGCTGGATGCGACTGCGCTGTTCCCGCCGGAGCCACATGGGTGGCTCCACCCGAACCCTCCACCGAGCCGCGCGACCGGCGATGGAAAGCCGAAGAACGACAATGCTTCTTCGACTTCTTTTTACCATGCCTCGACATACCAGAGTGCGAGGACTTGAATCCAGACGATCGGTGATGACTGCGGGTCCGCGACCGGTCCCTCGACTTCCTCCTCGACCGGGACCTCAAGCGGCGCGGAGCCAACTGCCAGAGCTCGAGGAGCTTACGGGAACGCTCCCACCTAGCCTTCGACGTCAAGGTCCGGCAGTCGGGGCACGACTTGTCATGGTCGGCCCCTAAACAGTAGAGACACCGGCAGTGGGGGTCGGTAACCAACATCAGTAGGTGACAGGCATCACACGGCTTGAAACCGGGCATCCCTACTGGCACCAGGAGTTGAGTCGACTTGAAAAAGATAGAGAAAAATGTCCAAAAAGTTAGTCAAAAAATGACTAGGGGTACGCTTTTCCCAGGTCTGCGCTTGCTGGCGCGGAAAAAAGAAGAACTGACGTCAGCGCGCAAGGGCGGCTTCTAAGTACTCCAGCGACGTCATTCCGGCGATCACGACGCCGACGATGGACGTGAAGCCACAGGACGACGCTTACCGATGCACAAGGGTACTGCTGACGAAAACTTTCCGGATCCAGCCTGACGTCTAGGGATATTCTAAAGTAAGGAGTCTAACACTGTAACACTAACGTGTGTCTTTCAGATTGACTATTCTAATCTGGAGGTAAACTCCCAGGGCTCGTCAAACCATTATCTTATTCAGTTCAAGCTTGTCACACAATGGGATGGTAGCTCAGAATAACCAACAAGCCGCACCTCTATTTGGATGTGGAAAAATATGGACTTTCCACAATTGATTACCTTATGCATCAACTCCAAAAGCTGCCCGCTTGTGCTTAGACCTAACAACCTGTTATAGTACTACTACCTACATGAATCATTTGACCAATTCATAGTTGGGAAACTTTGCTGCACAAGGCAACCTAAACCTTAAAAAACAGAGGTTTTCAGAATTTCTGAAAGGCACTACACTGATCACTTAGAAAGCTGAATGCGCCAGAGTAGAAAGCAGCATATGAAACTCAATTATCCAGATACAGGAAGGCTCTCCGGCAGAGGAAACCTCATTTCACATGCTGGAAATAACAGGTTACTTACTTTACTTACCTTTGGCAATGCTCTTTCTGGTGGATACTCTATCTAAACCTAGATTCTTCCAGTAGCGGTTGGCACGGATCGGGGCTGAGGGGTGGGGGTGGGGGGCGGGGGGGCAGGAGCTGTTGAAAATGTTTAAAACTTACCTTCTCACCCCTTCTCTACTCATCATCCCTCTGCTCTGTCAGGAAGCACCCTGGCTCCCCATAGACAATCAGCGTTGTGATTGGTAAACACTGAGGCTCCCCAGAGTCAATCACAACACTGCAATGCAGTGTTGTGGTTAGGCAGGATTGTGATTGGTTTGCGCGAAGTTTTTCAGCGCTCAGCCAGGGACTGGAGGCCTGGGCTTGTTCTCCACTCAGGCTGTAATGCAGCCTGGGTGGAGAACATTCAAAGTGCGCATGACTGTGAGGCCTGAGACATCTGGCCAAACTGTCATGCACACTGATAACAGTACATACCACTTCTCGTGGGTGCCAGATATCCCCCCTAGCCTGCCCCCCAAGACACAAAATAAAATGATAATAAACCACAGTTTGTTTTATTTTGCTTTTCTTTTTGGCTGCTGAAAGGGGGGGGGGGAGTGACGAGCCGTCACTGGATTCTTCACTTTTAGATTATCCCGTGACTAACCAGGATCCAGAAGCTTTCACAACAGTATGCCTCCACATCACTTTGTTTCACCCTGAAAGTGACAGCGCAGAGTTGCATAAAAGAACCACCTCTGTGAGCTGACGTCAGTCTCTTTCTTGACTTTTTCCACGGCCTTGGACACAGAGCACAAAACAATTGGAGGTATCCATCTGCAGATCTCGAATTTCGGATTTTTTTTTTTTAATAACATATTTTATTGGATTTCCATGGTACATTCTAGGCCGCAGCCCAGCATATACATAGTGAAGACAAAAATAATTTGGGTGTACCAAGCATGTATACCGTATTAATTGCAAAACATATATACATATCAACAAAAACAATTTGGCGCAGACAGATCCAATACCCGTGTACCTTAAGAAGTTCAGCTGGGTACGTGTATAGGCAGTAATGAGGTCCAATGCATATAGTGTTGCCAGGGGAGCGCATACACGATCTCCCATCAGGAGGTCTGCAAGGGGAGGGGGGTAAGTCTATTCCCCGGTATGTTGCCCATTGGGACCATATTTTCCTGTTTCTGGGAGCAGCCAAGTGCTTGGAATACTGCAATCTCTGCTCCCATGCAACTGTCTAGGTCTTTCCTTCGTTTCCCCAATATCAGGGGAGAATCCCCCTTCCATAACTGTGCAATGTCACACTTGGCAATAGTGAGAGCCAGGAAGAGCAGGTGCGGTTTATACCGGTTCCCTCCTATCCCATCAGTACTATTTTTTTTTTTTTTTTTCATTTTTATTTACATGTAGGAGAAATAATTTTGTGTCGAACGGGAAATCCCAGGATAATATCCTGAAGGCTGAGACTTTGCGCCAAAAGGGCTGTAGTGGGGTGCAACTCCACACTGTGTGTATGAATGATCCCTCTTCCCTTCCTCAAGGTAAACACTGAGGGGATTGGACGACCCCCATCTTCCAAAAGCGAAGTCGGGTATCGTACACACGGTGTATGTATTTATATTGGATGAACCGGTATCGAGAAGACACGGCCGCTCCCCGGGGGCTAGATAAAGCTTCGGCCCAATCGTCATCTGTCAAGTCTGGTATGTCATCCTGCCACGCCTTTCTAGTCTTATGTAATGTGGTTCTGGCATGTGTTGTTAGGGTCTGATAGATCTGACTGATTTCAGAAGGAGAAGTGTGGATCAATGGTTAGAGCGGCAGACCCTGAAGCAGAAGTATGGCCTGGGACCAGGGTTCAATTCCCGCTTCGGCGGGTCTTGGGCTCAATTTCCTCGGACCTGATAATTCTCGCCTCGGTGCCTATTCTAATCATGGGTCCCACTCTGCAACTCTGGGCAATACCTTGCTGAATCTCCACAACGGCCCCAACAACGCTAGGATGCCTGGCTTCACCTTGGGGGTGCCCAGGAGTGGGCACTTCACATGGAAAAGCCAGGAAGGGTTCCTCAGCGGTATTCGTACAAGCGTTGAGATGCCTCCGGGTAGTCGTGCGCTATACAAGTACCTCTACATTACATTGCACGGTGTCCAGAGAGAGAATCAAGGGGGTAAGAGCGTGACGTAGTTAAAGGTATTTATAGAATTGCGTCTTATTCAGCTCAAATTCCACCTGTTACTGGTGGGAGGACTTTAGAGCAGCGCCCACCATAACATTCCCCAATGTCGATATGCCCACTAGGTCCCATTTGCGAAATCCCGCTAGAGCAGTCACCTGACGCATATTTGCCATGCCACAAGAGGGTCGACTGGGTCACGCAGCCATGCCAGCCCATCTGCCCAACCGTGTATCTCGAGAGCCAGACCACTGTTCTGCTGGCAAGAGGTAAGAAATCAAGGTTTTGTGCACTATATAATAGCTGCAGAAGGGGGGGGGGCACCCTCCATCGTCACATGCTTCAGTGCAAATGCCGGGCCGTTGGTGAGTTATACTTCCATTCATTTATGATCAATAAAGGTGAGATTGCGTAATAGGAATATACATCTGCTGCTGTGATGACACAGCAATATGTTTATTGAGTGCAAGTTTGTAGTGCCACCCGAACCGCCCCACCATTTCATAGGAATTTATTATGGATGGCGTTTATTTGTGCAGACCAGGAAAGTGGTATAAGATATGGGAAGTTCTGCAGTCGGTATAGCACTCTAGTTAGCGAGACCATTTTGAAAATCGCCCGTACAGTGAGAGAGGAAGAGAGGACCATATTGTTGTCTCATCTCGAAGACTGGCGACAAGTGGATTTTTATTGTGCGCCCATGAAGTCTTCTTGCAGGCTAACATGCAAATACCCAGGTATTTAAAGCCCTCGGTCGCGTGGGTTAACTGGGCCGCCCAGGTGCATTATCCCAGGTCTCCGCATACCGGGAACAGCACAGATTTAGAAGGGTTGGTATGGAGCCCGGTAGACTGGCCGAATACTCGGAGGATCTGCAGGATTCGTGGGCCTGAGATCCATGGGTCGGTCATAAAGAAGAGGATATCATCCGCATACAACGCGATGCAGTCAGTTCGCGACCGTGGCCACTCAAAGCCCTGGAGTACTGGGTCTCTGCCTACCCATGCCACCAAAGGTATCACAGCCAGGGCGAATAGGAGTGGGGACAAGGGGCAGCCCTGTCACGTACGGTGACAGATCGGGAAGTGGGCCGAAAGGTGTCCTGCCATGTGGACCGAGGCAGTGAGATTTGTATACAGTAGGTGGACATGTTAGAAAGACCGGGCCGAAATTGACTGCGCCGAGAAGTTGGAAAAGGTACACCCAGCTGAGAGAGTTGAACCCTTTGTCAATATCGGCTAGTAATATAGCTGCAGGGCACCCTAGCTTCGGGGCCACAGCCATGGCATTGTGGACCCAACAATTGTTGCTGCGGGTGGCCCGGTGTGGCATAAAGCCAGATTGATCTGGCTGGATAAGGTCCTGTACGCAAGCCGCAGGCGATCAGCTAGATGAGAGATCGGACGGAATGAGGATAGATCTTCCGGTGGTTGACCTGGCTTGAGGAAGAGGACAATCTCGGCATGCAGCCAATCCCGGGGTAACTGGTGTTGTTCAAAGGCGTCATGTATTGCCTGTAACAAGTGAGGGCCTAATGTGGGCATGTGTGGCTGAAAAAATTTCACGGGGTATCCATTGGGGCTGGGGCCTGCCCGGGACGCATTGCTACAAGTGCCCGGTTTAGTTTGTCCATGGTGTTAGGGGCATCTAGGTGATCACGCATCTGGTCCATAAGTTTACGGGGGGAATATCTCTAAGGAACTCCGTAATGAGCGCTTCCGATAACTTTTCTTGTCGCACGTACAATGCAGAGAAGTAATGCGCAAATTCCTTGACGACCGCCCCCGGAGATAAATGCAGACGCCCATCTGTGACTCGAATAATGGAGATGGCGGCGGGGGACCTCACCACCTGACACAATCTATGAAGCATTTTGCTGGATTTGTCCCCCCATTGATAAATACGGTGTTGCGAAGCCAACCAGATTCCTTTCGCCTTACCCATGAGGTGCTGTTTTATCTGCTGTTGCATTTGAAGCATTCTGCGATCGAGGGCGGGGAGGTGGGGGGCTGAGTTCCTGAATATATTGTAACTCTAGGGATGTATAGCGTGCTTCCAATTCGGCCCATTGGGCGGAATGTTTATGTTTCTCATTTGTGCGAAAACTGATGTCGATCCCTCGTACTGTGGGCTTCAGGGCTTCCCATAGGTAATCTTGGATGGGGTTGATGCAACATTTATGTCAAGACATTCCTGAATTGCCCTAGTGTGAGTTTCCTGGTAATCAGGATCACGGAGGTGCCATGTGGACATACGCCACCTAAAGGGAGGTTTTTGGGAGCGTGTGTGGAGTTTAACAGAGACCGGGAAGTGATTCAACAGCCCCCTAGTGAGGTGGGAGACTTGAGCGAATCTATGGATGTAGCTACATGGCGTGAACATGTAGTCCAAACGGGATAGGGAACCATGAACTGTGGTCATTTACATGTAGCTCAGCGATGTGGTACTCGCGCCATATGTATCACCATATGGTACTGACTGCATTGTAAAGGTACTGTGATGTAATTCCTGCGTTGTAATATATGTTTCCGAACTAAAATATTGAAGGAATATGTGTAAACAATAATGTATGCACCGTAAGATGGAATACAGACATCATCACAGAAAAGGGGCTATATTGCAGCACCATAAGATATATATATTTTTTAAAACATCTGGATGACCAGGGTGGTGCGAGAACTATGCATCAAAGTTGCCCATGGCAGACGAAGCAAACAACCCTGCCTCTAAGCAATAAGTAAGTATCACAGACAGCCTTGCGGTGAAGTCAGTATAATGACAACAATACTGGTGGCACAAGAGAAGAGCACCAAGGAACAAGACCCGCATTGACTGGAAATGGAGGCAAGATGCCACAACAAGGAAGACAAGCAGGGTAAAAGGAGGAAGGAAAAATACCCTTTCATAGAGAACACAAGAAGGAATTTGAACCCAAGTACCACTAGTGCCAGAGAGACCAGCGGTAAGAGCCCATCCTGAGGAGTTATAGTGCGAGCAACTCGGTAAAGAAGTGCAAGGACGCAGTGATGTAGAACGGCGTTACCACTTGTCCCATTGCTATGTTGGGAAAGTAATAACCTCCCAGGACATGTAGGATAGCCCCAGAGCAAGAAGCATAAGTAATGCTCCATAAAGTGAAGCAAGGAGAAACAAGAGATTCACCGTAATTAGGCTGAAGTGCAAAGCAGTGAGCCCTGTACAAAGTCTACCAGTTAATTGTAACAAAAAGCTCCCTGTAAGGACACTAAAGCCCATCTTCAGAGAAAAAGAAAAAAAACCTGTGCCATAAGGTGATAAACCCATTTAGGGCCAACAAAGAAAATACCTCCCAGAGAGCAGGTGCTAAAAGCGGTCATCGACAGGCCGTAAGAAATAATAATGCCTGCACAAGGCAGAAACACCACACTTGGTGCCACCAGAAGGTGAATGGTTACTATGAATGGGAAAAAACTACAGGGGTAGGCCGTGGAGGGGAGATGAAGCCCACTCACAACGGGGAGTAGAGGAAGAAAAAAGAGTGTCCTCTATTACAACTCGAGTAACTGCTGAATACCTTTGGTATTGCTTTGTTCGCCCTAAGTTGGCAGGGTATGCCCAGACGTGGGTCCTTTGCTCACTTTGCCACTGGATGCAAGATAGCCTGGCTGATGAGGATTATGAACCCGAAACCAGTCCCAGGATGCTTGTTTCCGGTACAGGGAAGACATGGCTTGGCAGTTCGGGCTGGACTGTTCCCATGAGGCACAGGGTCAGACTGATTTGCATTTGGCCATGTCTGAACTGGGGTGGTGGAGTGAGCTAAAGAATGATGATGGATTAAACCCAGATCAGTTGACTGGGGGTGAGTGTTTGATTTGCTCAAGTGCTCTGTCCATCATTCCCTTTGGTATCGCTTTGTTCGCCCTAAGTAGGCAGGATATGCATAGACGTGGGTCCCTTGCTCACTTTGTCTCTGGATTCAAGATAGCCGGGCTGATGCGGGTTATGAACCCGAAACCAGTCCCAGGATGCTTGTTTCCGGTCCAGGGAAGACATGGCTTGGCAGTTCGGGCTGGACTGTTCCCATGAGGCACAAGGCAGACTGATTAGCATATGGCCATGTCTGAACGGGGTGGTGGAGTGAGCTAGAGAATGATGATGAATTATACTCAGATCAGTTGACTGGGGCTGAGTGTTTGATTTGCTCAAGCGCTCCGTCCATCATCCCCTATGGTATCGCAATGCAAAATCAGCATGTGTGCCGAACAGTGGGCACTATCAAAGGGCATGTCCTTCAGGGTGGTTTGGACAGCTTCCGAAAAGCCGGAGTGGCGTAGCCAGGCATGACGGGCACCAAATGAGCCATGGCTTGTCCCAATAAATCTGTGGTATCCATGTCACATCTTATTGCAAATTTCGCTGCCTTCTCCCCCATCCTGAAGTGTCTGGGCGAGTCACTCTGGGTTTCCTCTGGAAGCAAAGTCAACAGGCTTGCCACCAAATCCCACAATGCATGGGAAAAACGGCCAAGAACATATGCAGTGTTTACTGACCACAAGGCAGAACTTGCTGAAGAGCTTCTTGCACAAGTGCCAAGCCGTCTGGACTCCCTGTCCAGAGTAACATAAGGGAGGTCGCTGGGGTCAGAGGAGGCTGAAGTGGCCTGCACCACAAAATTTCTTGGGGCTGGGTGCCGGAAGAGACAGGCCGGGTCCCCCAGCGGTGGGCTGGTGTCTATGGACCGGTCCACAGGGGTCCCCGTAACAGGCTTAGCCCATGCCCCTAATAATATGTCATACAGCGCTTCAATATAGGGGAGCACAGGCTCTACTCCTGTTTGACCCTTGTGAAGCACCTATATCAGGGGGTCAGTGGTCACCTCCACAGAAGGGAGCTGTTAGTCGAGGACCACAGCTGCCCTCTTCAGCACCTCAGCAAGGGAGGAGCTCACCTCTGTAGCAAAGCTGGGAGGGGAAAAGAGATCCGTAGCAGGCGAGGACTTAAGACCACTAGCCTGACCCAGCTCGACCAGCCAGCTACTCTCCAGAGGCTAGACAGTCTCGTCCATGGGGTTTATAAACCTCAACTCCTCTCCTTCACCTTCAAAATCCTGTTACCTAATAAGAAAAACAGCAAGTGACTATTGAGATGGATGAGGGAATGTGTCCGAGCCGGACGGCACCACTGTCGCAGTACCTGACACCGTCGGGTGTCGCCTCGGCATCGGAAAAGGTGACCAGCACTATGTGGTGCGGTGCCGCAGACGTCGCTGGTAGCAGCGGCAGATCAACCTCCGTCGCAGGTGGAAACCCTGAAGGGCTGTTCACCGGAGCCAGCACGGATCCGACTACGGATCCAGAGGGCCTAACTTACGAGTGAACCCGCAGGCATGGATTCATTCAGGACACCTCTCTCCTCCTTGGGGCTCAAAAGTGCACCAGAGGGAGATGGAGGCCCAAAGATGGCAGGGAGAGGAATATAGTCCCTTCGCACCTGGTTTAGTGTCGTCCCAGCTCCAGGGAAGACATGGAGGCGCGGGGTCGACTCTTGTGCTGATTCCTCAGCCGGGGGTTAAGAGAAGGCGTCGGAAACGCACAGCCTACATGGCGAAGCCGGGGATGTTGTGACTTAGACCGATTGCACTATAAAGACTTGCAGTGCACCATCGAGGATGACAAACGCCCGCGGGAATGAATTCTAGACTGGTCTGAAGATCGCTCCCGGGACCTGGAACGAGCCCAAAGATCCAAGGGCCTCTGCCAGTCATGCCGCCAGGATCTTGCTGTGCTGTTCCCGCAATGCCTCCGGCCGAAGGAGACAGCTGGAGTTGCAATCCTCGGAGTCATGGTGCTTCCCAAGGCACCACATAGAAATAGTTTGAGGATCTGTGTCCGACATTTGCCTTCCACTGGACACACGGGGTTTGAACCCCAAAGAGAAAAAAGTAAAGTGGCACACTGTTCCTTCAATAAAAAACAGGCCAAAAAAACGGCCGGAAGAAGCGCTCCGGATCTGCTTTGGAAGCGCGGAAAAGAAGGAACTGACGTCAGCGCTTAAATAGGGGGACTGTATGGAATCCGTCGACATCACATCCAGTTGACGACGACACTATGGAGTCACATGATGCCCCTTTCAGATTCAGAGAGGTACTGCTGAAAACAGTAGTCCAGTAAACTAAAGTATCCAAAAAGTGATGGATGGAATGCTTGAATTAATCTCAGCCACTGGTAGTTACTCGGGCCGCATCCCAGTCCATCGTTATTTTGCATACCATGCCACCTCAGTTTGGACCCAGCTATATGCACATCAATCTTGACCCTTCTCCAATGGGAGCAGTCTAGCCCGAACTGTCAATCCAGGTCCTCCCTGAAGCAGAACACAAGCAAACCAGGACTGGTTTAGCCTTTGTTATGGGCTCATCAGAGGGGTGTGGATTGGTTTCTGTGACACAGTGCATGAGACCGATGTCTGGGCCTACCAGTCCTACCAGGGGTGACATACTAAAGTATATAAAAAGTGATGGATGGATGGAATGCTTGAATTATTCTCAGCCACTGGTTATTATTCTGAGCCGCATCTCAGTCCATCGTTATTTTGCACACTAAGCTACCTCAGTTTGGACCCAGTTAGTCTTGACCCTGCTCCATTAGGAACAGTCCAGCCGGAACTGCCAAGACAGGTCCTCTCTGAACTTGAACACAAGCAACCCAGGACAGGTTTAGCTCTTGTTATGGGCTCTTTAGCAGAGTACTGCTTAGTTCTTGTGATACAGTGTGCACAGAACAGACATCTGAGCATAACCGTCCCACTTTTGACGACATACTAAAGTATACAAAAAGTGATGAAAGGACAGTGCTGATTACATGGCTGATGAGCCCTTAGTAAGAGCAAAACTGGTCATGTGGTGCTTGAATTCCAGTTCACGGAGGACTTGGCCAGGAAGTTTAGGCTAGCGTGTGCCCATTGGAGCAGGGCCAAGGCCGGTCTGCAAATGGCTGGGTCCAAACTGAGGCGCATAGTGGGTGAAAAAAGATAGATTTGGATGTGGCCTAAGCAATCACCAGTGGCTGGGATTAATTCAAGCATTCCATCTATCGCATTATTTTTTGGATTCCTTAAGAGTGACGGGTATGCCCAGGGGTGGATCCCATGCTCACGGCGCCACTGGAATCAATCTATACCTGGCTGATGAGCCCATCATAATGGCGAAACCAGTTTCGGGTTACTTGTATTTGATTCTTCAGCCATGACCAATTGTAGACCCATTTCCATTCTCTCTTACTTTGGTAAATTACTAGAAAAAGCTGTGGCCTCCCAGCTGCCGGCCTTTGTAGAACCCAAGAACATCCATGATTTTGATGCAGGCATTTATCATTGGCCAGACTTTTCTTTTCCAATGATCCCAAAAAGTTGTTTTCTCTTAGTTGTCCTCATCTTAATGTTTATATGGCCCCTTTGGCAGCCATACTAGCCCCCTATGGAATGCGGATGATTACCTACGCTGACGACACGTAGCTGGTGGTGGGGTTAAACCAAGCAGACCTAAAAACTCATACACTCTATACCTGCCTAAAGGACATTTCTAACTGGATGGACGCATCCCAGCTCAATCTTAACGGAGGAAAAAACGAGATTATAATCCTGGGCAATACCCTTAGTTTTAAACCCAGTTCCATGTGGCCCCCCAGTATGAGTCCAGCCCCGAAGTTAGAAATTAAGAGCCTGGGTATATGGTTGGACCAAGACTTGAGTTTTAGGATGCAGGCTAGGAAGACGGCAGCCCTCTGCTATGGCCTACTCAGAATGGCTTGAAAGGTTCTGCCTCTCCTCCCCTTTGAGAATAGGAGAGTGCTGGTCCAATCACTCATACTCTCGAGACTGGGCTATGGGAATGCTCTGTACTTGGGCGCCCCCATCTCAGCTGTCACAAAACTCCAATCGGTTCAAAACAGCGCCGTCAGACTTCTGACTGGAACCACCAATAGACTATCAGCAAAACCTGCTCTCCGCTCCCTCCACTGGCTCCCAGTGCAAGAACGTATTAGATTCAAGGCCTTGTGTCTAGTACATAAGTCAATGCAGGAAATTGGCACACCCATTAACTCTACCATAAAACATCCTTATAAAGCCAATAGGAATCTCCGGTCAGATGACCTGTATCTAGCAGAGATCCCTAGGATCAAGAGGTCCAGAAGTGGCGGTCGCTATTTTCTTATAACGCCTCCAAACTCTGGAACTCTCTGCATTTACACCTTCGCACAGTTTCCAACCATCTGGCTTTCCGTAAGCAATTAAAGACCATGCTGTTTCCTTAGCTCTGTGTCTCCTCCGTGTCAGTTTCTAGCGCTTTGATGCTTCCGGGTATCCATGCGCTCTACAAGTGTCCTTCCATTCCATTTCATTCCATTCCATCTCCACATGCCATGAAATGCGGTGCACCCCAAGGTGCTATCGCGTTGCCACTCCTTTGCAATGTTTAAATGTTCCTCTCACTCAATTGCAGCACACACTTGGTGCCAAATTCTATGAAGATAATACTCGACTATTCTTCAATCTCGCCCAATCTTGTTCATTTGTGGGTAATCTTATCTCCCACTTTATGGCAGCGTGATGATGGATATCCTTAAACTTTCTAAAGCTAAACTTTCCACGACTGAGACATTCCACAATCTCTGCAACACTCTTGATGAAAAGCTCCCTTTGAAATCTCAGATATCCACAGTAGACAGCTTTTGGGTTTTTTCCACCTGGAAGTTCTTCGTCACATTCTGCCTTTCTTGGATTCAACCTTTCACACCCAAGTCATTCTTGCCATCATCCAATCCAGGTCAGATTATCATAACATCATCTACTTGGAACTTTCTGGATCATCTTTCAGTCATATAAAGTAATAGAAAATGTAACCACAAGGTTACTTACTGTCTAAATAAGCACAACCATCTAAATGTCTAACAACTGTTCACTTTTCTAGACTACAAATTTAGGTTGTTTGCTCACTCGCTATAATCCACAAATTAATCTCGTCTTCATATTTCTCCCTATGGCTAACTCACTCTGGCAACAAGGGGTTTTCAGTGGCTGCTACTAGACTCTGGAATTCTCTCCCACAGTGCCAGCAGTCTCAACCCACTCTTTCTAATTTTCATAAAGGATCAGCAAAAATATGGCTTTTCAAATAATAATTCTCAGTTTTTTTCTTCAGAATACTGCATTTTAACACAGATCTTAGCACCACTTTCACAGGCGGAAGCACAAGTGCTTGTTGAGCAGAAGAATCTGTGTTGTTGGATTGATCCCTTGACCGCCTGCACTGCTCACTTCTTTTTATCCTTGTGGGAAGAGGAAGAAGAATGCTTTTGTTTACTGTGAGGCTGTTTGTGGAAGCACCTTTGACAGAAAACTTTTAATAGCACTCAGATTTCTTTTTGAGAGGGTGAGCTCTGTCGCTTGTTTCCTGCAGGCTTTGGGACACCTAAGTGTCTGGCAAAAGATAAGGCCTTGTTCTACATGCCAAGACACCAAAGGCACTGTTTCTCCTTCCTACACCTATCGCACAGCTTCAAACATGAGGACTTCTGGGGTGAAATAATGCCAGAAGGAAAGACTGGAGAGAACAAAATAATTTGAGGAACAGGAAAACCAAGAAAACTTGGTGTGCTTCTGATGCCACATCTGAAGAGGTGAAGAGAAAAAAAGGAACTTACAAATTAACATCCACCAGTGTGTGCATCCAAAGATAATTGATTGTAATCAAATGTATGCTTTCTCAGAGAAACAGGCTGTTTAGACCAAGCATGTGGATTTGAAAGAGAACCTTCAAACTCTATTTTGGGAACTGGGTGGGGTCCATGGATATAGGTTTAGGACTAGGATAGAGGGTCAGCAAATCAAAGAGGCTTCTGTTTTCTTGGGGTACACAATGCCCAAGAGTTTCTGTAAAGGATGAAGAAGTACACCAGGTACTGGCTTCTTTGGAGGGTGAGGGAGAAGAGTACAGGCTGCCTGGGCTGTGTTTCTATTGAAGTGGGCAGTAACCAGGTACTGTTGTGCTCAAGTTCTGGAGAGACGGCCTCACAGAGGGGCAAGCGAAGATCGGTGGTGTTAGTGAGATCAGTAAAGCGTAAACATTTTGGTGGAAATGGGACATTTGGGTAGGTGACACAGCATGAAAGGTTCTTGGCCAGAGTGAAAATATTGCCCAAAGTATTGGTTTGCATCTCAGTTTACCGTCTTTCCTTGAATCAGGGATATACCAGACAGTGCATCGAATGAATAAAGGAAAACTGCTGCCTTCATAAATCAATCAATAAATCAGTCATTTGTTAAGCGCACTACATACCCGCTAGGGTCTCAAGGCGCTGGGGGGGCGGGGGTTGCGGCTACTGATCGAACATCCAGGTCTTTAGTATCCTCCTGAAGGTCAGCAGGTCTTGGGTCTGTCGTAGGCTCAGTAGGAGGGTGTTCCATGTCCTGGCGGCAAGGTGGGAGAAGGATCTCCCGCCGGTGGTTGTTCTTCGGATGCGCGGGACAGTGGGGAGTGAGAGGTCGGCGGAGCGTGGCTGGCGGTTGGGGGTGTAGAAGGAGAGCCGTCTGTTGAGGTAGGCTGTGCCGGTCTTGTGGAGTGCCTATTGTGCGTGGATGCGGAGCTTGAAGGATATCCTCTAGTTGACTGGGAGCCAGTGCAGGTTTCTCAGGTGGGGGGTGATGTGGCCGTGTCGTGGTATATCGAGGATCAGTCGTGCCGAGGAGTTTTGGATGCGTTGTAGTCGATTGATGAGCTTGGTCGGGGCTCCCGCGTAGAGGGCGTTTCCGTAGTCGAGTCTGCTGCTGACGAGGGCCTGTGTGACTGTCTTTCTTGTATCTGTCAGGATCCATCTGTTGATCTTGCGGAGCATGCAGAGGGTGCTGAAGCCGGAGGGGGAGACGGCGTTGACTTGCTTGGTCATTGAGAGCGTTGAGTTGAGGAGGATTCCCAGGATGCGTGCGTGGTCGGGGCTGCCCCCAGTGCCGTTGGCCTCCAGGAGTTATGCCAGGCTGACGGGTTGGAGCCGAGGATGAGGACCTCTGTCTTGTCCGAGTTCAGCTTCAGACGGCTGATCTTCTTCCAGTCGGCGACGACCTTCATTCCTTCATGGAGGTTGGTTTTGGCGGTGTTGTGGTCCTTGGTGAGGGAGAGGATCAGTTGAGTGTCGTCGGCGTAGGAGATTATGTTGAGGTCGTGCTGTCGGGCGACGTGTGCGAGCAGGGCCATGTAAATATTGAACAGTGTCGGGCTGATGGAGGATCACATACTCTACCAGTGATGAGCATGTGCTGGAAACAGTACACCACAGAAACAGAGACTTATTATTAACCTGTTTCTCTGTGTTACTGTGGAACTGGCCTGATTTTGGGGGCCCCAAATCCCAGCTGGACTGGTATCGCCTATTGCAGTACTACAATGCCTGGATGTAGCCAGGTGCAGCCTGGATGTAGCCAGGTGCATGGTCTTTCTTTTCAAGAGCGACCAGTGAACCACCACCATAGGAAGTGCGAGAGCAGTTTGTGGCTACAAAATTACATAGGTGGATACTTGTGGTTTTATGTGACGCTTCCTCCCACCTCACCTGCAAGAACACCTCCATACTAGTGGTGTGTTTTGTTGCATTTTCCCTGGGCACATTTATTGCCAATCTTTGGCCTTTTTGTCCAAAGTATTCAAAGAGGAAATTATTTTGAGCCTTATTGCTGCTTGTTTTTCAGGATGTCTGTTCTAAATCACATTGCCACTCTGTAACTGAAGTGAAAATTCTTGTGAGCTTTTTAAAATTAATTTTAAAAAGTAAGTATATGTTTTGTGGGCCATTTACTTTCAGTATCAGTGTTCTATAGAGATTTGCCATGTTTTCAAAATGATTTTTCATGTTATATAACTTTTTTCATGCTTTTAAATCTGAATCAAAGTGTTTCATTTATTGGGTATTTCAGCCATTTGATTTAGAAGAGAAGACATCTTCAATCTTTTAAAAACCACGTTCTACATATGTGTAACTCTGAATTGCAAGTTCCATATTTTTAGGTTGCAGGTGATGTTAAGTAGAGTTTTGTCCTGTACTTTAAATTTGCAGTTTTTCAACTTAATTTTCTGAATTTTCTCTGAGATTTTTTCCACCTATTTCTTTTGTCATTCTGATACAGATAACAAAATAAAGAAAGGTATGCTAAACAGACCCTGCAAGGCAGTGTAAATGGCTACCCCAAGCAAGGATGTAGAAGATAGAACAAATATATCATATAATATAATATAATAATCTAACAATCATACCAGATGTTCCGTAGAGCCAGACAGCACAATGATGAGGTACATGCCAATAGTGGAGTAATGTTTTGTTATGCATATGATTTGGTTGTGAACCATGTGAGAAAGAAATCCTATGCTTGGGGCACCTCCTCATTCTTGTTGGGGAGTCATTCTGTAAGAATCTGATGGTATCAGAATGTTTTTCTACTGTACTTCAAGCCATCTTCTACATGGCTGGTTGTAGAAAGTGAAGATACCGGCAACACACCTCTGATGTAAAGGGAATGATACCACGAATGGCAGGTCACCCTTTCAGTACTTGGTGGAATTCTTCATTGGCTGCCGTCTTTTGTCACTGCAAGCACTGCCACGCTTATATTTATAATTCAAGAGCCACCTTAGCAAATCACCCCAATTCCTCAGGAAATATTTAGAGATGCAGTTCTTTTTACCTGTCTTTGCATCTCTAATAATCACCAACAATAAGCATTCTTGAATTTTGTTTTATTTAAAGGTGTCAGCAGGAGTTTTGAGATGCCTGGTGACATGTTGGGTGGGTGATACCTATTGTTTGTGAATGCTAGAAATGCTGAACAGGGCAAACAGAATTATTTTTTTCTCTACACTGGATAACCCCTTCAAATGATGTCTGAGAAGTGACAACAAGAACTGTGCCAAAGTTTAGCTGAAGACAGTATAGATGAAGCACCCTAAAAGGTTTTCCATAATGTTATTACATTCACTATCTGTTTCAAAGAGCAATTTTATTTGTATGATTTAACTTGCATTAAACATTTTCACTGCAAGTTTTAATAGCAAATGCCACTATCAAACTCCAATGCACTAGCTTTAATGACTTCTTACTGATGAAATGCTGAGTAAATCTAAATTGTGTGAAACCTAAAGTATACCATATTTTGAACAAAGCAAAATCATCAACATGCGAGTAATTATCTTTGAAACTAATATCATATCATCTTAGTTAAGAGCATGCTTGTAGAGACCTTTTTATTATTTGCACAGCAACAGACTTAAATGCTAGACTATTTAAAAGAAAAAAGTCCTACCGTGGAAACACTTTGTTCAAGCACAAGCCAACTTTCTGTAACTGTTTGAAGATCTTGGCCACTGAGTGGTTCCCTCAGCCTCACTTTTACCTCTAGTTTCCCACCAGTTGGTTTCCTGCCATCAAAAATCTGAAATAAAATTCATAATGTCTGGATAAATAAATGTTACCCATTACAATAACACTCAATCTGAATACTCCTAACATTCATTCACTTTCACCACAGGCTAAGGACCTTGGAAAAATGTTCACATTGTACCAAGTCCCCTTAAGTGTCACAGGTCTATAACAAAAGAACTCTTGATGCCATCTACACGTCTTTTGAGCAAGAATGGAAAAGGTGCCAACCTCCACACTGACGTCATTTCCTGGTGTTTTTTTTCCATAATGCACTGAGGTGTTTAAGGAGGGACCGAGAGCTACAAAAGCAACAAATGTAGACCATGTCATGGTTACATAGCTTGGTATATTATTAATTAATGCACTACCTTGTTGGGGGAGGGGAGGGCAGAAGGGCCACGAGTATTCTGGAAAGATTTTCCAACAGTAATATTGTTATTGAATTGAAGTATCTTTTTCTTCTGATGGCTACATCTCCCCACAGATTTCTTAATTTATGAAGGAGTCCCAAAGCAGCACCTCCCTAGTACCATTGAAACACAGAAATCATACAACGCAGTACGGGCAAAGCACGGAGTTCTTGAGACACAAGATAGTAAAGCTTTGTAAAAGTATGCAAGGATGATATGTAACTGCCTGATAGATGTGAGCAACCAGAACATTTCTGGAAAGAACGTGGAAGCAGCCATGGCTCGAATGAATGAGCATGGATGCCCTCCAAAGACTCTTGATTGGTCAGGGCACAGAGCTCATTGGTACAAAGGGTGACTCAAAGTGAAAACTGCGCTCCTTAAATCCATCAAAGAGCTCATCATCAACACTCTTCATGGCATGTGGTCCCACTCTAGGGATCTAAACAAAACAGAAGTTTCTCTTCCCTGATTGAATTTGGAGATGGGAAGGTAATGGACGAGCCCACATTAAATGCAGGCACTAATCTGGAAAGGTGTGGAGGACCAACTTATCTAGGTTAAAAACTTTGAAGGCAGGACAAACTGAAAGGGCCTGAAGTTCTATATCCCTACATGTAGAAGTAATCATGGCCAACAGCACTGATTTTAGAGTTAGAAGTTGAACCAGGCTACTGGGCATTGGAACAAATGGAGATGCCAGCAAGGAAGCCGAAACAAGGTTCCAGTTCCACTGAGGAACAATAAAAGGAGTGGGAAGGAACAACTAAAGCACATCTTTCAGAAAATGCGCTACCAGCGGTGAGAAACAGGGATGGTTGGTCATGAAGACTCATATGTAGAGAAAGCTACCAGTATACGAATAACTGTAGCTACTGCTAGACAAATCGTAAAAGGAATAATGCTCTGCAACTCACTATATTGCACAAAGTTGTTCCAGCAACTTGTGTCAATGAATTTGGTGACATTCTTCCTGGACGCCAAAATAATATATGTAAACTCATCAGGAAGATAAAAGATTTCTAGCAGGCACAGCTAAATATCCACATTTGGAGTGTCTGGGAACTGTGGTGGAGGACTGGACTATTCTGAGGCAAGAGTAGGCTTGTTCTGTGTGTGATGAGAACAGCGGGGGGCAACAGATCGGCATGTCAGATCCTGCTTGAAAAGTATGAAGTGATTAGAATCAATAATTCAATACAAACTTTATTTCGGTCAATATGACCTTAAAAGTGCAAACACAATACATACAAATACATTTAGAACTACAGAAAAAATCGATTGCAATGTAGTGAAAGATAAATGATAAAAACAAAAGTAGACATTGCTGACACACGTGTGAAGTTAATAATTTCCAAGCTCAGTTTTAAGATGCCCTCTATCCTGATTACTTCACCAAAAAAAGTGAAGGCAGTGGATATGATGGTGGGTTATTCAAAGCAGGGGACAGGGATTCACTTTTGAAAAAGCATAGTGCAAACAAATAAATAATTTAGATAAAAACAATTATCACAAAAAGATGACCGCTAGTATTACCACTAGTTGTTTGCGACAATTGGCATGACCTAACACTGGGGACCCCACAATACAGGCTATTTCAGCATGGGATTTTCACAACAATTATGGTAGTAGACTAGTAAACTACTCAAGGCAGGAAACAGTACTGACGTTTAAAAAACATTAAGAGTATATACAAAATATACACACATTAGAAGACAAAGAAAAAAACAATCTTCCTATAGCATAATTGGAAAAACTACATCCATAGCTCAGGTGCAGCAAGTCGTTTAAAAATAAGACCTACGCATGAAGATGGCAAGGGTGGCCACAGGTGGATATTTTTTCCAGGTATTTGGGGATAAGAAGGTGTTCTTGAAGGTGCCCTGTTTCATTTCTTGCAGAATCATTGTCTTAACTATTTAAGGATAGTTTTAAGAATATTCTGTGGGTACACCACATAGAAAATAGAAAACCTGCAACTGAGTATACAATCGGGATACTACAATCGCATTTCAGTATCCTGAAAGCCTCAGAGCAGCGCCTAGTTCCAAGGTTTCTACAAATCTGCACCAGTCATCGTTTTCTTGCCTTGTGATAACCAGAAAAGCTAAAAAAACACGTGGAGGACTGACTCTGCGGGGCAGTCACATGCCGGACACTTCAAGACTTGCAGACGCCCCCACTTGTGTGTAAAAGACAGTAGAGGCAAGACCCCATGTCTAAACTGAAGAAAAAGCTTTCTAGCAGCTGCCGGCTTGATGTCATCCAGGGCCGGTTCAAAGCTGTACCTGTCTTTGATTTCTAGAGAGGCTGAGGTTAACTTGCCTACTTGGGGGTTACTATAAAGCTGTGCTAGTTTATACTCCCCATAATGGGCCTTTAACAATTTCCTGGAGAGTGAGGTGCAAGCGAGCTCCGGGTGAGCCCAGAGTTCCCCCAGCCCCATAGTAGCTAGCGTGTGTTTAATATACGCAAGCCACGGCAATTTGGCTGCCCCCACAGGTTCATCACTTCTTTTAATTCCTTCCTGTATGCTAGAGGTTCTGGGGTAACCCACAGGCGATGCCAATATAATAAAGGTCTAAGGTTGGATTCATCGGCCATTGCCCTAACACCCAGATCTAATCGGAGCGGAGTTAACGGGGTGCTCCGTGGGAGATTTAACAACTGTCTGAGAAAGTTGCTCTCTGTCTGGGTTAGGTGCTCAGAACTACAGTGGCCCCACAGTTCTGCACCATATAGCACATCTCCCTGGGCTTGGACCTTATAGATTTCGATGGCAGGGCTCATTGGTTTCTGGCTGGACTTACAGAAAACCTTCATGATACCACCTGACGATTGTGCCAATTTTAGAGATGATTTTTTAATTTGTACCCCCCAATCCATAGTCTCTGTGATTGTAATGCCGAGATAATCGAAAGAGGAAACTCTCTCTCTCGAGGGGTTTACATTTAGGAAAGGGTTTGCTCATGTGCTTTTGCGGCTGTTAAACGCCATGAATTTGGTTTTCTGTAGGTTAATTTCTAATCCTCGTTCACTACAGAATGCTTCAAATCTATAAAGTACCCTCTGGATCCCCATAGGTGATTTAGATACTAACAAAGTGTCATCTGCAACCATCATTGCTGGGATTGTGCGCGAGGCCAGCTTGGGTGCATCAAGATCTTTCTCTGCAAGTAAATAATCTATTAGGCCGTTTATGTATAGACTAAAGAGAGTAGGGGCAAGCACGCAGCCCTGTCGAACACCGCGTTTAATTGGGATGGGCACGGTTAGTTTTCCATCCTTACCAAACCTAATTTTGGCGAAATTTTCCTCATGCAGCCGTTTTATGAGTTGGGATAAAGATGCTGGAACACCCATCTCGTGGAGGACTGCGCACAACTTTTCCGTTGGGACCAAATCAAAGGCTCACCTCAGGTCTACAAATATTAAGTAGAGGCTGCCACCCTCTAGACACACGGTCTTCCAGTGTAATAGTTGTAGCCTGAGTATTTGGTCGAAAGTAGACAGTTTTTCTCTAAACCCTGCCTGGAAACGGGTGGGGGGGGGGGGAGGGGGGGAGTATCTTCCATTCCTCCATCCAAGTTTTTAACCGAAGCAATAATGACGGCCTTATAGGCCGTCCTTCCAGTTTTAATTAGTGGACGATCATTGGCCTTGATGGACAGTACCAGAGATCTTTTGACATTGTGACAATGATCGTTGTACCAAGGATGGGGGGGGGGGGGGGTCCTATTTGGCCTATTCATTTTTTTAGGATAAAAGAAGTCTAATGTGACTTCTTCTAACCTGCCATGGTTCATTGTAACCATCTTGGAGTCTATACTATTCCCATGGTGAGATATTGAGTTAGATGCTGTCAGAAGCACCGGGATCAGGGATTCATATAAAGTGCTGAGTTTATCTTGCTATCTCTTCTCCTGCAGTTTGAAAGTGTCAACCTGTCATCAGTAAAATTATCAATATTTGGGACGCTCCCGGGATGAAGTTCATTTAGTTCAAGTACTAGAGCCGTGGAATAACCTTAAAATCAATTAGCCTGTCCCAGGATTTGGAGTCAATTAAGATATGATCTAATAAAGAGCCTCGCTCATTTCTATGGAAAGTATAACTACTCGATGTATCAGACAGGGTTCTACCATTGCAAGCTCTTAAGGAGTGTTTCAGAACAAGGCAGTTCATCTGGATCACCAGGTGGCACCATTTTTTAACTGGTGGACACCTAGTCTCCGGGATTGCCCAAAATGTAACCTCATCATACAGGCTATCCTGGTGCATTCCCTCTAGTTGCTCAAACCGACAATTGCATTCCCCTCCTAAGATCACTATATGTTTATCTGCAATGGTAGCTAAAAAAGTAGTTAGTTCTTCCAGCGTTTTAAACTCCTTTCCCTGGATGGCTGGTCTGGAGTACACATGTAGGAGGGCTACAGAAATTTTTGATGGAAAATACAGTATAACACACAGAATATCATTGGATGCTGTGTCGATCTGCTTGGCCGTACAGCCTAAGTGGACTCCCACCCATATGCTAAGGCCTCCCAATAGTCTCCCTTTTCCCCCTGATGTTCCGGGAATACTAAAGGTGGCAAAACACAATTTGGAAATGTCCCCTCTGGCCCACGTCTCCTGGAACATGCAGATCTCGTGTTGGTTAATAAAGATGCCCCAGTTTGGGTCATCTAACTTGTTGTTCAGATCCACGATAGGACCCTTGCCTTAGGGCGATTGGGGCAGTGTGATTTGTTGGCCACTAGAGGGGGTAATTGAGGTGAGGCCTTTCTCTGTACACTGTCATCCTTCAGATCGGACCCTCAGGTTAGTGAAAGTTTTGGATTATCCCTCAGTACCATATCACAGCCATCGTCGGTGGAGCCGCTCATGCTCCCACAGGCTTTGCCTTCCTCACGCGGCTTGCATGGTCCTGTATCAATAACCCAAGTCTTGGTTGCCATTGGGAGCAGCCATAATTGGTAGGCTGCTGTACCTATTTGCTGTAGGAATATTAAAAATAAATTGCCTTTGCCAGTGCTGATCCGGGGGAGGTACCTTGCAGTTATTGGAGTAATTTCTCCAATCCCACTCATAGTGCCTTATATCATGGCAAGGTCTGTTGGGGGATAAAAATAACCCAGTGGAAGGACTTGGGTAGTACCAGATTTTCTCCCATATTAGCTAAAAAAAATGTGGGCCATCAACGGGTTTCTAAAATTAATTACCATGCAGTCTCCATGCAAATCCTTTTGTCGCCTGCCTATCCAGCCCACCCTGTGTGTGGTTAAAATCTCTTCCACATGGTCGTAACTAAAGTGCCTGTGGTTTGCAAGCCAATGGATACATTTATTCTTTAATTCTTGGTGGGATTCATATTGGTCCTTTCTAAGTTCAGGGATGCCTGCGGGGATAAGTACGTAAGGGGTTGATGCAGGAGGTAGATTTATGACTGGGGACGCCTGCCCCTACCTGCTGTATTTTTGTTTGCCATTGTCCTCTAGATTTATGGAGTAAAGGTGGACAATTGGCTTAATTAGATGTAGGAGTTAGAGGCCTTACAATACTGTCTCCAGTGGCAGCCTCCAATGTGTGTGTCTCCCTATTTAGTGCTAGTAACGTAGGTTGCTCACTGGACTTGGGGTCTGGAATGGCCAATAAAATACTTGCAGTGGACTGGTCTCGTATTCTACTTTTAGGACCAGCGTTATAGTGAGTTACCCCCCCTAGTGCTTGTACAGTCATTAAAAAGTACAGTCAACCTGTCGATCCTCTCTTGTAATGGTCTGAGTTCATCCTTGACTATATCCCTCATTTGGATCTGCAAATCCACCACTAGCTTTGTGACCCACACCGGCTGATCGTTTGTGGTTTCTGTGCTGTCTTCTGGATCACCATTCCCACATTTCCCATTATCATAAATCGCTCCTGCGGGTTTCTTCCTTCTTACTGCTGGTTGCGCTTTATGTTTGGGATTCCCTTCTTTGCCCGATTGGTTAGATGTGACAGCCCTAGATTGCTCGGGGTTAACTACTTCAGTTATTGATGTTTGGTCACTGGGAAAATAAGTTATCAAGACCCCTATAATTTGTGAGGTGCTAGGATCAGTCGTTGCGATTTCTAGGTTTGGAGTCAAGGACAGTCGTCTCTCTGTCCGCTCTATTTCGGTGGCCACAGCTCCTAAAGCCTTTCCAACATCCTAGCAATAGAGGTTAGTTTGGTATTGAATTTGGGCATAGCCGAGGCCTGTTTCTTTTTAATGCATGTTTGTCTCCCCATTCTACAGTATCTCTAGGTTAGACTCTAGCGTTGATTAGGAGGCTCTAAATTTAGAGAGCACACAGATGCTTAATATTACAAATCTCCACTGCAAGACTCTGTGGGTTTACACAACCACTGGGATACCTGTTGGAGAAACCTCTAATGGGGGGCACTATCTGGGACCAGCGCACTTAAAGTACCTGATTCTACAGACACAATATTACAGAGCCAATGCGGGTGACCACCAATATAATTTGTTTTCTATCATTTAAAAACTTAAAGATAAAATAGCAGAGGGTCTGTGCAACAACTCGAACAAACACATAAGAAAGTAATTGCAAAATGAATAATCCAAATTTGTTGTCAGCATAGAGTCATTTGAGGTGCGAGCTATAATTGGGTTGAATGGTTCAATGTGGGTCAGTATACAAAAAATTCCAAGTACCTTGTTTGTTAGAGGGATGGCCTAGCCCAGCCTCCTCCGGCCTCAGACGGGCACGGACGGGCACACCCTTGGCCCGGGCGTGGCCCGGGCATGCGCGCGCGTCCTGCGCTGCGGGAGCCCTGGCCCCCCTTTAGCGCCTCCTGGCACGGTGACGGCAATGCAGCACTGCGTAGGATGCCGCAAAGGACGATGGGAGTGATTGTTCTCTCTCTCCTGGCTCTCCTCCCCGGCCCCTGACCTCCGGTCCAGCTGGGGTAGCTGCGATATTGCAGGCAAAGGTGGTGGCGCTCTTCAACAATCCCACACAGTCTGAGGTGATGGCAACGATGCTGGCAAGGGTGAGTTCACTCAGAGGGCTTCCCGTGCTGCGGGAGCACTGGCCCCCCTGGCCCCCTTTAGCGACCCCTGGCGCGGTGACTGAGCTGCGGCGCTGCGTAGGATGCCGCAAAGGACGATGGGAGCAGTAATTCTCCCGCTCCTGGCTCTCCTACGCGGCCTCTGAGCTCCGGTCCGGCTGGGGTAGAGGTGATAATGCGGGCAAAGGTGGTGGCGCTCTTCAACAATCCCACACAGTCTGAGGTGATGGCAATGCTGCTGGCAAGGGTGAGTTCACTCAAAGGGCTTCCAGCGCTGCGTGAGCCCTGGCCCCCATTTAGCGCCTCCTGGCTCGGTGATGACGCTGCGTAGGATGTCGCAAAGGACGACGAGAGCGGTAGTTCTCCCGCTCCTGGCTCTCCTCCGCGGCCTCTGACCTCCGGTCCGGCTGGGGTAGCGGCGATATTGCGGGCAAAGGTGGTGGCGCTCTTCAACAATCCCCACACAGTCAGGGGTGATGGCAATGCTGCTGGCAAGGGTGAGTTCACTCAAAGGGCTTCCCGCGCTGCGGGAGCCCTGGCCCCCCTTTAGCGCCTCCTGGCGCAGTGACGGCGCTGCGTAGGATGCCGCAGAGGACGATGGGAGCGGTAGTTCTTGTGAAATGGCTAGCTACAGGGAAGACTTTGGTTCCTGTGCCAGTGTGCACAGGCAAAATACCTCCCAACATAGGATTCATGACCCAACACCTTTCTGTTTTATTTTATAATGGATGCAAATGGTGTAGTCCGACAAAATCTGCACATTGCCTCTTGAGATGCAAGAAAGAAAGCACTTTATGGCAAGAACTCCCACAAACAGCTCAATCGCATTTATGAGCAGGGGCTACTCCTATGTAGACCTGCGGCCCCGTTCTGTCATGTTGGCCAGATGAGCATCCAAGCCCAGCTTGGAGGTATCTGTGACCTGGTATCTTCAGCCAGCAGAAGGCAAAAGGGGTGATCCTTCAGGAGGTTGAAGCACTTATCCACCAGAGCGGATCCTAATGCACCAACTAGGTCTGCTCCCGAGCCAAGAGACTTCCTTGGTATTCGAGCTGTTGACTCCAGCCTGCTGGGGAGCACAACCTGAAGAAAGGGAGGGGGTCTGGAGGGGAGATTAGGGAAGGTAAGGACTAGCTCTAGTACAACGATTGGACGACCCAGCAAACCCTCGTGATTTCCTCCAAATGGATACCACAATGGAAGACCCTTACTCCCACCAAAAGGTGGTGTTGCTGTGGGGAGCAGTCTGAGGGGTTTGAAAATGACTGTGGATAGCGAGAATTGCATCTGCTGCTGCTGGCGACACTCCTATATCCTCCATGGCCCTAAATAGAGTGATATAGTTGAAGTGGAGTCTAAAGGGGCTGAGAAAGCTCGCTTTATTTAGACAACCCTAGAATAACCATGGAAATTCTAATACAGTTGATAAAAATGCTGTGCAGTAGTGGCCAGGCTTTCTGTTCTTGCAACATTCCAATGACAAATTGGCCTTTTCTACAAATAAGCGCTTACCATCACAATGCATGCACACAAATGTAGAACATCTTTTCAAAATTCAGTGCAATGGATCTAAACATGCTGATGCGAAGGGACAACCATACCCAAAGACTGAGAAATGGTGTCCACAGAGTCTAGCCTGTTTTAAGGCACCCAGGCCATCACTCAGGTCAGAGAATGCTTTTTCATATGCTCTGATCGCTATTTCACCAGTTCCCACAAGAAATGGAACGTTTCGACCTAAATGCCAGGTGGCATTTGCTGCCTGGAGGGCCAAACTACAGAAGGCAAACACATTACAACCCAAAGCCTAAGGGTACTTTGCCTCCCTGTCCAGGAGAGTCATTAGAAAGGCAATGGGGTTCGCGTTTGATGACTAGATGCTTCAGTGAGTGAATAAAAAGTGTGTGTCATCCAGAGTGGGACTATGGTGTCTGTCAACCTACCTGTGGATTGGCGGCCCGAAAAAAGGTTATTTCCATGGAGCCAAGATAGGGTACAGGAAGACCTAATTAAATGGAAGCAATGGTTCTGCCGTTGCTGTCAAAGGTTGCATGATTTCAGTCAGAATGTTAGATTTTACTACTGGAAAGTCCATTCCAGACCTTAGGTCACTTTCCAGATGCCTATTGTAAAACCTCCTCCAAAGCAGGGCCAGAGGGGTAGGTCCGATGAAGTGTCTATGTCACTGGCATTTTTTATGTTCAAGTAAAGGCCAGAATCAGTACTGTAAGGTGGAAGGAGGAGAGAGATCAGTCTCTGACTCACTATCATCCATCATATCCCTTATCCTCCATAGGCAAAGCATCGGAAGCTGAATCATCAATCTCCTCCAAGAGGGCACGCCGGTGTCATCTGGGAAAATGGAGAGGTTTCAGCTTTTAGTCCATTATAATTTATGATTCAGATCAAGAAATATAATGGGCTGAAACATGTCACAGAGAATCTTCAAGCTGATCAAATTTAAGAAGAATAAATAAAGGAGTTTAATGACACTAGGGAATGGGATCTACATTCCTGTGAAGTACATGTTTTGAAAGCACCATGGGATAATGAGATCCTCCTGTGCAGCAGAACATTGAGAGGCGTAGAGCCAGGACCTGCTGGTACCAGAAAACATGTTCATGTTTTGGCAAAATACAGGTTTAAATAGAAAAGTGGTAACAAATTCAGCAGCCAGAAGAAAAACTACTGGGTCGTGTCATATTTACAAGAATTATTTTAATTATATATTCACAGGAATCTTGCAGTGGAAAGGTCAAGCAGTTTCTAAAAGGTTATTGCTGAACCATGAAAAGCTGAAGGCAGTAAAAAAACACAAATGACTGAGAAGGAGGTCCAGACTAAACTTACTAACAAATAATTGAATAAATGATGATTGAATATACTTTTTAGATGTAAAACAGTCAGCCATGCATTGAAAAGCAAGTACTGCCTCTGCTACACCAAATAATCAATAAAATGAGGTGAGAGAGCAATAATTCTCTAAGGCAGAGACACCGTTCACCCTATGTATATGTATTGTATTGTATTGTATTGTATTGTAATTGCATTTGTATAGCGCTTACTACCCCTGACGAGGCGTCAAAGCGCTTTTCGGGGAGTAGCACGCTACTCCGGGACCCATAGAGGATTAGCGTTGAATTAGTATAGTGAAACATGCAAGGAAACTTTAAGGGGTGGATATGTTAGTCAGTTATTTGGATTCAGAAGGATAGCAGAAGGATGATGAGGAAAAAAGGATTGTATTTATATAGCGCTTCTTACCCCTGATGGGGTGTTGAAGCGCTTTTTTAGGGGAGTAGCACGCTACTCCGGAAACTCAAAGGATTAGTGGTGAATTAGTATGATGAAAGATTAACATAATTTGAGTGGTGGATATTAGTCAATTATTTGGAGTGAGAAGGATAGCGGAGGGATAGAAGGGAAAGAAAGCTTTGCATTCATATAGCGCCTGTTACCCCTGATGGGGTGTTGAAGCGCTTTGTTGGCGAGTTGCAAGCTACTCTGGAACCCATAAAGGATTAGTGGTGAATTAGTACAGTGAAATATGGAATTAGAGAAGTGAACATGTTAGTCATCGATTACACACCAGGTATTCATTTAGGTACATTTTTGTAATATCAAACTAAACAGTTTTATTGTGTTAAGAGCGTTGAGAGTCCCTTTTTCGGTAAGAGATTCAGTGCTCTATGCTTTCCATGGTTCCATGAGGTATTGTTGGATTTTGCAGTGGGTTGCCAGTTGTCGGTTGAGACTAGGGGAAGACAATAGTACTTGGATGTAGGCCCTAGAATAGACATCTCTTTACTCGGTGTTTAATAAACGAATTCATACTTTTATTCTATACCTGGTCTGTAGTCAATCGCCATAGATTTGCTGGCGACGACTAGAGCGGCTTTTTGCACCCTGCTTGCCACTCGTTTGGCTTATCCCCTGCAGCAAACGCTGTGCATGATGCGTTCATCAGGAGATGCAGCTGCTGGCGGACTTTCAGAGAGATCCATGTTGTCCACTTTCGCTTTCTGTCTCATCAAGCTCTTCAACCTCCAAACAGCTGGGCCTCCCGCTACGATTTTCTTCTACGAAGATCACGGTTGTGCGGCCGATGGGCAGCCATCAGCAGGCTAGATGTAATGAGAGATTGTCTTGACAGAACGCCCTGGCGCACGGCGAGCAGGCAGCTGTCACAGGGCCGATATCTCTGTTCCCTGCCTGCGCTTGTGACATTGGGGGAACAGTCTGGCGCACGGTATGCAGTGAATACAGAGCCTACTTTCCTCCTCCCTACCTGACATGCCGAAATCAGAGGGCCTACCTCCCTGCTCCTTCGAAACGCCACGGTCAGACTCAGACATGATCCTTGCTGCCATACTAAGGCACACTGTTTTCCTGGCCTCCTCCAATTTGAGTCTCCTCGGCTTAAGATGCACGACCATCTGGCGACCAATAGACATATTCACAGGCCCCAGTTTAAACAGCTCTCAAGCTCTGGGGGAAGCATTTATATTGATCTTCTTCAGGTTGCTGCAAGTTTCCATGTTTATCGGTGCACATCTGCGTATTGGCTCACGACGGCAATTATTCCAACCGGGAGTCTCTGACTGTCATCTGTTCAAAGCAATTTTCATTTAACGCTGCTTCGAGCTGCAGCATACATACTGCCAATACAGCATGGAATTAGATGGAGCTCCTCACATCTGTTCTTGTGCCAGCCCAACTGGCATTAGCATGTTTTAGTTGAGATCCTTGCCGCGTGATCAGTGGCCGCATTTTTTCCCTCAGACCTGGTCTCCTCTCTACACCTCACAACGCGGCATCTTCTGCAGTGACAAGTACTCTAGCGTGTTGTTGATGTCTGACAATTGCTGCAGTGTTTCTCCTACGGTGAAAAGCACCTTTTGCTTGTGTGTCTTCTACAAGTGTCAAGATCAGTAACCATTTAAGTTTCTATTGCTGTTGCTTGTTGCACAGTGCTCAGCACACGTATTACTACACAGTGGCAAGCACCCTTTTCATGTCTAATAAATTCTGCATGGTGTTTCTACTACAGTAACAAGCACCCTAACAATATATTGTTAACTTTTGCATGTTGCTTGTTGCATCTTGCTTGCTGTGTAAAAAACCCTGACGCGCGGGAATTCACATGCTATGTCCATTAGCATGAGACTTCTAGTCGGCTCAACAGACTTTTGGTGTCTGGTCATTCGGCGGCTGCCATACTGCAGATCCAAATCCTGGGTAGATTACTTTCTGACCATGTGCCATTGTTGCTGGATTGAGGTGTGGGCGGCGCCAGGCCACGGGTGGGTCCCACTTTGGCAGCTCCACCCGGAGACACTGGTCACACACTGTTCTCAGTGAAACTCTACGCGGTGACTAGCTAGTACTTTGATTCCAATTCCCTGTCCACCTCTTGGAGAGGGCTGGATTAGGACACTTTGAAGCTGGTGAGGCGTGAGGAATGCTTATTCAGAGTTGGTGATGCAAGATGGCACCTTAAGCTGGAGCTGACTGAGGGGGTCCTGACGGATCATGAGCACAAGGTGCCAGTGGAAAGTGAGCATCAGAAGTCCTTGTTGGCAGCCCAGCGGCGGATTGGTAATATCTGGGAACGGTGGGACTGTCTGACCAGGTGCAAGGACCGACAGCTGTTGCATCAAGAAGGTGATAAGTCGAGGTGATTGATGGCATGGCTGCTAAAGGGGGAAAGCCGGCCCCGCTCATACTCTCACAGAGACAGCCGGTGAGTACACAGGCCAGCATTAACTCACTTTTAAAGACCACCTGATCACGGGTACTTGTTGATTGCCCGTTAATCCTCTGCCAGGTCGCAGAGGTTTGGGAACAATCGGTTACGCTGATGCTTCTTAGTTCCCCATATGCCAGGTTGATGCTCCTTCAATGGTTTCCCTGTTTAGAGCAAATACAATCCGTAATGGATCAAACACAGTTTTACGATGGGGGATGCTGCACTGTTGGGGGCTTGTAGCTCAATGGTACCTTCCTCACAATGGAGGAGGTGCTGGAAATCTTTCAATTACAACACGGTCAATTCTTACACTATGCTAAGATTATGCACACAGGTCTGGGTCAATTTCGCAGCAGAACCGGAGGATTCGCGGACGCTGCAGCCCGACTCAAACTCCTTCAGAGGCCTGATCTCCAGCATATACAAAGTCTAGAACGCCGTCTGCAGGGTAGGTGCGATGGGAATTTGTGGCAGGTGGTCGGCCAAACTACTGGAGCCCCTCACAGAAGTTGAGGGGCAGACGGTGCCAGTGGACAGTAAATGTTGGGAGTCCTTGTTGGCAGCGCACAGGTCCAGGAGGATGCCAGCAACGTATGGTTCAAGTTAACCTAATTTTTTCATTTACACCCCACCTATTTTACTCCTCAATGACTGGATAGATTTAACACCACACAATCCCCCGCTTCGCCCGCTATAGGGTGGAGCCAGCAACTTTCCTCCATGTGACTTAGGTTTGCGCTAAACTGCAAAACTACTGGGACAGGATATTGCACGAACTGCGGGAGATCACCACAAGTTGAAGAAATTGTACATTTTCAAAATTGTATAGTTTTAACATTTTGTCTAGTGAGAGAAATGACACGTTTCTGAATATTACTGAAGATGTAATATTTTTTAAATGCTGAGGTGTATGGAGTTGACTACTTTGGTAAACTGAAGAGCATGGAGTTTTCAGGATTGTCACAAAGAGCTCAGAAGGCAAAAAGTCAGGAAGGCAGTATAATCAAAACCGGCTTGGGGAGCTAAAAGCATGACCCAATGATACAACACGAACAGCCATTTACTACTGAATGGGAGCAAGATATTTGCCTTTCCCAAGTAATGGAGGAAACTACAAGCTACACCACCATAAGTTGCAGCTGACCAAAAAAGAAATGATAGTTTCAGATATTGAGAATTGAGACTACAAGCTGGTGTGCTGTCGGATTGCACCATTTGGGGACATCCTTTTTTTTCCTCAGACCAGTGCAGCATGTGAACTCTTGTAGCATTAAAGAGAGAGTGAATAAAAAACAGCAGGAACATCTAATTCCACTCTTACTTTCGGAGAGGACTGGATGACAGACCCAATATATAGCTTAAAGCTTATAGCGCATTTATAACTTCAAGCAAGGTAAGTCAGTGAGGTATGAGCTGCAGACAATTTTGCCTTTTCAATGAAGATAATGAATGCAGTGGTTAGGTGCCTTTTAGAACTTCCTCTTTTTCAATACAGATAATGAGCAAACTGGTTATGTGCCTTTATAGCCTTCTTCTTTCCCCCCTCCCCTCGTTCCTCTGCCTATATCTAGATTAACTCTGATGCTCTATGTGGACATTGCCTTTCTTGCAATTTGGGAAGGCTGGAGACACAACTGAAATTTACAAAATTAAATTACTGTGGAAAGGTTTTATCATACAGTTGCAATTTTTTTTATTAAGAAACAAATATCACTAAGAAATTATGCACCTCAATTATTTCTCTGATTTCGCATTCAGATTCAAGTCTGTCCAGTTTTAACTGTGCTGTTCCAACCAATTTGTCACTTCTGAAGAAAAAAGACCTATGAGGAAGAAATAAATAAATGTTACTTTGTGAGCAATGAGCAAGACCTGAATTTCAATCAACTGGTTGAACAAAGAATTGTCGTCATGTACACTGATGTATTAATGGCATGGAGGTATGAATCGTATTGCTATTGTGTTTGGAGGAACAGTGCTGTAGAGGCAGTCGTGCTGCAGTGATAAAAGAACAGATACATACAGACTAAGCTTCTATCATTTTGTTGGAAGGATTATTCATCTGCAGTCCGAAGACAGATCACATACATTCAACAATGAATAACCAAGCCGAAAATGCATCCATAAACAGCAAATACAGGAAACATAATGATAATTTAGAGTAAACTCTCGATCTTTTTATAATTCAATTTATTGAAGATTTCTCCAAAGATTTTCGTGGGAGGCACACAAAAAATATACTAAAACCAGACTTTGCAGATAATGGAGGGAATAAGATTCATGATCTGATGATACTGTGCACAAATAAGTCTTAAAAAAGGATAAAGTTACCTTGCAATATATCTTAAAAGCATTACATACATGTATAAAACTACAAATCATCAATTTAAAAATGCATTCGAGAATTAAAACAAGTAAAAATGTCATTGGTACATACAATAAGTTAGTTAAGAATGAATTAAATTGAAATAGACAGTCTTTTAGAGCGAATCAACCATGCCAATTAAAAACAATTTGAGACACCACAGACTATAGGGGGGGAAGTATCAGTTAATAAAATGCGTAACGCCACCATGTGCTGGCGTGTCCCTAATAGTCTGCAGAGAGGTTTAAGCCAACACCTCCTTGGTCGAGAATAATCGGGGCACTCAAAGAGGATATGTGCCACCATCTCGGGCCTTGTGGAACAAAGGGCACAAAAAGGCGAAAACTGGACAGGCATTTTCCATCTTGAAAGGAGATCCCCTATCGGAAGAGTGCCTACTCTAAACTTAAAGTAAAGAGCCCTGTCAGTTGGCATGGTAATCAAATCCAAATAGGGTTCGTAGGCCACCACGTCCTTAATTCTTAGAAAAGCTGCGGTGGAATTGCAGTGACGGGAGTTACCTATAAGCTGCGAGGAGACCCATTCCCAATACACTTTTTTCAGGATAGCCTTGGGTGGAGAAGATTTTGTAGCCCAAGAAGCCCCCAAACCCAGTTCCCCCAAGAGGTTTTTGATATCCCTTAACCACTTAATCTTGTACCAGCCCCCCATTCCCATCACCTCAGACAGCCCATCGGCATATGATTTCAGTTCTGGGACCCTCCACAAACGGGCCCATAAAAGCAGTGGCCGGAGGCGAGCCTGATCCTTGATCGATTTACAGCCCACGTCCTAAAGCACCGGAACTGTGGGGGTGCTCAAGGGGAGAGCCAGTAGGTCTTTCAAGAATTTGTTCTCCGACTTGGATAGAGCCTCCAAGTTACAAAGACCCCATAGCTCCGCCCTGTATAACGCTGCAGTGACTCCTCTTGCTTTGTAAATGTCAATTGCGGGTGCCACGGACTGTTTAGATGAGGCGCGATACTCCATTAGCAGCGCGCCCCCCACCCTTTTATGGCTGAGAACCATCTTGTTAATATGGGGTGTCCAGCTCATAGCATCGCTCATGCATATTCCCAAATAGTCAAACTCAGAGACTTTCTCGAGGGAGACAGAGTTCAAAACTGGAGCACGTCCTAGTTTCCGTGGTGGGTGCATGATCAGGTATTTTGTCTTGTCTACATTGATCACCAAACCCCTTGCCGAACAAAATTCCTGGAAACGGTTCAGAAGCTTCTGGAGACCCTGGGGAGTCTTGGCAATGAGGAGGGTGTCGTCTGCAAACAGTAGGGTAGGGATCCGTACGCCCCCCAGGGAGGGTGCATCTGCTGGTTCTTGTAGCAGGTGCTCTACCACACCATTTACGTTTAAGTTACCTTTGTGTCAACTTCCTTACTTTTGGTCCGTGCGTTGTACCCCATTATCAAACTATGTGTTTACTTGACACCGTGTGTTAGATCTGGGAATTGCTCTTATAGGTGTTAATAGATTTGCACACCAGAACAAGTTTGTCCTATGTGCATCATACCAGCCTAGGGGCATGACCTTACTAGCTGCCCTTATTAAACAAGCATTGGCAACATCAATAAGCCTTGCCTATGAAACTTATTGGCTTTGCAGATGATCGTTTGTTTCCCCTGTATGCACTCCATATGTGTGCAGATACATGGTGGCCATACTTGAATGAATTTTCTTATGCTTTAAGAAAATCCATTCGAAATGGTGAGGATAGGTGTGCCTATCTGAGTTCTTTAAAAGGATTTTCATAAACCATAACCAAAATTAATTCGAATATTGCTGCCGTGGAGCATAAGAAAGTTCATTAAAAGATGCAGGCTACACAAGTGCACACATCTTCACACACAGGTGGCCATCTTGGAGTGGTTAAAAACAATTAAAATGGCAGAAGGCACTGTGAGAGTGAAGGGGCTAGAGGAGCAGGAGGGTGCTTTGGGGGTCATTTTTTTTTAAAGAGGGAGAAGAGGAGCAGGGAGAGAGAGAGGAAATAAAACAGTCTCTCTAATTAAATTCTAGATTGGACAAATTCAGCACCATCTACTCAAAACAAGGCAAGACTGAAGTTCTCCCTGGGCAGTACAAAAACAAGGATATGGGGGGAAGCCACTGAACCAAGAAAAGGGACGTGAGAAAGAAAGCCACCACATCATGTATAAGGGACTGACCCAAAGTCCACTCTACTCTATGTACTGTATTTTTCACAAAAGATCTTCTACAAGATCTATTGTAGTCGATACCTAAAAAGGAGCCTATCAGTGTAAACTGCCTGGTTAATGAATTTGTTCATGGGTCGACTAAAGGATGTTGAAAATGAGAAAGAACCTGCATAGTAAGCGAAAGCAAGTCACTGTGAAGGTAACTTTAACCTACTCTTACATCCTAGATATTTATCATTCTCAACCTAGGGGAGGTTTTTATAATAAATGAGAATGAGAAAGAGAAAAGAATGGCTACATCCGTCAACTTTTGCCCAGCAAACAGGATGCTGAGAACATCCAGTCCAAGATTTGCATTGCGTCAGGAAAAATCCTTGATAGTTTGTGGAGTGTAGAGCTCTGATATATGCTGTGATAGCTATATGCCTCAAAAATGCTAATGATACACCACCAGCCCATTGAACAGCATCCTCACACCGAATGGAGGATGTTCTCTTTGCAAAGTATACAATAGTTATCCATCCAGAAAAGGTGACCTTAGCAACTACTCAATAAGGATCATTGCTCCTAAAGGTCACAAAAAAGCTATTGTGATAAGTGCAGATCTGTGGTCCACTTAAGCTAGAAGCGAAAGAGTGGTTGCCTTCTAGATTATGCAAAATCTCGCTAAGGAAATTTCTAAAATGTGTAAAGAGTAGGCAGAACAATCTCTTTGCTTACATGAAATTCTGAAAGTAATTTTGCTACAAAACCGGGGCAAGTTCAGATCTCGTGAGGCAAAGTCACAACGAGAATATTTTTTATGTTCAATCTACATAGCTCTCTGACACTCAAAGGCATAGAAGCACAAACCATTAAACATTTTGTCTCAGTTTTTACTGATGACATGCTCATAAATATCAGACACCTGGCAACAACGGTGGTCAGTACTAGATAGATCTGGCAGACTGTCAAGGCCAAAGAGCAAATGGGATACATTGGCACTTCACTGGGCTCACTATGCTCAGTTATGGGCAGCAGTTTACCTACCATGCCATGTAAAACTTAAATGTAAACCACTTAGACGAAAGGTATGATCTTAATCTGGCAAGAATGGTAGCCAATCTCCATAAGTCGCAGTGTAATGGGGAGGCCACATATCACTGCGGATGATGACTGCTCTGCCCCACAGCCTTTATCTATGACCGAGCTGGATGCAACTGTCAACATCAGGTGGGTGGGAAGTGATGCGGTGTTAAGTTAAACAGGCTGAAACGGAAGCACAAAGAGGGTAGTAGGCAGGCACCGGGTACAGTATCTAATGGCGCAACTGAAGTTTATTGTAGGCTGGTTTTTAAATAAACTTGAGAGCTGACATGATGCTGCTGTAAGGGGCGGCACAGAATGCTATCCTAGTAGAACAACAGCTCAACCCAGTACAGAGGGAGTCAGATGAGCCGTAACGGATCAGAATGGAATTTCAGTGGAGGCAAACAATGCCACTTTATGACCTAGAAAGCCACACGTGAGCATTGGTCAACTTTGGAAATGTCTTGAAAGACATGGATATGTGAGGTTGAAAACTGGGGTATGGAGAGTTGGTCAATGGACAAAGGCTTTTATATCCATAAAGTCAAAACGCATGCCTCTCATATCAATACTAAACCAAGGGATATTTTTCATTACATGTTGAGACAGTGGGTACAAGGTTCTTTCACATCACTATTGTTTTAGAAGCTGAAATCAGATATAGTAGGCCTGGTTTCAAGCCGCAACAAGTAATGCTAGTTGGCATAAAATAGGAGCCATTAAACAGTAGTTTATGGTGTGTGGGGATGGATATGGTAGGAGTGATTGATAAAATACAACTTAACCCTGGCATCAAGACGCTACACATTCCATGCAAGGAAACAGTATCACACAGAAGAGAGGGAACTAATGGATTTAGACAGATGATGTACTAATAGGCACAGGGTCATCTTCATTCAAGCACATGTAAGAAATAGCAAACTTTCATTAACTGAACAAATGTGAATTGTGCAGTTTCATTCCAGCCACAAGACTTGTACTTCTGGCAGTCATGAAAGTGAAAAGTTGTGACTGACAGAGAAATAATGCCATGTATTAGCCAGGTAATAGGTGGATGATCACTTATTGAAAATGGTACTTCTTCCATTAGTTCAATAATCAGAAAGGTATATGTGGATTTTCTTTAACCAACTGTATTCTGTGTTAAGGTCAAATTATAAGGCTCAAAAATAGCTGTTTCCTTTAGAAGTTGCCAGAGCACATATCTGATCTGAGTGCTTGTAGAGCCAAAATTATTTGTATAATAGCGCTTAACTAAGACTGGCCATGTTGTAACAGATCTACGTCTCCTTTGAGGTGGTCTAAGGCTGAGAATAGTCTGTGATTCAATGAATACACTCTTTTAAGGAGTGTCTGCATGCCATTGTTAATAACTTTAAAAGGCAGGTTTTCTTGATCTATTTGCCTAATTCTTTCTGGTACTTCTTGTTCAGAGTATTTATTCCATTCGTTATAAATGACAGATATTCTTGTCGCACAAGTTACTACTTGTGTAACGATATATCTGTAAGAGACATTAGTTAGTATTAGATTCCTTACCTTAGAATATCCCCAGGCGTCAGACTGGATCCGGAAATTTTTGCGTAGCAGTACCCTTGCGCGTCGGTAGGCGTCGTCTGCGGCTCCGCGTCCGTCGTCGGCGTCGTGATGACATCGTCGGAGTACTTAGACGCCGCCTCCGCGTGCTGACGTCAGTTCTTAGACACAGCTTTTCCGCGCCAGAAACGCAGAGCCATGTTAAAAACCAACACTGGTGCCATTGAAACTAGGGCCCTGAAAGGGGACAACCCTAACCCTAGATATTGGTTCGCAGAACGGGGAGGATGGGTGGGTCGGTAAGAAATCTAATACTAACTAATGTCTCTTACAGATATATCGTTACACAAGTAGTAACTTGTGCATCTGAAAGAGACACGTTAGTATTAGATTCCTTACCTTAGAATAGATACCCCAGCAATACCAACCCCGGTGGTGGGTCTGCGAACCAATAATCACACCAGAAAGTCCCGGAGGACGGAACGGCCAAAGAAGCCATCCCTCCGGACTTGGCTGTCCAGGCAGTAGTGTCTCGCAAACGTGTGCAACGATGCCCACGTAGCTGCCTGACAGATGTCTTGTAAGGGCACTCCTCTGCCCAGGGCAGTGGTAGTCGCCGTGGCTCGGGTAGAATGAGCCCGCAATCCAGCAGGAGGCTCCTTCCTAGCCAAGGAGTAGCATGCCTGGATACACAGGATGATCCACCGAGAGATGGTCCTCTTGTGCACCGCTTTCCCCTTCTTCGCGCCCACGTAACCAACAAAGAGTTGGTCATCCACCCGGAACTGGCGTGTGCGATCCAAGTAGAATGAGAGCGCACGTTTTGGGTCCAGACGGTGGAGCCGCTCTTCCTCTTTAGAGGGATGCGGTGGCGGGAAGAAGGTTGGCAAGGTGATAGACTGCCCGATGTGGAAGGCCGTGACAACCTTGGGCAGGAAAGAAGGTTTGGTACGCAGCACCACTTTGTCCGGATGGACAGAAAGGAAAGGTGGAGTACAAGAAAGGGCCTGGAGCTCACTCACTCTCCTGGCAGAGGTGATGGCAACCAGGAAAGCAGTCTTCAAAGTCAGAAGGCGAAGAGGACAGTTGTGAAGTGACTCAAAGGGAGCGCACATCAGAAATGTAAGAACCAGGTTCAAGTCCCACTGAGGCATCACAAACGGAACAGGAGGAAACGTGTGTGTGATGCCCTTAAGAAATCTATTAACAATAGGGGACTTGAACAAAGAAGGTTGATCAGGCAGCCTGAGAAAGGCTGAAAGGGCAGAAAGGTAGCCCTTGAAAGCGCCCAGAGCAGAGCCCTGCTGGGCAAGAGAAAGAAGGAAGAGAAGGACCTCAGAAAGAGGGGCATTGAGGGGATCCACAGCCTTTGCTGTGCACCATGCCACAAATCTGTTCCACCTGCAGGCGTATACCGACTTTGTGGAGGGACGCCTGGCTGCCAGAATGATGTTACAAACTTCAGGAGGCAAGTCAAATGGCCTCAACTGTCGCCGCTCAATCTCCAAGCATGGAGGTGGAGACTGGACAGGTTCGGGTGGAGGACCGTCCCCTGCTGCTGCGACAGAAGGTCCTGCTGAAGAGGCAGACGAACGGGGGGATCGACTGACATACTGAGTAGCTCTGGATACCAGTACCTTCTTGCCCAGTCCGGAGCCACAAGGATGACTTGGGCTCGGTCGCGCTTGATCTTCTTCAGCACTCTGGGCAGATGTGGTATAGGCGGAAAGGCGTACAGTAGACCGCAGCTCCACTCGCGACGAAAAGTGTCTCCGAGCGAGTGCCGCCTTGGAAATTCCAACGCGCAGAACTGATGACATTGCGCGTTCTCTTCGGTGGCGAATAGATCTAACCAAGGCTCTCCCCATTGCTGAAAGAGGCCTTGCGCCACGTCCGAGTTCAGACGCCATTCGGGATCCATCATGCACCGACGGCTGAGCTCGTCCGCCCTGGCGTTCAGAGAACCTGCCAGGTGTTGAGCCACCAGGGTCAGGCCCTGGCGTTCCAGCCATTGCCAAAGGCGAAGAGCCTCTTGACAAAGGGTCCACGACCCCACCCCGCCTTGTTTGTTGCAGTACCACATGGCGGTGGTGTTGTCCGTGAACACTTTTTTGCTGCCGGTTTGCAGTCAACAGAACTCGGTTCCAGCATTACAAGGTCCAACATTTTTGACTCGGCTACCCGACCCACGTGTATCCTGCCGAAACCTGCAATTCCAAGTATTTCGGCTCGTTCATCACGCACAATTACTAGTGCAGATTTTAAACATTCACCGAAAATGAATACCCTGATGAAATAAATATCACAAGCCAGTCACCATTACCTCGAAGCTCTATTTATAGAAAGAGATTGTCTTGCTGGACCGATAAAAACTCACTTCCTCGCAGCTATCTACGGCCATCGTGCCTTCTTGGCTGCCGACCAATAACTATTAAGTTTTCCCAACAATCTATATATTCGGATTGACTGTACCTCACAGACTGGTAGCCCTAACCAACTAAAACTATCCAGTCCCAGCAGATAATTACTTAGGGACGATTTTTGTCCTGATGAAGACACGCTTGTGTCGAAACGCGTAGAGAAGAAATCGTCTGGCTTTCCCACATTCTTTGGGTCACAGACTAAACTGCTGTTTTATTTTTATTCATATGTCATGAATGTCTGAAAATGTTTTAAATTAATGTATGTTTTATAAATATGTACTGAATCCGCACTTTATCAATCTTTTTATCAATATATTAAATTTAATATCTTTATAATTTTCTAGTGCCCAGATTGTTTTATTTGCACTCATTGCCTTTTTCCAGTTTTGCCTGGGCATGTTTATTTACATAAGTTGTCCGTGAACACCTGCACTACACTCCCCCGGACAGAGGGGAGGAATGCCTTCAGTGCCAGACGAATCGCCCTGAGCTCCAACAGGTTGATGTGGAGCCGGGTCTCCGCCGGAGACCAGAGGCCTCTGATCTCCGCCTCTCCCATGTGGCCTCCCCAGCCCTGGAGGGACGCGTCCGTCACAACTACGTGCTCCGGTTGGGGAAGGGAGAGGCATCTGCCGCTGACCCAATCGCGGTCCGTAAGCCACCACTGCAGCTGTCTCGCAGTGCCCTCCGAGATCAGGACGTGGTCGGATAGGTTGCCCTGATGCTGGGCCCACTGAAACTTCAGGTCCCACTGCAGAGCCCGCATCCGCCACCTGGCGTGATGCACCAGTAGGATGCAGGAGGCCATCAGCCTATGGCCGTGCTATAGGAGGTCTCTCAGTCTATGTGTCTACCGCTCTAAAAATTAATACAGAACAACTTAAATCTCCAGATCCAGCAATCCAGCTAATCAAACTATCAGGACAAAACCCACACGACCATAAAACGATAATTTTGATTAATTATTATATTCAACCTAATCTTCAAGCAAAAAAGATAAAAAACGCTCTGTTATGCAAGGAAATATTACATCTACGAAGTACAGAACCAACATGGAACATTATATTAACTGGAGATTTCAACTCCAACTTGATATACACACCAGAGGAAGACGAGATATTAACCACAGAGAATACGCACTGGAACGTCCCTGAGCAGTCACATGGAGTGACAAGGAGTCGAAAGGACATCTTAGCCATACACCTAGTAACGGAGCTAGAGTACCTAGGTATGAGAGTACTGAACGGCAGGACAGAGGAAGACAGTCCACCGAAAAAAACTTACTATGGTCCTTACAATCATTCAATATTGGACTTTACCATTGTAAGCCTACCATTGATTCCACTATTACTCACCTTCTACATCGAATATACACCAATGAGTGATCACGCCATGCAACACCTTAAACTTAATTTTCTTGCAGAAACACTGCAACCTGTGCACTCCCTAGAGGGCCAACCAGGTACAACTAACCTAAAACGAATATACTGGAATAGCTCCAATAAAGAGAAGTGGATCTCAATAATAGAGGCCACACTGCAAGAATTGGGCAGGACAACAATGGATAAGACACAAGCCTGGTCCCTTTTTTTAGAGAAACTGAAGACAAAAATGAAACCATTCAAAATAACGGTTAATAGAAAGCACCCAACAAAGAAATTGCCGTTGGAGCTACAAGATCTAAGAAGGGTTTTACGCAGAAGTCAAAAAATCCTGCAACTAAAATCAAATGACCGGCGATACTTGGACACCTTCCTTGTTCAAAGAAAGCTATATAAAAAAAGGATCTGGGAACATAAAAAGAAGACGAATGATGAATTCTGGATCAACCTGTTGGCGAGCTCTAAGCTCCAGGACTCAAGCAAATTTTGGAAAATAATAAACCAACTAATAAGACCACAAAACGTACTAACATCGTTCATCCAAGAAAATGAATGGGCAACTTTTTTGTTGGCAAAGTTTAAAGACAATCCAAAGAAGGCTCTTGGGCAGCAATTCCCTCCTGAGGTTCCCCAAAAAAACAGCAACGATGAACAGCACTGTAGCCACTTAACAACATTAGTCCCAAGGAATACTGCATACCTTCAAACCACAGACGGCTGTTACTCGGCTGAAGAGATAATCACCATCATTAGAAAGGGTAAAAGCAACGGAGCGCCGGGCCCGAACGGTATCCCGCAAATGGCATTCAAACACGCACCAGAATTTTGGGGCCCTCCTCTCGAAAAACTTTTCGCAGATGTTCGAACCTGTAATCACATCCCCGAAAGCTGGAAAGGCTCAATTATTACGCCTATATATAAAGGAGGAGACAGAGCTAACCCTCTAAATTACCGTCTAATAACACTCCAGGACATAGAAGCTAAATATTTTGCTTCTCTCCTCCTAAAAGACCTGGTAAATTGGGCAGAAGAAAAAGCACTCATTCCAATTAACCAAACTGGATTCAGACCCGGTATCGGAACAACGTCGAACATATTGTCAATAACCATGATAGCAGAGAAATACCGGCGCATTAAACAGGACTTGAACCTGTGCTTCATTGATCTGCAAGCGGCATTTGACAGTGTGGATCGCAAGATACTATGGGCAAAGCTGAAAGCATGGTCTATACCGGAGAGCATACTTAGGGGACTACTCTGATTCTACTCAGATACCTGGACACAAATCAAGATAGGGGACGGCTCACATCTATCAAGAAAAGTATACACATCAATTGGACTAAAACAGGGATGCGTTTTAGCACCATATCTATTTAATCTATTCATTTCTGATCTTTCGGGTAAATTAAACGATTGCAATGCTCACGCACCGAAACTTGGCAACCTCTTTCTTACTCATATGGCTTACGCTGATGACATTGTGCTTCTGAGTTTAACTAAAGTGGGCCTATCTAGACTATTAGCAGTAATGACAGAATTTCTGGCGATAAACAATCTTGCTCTAAATCTGTCTAAGACAAAAACAATGCTAATAACCAACCGTCGTTCTGCGCATCTTAAGATCATGCTGGAAGGTAAACAGCTGGAACGAGTATCAAATTATAAATACCTAGGATACTATATCGACGACAAACTCACCTTAAATGCCCAAAAAAACTATTTGAAGCAAAGAGCTGGAGCCTTAACGTTTGCGCTAAGTACACTGGCAAAAAAACTGGAAGGCCCCTCATTTAAACCCCTATTGGCAGTGATGGCCACCAAAGTACTTCCTACTTTATCGTATGCTAGTATTGCAATGCAGGGCAAGGACGCAATCATGTTAAATAACCTCATTACTAAAATCTATAAGAAGGTTTTACAACTCCCGAGCTCATCTTCACCAGCGCAGATGCGACTAGAATTTGGTCTAACGAACGAGTTACTGGGAAGACTCTATACATGCATCAGAGTATGGTACCGAATTAAAATGAACTCCACAAACAATACTATAAACAGATTCTTATGGCAGGAACTAGAAAGCCAACAACACTCAGTAGCCAAAAAATATCTGACTGGCGCTCTGGAGCAAACATGTACTGCCAACCTATGGGAAAAAAACTTGCCATTCACTTCCTTTAAACAGACATTAAATAAGGCGGCCAAATTTCACTCGCTGATTACAGACAAAGCAATTTTTTCAAGCCGTTCCCACTCCTGGTCTGTGATTAACAGTTATAAAAAACTCGCCCCTGCTGCGTATCTTGACACAACATATTCGGTTTTTATAAAAAAAAGGCTGATGGCCCTGAGACTCGGAAAATCGCCAACCTTGGCAGACGAACCGTCCTGGATACGTTCAGTCTCACACGCTTGTCGGTTATGTGGCTCTTCAAAAGAGAACTTAATCCATATTATATGCCACTGTAAGTTTCTGAACCAGGAGCGCACGTACTTTTTAAAGAACTTTTTCAGGATTAAAAGACTACGTACCTGCAGGGCTGCTATTATTGGTGCTCTGGACCCAACAGCCCCTATAATCAACTGCAAGCTGATAAAGTTCCTGATAGCCTTTGAAAAGCGCTTGAAAGCAATATGAACTTTTAAAATAATAAGGTTTTTTATATCATTAATTGTCTTACTAACATGTTGCTTGATAAAAAGCTATATTCTTTTTAAATCTTGTGCTTAAAATTGTATTTTGATGAATTTTACTGTTCTCTCTTATTGCAAAAGACAATTTTCACTAGCCCGTTTGTTATGGTTTTAATTAACTAAACAATAAAGTTTTTACTTACTTACTTACTGCTGGGCCCACTGAAACTTCAGGTCCCACTGCAGAGCCCGCATCCGCCACCTGGCGTGATGCACCAGTAGGATGCAGGAGGCCATCAGCCCCAGAAGCCACAGCGTCAACCTGACCGAAACCCGGGATAACGGCTGAAAGATGGGAATCAGAGCCTGAATATCCCGGACCCGCTGTTCGGGCGGATAAACCCGAAACCGCGCCGAGTCCAGAACCGCTCCGATGAAGAGGAGCTTCTGAGAGGGGCACAGGTGTGACTTCGGCACATTGATGGAGAACCCCAGCTGGTGCAGGAGGTCTGCCGTCATCTGGAGGTGGCTGACGACTGTCCGGGGTGAGCCCGCCTTCAACAACCAGTCGTCGAGGTAGGGGAAGACTGAAACCCCTAACCTGCGCAGATGAGCTGCGACCACCGCCATCACCTTTGTGAACACCCGTGGGGCGCTGGTAAGGCCGAAGGGGAGCACGGTAAACTGAAAGTGCTTGTGGCCAACCATGAACCGCAGGTAGCGCCGGTGGGCAGGCAGGACGGGGATATGAAAGTAAGCGTCCTGCAAGTCGAACGCTACCATCCAGTCTCCTGGGTCCAGGGCAGCCAGGACCTGAGCCAGTGTCAGCATCTTGAACTTCTCCTTCCGGAGGAAGCCGTTGACGTTCCTTAGGTCCAAGATAGGGCGTAGGCCCCCTTTGCCCTTCTTGGGTACCAGAAAGTAGTGGGAGTAGCAACCACACCCTACTTCTGGCCCAGGAACGCGCTTGATGGCCCCCTTGGCCAAGAGGGCCGTAACTTCCTCCTGCAGAAGTCGCAAATGATCCCCCGATACACAGTAGTTCTGCGGTGGCATGGCTGGAGGAGTCGCCTCGAAGGGGAGGGAGTAGCCCCTTCGGACGATTTGCAGCACCCACCTGTCCGATGTGACAGTGCGCCAGTGGAGGTGGTGATGGCGAACCCTGCCCCCCACTGGCGTCACATGGGCCTGAAAGCACGGACTAGGAGGGTTTTGAGGCGGATGCTGCGGGAGAAGGTGTGGACTGACCTCGCCGCTGCCCCCGACCGCCCAGACGGCGGTTCCCACGGCCGCCACTGCGTTGGGTATTGCCCTGCGGAGCGTGGCTGGCGGCGCGTGAGGGCGCACCCCTTCCGTGGCCATGAAAGGAGTGAAAGGCAGCCGATTGCTGGCGCTGGCCCGAGAGGCCCAAGGACTTGGCCGCGGCCCTGGAGTCCTTAAAGCGCTCAAGCGCATGGTCTGCCTTGTCGCCAAAGAGGCGACGGCCATCGAACGGCATGTCCATGAGTGTGTTCTGGACATCAGCCGGAAGTTGGCGGACCTCAGCCAGGCGTGGCGTCTGACCGCCACCGTCATTGCAATCGCTCTACCCAGCGAGTCGGTGGTATCCAGCCCACACCTGATGGAATACTTGGCTGCATCCCAGCCCTCCACAAGGGCTTGGCCGAGTTTGGCCCGTACCTCCAACGGACACTCTGGCAGCACCTCCGCGACCTTATCCCACACAGAGTGGGTGTAACGTCCCAAGAGGCAGGCGGTGTTGGAAGACCGCAGGCCCAGACTAAGTGATGAGAAGATCTTCTTCCCATACTGGTCATACCTCTTGGATTCCCTGTCCGGCGGGGCCGACGGGAATGCGGTCTGGGAATTGGAGGCCGGGATGACCAGGCTCTCGGGGGTAGGGTGGGAGGACAGGAAACATGGGTCGCCCGGGGCTGGGCGGTGGCGTCTGGCCACGTTCCTATCTACGGGCGAACCCGTAGCGGGCTTGGACCAAGTGCCCAGAAGAACGTCGGTCAAGGCCTCATTAAAGGGCAGCAGAGGCTCGGCCGAGCTCGACTGCGGTCTAAGGACCTCAGTGAGGAGGTTAGTCCTCACGGCCGCGACGGGGAGCTCAAGGCCCAAGGCCTTGGCAGCCCTCATCAGCACCACACTATATGTTGCCCCCTCCTCCAAAGCCACGGTAGGAGGGGAGACAAAACCAGTGTCTGGAGAGGTGTCCAGGCCACTGGCCTCCCCAAGGTCTCCTGTCCAGTCCTCATGAGACTGACACTCCCTGGTCAGAGGGTCCTCAGACCCCTCCCAGTCCTCTTCATCACCCATCTCCTGAAACTCAGGGTTTTCAACCAATGGGGCCTGTTCATAGAAGTGAAACTCTCCAAACGACGTCTGGAGCAGCGCCTATCAGGGCCGTCCCGGCGCCGGAACAGGAACAAAGGTGGAACCGGGGATGGCGCCGCCCGAGGACGGCGCCGGAGGCGACACCTGAGGGTCTGACGCCGGGGAGGTCGTAAGGTCCACCGGCGACGAAACAGATCCCGAAGGAGGTCCAGCGGCGTCGGGCCCGAAGGCGCCGGCGGCGCTGGAACAACTGAACCCCTCGGCGCCGGGCCCTCGGCGCCGGCGGCGTCGGGATAACGGGAACCTGCGGCGCCGGGCCCGAAGGCGTCGGCGGCGCCGGGGCCGAAGCACCCGACGGCGTCGGGGCAGAACCCCCCGACCCGCTAGGGGTCCCAGACGGGTCGGCTGGGCCCGAAGGCGCCGCGGAGCCCGTCGGAGGAGAGAGTTTCCTCATGGCCTTGAGGAAGCGCTCGATCTCCTCCGGCGTCGCGTTGAGCCCAGGGACCGTAGGGTATGGGGCGGGACGCGGCGCCTGCGACTCAGTCGGAGCCGCGTGGGTGGTGTCACCCGAACCCCCGGCCGCATCGCCCGAGCGTCGGGGGGAGTCCGAGAAGCGATGACGCCGCTTGGACTTCTTGTGCCGCTTACCTGACGACGACTTCGACCCGGAGGAGTGCGGCCTACCCTCGGAACTGTGGTGGCTCCGAGCCCGCGACCTGTCCCTCGACCTGCCATGGGAACGGGACCTCTCGCGGCGCGGGACCGACTGCCGGAGTTCGAGCCGCCTGCGGGACCGCTCCCGTCTGGCTTTCGAAGAGAGGGCCCAGCAGTCGGAGCAGGCCTTGTCGTCGTGGTCGACGCCGAGACAAGATAAACACACGTGGTGAGGATCCGTGACCGACATCAGGCGGTCGCAATCATCGCAGTGCTTAAAGCCGGGCATCCCTACGGCACCGTCGGAGTCGAAAGACTTCGAGAACAATCAAAAGTGATCAAAAAGTTAGTCAAAAAATGACTAGGGTTACTGCTTTTTCCAGATCTGCGCTTGCTGGCGCGGAAAAAAGAACTGACGTCAGCACGCGGAGGCGGTGTCTAAGTACTCCGACGACGTCATCACGGCGCCTACGACGCCGACGACGGACGCGGAGCCGCAGACGACGCCTACCGACGCGCAAGGGTACTGCTACGCAAAAATTTCCGGATCCAGTCTGACGCCTGGGGATATTCTAAGGTAAGGAATCTAATACTAACGTGTCTCTTTCAGATATTATAAATCGTTTATTTCTAGTGAAATGTGGTCTCAGTGGAAAGTCAGCAACATCCATGTTTGCTTTGATTGAGGATATTCTTTTACAACCAAAAGTTTTGAATGTACGAAACAGCATTGGCATAGTTTTCCCACACTGTATGCCGTAACTACTACAAGTTTTTGTGTGCTCTATCATGGATCAGGGCGGTTAGCTCTAGGGCCAGGGGTGTTGAACAGAAACCGACATATGCAGGTTTTTGGATCATTAGGTAATATGGTGGTAACTGAGTGGAATTAAATGTTCCATTCTGGATCTTTTCATATACGTCAGAGTCAGAAATGTTCATTTGTGATTGCCAAGTATTAAACAGTCAAATTAACTTTTGGTATAGGTTTTTTTTAATACTCGATTTTATTGCCTCATCGCCGCCACCGATGACATCAAGTCCCTGCTGGACAACGGAGAAACGGTGGTCCTCATCCTCCTGGACCTGTCAGCCGCCTTCGACACGGTTTGTCACCACACACTACAAATACACCTCCACAACGCTGGGATCCAAGAGAAGGCCCTGGACTGGACCACCTCCTTCATCTCCGGCAGAACACAGAGCGTACGCCTTCCCCCCTTCCGCTCAGAAGCCACCGAGATCATCTGCGGCGTACCCCAGGGCTCATCCCTCAGCCCAACCCTGTTTAACATCTACATGGCACCGCTCGCCCACGTCGCCCGTCGGCACGACCTCAACTTCCTCTCCTATGCCGATGACACCCAGCTGATACTCTCCCTCACCAAGGACCCCCACACCACCAAAACCAACCTTCACGAAGGAATGAAGGCTGTTGCTGAATGGATGAGCAACAGCCGACTGAAGCTGAACTCGGACAAGACAGAGGTCCTCATCCTCGGATCCAACCCTTCGGCCTGGGACGACTCCTGGTGGGCGACCGCACTGGGAACCACTCCAACACCCACCGACCACGCTTGCAACCTAGGGGTCATCCTCGACTCCACCCTCTCCATGACTAAACAGGTCAACGACGTCTCCTCCTCCTGCTTCAACACCCTCTGCATGCTCCGTAGCATGTAGAAGTGGATCCCCACTGAAACAAGAAGAACAGTCACCCAGGCCCTTGTCAGCAGCAGGTTGGACTATGGAAACGCCCTCTGCGCAGGAGCCTCGGACAAACTCCTGAGACGGCTCCAACGCATCCAGAACGCCTCTGCACACCTGATCCTCGACATCCCTCGCCGCAGCCACATCACACCCCACCTGAGAGACCTGCATTGGCTCCCAGTCAACAAGAGGATAACCTTCAAGCTCCTCACCCACGCACATAAGGCACTCCACAACACCGGACCAAGGTACCACAACAGACGACTCAGCTTCTACACTCCCACCCACCAGCTCCGCCGACCTCGCCCTCGCTACAGTCCCCTGCTTCCGAAGAGCGACCTCAGGCGGCAGATCGTTCTCCCACGTCGCCGCCAAGACCTGGAACACCCTCTCCATCCACCTACGGCAGACCCAAGACCTGCTGACCTTCAGAAAACTCCTCAAGACCTGGCTTTTCGAGCAGTAGTAGCATTCCCCACCCCAGCGCCTTGAGACCCTCACGGGTGAGTAGTGCGCTTTACAAATTATATAATTGATTGATTGAATGGGTATTAACAAGGTGAAAAGCCATCAGACACGATAGATCATGACAATTATTTTCCACACAGCTTGGCGTATACAGTTTAGGCACACCAAGTGACGCACTCCCCAGGCCTTTTAAAGTGTCCATATGTCAAAGATCCCAAATTCAGAATTAGACCAATATTTTGTTTTGTCTATTAACCCAGCAGGCCCAGCCATTTGCTGCATACTCTTTGGTGTTTAGTTGGACACCCCTGAGCTTCATACATCAGTTGTTCTTGGGCGGCACACCAGTCCAGTCCTTTGCACCACTGAAAAATTGTGGGTGGGATGGGGTTTTTCCACTTAGTCGCAATGTCTCTCTTGACCACCATGGTTGGTATAGGTTTTTTAAAGTCTTTCATAGTATCAAATCCTAGATAAGGGAACCCCTTGAAGGATTTGTTCACAAAAATCTTTTCTTTAGTTATAATGCAGACCTGAAATAAGCGCCTCTTGGCCCCAAAATATTTGTCTCATCAATATTATGTTTCCAATACGCAAAGCCTGGGATGGCCAGTTTCTGACTAAATTCATATGAATAGATCAGCTTTTTAGTGCTGGTTAGACTTTACTGAAGGCGTTGTGGACTTTGCGACAATAGAAAACTGAGGGATGTGACCTACCGTCACTTTGGAAGTAAGGAAATTTCTTTAACAAATTTGGGTGACTAATATGAGGTGGAACTTCACAATGTGCTTGTTTTGAGTAACTCTATATTTCCCTTGGATAACTAGTTCTATGCATGTAAGAATGTGCAAAGTGATAATAACAATTCCTTTTTTTTTTGTTAATTGACAAATTCAAATAACGATCTTTATTGTTAAAAGTGGCATATGCCTGTAAGCCAAGCAACTTTTGTTTTACAGACTGTGTATCCCAGTCAACTAAAATAGTACCAGGAATTATTACATTGTTCATTAAAACTTTCAAAACATAATGATTTCGCAACGTCTCAGTAGATCCTATTATTTGCTAGGGATAGAGGAATCCCAGATGAGAACATCGTATAGAGTGCCCGCCCCCCTCGCCCCCCAACTCTTCTAGGCAATTTATTTAATGCTCTGTGGACTCCATATATATTACGGTATACACTAAGTCCTGAACTAAGTACCCTAGCGGTGAAAGCTTGTTTAATCATGCGGTTAGCAAGCTCAACTAACCCGCTAGACACGGCTCTAAACAGGTTGATGAACTGTAGGCAAACTCAGCTTTGGAGGCGAAAGCAGGAACCTTATCCGAGTTAAATGAATGTACGGCTCCCATCGCCGCTACCGGGCACTGCAAATCCTTTTATGACCACTGAAACATGCATATTTCTCTGTGGCGACATGCAGAGGAATAGAGAACATGAATCTATAGCTACCAACATATATTTATATTGGTTAACAGAATTTATTGGGCTGATATGGCCCAAATAAATTACCCAGGATGGGATGTTAAAAACTGTAAGGGGAGTTGGCAGGGGTCTCTAAACAGTAGATGGTTTGATCTGTTTACTAATATCACATTTTCTGACATAGTCTGTAGTCTGTTCATACAAACAAGGCCACCAGCAGCGTTGCTGTAGAACTGCTACTGTTTCATTAACTCCAGGATGGGAAGATGCCAATCTCTCATGCGATTCCCTGATTAAATCTAATCTGGATAGCTTGTTAGGAATTATCCTATCTCCCACTACCAGTATGGTAAAAATAGGAGTGTGGTTTAAATTAAGGGAGTAGGAATATTTAGGAGGAGCCTGCGAGAGGCGTTCTACCTTGTTTGGTGGCATCAATGGATGTTAAAGTAGCTGCGCTGATCTTTGTTTGAAATGTGCTTAAGGGGGCTACTCTGACAGTCTGAATTGCAGCTTTGGCAGGAAAGTCAGCCGCACAGTTCCAATTTGCATTATATCCATCACGCTGATAGCAAAGTGTGTCTCACAAGGACCAATGGAAGCTTAACTCGTAAGACAGCTATCCATCCCCAGACATGTTTATTCTTAACAGATTTTCCCTTTGAATTCTTAAATCCATTCAAATGCCAATGGTACAAATCAACATTAGACCTCGCACATAAAAGGATGAATCTGACATGGAGTGTGGGAACTGATGGATTAGCCTTTTGTAATGCAAGCAACAAGGCATGAAGTTCTGCATATTGCACAGTGCTGCCGCCTAAGATCTTAGCGTGGGTGTGCTGCGGACAGAATTCACCACCTTTTACTACACTTTGCACTGCTGCACAGGCAGTGGAGTGCTTATATTTTGCTCCTACCGCTGGTTGAGCAGAGCCATCTGTGTAGAATGCACTCCGATATGACTCAATGGGTAAGACCTTTGTAGTTGAAGTTACATTTTTTTCATATTGGAGAAAAGCCTGTGTACGAAGAGTGGGGTCAAACTGAAATTTTACATCCACTGCACTTAAAAAAGAGGCCCACTGCATCCACCTCGGATGTAGGGTGCGCGCATTAAGAATGCTTGCCTTGGTGGCTGCCTCTCATGCTGGTAAGAAAGAAACCGAACTCATTTGTTTTCCCTGTGCCAAAGGGCGCTCCTTCAAGATAGCTGTTTACACAGCTTCAAGGATTTTTTTCAATGAAAACAAAATGTGCTTCAGTCGGACAATACAAGTGAGACTTGTATGCTATGGGAACAGTCTGTATCCGTTCCGGAACTGCTGGTCCCACTGCGAAAGCAGGTCTAGAATTCATGGTAAGTAGTACAAACTTAGGATATCTGGTTTTAGGTTTAAACCTATAATAACTGATAAAACCCCACCATAAGGAAAATAGCCATCACTGGTGTAAACATATAAACACTGAAAAAACACCTTTACAACCACAAACTAAGTGCCATTGAAAGAAAGGAAAAGATGAGTGAAAGAGTCATTTTTATTTTTTCCTGAAGGGCCCAATACAATGTAATTTTGTTATACAAGGTAGCATCAAGAAAGAATGGCCTAACATTTCTCTGCTTGAGTTTTGTTGTTTAGGGATGTCACAAAAAGATTGTCTTTTCTTCCTTCTGCTTTTTTCACTTTTGTGGTTTTTGGTCTAAAGATGCAGTGTTTAGATGCATGTTGTAGGCCTTAGTTAGTTTATAAACTGTAGAGAATCAGGAAATATCAAAATCATGTTTGATATTTTGGCTATATTTGATTTCACTGATAGGTAAAATTGCTGGATTCATAAGAATCTTTGTATCATCACATTTACCCATGGATAGAGAATAGGTGAAATCCTTTGATACATCAGACCCCTTTTCTAGTGAGTCAGTACTGATTGTAAGTGAATTGCCAAACACCCCAGCCTTTAAACATTCAATGCAATATGTAGTGACAGGTATATGTGAAAAGAATGTTGTCACCAAGCATCTGAGATAGTGATGAAAACATGACAACAGATGTTTAGTAAACAGTGTCACGTGGAAAAAGTTCCTACCAAGTTCAATAAAGATTGGAGTGATAGTGTTTCTATTTGCAGTAATTCAGCTACGTATAAGAAAAAGTTGTATGATGGCCTGTCAAAATTGATACCGGAGCTGAAGTGCTTCCCTGAAAGAGATCCTTGTCACTTGCTAGATGGTATGCTGAAAGCATCTTTACAAGCTTCAGAGATAATTAAGAATGCTGTTGACTTTGTAGTCCGTTCTGGTGTAATAAAAATTTATTTGGACCTCATATACCCTGTGCACACACTGTCTATACATATGCACTAACCACTGTTTTTTTAAGATATTGAAAAATAACCACCATAACTTACCAAAAATAGAAACTGAAAACAGGAAAGCATATACAAACTGAAAAACTGAACAAGTCTCCTGTATATGGAAACTGTGCAATTTAAGACCCCTACCACCTCAGCAAGTACCAAGGTGTCTGAACAAGGAGCAGGTGTGTAACCAGCCAACACTGGCCACGCAGCCTCTTAATTGCTCAAGATTCCCAGATGGACAATCCTGTGCGTGTGTGGTAATGTCATGTGTTCAGTGCATGGCCCATTGTGGCTTTCCCTATGTAAACCTAACAGTGCATGCTATAGGCTGCATTTGCTTTGAGCACTTTACTATATAAACACACTTATTTCTGTGTCACAGAATTTGCAGCTGTTTGCGTGTTCTGTTCTTTCCTGGGATTTAGTCTGCACACAGCAGACCAGGTCAAACAACAATGTCCCTTGTTATTTCGTTCTGGTAAGGCACTAGCACCTAGACACAACACATGAGTGCAGCTGTTTGTGAGCATATTAGCCCTGTCATAAAGGTATGCACAGAAGTGTAACAAACAGAGAAAGAGACTTTCTGAGAGGAGATCACGGCTGTACCCAAGATGTATATCTCCCACCTGTGTATGCTAAGTTACGGGGTCAGCTATGAAGCAGGATCTATTTTTTATCATATAGTACCCCAGGCCAATTCTGCCCACACCTGAGGCATGAGACCCTGATAAGCCCCCACCAGCAAGCATAAAAGGAATCTGTTAAGTTGACCAAACTGTCCCAGCTGTTCTTTTTCTATGAATAGGCCCCAAAGTGTCTCTCTCACACACAATCTCCTCAGCGAGGCCCAGCTCCCCCGGTGCCCCAATCCCTCGATGTGCTCTTCGTCTCTTACACCCACTTAGATACCGCAAGAATAGGGAACTTCCCGAGCTAAAAGAAACATCACGCAATACCTGATAGTTGGGGCCACTTGCTATCTGTCATCTTTCATATCATTGTATGTGTTGCTAGCTTTAACGTAACTAAGACATGCAACCAATATCTTCCTAAATGTTCTGCTTTCTTATAAATGTTTCCCTGAAGTGACACAAATCCTGTTCAATAGATGTGCAATTTCATTATGATTCATGGTCAAACATCCTGTGACCTTTTGAGAAACTTTTTGTAGCGTGGGTGGCACTTCTATTTTCTTAAATATTTCGACCAAAATGCGTCATGTCCTATCGGTCAACGGCACCTGATAATGTCATTTTGTGGTCAATAGTTCATCATTGAAAGAGTATGAAGATCTGCTCCTCAGTCCATTCAACGGACTACCCCACTGCAGTGACCCCTTGGGTCCCTGACACCTGTGTGATCTCCTTCAGCCCTCTATCTAAGCATCTTTGGCTGAAGCTCTAATTGCTTATTGTAATTTGAAATTGTCTCTTTCTCTGTCCTCTGGATTACCCTTATTCTAAAAAGCAATAATGGTTGTTCCTCCTAACTTAACTTGTGCATTCCTAGCATTGCCGTCAAGTGTATGTTGCATTTTGAAAGTATTTCCATTGATTTAAAATATATTTGCATTGCATGAGTTTGTTCTTCACTCCAGAAATGTGTCTTTAAATACCAAGACTTTACTAAGACTCCCAGGCTCATTAATACATCTTAAAAAGGGTTCTTCTTTCATATAAATCAGAAAGCTATTTTTCTCAATTGTTTACACGTCTATTTTGTCATCAATTTGCACCCCCTCAAATTAAGCTGCCTCGGTTCAGTTGCCCAGGACCATGACATTTCAACCTTTCATTGCATTTAAATATACTTTGAAATTGTAAATTCTTGCATGGTTAATTTTCTCATTTAAGGGTTTGCCTCCTAGGCACTTGAGCGTCATAAACATGTATTCTCGTGTTGCTATTTCTGGCTGATTACAATTGTAGTTTTGAATAGTCTTTCTGGAGCTAATGAATTGATGAATATATACTCTGCTGTGTTAATGATTTGAAGAATAAAAGTGCCACTTCAACTTAAGACCTTTGTTTCACATCCATGTTCATTACTTTTAGACAGACAGGGTTTCAGTGGCCTGTGACCACCACAGGAGGGTCTAATTCACCCCTCAACAGCTACTAATCCCAGAGAGGTTTGTTGTATAATCATTCTGCTTCTGTAAAAGGGGAGTGGGGGTAGGCTAATCTGTCTTATAATATGACGGGGCTTCTCACAATCTATGGTTTACTGACTTTGCTGACTGTATTTTCGTTAGGCCTTTGTTTTCTAATTGTGGCAAGAATAATGCAAACATTTCAAACTTCCCTTGTATATCTTATTGTGGACGAGTACAAGCGTGAAAGCGAAAGCGGATGTCTTGTTACCACGATCCCTGAGAAGGTCGGGGGGTTCTGGGGTGTCAATTCACTGGTCTTACTGGATAGGGTTGGGGGGCAAGTGAGACACTGTAGCTAGTAAGACTCTGGCTCATGGGTACTGAGGTGGTATGGCTGACTCAGCGCCCTACTGAGGTGGTATGGCTGACTCAGTCCCTACCTACTGAAGTTCTATGGTCCCAACCATAGTTCTGTTCCTGAGAGACTCCCAGCAACAGTAACTGACCTGCAAACAGTTCTGGTGTTCCTGATAAGTTAAAGAGATTTCCAAATCTTGATAAGCCCTATGTTTTGCGGGTGGTTGTAAAGCCTTATAAGTCTGAAACTGCCTGGAGGCAGTGTCTATAGCTTCAAACTCCATCCATGAGTAAAACGTCTCAAAGGTAACACTGCAAGAGCAGCTATTACAAAAAAAACTGCCCCCGTCCCTGATCAGGGGACACCTTAAATCTTGAGCTGAGTAACTGCTTCCATGTAATTGGCTCCTATCACAATAGAGGCTGCCATATGAATAGATCCAAGTGAATAGGGATTCATGGAATTAGAAAATTCACAAAATGGGAATAACATCCAGCCCCCGACGTTGGGTACCAATGTTGCGTTAACTGAACCTCTGGCTCAGCTCTACAACGTTTGTTTTCAAACCCACAGATGACATGAGTGATCCAAGTTCAATGCACCAACACTCAAATGTGAAAGACAGGTTTTGTAGCCCTGCAGAACCCCACTCAATACACAGTTGAGTTGCATCCATGCTTTGGATTACTAACACTCACTAAAAAGGGATCCAGGGACACCGTGGTGATTAGAAACAAACCTTTTTCGTTCTCTTCAATACAACACACAAACTGAGCTAAGAAAAAGCACTAACTAAAAAGCATGTATATTTCAACAGGTGCACCCTGTTGCTTAACATCTCTAATATAACCAAACAGAACTAGGTTAAAACAGCACAAATGCATGTTGCGAACAATGAGAATAAAAGGAGCATTTCTTCCATGTTGAAAAATTCCATCTAAAAACCTAACACCCTAAAACCTACTTCTATGCGTGACGCTAGGAGAGCATTGAGTACAATAACTTGCATCTAGATTTTCTTTGGGAGAATGAGCGCACTTGTGTATTACCAAGCACTGTAATTATCAGTTACCAGGGGGCTGGGTTCCCTGTAAAAGGCAAACATGCGTCACATCAGCATCAGCACCTCTCAGACTCGATATCAGCTTTCAGTAGAAAGTGCGATACAGCAGCATCTCTGTCAGGCATGATCATCTCTGGCAGTATCTTGCACGATAATCTGGGGCAAAGTACCTCTCCTCACAGGTGGGAGTCATTTTATACTATATCTAATCCGAGATGGAATTTTCAACATTGCAGCTGGAATTTCTGGTACAACCAATGAGCATCAACATGCTAGTCTAAGACACATTCTTTTAAACAAATGAGGTAAAAATAAGGCAATTCAGACTACATTATTGTGGCTATTGTTCTTAGGGGATCTTGAAATTGAGATAGGAAGGCACTTGCTCCAGACTGATGGGCTATCAGGTGTCTTGTTGATATCTCTATCAGAGTGACAAAGTCTTGGAAAGATAAAGACAGATGACATCTACATTAAATGCAGACATGTTGACGATTCTACAGAAATACAGAAAATGGAGCCTCTGTCGACTTTATTTGGAGTCAGGCCTTATATATATATATATATATATATATATATATATACATTCTTTAGGTCAGGCCCACATCACTATTAAAGTCAGGCAACATCAGTTCTTAACTACGGCAAGCTCCTAAACTATGTTCCGAACCGTACATTGCGGTCATTGCAGGCCTGCCACCTGACCACTCCACGCTGCAACACTGTATCCAAAGGGGGTAGAGCATTCTCAGTCCTACTCCCACAACTCTGGAACCAGATGCCTGACCACCTTCGGAGAGAACCTGCACTCCTCCCCTTCAGGAAACATCTCAAAACTGTCTTATTCAGGGAGGCTTTCGGTACTGTTTAAACTACCCTTCCCCTGCACAGCTGTTATGTTACTACCAACTGGCGTCGGGCCTCTCTCTCTAAAGCACTTAGAGACCTGCCGGTGATTTGGCGCTATACAAAAATTAATTAACATAACAAAGTCTACAAAACAAAAAATATGTGTCACGTTTCCATCTACTTCCAAAATGCTGTCCCCATTGCTAGGATTGTCTGCTAATAGCAGGCTCCTCACAGTACTATGCAGAGCCAATAAACATGGCCTACCAGAAACTACTAGTAGTAAAAGTGGCGATTGATCGTAGTGAGGAAGTAATGCAAGTCAGGTAACCCTCTATCAATGGCAGGTTTTGTTTGAATCATTTATACACCTATCAATGGCAGGTTTTGTCTGAAGCATTTATACACCTACAACAGGTTTGAGCAGCGGGCATCCCCGAGATCATAAAAAATCCACGAGTATGGCAGAGCACACACAGGAGTGCGCAGGGAGTCAAACAGGATTGGAAAGATTGTTCCACGTGTTAATGTGTTCCCTTCCGTTGTTGAAGTATACATAGTAAAATACCAAATGTATCACAGTTAGTGGCTAGTTCAGCTATACCAATTGTGTGAGTTGAAGGCTGAATAGGCCCTGTCCCTGTTGGAAACAAGCATGTTACGAGCATACAGTTATGTGCATTAGGGTATCGAGCAACACAGATGTTTACTTTGGTTCTTCAGTCTCAGGGTTCCATATTACAATTGATTGCAAGTAGTAGTTCTGTACATTAGTGTTGTAGTGGGTTCCTTTTTGGCGCATTGCTGAAGGTGTGTTTCACTTCTTGATTGCAATTTTCATTTGTATAGATCTACCTAAAAATTCAATGGTGTAGCTTTATGTTGGCAGGTACTACAAGAGAGTGAAGGCTTGCTTTGGCAGCAATGAGAATGTGCCTTAAACGTGCAGTATGTCACTACAAACTGTTCTGGCAGATGCTCTTGGAAATCTAGAAAATATAATAGAGCCATTTGTACTAAAAATATTCAGAAATTCAGACCATCCATGAGTTAAAAGCTTGTAACCAAGTGTTGGGTTTTGGTACTGCTGGTTTAACACAGCCAGGGAGTGTTTTAAAACAATAGTTATACATATTTGTAAAGTGTACATGCTACAGAATCTGTTTGGGGTGGCTCTCCTTTCAGATGTCCTTTCCAGCCTGCTCGTTAGACACAGGCTTTGATATCTCTCACAGCAGGATAGTTTCCCGCTTGGAGCACCCACAGCAGAAGCACACACATCTTGAATGACGTTTTACACTGGTTGACATCAGCCCACCTGAAGATTTGATCAATGCAGACAGAAGGCTGGTCATCACCTAATGGCCCTCCTTCAAGTTAAAAAACAGAATCTAGAGTTCCACCCCTCACTCTTACCATCTACAAAGGAAAGTGCTGCAGGAAGTCTAATCAGCAGCCCCTTGCTAACAAAGTCTTTACTGAATTTCAGTGTGTGGATTTCCTACCTCCAACCACAGGAATGGAGGCAATACACTTCAACTGCACGGGAAAGTCCTCTATCTTGTGATATATCAAACCAGAAGTGTCTAAAATGGTTCCTACTTAGCTTTACAATTAATACTGGGAGCCAACATTGAGAAGTTATCCGCTCCATTGTTTGCAAAATCTCCTTCCAATTTTTGCACCCAGACATTATTTTAAGCTTGCAACTCCTTGGCTGATCAGCTGCCCATACTGAAGTTGTAGCCTACCAGTAGCCTAGCACCACACAGACTGTTTGCCCAATTCTAACGGCCATCAAATGTACCGAATATAGCACCATCTTCACATGCAGATTATGTTGCTACTACCTAAAGAAGAGATCTTCAAACTTTTTTTGATTGGAGCCCCTTAAAGCAAAATATTTTGAAGTCACAGCCACCCTCCAAAATTTGATGGCAAAGATTAGGGGAGAGATAGGGGCAGGACTCAGTGCAGGCAGCGAGGCTTATGAGCTTATTTCAGGGTGACATTTTCTGTTCTTATGATCCACTACTACTGTTATGGGGAGTTTTAGCTTAGTACTCCATTTGTCTGCATTGTGGACTCTTCTTTGAGTGCCTGGAGAAACTGGAGTCTTGCCTTGATTTTCTCTGTGATTCTGTACCAGTTGTATGACGGAACAAAGTAGGGAAATACTTTGCGTGCGTTTACACACATTTTTTACCCCACATAGAATGAATATGTTTTTTCAACACATATTGTTGCCACGCAATCTTTATATATATTTTTGAAAATGGATTTGTGGGGAGAGACCCCCCCAACTTACCTTAAATGTGTGGTAAAAGCAATACATTGTAAGGGCATTTACGTGGTAAAAAATGCGTGATAGAGGCACAATGTGGTAAAAACCTTGCTGTAAGGCAATTTCCCTTCTTTACCACATCGATTGCTCTCTGAACTAGTGGGAGGATAGTTTCTGTCCTTAGACTTTGTATCTAATTGTTTCCGAATATATATAGTCAGCTCTTGATCTTTCTCTATGATGAATTCTGATAATTCTTCGCATTCCGGCTTGTCTGTTCCACTTTAAAATCGGTCCACTGTCTCGTGCTGTCATCTGTGTCCACCTTTACACTGAGTGCAAAAGTCTCCAAAAGCACGTCCAAACTTTGACATTGCAGGATGACTGGTTAAGCACAGTCCGGTATCAATCCAAAGGATTTTATGTAAGCTACCAAGAGACCCCTCATCGTATATCAGTACATCCCATAATCTGATCAAACATTATCATCTTGTAAACTGGGTGCTTCTCGTTTTTCTCCTGGTCTTTCTTTTTAAAGTAAGCTCCAATACTTTGCAGTGCCTATGTCCTCCCATTTTGACTTATGAACAGCACAATATCAACCTTTTTATGCATTGCCCCCTAATTCACTTGTCATTGCCTTCACTCCCTAACAACATTCTGAAGTCTTGACACAAACTGAAAAATACGGTCATACATTTTTACCTTACAAAAGTAAAATTCTCTCTTCCAGCTCCAACATGCTTGCATGAATTGCAGTGGCGGCCGCCACTAAAAAAGGGTGGTGAGGTGGGTGAAGGTATGCGCTGTGGGGTGTGTTAGTGATAATGGAAAAAGAACTTACCTGAAGCCGCCAACCGCCTTCCTCCTGCTGTCCTCTTCCAGGCCCCAGAAGCCCCTGGGACAGACAAACAAGTTACTTACCTTGTGTAACGGTATCTAGTAGAGACAGGATCTAGCCACAGAGTCCTTACTAAGAATTTTTCACAGACTCCAGAAACTTTTTTCCCCACCATACATCTGCTGGTCGGCAGAGGGTGTTGATTGACTCCGTAGCGACGTGGTCCCTAGATGTAATGTCAGCAGAGTCCATATAACCCTTCCACTGACACGCTGATGTCAGTTTCTTCGTGACTATAATCCGCACTCAAAACGAGGAGCCACATGCCGAAACCTCATATTTGGGGCAGTGTGCCAAGACAACAGACACCATGTGTGACGTGTCTGTTGATTGAAAAGGAAAGAAGGAAACCGTCAAGAACGCAAGAGGTCCAAAAAACTCAAGGCAAAAAGTAGGAACAGCAATGACCTTCTGCCCCTCCAAGAAATAGGCAAAACCACCAAGGTACCACTGTAATGAACAGAGGAATCTGAAGTAGAAACGAACCAGCAATACCAGGACATCACCAGAAAAGATATCTCATGAGCCTACAACACAACAAGAATACCTACAATAGGACATCCCAAGCACAGACTCAATATAAATGAAGAAGAAAGAAAAAATAGTTTGCAGTGTGGGGAGGATGGAAGAGACGTAAGGAATCTGCGGCTAGATCTTGTCTCTACCAGATACATTGTTACTGAAGTAACTTGTTCATCTGATAGAGACATCTAGCCGCAGATTCCTTACTTAGAATCAGATACCCAAGCCATGACATCCTGCAGGAGGGTCTTCAAACTGGGACTACAAGGAATGTACAAGTAATATGAATCCGGTCAGAAAACAAAAGACCAGGGAAAAAGGATGACTGAGGAGAATATCACACTCAGTCAAAAGTCCAGCACCTAGTAACTTAATCACTACAAGCACCGAAAAGGGACCAGAAGTCGAAGAATTGTACATCGGAAACCATGGGAATAGAGTGCCTGTTGACCTGTCACAGCAAGCCAACTTAAAGACAACAGTGAAAAACAAGAAGTTCTGACCTCAACAGCATCTGACCCAGGTATATCCGTTGACCACAACTGAAACAAACTGGTAAACAAGATAAGCCCACAGTGTAAAGGAAAATTATCCACAGCAAGAAGAAATGCCAGTAATGGACCTAATAAGCCCATGGCAATCACAGGGTGAATCTAGGACACTGAATTGGACATGTGGAGCACAGAACCTCCAAAAAGCTAATGAACAATCTGCTCATATTGCAGAGTATTCATGATAGTGAAAATAAATAATCACATTAACTACCAGCAAGAAGCACTTCCATAAATATAATAAAGAGCTATAGATAATTCCATGAAATATACTTATGTCTGGAAGTTTACAGTCATAGGATCTTACTAAGATACTCAAAGGATATCCAGCATACACGTATATCCCCTTGGAAAAAGGGGGAAGAGCACATGAGAAGGCTACTCTACCTCAAGGGAAGATATTCAAATAATATGGAAGAATGGCAGGACTAATGGCACGACGCACCGATATGACAACATAGAAAATGAAATAATACAGTGCATAGAAAGCAACCCTATGTCTGCCACGAAGGGGAGAGAAAGGTGCAAGGTAACCACCATAAAAGGAGGTAACATAATAAGAAAAAAAGATGCAACCTAAGGAAGCCCCCCATAGCACAATTTAGTGCTTGACCTCAAGTGCAGACAAACTTGGTCACAAATGTTTCGAATAGAAGCGACAAGGTGACGCAGAAAAAAACATATCCAGACCGCAAAAGGAATAAATGAATTCGTAGCAATGACTCCGTAAGGAAGAAATAAGCAGGTATGTAATACAAGGTAGCTAACCATGCCACACATAGGCAAATAGGGACCATAACGTAAAAAATCAAGTTCAAACTATCTGCAATACAAGCAGAAAAAGAAAGGGACCGTCCCCCCCAAAGGACAAGAGCTTGAATGAGAAATTAGAAGAGCAGGTGGAAGTAACCAGGAGGCTAGCGCCTCTAACGCTGATGGACAATAGACCATCATAGCCAGAAAAATACTTAATACAGGAATTAAAGCTCCTGCAAGGATAAGGCAAGCCTACCAATGCTGCGCATCACACCACTCCAAGGCAAAAGCACGCAAAAAGCAGTCGCCTGACTGGATAATGGAGAGGAAACCAACCTAGCCAAATACAAAGCCCACTAGAGGAAATAATGCTCCTGAAAAGGGAGCCAAAGGGGTAACGCACAGTGTTGTATCACTTCAATGGCAAAAGCGCATGCAAAGACAGTGAAAGGTTACAGCCCAGACATGTGGCAACCAGGATCAGGGAATCAAAAACAACTAAAGAGTGTTCTGATTGATAATTTAGAACTCCCAAAAGCAGGAGGGGTCTTCGGGCCCGATGGGCAGCAGGTTAAGTGCCATCTATAAGATACAAACATGTCACCTACAGGCGGTCCCCATGAAGTGTGGATGGACGACAGTGTAAATGTGCACGAGGAACTGCATATAGAAGACGATGCATCTGAACACACGCATTAAAGAATGGGCCACTATACATAACATACTAGAGGTGTTATATAGGCCATATAGGTAGAAAGAGGCTAGTATCCACCAGAGGTACGACAACAATCGTATGGAAAGAGTGTGATGAAGGAGCCCAGATATACCACATCAGGAAAGCCCACAGGGCTTAATATATGAAGATCTATTCGAACAGCACAATAACATGTCAGCACAAACCAATTTCTAAAGCATCATGAAATGAAACAATGAAATAAGTGTAGTGGTAGAAGTTCCTCCACCCAAGAGCACTTTATGGAGCCCCCTTGCTCTAACAACTCACCACCAAGCATGCAAATAACTTGTACTCGCCCAACGGTGAGAACTGCCTACCTGGACTTCTTAGGCCCTAATGTCTTTGAGCACAACAACCATCTTGCTTTGGCAGAATAAACTTTGGAAAAGGAAGGGAGGTCATCGCCCAGGAACAATGCTGAAGTGGAAAACTATCCACTTCAGGAAGTCTTTAAAAACCTGGTAATTTAACAGATCGTAGTTTCTTTCTTTTTTTGGGTCCACCCATTACACTGCTAGCTTTTAAGCCAGTGCCAAGACACCTCAGGGTATTTGAGAGCTCTAGGAAACAATACAACATAACACTGTTCGACCCATATAACTCCTGCAGGTCCTGAATTGCATCTTGGTCTGTATACTGCCTGTTGCTCGCAGCCTAAAGTGCAAGGGACTGCCCTCCACAAACCTAAAACCTTAAATTTGAGGCACAAGACTGCAGGCAGACTTCAGACCAGCGGACGCAGCAAATTCCAGACTTCTTCCTCTATCGTCCCGATTGTGGCCCCCAAAATGCAAGCCGGCGGTCCAGATCTGCCCACTTCAACAGAAGCAGCCATCTTGGAAGGCCCCGCAGAAAGCAGTAAGAGAAGAAATGGGGCAGACCTTGATACGAAGCAGGTATATGCCCATGCAGAGCTCTGTAGTCCCCTACCTCAAACTGCTCATTCTTTGGGGGAATGATGGCTGGTATACTCTGTAGTCCTAAACTGAAGGGAGGATTCTGTCCTGGGGTAGCACAGCAAGTGACTCCAGCCTTTACTCAGACTGGAATGAACAGTGGATGAGCGACATTTATCTCCAAGTGGTCCCACTGCCACACACTCACACACAGTTGGGCTTCCAGTGTGTTGCTGACCTTTAATGTACTGGCTAATCAAACACATGCTTTACTGGCATCTGTATGGTGACTAGTCAATGTGTTGTTGCCACACCCCATACTGCCACAAAAACCAAACTGACGTTGGGGTGACATGGGCCTGATGTTTGCACACATCTAACACATCTCCATGTCGGCATTTCCTATACAGTGAATCCCACAAAATCATTTTAATCTTGATAACCTGAACTTTTGCGAGTGGGACACCTAGAAAGAGTCCTGGCCACCTGCTATAACTACAAGTGGTGACCACCAGCCCAGATTAAGTTCAGAGTGGATCAAATTTGAGTATAATAACTTAAAAGCCATTGGTGAGTTGGAGGAGGGCTGGAAGTTCTAGAAGTGAATTAAGGTTCTTTACTCTGAATGCTTCAAGGATGGTGCACATAATTTGGACTTATTTCTATCATCCAGCAGAGGCCAGTTGTGAAAACCTATACCTTGCTTGTATCATGTTCAGCTATTCCTATGTAATGCAGTATTAGTAATCACATACATAGCCCAGAAGGTATCAATAATTTTAATCAAATATGGATGTTGTTTTATAGTAATTTGAGGCTTCCAGTGTCATTGTGCATGCCTGCTAATTCTCATGGCACCAGTAGGCCCAGAAGCCATAAGGCTCAGGTTATACCCTGCACATTTCCGAGCATAGCAACCTTGCTTTGAAAGCTGGCAAGTGGTAATATGATTTTAGGAGAATAATGAGCTCAGTATTTTATGAATAAAGGAGATCTTGTTCTCAGGAACATCCAGCACTTCCTCAGGGAGAAGATTCTGACACCTACTCATTAGATATGTTTTCAATGAGAGAACACATTTCTGTCACGACTTATATTACAAAAAAAATAAAAACATATATACTAGACTCATTTTCAATACATTTTATCTATATCCTCCACTTGAGTGTTTCATAGGGAGCCCTGATCAGCTGAAATGGTAATTGTCTTTGACCTTTTGCTGCGCTGTTTGGAACTTTGTATTAAATGCTAGTTGGTCTTTAGGCTTCCAAATGCATTGTGTTTTATTGTTGACACAGAGTAGGGCTGAGGGCAGGAGACGTGATTCTATTTGTTGAGGTTAAAACCCGCCTTAGACACATTTCTCTGTATCCTTTGAGGTTTATGGATCAGTTTCTTCATTAGCCCTGCTTACTTGGCATTGCAACAGCCCAACCTATGGGAGATTAGTTGTGTATGGTTGTTCAAAGAGTCACAGTATGGACTTTCTAGGAACGTTTAGCTGGCTGCTGGACGTGTTTACATATTCAGTACAGTATATCTAGTGCTTTAAGAACATTACTTTTGTGTAAATAGACAAACATTCTTAACCACAAATTAGCAACTGGTACAAAATTGAAAATCATACTAAATCATTTGATTGTGGTACCCAGAGACAATGATTTATATAGGATTGAACATTTTACTGTATACCGAAAGGTTAATACTTTTGTACCAGGCAAAGTGTGCTTTCAAGTTGCAAGACAAAATATATTTTTGTGAACAATGATAAATTGTGGAGATTCATTTAACATGACCAAGACAGGTCTAGCTTATTGGCTTTCTCAGATAGGTGGTATAAAAGGAGAATTAAAAAATGTGGTTCCACCATTGTAACTTTATTTTAAATAGAGAGAACTCAGAGAACAGGTTAATGAACAAAAATATTACTTACCCTTTGTGATAAATTTCAAACTTAATTCCTTTTGCCTGAATCACTCTCTTAAATCCTCTGTGATTTCGGTTTATGTTCAATTTGAAATGCTGATCATATTCTGGAAATAGGAAAATTATCCAAGGCCATTATTTTTAATCCCTTTTGAAAAAGATGCAACTGAACATAGAAGTACCGAGTAGTATTTTAAGACGTAAGTGACTCAATCTCAAATTCACAATGAAACAAACATAGCAATATTTCTCAAAGAAAGTATGTGCATACAGAAGTGCCTATTATTTTTTTCAAGAAACATGACCACCCACGGACAATGATCACCGATCACTAATCTGTATTGGTCAGATCATCTAAGACAATTCATTTTTGCCTCCACAACAAACTACATCACCAAAAATCTGGCTAAATTTGCATCACTTGATTCTGTCCCCAACAACCTTAGCAGCAAAGACATCTGTTTGAGGATATTATTCCATCTAACAAATTGAGAAAAATATTCTTGTTGACAGGGAGGGTGGGGGGTGTGGGGGGGGGGTCTTTGGCGGCTCGTGGGTGGGGGTGGTGAGGGAAAAAAAATGTAAAACACTTAAATGTAAATGTAAATGTGGGGATACTTGTATAGCGCACGAATCACCCCTAGGGGTCTCTCGGCGCTTGTACGAATACCGCTGTGGAACCCATCCTGGTTTTCCCTGTGAGGTGTCCACTCCTGGGCACCCCCAAGGTGGAGGCCAGGCATCCTTAGCGTTGTGGGGGCCGTTGTGGACATTAAGCACGCTATTGCCCAGAGTTGCAGAGTGGGACTCCATGATTTGAATAGGCACCGAGGCGAGAATTATCAGGTCCGTGGAATTTTTGAGCCCAAGACCCGCCGAGGCGGGGAATTGAACCCTGGTCCCGGGCTAGACCTCTGCATCAGGGTCTGCCGCTCTAACCATTGAGCCACACTTCTCCACCACTTACCTGTTGCCGCTGCCTCTTGTTCCTCTTTGCCCGCTACCAGGGCAGGGAGCAGGAAGTAACAGGCTCCCCATAGCGTTGCGACTGGTCTGAGGCCGTGGTTCGGTACTCAATGCAAAAACAACAGTTGATGGACAGAATGCAGAACAGTGTCATACATTCACCCCAGTAGAGAGATCTGAGCCCAAATCCATCGTTTTTTTGCTCACCATGCCATTCCAGTTTGAACCCAGCCATATGCAAATCAGTCTTAACCCTGTGCCCCATGGGAACAATCCAGCCCAAACTGCCAAGCTAGGTCCTCCCTGGACTGGAAACAAGCATCTTAGGACCGGTTTCGGGCTTTCAGCCCTCATAAGCCAGGATAGTTTGATTCCAGTGGCATGGAGAGCACGGGACTCACGTCTGAGCATACCCGTCCCACTCGGGGTGACATATGCAAAAACAATAGTTGATGGACAGAATGCAGAACAATGTCATACATTCAGCCCAGTACAGAGATCTGGGCCTAAATCCATCGTTTTTGTGCTCACTATGCCATTCCAGTTTGAGCCCAGCCATATGCAAATCAGGATTGACCCTGTGCCCCATTGGAACAGTCCAGCCCGAACTGCCAAGCCCGGTCCTCCCTGGACTGGAAACAAGCATCCTAGGACCGGTTTTGGGCTTTCACTCTGCCACTGGATTCAAGATAGCCTGGCTGATGAGGGTTATGAACCCTATGAATGCTTGTTTCCAGTCCAGGGAAGACATGGCTTGGCAGTTCGGGCTGGACTGTTCCCATGAGGCACAGTGTCAGACTGATTTGCATATGGCCATGCCTGAACTGGGGTGGTGGAGTGAGCTAAAGAATGATGATGGATTAAACCCAGATCAGTTGACTGGGGGGTGAGTGTTTGATTTGCTGAAACGCTCCGTCCATCATCCCCTTTGGTATCGCGTGGTTCGGTGCTCAGCAAGGGAATGGGAGGCTGGGCCTGGGACTGCCATAGCAAACCGTCTTGCGCACTTGGAGTGGAAAACCCATTCCTACCCTGCTCTGTGAGCAGAGCAGCTCCTCCCCTACCCAGCTAAGCAATGACAGAAAACAAAATTATAATAACAATGAGTTATTATAATTTTATTTTTTACTTGTTGGCCTACTTAGTGGGGCGATGCTCCTCCGCTTTAGCCGAGGAGCCACCACTGCTTGTTAAGTGTAATGAAACACCTGATACAGCAATAGGAAAACTGTTGTGCTGATTAACAAATTAGTACCTTTAAGTAATGATCCTATTGATGGATACGCTGTGTTTTTGCAGGTTGCTAACTTTATGAATCTCTTACAGTTGCCACACTACATTCATAAAAACTCTTGCACTACATCTCCAGAGGTGGCACATGGAGTCAAGCTACTCCAGATAGGGCTTCGGTCCTGCCACAGACAGGATGATAAAAGGGCCATACCGGGCGCCGCTCGGCACACTAAAGTTAGTTTGAATCATTTTTTATCACACCTGTAGAAGTATTGACAGCACTGTAAAACAGCAGAATGCAAAATTGGGAAACTTTTAGGGAAAACAATAAACCCTGTCCTCAAAACAGGGAGGTGGACAATCTGCAGAAAAGAGGAGTATCCATCAGAAAGACTATTACTGAAGGATAGTAACTCTTTCTTTTAATGTATACTTCATTCCACAGATTTCCTACCTAAAGACCTAATTACCTCTCCAAAGTAGTCCTGCACAAAGAATGGTCCGAGGAGGGATTACAGCAAAACCAAAAACATTTGCAGCACAGACCTGGCAAAATGCCAGGCCTGACTAACATGAAAGTGAAAGCATAAATGAGTGATGAATTTGTGTCTCGGAGCCTGCACCACAGCTCAGCAAATATCCAAAACCTGTTTGGACCGTGCCAAAGAAGCAGCCTTTGCATGGGTGGAGTGAGCTCTAATGCCTTCAAGCAGTTCTTTCTTTGCTGAAGCATAACATTGCTAAATGCAGAGAACCATTCATGAGATGTTGTCCTCTTTTTGACAGCTTTGTCTTTCTCGTGGCCAGCAAAGCAAGAAACAGCTGGCCATCCGCATGGCAATACCTGGTCCCATCAATGTAGAGGCTCACAACCACTCATCCTTGGTGGCATTTGAAGGAAAAAGAGTGCAGGGGGAGTAATGAACTGTCTGATGTAGAACACGGACACTCCCTTTGGACTGAAGGTGGCTCAGGTGCAAAGCACCAATTTGTCCAAAAGAGGCAAGTGACTAATAGATGAAGTAGCAGAGTTGGCAATTCACTCACCTGGCATGCAGAGGTGATAGCGATGAGGAACACAGTGTTGAAAGGAAGGAGCCCGAGAAAACAACTATACATGGCTCGGTGACCCTATCAAAAAATTAAGGACCATATTCAAGTCCCATTGAGGCAAGATAAATGGTGAATGTTGGAACATACGAGCCAAATGCATGTGACAAAACATCACAATGGGTGACCTAAACGATAAGGTCTGAAAGGCAGAAAGAGAAAGGCAGATGAAGACCAACAAGTAACCTTTCACTGTGCCCAGGACTGCTGCAATTGACAGACCTCCCTCAGCTGAAGAGGAAGGCAAACATTAAATGTCAGGAGACCTGAATACCAAACCCTCCTCACCCAAAATGGAACAAAACATCAACTGCATCAGATCCTGTGTCACTTTCCTCAGAACATGAGGGTTCAAAGGAATGTGTGGGAACACACAGTGGAAAGGAAAATCCCATTGGATCCTTAACTTCCACCAGGGTCCCCTGCCATGTCAACTGTAGGGCACAAAAAAGGTGACACTAAGTGTTTTCTGAAGTAGCACGCCACTGTACAGGAGGCAAACACTGCATGGCAAAGATCAAGTGGACCACTTTCGGATGAAGACACCACTTGTGGTCAGCAAAATGACGACTGATCAGCAAATCCACTCTCACACTGAGGGGACCCACTAGCGTAATCTCAACTGGGTATGACCGAATGTAACAGCCTCAGTACTTCCAAAGAAAAAAAGAGCACTCCCACACCGTTTGGCTTAACTAAATACTACACTGTAGAAATAATGTTGGTGAGGCACTGAATGAAAAATCTTTGAAAGAAGAAAAGCGAAATTACATTTCACAGGGATTATCTGGGCCTTTCGATCACTGCAGAATGAGGAGACCACTGGGGAGATCAATACCTGGTCCAATACGATCCTCCAACTCAAGGTCCACTGGAAGTGGAGACACCAATAGAATGAGTGAATATGTCACCTTGTTTTGTGGCTTGAGCAGAATGGAGGATGCCAAAAAGCAGCTGAGGCAGACTCAGAGAGGAAAAGTGTGCACAGCTGAACTGTGACCACCAACATGAATGTAATGAATACATGAGAAGCTGAAGTGAGCCAGAAGGGCAGGCAATCAAACTGATAATAGGTAGACCCCACCACAAAGTGCAGATACTTTCTGAGAGACCATTATATACAGGAACACCATTCAATCTGTAGAGTTCAGGAAAGAAGTGAATAAACAGGAAGCTGAAGTGAGTCAGAAGGGCAGCCAATAAAATTGGTAATGGGCTGATCCCACCACAAAGTGCAGATACTTTCTGACAGAACATCTGATCTGGAATTTTATATCTAGGACCATCATTAAATCTGTGGAGTACAGGAAAGAAGTCGCTGTGGCAGCGAAAGTGTATTGATCCTCTCCTTGTGGAAAAGGAGTTAAAGAACTGGAAGTTCAGAATAAGCCAACGGCCACCCTCCTTCTTGATGGCCAGAAAATAGAGGGACCATCATCCCTGCCCTAGCACCCCTTTGGGTCTGTGCTAAATGGCTCCCTGGTTTAGAACTTCCCTGGCCAAGATCTGTGAATGGCCAGCAAGAACAGCTGGGACAGCAGCAGGCTGAAACATGACGAAGTAGCTGTCCTGTGTGATCTGCAGGAGTCAGAGGTCCAAGGTTACGGCCACAACGTGAAGCACCCAACCCCAAGAGGCAACTAGTGCATGTACAAGGCCAAATTAAAGAGGTTTTAAAGTGAGAGATCGGAGCAGGTGGGAATGCTGTTGAGTCTGAATAAAATACTAACCTTTGCTGCTGGTGGATGGGCTGGGAGGACTGCCTATGTAAAAAAAAAATGCTGACTCAGTAAACACCCTTAACTTTCAGAATGGCTGGAAGAGCTACAGTGTGGTCTACCAGAATGGAGCTCCAAAGGACATTCAACACTCCAGACCTCATCATTCTCACCCTGAATTGTCTCACAAACTACCAGGAGCACGGATAAGGTGTGATCCAGACCGCAGAGTTGCTGTTTTTGATGATTGCCAGTGTTTTTCCCAAGCCGCTGGTGGTGTGCTGAGTATTCAAGATCTTTCTGCTGAAGAAAAAGACCGCAGAGAGCTCCTAATACTCGGTCTGGCCAGTTGAGAGGACACTAGATGACAGGGGTCAGGGGCCGGAAATTTTCTTTCTCCCAAACCACTCTGATGACTTCTGAGCCTCACAACATGCAAGCCTGGCCCTGCAAGAAATTGGCAAAGGACCCAGGGGTGTCGCTTGCATTCACTGTGGACCTGTAACAGGAGGGGTATCAGACCTTGCTGACGATAAACAATTCATCCACAGACAGGAAAGAAAATGAAGAAAAACAGAACCCTCAATGGCGTCATGATACTAAAGTCTCTCCCACAACACAGAGACCGCTCATCACATCAGCTATAGCAAAGTCCTACACCAACACCATCAATGAAACCACAAACAGAAGCTTAACACTTTTCATGACCTCCACTCCACAGAAACAGGCATTGCCATCAACCTCTTCTTCACTGGAAAAAACAGAACATCCGACACCACTTCTATAATACTAAGCCTGCTTTATCTCTTATGCCCACCTCTTCCAAAAGAACCCAGCAATGGTCATCTTTCAAAGCCCTATCTCTAGCAGATCTGGTCAACATACTTGCCTCACTGAAAGTCCATTTTAATGAAGAGGATGTCTTACATCAAAGATTTCTGGGGACATTCTGTCACTCCAACTCACCAATGTCAATCCCTCACTCACTCAAGGCATCTTCCTAGAAGCTCTCATGACAGGCTAGATCATCTCGTTCCTAAAGAAACCTACACTAGCCTATAATGACCTTGCCAACTACCGGCAATCATTCACTAACCATTCATCTACAAGATCACTGAAAAAAAAGTCTATGTTCAACTTCAAGATCACACTAATGCTAACATTCTGCGTCTCCTGCACAACTTCCAGTCTAACCTTTCATTGAGCTGCAGCATGGAGACCAATACCTTACACATTTTCGACGATGCCCTCCTGAACACATATGAAGATGATCACTGCCTCCTTCTATTGCTGGACCTCCCAGCGGCCTTCGACACACCCTCATATAAATCCTGGAGTCTCAAATGGGATTTACCACCAATGTTTTTCACTTTTCTTCCTTTTACCTTTCCTGCAGACACAAGTTTGTTAGCATGGATACCCAGAGGTCCCAAATGATCCTCATCACTTGCAGAGCCATCCAGTATTCCATACTGCCATCTTCAACCTCTGCGTGGAGCTGCTTGGTACTCTACTCACATATAACACTATCAAAACTCTCGAATATGCACAAAAATATACAACTCTACTTGAAATGATCCTCTGCTCCAGACATCCAATACCTCAAATACTGCATGCACATCACCCTGACTTGGATGTCCAGCAACTACCAGAAACTCTACCCAAGTGAAAAATAATTGATGTTATTTACCAAGAAAAACAAACAAGAAACCATACAAACCTGGCCCAATGACATAAACCCTGAAATCTTGAAACCTCCAGCCTCCACTTTCACTGAATGCCAAATCACTTGAATTGACCCAGGACACCAACCTCACCCTCAAGAAACACACTGCTAAAAAACACAAAGACGGCCATGTACTAGCTCTCTCTTCTAAAGTGAGCAAAACTGTTTCTTCCAGAAAGTGACTTCATAACTGCTATTCAAGCCTTGCTCCGTGGCCTCTCAGATTCCACACATATGCCCCTAAAAAGCATCCTATATATCGTCTCATTCTGGCCTGAAAAAATATGATCAGGTCTCCTCCATCCTGATGGAACTCCTTTGAAGGTGGCACCACATCCAAAACCAGCTGCATCTTTTACAAAGCCATCATGGCCCTCACCTCTGATCATCAAGCAGGGAAGCTCACTGTCTCTGGTGGTTCTTGTCACACCTGCAGCCAGGTTGCCATCAGACTGCAGACTAATACGTGTAAAAATAGAAAAAACAAGACAACATGCCTTTTACAGCTATATACCCAGGATCTGGAACAACATTCCTGTATCCAACAAGACTGTTGTAATGCTGCTCCAATTTATGACAGAGCTGAAGATGCACCTCTTTATAGAACACTACATCACAAGGCATTGCTGCGTTTTCTTGGGCTGCCAACTTTCTTGCATGGTCTAGTTGACAGGAGTATGCCCCACCAGTCAAGCCCCACAGACCAGCCTTAAGTGCGAATGTATAGCAGAATTGACTGCTCCAGCCTGCATCACACTTTAATGCTGTTTACAACCTATTGTTTTTAAATGATTTTAAAATTTCCAGTACTTTATTCTGGGTAATGTTATGTAATTGTGATATATTTATTCATTGGATACTGTTTTTTCTCATTCTAACTTATGATCTTTCATGGCTCCCAACTCATCTCCCTGGCCCGCTTTGCTTTTGCAGAAGAAGTCCGTTTGAATCAGCCTTATTCACGATGACATCTTCAGCTGCCATCTTTTTGCAGTTTACGGGACTGGCTTATGACCCAACAATCATGCCTCGCAAACCATAAAAACTGGTCTTATGTGCAATAACGCAGCTGGTTCGTCGAAAGCGTGCCAAAGGCAAGTCAGTCTGCAGCTACCCATGCCTGACTGGGACCAGGGGCCAGGACCCCTGCCCCAAATCACAATATAAATTTACAGTATTGTTCTGAACAGCTACGTGCTTGGTGCCCTATTTACCACTAGATTGTAGAAATAGCTTTCACCCTATGAGCACATCTAGGGTCACCACATGCTACTAGGAGACCGATCTATCCATGCTGAGAGCAGGCAGTCTTAATTGTCGTTCTGTCGCGAAACATGATAAACATTTTTAATTTCGTTGTGGACTATCGACCTGATGCCTTATTTCCAAGTCAAGGTTGGTTGAATTAGTTTTCCACTTCAGGTAATGCACTGACACTCCCTGAAGAGTTTTGTATTGTTAAATGTGTTCAGTAGAATAGAAGGGGTGTGAGGAAATGGGGAGTATTACATGGTGTGGTTGTGCAATCTCACCTTGTAATAAACTTACCTACCCCTTTAGGTCCAGTAGGTTTCGTCTGTAAAACCCTCAGCTCAATCCTCGGTAGCTATGGCACTGAGCAGCAAGGCTTCCACAGAGGAACAAGTGTAAAGAATGTAAACAGCACCAAAACAATTGAAGAAGAAATCGACACAAGGCTCAAGAAATCTTACCTCAATTGATAAAAATAGACTGTATTTTTATAGGGATTTAGACAGTAGAATGAAAAAGATCCACCAGAGTGTTCCGGAGATATTGATTTTACAAGCAATAATAAATCAAAGCAATTTCACTCAATTGCGAATAATCCTTGGCAAAGTCAACAAATTGGACACTTAAAAAAATTTCTAAGAAAAGTTAGGTAAGTGCCCATGCTGTCGGTTAGAAGTACTTGAGGCGACCAACTCCGGCAGCGAGTTAGTCAGGGGGACCAGCAAGATCATCAAGAACAGTTAACTTCACAGAAGAAGCAGTCCTTCAGTCATTCCAGGCATTTTATCTGCATTGAAATGGATTCCTATGGAGCAGTCCTCGTGCAAGAGATGAAGTATGCTGAAGATGCTCCAAGTATGCTGTGGATGCAACAGGGTTTTTCCCGAAGGGATTCCTCTGTCCACGTAGAAGGTGATTGCATCCTGGTTGCATGGTCAATGTCCACGGAGTCCTCTCTGGTCTGTCAGAAGTCCAGTTGCCACTGGACTACCAGTCGCCCATTGTCTCGGTCATAGGCCAATCCTTCCTCAGCCGATAACGTGCCTTCTGAGGGTCCCAGCAACTCTCCGTCAGCACTCCTGCAATCAGCAAACTCAGGTTTAACTCTGTTCGTTGGGTCTTGGTCCCTGTTGCTGCACAGCAGTAGTGGTAGTTGCTTGAAGACTTTGGGCTACCAACTGGCCCCAGCAGGCTTCTTCAGCTGTTGTGGACTTCAAACCTCGGCGTCCCTGGAGGGCGGAATCCCCTGCCACCTTTTCAGAGGTATTTAAGGCTCCTACTCACTCTCCCAACATGGATGTTGACTCTGTTCTCACCGCCTACAACCAGTTGCTAATTAACACTTTTGATCTTAAAGCACCCCTCAAGAATGCCCATCAGTTCCGTTCCAGCCGACATACCCCTTCGTTTTCAGACCCGTTACACCAAGAATAATCCAAGTGCAAACAGCTAGAGCGAAGATGGCGCTCCTCTAAATTTCCTATAGATAAGTCCACATACCAGGCTGCGTTAAGGTACTACCACAATACAGGTAAAGTAGAACGGAAAGCGCACACATCCATGACCATCACTCAAGCAGGTAATTCCTCCAGATATATAAAGCATTAAATAACTTTCCAAAACCCCAGACTCTCTTGTAGACTTCTTTGAAGAGCAAGTTGTTTCCATCTATATTATAAGTTTCCTGGTCTGCCTAGCTAGTGCAGAGTGGGAATTTGACTTGACTTCTCCGCATCCCTAGGCCATTGCAAGCCTTGGGACTTTGATCTCTGTCCTACTGAACAGGTCCTGAGATGGTTAACTTGTATCAAATCGGGCTCCCCTAGCAATCCCTGTCCCCTCAAGATCATGTCCAGTTTAGTACATCACCTAGCCCCTTTCATCTCGATGCTGTTCAATGTTTCCTTCAGTTCTGCAAAAGTACAGCAGGAATGGAAACATATGCTAGTGTCCCCTCACTTGAAAAAAAATCCTTGAATCCCAATCCCGAAGTTCTTGCAAACTATAGACCAATCTCGTTGTTACCCTATCTGTCAAAACCCTTAAAACCTTCATCAAAGGATTGGCCAAGATAGCGGAGTGAGCGGACACGTCTCGCTCGAGCTCCGTCCCCGCCAGACCTAAGCATTGGCATTGCACCCTTATCGGATCCCACTGGCAAACTGAGGCTTCCCCCTACCTAAGAGCCTGAAGTTGCTGCTGCAGGGCTGCAGGGTGACTCGTCCCCACTTGGAAGCAAGAGTACGGTGATAGGGTCTCCCGCGAGGGGATGGCGTATACCGCAAAGAGGAGCTTAGGGCATTAGTCGGCCAGAGCGGGACTGTGCTCATGCCTGAACTGACGACACAGGAACTGCGAGAGGGTCCCCCCTGGCATGGCATCTACCGGAGCCGAGCTGTGCGAGAGAGGGTCGTAGCACCGGACGCCTGGGTCATGTGGCTGGATCACCAGTAGGCCCACGCAGCTCATCCCGAGCACGCTCCTATGTCTGCAACCCGGCGGAGACAACAGCCCTGACGGAGAGGTGCAGCCTACCTGATCGCCCGCTGTCTGGAAGCTGACTCAACTTTGAGGCCCTGCTCGAGCCTCCCAGGGCACCCCACCGGCTCGGCAGCGGGAGGCAGTCCCTCGAGGAGGCTCGGTCCGAGGGGCTACTGCGGCAGGCCACTGGGAGCGGTAAGCAGAGGTAGCCCTGGTGCGCGCCCAACGCTTTGCATGAAAACTGGCCTGAGTAACCGCCAAGAAGTCCCGGTGCTGAGGTATTTCCCCCGCCGATAGCCGCCCCCACCGGGGTTCTGCACAGTTGAGGAGGGCCCACGGCAGATAGCGGTTTTGTGAAAGGGCGTTCTCCCACACAGCTGCCTGATCGGCTGGTCTGTTGTGGCGTCCTCCTGGGACATTGATTACTGTTGGCCCTGGCTGAAGGCCTATCTGCGGTGGACCCCTGTGGGCGGTAGATGGGACTTTGTCGAGGGACTATGAGGTGTGTCTCGCTCTATACATTCTCGCAGCTCTTGGAGGGCTGGTGAGGCCTGGGCCTAGATTTGCAGGCCAGTGAAGTGAGGTGATGTTGGACAGTGGCCTCCGTTGGTTCCCTTGTGACTTTTTTCTTGCTTGGAGCCGCCCGATATTCTGTGTTGAGCAGCCTGGAGACTACCTGCTATTGGGGCTTCTCTAGATTTTACTCTGCACCGCTCTAGATTTTGGATACTGCCCTGATCAACGCACCGGTAATGAGGGGTGGCCCTGAATGGTGGTGCTGGCTTTTGGGGGTGCCACAGGCGGGGTGAATCGGAGGGCCCAGGTTTGCTCTTTGATACATGAACATTAACTCTACCACTCAGAGGTGGACCAGTCCACTTCGCCTCTGATTCAACAAGTGTGGTGAATATACAGAGGTGAGAGTGCTGCTGAATAGCCCCCTTTGATAGCAGACACCTCATACCCCACTGGGCAGCCGACCAGTCCGGATCTTGACGTGGCCAAAACAAACAAGCATTTGTAACGCAATAGGTCTCGCATTAGGAAAGTTTGAGCTATTGGTCTTGTAAATTACAATTTTTTTGTTTATGTGTTGTTTTTGAAAATAGCTAAATTAATAGCTTTGTCATTTACAATGCCAATAGTTATACCTTTCGCAAATGTGACACCTATAGCATTTGTAATGCAACATGTTTTGTATTTACGTGACTTAGATGTATTGATATTACATATAACAATGGCTTTTAATTTTTTTAAATAATGAATACTTAAATACAAGTGATTGCAATTTATAATGGCAATAGCTTAAACTTTTGTAAATAACTTTTGTGAAGATTATGTTCAGTATATTTTATTGTGATGAAAATCCAAGAACAGAAGTGAAATATTAACATCTTTTTGTGACATTTGTAATAAAGCTTGAAACATTGAGAGAGTATATTTGAACCAGTGATGCTGTGGTGGTGCTGAGTGATGCTGTGGTTGCGAAGAGTGATGCTGTGGTTGTGCTGAGTGATGCTGTGGTTGTGCTGAGTGATGCTGTGGTTGTGCTGAGTGATGCTGTGGTTGTGCTGAGTGATGCTGTGGTTGTGCTGAGTGATGCTGTGGTTGTGCTGAGTGATGCTGTGGTTACGCTGAGTGATGCTGTGGTGGTGCTGAGTGGTGCTGTGGTGGTGCTGAGTGGTGCTGTGGTGGTGCTGAGTGGTGCTGTGGTGGTGCTGTGGTGGTGCTGAGTGATGCGATGGATAGTGAGGGCGATAGATAGATAGAGGGAGGGCGAAAGATAGATAGAGGGAGGGCGAAAGATAGAGGGAGGGCAAAAAATAGATAGAGGGAGGGCGAAAGATAGATAGAGGGAGGGCGAGAGATAGAGGCAGGGTGAGAGATAGAGGCAGGGTGAGAGGGCGAGGGATGGAGTGTGGGCGATGGATGGAGTGTGGGCGATGGATGGAGTGTGGGCGAGGGATGGAGTGTGGGCGAGGGATGGAGTGTGGGGCGGGGGAGGGATGGAGTGTGGGGCGGGGGAGGGATGGAGTGTGGGGCGGGGGAGGGATGGAGTGTGGGGCGGGGGAGGGATGGAGTGTGGGTCGGGGAATGGATGGATGGATGGAGTGCGGGGATGGATGGATGGAGTGCGGGGATGGATGGCTGGAGTGGGGGGATGGATGGCTGGAGTGGGGGGATGGATGGATGGAGTGGGGGATGGATGGATGAGTTGGGGGATGGATGGATGGAGTGGGGGGATGGATGGATGGAGTGGGGGGATGGATGGATGGAGTGGGGGGATGGATGGATGGAGTGGGGGGGATGGATGGATGGAGTGGGGGGGATGGATGGATGGAGTGGGGGGATGGATGGATGGAGTGGGGGGATGGATGGATGGAGTGGGGGATGGATGGATGGATGGAGTGGGGGGATGGATGGAGTGGGGAGATGGATGGAGTGGGGGGATGGATGGAGTGGGGGGATGGATGGAGTGGGGGGATGGATGGATGTAGTGGGGGCTGGATGGATGGAGTGGGGGGATGGATGGAGTGGGATGGATGGATGGATGGAGTGGGATGGATGGATGGATGGAGTGGGGGATGGATGGATGGATGGAGTGGGGGGATGGATGGAGTGGGATGGATGGAGATGGATGGAGTGGGATGGATGGATGGATGGATGGATGGATGGAGTGGGGGGATGGATGGATGGAGTGGGACGGATGGATGGATGGAGTGGAGTGGGGGGATGGATGGAGTGGAGTGGGGGGATGGATGGATGGATGGATGGAGTGGGTGGATGGATAGAGTGGGTGGATGGATAGAGTGGGGGGAATGGATGGAGTGGGATGGGTAGATGGAGTGGGGGGATGGATGGATGGAGTGGGATGGGGGGATGGATGGAGGGGATGGATGGATGGATGGATGGAGTGGGGGGATGGATGGAGTGGAGGATGTATGGATGGAGTGGGGGGATGGATGGATGGAGTGGGGGGGATGGATGGAGTGGGGGGATGGATGGATGGAGTGGGGGGATGGATGGATGGAGTGGGGGATGGATGGATGGATGGAGTGGGGGGATGGATGGAGTGGGGGATGGATGGATGGATGGAGTGGGGGGATGGATGGAGTGGGGGGATGGATGGAGTGGGGGGAATGGATGGAGTGGGATGGGTAGATGGAGTGGGGGGATGGATGGATGGAGTGGGATGGGGGGATGGATGGAGTGGGGGATGGATGGATGGATGGAGTGGGTGGATGGATAGAGTGGGGGGAATGGATGGAGTGGGATGGGTAGATGGAGTGGGGGGATGGATGGATGGAGTGGGATGGGGGGATGGATGGAGGGGATGGATGGATGGATGGATGGAGTGGGGGGATGGATGGAGTGGAGGATGTATGGATGGAGTGGGGGGATGGATGGATGGAGTGGGGGGGATGGATGGAGTGGGGGGGTGGATGGATGGAGTGGGGGGATGGATGGATGGAGTGGGGGATGGATGGATGGATGGAGTGGGGGGATGAATGGAGTGGGGAGATGGAGTGGGATGGATGGATGGATGGAGTGGGGGATGGATGGATGGAGTGGGGGGATGGATGGAGTGGGATGGATGGAGATGGATGGAGTGGGATGGATGGATGGATGGATGGAGTGGGGGGATGAATGGATGGAGTGGGACGGATGGATGAGTGGAGTGGGGGGATGGATGGATGGATGGAGTGGGTGGATGGATAGAGTGGGTGGATGGATAGAGTGGGGGGAATGGATGGAGTGGGATGGGTAGATGGAGTGGGGGATGGATGGATGGAGTGGGGGGATGGATGGAGGGGATGGATGGATGGATGGAGGGGATGGATGGATGGATGGATGGATGGAGTGGGGGGATGGATGGAGTGGAGGATGTATGGATGGAGTGGGATGGATGGATGGAGTGGGGATGGATGGATGGAGTGGGGATGGATGGATGGAGTGGGGATGGATGGATGGAGTGGGGATGGATGGATGGAGTGGGGGGATGGATGGATGGAGTGGGGGGATGGATGGATAGATGGAGTGGGGGGATGGATGGATGGAGTGGGGGATGGATGGATGGAGTGGGGGGAGGGTTGGATGGATGGATGGATGGAGTGGGGGGATGGATGGAGTGAGGGGATGGATGGATGGAGTAGGGGGAAGGATGGATGGAGTAGGGGGATGGATGGATGGAGTGGGGGAGCCGAAGGCAAGAAAAAAAGTACAATCAGGGAAGCAGAAGGCAAGAAAACAAGGTCAATCAGGGGAGCAGAAGGCAAGACAAGAAAAAAAACCGAGTACAATCAGGGAAGCAGAAGGCAAGAAAACGAGGGCAATCGGGGGAGCAGAAGGCAAGACAAGTCAGCTGACGACAAACAACACAACAAGTGAAGAAGCACAATCGTAACACAAAGTGAAATGTCTCTTAATTTGGTCGAAATCTGGGCGCTCTGTGGTTGTGGTGGGGGAGGGGCAGTTGTGAGAGGCGCCATAACGAAAGACAGAGAAAAAAAAAGCAGATGGCAGCACGAACGAAAGTTAATTGCTGTAAGAGGGGGAGCAGGGAGTGAGGCCGGGCGCGCGCTGGCTTTCAAGTCGATGACAGATGCCATGTAACTTAGAAAGTCCTAAAAAGAATGCCCAATGTATGTGTTGTTGACGCACCAGATTTTTAGGTATGTTGTTATAGCTTATTGCATGCAAGTAGGAGCATCACTCAAAGTATTGTTGTGTGTGAGTGTTTGTGTGTGTGTGGTATGTCAGTCTGCTGTGTGTGTGTTTACACGGTGTGTGGTCTGTTTTCATGTGCCTGTGTGTGTGTGTGTGTGTGTGTGAGAGGGAGCCAGATTATGTGCATGTGTGTTGATGTGTCTGTGTGAGTGTGTGTCCTTGTGTGTGTGGTGTGTGACTGCATGTGTTGTGTAGTGTTTGTTGTGTATGTCTGTGTGTGCATGTGACTGTGTGTGTCTACATGTGTGCAGGGTGTGTGTTTTGGTGTGTGTGTGAGAGAGAGAGAAGATATGTTTGTACCTGGTGTGTGTGTTGATGTGTATGGTTGAGTGTGTGTGCTTGGGTGTATTGTGTGTTGGTGTGTGTATGTGTTTGTGACTGACTGCAGGGTATGTGTTGTGTAGTGTGTGTTGTGTATGTCTGTGTGGGGTGTGTATGTGCATGTTTGTGTGTATGTGTTTATGCATAAATGTCACATCATGCACACAACTTTCACCAAGTCCCTTGTAGGTGGCTCATTCCGGTGTCATGGATCTTAACCTGTCACTTCGTACTGTGGACACCACTCTTGCTTCAGAAGCTACCCGTACACATACATTGAAATGAGAAGCTACCCGTACACATACATTGAAATGCACAATACAAATATCGGGGCTTTGCATACATTTTTAGAGCAGTAGTCAACAAATGCCCAACACTGATAGGAGAGTGGCGAGGAAGGAGTAAAGCTTCAGTGTGTGGAGTGTATTTTTGACAATCGCTTGCACAGAACCACTAATATGAACGGAGGAATGCTAACTTTATTGATTGACTGGGGACGCTCTAATATGTGGAATTCATAAGAGCGGTGGTATTACACCTTAACGATTGTTCGTCCGACAAAAAGCAACATCAAGTAACCATTGTCTTTCCGCTGGTGACTTCTTTCAAAAATCCATTTCACAGCACTACCCCGCGAATTAATTACCGCGCAAGAGGTGGGATAAATTAGTACAGCCCGTGTTTTTGAAGAATCCACTGCTCAAAACGGAAAGGAGCTCACGTTTCTGTAAAATAAACCTCAATGGCTTGGGGCTGTGATGGGAGCGTGAAGCCGGAATTATGTGGCCCTGCATACAAACCACACCGTAAATAAGCATGCCGACATCACACAGATGGGTGATTTCAAGCGTTCATTTCTAAACAACCTTTGGCATTTACTTAAAGCAGGGGGCGGGGGAGCGGATCCCTTTGAAGCACGGCCTCGCGGCCGTGAAAGAAGTGAATGAAAACAAGTAATCTTCACAATTTGGTTATGGATGAGTTAAGGACAACAGCGTTAAGATGCATCTAAGAAGTGAACGAGGGAGAGAACTGTAAATGTGGGGAGGAGAAATGCGAGACACGGCCTGGCGGACGTGAAAGTGAAAGTACCGCCGGCCGGCCGGCCGTGGGCAGTGAATAATTAGGGGAGGAGAAATGCTGCTGGTGGCAATGATGCGAGGCAGGCGGATGGAAGCGCGTGCACGGACACATGCACTCGTCGAAATCCGCCGCCTGGTTTAGCTTTCCTGATCCAACACTATAATTCTCCCCTATCCATTCCTTGCGGAATGGGATAGGTGAGACCTAAAAAGGAGTGCTCAGTGCGTGATCTTCTTGTGAAAAATCACTGGGGACTCACAGAGCTCGGGCCAAGTGAGCACTGGAGAGTGCGGCGATGGGGCTGTGACCCGTGACTTCCTGGAGTCCCTTTTCGTCTCCTAGCCAGGAGACATCTTGGCTGTAAAGACTGACCTACGAGCAGACCTGAGAGAGGTACGAAGGGATGTTGATGCTGTAGGTGAGAGGGTGGCGGCCCTAGAGGAGTCCACGATGTCCAGGGACGAAGAGATGGCTGCACTTCAGAAAGAAGTCATTTGGCAGCGGGACCAACAGCTTGACCTTCAATTACACTCAGAGGAGCTGGAGAACAGGTCAAGACGGGTCAACGTCCGTATTCATTCAGTCCCCACTGGTGCAGAAGGCGACGACGTGGAGGGGTACGTCCAAGCTTTGTTTCATGTAGTTCTGGACACCCCAGCGGAGAACATAGTCAAAATAGATCGTTGTCATCGGTTGGCCCCCCAACAATCTAATCGCCCGCTGATATTTCGGTCTGTGTACATGATTTTAGGGTGAAAGAAGCGATCCTCAAGGGGGCACGCTCCAACCAAGCATTGAACTTTAGAGATCATTCTCTGCAGCTTTTTCAGGACCTGGCCGCAAGTACCCTGCAGAAGCGGAAAGATTTCCGGCCCGTGACTAGCCACCTGCACTCTGCCGGAATTGCCTACTCCTGGGGTCACCCCTTCCGCTTAATATTTCGATATGAAGGGAAGCTCCATCACCTCTGCTCCCTGGAGGAGACCTGTAAGCTGTTGAACCTAGATCCTGACAGCACAGCCTCCCAGACCTCCTCCACGATGGGCGAGGGATGGCCGTTGACGAGGCTAGTGGTCTGGTTCCAGGCTCGAACGCTTGCTCCATGACCCTGCCACGATAGTTAATGAGCTTTCTGCAGTGATTCGATCTCTTGCCGGAGCTGAGGGGGAAGCCTTGGACTCCAACCGCTGAGGTATCTTTATGTGGCTGAGGTTGATTGTGTGATTGGGCCTGCTGGGGGAAGGGGTGACTGCCGCAACATTGAGGAATTTCTCTTGCTCTCTTGGTTGCCCCCATATTCCTTGGCCCCCCTCTGGGATGGGCTTTGACTGTTTTTTGTCAATTCTTCTTCTTATTTGTGTTGTTGTTTTGTTTGGGTTGTTCATGATTGGGTTGTAATCCCTCTCCAACGAGCCTCTTTGGATACTTCCTCCGAAAATTTTCATTTATTGTAGCTGGGGTTACACATCACACCCTTATCTTGTCAGTGCACAACAGAGCAATAGCCGAACCCTCGCAGATCTGCCAGTACCATCATGCCTATGAAAACTAAAATAATTAGCCTCAATGTCCGAGGTCTTAATAACCCTATTTAAGAAGAAAGCACTACTTTCACTGCTAGAGCAATATAGGGGGATGTATGTCTCCTGCAGGAGACTCACTTCCAAAAGGCACACACAGAATGCAGGCTAGAGAGTTTCCATGCCAGTACTAGTCCTCCGGGAGCGGCAAGAATGGTGGAGTCGCTATTCTGTTTTCCACTCGTTTTAGGGCAAGGTGCTCGGTCCTGTGGCCGAAATTAAGGGCCGCCTGCTGGCACTGCAAATGAAGATGGGTACATTTCACTATACTTTGGCCTCAATCTACTCCCTAACGAACACCAAGAAGCTTTCTTGATGGAAGTTATAGCCAAGGTGCTTCACACCCCTGACCCAGCAGTTGTGGTGGGTGGAGATTTAAATTTATTGATGGATTGTGAGATGGATCGCTCTGGTCAGAGGTCTGGCGGCGCATGAGCCCTGTTATCTGTGGGTCGGGAATGGCACAAAGAATGTGGGCTGAGAGATGCGTGGCAAGCTTTACACCCTGGAGAACGTGGTTATACCTTTTCTTCTGCAGCACACAAAACTTATGCTCGGTTAGACCACTTTCTGGTCACCTCTGCTGCATGGGAATGTATCCGGGCCCTTTCTGTTGTGTCCCGCTCGCTTTCAGACCACGCGCACATCTCCTTGACCATGCACGCCTCCCACCCTCCAACCTCAGCCCCCCATTGGCGTCTGAGAGAATCAATGCTGCTGTCCCCGGCAACTGTCACAGCGCTACATTCCACTTTGCGGGACTATTTAACACTTAATGATGACCGCTCCACCGCTCTGTCCTCGATTTAGGATGCCTTGAAGCTGGTGGCTCGGGGTCTCTTATAGCTACAGCTGTATACGAGAAAAAGGCGAGAAGGGCCAAGAGGGAGGGACTTGAATTAAGAGTGAAGGAGCTAGAGGCAATTCATAAGCACTCCAGGGTGCCCTGGATCTGGAGGCAACTTGAAAAGGAACGACTCAACCTTTGGCGCCTTGACTTGGACAGGGCTGAGCATGCCGCTGTGCGCTTGAAGCATAAATATTTTGTAGGGACTAACAAAGGAGGACGCATGCTGGTGCATTGTTTGCGCAGCAAGCAACATGAACAAGCTGTTAAAACGGTTCAAGGGGCACAGGGAGTGGAGGTTACTGAGGACATTGGCATTGCTGAAGCTTTCTGGGCCTATTTTTTATTTTTTTATTTTTTTATCCTCATTCTGCAATAACGTGTTACTGGAGTTATCAGGGACCCATTTCTCTGATTTCTGTTCCTATACGACCCTTAGGTAATATGACTTGGCTTCGCGGTTTTCAGAGTGGAGTCCCCTTCTCTCCTTAACACTTTCAAGATCGAACTGGGGGAGCTGACCACCCTGGCCACTCACACAAGCATGATGTTTGTGTATCTTGTTTTTCCATTGCATAATCATTGGAAATGTGTAAGCTTGACATATAATGTTCCACGTGACCTATTAATTTACATAATGTGAACCTTCCCAGAGCTCCCAAAAACTGTATTTCCTACTAGGTCTGCCTTTTCTATCCCATTTATTTATCTTGTTTATAGAGGCCACCCATTCCAAATGTGTTGGAGCAACCGGTTTTATCCATTTAATGCATATTTCCCTGCGAGCTAATAATATCAATATAAACAAAAGATTCTGTTCCTTAAGTGTTAAAAAATTCGCCCCGTCTTGACTTTTAATCCCAAAAATAACAAGATCCATACTTACAGATATTGGCTTCTTCAATACAGTTTCTATGATTTTACTCACTTCCTGCCAGAAGTCATCGATCTGGGGGCACTGCCAGAACATGTGTACATCATCCGAACCTACTAGTCCACATTTGGGACATGCTTTCATATTTGGACCACTGAATTTGGATAACCTCTTTGGTGTCCAATAGGCTCTGTGAATAGTAAAGAGGTGATTTCTCCTTAGAGCAGCAGATTTCACAATTGCCCAGCATTTACCCATAGATACTTGCCACATGTTTTGAAGATCCAGCGACGGCAGTTCTTTCCCCCAGGTCGCCTCTGGAATTAGGAAGTTCTCCTCCCCTGCTGTAATAAGAGCCCAGTACCATGATGCTATTTCTTTTTTCTTTTGGGAATTCTTTATCATCTTTGTTTCAATTGTCTTGTTTCCTGTGTTTTTCTCTTTGATTGTTTTTGCCCAGCTAGTAAGTTGGTAAAACTTAAATTTTGAAAGAGATGCATTTGTTTTCTTTGATAAGGTTTCCCAGTCAATTATCTTGTTATCCACCATAAGTTGGCCCCAAACTTGGATGCCTGCTGTTTTCAGGGGTTTAGCCAAATTATCCTTTAGGCAATCTGGGGTTCCCGGAGAGTCCCAAATTGGAGCGAACTCACTGTAATATTGTATGTTCAAAGTGCTCCTTATCTGATACCAAAGTTTTGCCGCCGATCTTAGCGTCTTCAATTTGATTTTTTTAAAGTACTTTGGATGCCCGAATTTAAATAAGTAATGCCCCATGTTTTCCGTCATTGCTTTGAGATGTTCTGGATATATATCAGAGTTGCTTAATAGGATCCTTGTATGCTTGAATTGAAAGGCCCGATAGTATTCAAAAAGGTCAGGACTAGCAATTCCTCCTTCTGCCTTACATCTTCGTAATTTGTTCCAGGCTATTCTTGTGCTTTTGGCCGCCCAGATAAAACTCGCTAACTCCCCTTGTATTTTTTTCAAAGTTTCCCTCTTAAATTCTAAGGGTATTGCACTAAACAGAAATGTGAATTTTGGTAAGATCGACATTTTAATTAGATTAGATCTACCCAGGAAAGTTAGGGGAAGACCTCCCCACGTTTTTAACATTCTTCTTACCTCTCCCATTGTTTTATCCAAATTTATACAGGGTACCTTTTCTATATTTTTAATCAGTTCTATTCCCAAATATTTGATTTTTTCCCTAGAAAAGCTGCTATCTACTTGAGTGTTCCAACTCATAATTTCTGTTTTTGCTATATTTAGTTGGTAACCTGATATCTTCCCAAACTCTTTTAAAGATGACTCGATTGCGTTGTAAGAGCCTGCATAATTGCTAGTGAATATCATCAGATCATCCGCATACAATGCTATTTTTTTTCTCCCATGCATGGTATATAAACGGGGTTATTTCTTTATGAGCTCTGAGCTTGGTTGCCAGGGGCTCAATGTATAGATTAAATAGAATTGGCGATAAGGGACACCCCTGTCTGGTCCCTCTATTTATTAAGATATTGTCTGTTAGATTACCGTTGATTAAAACCTTAGCTTTTGGGGCCCGATATAACTCTTTAACTGCACTCTGAAAGTTTTTTCCTAGATTGTATTTCTCTAAGGTTGCGTTCAGAAATGTCCAATTCACTCTATCGAACGCCTTAGCTGCGTCTACAGTCATTATAGTTAATGGGATATTTTCACTTGTGGCAATATCTATGGACATAATGAGTTCTTGTGTTAAATCTTGCAGGTGCCTGCCTCTTACGAACCCTTTCTGATCTTTATTTATCAGGTTACCCGCAATTTTCCCTAGCCTTTTCGCTAAAATACTAGTGAAGATCTTATAATCACAATTCAGTAGGCTTATTGGTCGATAGGATTCACATTTTACTGGGTCCTTACCTGGTTTTAACAGGATGCTTATTGTCGCATCGTTCCAGGATTCCGGAAGTTTCCCCTCCTCTATATAGATTTCATTTAGTAAATTAGTGAGAGGGGGGGCCAGATCCTCCCATAATTTGATGTAAAACTCATTAGGGAGCGCGTCTGGTCCAGCTGCTTTCCCTCTCTTTAAATCTTTCAGTATTTCAACTACCTCCTCACTGGTAATCGGGGCATTCAACCTCTCTTTTTCTATATTTGTTATCTCAGGGAGTTCTAGATTATCTAAATACCTGTTTAGATCATCACTTGAAGGAAATATCTCTTCCGTGTATAATGAAGAAAAAAATGCAGTAAACTCTTTCTTTATTACCGATTCCTCCGAGCTTAAGTCGGATCCGTCTTGGGGGAGGATGTTTAATATCTTGTTCCTGTTGTCTTCTGTCTTAGTTTTCCACGCTAGGAGTCTGCCACATCCCTCACCATATTCATAGTTAGCTAATTTGCTTGCTTCACATTTCTCTCTTAATTTGTTTTCTAATACCCCTGTTAGCCTTTCCCCTTGAATTTCCTTATCCTCCACCAGTTCTTGTTTTATTTCTGGGTCAAGTTCCATTTCTATTAAATGCTCTAGGTTTTGGATCTTGGTTTCCAGCGTTTCGATTTCTTGTTTTGATTTCTTTGATTTATGTGCCGATAAACTGCGTATTTTCCCCCTTATGACAGCTTTGTAAGCATCCCATCTAACCTGCGGTGATGTTTCCTCCCTATTTCTCTCAAAATACTCAACTGTATCTATTTTAAGTGTTTCTAGGATTTGTGGGTCATTAAGAGTACAACGGTCCACAGTCCATCTCCCTGCCTCATGTCCCCCGCCCAGGTGAATTTGTAGTAGAACGGCTGAATGGTCTGAGAGTAATGCTGGCAAATGCTTAATTTTATTTGTTTTATCAATTAGTATTTTATCCATCAGGAAGTAATCAATTCTGGATTGTATATTTAACCTTTTATTTTTGAATGTGTAAGGATATCTTTTATCCCCTTTCTTCTTCCATGCATCTATCAACCCCAAGTCTCTCTTATAGATTCCCAGCCATTCCCTCATTTTGGGTAAATTTGCTTGTTTCGTTGGGGGTCGACGATCTAACTTGGGATCGGGAATTAAATTAAAGTCGCCTCCAAGTATAACTGGGGGATTGAATGACAATACTTGGGAAAACAGGTTCTGTAAAGGGGAGGGGTCATCTAAATTGGGCCCGTAATAACCTGCTATGGTGTATGGTTTATTATAGATCTCACTCTAGCAATAGCCCATCTGCCCTTTTTGTCCACCTCTGTCTGTTCTATTTTGGCTTTTACAGATTTCTTAAAGAGTATGGCAATTCCTTTTACAACGCATTCCTGGTCAGTACAGACATAGCTATCTACCCAGTGTAATTTTCTTATAATTTCTTCCCATTCCTTTTTTAACAGGTGGGTTTCCTGCAAAATTATAATCTCACTGTCCGCCAACCTCAGATATTCCAGGATTCTTCGTCTTCTACTTGGTGGTCTAAGCCCGTTAACATTCCAGGTTAAAATGTTCACGGTTTTCCCCATTTTTTCCTCATTCCTTTCCTTGCCATTCTATGTTTGCCAGTTGTTGGGTTCGTCCGGCCCTGATATCTCCTTTTATTTTCCTTCTTACATTTTTGAGGATATTTTTTCAGTATTTTTTTCCCTATTTTGCTCCCCACCCATGTGCGTTTTTTTTGTTTTATTTTCATTGTGTGATAAAATGTCCCTTCCTGGGGAAGCCTCCCTCCTTTCCTTTCGGGCCTCATCTTAGCCCCTTTTTGAGCTCCGTGGTTTCCCCTTTCTTTAAGAGTAATGCCCTTCTATCTGTATTTTCATACACTTTCTTTTAAGCTTACATATTGTCTATAGTTAATGTCACCATTTTTTAAGACAACCTATCTTCACTTTATAGAATTAAGGAATTAAGAATGAACCCCAGACTCTATTCTCACTTGGTCCTTCATTTGCTCCAAGAAATTTGCAACCTCCGCTGGTTCTCTTATATTGTGCATTTTATTGCGCCACATTATTCGGAGGGCGGCGGGAAATTTCATTTGAACTGTAGCCCCCAGGCTTTTTATTTCCTGCATATATTGACCTAACTCCCATTGTCTGTCCTGGGTAGCTTTGGAGATGTCGGACCGAATCCTGAAAGTCCAATTTTCTTTGAGTGGGGCCCATTTTTTAAAGCTTTCTGGGCCTATTACTCGAAGTTGTACTCTGCAGACTCCTTGATCTTATCAGATCCACAGGCATACGTAAACGCTGCAGCTGTCACCCCCCTTCCCACTAGTGAGACAGAGGATCTCGATGAGCCGATAAGAAACGAGGAGGTGATTGCCCGATTGAAGCCCCTGAAGGCACTGGGACCAGACGGGTTTAACGCAGCATTTTATAAGACGTTTTGCACAGAGTTAGCTCCCATACTCACCCGTCTGTTCAATTCCTTTGCTGACGCCGGTACGCTCACTGAAACAATGCTCCAAGCCTCAATCACAGTGATTCCAAAGCCTAGTAAAGATCCTAAGCTCTGTAGCTCCTATTGGCTGATCTCGTTCGTTGCTAAACACTGATGCAAACCTGTTCGCTAGCATTTTAGCCCAGACCCTGAACCCTCTGATGCCCGGCTGGTGGAGCCAGATCAGGCTGGGTTTGTCACCAATCAGCGATGTGGGGAAAACACTAAACAGTTTTTTCATCTGATCGATAAGGTACAGCGTTCCCGGGAGGAGGCCCTGTTGCTAGCGGTAGATGTCGAGAGGGCTTTCGATAGGGTGCACTGGCCTTATCTGTCCGCTACCCTAGAACGATTTGGACTGGGGACGCGCTTTCGAAACTGGAGTGGAGCATTTATAGATCCTCCTACGCCTCAGTCAAGGTGAATGGGGTCAGATCTTGGGGTTTCGCAATCGGCAGAGGCACGAGGCAGGGATGCCCTTCATCTGCTCTTTGCCCTCTACATGGACCCTTTCGCACAGCGACACCGGGACAACCCTAACTCTAAGGGCAGTTTTTTTTTGCGCAGACCAGCACCTGATCAGCCTTTATGCTGACGATGTTATCTTTTCTATCGCCCACCCTCTGACCTCGCTTGAGGCTATCGTGGCAGACTTACAGGCCTTTGGGCAGGCTTCTGGTTTTAGAGTCAATATGCAGAAGTCAACAATATTGAATCTGACTTCCACTCCGCTTACGGTGGACTCTCAAATTATACGCAAAGATGTGACACAATGGCAACGGCTCCCGCTGTCGTTGCTTGGCAGGTTCGCTGCTGTGAAGATGAATATCTTACCTAGGGCTTTATATATTTTCCAGACTCTTCTGCTATTACCACCCTTGTCTTTGCTTCCTAAACTCCAAAGACAGATCAAGCGTTTTATCTGGGGGTCAGTGTCACCCAGGTTGCAGAAACACCTATTGCAACGTCTGAAGCGGGACGGCAGCCTCACATTGCCCAATGTGACTCGCTGCTACCAGGACGCGCTCTTGCGATACTTGGTAGAATAGAAACGCCCGCTTACGGAGAAACACTGGGTATTTATGGATCAGACGGTTGCTGGTCGCCATATATGGAAGTAGGTATGGATGCCTAGATCTTCCTGGACTTGGTAGCTCTACTCTTCTCCTGTAATGCGCTGACCTTTTAGGTCTGGGGTAGGATGGCCTCTTCCGCGAGCCTCACTATATTCCCCTCACCTCTGAACCCCTTATTTTCGAATCTTGATTTGCCACTGGCATGACTAAGGGAGTGGATGGCCGCTGGACAGAGGGAGGTTGTAAACGGCTGGGCTGTCTCTTTGACCACATTAACCCTATTCCACTCACACAACTTGCGATAGACTATGACTTATCTGACTCAGACCGATTTCTTCACTCACAAATGATACATTGGGTGTCGGGTGACGCGTCCGTACACCCCCAAGTGAGCAGACCAATTTGAAAAGTGGTTATTCTTTAAGAAAGACGATAAAAAGCTAATCTCTGAAATGTACTCGTTTCTATCCCGGAACTTACGCAAGGACATATCTGCTGGTCAAAAGGGGTGGGAGATGACTAAGAGTGCACGCGGGGGAGGAGCCTAGCTCGCGGCCGTGATGGTCGCCCTTTAGCTCGGCTCCCGCAGCCCTCCGTCCTGATTGACTATCCTGTCTTCTATCCTGTCCGAGGACGACACATCTTTTGGGACATTGAAACATAACGGCTTGTTTGTACTTACCATCCGACCCCGGGGTCTCGGTGTGCAGTGGCTCCGGAGTTGTGGGCTCCGAGGGATCGGGGCCTCTGCGAGACTTGGACCGGGACCTGGCCGGCGGGATCCGACGGCGCTCGGCCCCGGCCGAGAGCGAGAACCAGTGTTGGGAGCCGATGTGCGAAGATCCCGGCGATCCTGACCCGGGCCTGCCCTGGTGGCCGCGCGGCCGACGTGGGTGAGAGGCCCCGGGACCTGATTCTGTGAAGGGGTCTCCCTCCGCCGCTGTTTGGTCCGGCGGCCCTGGTCCTCGGGGCCCGGACTCTGCTTGTTTGGGGCACCGGTGCTGGTGCTGGCGGAGACCCGTTTTGGGCGGATATCCTTTTGGCATCGAGGCCGCCCTTGCTGGGACCCCCGGAGCTTGTAAAGTCCTACATTTGCGAACTGTTATTTCCGGGGGTCTTGGTGGGCGGCGATTGGGCTGATTCACGAAATGGCGGCCGACCCTCTGGAACGAGAATCACCCTGTGGCGGCGGGCCCGTGTTGCCTAATCGTGTGGGGAGCGGATCTGGTGGACGTGAGCCGACGGTCAGAGATATCCTGGAAGCCCTGAGACCCCTACACGCTTCCCTGGCCCTGGGAGTCTCGGTGGGTCCGCCACGATCTGCCGCCATTTTGGGCGGCCATTTCTTCTTGTCGCCCTCTTGTTTCGATGACATCATTGCCTCGCCCCCCTCGATTGACTTGAGTGTCTCCGCCACTGATCGAAGATCGTGTAGTGCGCCGGTGACTTTGGGGCGCCCTGCTTTTCATGGTTCGGACCCCGGGGACTTGGATGCTGTACTGCGACCATGTTCGACATTGTTGCCTGAAACTATTGGTGGACTGCTCCTGTGCCTGCTTCGACGACTTTGCCTGTGTCTATAATTGGGGCCACCTCGCCCGATCCAGTGGCGCAACTGAACTCCTGTTTTACACTGATCGTGCTGCGATTGTTGATGCATCTACACTTTCGGTTCGGACTATTGCTCCCTTGTGGATCTATCTACCCCCCACGTAGCTATGTTAGTCACTATTCCACTCGACTATATGCTGATTTCGTATTTAGTATGTGGTTTTACATTGCCATGTGGTGGGCGGGGTTTGTCGCTCGAAAGGGTTGGGGGTGAAATGTACGACTTCTGTTTGATTCCCGGTATACGATTTAGTAGCATCATTGTTTTTAATCGTAGAAAGGTGGGCGGTCCCCTTCTCTTAATGTTTTATAGCGCGTGATGGGGTGTCGTCCTGGTCTGTTTTTGACTGTGCTTTTCTGGTTGGGCGGAGGGCTGCGGCCGCCCGTTAGGATTATAGTTATTCTGCTCCTCCCTCCTGTCCTTTTTTCTTCGCTTTTGTTGGTTTTTTTGTCTCGTTTTTCTTTCTTACTTCTCGCTATATTTCGGGTTCTGGTTTAGGGCGACAGGCACGCTGTCTGAAGGGTAGGCCATAGCCTTCTACAGGGGTGCAGGGTGGGACGGGTGGGTTGGGTACTATTTTTTGTTTGTCCTCTGGTTCTATGGCCCTTTTCTATCTCTTTTTCGTGAGGCCGCGTCTGTCCTGACCTCCTCTGGTGTGTTTCGGGTGGGGGGTGTGGCGTTGTTAATCCTCCTGATAGGTTTCGGCTGTCTTTCTCCCCGATCGCCATACCCCCACTTGGGCCGCTACTCCTTTTGTCTCCTGTCTTCCTGCCACGGGGGGCCTGGGTCGGCGTGTCTTCTTCCTTTCGTTTTTCTTATTTCTTTATTTCCCTTTTTATTGTCTTATTTTGTCTTCCCTCCGTTTTCCCTTCCCTTCCCCCTCCCCTTCCCTACCTCGTCCCCCCCCCCCTTTTTCCTCTCGGTGTCCTAGAAGTTATTATGACGAGCTGGTTTTGGTTCATTGTCTTTCCGATCCCTCTGTTCTGGCTTGGTAGTGTCTTGGGTGGCGGGCATGTTACGAGACGAATGCTCAGGGGCTGATTGTGTCACACATAACCTGATTTCTTGAATGCATTGTATTATTCCCCCCGATCTTCTGGCCCATGCCCCCTTATTAATGTTGCAGTTGATTACGGGATATCGGATGCCTCCGTATTGAAAGTGCGCCTGTCATATGTCTTCTCCCCATATTATAAAATTAAGCCTTATTTACTCCTGTGTTTTAGCCCTTTGGTTCCTGAATTTGTTCTCCCCCTTTTTATGACTGTACGGCCCTGCTTTGTATTGATTGATTATGTGATATTTGCCTGGTGACTCCTGATTGTTTTGTACATGGCGGCCGGCCGGCTGGGTTGTAGGCCTTGACTTGTCTCTCCTTTTTGATGTCAATAAAGGTTTTCAAAAAAAAAAAAAAAAGTGGTGGGAGATGGAAATAGGCTGAACACTTTCGGATAAGGAATAGGAGGACATTTTTTATAGGACACACCACAAGGCACACACAATGGGACATACTGAAACATCTTACAAAATTATTTCATATTGGTATTATACCCCCTCCCAAATAATGACGTGGAACCATCAGTGTGACGGGCTGTGCTGTCGGGGTTGCAGTAATCCTGGCACGCTACTCCATCTCTTATGGAAATGCCCAAAACGTACTAGATATTGGGATAAAACTTTAGACGAATTTGACAGGGCCTTCGAAACTACCATTCCTAGGTTCCCTGCTTACACGATACTGGGTCTGCCCAATGCATTAACTTTCCCTCTCCATTCAACAAAAGGAAGGCAGATGGCCAGGCACTAAATGCCGCCTATTGGGTGCTCTTATCCTGCTGGAAATCTGATAGAATCCCAGATCATACACAGTGGCTTCACCAGCTGTGGTCCCTTTCTGGCATGGAACGATTGTCGATGGCCACACTGGGGGATAAATTCAACTATATGAAGATTTGGGCTCCTTTTAGATCTATCCTCTCCTGTGAGTTTCGAGAACTGACCTGTCCTATCTACCTGCGCATCTTGAAATTGATCCCGGATCTCCAGGGGGAGAAGGATACTACTGATTCTGGGTTCGGGTCTTGATAACCTTGCCCCTTTGTGTTTTTTTTTCTTTCTAAAAGATATCCCCTTTTTTTATTTTTGGCTCGTTTGGAGAAGGATAGGGTGTTTTTTTTCTCTTTTCCTTTTTTGTTTATTCCTTGGGTCTTTGTTGTTGTTCTTCAGTTTGGAAATGGCGGCTTGGCCGGCCTAGCAACTGACCTTTTTTCGAGGAATGCATTCAGAGGACGTTACGCCATGTACAATGATCTTCTCCTTTATTGCATGAAGGTGGGCTAGGGCCAGCTCCCCCTACCTCCTTTGTTGACGCGGTCGGCCCATGATGAGTTGTAGGCGGCTTGCTGTGTGTCTTCTATTTTGCATAAGAGTTTACAATGGTTATTTTCTTCGTCTTTTTTGGTAACCCTTATTGAAGCCGGCCCAATGGGGTTGTAGTTAGTATGCTGTGTATTGTTTTCACTATGTGCTCTGCTAATAAAAACGTATTGAATTTTAAAAGCTTCATTAAATTCAGATACAACTCATATCTTTTTGGAAACCCATATGATTCTGGACTCCTATCAGTCGGGTTTGCATGCACATCATAGCACGGAGACGGTGCTGCTGGCAGTAACAGAGAACATCCGCACCTCTCTGGATATGCATCTCTGGTAATGCTGATGCTGCTGGATTTATCCATGGCATTTGACAAGGTCTCCCATCACACTTTCATCCGCAGCCTGCATGCAGCTGGCATTCATAGAGAAGCGTTTCTTTGGATGACGGACTTCCTAGATAATTACACCCAGAATGTGTATCGGGGTCCTTTCAAATCAAGAACGATGAACTTCAACAAAGAGTTCTGTCAGGGATCAAGTATTAGCCCAACACTTTTCAACATCTAAGTAGCACCCCTGGCTCAGATTGTAAAATCATGTGGTGTGAAAATTGTGTCATATGCAGTTGACACGTATCTTCTTTTCTCTTTCGACCCTGACCCAGCCAAAGAAAAACTGCAATTCGCTCATTTTATGACAGAAATTGCCAACTGGATGGCATTGAACTGCCTGCAACCGTGCAAAATCTGAAATCAAACTTTTTGGCAGGGCCCAAGAACTCTGTTGGGCAGATTGATGGCTTCCAGACCTTGAAGCCGCCCCTCTGCCCAAACAAGTGGTGAAGAGCCTTGGAGTAAAAATTGCTCACACCCTATCCATGAAAGATCAAGTGCTATGTGTTTCTTGACCATGAGGTTCCTAAAGAACGTCTTCCCTTGGCTGCCTACCACCTCTAAGAAAAACATGGTTCAAGCGCTAACAGTCAGCTGAGTGGATTATGGAATGCTGTACTGGTAGCCGCCAGTTCCTCTCTCTTGGCCGCCCACCTCATCTGTAATCTCCTTCTGGGGCACCCTCAGCACCTACTTTGGAAATTGACACTGGATGGCCATCAGGAAAAGTGCTGTTTTTAAACTCTGCTACCTGACACAAGGCCTTTTATACAGCTCAGCCAGCCTGTCTGCTTAGATACTACCAGACTTCCAGGCAGCTAAGGTCATTTAATAAGGTTCTTCTTCAGTCCCTGCGTATCCGTACTGTCAGATGTAGTGACAGATCTTTTTCCTACCCAGCCCCTTTCCATTGGAATAAACTCTCTCCACACATTTGCTCCTGTTCTGACTTTCATGTCTTTGAGAAGAGGCTAAAAATCTTTCTGTTCTGTTTTTGCCCGCCTTTGCCATCACAAGTGCCGAGATGCTCCTTCCGGGAGTGAGTCCTGCGCTACACCAATTACCACCCTTAGGGTTTGGGCACTGGCATGGAGGTCGAAAAACCACCGGCACCACTCTGCTACCTGACACATAAGGCCTTTTATACAGCTCAGCCAGCCTGTCTGCTTAGATACTACCAGACTCCCAGGCAGCTAAGGTCATTTAATAAGGTTCTTCTTCAGTCCCTGCGTATCCGTACTGTCCGATGTAGTGACAGATCTTTTTCCTACCTAGCCACTTTCCATTGGAATAAACTCTCTCTACACATTTGCTCCTGTTCTGACTTTCAGGTCTTTGAGAAGAGGCTAAAAATCTTTCTGTTCTGTTTTTGCCCACATTTGCCATCACAAGTGCCAAGATGCTCCTTCCGGGAGTGAGTCCTGCGCTACACCAATTACCACCCTTAGGGTTTGGGCACTGGCATGGAGGTCGAAAAACCACCGGCATCAGTCGAAAAAGTTAGTGGTGAACATACAAAAAGAGCATTTCATTAAAAGGGGGTGACATTCCGATTATCTTTAAAACTATGTACACCTGTAATACAGAAAATCACCCAGTCCCTGACTATGAAGGCATTATTTCTTCTCTTAGCCTTTCTAATAATTTGTGCTACTCTGGCTCGCTTAGTTTTCGGACAACCTGCCCTGATGTCAGGTGTTGTACTGGGTGTACAGAAGCACTTGATCCATTCATGCTTAGCTACTTTAATTTCAATATTCTCGGGTATCTGAAGATCCAAAATGCAATGCGACTTGCAACCCTATCGAAGATTCTGAACCACTTCAATTAGTCCAACTAGTCAAAGCACCTACACATTTAGGAGGCACTTATATATATTGTTTTAACCAGTTTTATTGGCATTTTTGGTTTTACATACATCATGACATACGTATAGGAACCAAATCACTGTTCTTTACATATTCAAAACGACTGGTTCAGCAGAGTTTTCAACTACTTAGTGACAATATGTATAATGCCATAACAAATAAAAAAAAACGTTCTACCTTCGCTCCATATCGTGCAGCAGAGTTCTTAGTAAAGTAACATCATATCGGTCCACATGGTCTTTTTAGAAGCCACGTGGTATTCCCCCTCTAAACCTTTCCCGTACCCCTATTGGAGACTGAGTAAATCAAGAGCAATCCCCCCCGTCCCCAGAGTCGTTCACCCAGTCTAAGTAATGCAGGCGGCACTTAATCTGATTTTTTCACATTTGTCCATGTTAAGGTTAGACCATCCTCTGCCTTGGTTTTGGACACATCACTATGCCATACCAATGTTCATTTAAATCAGCCCTTTTGCCTCCTTATCTTGTTCCTTCCATTGCCTCTAGGCAATGGAATGAACTTGATCCGATTGCCTTCTGTACTATGCTCCAGACCTCTAAAGCTTCACTACAACTGTAGGTGAAAGAATTAGAAAGAAAAGTCAACTCCTGGATCGTGACTACTCTAGACAAATTAATTCATGTGTCTGCAGCTTCAAAGTATAAGACCCATCCTCTGCATCACGGTTAAGAGCTGATAGTGCAAAAGAAAAGATGCAAAATCCTGGAACGTGCATAGAGCTAAACATATGATCTTTGTGCTAAGGCCAAATAAAAGGCTGCTATTAAAGACTATCTCAGTCATTAGAAAATCATGTGTGGCTTTGTTTGCAGAGAAGATTTGAAAGGTCCGATAACTCTACCAAGTAAATATTTTGTATTCTAAAATCCCTTACAGGCCCCTCATAGAAACCTCCTATTCTGCTCGCCTCTGAAGCAAGGTGCAATGAGCTGGTTGACTTCTTTTTTTAAGAAAACCGCAGATATCTGTAACACATTTCCAGAAGAGACCCCATATGGTAAACTCACCACACCATGCTTTAAGAGTCTCAATAGGAATCCACATCTAACCCTTTCGATCTTACTTATGTTACGATCTTTGAGAAGCTTTTTCAATTCTATCAAGGCAGATTTCTTGCTAGACCCCGTGCCTTCTAAGATATTAAAAATGAGAAGCCCGTTTCTATTTACTACCTTGATTTGCTTCCTTAATCCATCTTCCACATCAGCTACCGTCCCGCAGACATGGAAGAACAAAACAGTTATACCACAGGTAAAAATAAAACTACCTTAGATGTCAATAAGTTGGAGAACTACCGCTCAAACTCCCTCCTGCCACTACAGGCTAAAATACTGGAAAACATGTCACTTTTCAGATGATCTTGAATCCCATAATCTCTTATCTTAATCTCAGTTGGACATCTGGCCTTGCCATAGCATGGAATCCGTGCTCCTAAGAGTAACTGAAAAATGTAAAAAGACCCTGGAGAGGCACTCATTGTTCTTGACTTGAGTGCAAAGCCCTCCTGTGTTTTACCTCTTTGTCAAAGTAGCTCAAAATCCTACTCCTGAACTTAATATTCCATTGCTTTTGTTTTTTCACCAGGTTCCTCTTTGAGCTTAATGCTCTTTAACATCTATCGCCACCCTGGTTTACAGGAATGTCACCCTCACAGGCACCCAAAAGTCACACTTAGCCCCCATGAGAACCACACTAAATGCAGCAGCAAGGAGCCCATATCTCCCTCCCTGAAAAATCTAAAGTGGATACAGATTGAAGCATGTTGCTACTTTTAAACTGCTTGTCTCAATCAGAGTCCTCCACAACCGAAAACCAGCCTACAACAAGAACAAATTCACAAAAGCAGGCCACACGAGTAATCGACAAGGCACCAACACACTTCTTCTCACCCCCCTCAAAGCATAAACAAAAGCTCTTTCTTGCTCTTTCTAGGCATAGCCCCCAAAATCTGGAACTCTCTCCTAGTACATCTCAGAACTAACCCCTCCTTCACAAGCTTTAAGAGACAATTAAAAGAACTCCTTCTCAAACCGCACCTTAACCCTCGGGGCACTAACGCCTAGCTCATATCTGGAAACACAACCCCGATCTACATGTGTTTATTTCAAGGACAATACAATGGTTCGATACTCAGCGACACTGCAATGTACTGTAATGCTATTGACTGATACAGTCATTTATAAAGCTGTAAAGTGCTACGATACCCTGGGGTCTTGCCAGCGCTATATAAAACTAAATAAATCTCATGGACATTTTAGACAACCTGACATCGCTGAGGATTTTTTTGGACCGGAACTTGACTATCCGGGATACTCTTTCTACTAAAAAAATTACTTGTCAAAATTACCTGGAATATAAAAAGGGAAGCGTACAAATTGATCCTAAAAAACTACCCATCCCTAACATATGAGGAATTACTACACCAGAAATCATTCTTTTTTATTATAAGCCCTGAAGAAGTCCCTGGATGGGACGAAACGCGTTGGCGGTTTCAAAAGTTTTTATCAAAGAAAAATTAAGGATGAACTGGAACATACCATTGACTCTTCTTTGAAATAATTCTGCATTTCTTGATTGTATAACTGTTACGTTTTGCGTATAAAGTGTGCTTGGCTATCTTGTGTATTGACATTTTAGAAGCTCTGGGTCTCACCATATTCCTGCAAACAAATGATACCCAGATCCTCATTTCCTTAACTTCAAACTCTTTTTGTAGTTTTGAAGTGGATGGGTGCTAACTGCCTAAAACCTAATGGTCGCACAACAGAGATACAGAAGGTTGGGAATCAGCCTAATCTCTGGGGCCTTCAATGGTAACCTAAGATGCTGCGCCCAACCTTTGGTGCCCAAACAGGCAGTAAAAAAATCTTGGTATAGGGGTAGACAAAGAGCTAACTTTCAACCAGCAGATAAACTTGGTGTCTACCTGCTGCTTTTGTCTTCCCAGATGTTTAAGAAAAATTATGTGGTCTCTCCAGTCTTCCACTCGAAAGTCCATAGTCCAGGTGCGTATAACTTCACGCCAGGACTATAGCAGTGTGTTGTATCTAAGACTGACAAAGGCCTAATTAAAAAGTCTCCAAACTATTCAGACTAATCAAGCTCTCCTTGGTCAGATCATTCATTAATCCCCTTGGTGGTAGGGTTAGAAGGGAAGGTAAAACATCGTCCATGCCCACGGCAGTACTGGCTGATTTTCCTCCTATCTCCAGTGACATGTCCCGGACCCTGCTGGCCAGTCTTAAATCTGGTTCACCACTTGACCCCTGCCCCGCCAAATTTTTGGCCGGGATGGCGGCAGTGGTGAATCCCCTGGTCAATCCGATCCTCAATGCCTCCTTGAGGGAGGGGAGTGTCCCACGCACCTGGAAAAGGGCGATGGTGATCCCCCCCCTGAAAAAGCCTGGTCTTGATGCCGAGGCTTTGGCCAATTATAGGCCAATTTCACTTCTCCCGGCTTTGGCCAAGATCACGGAGAAACATGTCCATGGCGTCTTGTCGAGCTTTCTAGAATCCAACAATTTGCTCCATCCATCCCAATCCGGTTTCCGTCCGAATTTCAGTACGGAAACGGCGTTGGTGGAGGTCTCTGAGATCATCAGGGAGACCTTGGATGTGGGTGGCAAGGCCATGTTAGTCATGTTGGACCTGTCGGCGGCCTTCGACACCGTCCCCCATGAGGCGCTTCTAGCCAGGCTTTATGACATCGGCCTAAGGGGGACGGTGTTCAGATGGTTTACATCCTTTCTGGAGGGCCGCCGCCAGACGGTCTGGGTCTCCCAGAGCTCCGCTGAGATGCCGCCATTGGGGGTCGGGGTTCCACAGGGTTCTGCGTTGAGCCCGACATTGTTCAACATCTTTATGTCCCCCCTGGCGGCTGCGGTGGAGGCCTACGGAGCCCAGATCGTGTCCTACGCCGACGACACGCAACTCCTCTTCACATGTGGAAAAGATCAGCCATTTGACGGGGAGAGAATTCGGGACTGTCTGGACATGGTCTTCGGCTGGTTCCAGCAGAATAGTCTGAAGGCCAATTCCAGTAAGTCTGAGGTTTTGTTCTTCGGCTGCGTCATCGATCCCGAGTGGCGGCAGTGGTGGCCGGCTGCCATGTGCCCTTCAGCACAATCTTCCCTGGTGGCCAAGAACCTTGGTGTTAAGCTTGATAACAAGCTCTCTTTGAGAGCGCACGTTCTTGGTCTGTCCGGCACCTGCTTTGGCATTTTGAAAATGCTCCGCAAGTTTCTCCCTTTACTATCTGAGGAGCACAGACGGATTACGGTGCAGGCACTTATCGGATCTAGGCTAGATTATGCCAATGCTCTTTTCTTAGGCCTTCCGGACTACTTGGTTCAGCGTCTGCAGGTGGCTCAGAACTCTGCAGCCCGTGCGATCTTTGGCTTGCATAGACGAGCACGGGCCTCTGGGCTGCTGCAGATGCTACATTGGCTGCCGATCCGGAAGCGGATTATGTTTAAATCCCTGACGTTGGTGCACAAAGCCCTGTTTGGTTCAGGCGCAGGATATCTGCAGAAGAGATTGGCTTTCTATCGCCCTGCTCGCTCACTGCGTTCGGAATCCCTTTTCACTGTTATGGTTCCACGCGTGAGGAAGGCACGCATTGGGGGGCGCTCTTTTAGCCTCAAGGCCTCCCAGCTGTGGAACTCGCTCCCATTGGTACTCCGCAGTACTCCCAATTTGCTTCAATTCAGGATGAATTTGAAGACTTGGCTTTTTAATCTTTCTGTTTAGGTGGGCTTTTCTTTTTTTCTTTTGGGCTCTGTTTCTCTTGTTATGTTGTTATACACTGTAGCTACCTGTGGAAAGCGCCGGGACACTCTTTTAGAGTAGCCGAGCGCTATATAAACGCTTTTTAACATAACATAACATAACGTAATGGCCAAGGGGAAACGGTCTTTTATGCAGAGACAGTGGAATAAGCTCACCCTGGAAACTATAGGTCCAGCTCTGGCTCGTAACCCCCAACAGCTATCAACAAATGCTAGTAAGGATGCGAAGGCAATGAACCAATGGATAGGGGATATGGTGGCACAGATGGCTCCTGCTAAGCGGGTAATGTCGCAGAGGGAGTCACCCTCGGCCCCCTGGTTCTCTGCCGAACTCAGGGCGGAAAAATCAAAGTGTAAGAGGCTGGAGCGCATCTGGAGGTCAGAGTACTGTCCTTTAGCCAAGGCCAAATATAAAGAAGCCATGAATAAACTGCATAAGTCAATTAAAAGGGCCAAGAAAATGTTTTTTGCCTCCTCAGTCCAACAAGCGGAACACTCAAGCAAAGAGGTTTTCTAAATTGTACAATCATTTTTTAAACCACGATGTATAGAGAGGGAGGTGTCCCCGTCCACAGCTCTCTGCGATGATATATCGACTTTTTTTGAGGATAAAATACAAAAAGTGTACGATTCCTTCACTCCTGCGAGACCTACAGTAAAGGCAGATTCAATAGACAATGGTCCACGCTTACTGCCCATTGGTCAATTCCAGCTAATTTCACTGGAGATGGTGAAGCAGGAACTAATGCGCTGCAAATCAGGGTCGCCAGAGGACCCCTGCCCACCAAAGCTTTGGGGGCTGATGGCGGATTCAATCGCCCCTACTTTGCAACACATTTGGAATACTTCTATTAGGACGGGAGAGTGCCCGGAGGGGTGGAAGCATGCAACGCTTGTTCCTCTGAAAAAGAAATCGAACGGGGACACCGAGGATTTGAACAACCTCCGTCCAATTTCTTTACTGGCGGCGCCGGCAAAATGATGGAGAAAGTAATCCAGTGACAGCTAAATAGTTATATTGAGGCCAACAATATTTTACATGAGACCCAATCGGGGTTCAGACCCGGTTTTAGTACCGAGACAGCCCTGATTGAGGTGGCAGAGTCGGTACGGTGGTCGATGGATTCAGGGGACTCAGCTATGCTGATTCTCCTGGATCTGTCGGCCGCTTTTGACACGGTCGACCATGGCAGACTACTACAGAGGCTTGCAGCGATTGGGCTTCAGGATCAGGCGCTCGGGTGGCTACATTCTTATCTGTCAAACAGATCGCAGAGGGTAGCACTGGGGGCTTGTTCCTCAAAATCCAGGAGCCTGACTTGTGGCGTGCCGCAGGGTTCGGCATTAAGCCCGTTATTATTCAATATTTATCTGGCCCCGCTTTTCACACTAATTGCCAACTGGGGGGTCACTGCAATATCTTATGCAGACGACCCCCAGTTGGTTTTCCCCTACTCTGAAGTGTCAGAGGCAGCCTTTGTTAACTTCAAGGGCTGCCTCGGAGATGTGGCAGCCTGGATGAACACGAACAAATTAAAGCTGAATCCGAATAAAACGGAGGTGATCTTTTTTGGGAAAGGCACACCTCCTGCGGCAGAGCTATGGTGGCCAGAGGTGATGGGGCCTGCACCTTTACCTAGCCTTTCAGCAAAAAACCTAGGGGTCAAATGGGACGATAGTTTAGCCTTCTCCTCGCATATTCAGCAGGTGACGGGTTGCTGTCTCAGCAAACTGAAGAACCTGCGGAAAATTCTCGCGCTCCTGCCTGAGCAGTGTAGGAAAACGGTGATCCATGCAACAATCACATCTAGGCTGGATTATGCTAATGGTCTATATTTAGGTCTCCCGAAATACTTGATCCAGCGTTTGCAAATTGTGCAGAACGCAGCGGCTAGGCTGCTAAAGCACATACCGTTTAAAGACCATGTGACCCCTCATCTCCGCTTATTGCACTGGCTACCGGTAGCCAGCAGAACAAAATTCAAGGCGCTTACGCTGGCGTTTCGAGCCTTGCATGGAATCTGTCCACACTATTTAAGATCACGGTTGCCCAGATACTCTCAGGCCCGCTCTCTTCGCTCGAATGGCCGGGTTCTGCTACTGGAACCACGTGTAAGGAGAGAACGAATAGGAGGACGTACGTTCTCAGCTAATACGGCTCGCTTATGGAACTCTCTGCCCCTGAGCCTTCAGAGTGCCCCCTCGGAATCCAGCTTCAGAAAGCAGTTGAAGACCTGGCTCTACTCACAAGGAAACTAGATATCCCCCCATCCCAGGGCTTGTAGTGCTGCACTGCTCTTACAGCGCCGGGACACCTCCTAGCAGAGGTAGCTGTTCGCGCTATACAAATGTCTGTATTATTATTATTATTATTCCTGATGGCTGCATCCCAAGGCGCTCCTCTGTTTCACCCGAAGCACTGAGACCTTCATTGGTTGCCTTTGGAAAAATGCATACAATTTAAAGCCTTGTCTTTGACATATAGACCTTTGGCCAAGCAGCTTCTCACTACCTGAAGCATCTCAGCTCAGTCGCATTAGAAGGGGCAGGTCTTTTGATGCCTGGCTAATTATGAAACACTCTTCCTCTCTGCCCATGCCATAGCCCTACGGAAGAGACTTTCTGTAAACATCTTAAGACCTGGCTAGTTTAACTTGCCCTCAGTGCAGGCTTGCTCTGTCGTGGTATTTTTCATTTTAGCGCTAAGAAGCCCAGTTTGGTAATGCACTCTACCAATTGTTAAAATAGAAATCTTAATTTGATGAATTAAAGTATGAATAAAAGTATTAAAATATATCAGCATTTGACTGATAAAGACAGATATTATTCTAATTTAGAAAACTTGCCTTACTAAATCTGACAAAGCCTAGCTCAAACACTGGTAGTATTCCTCTTCTGCTTCCAAAAGCCTAAGGAGTCGGCGATGTTCATGTCATGTCATTGTGAATAGTACACTGAGGCATGATGACAGAGAGGGCTATGCCCCTAATAAAAAGTGTTTGCTACAATTTGCTTATTATTCACAAAGGCAATTTCTGATTTTACACTGGGGGATCAGATTCTCGTTGTGATTTATACCTGATCAAGGACTGAATGGCTGAAAGGTAAGTAAGTGGAATATAATCATCCAATGTTTTTCCAAAATCCTGAAATCCTTACCTCAAAGTTTTGTGGCTTCAATATATTTGGACGGAATGCATAACAGAGGACAAAGATACTTATTGGATTACAAACGAATAAATAATAAACTAGTTAAGCTGGTTGATGAAGTGGGAATAGGTTTAATAGTAATCTTAGACAATACTCCTGTGTCTTTCATTAGCTGTAGGCCTTGCTATGAAAAAATGTCATCCATATTAAAGGGCTCGATCTTCAGGATGAACTAAAGTCACATGTAACAGACTATTTTAATACCAACGAGAGGGAGAAGGTACATAAAAATAACCTTACTGCATCTCATAAAGAATACATATGACTTCAGCAACAAGGTGGCAACTCAGCTGCCATGACATCTTAGGGAATAATGAAGAAGTCTTATGTCCCTGCAAATAGCGGAATTCCGAATTTTCTACAGGTCTCTTTATTCAGCGTAGTCGACCTCAGAACAAGCTCAAGTGGCCTACCTCATGAAGGTAAACCTGCCTATACTGTCTTAAATTCACATGCAGGGGGCGTGGCCAAGATGGCGGCGGAGCAGGACTTGTCAATCGCACCTCCGCCACACAGACCATCATTCGCTGTCAATAAAGCGGTCCCGGGGAATACTGGTGCATCTCTACTCACCCCAGATGGTGGTGGATAACAGGTTTGCTGACGGGAGGCTTCTCTCAGCCCTGGAGGCACATCAATCGTAGAGCCCCAACACAAGCAAGATGGCGCTGCCTGAGCATTAGTACTGCCGCCCGCTCCCTCCCGTCTCTCCTTGCAGCAGTGAGAGCCCGCTGGTATATGGACACAACCGATCCACCTGAACCCTGCAGGTTCCCTGCCGGCACGCACTGGTTAATTGGTGTAGCCCCGGGGGGGGGGGGGGATAAAATGGAGGCCACCAGCCTGTCAGGAGATCATCACATCATTAGCCTCTACGCTGATGACATTATTATTGCTCTCTCTGATCCGATGTCTTCCCTCCCTGCCCTGGTGACGGAACCTTGCTCATTCGGGGAAGTCTAGGGGTTCAAGGTTAACATACAAAAGTACCAAATACTGAGTCTGTCTCTTTCACCGCAATGAGAAGCATATTGTCACTCCACCTTTCCGTTTGAATGGGCAGGTGAATTTATACATTACCTCAGCATCAAGCTCGCTCAATCAATCGCAAAGACAGTGACACTTAAGTAAACTTCTCCCTCCTCCCAGGTTTTGTCCGACTTAGCGAACTGGCTCCGGTTTCAGCTGTCCTGGCTAGGACAGATAGCAGCTGTCAAAATGACTTTACTCATATGGATTCTTTAAGTCTTCCGAGCCCTGTCATTTACGCCACCAAAACATACCTTAAGGACCACACAGCTGGGGAGCAATACATTTATTTGGGATGGGATGAAATCCTCGCTTCACATGGATTTTTTTTTTCAGCACAACCCTGGAGGGGGGATTAGCTGTCCCCTTGATAGCCAGATGTTTCCAAGACTCAGTGTAGTGGAGTCGCCTTGCCTCCGAGAATCACTGGTGCTTTACGGACCAGGCAGTGGTGGGATCCCATATCTGGAAGGAACCATGGCTACACCGCAGACACATAATGTGGGGTCCCCACTCGTCCCCTGTGACCAGCTCCACCATCAGGGTTTGGGAAAATGTGGCACTACGGGCTGGATTGATTTCTTTCCCCTCCCCCATGAATCCCATACTAGCGAACCCTGAATTCCCACCAGACATGCAATATCAGAGGTTTAGAAGTTGTCAGGAGGGAGGTTGCATGAGCACAGGTTGCATGTTCGACACCCAGGGGATCAACCTATTTGACTGCCTGAAAACGGACTATGGCTTAGAAGAGGCCGACCACCTCCAATACTTACAAATTCAGCATTGGGTGATGCAGCCGGACACCAGGCAGCACGCGGAGCGTTCCCCGACGCCTTTTGAGAGATGGGTCTTCCTCTCGAGGGATAAGAGACATCTGATGACTGAGCTCTACGCATCTACGACATCTGATGACTGAGCTCTACGCCGACCACCTCCAATATTTACAAATTCAGCATTGGGTGATGCAGCCGGACACCAGGCAGCACGCGGAGCGTTCCCTGACGCCCTTTGAGAGATGGGTCTTCCTCTCGAGGGATAAGAGACATCTGATGACTGAGCTCTACGCACTCTTGGGGAGGGCAACAACACCAGACAAGACGGCAGGTCAAAGAAATTGGGAGGCATAATTGGGCAGGGTACTTTTCAGAGAATGGGAGGACATTTACTACAGAGCCTGACACACTGCACATAACATGGTAAGCACAGAGACAGCATACAAAATACTTTCCTAGTGGAACTATACTCCCACACATCTTTGCATATGGTCCTCAGGGCATTCGAAGGAATGATGGAGGGGTTGGGGTGGTAGAGGCACCTTAGTAGACTCCCACTGAAACAGTCTTGCCCTGAATGAGGGGTGCTTGCCCACGCTCAAACAGGTCCACATCCTGAACCACCAAACAGTAGATGTGGATCACCAAAGCTATAATATTGGAAGAAGGAAGGGAGTTCTATGAGTTATATCTTTGATTTTGCATTGATGACGCTGCTGGCCGCAGGGTTGTAGGCGGACAACTGTTTATTTCGACTGACTTGCCTAAAACAATAAACAGAATTGAGCCATTAATTCACATTCATACCATACAGGCCCCAATATGGACACTGGGTCCCTGACGGAGATTGCTTCCTTAACCCCTCCCCTGCTGGTGACGGAACCACTCCATCATCAGCTGCGGTCGCGCTGTGCTGATGACGGAGCGGTTCCGTCACGGCCTGCTCGGCGCGCCTGCGCGGCGCGAATTCCGTGCCTGCGCTGGACGTTCCATTGAGCGGGCGGGGCCGTGACGGAACAGTTCCGTCATGAGCACAGCTCAACCGCGGCTGGTGATGGAGCAGTTCAGTCACCAGCATGCGTCCGCCGCGTGGCCGCCCAGCCCCCTTAGCACTGCGGCGGAATAGCCGCCGCAGTGAAGGGGTTAAATCAAGTAAAGCTTAAGGTCCAGACTAGTTTACAGAGGGCTTCTTTAGAACCTTTGCAACATTCCTGTCACCAAATCTGTCCTTGCTTTTAAATGTATGCGCTTATACTTCGATGTGTGTGGCAGATGCTTTGATTTGGCCCAAATCAGGTAAAGAGGCAAGATGGCGCCGGCGTGAGCGGACACACCAGTCTCGCTCTGTTAGCCCTGAGCAGTTGAACACTAGATTATGCCCGATTTTCCCCGGATCTGCTGACCGGCCTCAGAACCTACGGCTTCGGACTATGCGGCAGGTCACTGTTCTTGGCAATACCCTCTGAACTCGCGATGGAGCCCGATTGGTGCCCGAGTTGGTGTTAGACAGGCTCAGACGTCCAGTGGGTGAAAACCGAGGACATTGCTGCGTTCGCCACTGAGGATCCGATCATCCGCCTATGGTGTATGGTGTCAGGCGGTCCAAGCTGGTCTGCGTGGTGCTCGACCTCCCTGCTACGGCTGTTTTGGTTGCGGCTGCAGCGCTTGAAGTCACCCGCAGCTATTAACTGCTACTTAACTGCTACTGCTGCCTTGCTTGCTGTTTGTTCACCGCCCCCCAGTGCTTTTTGCTGCCTGTCGTCTGATGTACGCCGAATGTATGCCGGAGGCAATTGAGTAGTACGATGTGCCGGGCTGGATTGAGACTTGCTGGAAAGTGACTAATCGAGTCGAGCATCTAGTCAAGCATTTAGCATTTAGACGAACTATATCAAGGGGTCTTAAATACCGGCTTTTTAGAAACTGCCCGCTGGGCAAAACTAACGTGCCGGTACTCTCTACTCATCTAGATATATAGTAATCTCTCCCTGTACCTGCTGTTCCGTGTTCCCTGTTTGGCCCAGTATCAGCCAGCACCCCGTACTCCCAGCGCTTGCTTTCGCTCTTCTTTTCCCTCCGCAGCCTTCGACCCACCGACCCATCTGCAGCCACGTCATCGGGACACAGGGGGTCTGGAGCTAAAGTAATTACTGTGAAGCATCAGATCACGCCCCCTCAGGCTTGAGGGAGCGTCTGCAAATCTCAGGAAATATCGGGTGAATTAGTGGATCAGTGCGTCTGGAAGCTATTTATTCAGACACTCTACCATTGCAACTGCATAATAGCCAGGACAGTTATAAGGGCACTATATGGGCACTTATATGGACGCACATTTGCCAGTGAGGGCATGAATTAAGTGGACATTAGAATAAAATAAAAAATAAAAATATACAACCGAAAGATTTAAGAAAAAAAATACCCAAAATATCAAAATAATGACAAAATAACAACAAAATCGCAAAAAAAAGTAGCACCAGGATATTTTTGCCACAGTCAATTAAATCTGCTATAAGCCTACGCCTCAGCACCACTATTCTCTGTTATCCGAAGGTGTGGTGGGAAGAAACAAAGAGTAATCAAACATAAATCAGCACAGAGCACAGCACAGAGGATTGCGTCTTGAACTGCCTGGGTTGGGCTACCAAGGAATTCTACGCTTTGCCTCCTACTTGAGTCGCCTGGGCTGGGCCGGGCTGCGCTACTAAGGATCCTCACGCCTTACCACAACCTCTCAGACCTGAATTTCCTGAATACCCCAAGCACCCTAAATACCATGAATATTTGTCATTGGAAAGCTTGAAGCTGGGGGATACTACGGAGTCACAGGCAAGGGGTGTAGGCAGCATCCCTGGGATTTCAATTCAGATTTATGTAGCCAAATTAGTCTACTCCCTCCCTACGGTGCGGCTTTGGAAACTGGGAGGCGTGGTCCAGCATAAAAGAAACCTCTATAAAGAAAAACTCAAACAAAAGCTGACAGTGCGGAGAACTGCTACAAAGAGTTCTTTAAGGACTGCCACAAAAACGGTCCAGGAGGGGGACGATAATCGGAGACCTTGTGAGCCTTCTGAATCGTGTGAACCTACGATGGACCTAGATTCAACCCAGAGAGTGCTTCAAGAGGCACAGGATGAGCTAGTGGTTCAAGAAATCCCTGCGGCTCTGCCAAACGATGAGGCAGTACAAGCAAGTAAAAATATATTACTTGCACAGAATCATGATAACTTCTCAAAACCACAAGTGGTGACTAGTCTGCAGAAGACAAACAACATTGGTAGAAGACCCGAAACCAGAGGGCTGAAGGCCCAGGAGGATAAAGAGGACAAAGAGGATTAGACTGGAAAGACTGGAAATGAGGGCAACGGGAAATCTAAAAGCAAGGATAAAAATAAAAGTAAAAACGTGAACAAGAATGCTGAGAAGGAGAAAGATAAAGAACAGGGGAAAATAAAAAAACAGGAGCAAGTAAATGAGAAGAATCAGAAATATTACAATATTGAAGAAAAAATTGATGATAAGGTCGATGAAAAGTCGGAACACATGGCCAAAAAAGCCAAAAGGCTACAAACTATTAAAAACTTGAAGGCCGCAGCTAAAACTACTGGCCAACCCGGCGAGACCCAACCAAGGATCTCCAACATATTCGCTCCATTACCTAAGGAAAATACACATAAAGACAACACAAATGGGAAGGAACAAGACATAACATCGGATGTACATAAGAATCCAAATGGCACTATAGATCCAACAAGCAAAAGCAGAACGAGCGCATATACAAGTACAGATCCTTCTAGCACTGGGGTAGAAAAATTTACAGACCTGACACAACGCCAGGACCCCTTTGAAATAGAAAACCCATGCAAAGAAGATGATCATATCTCTTCCATGGTACAAACCACTATCATCGGTACACAGCCACAATCGGAGAAAGAAGATACTTCGGAGGAATCCAACTCCGACATCTATGAAACCGGAATGTCTATTGCCAGTGAGACCGCTGGGACGAGCGCAATAAGCGATGAGGAAAAACCAGATGTAATTACGTTGGAGGAGTCCGATAATACAGGTATAAAGGATTCCAATGTATCAGGTCAAGATATGAGTCTAAGAAAAAAAGCTGAAAAAAAGAGGTCAAAACATAGAAGATTCCACAAACGAATAGATGATGAAACTACGGACCAGGGGAGCAACCCGGACCAAGCAAGGGAAAAACCTAAGCATATACGGAAAAGCTCAACCCCCAAAACATCAGGAGATGTTGGCGGTAGATCGTATAGAGAACATGGTAATCCAGGACCGCCTGTAGAACCATCACTGGGTGATGTACTTAACTCCATCAAGGATTTCCATACAGATGTAAAATTAGATAGCCAAAGAAATCATGCTGCTATACAACAACTACAAAGCGCTATCCAAAAAGTGGGCAACACCTGTTCAGAGATAGTGGACAGAATGGTCTCGGTCGAAAGTCGAATCGAAAACCTCGAGTTAGATGTCACCAATCTTCAAACTCGTGGTAAGGCTCAGGCCGGTATCATCGAAGACCTAATGACAAAAGTAGAGGATCTCGAAAATCGAGGCAGAAGAAACAATCTCCGCATTCTTGGAATTACAGAAGGGGCGGAGCGCAATGACCCAAAGGGTTTCATAATTAATCTTATCAAAACTGCCCTGCCCGAACTCCAAACGTGGGAATTGGATCGAGAAGTCCAACGAGCCCATCGCTTTCCCTTAACACTTCCCAAACATTCCCATTGTGCAAATCAATACCCGAGGGCAATATTGGTTTGCTTTGGAAACTTTCTCTTAAGAGAGGCCATTTATGATATTGCTCGACCAACGAGTAAAAAAAAATATAAAGCATCTATTTTCTTTGCGCGCCCAGACTTCGCCCATGCAACGGTGGAACGCCGCTGGAGGATGCGGCAACTCTTTGCCCCTTTTGAGCAGATCGGAGCAACGGTATACCTGCAAAATCCAGCACGGCTAAGAGTGATCTATAAAGGAGTGACCAAGAACTTTACCAGTGAGATCTGCAGCTGATAAATGTGGCCGATGGGCCATATCTGAGTGCCGATACGGTAAGGGAGAAAAACGTATGGTTTGTTCTGTATATGGGTGTGTCACTGACGATCCCGATCTCCTGAACTTTTTAGCTAACAAACTAGCACATTGGCCTGTTCCGATGATTGTTTGTGGCGACATTAATTTAAATCTCCCACCTAAGTGGTCTTCTGTGCATAATTTTAGCTATCAGGGGAGGAAACCCAAAACATTTAGTGCCCTTAGGGATCTTTGTAATACTCATGCGATTTCTGACTGCTGGGAGATGAAATTCCCAACTAATCCTGGGTACACTTTTTTCTCACATCCCCATCTTAAATTTGCAAGATTGGATTATGTTTTTGTATCAGATACCATCCTTACTAATTGCTCGGTAAATCGACTACCAAGGATTTTATCTGATCATAACCCCCTGTTAGCATAAAAATAGGGATTCAGCAAGCAGGCCGCCGTAATTGGACATTTGAAAGGGCTTTACTGACTAACGTAAAATATTGTATTCTCATAGAAAACTAGAGCCCCGAATTTTTAAAGTATAACCTGGGGAGCGCCCCGCTGGAGGTGGTTTGGGATACATTAAAGGCTGGGGTAAGGGGAGAAACCCTCAGGTTTTCTATCAAAAACAATCAGGAAGCAAAACAAAAATTAATAAACCTACAGGATAACCTTGCTAGCAAAGAAGAAGATTTGATGTTAGCAGTCCAGGGCAATATCGACATAGAAGGAGCATTAAGAAATGTTGCAATCGCAAGAAACCTAATATCCGAAACGTTTACCACAAAAGCTATAAGTAAAGCAACTTTGAATAGGGAGAAAGTTTATGAGTTCAGTGAGCAGGTTGGACATCATTTGGCTGTATGCACAAGACAACAGAATAGTGATAATACAATTAAAAAAATTAGAGATCCCATTATTGGCCTTACCTGTGATTCTAAGGAGATTAGGGATGCGTTTCATAGATATTCCAAGGACTTATACAATGAGTCTGGGAAGAGTCAATCCAAAATAGATACATATTTGGATCTCGGTAAGGGGGCCCAATTACCCCTTACAGATAAAGATATCCTTGCAGAGGCACCACAATGGGTCGAAATCCTTCTGTCTATTAATAGCCTCCCAACCGGTAAAGCAACGGGCCTAGACGGAATTCCGGTGGAATTCTATGCTAGATTTAACAAACAATTAAAAGAAATTTTAACTCAGCTGGTGAATCATGTCTTCCAGGGGGGTCGACCGCCCGAATCCTGGGATCGGGCCAAGATCATTGTCTTTCCCCAAAAAAATAAAGATCCAACGGAACTAGGGGCCTATCACCCCATCACATTGATTAACAATGATGCCAAAATATATTCTAAATTACTCGCCAGCAGTCTCGCCCCAGTAATTCACAAAATAATTTCCGCCCAGCAGCACGGATTCGTCCCAGGAAGATCCACTACTGATCACATTCAGAGGGTGATCACACTCTTTGACATAGCAGATGCCACAGGAGACCCTATGGCGTTAATACTACTAGATACCGAAAAAGTCTTTGATAGGGTCTCCTGGAAATATCTATGGACTGCTATGTCAAGGAGTGGGATCGGGGATGTATTTATTAATGCGGTCCGCATGTTGTATGCCAAGCCAGAAGCAGTGGTATCGATTAACGGTGAAAACTCTGCCACAATTAAAATATCTAGAGGAACAAGGCAGGGGTGTCCGTGTTCCCCTCTGCTATTTGCTATATTTATTGACCCGTTTATCCACAGGTTAGAAATGAATACATCTATAACGCCAATAAAGACCCTTAATGGTGAAACCAAGTCCCTTGCATACGCCGAGGACATCGCTATAGTAACCGCCGATCCAAACAACTCTGTAGATGCAATGGAACAAGAGGCACAAATTTTTGGAGAAATCTCCGGATACAAATTGAACCAGAATAAAACCCAAATTATAATCAATAGCAAATGTAATTATGCGGATGAAAGGGTGACGGAGAATGCGATGTATCTCAGCGTTAATCTAACCGCTAATCTAAATAATCTGGTAAAATTTAACATGGACCCCCTAATGAAACAAACAGAAAAAAGCTTTAAAAAGCTGCATAATCTGCACCTAACAATTATAGGAAGATTCTTATACTTTTTTCGTACAATCTGCTTAAACTTTGAACCACGGTTATTTAAGGAAATTTACGGTATCTTTGCCCGTTTTATATGGGGATATGGAAGAACTCGTAGAGATAACAGATTTATCACCTTGCCAACAGACAGAGGAGGTCTCGCACTCCCTAACCTTAAAGTTTATGGTGGGCGACAGTCCTTAAATATAGTAGACTGCTGCTAACCTCATATCAGGATGATACCCCAGAGAGGTTAGTTCCATCTCCTCAGGAACTTATTCTTGGTAAGCAAGCGGCCGCACATCTGTGGCGACTGACTTATGATTGCCATTTCAAGAAAGTGAGATTCAAAACTCTTAAAGGCATCTACGCTGCCTGGAATTATGTTCACAAGCATTTGGGGCTAGGCAGGTTCTCGTATTACACGACTTTTATCAGTAATAAAATCCTCCCAGAGATTTTTTCTGATATCTGTATGACCCGGTGGATCAGACTAGGTATATGTCAAATTGACTCCCTATATGAGCCAACTGACTTTACTTCATTTGAATCTTTAAAACCTAAATTTTGCTTAGAGCATATGGACTTTTTTAAATACTTATAGGTTAGGGATTTCATTTTGAAGAAGGGGGGTGGTAGGGTTGGATTCAAGAAAACTGAGTTAATTGAAACTGTTGTTCAGTGTAATAGAGTTAAAATTGGGGAAATATATAACAACTTAATCATTGATTTTCCCGACGACTTGGACAAACATACTCATAACTGGCAGATTAAACTTGGAACTCCAGTTAGCTCTATCCAGAAAGCACTTCAATTTTCTCAGTCACTATTCATGTCCTCCAACTTGCAAGCTCAATTCTATAAAACTTTTTTTCACTTCTATTACACCCCCTACAAGCTAGCAAAATGGAGTAAAGGTAAAGGGACATCATGCCCCAGATGTGCGATGCCAGAAGCTGCTATAATACATATGTTTGCAACATGTGGGGCACTTCGTACCATTAGATGCGAGATTTCTAACTTTCTTTCTGAAATATTTGGGACAAAAATGGAGATTACTACATCAGAAATAATATTGGGGGTAGACAGGGACATCCATGCGGACAATAGAAAGGGACTTCTGTTCGTCTCTATGGCCGTGCTTAGAATCTGTCTGGCTTCGACTTGGATGGACACTGTTCCTCCATCTTTTCAACAATGGCGGGCACGACTACTATCGACATATAGCCTGGAAAAAGCAATATATAGCCGGAAGGGTATGAATAAGAAAAAGAAGGGACTAGTAATTTGGTACCCACTTGCTCATTGGATCGAATGTCTAGAACTGTAATGACTTTAATTACTTTACTGAAAATATCAGTAGTTCTGTGTTCCTGTAATAGTTTTTTATTATGTTTAGTATACTTAATGTATGATGATTTGGTTATTAGTATCGTTTAAAATTGCCTGTATCGGGGTGGGTGGGGGGGGGGGCTGAACAAAATGTTATGAAAACTCTCTGTAATAAAGATTGGTTTAAAAAAAAAGTGGGAACATACTCTAACGATCCCGATTAAATTTTTTTTAAAAAAAATCAGGCAAAGATTCCAAACTATGCACCTCAGATAGGCCCCCAGCTCTCATCAATATTAATGAACAACTATTTACTAAAATACATGCCTAAAGACTCAAGCCTTTGATGCTTGACTTAATACACTTTAATCAATCGAATTTATAAACGTTATGACAAAATTGCCACAGTACTCCACTTGGTCAAAAGAAGTCTTTCCAGGGAATTCTATATCACTAGAGGCAGATAGGTGCTGCAAAGTATAGGTCTGACGCTACATTTCAGATCTATGATTCTCGTCAGTTATAACTTTCATCCTAAATGGTCAAGTTTAACAGTCTTTATCCTTCAGAGAGGCAGCATATTGAGCCATTAGCAATGGGTGCTACTTTCAGCCCAGGTTTACCTAAAGAACAAGTTACTTATCATTGGCAATGCCTTATCTGGTAGAGACTATCTAGCAGCAGATTCCTTAACTTAAAATTATCCCCAGACATTAGACTGGATCCGGAAATCTTTTGTGAGCAGTACCCCTGCGCGCTGGTAGATAGTGTCATCTGCACCAGAAGTGACTTTCTCGGTGCCACTGGAATGAAAAAAATAGGGCTCTGAATGGGGAAAGCTCTGTCCCTAGAAATCTGTTCGCACAGCTGGGAGGACGGCTGGGTTGGCAAGAATCTGCTGCTAGAAGACAGTCTTTACCAGATTAGGAGTTGCTGAAGGTAAGTAACTTATTCATCTGATAGAGACTTCTAGCCGCAGATTCCATACCAAAGCATAGCTACCCAAACAATACCTCCCCACACGTGGATCTGCAGACCAATTTTACTTGAGGAAGTCCTGCAGGACCGATTGGGCAAAGTGCCCATCCCTATGGACCTGACTGCCCAGACAGTAGTGTTTGGTAAACGTGTGCAAGTGGTTTCTGTGATCGTTTTTTTTCATTCCCCTTCCTTTGTGTCTTTTTCTGCTAATTGCACTGTATTTAGGTAATTGGCTCTGAGATCATTTTTTCATTCCCCTTGCTTGTGCCCCATTGCATTCTGTTTTCCCTTTCGCCGTTCCTCCCTCCCGTTTTCCCACCACTGCGTCCCATGCGGCACCGCCCCCCCGCCCACCCATTCGCCGGCTCCCCCCTCCCAGCTGCTCCTCCCTCCCACCTCCCCTTCTTATGGCGGCCGCTGTGCGGCAGCGCGCGCCGTGGTGAAGGCGCGCCTAAGGCAAGCCCGTCTGCGCCCATGTCAGAACCCCTGGCACCCGCGAACTCCACAACGCCTGACTCCGCTACGATGCCAGCACCCTCCACGCACTCAGCACCGGACAATAACACACCTAATTTCAGGCCGCCACAAAGCGCACCCATGGACCCTTTTCTTGCCGGAACTGCAGCTTCACCAGCACCAGAGCCGCCAATCCGCCCACCAGGACAGGACCCAACCACCTCCGTTGCATTCTCTTGAACACCCGCTCCGCACGCAAACACCCCGTTGAACTCTGGGACCTGCTCGACACATCCTCCCCAGATGTCGCCTTCCTGACAGAGACCTGGATGAACGACTCCTCGGCACCCGACATCACCATAGCCATCCCGGATGGCTACAAGATCACCCGCAGAGACCACACCAATGGAGTGGGAGAGGAATCGCCATCGTCCACCCTCAAGGTCTCTACCAACTCAGACAACACCCTCAACACCGCCAAACACCTACACTTCCAGATCCACACCGACCCCAACACCACCCTCAGAGGTACTCTGATCTACAGACCACCCGGACCCGACCACAGTTCAGCGACTCCATCGCCGAATTCGTCAGCACGCACGCCCTCGCTTCCATGGACTACATCCTCCTAGGAGACCTGAACTTCCACCTCGAAAACAACAACGACACCAACTCCACCACCCTGATCGACAACCTCGCCAACCTCGGACTCAGACAGCTCATGACAACGCCCACCCACTCCGCCGACCACACGCTGGATCCTATCTTCTCCGCAAGCTCCCACGTCTCCTTCAGCTACACCTCCGAACTCCACTGGACCGACTATCGCTGCATCCACTTCACATTCCGGAAACCCACCACGCACCACCGCACCCAACAGATCCCCCGCCGCTGCTGGAGCAAAATCACCGAAGACCAGCTAACCACCACCCTCGCCAGGAGCCCACCCACCGACCCAGACGCTGCCGCCAGCAACCTCAGACACTGGATCGACGACTGCGGCAGAGAGCTGGAAGCACGCCGAAATCAACGCCTTGCTCAAGAAACCCAAGGCAGACCCAAGGGTCCTCAAGAACTTCCGCCCATCTCCCTGCTCCCGCTCCCGGCGAAGGTCATCGAGAAGACAGTCAACAAAAAGCTGACCCACTACCTTGAGGAGAACAACATCCTGGACCCATCCCAGTCTGGGTTCCGCAGCAACCACAGCACCGAAACGGCCCTCATCGCCGCCACCAACATCAGGGCCCTGCTGCACAACGGCGAGACCACGGCCCTCATCCTCCTGGACCTCTCAGCCGCTTTCGACACAGTCTGCCACCGCGCCCTACACACTCGCCTCCACGACGCAGGAATCCATGGCAAAGAACTGGACTTGACTACCTCCTTCCTCTCCGGCAGAACACAGAGCGTCCGCCTACCCCCCTTCCGATCTGAAGCATCCAAAATCATCTGCGGCGTACCCCAAGGATCATCCCTCAGCCCGAACCTGTTCAACATCTACATGGCCCGCTCGCCCGCGTCGCCAGACTGCACAACCTCAACATCATCTCCTACGCGGACGACACACAGCTGATCCTCGCCCTCACCAAAGACCCTCACACCGCCAAAACCAACCTCCACGAAGGAATGAAAGCCATCACGGAATAGATGAAGAACAGCCGTCTGAAACTCAACTCGGACAAGACGGAGGTCCTCATCCTCGGCTCCATGCCCTCAGTCTGGGACGACTCCTGGTGGCCGTCTGCCCTGGGTGCAGCACCAACACCAACCGACCACGCACGCAACCTGGGATTCAGCCTCGACTTAACACTCCCCATGACCAAGCAAGTCAACGCCATTTCATCCTCCTGTTTCAACACCCTCCGCATGCTCCAAAAGATCTACAGGTGGATCCCCACCGACACAAGAAGAACGGTCACCCAGGCTCTCATCAGCAGCAGATTGGACTACGGAAAGGCCCTCTACGCAGGAGCCCCGGCCAAACTACTGAAACAACTGCAACGCATACAGAACGCCTCCGCACGCCTGATCCTTGACATCCCTCGCCACAGCCACATCACACCCCACCTGAGAGACCTGCACAGGCTTCCCGTCAACAAATGGATCACATTCAAGCTCCTCACCCACGCACACAAGGCACTCCACAACACCGGACCAACATACCTTAACAGTCGACTCACGTTCTACACCCCAAACCGCCAGCTCCGCTCCGCCGCCCTCGCCCTCACCACCGTCCCCCGCATCCGAAGAACGGCCAGCGGCAGCAGATCATTCTCCTACCTCCCAGCCAAGTCCTGGAACGCCCTCCCCACCCTCCTACGGCAGACCGAAGTCCTTCTGACCTTCAGGAGGCTACTCAAGACCTGGCTGTTCCAGCAGTAGCAGCACCCCCCTTGATACCCTTACGGGTGAGTAGCACGCTTTATAAATGCCTTGATTGATTGATTGATTGCAAGTAAGCCCCAGTTACTGCCTGGTAGATGTCCAGGACCGGAACTGCGCGAGCTAATGGAGGTGTTGCAGCTTTAGCTCTGGTGGAATGAGCACACAAACCGTCAGGGGGTTCCATTTTACCCAATGTGTAGCAGATTTCAATACAGAGTATGATCCATTGTGAGATGGTCCTTTTCTGTTCAGCCAGTCACTTCTTTGCCCTGACATACCCCACGAAGAGTTGGTCATCCACCTGGAAGTCTCATGTGCGATCAAGATAGAACAACAACGCTCATTTTTGGGTCCAGACGGTGAAGTCACTCCTCTTCTTTGGAGGGTTGAGACTGAGAGTAAAAAGTAGACAGAGTGATGGACTGGTCTGCATGAAACTGAATGACGACTTTCAGAAGAAAGGTGGCCCTCCCAAAACGCACCAGTTTGTCTGGGTAGAAGTTAATATAAGGAGGCTGAGATGACAAGGTCTGAAGCTCAGTGACCCACCTGGCAGATGTTATGGGCACTACGTAGGCTGTTTTTATGGTAAGGAGCCTGAGTGAACAAATGTGTAGAGGCTCAAAGGGAGCACACACAAGGAAAGTGAGGACGAGATAGAGGAATAACAAACGGAGAAGGTGGAAACAAATGTAAACCTTTCAGAAACCTATTTTCAATAGGGGATTGGAAGAGGGATGGCTGATCAGGCTACCACAGAAAAGCTGAAATGGCGGCGAGATAGCCCTTAAGAGTGCCCAAAGCAGAGCCCCGCTGGGCACGGCAAAAGATGAACAGGAGAACATGAGAAAGGGAGTAGGGGCAGAAAGGGGACCAAATTGTCTTTCTGAAAACCATGCCATAAGTTTTGCGCAAAGGCAGGAGTAAACCGTCTTGGTGGATGGACATCTGGCTGCCAAGATAACATCACAGACTTTGAGAGGAAGTTCAAAAGCTGTCAACTGTCGGTGCTCAATCTCCATGCTATAAGGCTGAGCGTTGACAGGTTCGGGTGGAGAACCATCCCCTGCTGCTGCAACAGACGGTCCCCCCGAAGGGACAGTCTGATTGGAGGATTGATGGCCATGATCCACATCCCACCCACCGACCCAGACGCTGCCGCCAGCAACCTCAGACACTGGATCGACGACTGCGGCAATACACTGGACCCGGTCGAGAACCCCTCCAACAGACGCACCAACAGGAACGCCAGATGCTTCACCGCGGACCTCCAGACCTCTCCGAAAATTGGAGAAGAAATAGGGTCACAAACAAACACCGGAGAACCAAGCAGCCCAAAGAACGCCATGCGCCAACACCATCACCTCATCAGATCCGCCAAAAAGACCTCCTTCAAAGACCGGCTCGACAACGACGCACACAACAGCAAAGAGCTCTTCAACATTGTGAAAGAACTCTCCAACCCCAACTCCAACACCAACGACATCCCATAATCGCAAGACCTGTGCAACTCCCTTGCCTCCTTCTTTCCCGCAAGATCGCAGCCATCCACAACAGATTCGTTATCCAGACCACCTCGGCAGCCAACGACACCTCAGACCCCACGGCCACCACCCACAGCGACCCCTGCTCGCATGGACTAACATCGACGATACCATCAAGATCATAAGTACCATCCACTCCGGCTCCCCGTCAGACCCATGCCCTCTCTACATCTTCAACAAAGTCAGTGCCACCATCGCACCCCACCTCCGCAAGGCCATCAACACCTCCTTCGAGACCGTGACCTTCCCAGAGAGCTGGAAGCACGCCAAAATCAACGCCTTGCTCAAGAAACCCAAGGCAGACCCAAGGGTCCTCAAGAACTTCCGGCCCATCTCCCTTCTCCCGTTCCCGACGAAGGTCATCGAGAAGACAGTCAACAAAAAGCTGACCCACTACCTTGAGGAGAACAACATCCTGGACCCATCCCAGTCTGGGTTCCCCAAACCGCCAGCTCCGATCCGCCGCCCTCGCCCTCACCACCGTCCCCCGCATCCGAAGAACGGCCAGCGGCAGCAGATCATTCTCCTACCTCCCAGCCAAGTCCTGGAACGCCCTCCCCACCCTCCTACGGCAGACCGAAGTCCTTCTGACCTTCAGGAGGCTACTCAAGACCTGGCTGTTCCAGCAGCCAGATGATTGATTGATTGATTGATTGATTGCAAGTAAGCCCCAGTTACTGCCTGGTAGATGTCCAGGACCGGAACTGCGCGAGCTAATGGAGGTGTTGCAGCTTTAGCTCTGGTGGAATGAGCACACAAACCGTCAGGGGGTTCCATTTTACCCAATGTGTAGCAGATTTCAATACAGAGTATGATCCATTGTGAGATGGTCCTTTTCTGTTCAGCCAGTCACTTCTTTGCCCTGACATACCCCACGAAGAGTTGGTCATCCACCTGGAAGTCTCATGTGCGATCAAGATAGAACAACAACGCTCATTTTTGGGTCCAGACGGTGAAGTCACTCCTCTTCTTTGGAGGGTTGAGACTGAGAGTAAAAAGTAGACAGAGTGATGGACTGGTCTGCATGAAACTGAATGACTACTTTCGGAAGAAAGGTGGCCCTCCCAAAACGCACCAGTTTGTCTGGGTAGAAGTTAATATAAGGAGGCTGAGATGACAATGTCTGAAGCTCAGTGAAGCACCTGGCAGATGTTATGGGCACTACGTAGGCTGTTTTTATGGTAAGGAGCCTGAGTGAACAAATGTGCAGAGGCTCAAAGGGAGCACACACAAGGAAAGTGAGGACGAGATAGAGGAATAACAAACGGAGAAGGTGGAAACAAATGTAAACCTTTCAGAAACCTATCTTCAATAGGGGATTGGAAGAGGGATGGCTGATCAGGCTACCACAGAAAAGCTGAAATGGCGGCGAGATAGCCCTTAAGAGTGCCCAGAGCAGAGCCCCGCTGGGCACGGCAAAAGATGAACAGGAGAACATGAGAAAGGGAGTAGGGGCAGAAAGGGGACCAAATTGTCTTTCTGAAAAGAAAACCATGCCATAAGTTTTGCGCAAAGGCAGGAGTAAACCGTCTTGGTGGATGGACATCTGGCTGCCAAGATAACATCACAGACTTTGAGAGGAAGGTCAAAAGCTGTCAACTGTCGGTGCTCAATCTCCATGCTATAAGGCTGAGCGTTGACAGGTTCGGGTGGAAAACCATCCCCTGCTGCTGCAACAGACGGTCCCCCCGAAGGGACAGTCTGATTGGAGGATTGATGGCCATGATCCACAGTTCAGGATACCAGACTCTCCATGCGCAATCCGGAGACGCAAGGATGAATTGGGCCCAGTTGTTCCTGATCTTGAGAGCTTTGGGCAGGAGTGGTATGGGTGAAAAGGCATGCAGGAGGACCGAGCGCCACAGGAAACTAAAAAAGTCTCCTTGTGTGAGCTGCCATGGAAACCCCAGCGGACAGAATTGCTAACATTCTGCATTCTCGGCGGTGGCGAACATATCTAACCAAGGCTCTCCCCACTGCTGAAAGAGACATTGCACCACCTCTGGATGGGGACGCAATTTGTGATCCGTGAGGCATCTTCGGCTGAATTTGTCCACTCTGGTGTTCAGAGAACCCGCCAGATGTTGAACCACCAGGGATACACCCTGCTGTTCCAGCCATGTCCAAAAATGCAGGGTCTCTTGACAAAGGGTCCACAATCCCACACCGCCCTGTTTGTTGCAGTACCACATGGCACTGGTGTTGTTTGTGAACACTTGCACCAGCCTTTCCTGGGTGGAGGCTAGAAAGGCTTTCAATGCCAATGGAATTGCTCAGAGCTCCAACAGTGGAATCCAGATTCTGGCAGAGACCAGATTCCCCTGATCGCCACCTCGCCCACCTGACCGCACCTTTCCAAGAGTGTTGCACCTCTCACTACTAATCTGGATGGGGAAGGGAGAAGGGTCTGCCGATGACCCAATCGCGGTTTGCTCACCACCAATGCAGATCTTTCGCAGTTCCCTCTAAGATCTGGACCATGTTGGAGAGATTCCCCTGATGCTGCACCCATTGGAACTTCACGTCCCACTGCAGAGTCCGCTTAAGCCAACAGGCATGTGCCACCTGCAAGATTCAGGAGGACATGAGCCAGCAGCCTGAGTCTGTCTCACCAAAAACCAAACTAGAGGCGGAATATCGGCATCATAGCCTAAATATCCTGTACTTGCAATTCAGGAGGATAGGCCCAAAACTACACCATGTCCAAAACAGCTCTGATGAAAGGGAGCGTCTGAGAGGGAGTCAGATGTGACTTCGGTATGTTGATAGTAAACCCTAGCGAATGCAGTAGGTCCGCCATAGTCTGGAGGTGGGAGACAACAGCGTGGGGTGAGTCCGCCTTCAACAGTGACTCATTGAAATAGGAGAAGACTGGTACCCTTGGTCTCTGCTGAAGAGTTGCAATTACCACCATCACTTTGGTGAACACCCAAGGGACGGGTGCAGCCAAAAAGGGGTATAGCAAATCGAAAGTGCTCATGGCCCACCGTAAACCGCAGGTAATGCCTTTGGGCAGGCAGATTGGGAATATGGAAATATATGTCTTGAAAGTCCAACGCTATCATCCACTCTCCTGGGAAAAAGGCAGATAGGACCTGAGCAAGAGTGAGGATTTTGAACCTCTCCTTCTTGAGGAAGAAGTTGAGAGAGGGCTGGTCGAGAATAGGAAGAAGACTTCCATCCTTCTTGAGCAACACAATGTAGCGGGAATTACAACCACAACCTACTTCTGGCGTCAGCACTCTCTCTATGACTCCTTTGGTCAAAAGAGGCGTCACTTTCTTGCGGAGAAGGGATAGGTGGGCCTCTGTCGGCATGTCGTAACTAGGTGGCATGGAGCGAGGGGGGTCTCAAAGGGGAGGGACTAGCCCTGCTGGACAATCTGCAAAACCCACCTGTACAATGTAATGGACTGCCAGTGGGACAGGTGATGGCGAATCCTGCCACCCTCTGGGTGCACATGATGGTAAACAAGCAGACTTCGGAGGGTTTGGAGGCTGAAGCTGCTGGGAGGGTGGTGGACTGACCCGACCATTGACCACCTGACCCACAGATCTGGTAGGTACCATGTCCACGGCAACACAGAGGCTGGAAAGCTTGTGTGTCGCGTTGACTCTGCAGGTAAGGATGCAGCTGTACACCCCTTCCCTGGCCACAAAAGGAGCAAAAGATGGAATGAGGGTGACGAGGGGCCATAGAAAGGCTCAAGGACCTGGCTGTAGCCCTTCTGTCCTTAAAGAGTTCCAGTGCTGAATCCGCCTTGTCTCCAAAGAGACTGGAGCCGTCATAGGGCATGTCCATGAATGAAGTCTGGATACACTCAGATAAGCCAGTAGTCCTCAACCAAGTGCGGTGTTGCAGGGCCACTGTTGACAAAACCACTTTGCTTAGTGACTCAGTGGTGTTTAGTCCACATCTAATGGAGAACGTGGATGCATCCCTCCAGTCAGCGACAGCCTGGGGGTTTAGAGCCTGGGCCTCCTCCAGGATCGTTGGCTGTACCTGAGCAACTGTATCCCGCAGGGCATGGGTACAGCGAATCAAAAGGCATGCGGTGGTCACCAAACGCAATGCCAGGCTTTTGGAAGAAAATATTTTCTAACCGAAATTGTCCAGTCTCTTGAATTATCGATCCAGGGGGTTGGTTGGGAATGCGCCAGGATTTACATGAGAAGTGGAGGATTGGACCACCAAGCTCTCTGGGGTAGGGTGTTCTGTGAGGAATTTGGGGTACCCAGGTGTGGTGCGGAGGTGGCGGGCAATTGTCCTGTTCACAGGTGCACCTGTGTTGGGCTTGGACCAGGTCCCAAACAGGACATCAGTAAGTGCTTTGTTGAATGGAAGAAGTGGTCCGGAAATGGACACTCCTGGTTGAAGAACTTTTCCAAGGTCCAAGTCCTCAGATGCATTCTGCACTACCATAGCGAATGAAGCTCCCTCCTCCATAGCCACAGTATGGAGAGAAAGCAGGCCAGTATCTGCAGAAGTGTCAAGTCTACTGGCTTCACCAAGATCTTCAGACCAGTCCAAGGATTCACACGGCTGGTATTCTTCAGGGTCCACTGACCCCTCCCATTCTTCCCAGAGTCCTATCTCAAGGCTCGATTCAGCGTGAGACAACGCCCCTCCGGCTCATTGTCTGAGTTGGGATATAAATAGGGATGGTGCCAGAAACATCGGCCTGAGGAAGGTTGACATGGCACAACCATCTGTGGATCCTTGGACCGGTGCTGGGGAAGGTCGACATGGCACAAAAGACAGCAATCTGAATCCATCTGTGGATCCTTGGGGCCCGGCTGGTGCTGAAGCCACTGGTATGGATCCAGTAGGGGCCCCTCCCGAACCTGCGGCGCCTGAGAGAACGGGCTACTCAAAAATGAGGCACAAGGCCTCATAAAGCTCTTGAATTTGAGCAGGGGTCAATCCGGCTCCAAGAAATGCCGTCAGGCGCGGAGTCGGCCAGGCCTTGAGGGACGCCCCTTCATCTTGTCAGCCGACGGACAAGGTAGAATTAAAGCATGGTTCAACAGTGACTCCTTTTTGTGGGACTGAGACATAGCCAAACGGCTGGACAACTTGGATTGGGACAATGACCTCTGAATGCGTGCCCGCTCCCATGACCTTCCTCAGATCTGGGACCTCGAGCTTCATAGGTCGAGTGACCAGGAGCTTGAGGGATCTCTCCCTCAAAGCCTTCAGGGACAAGTAATGGAAGTCAGGACAGGTGTTTGGGTCATAGTCTTGTTCTTAGGCACTAGAGGCAAACAAGGTGCTGGTCCGTCACCAGCATCTGACGGTGACAAGCGCCGGTAAGGCCTGAAGCCGGACTTCTTTAATTTCATTTCTACCACACTAGAAGGTAAGACCTCAAAAAGAACTTCTACGAAATGTCAAAGCAAGCTTAGTCAATAAGTGACTAAGGAGTAGCTCTGCTTGGATTTGTGCCTCTGTAAGTACTGCAAACGTCACTTACGGTGCAGACAGTGCCACGCAGAGCTGAACGACCCAACCAACTGGCGTACAGGGGGTACTGCTCATGAAAAATCTACAGATCCAATCAGATCCTGGAGATAATTGAAAGGTAAGGAATCTGAGGCTAAAAGTATCTATAAGATTTGTCCCTTTTATGAGACGATATCTTGTTTGACCATGGGTGGGCTTCCAAGAGAAATGTCTTCCAGAATTATGAACTTTGCATCTATAGGAAAAGGTACTGAACTAAGTTAGCTCTATGAAATTAGAAACATTAAACCTTTAAAATGGGTCCAGGAGCGGTAAGCATACTAAAGGGACAAACATATTTCTTTTGGGAGAACAAACACATCACCTACCTTTGAATAAAAATAACATAGTGCATTACTGACCTAAATAGATTCAACTTCCCACCACTGCTCTTGGAGATTCAAATATACCTCATTAGATGGTCTCCCACTTCTGTATCCTGTATTACACACATAAGTGCCACTAAGAACACTCCCTGAGTGTTTTATATTGAATCTAAACACTACCAATGATGATTCACCAAAGTTTTTTTAGGGATTCCAACAGGTCTCAAAATCTATAAGGAGGTGGACCTGCTCTAAACTACCACTGAAACCTAAACAAAAATCATTCAAAATCAAGTAGAGGCCTGTTCGTTCAGATTTCTTATATCACTGTGCAGACCCACTAAGAATGATTGTAGAATGGTCTTAAAATGCTTTGGATCAAATTGGGTGGACCCCTATGGGATGTAGTACAGATGGGTACACTGGATAAGATCAATGATTATCTAAGTACTTCTACAAAAATGGTGTTGATGACATGGGACACAACTGTAGACAATCTGGTACTTACCACTTTGCCATCCCCATACACCCCAATCCTCTATTATCCAGAGTTTCATTGTACATTCTTCTGGCCCTTTTTGATGGGCGACACAACAGGGGCTGTAGAATCATGTCAGCTATGTTTGTGGGACAGCATTGTTGGGATTGGAAAGCCCCTTGCATGTACTACTAAGCCGAGTGCACAACTAATTGTGAAAATGGTGTTGTTACCTTTTTACTTTTGGCCCTAGCACCATGCTTCTCTAGGGTGTGCACCCAATTTTTTACTTTGGTTAGTTAGGCATTTCAATGTTTTGCAATCTGTCCTGAAGTTCTGCCTATATTCTTTTCATAAGAGGGAATGATTAGATGTGGTGCTAGACAAATATGAGGATGTTTGGAACGAGAGAAGAGAAGGTTGCTGGAGAAACTTAAAGGGACCATCTCAGGCTTTTATCCTATTATAATGGAAACGATAACTACATATAAATAACCTTCCATGAATAAATGGGAGATGGGCATCAAAAGGGAAACATCAGACACAGAAAGGGAAAATAATATAGAAGTATGTAGAGAACAGTATGTGCATGCAGAACAGGAACGTTCACTATAAAATCTTGCTTGATTGCTGTTTCATCCCATACAAACTACACCATGTGTATTTGATCTTGAAACCTAACTGTTGGAGTCACTATGGTATGCTGGGAGACTGGCTACATTTATGTTGGTGGTGATTCCCTAAATTGGTAAACCTCTGGAAATAAGTCTAACTTACTTGGTTTCTCCATCCCACATAATTCACGCTCGTTTTTACCGGGTCTTCATTCTCCATCACTGATATGGCTTTCGAGAGGCAATAAGGCCCTTCTAAAGCATTCTCAATGTACTGCCAACCTGGATATTGCCTTTAACTTGAGGAAGAACAATGGCGTTTACATATATATATATATATATATATATATATATATACTGTATATTCTAATAAGTAAAGTAAAAGTTGTAAGGCTAGGGGTCAACATTCAAAATTTGATTCTGTACAGTGTCCCCCATGGCTCACATATCATGTGTCTTCTCACAGCAGTGGCATGCCCATCAAGATTCATGGCACTGGACTTGCTTTTCTGAAAGGGTGCCCTCAGAACCAGACAAAGTCAACAACGGAACAAATATCCAGGGTCTACTGAGGTATTAACATTGTACGAAGCTAAAGTTAACTTTCCTATGGGTTAATGCTAGGTAATGATTGCATACACACTTTCAACTGTGGGCTAAGGGAGGGCGTAACCTGGTTGGGAGGAAAATATTTATTGCAGAGGGTATTAAATATGATGAAGCCTTATTTTTCAAAGGAACAACAAAAACATGTTTCATAAAAGATACATATTAACTCCACGCATCCAGTCTGGGGGGACCCTCAATAAAGCTGTGGTTCAAGGATGGTAGGGAATGGCCGTAGAAATACGGCTTGCAATGATGCGAATTGATGACAGAGCCCCTGAGGACATCCAAGATTGGCGTGCTATGGCGTATACCCTATTAGAGAAGGATCTCAACCCACAGTTGATGACGCCTTGAGCGAGGTGCCCCCCACAGATAGCCCAACTGCCAGGGCTGCCTTCTTGCGGGATGAGAGTTGGTATTTAGTGTAACAGGCTGCTGGTGCTGACTGGGTGAGCTCGGGATGCATCGTCTGTTAAGTTGCAGTGGAAATTCTCAAGTGTGGGTGCTGTCATTTGGTATTGTAAATGTTTATAAAATGAATAAACATAAATAAAACTATATATAGTTCAGTAATCTGAAGAACTTTCTAAAACAATCACCAGAGTTATTAAGCAGTATATAGCTGCACCTCAAGGGAGCTTAGATAACTAAAAAAAAGTGATGGAAGGAATGCTTGAAATAATCCCAGTCCCTATTAATTACTCTGGGTCTCATTTCTGTACATCATTCTTTACAGAAACAGAAATACACTACTTACCTTGCATCACTTCCACATTGGTTAACACACAGCTTTTGGCACGTCAAAAAACAAAGAGAAGAACAAATAATGACAGAAAAAGCTTTAAACCCCCACGCAACGTGACTCCATCCCGCACCCAACTGACGGACACTTGCGCAGCAATAGGGCTGATTATCTATATCTATATATATATATATATTTTCATCCAAGGATTGCGGCACACAGATAGGGTAATTTCATCAAAATATTTATTACTCCATGCTCGGACCGACGCGTTTCAGCCTAGTTCACAGGCTTTGTTCACGGTAAGTGGTCACATTTCTATGTCTACTATTTATCACAGTATAGCAATTAGGGTGCTTTCTGGGACTAGTAGGACATACTGAGTTCGATTTACACAATTGAAACTTTTCAAAATATTTGCGTATTTAGGGATGCTGCTGCGACATTTTGCACTGTTTAAATTTTACAATTTACTAGATTTCATTCAGTATTTAGTCGCTGCTTAATTCGCGCTATATTCATACAAATTGCATCACTGTTATGCAGAGTTATACAGTCACATTTTCATATATATATATGGCGCACACTTACTTTGGCCCACTGAGTCAAGATTTCAAGAGGTGCACCATTTGGCCAGAGGGATAACCGACCACTACCCCATCTGGGCTATATATGGTGTTGACAAACAGGGGACCAGCAAAGGTATCACGTTAAGCCCATGGTATCTGAAGATCCCAAGCATCAGGACAGGCCTGAAGAAGGCCACAGATAATTATTTCCCGCAAAAAGGACTCTCAGTGGACTTTTCTCGGACTCTCTGGGAAGCATATAAGACTGTAATCAAGGGTGAAGTACTCTAAATGACGGTAGGCACAAAAAAGAAACAAGGGCAGCAGTCGAGAAATTCAAGAACAACATCCTTGCTCTAGAGGCTCAATTATGTGCTGACACTATAACTGACGTAAAGCATGAGTGTGACCTTAAACTACGGGAATATAGGGACCTGGCTACTGATGCCGTGAGAGCTACTTATCGCGCGACTCAACACCGTATACATAAACTCGGTGATAAGGTGGGAAAGTTGATAGCATGGCTTGACAAAAAGGAAAAGGCCAACAGATGGGTTACCAGGATCTCCCAGAGACCGGGGTGTTTCTCACGGATCCCCAAGATATTGCGAATGCCTTTGCAGATTATTATGAGCCATTGTACTCATCAGTCAAAACTGCAACAGTATGGACTCCCATGACCTTCTCCGTGATTTGCGGCGTTCTGCCTTCGCCACCAAGGGTGAAGCTTTTATGGAGAGTGACACTACAGAGGAGCAAATTGCCCAAGCGATTCATAATGTTGCTCCTGGCAATGGGGCCAAACGGGCTCCCGATAGAGTTATATAAGACCACTACGACTCTTATTACACCACACTTATCTAAAATGTACGTGGAGAGTAGGGAAGAGGGAGTGCTCCCCAGGGACCAAAGACTCGCATCTGAAGTGGTCCTTTACAAAGAGGGTAGACCGGCTGAGGACAGCTCCTCCTATAGACCCATCTCCCACCTCAATGCAGAAGTCAAAATTCAGGTGAAGCTATTAGCCCTTAGATTAATACAAATTATTACCAAATTGGTTCACCCGGACCAATTCAGTTTCATGCCTACAGGAAATACGGCCTTAAATCTGCAACACCTTCATAGCGTGCTAGGAGTCCATTCCATACAAGAGGACGCATCTAATTTTGTCCCTGGATGCCCGGATAGCTTTCGACATGGTGGAATGGCCATACCATTTCGTAGTGCTGGAACGGATGGGCTTCGGCCCCAAGTTTTTGTCCTGGGTACTTCTACTATATACTGATCCCTTAGCCCAAGTAGTTGTTAATGCGAAAACCTCTAGAGAATTTCCCTTGTGATATGGGACCCGGCAGGGTTGCCCTCTTTCACCTCTCTTGTTTGCCCTAGTTTTAGAGCCACCGGCGATCCTGGGCCACACTAACCCTTTGATACGTGGCTTACGTTGGACAGAGGAGTGGGAGGACAAAATATCTCTGTGTGCTGACGATATCCTATTGTACGTAGCAGCTCCTGGCACTTCCCTGGGTCATATATTGGATATATTCACAGCCTTCGGTAGGTACTTGGTGTACACCATTAATTTCTCTAAGTGGACATTCTTTGTTCTACGATAGGCCACCCCGCGACAACCCAGGGGACGTGAAGCAAAGGTGGGGCTTGATGGCTCCCAAACTAGGGTGTTTAAGTCACCACCAATCCAGACTCATTCACCGACCATAATCTCCTGGGTACCCTACAGCATTTCAGGAGAGACCTGTGCCATTGGAGGACCTTGCCCCTGTTCTTTCTTGTACTAGAGGCTCTATAGATAGGTAGTTTGCGCAATAGAGACTGAACTGTTTTGGGACGGCGGCCCACATATAGCTTTCCAAAACTTGACACGTGACTGGTATGACATCGGTATAGCATTGCCCGATATCTACAAATACTACCAGGCGGCGTCGCTTGCCACTGTCAACCAATGGGTACATCGTCCTCCAGCAACCGACATACGCTATGGACCGTTGTGTTACAACCACATGGCTACAAATGAGCACTGTATACCTCCCCAAAATATATTACTCTTCTGGGACTCACAGAGCCTACGGTCCAACTGTGGCACATTGGGGTGGAAGGGTAGAATCTACCAGTCTATCACTGTGGGACTCGGGAAAATTGATCACGTTGGGACAGAGACCCAGCTTTGATAAATGGGACCTGAAAGGTATCTCCAGGGTTGGAGATCTCTGGAGAGGTGTAACAGTGTTGCCGCTTTCTGATTTGACGCATGAATATAACCTAGCTGCCTCAGAAACCTTTTGATACCTTCAGATCTGCCACACCTTAATGACAGTAGTAGTCCCTAAAGCGGAGGCCCTCCCGGAAGCATCCGTGTTAGAAGTCAGACTATTGGATGACTACATGGTACGTAAATCGATCTCCTTAATGTATAAAAACTGATCAACAATGCCCCAGGCACATTTCTTCAGCTCTGGCTTTGTTGAGAAACTGATATTGGAGACTTAGAGGATGAAGACTGGCAGGAAGCCTTAAACTCTCCTAAAGAGGTGGCGATCTGATCACGATTTCGCCTGGTACAACTCAAGATACTGCACAGGGCCTTTGTCTCTTGCAATATATTAGTCAAGATGGGAAAGAGGCTTAATATAGCTTGTTTGCAGGGGCGTGGGGGAGAGGCCACCTTCTAAGACATACTTTGGGACTGTCCAGTAATACAGACTTATTGGACCTCAGTGGTGGCCTGTACAAACAGTGTGGGTGGAGGTGGTACATTTCCCTCGGCGAGGCGGAGTCTTCTGAATGTGTGGTTGGCCACTGCTCTGGGTCGCATGTAGCAAATATGCGTCACCCTGGGCCTCAAGTTGGACAAGATGAACATAGTGAGATTGTGGGGAGCAGAATCACCACCACAGCTCAATGCTTGGAAACGAGAGATGGACTGGTGTACATTGGAGAAAAGAGTAATCTATGAGGGTCGTGCTTGTCCCCGTAAATGGGAAAAGATTTAGGGCCACTGGAATGAATATAGGGGCAGCTTATGCTGCGAGTCAGGGATGAGGCCCTCAGCAATTGCCATGGGCAGGAGTGTAGCCACAATTGAATGTAGTGATGTAGACTTAGGACACTGTCGAGTTCTCAACTTGAGGGAAATGGGAGACTCTGTTTCTATTATGCATGTTTATAATAGCCTGATACTGTTGATTGGACTGTTATTTCTCTGTTGTCATATACTCAATAAAAAGATATGATAAAAAAATAGAAAAAGAAATAGCTTTAAACTTAGTTCTCCAATTTTAAAGACAGATTTAAAATGTGCAGATCATACTAAAACAGGCTTAAGTAGTCCACAAGTATGAATGTCATAGCTTTATCTCACAAATTGGCCTTGGCTGAAGCATCACTAGCTCCAGGGGATGCTTCTAGTACGTAATTTCTTTTGTACTTGGTACAAATTTTGCATGTTAGGCACAACTATTGTAAATATGTGGTGCATACCTTGAGCCACTCAAAAGATACAAATACTCTACTCCAACAAGTCTGGTTGTTGCTCAGATAAAGAAATGTACATTTTCTTTTCTACCTCCCCTGGATTTTTTTTCCCGGATTTTTATATAGTGTGAACTTGACCCGAAGGTATAAGGTATCAAAGCGCTTTACACAAGCACCAGTTGAGTTACATGAGGCCACATTCATTTTAGTTAGGCACGGGGAGATTAAATGAATTGCCCAGAATCACAGGATGTTGCGCGTCCTTGCAGAGACACAAACTCTGTTCCTCAGATTTGAGGAAGAACGCCCTAGCCTTTAGGCCACATCCTCTCACCTACACACCTGTTTTACAGCACACCGATGCGAAATATTGCAGAAAAACATAAGTTGCAGTATGCTGCTTTGCATATGTAAACCAATGGTATATATTGATTTGTGCGCTCCCCAATTTTTCATGGTCAGTTCATTAGTCCAAGAGAAGCAGCAACAATAGGGCACCCCCTGAAGAGCTTAATTTGAGCCGGTAGTTTCCGCTTACAGCGCAAACTCAACCCAAAGGTATGGGAGCGCTTTTCTGAAGCACCAGTTAAGGACACATTCATTCTTTGTAGGCGTGGAGAGATTAAGTGATTTGCCCAGAATCACAGGATGTTGAGCTTACACCGAGACTAGAACCTAGTTCCCAATCTCCAAAGTCAGCAGCTATGGCCATTACACCACATCCTCTCTCCACTTGTGGGTACCATGGTTAGCAGTTTGTTCTGTCATAGGCGGTGCTAATAGGAGCAAAGGGCTGGTGCAAGCTGCCTCCTGACGAGAGCCCCAGCACTTATTTTTCACAAATAAACCACTGCCCCCCTGTCTTCAAAAAACATATCATGGCATTAAGGCTTTATGCTTAATGTCAGAATTTCTTCTTTAGAATCACTGATTTGCCTTTTTCTGAGCATCTTTATGTACAGTAATATGGCCTGAGGTTTCTTGTAGCAATTATACTATTCTTATTGTTGAAATAGATCAATATTATGCAGATACAGAAGTTTAGTTTTGAAATGATTTTCGGGTTAAAATGTAAACATGCAAAGTATTTCAGGCAAAATTATGAGCTTTGCCTGGGATTCTCCATGGACACTGCCCCAAATAATGCAATAAAAGAAACTTCTTCTGGGAAGTAGCATATGCTTCTTTCATTCTGCTTGAATGGTGCGAAATAAACCCTGTTATGTGTAGCCCTTTCATCACATAACAGATGGTTAAAAAAAAAATAGACAACTTATGGCAATCTATGAATTAAAATGATAGGATATCAATTCACCCACAGAATGAATAGAAAACTGCCTTTGGTAGTAGATCATGCAATGCCTACATCACTATGTCTCAACCTAGGCCGCAGAAATACACCAAAATATAAAGCAGTCTTCTGGGTAACAAAGAATCTTAAGACAATCAAGGAAGTAACTGATGTGACTGCTTCTGAGGAAACGAGGAACTGAGGCTGATGATGCCACTGCAGAACTGGCCAAATCTGAAGGATTTAGAACATAAAACACTTGAAAAATGGGCTATTTCCAAGATACCTATATCATCCTACCACCCTGGGATAGAACCTAGAATGATAATCATACTTTCCAGTACAATCTACAATTTACAGCCCACAGATATTGAACAGCCCAAGCAGCATATTACTTTCTATATCCAGGTAAGCTATGAAGGGTTGCCCTATGGCTAGCCTGGTTATTATATAGTAAAGTCATTCATAAATCTACTGGCCAACTCTAATACTAATACCTTAACACGCAGCCCTTTGCAGCCAATTATAGTTCATACCAGCTGCATAATAATTACTTTCTACTGCTTAAACCTCCTACAATCACATGAGACATATCTGCTAACTGTCTTGTCCATCACACAGCCTGTAAATCAGCCATCACCAACTGAACAAGCATAGAGCATCTGAAGAGATCTGGCACATACTGCTGGCCAGTCAGAGGACTCTAATCTAGTCCTCCGCTGCAGGTGCAGACTAGCTACATTCTATGACCATTCAGTACATCTCACAAAGACAATAAGGTCTAGGATGGTAGCAACAAAGTCCATCTCAGCAGATCTCTTGAACAGGTCTCTCTCCAGCCATGCTTAATCAGAATCAAACATTTAAACAAAATATCTAAGATTGGACAACTCAGTGAGCTAACCCACTAAGCGAACTATGATCATAAGAAATGCCAGACATAGCTGCTTACTGAAAACCATTAACTATGTGTTCGTCTTTCACCTTCTCAGCCACATATAGCTGAGCACAGCAGCCCATGACATGATAAACCAAACTCAGAGGTCTTCACGCATGACTTGGAAACACTTCCTGCATAGGATCAAACACAAAGACAGCACCCTTTCAACCACACACCCTACATGGTGCAGCATGCTGCAATTCACACAAGTGCCTCAGTGACAAAAAACAGGGGTAGTAAGCACCATATAAATGTTACAATATAATACAATAATTTGTAATTTAAATAACATGAGGTGAAATTGCTACAAACCTGGACAATTGGTGTTTTTAATTACTGTGGTTTTATTTTTCTGAGCTTGCTCCTGATAATGAAAATAAAGCAATAAAAGTTACTTTTTCTTTAATACATAGCAAAAGACACATTTAGCAGGGCACAATATTAGCGTGGTAATTTAAATGTGCGCTTTACCAGAGAGCATAAAGCTATTAACGGAGAAGGTATTTATCTTTAGACATGCGCATCCGCTCTTTTTCAGAATTCCACACCACATTCAAGGAGAAAACCAAAGTATATTTTCAACAAGAAATCTTTTAACTGCATCCACAAGCAACAGGCATGTGCAAACATAAGTATCCTTGAGAACATGCTTGGCTCCACGAGTTAATGAGGATCATAGGACCGGGGTGATAGAGAAATAGAGTGCATCATTTGTTGTCTCTTGAGTTAATTTTTTATTATTTATAGTTCTTCTCATAACTCAAGGAAGTTAGGAAAGTGTCATATAAATCTGTAGAGAATACCCATGATGGAGAATAACTGTTAAAGCTATGACTAATGTTCCTTTTCAGGCGTGGCTCTTCCCCAGATCAGTACATGTCACAATGGACTATAAACTGTACAAACACTTAGGGCAGGAGCTGAAGGAGATCAACCTTATCTAAATAGTTTTCTGAAGGATGCTTGGCCCGCCTGAGACTGGCCTTTAGATTCAAACTAAAAATGCAGAAAAATCTAGAAATTGCTTTCCATGTGGTAATTTTACAACTCTCTGCTGGAGGAATGCTTTGCAATAAAGCTGCTGTTGCCAACTTACTGCTTTCTAATGGACTCCTAATTAGATAGGCAAAACTCTGTTTACCTTTCGATGACAGTCAACATTAATTCAATTTGAGTCAAGAAAGCTAAATCCAACTAAAATTGCAAGAGGTTCAATGGGTGAGAGGAGGCAGATACCATGCTTCTGCTCGATCTGATGGTGTAGTTGAACACTGCTCATGAGCCTGTTCTAGTCCTCCCTAGGGAAAGTGTCTTGGCAAACGCAGTACAACTCATTAAACACCCAGAAGTGTTTCTTAGCTCAGATGTGAGTCTTAATGAGAAGCCAATGTTGTACAACCTTTGACAACGTTTCATTCTTCTGGACTCATTAGAAAGGCAAATGTTGCCTTGGAGGGAACATGACCTGCTGTACAAGTTTGTGAACAATGCATCACTCAACCTTCAGGCACAACTATAAAGTTCGAATACTGCAGCCTCAGAATCCACAGACACATTTACCATAGCCTCAATGTATGACTTGCATCGGTATGGTCCTCAAATGTGGGTAAACAGCTTTCTAGAACTCGCAACCTATGCATTCCTCATCAGTGTGTGCTGGGGTTTCAATTTGGAACTGGTACCCAAAATAAATGAACCTCCAATTTCTGTACACACTATGGTATCACCAGGCAGCAGTCAAGGCAGCTGCTAGGCTATATATGAATACCAAGAATTTTGGAGATAGCTGGTGCTACCCGCATTTTGATGTTCAATAATTTAACTTCTTTTTGGCTGGGCATAATTCATACACCTTCAATAATTTACTTCTGACTACTTCAGCCCCTGAAGGTTGTGTTCAAACCAGTTAAAAATCAAGACATTATTTCTTTTATGACTTCTAAATCACAGCAACCATGGACATCCAATTGAGGCTGGCTACGAGATGCAACATTTATAACCCCAACCCAATCCAAGGTTCAAACGTCTGGAGCGCAATGTAGGGAGAACTTGTACTATCACTGCTTGGACATTGCCTAGATGACCATGGCCTGAAGCAGATAACATTCTTCCACACTAACTGCAGCCAAACCATCTCTCTTCACCATCTCTCTAATCTATTTAAATTAGTGGCAAAACTCATGAAATACGATGTCCCGCAAGGATCTGTGCTTCCACCATTACGACTCAATCTGAATATGTTCCAACCCTTCATTCTACGTACTTGAAATCCACACTTATGCTGACAACACAATTGATGTTTAAGTTAGTGTAGTCTAAGAAACTAATTGCTAGCCCAGATCATAATGACTTATTCGCTTCATTGTATTCCTAAAAGTATTCTTAAAGGTCTCTATTTCTTTTCAAAACTGAACCTGGATAAAATGAAACTTTTGACAACCAAAAGTTCCTAAAATAAATTAACTTCTATACGTTAGCCAGTTTCCTTGGGCTCACCACTCACCCCATCCAAAGCAGTATGCATTTTAGGCATCTATATTGACGCTGAACTGTCATTAGAGATCACATCTCTAAACTACCTAGCTCAATTTTCTGGCAATTTAAAGACCTAAGGAAAATTCTTCCCCATATTTATCCAGCATACCATACAACAGCTGTACTCTCCTGGATTATGAAAAATCACTTTTCAGAAATCTGCTTGAAGAGTTACTTCAGCATCTGTAGTTCATGCAGAAAGCAGCAGTAGACTCATAACTGTACCATGATCATATCACCCCTAAAATGAGGGTCCTTCAATGGCTACAAAACACTAAAGAACTTCTTTCGAGGCGATGACATATGTACATCATATTATTTATTCCACTGCTCCTTTAATTTGGATAAATCCAGTTAAATGCTTTCTACCATGGAGTCCACTCTGCAGATAAAACCTTTTGAACATTCACAGAAAAAGACTGTTAATTTTGAAGTTGTTGCTGTCAATGGGGCCAAAATTTGGAATAATCTTAATTTGGATCTCTATGCACCCTTTCCTCTTCCCATATTCGGGAAGAAATAAAAGATCTCTCCTTTTAACCTTTGATTTATAGGCGCGCTCAGTCTCTATTCCGGTTTTGTACTCCAACAGCACTTAGTAACTCTAGTGTATGTGTGCTCATGAATACAATATAATGTTACATGGGGTAATTATTAATGGCTTGGTAATGGTTATGGCATTGCCTGCCTTTCTGTGGGATTCTGGGACTTTGACAATGTCATGAATTATTATGTACTGCTATTATGAACTTTAGCACAATGTATATCCCTATGGTATTCCATGTATTTATTTTATAAAAGCTTTAAAATATTAGTATGCAGTCTTAATTTAGGCATATACCTTTCCTTAGTGTTAGTAACTTAATGCCCCAGTTGCCTAATGTCAGAAATAACATGTGTTTATTTGCGAAACTGAAAAAAAAAAGTTGTACATTAAAAAAAAAATGTTGTTGTGTCTCTATTCGTGTTGATGTAACACTGCAATGCTATTGTTTGGTTAGCAACAACGAAGCTTTAAAAGTTACAGATACTCACGGCACTAGGATAATGAAATTCAAACTTTACGAAAGCATCTAAATCATTTGTAGCTACACCTGCAAAACAAAAAGTACACAAACATGATTAAATGGGAAATCTAAGGAATACATTTTGTATATCGCCTGAGGTCACAATGGATGTAGAATAATATTTTCGATCCAGATAGAGAACTGGGTCAAATACATCTGGAAGAACTCTACGGCTAAGTAAAATTCATAAGGCTTTTCATTGGTGCATTGCATTGTGGAATTTGGTACTGCTCCCTGTGTGCATTCACCAGGCAAATGAAGTCTCTATCAACTGTTCTGGCCATGATGGGAACAAGAGCACAATGACTTGCAATCATGCAGAAGCTATACTGTGGTTGTGCCATGCGCCCAAACCCAACAATCGTGATACAATGAAGATGGAAGACTACTACATCACATTGACTTCACTCTTAAATAATCCCACCTCATGGTCCCCCTCTGAACTACACAAACATCTTCCCCCACCACCATTCAACCCCATCTACTGACCTACCACTCCCACAACTCCACTACCAACTTAAATCACTGCACAAGCATGCCCCAGCACTGCACTACCACTGCCAAGCCCCTCACTGTCACTGCTTTTCTACCCCTACCACACTATTATCACCGGCTAGAATCTCAGCATGAGCCCCAACTTAAAAATGCAACTACAGAGCACAGCACACCTGGACTAACTTCACAAACCTCTTCATAGCCACATCATTCACTGTCTTATCACCAATGCATTATCAACCACCAACACTGCACTACAGTCTCTAGTAACCCAACATTACATCCTTGCAATGGTGTTCGCGCCACTTCAATACCCTACATTACCATGCAAATGAACTTCAAACCCATCTGAATCACGATCTCTCTATGACTTACAGCACCCCACTTCACTATCGTTAGTACAGAATCACTCTACCAGCCTAAATCATTACATTACCACTCCAATTAATGCACTGCCACCCCCACTGCACTACCACACCACTTCATTGCCGTGCTTCATTATTACTCTCATATTATAGCATCACTACTGTCCTGCAATATAATTGTATTCCAGGACCGTTTCCTCACCCATGGCACCAAACTTCCATCAATCAGTGCTAGTCACCCTCCTCTCACTATCTCAGCACAATACCATCTACCCATTCAACCTTACAGTACCACCTCACCAGAAAGTCATGCAACCTCATGTAACAACTGAGCTACAACCTCCACTACTGCACCACAATCTCAACAACGAAACTATCTAGTTACAGCACTTGCCAGTCTAAGAACTATGACCCTATTCTAACATAACAAAACTGCACTGGCACTCCCAACAAAGCTGAACCATGGCCTACACACCACTATAAATATGAAAGCCATACTAATACTCCATCTACTCCAATCAATCACAGATGGACTGCACAAAAACAGTAAACACACCCACAACTTACCTCAGCAACATCCTACCATTCTGCACACCTGTACCACATATCACAGCAATACAATGTTAAATCACTACTCTCCTCCAAAGCAGTGCCACCACTCAATACCACACCCAAAACTACAGCATGCCAGCGCTATACCACTGTACTTCCAAAGCTCACCATTTCATTACAATCCCACTATTCCGATTCAGTTTATTTTTATTAAGTGCACAGTTAATTAAAACTTTTGCACCAAGTGGTAATTTTTAAAAATGTTAATAATAATATCAAGAAAGAAAAGTTTCAGAAAATTATAGCACATAAAGTGCTAAAGTGTTAACAGTAAAAAACCTTTACCCCAAGTGCCAATGTTTAAAAGGTTTCCAGAAAAATAATATAAAAAAGGATGGTTATAGAAAGAGCTAAAATGTTGAAGTCTTGTGAGGCTACATGTCCTTTCTATAGGCCGCAGCTACTGTCCATTGTACTATTACTGGCAGCTGCTGTTCGCTGTTCCACCAGTGGCGCAATATGTTCAATCTAAAGTAACAAATTCTGTGCTAATCAGGACCTCCTGTGTGCTTGAAATTTTCTGGTCGAGCCTAACCAGGTATTTCGTAAGTCAGCAGCTGAGCTGTATGTCCATCCCGATAAAGCAGACTAAAATTGCTGGCCTGCAGCTGCGAAAGACCTCTCTGGTTCCAAATCAGTCACAGTTTGCTTTTTCGATCTTCCATGCTTACTTTACAAATGCATATCTGATGAACCAGTGTCTCGGAGACTAACCCACAAAGCTGGCACAGCCCAGTCTTGTTTGCACGCTTCCATGAGGACAGATGTAAATATGACACAGACAGCCCATTTGGTACTTTATGAAAGCTGGTTTGAGCTATGCTTTAATGGCTCTGCCCAGGTATGGCTGAGGTATTAGATTATTGTAGGATTACAGTGTAAACCAGGCATGCTGTCTCTTAGCGAAGAACTCTTTATGTGCAAGCAGGGAGCGGGTCTTCTCGCATTGACAGCCAACTCTCCAGAGGCGAGGAAATATCACCTGGAGTTCAATCTGAAGGAGTAATTATTAGACTGACCTGGGTACTAAGATATCCAGACAGTAAGTGGGGGAAGGAAGCATCAACCTTGTAGGAGCAGCTGATCAAGGAGGGGACTGTTGTAAAATACCCTAGCGTAGGGTACCTCCAACAGAAACTCGCTAAGCAGCTGGCCCAAAGGAATTGCGGCACTGCCAGACTGGACAGTGCAATCTTCTAAGAAGCACTAAGTACTCACCGATGTGCCAGAGTGAAAAGCACCATGAGCAGAGATCTACCACCAGCTGCCCAGAGAGGGCAACTGACAGAAGCCTTTGCCCCTGTAGCAATCCTCCAAGCAATACACTGTGCAGCCGATGGCTGTGCATCTCCCTTGAGGACTGCTGTGTGCTGCCTGGAAAGACCATGCTACTAGTGAGGTCCTACTGCTGCTACAGAGCAAACCCAGATAGACTCTGCTCCTGCGTACTAAGTGAGAGATTCCCTCTTTAGGAAACAGGGGACCCAAATATATCTAATACACAAGCTATACATAGGGAAAAATATGCATTAAATAAAGGTCTATAGCTAGTTTATTTTATGGACAACACCATTTCTACATCTCTCTGTAAACTGTAACCACTAATGTAGAGAAGATATAGACAATAACAGATCTAGAAAAATATATTTCTTTTTATTATTTTCTGCAAATTCATTTTTACATTTTCTTTTGTTTTATGAAATGTTATCTTTTTAAAAGCGAGTTAATTGATCTCACATAGTACATTTGACAAAGATCAAAATAGATGAATTAATTCCATAAGTAAATACGATAGACGTGGAGTTGATGGAGGCAGTGAGGCAAATGTGGACTATGGGTGTTTCAGCATTCATGCCTTCATCAGGTAACAGCCTATTGCACAAAAAATATGGACTTTTGAGCTGATTCCTATTGACCACACAAGATGAAAAAAGACTCCATATGTAATTTAGCTAGGCCCAACAGTATATTTAATGCTTGACATCCATAGTCATCTTAGGACGATTCATAAATCCACCTTCTCTAACTAGAGTTGCAGTACTATTATTATAATTCAATCAGAAAAAAACTTACAATCGATTCTTTTCAGGAATGGCACCCAGGATATGGAATGCCCTTCCACCGGAAATAAGACTGAACCCCTCCACCTCTTCCGTCAACCTGGAAGTAAATGGCATCCTTATGGCAAAATTCACGTAAACATAGCCTCTTGTGTCTGTGAGAACCTCCATTCCCTTCATCATACTTATCATCCTAATCTATATTGTTGCCATTACCATGATTCGTATGTTTCGCCCTTGCGCTGCACATCACTGCTTTGCTTTTTGTATGCTCAGTTTGTTCTATATAATTGATTTTCTTATCATTACTGGACTACTATGACCTATCAGGCTGCTCCGGTTCTGCATCATGTTTGATTTATCCTTTTGTATGTTATGCTTTTTGATGCTATTTATTTTGGTCCTGCTTTTCTTTAATGTTTGATATAGCTAAACACACTGATTGTAAAGCGCTCTGATACCCGCAAGGGTCTTGTCCGCGCTCTATAAAACTTTCAAAATAAATAAATAAATACAGCACATCTGCAGCATGCTGCCAGATGGCTGACAGAGTCTAATAATTGGGAGTAACGACTATTGGGGTCCTTGATGGGGGGGTTGATATTTTGCTGAGGTGCTGATGCACGGGGGCAGGTTGAAGCAAGTTGTTTTGTATCTAATTAAAGCCATGGTAGAGATCTGAGGAACAGTGGTCCAGAGGGTACTCTGTAGAGCCTCCTTTAGCAGGGCGCTGCAGTTGTGGGACCTTGTCCCCATCCGAAGTAGAGACACAATCTTAATCACCTGCCAAGGCAGTTAGGACTCCTTCGGGACTGTTCCCATGAGGCACAGGGTCAGACTGATTTGCATATGGCCATGTCTGAACTGGGGTGGCAGAGTGGGCTAAAGAACGGTGATGGATTAAATCCAGATCTTTTGACTGGGTGTGAGTGTTTGATTGGTTCAGATGCTCCGTCCATCACCACCCCTTTTGTACCGCTTTGTTCGCCATAAGTTGGCAGGGTATGCTCAGACGTGAGTCCCTTGCTCACTTTGCCATTGGATTCAAGCAAGCCTGGCTGAAGACGGCTGAAATGCCAGAAACCGGTCCTAGGAAGCTTGTTTCGGTCCAGGGAAGGCATGGCTTGGCAGTTCGGGCTGGACTGTTCCCATGAGGCACAGGGTCAGACTGATTTGCATATGGCCATGTCTAAACTGGGGTGGCAGAGTGGGCTAAAGAACGGTGATGGATTAAACCAAGATCTTTTGACTGGATGTGAGTGTTTGATTGGTTCAGATGCTCCGTCCATCACCACCCCCTTTTGTACCGCTTTGATTATCTCCAGGCCAAAACCTGGCTAAAACACACAGGGTACTACTTCATTTGGGCATATTAATGCTATTTATCGACCCGAAGAGTCTCAATAAAATTTTAGAAAATCTTCCACTACTTCCCTCAGTGGCCCATGTGGATCAAGGAAGATTTGGACCCGGGTACACCTTTCCTAATGAAAGGCATTTCCATGTACTTAAATTTGCACTCTTTTTGGCCCCTCACCATCAGTGACTACTGTAGATGTGAAGAAAACATCTAATATGGATATATTTTGCACTATTAGAGATGCTGGCTTTGAGAGAGACTATTGTGAAATGGATTTTGCTATTTACAGTAAGTCAACAGCAAGGCTTTGCATGGGCGTGTTACACTGAGACACTATCAGGTCGAGAGGGCATGGGACAGAGGTGTGCGCTTTACCTACTGATCTTTGTCTTCGTTATGTAGCACCTTGCCAATGTATTGCTGCCTAAGAATAGATAGAAAGGCATAATCAGATCAAGTACAAGCAATATTGTTTCTTTGTGTGCTCACAATCTACTGTTGTAGCAGAGAGTTAGCAATGACTGGTTGAAACCATCAATAGATGATCTGGGATAGAACTGAAATAAATCTGGTTGAAACCCAGCCAGTTCCTGATCCGGTCATGATTATACAACCTCAACCTTGCTGTGTCATACCTGAGAACGACAAAGGCTCTGCTATCTAGGGGTCTAACATTACCATGCTGTTTCGGACATTGTTTTTTTTGTTTACCTTTATTTTTATTATTATTATCATTATACTTGCATTTTACATTGTATTTGAAGACAACTGCCATTATTACAATTCGGATCTTAGTTGTACATAAACAGTGCACTCATGACATTCCACATGTTGGTCATCATCATCTGTTATAGACCTCTGGTATTAACAATTGACTTGGCAGCATAGCGTACCGTTTTAAATTATGAGTGGCTTAATTAAAACATAACATATAACATTTTACCCTACACCTGGAGCAATGCTGTTTCAGACATTGTTGATGCTAAAAATGGAAAAGCTCTGGCGGCTTTGAGGGATAATGTTGCTTTCTAGGGAACTGTGCCTTTGTTAATAACGGGTTTGGATAGCACTTGCAAAATGCTGGTATTGCCACTGCTACTAAACAATTTTATCATCTAGAAGATTCAATTATTTAGTATATTCTTCAAAGAACTGGATGTCATTATCCTCTCATTAATTTGAAGCTCTGAAGAGATGTAGGGTGGATCTATGCGGACTCCGACTACCCATTATTTTTGGTAAACTAGGAGTTACTGATTATAAACAATTGCTTGGCAGTCCAACTTGGCAGTGGGTGCCATTAAGGTTTATGATACCCCTTCATAGAAGGCAGTTTATGTTTTGCAGTATTTTCCAAAAGGTGGCAAAATGAATCTGAATCTGTTTCTGAGGATAGAGGGCTCACAAGGTAAACTGACAGAGTTGCAAAAAAATTATAGGTAGTATTGGGGTAGATGTTTGAGAAGAACAGCCACGACAACAGGATACGTCTCCAACATTCCTATCCACAGCCTGTGTGGCCTACATGGGCAAGATTACAAATACAATATAGAGATTCAGTTTCTGTAACCTATTTATCGAATAGGCTCTTTCCAACCTCAGCTGGTCCTTGTCCTATATGTGGCGCTAAAGAAACAGGCTTCTTTCATATGGTTGGACTGCTGATTATCAATGAATTCTGGGAAAAGATTATGTTTATCACTAATGAGGTGGTAGACAGGTCTGTCATTCTGAAACCTGATGCCTTTTAGTCCTCTTTCCTTGTCTCAAGAATATACAAATCAGTACTAAACTTGCAGACCTAACTTTGGTGCTCACTAAAAGAGACAGTGCAAGGGCTAGCAATCTGCGTCAGTGGTCAAGTGCTTGGAAAATGAGGTGCCACAACACTGGGAGGAGTTAAGAGAGCATAGTACTTTGCAAGGAAAGTAAAAGAAGTGAATGGCGGTTATGTGGCACAAGACTTGCATGATTTGCTACAGACAATTATTAAGAAGGCAAATAGTGAATGCCTATCCTGAAGTAGATTGAGGGCATGCTGAGCAACAGTAAGCACTGACCTGACATGTCACAATTTCACTACATTTGTGGTGACACCCTACTCCCAACACTTGCAGAGAACTGGGTAATAATGCTAGGGGGAGTCAAAGTGAAATGGTTCACCAAGAACAGAACTTGACTAAACATCGTAGTGTAAAGAAGATAAACAATCTTTGACAGATAGATGTTCAGTGGGAAGTTCCTTAACCACTGGTAGATCAATATTAAAATACCAGCAACCAGATCCACCTAGATTACATTTATTTGAGTTTACTGTTATTTCATTTCAGTTTTATGTAGAAACAAATTAAGAAACATGATGTCATGTTTTCATAACTCCACATTCACCACATATGTGCACAAGGCATCTTACTGATTAAATCCCTGAAGTTAAACGGGGAAAAGACTGGAGGTACTGCTGGTGGGAAATCTTCCTCAACTCTGGTGTCGCCATGTCCTAGGCGGAAGAGGTGTGGCGCAGCGGCCAGGGTGCCTGACTCCAAACTACAGGGTTCACGGTTCGATCCCCGGCTCCTGCGGCAGGTTAGCCCAGCACCATGTGACTCTGGGCAATAGCTTGCTTAATCTTCCCGACGGCCCCCAATACCAGGACACCTCCGTCGGAGGTAGCTGTGCCTTTTACAAATGCTGGCATTTACTAAGGCCAGAGGTGATGGGTACTATTTCTACCCCCGCACCTGTGGTCAAGAACTTGGGAGTTTAGATGGGTACCAAATTATCAACGAGATAGCAAAACACAAAGGTGGCTGCCACTTGTTTTGGCATCCTAAGATGGCTTAAGAAACTTCTGGACTGTCTTTTCAGCTCTGCCCAAAGAACGGTCATTTAGGTGTTAGTTATTTCCAGATTCGATTATGGAAACATTCTCTATCTAGAGGTCAAGAAAAGCGTACTCAGACAGACACAGATTGACCAAAATACGGCAACTAGCCTTTTACTCCATTCCCCAAAGCTCTCTTCGACTGACATTGGGAACTTCACTGGCTCCCTATTGAGCGTCATGTCCAATTCAAAGCACTGTGTTATGTGTATAAATGTCTATCTAATTAAGGCCCTACCTATCTTAGGTCTCTGGTGACACCGTATATACCCAGTCTATCCTTGTGGTCAAGTAATCTTTTTTTTTTTATAGATATTTTTATTAATTATAACACAAGAGTGAAAATATACATATCGGGCATCATTCGGAGGAACATATCGTAATGGCGGACGGGCAAATCAATTAGGAAAATACACAACAAGTACAAGCATCTGAAAGACATCAATAGCAGTGTAGGGCAGAGGTAAAACAGTACGTTACTGTTAACCTAAGCAAGCATCGCCAAATCCCGCCCACCCAGAATACAGGATATGAAGACCAGACACTCGATACCCGAATATGAGGAATAAAATCAGGAGAACACGCCACATTTCTTGTGAAGAAGGGAAAAGGGAAAAAGAAGATAATAGAACAAAAGAAAGGAAAAATAACAAACCCCCCCTCAACCCCCCACCCAGCACCCCTGCGGATGGCTACGACCTAACCCACAAAACTAACGCCAGGGAAGGGAAAAGATGGAGGAGGAAACATCGTAAAGGCAAACACACCCCCGGTCTCCCATACCCCCCGCCAGCAGTGACCACCCCGGGATATAATCGAACCAACAGTTGGCAAAATATACAAACCAATCGGGGGAGTATAACAAAGCACCACCCAGCTCCCAGCACATTACATGGGACAATCCCATGTGAGTCAAGCCACACAATCAAGTCCAAGCCCTCAAGTTCAACCCTGACCAGTACGGCATTTCAGGAGAGTCTCTTGCACTCGAACCACCATCACAAAGGAAAAGGCAGAACGTTCATTAAAGTCCACATCAGTGTTGCAGGAGCGACAAGAGGAGAGAAAGTCACGATAACCACATAACGAATGAGGGAATGTGTCCAGAAATAGCAAATCTCCCCAACAGTTACTGTGGAACTTATTACAGCACAGAAGACTGTCCATATCTATACGGGGCGGCAGCAGGATCAAGCAGGGAACGATAGCGATGAGCACGGGCTCGCTGAGTGTACATTGGGGGCCGGCAAAGCACAGTGAATCCAGGTTCTTCCCGGGGACCCCGATCTCAGGCGTACATTGCACCGCTGGTACCACAGATGTATCAGGACTAGACGGAGAGTCGTGTACCGGCCCCAAGATACTGTCCACTTGCACGATCAGTGTCCGGAATACAGCGGCGGATTGCGAATGGAGCGCCTCAATGGCGGCCCGTAGCGATGGCGTACTTTCCGTCCGCCCCATCTCCTCTCACGAAGAGGCAGAGCTGGAATCGAACCCCGGAGGCCGGCTTCTCCGGGGTAACAGGCCACGCAAATCCGATGACAATAATGGGCGCTCCCCGTCGTGCCAGATCGACACCGTCGCCGGCAGCGAGGGCCCCAGCCCGTCAACCCCGGGAAGGGCAGGGTCTCCGGGCACCGGACCCCCGAACACGGCAACAGGCGCAGTACGCTGTTGTCTCCACGGTGTATACCGCTCACAATGTCAGCATCAGACAAGCAGTTAACGATGCACTCCGGGGGACCGGGCTCAGTCCAGGTCCAGCGGCCGTTGTTGATCAACTCCAACCCGGATAGGCCAGAAATCGAGGCCCCGGCTTCCACACGATGGTAGGCCGAGAGTGGGAACACGGCGTATCTTTGGCATCCGACAAGATAAAAAGCCCGGGATCACACCGTTCGAAGCAGGAATACTTCACGAACCCGGGAGACTGGTGCAAATTCAGGATGGAGAACAGGATATAGGAGCTGCTGGCGGAGGTCGGCGGAGCCGAGAGCTTATGCGGCCATCTTGGTTGCTGGCGTAGCTCCTCCCTTGTGGTCAAGTAATCTTGATCTTGCTTTGGTTCCCAGAATCAGGAGATCGCGGCAAGGAAGTTGAACCTTCTATTATTTAGGCCCAAAGCTATGGAATTCCCACCCCCCCTGATCTGAGGGCCTGTCAATCCCTTTTGACTTTCCGGAAGATGTTGAAAACCTGGTTGTTCTAAACCTCCTGGAATAGGAATCACCTTCTTAATGAGTAGCCAGATCTGTTTTGGTAGCATAGCGCTGGGAAACCCTGCCAGGGAAGCCATGCGCGATATAAATCCAATTAACAAAACAAAAATCAAACATAGCACTGCTCTGGAACAGTCCTTTCGACATAAAAGGTCGAAAGGGCTATTCCAGAGCCCTATGACGTGCATTAAAACTTTATAGGGTTTCTTTGCCTGTTCTAAGTAAAACTGCCCCATTACGAAGCACACATACTCTTCAATTAAATTTGCATGCAATGGTAAATTTATTTTTACATTTAAAAATTCTATTTCAAGTATATGACAGCCATGCTAAGCCCGTATATTTTTGCACCAGTAGGCCAAGACCTACTGCAGACTTGGCTTGGCCGATGCTTGCTTTCTGGGAGTTCCTGGCACCCACCAATGGACTCCTCCTCTGATTCCTATCACCAACGCCCAATGTATTCAATGGCTTATAAGTGTACCCCCTGAGTAAAGGAAACATCACTGCTGCATGATGGGTCAAGATTTGTAAAGATCAAATCCAGGCAATTTGAAGAGATACGTTGTTTATTGAAGATTAGTCACAGGGACCTCCAGCTCCATCTTCCACCAGCTTTACAGCACAGTTCATCAGTCTTTCTAATCATCACATTCTAAGTCTATGCAAAAACGAATTTTCTTCCCACCATCCTTTGGCGCGACAATGGGCGCCAACCATTCTGAAGCCTCAATGGGTTCAATTATTCCTAACTTTAACAATTTGTCCAGTTCTTCTTGTAAAGGACCTTTTATTAAATGGGGTACAGACCTTACCTTGTGAACAATAGGTGTTGCATTATTTTTAAGTATAATTTTGTGAGAAAAATTCTTGAGCTTCCCCAACTCATCAGAAAAGACATCAGAATATTTCTCCATTATTAATGAGTCATAATTATCTACATTGTGTACAAGTACAGATTGGACTGGTTCACTAGCATTTGGATTTAGAATTATCCCCAAATCTTTTTGGTGACGCCACCCCAATAAATTTGACCCTTGTTTGGTTAAATACACACGCCTGTAAATTTGCTTGTTTTCAAACTCAATCACCATCCATTTTAAACCCAATATGTCGATCATCTTTCCACCATACCCTACTACCTTAATATCAGGAGCTTCCCAGTCTTTTTCATTTCCTAGCGCCCCCCAAGTATTGAAATACATCTCTTTAGACACCAAAGTATAGAGACTTCCAGAGTCAATTGACATTTTCACTCCATTGGAATCTAGATTGATGACATAATGAGGCTTTTCTAATTTATCAGTACTTGCTTTGACAATGGTACAATTATCCATGTTACCATGTGACATTACATTATGAGCGCCTGCTTGAGAAGCAACTACATCATCAACACATGTAATAAACTCATAAATGTCTTCTTAGGAATTATCAATTTCATGTACAGAACTCATTTTTGTTCTACAAGCTTTAGCAAGATGACCTATTTTCCCACATGTCCTCCAAATTGCATTCCTCCCCATACATTTAATACTGGAAGCAATATGCCCTGGTGCACCACAACAATAGCATTTGATGGGTCGTGTTCCAAAATTTGGTACAAACTTGTTATTTTGGGACAACTCACTACTTTTGTCAGGAGCCTTATTGGAAGGTTTTGTTTGCGGTCTACTCAGTGGTTTAACTATCTTAGTTTCATCAACGTCAGCATGTATTTCTGAATCTTTGGATAGTGTAGTTTTAGATCCAGAATCCTTGTATGTCATTGAATTAGAAAATGTATCCATCTCCTTTACCCAAATGTCAATGTTTTCTAAGCCTTTTGCTATTTGTATGGCTTCTTCTAAAGTGGAATCTTTCATGAGTAACTTTTCACGTACTCTTTTATTATTCGTACATCTGACTATTTGATCGCGTATAAGTGAGTCTGCCAACTTTTCAAATTGACAAGTCAAGGATAGGCCTCTTAGAGCAGCAACATATGACGCAATATCTTCATCTATTTTCTGAACCCTACAGAAAAACGTACGCCTTTCCAGAACCACATTAATTTTAGTTATAAACCTCTGATCTAACATCTGCATAGTCATGTCATATACATTTGTGGCTTGACCATCACCATTTCCAAGCGACTCTTCAGGACGATTCTCGTACAACCGTCGTCCCTCTACACCTAGGTTGTGCAACAATATAGCTTGCTTACGCACTGGCCCATATTTATCCGCACCTGTGGCAAGAATGTATGTTAAAAATAGTTTTTTCCATTCTTTCCAGGGAATGGTTGGTTCTCCCGGGGTTGGAAGAAAAGAAGGAGGTGCAGATAATCCTTGATCCCCCATTGAAATGGTTAATGGTTAATATAAATGTTAAAAATTCCCTCTCAATTATGCAACACTTTTCTCAAAGTTGTAAAAAGAAAATACAATCTTAGTTGTATGCACTCTTAGTTGCATACAGTATTTTCTCAATGACAAACAATCAACAGTATTACAACAGCTAGTAAAAGCTTGCTAATTACGACCGGTTGACCTGCAAAGTAAATGTTAGTAGCTAAACAACAAACTAACATAACAAATCAAAATAAGAAAAAGAAAACCTTGTGGAAAGTCCAGCTCATGGTGTCCGTTGAACCGCAGATCTCTAAACTTGCTTTCTTCGATTCAGTCAGTCAGACAGCCGTTTTTCCGATTTTCACATGCACAAAGTTCATCGTGCGCTCAACGTTGTAGAATGTGAGTTCTCCCAAACTCACAAAATGGCTGCCACATTACGCTGTTTACGGCGAATTTCTATAGGAATTAGACACCATAGAGACGCTAAGACGTATGCCAGACGTTCGAAGTAGAAACAATTCTGAAGTGGGACATGAAGACGGCCGCGTTCTCCCAAGTCCCGTGAGTAGATGTTTATTTTTTATTAAGGAGTCGGTGTGCACAAGATAATAACTATTTTCCACACATTTAAGTCAAAACAACAATGGTGCAAAAAGCGACAAGATGCTTAGGCAATAGATTTAAAAAGCCCAGCACTGCATGAAAGTATTCTGAAGGGCCACCAAGCCAAAAACTGAGTTTGTTGACAATCCTGGTCAATCCAGTTGTAACATACAACGATTAATTCAGTTGTAAGATGCAACGATTAATTGAGTCGTTTAGCACACTTGTACAGCTGGGTAGTTTTCATTCTTTATTTTTTTTTTATTAATATGAAGCAAGAGCAAGTGCTTCTAAAATCATGCAACTATAATCGGTTGCCAGTTCCTCATATATTCAATAAAGAAATCGAATTGAATCAGTTTCCAACCAGCCAGTTATCCTTATAATCAATAAAATAGTCGAATTGAATCACTTTCCATACAGTTTTTTAAAGGAGATTAATAATCCTAATGATGCAGGTCATATTTAAATAAATCAAACAAATTAAATCTGTTTACTCACGACGTGGAAGATGGTAATTTATCAAATATGAATTAGTCCAAGGGTGGAGGTACCAATATCTGCCCCTTGCGCAGAAAGTCCATGGGTTTCCCTCGTCGCCAATGTAAAGATCAAACCCAGGCAATTTGAAGAAATAAGTTGTTTATTGAAGATTAGTCACAGGGACCTCCAGCTCCATCTTCCACCAGCTTCACAGCACAGTTCATCAGTCTTTCTAATCATCACATTCTAAGCTGCCTAGCAACATGTCTACATTCCATTTAAGACATTGAGGAAAGGAAAAAAATCGGTTACACAGAGAAGGCCTTTTCCATGCAGGGCACAAGGCCTATACACTATTTATTTTTATTAACAGGATTAACCGATGGTAAGGGTGGTATTGGAATATGCAATGAAACTGCTATCAGAATAGCGAGTACGAGAAAAAAAATATTGAAATGATTACCTGGAGGTGATGGCAGATTAATGCCTTTTACAATTATTAGAAGCATTTCTGTACTGTTGAGTTCTGCAAATATCCTGTAAAAGATTAAATAACAACAATGCTTATTGAAGAGGTTAATTCAAGTTTTATGATTTCTACCAGCAATAATCAAAGAGTGAAGCAGTGGTAATCCAATTTCAGTTTTGTAACTAGATAAGCAATTTGCTGAATATTTTGAGTCATGTTTTAATGCAGTTTTTGAAGAAGCTATAAATGACAAAAAAGCACCTAGAAGCATGTGAAGTTCACAATAAACAAATGTCTGAAAGTTTGTGATCCTTGCGAGTGCTGTAAACACCTTGAGTAGTATTACTGAAAATTCATCACTAGCAGCATAATTTTCATGATCTGAAATTTACCATGATGCAAAGTACTATATGTACCTATTGAACAAGTTCCTTACCTTCGGTAATGATATATCTGTAAGAGACATAGATTAGTTATAGATTCCTTACTGCCAGAAGTACCCTCAGGCGTCAGACTGTCTCCGGAGAATTTGTTTTAGTCAGCAGTACCCCTGCGCGTCAAAAGGTGGCTGCAGTTGGCTCCGCATTTGTCGTTCGAGTCGTGGTTGCCTGGATGACGTTGTGAGAACCAAGTTCGAGTCCCACTGAGGCATTACGAAGGGAATAGGAGGAAAAAGGATGAGTAAAGCCTTTAAGGAAGCAATTTACAACAGGGGACTTGAAAAGAGATGGCTGATCAGGAAGCCTAGGAATGGCTGAGAGGTATCCCTTTTTGAGTGCCCTGCTGGGTTAAAGACAGGAGGAACAAGAGAACCTCAGAAAGAGGGGCAGAAAGGGGATCCACAGCCTTAGCGGTGCACCATGCCACAAATTTTTTCCATCTGCAGGCGTATGTCGGCTTAGTGGAGGGACGCCTGGCTGCCAAGATAACATCACAGACTTTGGGTGGAAGGTCGAAGCCTGTCAACTGTCGCCGCTCAATCTCCATGCAAGGAGGTGGAGACTGGACAGGTTCGATTGGAGGACCGTCCCCCGCTGCTGCGACAGAAGATCCTCCCGAAGAGGCAGTCGGATCAGAGGATCGATGGACATGTGTAACAGCTCGGGATACCACACTCTTCATGCCCAATCTGGAGCCACAAGGATGACTTGGGCCCGGTCGTGCTTGATCTTCTTCAGCACTCTGGGCAGAAGTGGTATAGGTGGAAAGGCGTATAGAAGACTGCAACTCCACTCACGATGAAAAGTGTTGCCTAGTGACTGCCGCCATGGAAATTCCCACGCACAGAATTGCTGACATTGCGTGTTCTATTCAGTGGTGAATAAATCTAACAAAGGCTCTCCCCACTGCTGAAAGAGACCTTGAGCCACCTCCGAGTGAAGACGCCATTCGTGATCCATCATGCACCTGCGACTGAGTTCGTTCGCCCTGGCGTTCAGAGAACCTGCCAGGTGTTGAACCACCAGGGATATGCCCTGATGTTCCAGTCATGTCCAGAGACGGAGAGCCTCTTGACATAGGGTCCATGACCCCACCTGCCGTTTGTTGCATTACCAAATGGCAGTGTTGTTGTCTGTGAACACCTGCACTACTTTTCCCCAGACAGCGGGACAGAATGCCTTCAGTGCAAGATGGATCGCCCGGAGCTCCAGAAGGGTGATGTGGAGCCCAGAATCCGCCGTAGACCAGAGGCCTCTGATATCCGCCTCTCCCATGTGGCCGCCCCACCCCAGAAGTGATGCGTCCGTCACCACTGTGTACTCTGGTTGGTGAAGGGAGAGGGATCTGCTGATGACCCAATCCTAGTTCGTTAGTCACCACTGCAATTGTCGTGCAGTGCCTTCCGAGATCTGAATGCAATCGGACAGAGTCCACTGGAACTTCAGGTCCCATTGCAGAGCCTGCATATGCCACCTGCCATGATCTACCATCAGAATGCAGGAGGCCAAGAGGCCCAGCAGCCTCAGGGTCATTCTGACCGAAACCTGAGATAGAGGCTCCAAGCCCAGAATCATAGCCCAAATATCCCGGGCTCGCTGCTCGAGGATAAACCCGAAACTGCGTCGTATCCAGAACTGCTCCAATGAAAAGAAGCTTCTGAGAGGGAGTCAGGTGTGACTTCAGCATGTTCATAGTGAACCCCAGCGAGTGCGGGAGGTCAGCCATAGTCTAGAGGTAGGAGACGACTGTCTGGGGCGAGTCCGCCTTCAACAGCCACTCGTCGAGATAGGGGAAGACTGGAACCTCTGATCTGCGCAGATGAGCTGCGACCACCGCCATCACCTCTGTGAACACCCAAGGGGCGCTTATAAGGCCAAGGGGGAGCACGGTAAACAAAGTGCTCGTGGCCCACCGTGAACCGCAGGTAACACTGGGGGCCGGCAGGACGGAGATGTGAAAGTAAGTGTCCTGCAAGTCCAACGCTACCTCCAGGACCAAGGGCAGACAGAACCTGAGCTAGCGTCAACATTTTTAACTTCTCCTTCCAGAGGAAGCGCTTGAGGTTCCTGAGATCCAAGATAGGACGCAGGCTTTTGTCCTTCTGGGGCACCAGAAAGTAGAGAGAATAGCAACCATGACCTACTTCTAGGGTAGGAACTCGCTCGATGGCTCCCTTGGCCAAGAGAGCCGTAACTTCCTGTTGGAGAAGGGCCAGATGATCCTCCGACATTCGATGGTACTGAGGTGGCATGGCTGGGTGGGTAGTCAAAGGGGGGGGGGGGGGGGGGGCGAGTAGTCTTGAAGGGGATGGAGTAGCCCCTTCGAACTATCTGCAAAACCCACTGCCTGACGTGATGGTGTGCCAGTGGGGGAGGTGATGGCGAATCCTGCCGCCCACTGGCGATTGGTGGCCCTGAAAGGTCGGGCTAGGAGGGTTTGGAGGCTGCTGCAGAGGGGGCGGTGGTGGACTGGCCCGCTCGCTGTCCCCAGACCCACAGCGGTGGGTGCCACGTCCGCGTGGAGGGGCTGAACAGCTTGCGCCGGCCTGTGGCTCTGGGTGGAACGTGGCGGGCCACCCCTTCTGTAGCCACGAAAGTGGTGAAAAGCGCTACTGAATGACAGACCAGGTGAAAAAATTCCCAAACCTATGTTCAGCTTCCGCAGAAATAGAACTATTAGGAATTGTTTGGTTCAGACTTTTAAGGAAAAGACCTGCATTAATCAAAGCACCATTAATAATACACCGCTCCCAGTGGGGAATTTCCCCTGTAATATGTGTCTGAATTGCACATCATTAATTAAAGCTAAGATAGTTGCATACAACGGAGTAGAACACAAAATTAAAAAATTTGTGAATTGCAAAACCAAAAATTTGATCTACATGATCAAATGTCCTTGTGACAGAGCCTATATTGGTGAAACAGCGAGAGAAATAAAAACTAGAATAACTGATCATAAATCCGCGATAAGAACCCAAAAGAAATCTGCCCCTTTAGTGGAACATTGGTTGACACACAACCATAAAATAGAAGATCTTAAATGGTGCGTACTAGAGGCCATTTCATACAACACTAGGGGAGGAAACATGGATAATAAAAGGAAAAAAAGAGAACAGTTCTATATGTCCCTTTTTAATACCTTCCGGACTGGTTTAAACAATAGGGAGGAATGGGAGAGATTGATTCTATAGAATAATGATAAATGTTAACCTCAATTTATAATCTGCTATGCTCTCAGCCTGAGACCTATGTCTATGTCCATACTGACACTAGGTCACATCCGTGTGAAGGGGCTTATTTGAGATTTGTAGATATATTGTAGATAAGTACTGAGAGAACACCCCGAGTCAGGTATCCTTATGATATGGAGCCTAGTCTACTTTCTGAAATTGTTTAAATCGAATACTAAAATGTATAACATTGCTTCCCCTTAGGCTCTTTATGTAACCATATATTTGATGTATTTTCATTTATTTTGTATGCCTTGCGTAATATAGCAGAATTGTACTTTAATGCACGCGACATTGAAAATTTAGCGAACTTATATGAAATGAAATGTCTATTAATTGATATTGAAGACAATAAATGCAGCACTATGTAATACATTATAATATAGATACGGTCAACATAGATAGATGTTTGCCGGTAAGGAGTGTTGTAATCACAAAGGTTCGATGTGATGAAGCCGTGGGTAATATAGAAATGAGCGTAATTTGAAATAATAATGAGCAGAACGTTAAAATGACACAGTGATCGAACAACAAATACGTGTGCGAGACTAATAATGTCGATTTGAATTGTAATTCAAGAATGTAGGGTTCTGATTCATGAACTTAGAGTTAATACTAACGGGGGTTGTTTACCAATCTTCGAGTAAGGTGAGGTCGAGCAGCCCGTTCCAAGATGGCCGCCATGTAAAGTCGGGTACTATTTTATATATACAAATATCGATTACTTTAGATACACTCAATAAATGGTGATGACAACTTATTCTTGATACATATATCTCAAGGAGAAGGTTGATTATGCCTCACTGAACAAGAAAATGATTAAAGAATTGATGATACTCGATGACTTCCGGGTACATTGTACTCGTTTGTTCGAAACTTCAAGTGAAACCCTTTACATCTACATTTACTCACATCGAACATGAGGATAAGATTATAAATACGAATGAATTTAGCAAGCTAGAAATATTTAAATATTTAATTGCGGCATTTGAAATAATCGAATCTCTTCCGGTTCACGGGGTGTGCCTAACACATAAAATCGCCGGCTACGAATATGGTAGGCACTCTTCGAATTTCCATGAAGACGACAGCACGGAGAAGCAGGGAGGCCGAATTCTAAAAACAAGGTGAGGCTCGGCCCTTAGGACCTATGCGGAATATCTTAATAAAACCCAATTTAGAGTCGTAGTTTAATCTTTTTTGCAAATACTGAATACGCTAATAAAAATAACTTGCTAATGGACTATGAGGTTAGTGCCTATTAAAAAGAGAATGGAAAAAAAGATCTAGGATCAGAAAATAGATACCGATGGTGAGCACAGCTTGGGTAACCTTTTTAAAACGTTCGTCTTTCTATATATTTTGGAGCACACTCGCTTACCAAACTCTCCCATATATCAGAAGGACATGCTTATAGAGTAACACAGAATTTAGCCAGAAAACCCACGATGGTATATATATATTTTTTTATCTTTATTTTTAGAGTGATAAATCCCAATAAGGAGAACGTTTTGGACTAATGACAAGAAGCAATCAAACCAACATGAACAGTGTCCATTAACGTATTGGCCAGATTTACAAACAGGTCAGTACACTATAGAAGAAGAGTGAGAACATATGAAAAAGATACACAAATGCTAGCAACATAAAAACTTTTTTTATATTCAGGAAATAAGATTATCAGAAGTTCCTTCCCCACCAACGGTGGCTCCTCCGTGCAACTAGAAAACTATATATCGCTAATGAGAGGTAATTGATTCTGCTGATAAATTCTTCAATACCTAACATATATGCGGTTGAATGACTAAATCGAGGTTTTTTTGTATTGATGATTTATATAGCTCTAGGATACATGAAAGACCTGAGCATCTCAGAGTACGTGTAGCAATCATTTGAAACGAATCTACTGTAAAGAATACAGGTATGACTCATAAGCTGCACCTAAAAATGTAAAAGTGATGCATTCAGTAAAACACTACAATGTAAAGGTGTTGCTTTACTTAAAAGGAGAACCTCATGCAGGACCTTTATAGGTGTACTTATTAATGGCTGTTTAAGTACCCAAAAAATTTTGTTTTTCCTGGACAGGAGGTCTACCACGATGAAATAGTGTAAAACTAGGCAAAAGTTTTGTACCCACACAACAAAAACAAACACTAAAATGCTCTTATTTATTTGTAGAGATTGGAGTCAAATGTTTTAAAGTCCTGAAGAAGGTGTCAAAAAGAAAAATAAAGCACCGAAACGCCGCGTCGACTGTTGTAGTTACTTTGACTGTTTTTAAATATTTTCATTGTAGGACCACATTAGGTGGTTTTTTAACTATATGGATGTCATAGATTTTTTTAGATTGTAACCCAACTGGGAGGGTAATAATAAAACCTATGTTTTTTTAACATGACTAAAATTGTTTGAGTACTATATTCAGTTGTGTGTTTAATTGTACCAAATTGTACCCTAGCAATTCAACTCTGCCTAGTGTTAGATTGCCGTAATCCATATGTAGATAGAGAGATTCACCTCTGTAAAACTAGACCATGTCCATAAATATTTATGTGGCTATCTCAAACCCGCTAATCTAAGGATTCAGGGACACTTCACTTTTTCTGCTGAAAAGCAGACTGGTGCAGGGCGGGTGGTGGAGAAGCCCAAGGACTTGGCTGTCACCTGAGAGTTCTTGAAGCGCTCTAGTGCGCTGTCTGCTTTTTCGCTGAACAGGCGACGGCCATCAAAGGACATGTCCGTTAGGGTCGACCTCAGCCAGGCGTAGCGTTGAGGGGTTACCAACATTGAAATCGTCCTGCCTAGCGAGTCGGCGGTGTCCAGTCACCATCATATGGTAAACTGGTCTGCGTCTCTCCTCTCGGCGACTGCACGGGAGAGCACGGCCCGGGCCTCCTCGGGGCACTGGGGCAGCACCTGCACTACCGTATCCTACACAGAGTGGGTGTAAAGGTCCAACAGACATGCTGTGTTTACCGACCGCAGTCCCAAGCTGGAGGAAGAAAACATCTTCTTCCCAAGATGGTCCAGCTTTTTGGATTCTCTATCAGGAGATGCGGTAGGTCACGTGCCTTTGGACGTGGAGTCTTGGACCACCAAGCTCCCAGGGGTGGGGTGTTGGGAGAGAAAAGTGGGGTTACCCGGAGCCTGGCGGTGGCGTCGGGCAATCATCCTATCCACAGGAGCCCTGTGTTGGGCCTGGACCAGGTGCCTAAAAGGATGTCAGTTAGGGCTTCATTAAACAGCAGCAGGGACTCCGAATAGCTCGCTGCCAGTTGAAGCACCTCTGTTAGGAGGTTAGTCCTGACTGCCACCGTAGGTAGCTCGAGTTTGAGAGCCTCGGCCGCCCTAAGCATCACCACTGCGTAAAACGCTCCCTCCTCTGTATCCACGGTAGGAGGAGACAATATGCCAAGGTCTGGGGAGGTATCCAGACCACTGGCTTCCCTTAACTCCTCTCTCCAGTCCAGATGATACTCCAACTGGTCAGTTAAAAGGTCTCCAGACCCCTTCCAATCCTCTTCACCCTCCTCTGGTTGCCAATCTGTCCTGAAAGAACCAGGGTAGAACAGGGGTACCAAAGTACCCATCTGCGCCGGATCTAGCGTCGTTCTGGCTCCGTGCCCACGTCGGGGTCGACGCTGGCTGCGGATGTGGCGCTGGTGGAATCAGTGCTGGTGGAGATGTTATGAGGTCGACCAGCGCCAATCCGGATCCAAGCCTGGATCCAAGGGGACCCTGTGGTGCTGGGGCCGGAGCCGCCAGCGTCGAAGGCCCAGGGCCCCCAGCCGAGTCAGCAGGGCCCGAAGGTGCGCCAGCAGATTCGGGCTGCTGATAGATGGCGTGCATCGCTTCGTAAAAGCTTCGAAGCTGGACAAGGGTCGCTACGACTCGCGAGAAAGGGAGGGAAACTCAGAGCTGACCCTTCGGGCTCTGCATGCGGAGCCGCGGGAGGGGCACCACCCGCACCCCTGGTCGCATCGGATGACGGAAGGGGAAAAGTCGAAGAGCAACGATACTTCTTCGACTTCTTCTTGTGCTTCGACTTACCTGAGGAAAGCGAAGACTTTGAAGACGAGTGGTGGTGGTGGTGGCTTCACGACCGTTCCCTTGACCTACCACGCGACCTGGACCTTGAATGGCGTGGGGCAGACTGCGAGCCTTGAGAAGCTTTCGGGACCGCTCCCGCAAAGACTTCGGATTCATGGTCCTTCAGTCGAAACATGACTTGGGATCATGGCCGCGTTCCAGGCACCACAGGCACAGGAGGTGCGGATCCGTCACCGACATCAGCTTTCGGCAGGAACCGCAAGACTTGAAACCGGGCATCCCTAACGTGTACCAGGAGCCGATACTCAAAAACGCTGTCAACAAAAGTCGCAAAAAAGTCAGTCAAAAAGTGACTGGAGGTACCGCTCTCTCCGGATCTGCGCTGGCTGGCTCGGAAAAAGAAAGAACTGACATCAACACGTGAGGGCGGCATCTAAGTAGCTGCTGCAATGTCATCCTGGCAACCACAACACCAACGATGAACATGGAGCCGACCGACGCCACCTTTTAATGCGCAGGGAAACTGCTGACGAAAAAAAATTCTCCGGATCCAGTCTGATGCCTGGGGGTAATTCTAAAGGTAAGGAATCTATAACTAATTGACTCTTTCAGCTTGCCTGTGCAGGAAGGTTGATGTTCTGCCTGTGACCCTGGATCCAGTGCGGCTTAGGTGGGTTGTGGTTGCAGCACACAAGCTGACAGCAGTACCACCAGAGTATGTTTGCAGGCAAGCATACCATGGCAGTAGTAACAGGAGAGAGGGAGAGGGTTGGGGGGGGAGGGGAGGAGGGGGGAGGGGAGGGGAGGGGGGGAGAGAGAGAGAGAGATAGAGAGAGAGAGAGAGAGAGATATAGAGAGAGAGAGATAGAGAGAGAAAGAGAGTGTGTGTGTGTGTGTGTGTGTGTGTGTGTGTGGAGGGAGGGGAAGAGAGAGAAAGAGAGCGATAGAGCGTGTGTGTGTGTATTTGTGTGTGTGTGTATGGAGGGGCTGGGGGCTAAAGTGCTCCCTTTGACTGCAGTACCAGCAGTGTGTATGCAGGAGAGCATACCATGGCTGTAGTATTAGCAATGTGTGTGCTTATCTTGGCTGCGGTACTAACAGTATATGTGTATCCTGGTATCCTGCTTGCAGTAAAGTGTGTGCACCAACTCTAATACTAATGATACATCAAAGATTACAGGCAACTCTTGGTTGTGCTTCTGTGATCTGGGTTACCAGAGGGAGGGTATGGTGACGTTGTAATTTCTACTCAGCAGTTGTATTCGAATGCTGCAGTTGGGCACCCTAGTGTTTTTGTGCAAAGGGTATAAATGTATCTGTACAATTAACTGTATAGAAAGGAACTCCTTTTAATACAAAGTAACTCCTTGTTGTATTAAAAGAGCTTTGTGGGTAGGAGTTCTGTCTTAAATCATACTTTCACCACCCCTTAACCACAGAAAAGAAGTGGCACCCATGTTTATCCATTTTCACGGACCTTGCCAGAGCAGGGTATGCACACTACAAGTTATACCCTGCTTTGCTTCAAGTTCACTCAGAGGTCTTCTGTGGCTGAACACTGCCAAGCAATAGCCTGAAGAAGAGAGTCAGAAATATAAACTTCATACTTATTAACACAGAATAATTTATAGTCAAATAAAAAACATACGCAATAGGGGAATGGTTATACAGAACCTATATTAAAAATAACTTGTCTTACCTTTCAATTTTTAAAAGGGAGTTAATTGGCACTACCCCTGTTCATGGTTGGAGGACAAACCAACCTATAATATAGTGCATGCACTTCAGGGATATGGATGAGATGGTAGACTTGTCTATGTGGAACCGTGCAAGCTTTCATCCTCTTTCATCAAGTCTTCAGGGCCTGTTAATACATTTACTACAGGCATTTGTGCAATAATATTATAACTGCAATAATATGCTAATTGCACAAATTTAACATCAACCATTTTTGTGTTTCTACTTAATGATCATTCAGCAGTGTATAAAGAAACTCAAGTTGCAACTTTACAAGCATTAGCAAAGCTACTTGGGCAAGTGATATCGATTGCACTGCCAATGCATATTATCCATTGTGTGCATTGCTATCAAATTAGGGCCCTGTGCTCTTCCTTGCCTCAATTTCCTGTTTTTCTTGTCTGAAGTCGGGTATCTCACAAATCATGGCTTGTATAAATGACCCAACAAAATTTGGTATTTCAGCCTTGTTTATTTTTTGATCTAATGTGTTACTTTATTTTCTTTCACTTGCTCCGTATATTCTGACCATCTTAATTTCACTAGGTCACCTGCTGAATACAATCAAAGAAAGTATTACATAAAAGCAACTTTGCTTTGAAACACCACCTGTAAATGTTTAACCATAAGCTTGTTTTAAACAAAAAACATTGTTTAATCAGATGTACAATTTCCCTACCTCACAATTTTAAATGTTTTTTCTTCAAAGTGGTGCGGTGGTGGATCCAATCCTTGTGCTTGAGCAAGCTGCAGAATTTCCACATTCTTTTTACAATTCTGAGCCAATTTCTCAAATCTGTTAAAAAAGGTATAAAGAAAACACATAACTAGGACGTCCACAAAGCATTATAAACACCCAGTAGAAGGGCCCAAAGGGATTTCTAGCAGAGGGTAAAGATGTGTGACGGCTTGCAACATTAATTTGTGGTATAGTTCAAAAGATCTACAACTGTTTGTAAATCTACAAGTTAAAGGATTAGAAGCAGAGAAATGGGAGTGCTCCCAAGGGTCTCAAAAATATAAACAGCAAGAACTTCTGTTTTAACATGTAAATCGTTTTAATTTATAAACAAATGAACAATTGGATTGCTATATGACATACAAATTTCACAATACTGAAATAAAAGTTATTTTTTATATTGCCAGAGAATTTCATATAACACATGTCCTCAAACTCATTATCTACATGAGATTTATTATATTAATGAAAACTGTTTAAACATCATTGGTTCAAGACGTAGCAGCGGTACAACTCATTGTAATCAAAGAAGCTTGATTGGAGAGGGACAAATATGATCTAGACACTGCACCACACAGCCAGAGCCTGGGAGGGACTCCAAAGGGTTGGGGGGGGGGGGGGTAGAGTTAAACGGGTATTGCTTAAAGGGTGGCGTCTAGGGATGGTTTGTAATTTTTCGTGTTGAAGATATGATGTGTACAATATCTCTTCCCCCTTTTTGTTTTCTCTTGCACATACATTTATGTTTTGCTAGTAACCGATGAAACTTCTAATGTTCATAACATTGGAGTACTCTGGATAGTTCATATGTAAGACTGATTCATTACTTGTGAAAAAGAGGAATTAGGAACAACAATAAAAAAACCAATAACGTTTGTTTAAAAAAAAAAGGATATGTCAACTGTGTTGGGAACAGCTCATGCACTGGCTGAGCAGAAATTAGTTATGAACTTTAGTTACTAGACTGCATAGCTGGCTGGGCACTCTCCCAAGATTCTGCTTCATCATTCCAACTTTTGAACACAATTATTTTAAATGATCTTTACTGGTTTTGATGCAGTAGCAAATACATGCCACTGGGTAGTCAACATAGTGACTTTAGAAGATGGAAACCAAATGGCAGAGGTAAATTTACAGCCACATATTGAACGAGACATTTAACAAAGCATTCTGCTGAATGAAGGCACATGTGGCTGATATGCCATAACATAGATCAAAGAGAACTCAAGTAAGTTAAACATGAACTTTGACAGGTTCAACCTGGAATATAGTACATTACGAGTGTGAGCATCCAGAGGACACAGGGGCAGCCAAGGACAATCATTATTATACTACAAGGACAGTGCTGAGAACACACTCCTACATTCCAGCAGATAAAGCAGAACACAGGAGGGAGAAACAAGTAAGCAGTTGACGGTATACTCATACGCTGAGCATGAACATCACAATTACGTGACAACATGTTGGAGGAAATAAATATCGGTCTAGGAGGCTTGGTGTCATCCTTAAATTCACCCCGGAAAGCAAACTTTAACTCCGTCCAAGGCCAGCAACAAGATATTTCCTGATGTCCAGGGCTTCTTCTCTGCAGCGGTTTATAGACTCAGTTTCAAATCAACATAAAGCAGACTCCTGATACTGTGATATCTTGGGGTAGAGTGGTCCCTTCCTTTTCATTGTGATGAACATCTGGAGAGTAAAAGAACTAAGTTTAAGGATCTATTCTTGGCCGTAAGAGCCTTTAGGCTCTCGTAGAGGCCCAGGACACAGCTTTCAAAGTTGCAAAGCTCAATGCAACCGATGCTCGATGCTAATAATCTTTTAATGTCCCTCCAATATGTCCAGAGCATTGAGCAATTCCAAAACATGTGTTTCATATCTGCCCTGCGGTCTGACATCTAGGGCAACTAGAGCTTACACTGGAATGAGTGAAGGATGCTAAATTGGATTTAACTCAAACCTAGGACTGCAGAAGATTTTGTGCTGATACACTAGTTGCTTCTCTCATTCTTTCTGGGTGAGGGTCCTTCCTATGACAACTTCCCCATTGCTCTGTAGCTAATTTAAGGTTATTAGAGCCCAAGACTGGATCGACCATCTTATCAATGAGATCAGACTTGTATTGTATTGTATGGCACACTTATAAAGCGCAACTGTCACCCAACGGGTATCCTGGCGCTGTGATCATTCATGGCCTGTACACAAGAAACATTACATGAACAGTCAGCTACAGTGTCCTTGGAAACAGGTGAGGTTTTAATCCCTTTTTAAAAGAAGAGAGGTCTCCCAGGCTACGGAGGGGCAATGGTAGCGTGTTCCACAGCCTGGATGCAGCATAACCAAAGGAACGGCCGCCCATCCGAATCCTTCGGATCTTGGGGACTGCCACTAAATAAGCCGCAGCCGAACGCAGAGGTCTAGTGGGGATATACCAGGAAAACAATTCTCGCAGAGAAATCGGTCCCTGGCCATGGAGAGCCCGAAAGACCAGACACAGAGCTTTAAATTCCACACGCTGAGAAATGGGCAGCCAATGGAGATTTTAAGTGCCGCTGAAGAAGAGTCAAGGCGTCGTCGAGAAAGCGCCAGTTTTGCAGCGAAGTTCTGAACCCGCTGCAATTTAATAGGAGCCCCCAGAAGCAGTGCGTTGCAGTAGTCGAGTCTGCTCAGGATGATACTCCGCACCACTTCTGGTCTGGCATGGGTCGGGAGAAATGGAAGAATCTTCCGCAGCGAGCGCAGCAGCGCCATGCAGATGGACACAGTTTTATTTACAAAACCATCCAGTTGTACATTGGATTCCATCATCACTCCCAGATTGCGGACCGAGTCGGATGCTGATACCGTGCCCTGGAAGGAAAGGGACCAAAAATCTTGTGGGAGAGGACGCGGGATACGATCTACTGAGCAGTGGAGCACCTCAGTTTTGGAACTATTAAACTGCAAAGAGTTGTTACCCAGCCATTCCGCCGTGCTGACCATGCACTGATGGAAGGTCTCCCGCCACACTGCATCCTTACCCTCAAAAGAGAAGATAAGTTGGGTGTCGTCGGCGTAGTTGGTGACTGCGATGCCAAAAGGTTTGATAAGCCTGATCAGGGGGCGGAGATAAAGATTAAAAAGGATGGGACTGACGGCCGAGCCCTGGGGAACGCCCTGCTCAACCCTTCTAGCATTACTCATGATATGTAGCGTTTGCACATGCGAGTGTGGTGACATAGGGCTGAAGAGCAAGGGTCAAGCTTCAATTAGTAAGGAACTGCCCTGTGTGGAGACCATACTGTTCAACAAATGTGTCAAATGAGATACCAGAGTTTTCCCAATCTTTCTGAAATAGACCCAGCCTGAAGGTCGCAAGCCCTCCATGGGATTGCAGGGGCATATTGTGAAACCTTTGATGCTATGCTTAAGGTTATTTTGTAGCCTTCCGTGCAATACAGAGTGTGGGAAGATGTTTGCCGATAAAGCAGATTTGGGGAGGAATAGATACAATATTTTGTCCCTAGTGGTGAAAGCCAACCTCTGATAATGACGGTCAGATAGCCCGCGAAAGACCCATTAGAATTGAGCTACCAGAAATTAGTGTTCAAAATTGGGAGTGTCTAACTCTGTCTGGTTTGTATGAAGCTTCAATTTGGCTTATTTGGACTCTAAATCAGGTCAAACATCTGTCCAAAAATTCACATTTAATTAAATAGTTATCATGAAATGTGAAACGTAAATGTGAATTTTTGGGGGTTAGGGAGAATATCCGACTGTGCTTGATAACCTTGTGTACAAAATTCCTGGGACTCATACTTTGCGTCCTCACAAAACCTGCCATTATCATGATTGTGGGCATTCGGGAAGTCCAGTGCCTGTTACCATCCACTACGGAGGGGAATGCTGGGATCTGTAGTCCCGGGTTACATTTAAAAACTGAAAGTAACCAAAAAAGAAATTGGTTTCCGCAGTATTTAAAGATGGAGACGCTTGAACTATGCTCACTATTACCCTGTTTTCAGTACAAATCTAGAGATTCCGTTTTCTATTGTGGTTTTTCCTATATTAGGTTCACTACTTTTGAACCAATACTTGAATGTGGAAGAAGGAATGAATATGGTTTCCTTCACCGGAATCTCAATCATCCGAGCGTGACACGTCACCAATAGGGGATTTTTCACAATCATACTGTGAGGTATGCATGAGACGCTTCAAATTTGCATATGTTTCGCTGTTAACATAATTTAAGGGAGATGGTAATACTTGTTCCGTCTATCCGTATAGGCTCTGATGAGGTCCACGAACAATTGAAGGCGGAATTTAAGTACTTATACACAGCACTACCGAACCAACAGGATAATTAGGTTAGTATAAAGGGTGGGAGACGAGTGTTTTGAAGTGTGATTGTTACATAGAATTCCGTTTTGTGGTTCCTTAGGTAACTAGGTAAATCTGCTGGAAGTCGTAAACCTGTTTCTAGCACACAAAATGTATTATGGAATGCTCCAGTTCTTAACCAACTAATTTCTTGGGGTGGCGGTATTTAATGGAATCATTTTTCTCATATGTAGATATTCAAGCAAGGAGGCAAGGAACTTTCTTTACAACCATTGAGGATCTGAGCATGCGCTACCAATTTAAACATTACTCGGTAAGTGCAGCTAGTTATAACCTTTTCCCAAAAGAGGGTAGAAGAGGTTTGGACTCAATGACTATCATCAATAGCTCACTCTAAGTTTATACAAATGGGTGGGATAGCGGATACTCTTGGTGCGGATACCCAGTTTACTATCTTGCGGTTTCGTGTATACTTTCCATTTCTTACTTCCCTTTCCTCCTCCCCTTATCACCCTTCCCTTTCTCTTTTCCGCTCTTTTTCTTTTTATTAGTACTGCTCTATACTTTTTTCTACCTATTCATTCACTATATATATATACCTTTTGACTCAACCCTGCCTATTTCACTCTGTTTTATTAGAAACTTAATCCCTATGGTGATTGTAGTTGTGAACAACAAAAGATAAGAACAGGATCAAATTGACCAAGGTTCAATGTTTGATATCGGTGCCAGCTCATAGAAGTGTAAACCATCTTCAGGATGTGACTTGCTTGATGACTTGTTATGATCACTATTCTAATTGAGTTATATGGCTATCCTATTCTTAGGATGTAATTTATTTGATGAACGGTTATGATCACGGTTTTGTGGCTAAGTTGTATGACTAATTGGGTTAATTTGTCTACCCCCCTTTTTAATCTTGTGTTGTCCCCCCTCTGTGTCCCCCCTTTGCGACTTCACAAGACTGAAAAGGAATGATGATCTAATTTGTTTAAAAGTATCTCAAAGTGTTTACAAATAAGGAGGAGTTATATTTTTACCAAGTGGTTAAGAAATACACTGCACACATGTGGGTAAAATCATAGGTGACAAAACTCCAGGTTAAAACCCCAAGTTATAATGTGTGGTTTCCCATTAGAATACATATTAAAATGTACAGAATAATAGAGATCACATTATCTATGATAATGGAGTTTGCACTGAGGTTGTATGTGTTTCTTTTTTGCATCAATCACTGTATCATTTTTTGTAATGTGTTTTTTTCTGTAATGTGTTTTTTGTTCAAATCTGTTTTTATTGTGAACACAGCGATAAGCCTACAACCCCTTTCCGGGGCCGGCCGCGCATGGAAGAGCCAGTGGGTAGAACTAAACAGGGGAGATGGAGTTATTAACACAGCGCCCTGCCTACAACCCCCGGAGGGGGGGGCCGGCCGCGTGGCTTAGGGGAGAGCAGAGCAAGAGGTGGCCATGAGCTGGCAATGCGCCGTTGTGTGGGGTAGGCACGTATGTGAGGAATAGCAATGGTGTCACATTTTCAACAGGCCCAACAGGGACCTAACTGCCCCAGAGAGGGGTGGAAGCCAGAGTGGCAAGTAGGAAGGAAGTAAAGTCAGGAAAGGAGCTAGCAGTGACAAGGTGAAGTGGAGGTAGAGGGGCGCACCCGTGGCAACAAACAGGGAGTGCAGAGCACAAAGCGGCGTTGGGGTTAGCGGTTAAGAGTCTAGTCTGCTGGGGTCAGCAGGGATGAGGGCGTCCTCGAACAATTGCAGAGCGCGGAGCCTGGGAGGCATGTATCGGGCATAGCTAATCGAGCACAAGTGGCGCACTAGGGGTTCCCACACTGCCTTGAAGCGCACCCCCCTGAATTGTATCCGCGCTGTGAGTAGTTCCATAGTCAGGATCTGCCAGAGGCGCACGAACCAGGATGCTATCGGCGGCGCCTCTGTTCGCTTCCAGTACAGGGCAATGAGCTGTTTGGCAGCACCTAGCATGTGGAGGGTGAGGATCCAGTCGCTGCGCGTGAGGGCCCTAAGTGTGGGGGGTCGGATGCCCAGTAGGAGTGTGCAAATCTCTTCAGGGAGGGGGAAACCCAACACCTTCTTGATGTGACTGAGGACCTCCTTCCAAAAGACAGCTAGGGTAGGGCAGGACCACCAGATGTGTACGAAGTCGCCAGTCGCAGTTCCACACCTCCAGCACAACGGCGAGGTAGTGGGGAACATTTTGCTGAGTCGCAGGGGGGTGTAGTACCATTGCGTCAGCATTTTGTATGCGTTTTCCCTTTGCGGGATGCTGCGGTAGGTTTTGGGGATGTCGTTCCAGAGCCGAGTCCATTGAGAGGGCGTGATGTCAGCGCCTGTCGCCGACTGCCACTGTTTCTGATAGGGGTGTACAGGTGGGGCGGTGGGGTGTTGCAAGATGTTGTAGATCTGGGAGATGAGCCGTTTCAGCCCCCCGAGGGATCGTGCCAACTTCTCAAAGGGGGTATACGTCCTAGTAGCAGCTTGGTACATGTCCTCCCCTGAGGTCCAGTGGCGCAGCTGCGTGTACTGTAAGTGGGCGGTGGGGGGGAGCCTGAATTCCTCCTTGCAGTCTAGCCATGTTTTAGGCGATCCGCCAAGAAAAAGGTCTCCTGCAACTCTGCAGTCGCCTTGCGTCCAGCTCTCAAAAGCTCGGGTCCGGGCGGCTGGAGGGAAGTGTGGGTTACCCGCAATGGGAGTATGCGGAGAGGGAAACGTGGTGAGACCCTTGGCCACTGCCACCCTGTCCCATATCTCAAGAACCGTCCTCGTGGGGACCGCAAGATATGCACTTCTGGAACGCGCCACTCGCGGCAACCAAGGCAGGTCCCATATGGTGCGCCCCGTGACCGATCGGTCCATGTGGAACCAGTGCTTGTCGCTTTCGCGTGCACCCCATTCGATCACGTACCGGAGGTGCGATGCCCAATAGTAGTGGAGGAGATTCGGGCAGGCAAGACCGCCCCTGTCTCTCGGTTCCATCAGGACTTTCTGCGAGAACCGGGGTCTTTTGCCCCCCCATATGAAGGACGTAAGGTCGCGTTGAAGGTTTCTGATGCAGTGAATCGGGATCGGGGTGGGGAGGCACTGGAAAACATACAGAATGCGGGGAAGGATGGACATCTTGACAGCGTTGAGCCGCCCCAGCCAGGAGACCATCAAGGGTTTCCATTTGCGCAGGTCAGCCAGGACTTCCTTGCGGCAAGAGGCCCAATTCCTCGAGGACCACGAGTCAAGATGGGGCGCGAGATCCAGGCCCAGGTACTGAATATGGCTGTCCGCCCAGCGATAGGGCGTGACCCCCTGCAGGAAAGAGATCTCCTCGTCGGGGACGGTGAGGTTAAGCGCCCAGGACTTGGCATGGTTGATTTTAAGGCCGGACGCCTGTTCAAACAGGGAAAGGGCTTCGTGCACCGCGGGGAAGGAGACCCGAGGGTTCGTGAGGGTAAGAATCAGGTCGTCGGCGAAGAGTGCTACCTTATTGGTGCGCCCTCCGAGGGGGACACCATGAATATCAGGGGTACGCCTAATCAGCTCCGCCAGCGGCTCAACCGCAAGGGCGAACAAGAGCGGCGACAGCGGGCATCCCTGTCTCGTACCCCTGTGGACCGAAAGCGGCGATGTCAATTGGCCATTGACCCGAATTCGGGCATGCGGTCCTAGGTAGGGGGCCATGCACCTGGAGATCATGATAGGGCCAAGACCTAGTTTCTTGAGGACCGCCCGCAGGAAGGTCCAATCGATCCGGTCGAAGGCCTTTTCTGCGTCCAGCGAGAGGAGACAAGCCGGTAGTTTCCAGTGGTGCACCTTTCCCACCAAGTGCGCCAGCCTGCGGACATTGTCGGCTCCCTGGCGGTCTCGGATAAATCCCACCTGGTCCGGATTCACCAGGCCCGGCATGTGTGGGTCAAGTCGTTTGGCCAAGACCTTGGTGTAAATTTTAAGATCAGTGTTAAGGAGGGCGATGGGGCGGTAGGAGGCGCACAGGTCCGGGTCTTTCCCAGGTTTGGGAATCAGGGCTATTTCCGCCAGACCCATGTCAGGGGAGGGGCCGATGGTGTCAGAAAAGGAGCTGTATAGTCGCAACAGATGTGGGCGGAGTTGGGTCAAGAACAGACGATAGAAGGCCAACGGTAGGCCGTCTGGCCCCGGGGTTTTCCCCACGGGGAGATCCTTAACAGCCTCCGTTATTTCCTCCTCCTGTAAGGGGCTCTCCAGCGAGGCCGCACATGCCGGGGACAGGGTAGACCCCCCATAGTCTGCGAGGACGGCCTCCCGGGCCTCCGGGGAGGTGGGCTCCTCGGCATATAGGGAGGAATAGTAAGCAACAAAGGCGGCCTGCTTGGCCCTCTCGGCAGTGGCGCAAGTGCCGTCCTGCTGCTTGACGTTGGCGATGTGGGCCCTAGCGGTGCGTGCCCGCAGCCTGCCGGCCAGTAGGCGGCCAACCTTGTCCCCACCCTCGTAATATCGTTGCTTGAGTGCCAGCAGGGAGTATTCCGCCTTGTTGGTGCGCAGGATGCGGAGTTGCCCCCGTAGGTTAGCTAGAGCTCTCTTTGACGCCCGCGAGGGGGAAGTCCGGTCTCGGGCCTCCGCAAGCTTGATTTCGCTAGCCAGGTCGGTTTCCATCTTGAACTCCTCCCTCCTCCGTGCCGCCGCCAGGGAGGTGATGTGACCCCGAATGGTGGCCTTGAAGGCGTCCCAGATCGTGTGGAACGGCAGTTCAGGGGTGTCGTTAACGGCGAAGTACGAGTCTATGGCGTCACGGATGCTGGCTACGTCGTCCGGGTCCCGAAGGATCCTCGGGGGGAGCGTCCATCGGCGTTCACGAACGGCGTGGGACAAGGGGTCCTGCAGTAAGAGCTCCACGTGAGCGTGGTCTGACAGGGAGATGTCGGAGATAGTAGCAGCCAAAGAGTCTCGGGCCATCTCAAGGGAGGCGAAAAGATGGTCGATTCGGGAGTATGTCCTATGAGAGTGTGAATAGAAGGAGTAGTCCCGGATCCCCGGATTGTGGTAGCGCCACACATCCACAAGTCCCAGGTCCCGTAGCTGTGATTTAAGAGTGGAAGACATTGCTCCCGCTCCATTAAAGAGGGCTCCCGCCCGATCTAGCTCGGGGTCCCAAACAAGATTGAAATCGCCGCCCAGGATCACATTACTATCGCCCGATGGGAACTGCTCCCGCAGGAGTGTCTGGAGGTATTTGTCCTGCGACTGGTTGGGAGCGTAGACACACCCAAGCGTGAACTGCGCACGGCCCAGCTGTACCGTGGCTCGGAGGAAGCGCCCGTCAGCACTTTTGAAAGGCTTCACGGATCCCCGCCTAATGCCAGCCCTGCATAGGATTGCCACCCCCGCTGTCTTGGTGTCAGAGGATGCCCAGAACTGTGTAGGGTATCTAGGGTGGGCCATGCGTTTGGTGTCTCCCCTGAGAAGGTGCGTCTCCTGGAGGAGGATAATGTCAGGGGCGTGGTGTAGGAGGTAGCGCCATACCTGCTGCCGCTTGTTGGGGGAGTTGAGCCCTTTGACGTTGAGAGAGAGGACTTTCAAGGGTGTAGGGATGTTCGCTGTCATAGCACTAAGGGGGAGTAGAGTCGCGCATGACCCAGTGTAGTAGACCCTCCCGTAGACAGCACAGCGGCAGCCGCTTCTCGCCTCCAGCGCGGCAGCCCCCGCAGAACCCACCCCTCCACCCCACCGCAGGCGCAAGAGGGGCAGTATAAAAGTAAAGTAGGAAGAGGAAAGTGAGAAAAAAGAAGAAAGGCACAAAAAAGAGATCGAATCAAAACAGGCCAACAGGGCCAGCATACAATGTCCCAGGTATCGGACATCCTCTACCCGAGGGTTTGGATGAATCCAGGAATGTCACTTCCTACAGGACAAGGGGAGGAAGCGGAGTTCCGGGCAAGTAGAGTAGGATCAAATCGTCTCAGAGCCCGTCCACCCCGCTGCCCAGAGGTAGTCCGGGGGTGTGTCAGGCTGCGGGGTCACTCAGTCCGTTTAGGCGCCAGTGGGGCGCAGGGGCCCTGCGATGAAGTCCATGACCTGAGGGAGGCAAGGGGCGTCATCTTTTCCGCGAACAGTGGGGGTAGGCCATCATGGAGCAGGGAGACACGCTGAGGTGCCTAGAAGGCGAGCGTGTGTACGGGGTAGCTGGAGTCACAGTGGCAACGTTCAATGGTCAGCCGGAGTTGAGGGGCGATCCCCACCCTCAGAACCTGAAGCAGGGGGCTGGGAGGCTCGCTCCTCGCGATCGCCCTCGAGGGAGCGGATGTGGGCAATGATGTCCTGCTTAGTTTGCGAGGTAGAGAGTGTGTCCACCGGAGGGGACCGCCGTCGTCTGCGCACAGTGGACCATTCAGAGCGTGGAGGAGCCCTCCCCGAGGGGGGAGGGCGCGTCGGGCTGTGATCTGGTGACTCTGGCATGTCCAGTAGTTGTGCCGCCTCTCGGTAGGATCTAAGTGACCTGCGCTTGCCTTCCCATCTGAAGATGAGTGCAAAGGGATGCCCCCATTGGTAAGAGATGTTGAGGGTCCGGAGCTTCTCCGTGATCGGGCGGAAGACTCGCCGTCTGTGGAGTGTGGTGGGGGCCAGGTCCTGGAAGATCTGGATCTTGTGGCCTTCGTAGCGCAGGTCCGGGTTATCCCTAGCCGCCTTCAAGATGGCCTCCTTCTCGGTGAAGTAGTGGAGCCTGGTGACGATGTCGGGCAGAAGACCCGCTTTTCCCCCCGCTCCGAAGACACGGTGCGCGCGGTCCAGGCGCGGTGGGGGGGCGTCCTCTTCACCCCACACCGCTTGCAAGAGTAGGGCCACATAGGCCATGGTATTAGTCCCCTCTTCTCCGAGTGGCACACCCCGTATGCGGAGGTTGTTGCGGCGTCCCCTGTTTTCCAAATCTTCCTGCTTGATCTGGAGCTGGATATGTTGTTCCTCGAGGGTCGCCACTCTCTGCCAAATCTGTTCTAGGTCCTCCGTGCGGGAGTCGACCGTTCTTTCCAGGCCGTCGACGCGATCGCCAAGGTCAGTGACTTCTTTGCGCATTTCTGTGACGCAGGTGTGGACCTCCGTCCTGAGGGACCCAATTTCAGTCTTCAGATCGACCATAAAGGAGGTCATGAAGGCCTGCGTCACCGGTGGGGAGTCGGGCGGCGGTGGGGGCTTCCCCCCTGGCGGTGCCGAGGGCCCACCGGTGGGTGATGGCGAGCCCGCCTTACCCCACATAGAGGCTACTGACGCCCCTCTGGTCGTCGTGGGTGTGGGGTCCGGTTTACTCCCCTTGCCGCGTGTCATGGTCCAGGGCGAGTCCGCAGCTAGGTCCGTCTGCTGTCAGGGCGCGGGGCGCACTCAAGGTGGGGGGACCTGAACGTTGCAGGGCCGCTGGAGATGGTTCGGGCCTGAGTCCCACAGGTGGAGGCCGCCGGAGATCCCTGGCAAGGCGCAGTCCCTATGCCCCACCAGGGTCAGGGCCAGGTCTCAGCGCAGCGTCCGGTCAGCCCCTGAGTAGCAGCTAGAGGGTGCCCGGGGGGCCCCCCGGGTGTCACAGCTCCCCAAGTGCGGCAGGAAAAGCAGAAGGCCGAGGTCCTCGGGGTCCCCGTGCAGGCGCGGCAGGTGCGTCCGGTCCGCGGCCCACCAGGCTTGGCGGGACCGGGCCTCAGCAAGGGGGGGGCCAGAGGGCACAGCTATAGAATGCGGGGACCACTAAGAAGCAGGGCCCGCCTGCAAGCAACGACCGGACTGCTCCCCAGGTCGCCGTCAGCAAGCGCAGGGCAAGCGAGGGCCCCCCAGTAGGGCTCCTCTGTGTCTGTGTCGCCGAGAGGAGAAGAAGGCGGAAAGGTCAATTGTCAGGCCCCGCAGCCGCCGGACCCCCGGGGAGGCAGCCGGGGAAGGGAGGAGGTCAGCGCGCTGCAGCTCACCGGGTGGGTCCAGCGCCGGGCGACGGTGCAGAAGTGCGTGGGCACGGGCCACCTGGTTGTCCTTGTGGCAGGGCCTACTGGCTGTACAGGGCCGGGAGCTCATGTAGATTCGGCGCCAAGGCCGCCGCAGTTCCAGCAGCTCCGGCGCGATTTCGCCGGCGACAGGCTGTCCCTAGGCGGTGACCAGAGTGAGCCCGTGCAGGGGGCCACGTGGTCCTGCGTTCGTGAGTGGGGGTTGCGGTCAGGTGGGCCCCCTAAACAAGCCACCAATCCAGCAATAAGTAGTCCACAAGCGGGGGTGTCAGGCTGCCAGGCAGGGGCCCCCAGACAGTGGGTTGTGTGGGAGAAGCAGCCAGGAGTTGGGGTACACAGCGCCGGGGCCCTCCAAGGCCCTCCAAGGCCCGTGTCTCAACAGCACTCGGCCTTCAATCGTCCCCCCGGGTCGTTGCCGAGGCATCCATGGCAACCAGAGGTGCCGGCAGGGATCGCGGGTGCAGGGGAGCCAGGTCGCCGTCCCCAGGCGCGTCGCTGTCGAGAGCACCCCAAGGAGCGAAGATGGCGGGCAGTGCCGCGAACAGGACCCCCCACCGCCGGGCCCCTCCGAGGACAGACAGGGGGAGGGGGGGGCAGTAGGGGGGGGCTGCGGCGCGCCGCTGCTCACCGGGAGAGTCCCTCGGCGGGTGCGAAGGTCGCTGTCGGCGCTCTCGGCAGGGGGCCTCCGGCGATCTCTCCGTGGCAGGCCTGGTGTTCCCGCCAAAGCCGGGACCTCCCGTGGCAGTGGAGTCCGGGCAGCCGCAGCGTCCCTCGCTGGAGGTAGACCGGCCCCAGCAGCCTTCAGGTAGCGATGCAGGTGACCGGTGGGGGTCCGCTGGAGAGGCACAGCCGCTGGGGAAGCCTGGGGGCGTCCGACAGCCCCCGCTGATCGTCGCTCTAGCCCACTCTTCAGGGATCAGTCAGGCGTCTCGCCGGCGAGCTCCGCTGCAAGATGGCGGCCGGAGGTCAAGCTCAGAGGTCCCCGGGCAGCAATCGCCGATGGCGGGGATCTGGACGGCTGCAAACTGCCACCGGAGGGGATCGCTGGCAGGGTGGCAGTGGACAGGGGACCCCCAGGGGCAGGCACCCCCCGGATCTTCGCTGAAACAGGCGTATTAAGGCAGCAGGGTGACGGAGCTCTCACGAGACGCGTCCGATCACATCGCTGTCTCGGCCACCTTCTGTAATGTGTTTTTAAACTAGAATGGTAATTATGTTTGTTTGTTAATAATGATTAGGAATAAGACCTAGGTATAAAATGTAAAACTCATGGAGGTCTTTTTTATCTATTTTGATTTCAGCCCTGAAGAAACTCCTTGGTAGGGAGTGAAACGCGTTGGCTGATTTTGTTGCAAATTGCACTGTGATTGCTTTTAAAAGAATGAATAATACCAAATAAAGAAACTTTCATGTATTCAAAATTGACAGTTTTTTCTTAGACTCTTTTCCTGTGCGCCCCCATACGAGCCTAACTAAGTACCTGTGATATGGACAACACAGCGACGCCAATTAGCAGCTGACGTCGAGGGTGGCTGCACAGAAACTTTCAAAAAACTCTTTGGAACTGGGTTTTAGGTGCAGCACTGCAAGGTCCGCTGCCACATCCTTTGTGCAAACATCTGTCCAACATTTGAACAATTATGGGACGAGGAAGGAGAAAGGGGAAGGGGGGAATAAGATAGGCAGGTTCCAAGAACAATGAGGTAGGCACCTGCAGCATTATGTGTAATGGGTAGAAACGTCCAAAATATGATCTGCGATCAAAGGGCATCTTGCACTTTTAACAAATTGCAATCTAGGAGGTTTTGGTCTGAATGATGAATCTGTATCCCAAGATATCAAAACGTTGTATTTTCCCCATCTAATCACATCACCTTTGAGGACTCAAGATTTTAGAAATCATAATACATGACACATTTACAGATTTAAGACACACAAAGCTGCACGTGCACCTTGCACACGTTAGACACAGTTAACGCATGAAAATGAATCAAGTGTAGTAGAAGCACCATAAAAACATGATTTGAAATGAAAGATGAAGAAACGTACATATAAAACAATGCTGACGCTTATAAATGAGATGCATTAATACGATTACTTATGAAAATGTTGTTTATTGACAGTCACTGATGAAATAATGTGCTATTAATAAAATGGCCTAGTGTTTCTATTGCTTTCTATTAGAATGCAGCATGTAAAAAAGTCTGCAAACCTGTGAAAATACTAGAAATGAACTTGACATTTAAACTGATAATACTGGAAATTCTATAGTTTATAAAAAGTTAAAAACTATTTTTGTTACATGAACTTAGAAAATTATATACTCATTTGAAAGTAGAGAAAATTTGTGGTAGTAGAGTATTTTTAACATTATTTTTGTGTGACAGTACTTGGTGAACGTTCTACTTTATTTCCTATATGAAATGATTTTAGTGTATTCTACTTGATTTAGATTTAGAGTTTATTTTATTTAAAATTGAGATGCAAATGTAATTTTTTTTTCCAAAAGTGTTCTTTCTTTCAACAACCTCACCCACTTCTTTCATGACAGATTGCAACCATATATGGAAACTTCAAACCCCAACCCACACATAAGGACTTCCTCGATAGATAGGCCACCACAGTAATCGACACAAACCACAAATTGACCACCAAGAACATCCTCTCCACCCAGGGCACCACCTCCACCATGAAATCCATCCACTCTGGAGCTTCCACAGACCTATGCTAGCCCCACATCTTCAACCTCCGAAACCAAAGGATCGGCCAGTAACTCACCACACTACTCAACACCTCTATCACCACTGCAACATATCCTAATGCCTGGAAACACGCTGTAGTCAGAGCACTACTCAAAAAACCCAGCAAACTCAAACACTACTGCTCAATGTCACTGCTCCCATTCCCAGCTATGGTACTGGAAAATAAAATCAAAAAATCAACTCATGGGGGCGTGGTTTGGGTAGCAAGTATGGCGGGCACAGCCTGATCGGGCTCTGTCCACCCATTCCAGAATCCGACAATTATCCTGCACAGATCCCGCCCTGAGGAGCTGTAAAATACCTTGACCAATGCCCTGATCAGCTGGGGCCACGGTGCTGGTTTTGTCCCAAGGATCGCGGCGCTGCTCTGGTGTTTTTCGGCCGACGACAATCCGGAGGAAGAGACGCGGGCTGGGCCTTTCCCCAGCGGCCTGGCTGTGTTGTGGCGTGGGGCCTGTATGTTGGAGAGCCGCTGAAGGGGATCGCCGGCTTCCTTCAGGTCCCTGCATAAGGTGCCGGTCCTGATCCGAAGGGGGGGCGCCGTGGCCCCTCTTCCCCCGCTGATTTGGGACTCTGCCTGAGGAATTGGCCGCATTGTCGGAGGGGCGACTGGGCTGACCCGCGACGCCCGCTGCGGCCTTCGGACTCATTAACTGGTGCTGCGGAGTTTCGGTCGGTGCCCTCAGTGATATCGGGCCCGATCGGATCCACCTTTGTAGAAGCAGCCATCATTTATGAACCCGGCCGGCCTGGGTGCCATTGCAACACCATACGAGCCGAGTGTGAGGCCTCGGAGGACCGCTGCAGGGCCTGGGCCAGACTGGGGCTTGGTGGCTGGCGTGCTGGATCCCCCCTCCTGCTGGTGAGTGAGGCGTCTGGATGCAGGGTCCGGTTGGGGGGTCTGCCCCTGCCTTTTGGGGAGGCGCCGCAGGACATGCAAGAGCCCCCGCTTCGATGGAGAACTCAGCAGGTACCCCTCCCCCTCCTTTGCGGGAATCCATCTTGTGGCGCAGTCGGCTCGGGGGGAGGCATGCATTCACCCGACTGGCGTGGACTGAAAGGAGTTGTTCCCTGCAGCTGGCGAAGTCGGCCTACAGGGAGGAGAACAGAGAGCGTGTGTCGCCATAGCGCATTCCACAGGTGGGATTGACACCATACCTAATTCTGCGCTGCTCATCGCTGTTACAGCTGTCCCCCTCACCTTCCTCCTGCTCGGTGGGCCGCGCAGGTGGGAGCGCGGCCAGCCGCCCCTCGCTGTTGGGCCTTCAGGAGATAGGTGATCCGCGCGTGCGGCCAATGCCCTGGTGAGGATCCAGATTGGGATGAGGTGGCATGGGACCGCTGAGTTTTCCAGATTCTACCCACAGCTCTGCGGCCAGGCCTGAACTTGAGAAGACCTGGGAGAGGATAGCTGCTTTCCCCCACATCCCCAGCTTATGGACCCGTGCCTACCTATCACGTGACGACCTATGTGGGTGCCCTGAGAAACGCGTAGAGTTTCACTGCCATTGACGCTGTTGGGCTAAAGACCTAGGCCGAATCCTCCACGTGTCGCCGCTCCCCCGGTGTCCGGGGCCCTCGGAGATGGGCAAAGTCGGGGTCAGGGTCGCGGGTCCCAAGCAGGGCACCATTGACCAATTCACAACGCCCGCTGAGGGTGCCATGTGAGGAGATGGGGGCGCTGCTGCATCCGACAATGCGGACCTCCTGGGATGCAATCAATCATGCAAGGGACACCCTCAAAGCCAAGATAGGCGCAGTGGGGGCTGAGGTCTCCTTCCTGTGACGAGATCCCACCAAGGCAGTGGACCGTATTACTGAAGCTGAAACCCGGGTCTCGACGGTTGAGGACACGGTGTCCACCCTCCAAAAAAAGTAAACAAGCTCACTGTGGTGTCGCAAGAGCTGGCCTCCAGCGTAGAAGGTGCAGAAGGACGCGCAAGGCGCAACAATTTACGCTTTGTGGGCCTGCGGAAGGGATGTGAGGGTGGCTCAATGACCACCTTCATCGCCAAATGGCTCACAGATATTCGGCCAAAAGATCTCCTTTCATCCGTCCTATGTAGTGGAACGGGCCCACCGAGCCTTGACACAAAAACCTCCACCAGGTGCGGTCCCTAGGCCGGTCATCACCAAAATCATGAACTATGCTGACCGGGATGCGATCTTAAAGTTTGCCAGAACTCACAAAGACGGCCTCCAGCATGACTCTCACTCCATCATGGTGTTCCCGTATTACACGCGCCTGGTCCAGCAATAGCGCCAATCCTTCGCAGCTGCGAAGCGCAGGCTACGCGAGCTGAACTTACAATACATGTTGCTATATCCAGCCAGGATGCGTGTAATCTACAACTCCAAATCCTTCTTCTTTGACACCCCTAAGGCCGTTTTTGTGTGCCCTCAACTGAGACCTAACTCTCCGCCTGTAGTGGACTCGGACTCCTCTCGCAGTTCACACAGTCCATGTCCACGGCAAAATAAATCCCAAAAATGGCGAGTCTCTGGATCAAGCAGGAGATCGGCGAGTCCGGAGCGGCCACCTTGATGATCCGGAAGCCAGGTCTACACCTAAAACGCAAGTTGACTTGGGACTGGTCTATTTAGTAACCTTTTCATATTAGTGTTCTCTGGGTGGGCGTGAGGTACTGCGAGGCCACAAACTCATTGTGCCCCTTTTGTTGTGTATGTTTTTGTGGGGTGGGAAGGGATCCTTTGGTGTGCATACGGGCCCCCCCCAGTTGGGGGCTCCTGGGTCACACACCGCTACAGATACTCCTATTTCTTAGCAGTGTCGGGTGGGGGGTGGGAGGGTTTTATAGAAATTTTGTGTTGTTGTGTTTGCAATAATATGTTCTTTTTCGCAGATAGGTCATGCTCTCTGTCCTTCTCTCATTGTATTTGTAATTCCAAGGGGTATTAATACCGGCTGGACTACTTCTTTGCCCCACAGATACATGTTCACAGGCTTTCCGATCACTCTTCGCTTAGACCACACCCACTCCGGTAAACCCCCCTTCCGGTCACGGATGTCACTGTGGCACATCCGGGACCCAGCATACCAGGATATGCTCCACACAGCAGTCACTACATATTTAGAGAATAATTGCCCCACAGCTCATTCTCAGACTATTCTATGGGAAGCCGTAAAACCGACGGTTCGCATGGTTAAAATTAGTTATCGTACGAATGAAAAGCTGGCGCGACGGGAGCAGTTGGAGGCTCTAGAGTCACGTCAAGCGACACTGGCTTCACAGCTCAATACCGATCCTAACCCTGTTATTCGCCGAAATCTGCTGCAGGCACAGCAGGATATTCGGCAATATCTCATGGGCGAAGCGAAAGAGATATGTGAGGCGTCACAGCACCAAATTTATCAATGGGGCGATAAGTCCAGTTAGATGCTCCATAGACTCTGCCAGGCAGAAAGTCCCCGGTGGTTGTCCCTGCCATTCGCGGTACCGACGGGTCCCTCCACACGACACCACAGGGAGTTGCTATGGAATTTGCTAGGCACTTTACTACCCTTTATACCAGGCGCGAACAAATTTTGCCGGAAGTGATCGCTTAATTCTTGGTAGATATTCCTCCCCATTGTCTCTCCGATCATCTCTGTGAACAACTGGACACTCCTATTACAACGGAGAAACTCACTCGGACTCTCAATGCCCTCCATCCTGGCCACGCTCCCAGACCTAACGGGTTCCCAATGGAATTCCTTAGGCCGAACATACACACGTTGGGACCCCATCTTTCTGCCAAGGGACCGGCGCCACGCAGAAATTGTGCTCTTTCACAAGCCTGGCCGACCCCCGGAGGACCCTTCCTTGTATCACCCCATCTCCCTTATAAATTTCGAACCAAAGCTATTGGGGGAGGTGTTAGCTGATCGCCTGAGGAGTTTCATTGGTGAAGTGATTCACCCGGACCAGTCAGGCTTTATGCCACACAGGGCTACTCCGCAATATATCCGACGGGTGCACAATGCCATGGCAGCAGCCCAGACGCTCAGTCGGCCGGCCGCCTTGCTTCTTGCCGACATAGATAAGGCATTCGACTCCCTGAGGTGGGTTTATTTATTCCAGCTCTTTGAGGCGATAAACTTGGGGCCTCGCTTCTTGGCCTACATGCGACTATTGTACACGGAGCTGACGTCGTTGGTCCGGGTTGTGGGACACCATTCACAGCCTTTTTCTATCCAGCGGGGCACTAGACAGGGTTGCCCCCTGTCCCAGTTATTGTTTGCTCATGCGATAGAGGCCCTGGCGGCATGAGTTCGGAGTGACCCAGTCCTTTGAGGGTTCGACTGGTCCCAGTCTCGCTCGGACCATATAGCTTTATATGCGGACAATGTCCTCTTTTTCATGACCGATCCCTGGAATTCGGGACCCCGTATATTGGAAATCCTCAGGGTTTTTGGGGGAACTTTGGGCCGCCATGCTAACCCCGCCAAATCTATTTTATTCCCGGTGTGCAGGCATCAGAGACGCAACGCCTGGGCATCACAGCTTTCCCGGGCGATGGAGGGCTTCAAATCTCTTGGTATATATATTTCCCCATTTCCGAAAGTCTCCTGGGCATGCAATATCACTCTGCTACTGGCTAGCCTTATCAGCGAAACCACCATGTGGTCCTCCCTCCCTCTTTCCTTATACGGGTGCTCAGCCATTTTTAAAATGGTATAGCTGCCCCGTATTCTATATCGCCTCCAGAATTACCCATATACCATTTCACACTCATGGTTCGCAGAAGTAGCAGCCATACAAAATAAATTCATGTGGAACGGTGGGGCAATCAGAGTGGTGCTCCGTACACGTACACGATCCACATATTGCGGCAGGATCACCACAGCTGACGTTTATGCCTATTATGTAGCATCCCATATTCTGGTAATAAACTAATGGTGGTAACGCTCCCCCACGGATCCAGCATATTCGGCGGAACATGCTGCTATGGATCAGGTCCCGCTCCTCCATCTATTATACAGCTCGGTTCGTCTCGATCATCTGCCACCGGCTGGCAGAGTGGTGATACAACTCTGGCGGGCTAAGACCCAACAGATGGGCTGGCAGGGGACACTTACTTAAATTACTCCCTTATGGCAGGGCGCATACCTCCGGACCGTGCCGACATTAAAAGGGTTTAGAGGGTGGGTCGTGTCGAGATTTTGACCCTCGGCGATGTAACGCGGTGCACCACAATGAAATATTTTCAACAACTACAGAATGATTTTGATTTACACAAATCACAATTCTATAAGTTCCTTCAACTCCGACACACGCTTCTACCCCAGATCCACACATAAGAATCCCTCCTTGAGTTTCAACCCTTAGAGGGCCGGTTGCTTACAGGAGACCTAGGACCCCACAAGATCAAACAGGTTTATCAGACACTAACAACCCATATACCCACCACACTGAACAAGACACTGCTTGCATGGCAAGCAGATATACCTGAAATCACCAACGATGATTGGGCCGAAGCCATCGCCAGCCCTAGGGGTGCGGCGGTGTCCATGCATTTTCGGCTTATCCCATTTAAGTACATACATCGTGCATATTACACTATGGTACATCTATGTCGGATGGCCATTATTCAGTCTCCCATGTGCCTGAGGTGTGATAGGGAAGAGGGGTCATTTTTACACACGATTTGGAGCTGGTGCCAAATTTGTTCGTGTCTCCCTCAGGTGCTGTCATGGGATCTCCCGGTCGACCCTTGCCTTTTCTTGTTACATTCCACAGAGGACATTGGGGGGAATAGGTATAAGCAGCACCTCTTGTTTTTAGCACTCACGGTGGCCAAGAGGGATATTGCGCAAATGTGGAAGGCAACATCGCCCCGACCTTGGGCAAATGGAAAACTGAACTAGATAAATGTATGGGGGCTGAGATTGCTGTTTTTGAGGCCGGAGGATGCCCTGCTAAACATCGCAAAATCTGGACTCGATGGGCAGACTATCGTGGTATCGACCTTCCCCTTTGCCCGAGTCAGACCCCTGAGACTGAAACACTTTGCTTTTATGAGTTGATATATCCCCACTGAAAGTTCAAAAATATGTTTATATATATGTTTAATGTGGCACACTATGACAAATACACCGCTTGTACGAATAAGGAGACCGGAACCTGTCTGTAAGTTTTTCATTTATGTCACCTACATGTTCGGTGGGTGTTGTTATATATTAGAAATATGGTTATTGACACAAGCTAAAAGTACATTTCCCTGGCCATGGTGGGGCTGCGACCCCTACATATTGCAAAATAACCAAATAAAATGTGTTATTGAAAAAAAATCAACTCATGACACACCTGGAGCAGAACCAGCGACTAGAAGTCTTCCAATCCGGATTCCGCAGGAGTCACAGCACTGAAACCACCCTGATCACAGCCACTGAAGAAATCTGAACACTCCTCAACCGAGGAGAAATAGCAGCTCTGATCCTCCTTGACCTCTGAGCAGCCATTGACTTCGTATCCCACAATACACTGATCAAAACCCTCCCCCCACATCAGCATCCAAAGGGATGCGCTCAGATAGATCACCTCTTTCTTCCCCAGAAGAATCCACCTCCCCCTTTCAGCTCTGAACCCCCGGAGATCAGCTGCAATGTCCACCAAGGCTCATACCTCAGCACCATGCTCAGCGCATATGTGACCTCTCTGGCCAACATCGTCAGATCCCATGTTCTCAACATAATTTCCTAGGCAGACAACACCCAATTCATCCTCTCACTCACCACCTCACCACCAATCAACTTCCACAGATGCATGACAAACGTCACCGACTGGATGAAGAAGAACTGCCTGCAGCTGAACACAGACAAGTAAGAAGTACTAATCTTTGGCAACAGCAGCAACACATGAAACAAATCCGGGTGGTCATCAGACCTAGGACCTGCACTTACTCCCTCCAACCACACCAGAAATCTTGGAATCATCATGGACAACAAGCTCACCATAAAATCACAGATCAATGCCATCTCCTCCGCCTGCTTCCTCACTCTGTGCATGCTACAGATCTTCAAATGGCACTCCTACACACGTGAAGGACCGTGGCACAAGCTCTCATCACTAGCTGACTGGACTATGGCAATGCTCTCTATGAAGGAATCGCTGCACACCTTCCACAGAGACTGCAGACGATACAGAACGTCACAGCCAGGCCCATCCTCTGCCTTCCCAGATGAACCCACATCACATGCCACCTCAGGAAACTCCACTGGCTCCTCGCACAGAATAGATGCCAATTCAAGCTGCTAACTCATGCACACAAAGCTCTACACAACCAAGGGCCCACCTACATAAACCACCGCCCGAACATCCAAAAACCATTGAGAAAACTACGCACCACCTCTCTTTCACGTGCCCATACTCCCTGCAACTACCGAAGCAGAAGTGGAGGAAGCACCTTTGCCCACCTCACAGATAAGACCTGGAACCGCCTCCCACACACACTTCTGGACCATCACCTCAATACTGGAAGTGCGAATGACCCTCAAGACCTGGCTGTTCGGGGCCAGCAAGCGCCTGGATACCCTATCGGGTGATTAGCTGTCGCCATATGAATCCTGATTGATTGATTGATTTCAAGCAGCCTTATTCCTAAGCCTAATACAATGGTCAGTTGCAGCTTAGTAAATATTACTTTATTTGTTCAAGTACACGATAAACATTCGACATTCCTAAATGTTTCTTCAACGTTCACAGTGAAATATTCTTGTGGGAACCTGGTTTTCAGCTGCTCAATGTTGGTAGTCCTAAGAGGGCTTTACATTTCACATTTTTCATGACTACCACTGGAAACCATCTTATAGTTAATAATGTCCTAGGTGACATTATGTGAATCAGAGCACATGACAATCGTACAACAGTGGTGTGATGGTGCATCCCTAGGATGCAAAAGAGACATTATGAGAAAAAACCACAAAGGAGGGGCAACACCATTCTGATGTTGCCTATTTTGAGACCAGAATGCTATGCTGATCATTTTTTTATGATTCTGAAACCTATCCTATCTGGATTTTTACTATTGGTCTGCCTTTGCTGATGCTACAGTCGGTTGGAGACTGAAACCCTTCTTTGTCGAACCATTTTCATTATTTCTTTTTTTCCCATGCTAATGGACTCGCCCTTAGTGGTCTTTGAATCTGAATCCTTTCTCCTTCTTTAGGATTCTGAGCGGTTAAATAAATGAACTAAACTTGTGCTTTCGAAGGTAGTAGGACTAAGTAACTCTGTACATTGATTTATGCGATAATCATTCTTTGAAATTTTGCCTAAACGCTTGGCATTATATTGCAAGCTATGATATTTCTAACTGGTTTACTTAAAAGACTGCTTACTGTCATGAATTCTTAATCTTTATTACAAAAAACAAAATAATGTAATATCTGTCTGAGTCTATTATTGAGTCGTGTTGATTCTTCCTTTGAAACTGTACTGTTTCTCAAATGATTTAAATATATTGTAGGGAGAATCATCAAGCTTTTACAGAATATCCAATTCTGCTTCTTTTATTCTGTGTAGTCATAGCAGAAATTTTGATCTGCATAATTCTAGTCCCACTTAACTTTATTTCTACAGCATGGTCATGAGAGTGGTGTACTTAAACCCGATTTCAAATTTGTGAGTTAGCTGTCAATTTATGGTCCTCATTGGACAGCTAACGTGGAGATTTTAGTTACCCTAATTTGCATCTGAGACTCAATGCCTCGGTGGTAAATGAAAATGCTGAATACTGTCTAATCGTAAAGGGCCCAGTATAGTTAGAGTGGTAAGGAGAGTAAGAGTACAGAAAATGTTTACCATGCTTGCGTTGTAACAAAACTTTGATAGCAGAGGTATGGTTTTGCCTAGTGAAGTAAAAGTTTAGGGTGCCAAAAATAGTTCTTTGCCCAAGTTCAATGAGTTCACAATTTGGGGTTTCGCAAACAAACCAAAAAATGGAATGATGGAGTGCTGATGGAGTATTGTTCTGGACAGAGTTAACGAGTAGCAGCAAAGGAGTGTGAGTATTGCTAGGGATGCATGTTGCTTTTGCTTAAGATTGTGTTTTTTGAAATGGCTGTGTTTTGTTGAGCGGAGTGAAGTGATTAAAGTCCACATGGTTAAAGTCCATGGATGATTGTGGTGCTTTATGAAATGCTGAATTTGTAAACAGGTTAGTTATGGTCTAAGATCTTAAGATATTTACCTATGGGTTGTCTCAGTTTACAAGACTCTGAGTAAGTTGTCTGCTGTTTTGTGGTGTTGGTTGTGAGACGTCGTTTACAAAACCTTGGTAAGGGTTCTGTTGTTGTGTTAGTGGTAACTGGTTGGTATGGTTTATCTCAGATGTACAGGGAATAATTAAGGGTGGAATCCTGCTGGTTGAGATTTCATTTGAAGTGAGTATAGAAAGGTTTAGTTACATTGTTACAGTGAATTTCTTTTAATGGAGCAAATAGTTTTATTTGTTGCTTGCACTGTATTGTAGTTTAGCTTAGAAAGAAACGTGCAGAAGAAGATTGTGAAAGAGGGTGAGGTGCTGCAAGGAGTATGAACTGACGTCACAGTGTGACACGTTGTGATTGGTTAGTTGGTGAAAAGCTGTGCTGGGATTGGTTGTCTATATCGTAATAGTTGCGTTGTTATTGGTGGAGGTTGCCGAACAGGTGAATTGTGGGAGAATATAATTTCCTGGATTTACTGAAATCATTTCTGGACATAGAACTGAATAAAAATTAAATGTTTTAATTCATTGCATAAATTAGTCAAAATAGATGAGACCTTATCTGTTAGAGCAAAGGTAGAAGCACCCCTGAGGGTACGCCAGGATACACTGTCATGATGGACAAAGGATTACACTCATGTCTGTGGCTTGAGGTTTGGCATAAACTTACTGAGAAAGATGAGACTTTAAAGTTCCCTCATTATGGGACATTAAATTAGAGTATTATAGAGAATTTAAGGAAAAGAATGTACGAAATAAAAAATCATGTTCGAGCTACAGTAATTAAAGCTTTAAATACCTGGAAACATTTTGCACGTTAAAAAGACAAAGAGAAATATCAAGGGAGGTATAGGAGAACTATGCACCATTACGCAGAAGCTACATGGGTTGCTCAACAGAAAATGTCGAGAGCAGATGTAATATACAGAACATGATTGTATCCGGTGCTAGAAGTTGAGGAAGATGTAAGGGCAAGAGAAAAGAGAAAAAGAAGCATTTAGAGACGGAGAAAAATGACTCAGGGAAAGAGAGTGACATAGATCAACTACTGAATGATTTATTAATTATTTGTTCCCCACCTTACAGTGAGACATAGAGATTTGACACATACTAGTACAGCTGAGAAACCAAATGCTCCTGAAGTATCAAAGGTACCTCTGCTTATTTCTCCTGTGAGTGGAAGAACAGAAATGCGTGATCCTATGAAACTGAATGATTCAAGTACTCCAGACTCTTTGACTTCTCCTGATACTATTGGACCTGTTGTGCCCCTTTACAAGCATGGATTACAGGTAAATACTGTTCGCAATTTGACTGTACCTACTGGAGTAAATACAGTACGTGGGAGTACAACAGATTTGACAGCAAGATCACTGCTTCATACACCCATGGTTTCAATTCGAACCAATAATGCTGCAGCTATGAATATTGTCCCAAATCAGACACAATATGATCTGACACAAAAAATGGTACAGAGGTTTCCACCTTTTTATTGCCCCAGATCGAGTGGACCTCCTGAAATTAATTATTATGACTCTAATATGACTGTAGCAATTGGTATTTCAGTTCCAGATACATCTGTACTAAATGTACAGCCCGGATCTAGCACAAATTTGAATAATGGAAGCATACATTTAAATAATAAAAGAGAACAATCAGGGTTTATTACTCAAGAATTTGAAGAATGGCTTAAGGGATACAGTACCCCGAAACATCAGAATTCAGCAATAGTTCCAGCTTCAGTTTCAGCTATAAATTGAATTCCAGAGCAAACTCAGCTCAGGAAAATAGAAAGCTCATGGATGTGAACAGATTGAAAATTGAATTAAAATAAATGATTCAGGGAACACTTAGCCCTTAAAGGCTAGATGCTTACCAGGAGGAGGAATTATTGTTCCTTTGCAAAGACATTACACAACAAGCAAAATTGACACATGAGATTGGTAGACTTGGCTCAGAAATATGGTATAGATAGTCAAAATTCAAAGATTTTACAAACATCATAGAGGTTAGACTTTACTGAGAAAGACATTGTGAACATGAGGGCACCAGAAACGAAAACTGCAGATAAAAGAACTAATGGCACTAATCAGAAAATGGAAATAAAAATAAAAGTGGAAAGGTAGATGGTCAAAAAAGAAGGAAACTAAGCGAGTTCGGGTGCAGTCACCACCTGTTGTTTTTGATGGAAGTGTATGGGAGATACAGATGCTCCCCATGAGAGAAGCACCTGGAGAAGGTTACGTCCATGTACCTTTGACAAGACTAGACATTTTGTCATTTACAAACTATTTCCTGAAATTGAGAGAAAATCCTGTGCAATGGAACAGACAGATGGAAATATTTGTGAAGATTTCAAAGGTTTTGTTTGACATTGTAGTACACGCAGATTTGTGGGCTGAATGTAAGTTTTTTAAAGAGTGGCCTAAGGCAGAACCACATAGAGATCCTAAAACAGGAGCACCATCTCCAGTGGTATCGAAGAAATACCATCAAGTGATAAATCACCTGAAGTCTAAGATTTCCCCTAAAGAGATTGATTGGCAGCACACTGACACAACAGCCCAACAACTGACAGTCAGTACATGCCTATTATGAGGGATTGATACAAGCCTTCAAGCAGTGTAGTGGATTGGATAGTATTGCAGATAAGGATTTGGGATATTTTGTTTACCGATTTGTGCATGGCTTGTGACCTGAGATTTGCAACATGGTTCACAAGCAGTTACTTTGTTGGCAAAGCAAGCCATTAGATGAGTTGTTGAGTTACACAAAGATTGTGGCGACAAGATTGAGATGACCCACAAGAAGCTTAAGGAGAAGCTAATGGTTGCACAGGTAAGCGCAATGCAGAAAGGTCAAAATCAGATGGGTTTTGATAATACGGTATAAGTACGGGGAGGTTATAGACAAGTTCCGATGATACAGGGTGTTAATGGTTTTCACTAACCGAGTTTCCCATTGCAAGGTAGAGGTTGTGGAAATCCTGTAGATCCCAGAACTGGTGTAGATGTGTCGTCCCTGAAGAAAACAAATCAGGGTCATGCTTGCAGGAAATGTAGACAATGGAGACCCAAGTGTAAGTCTGTTATGAATAATGTAATAAATCAGATGCAGAATATTCACAGTCTCAAGAAAATAACATGGGAAAGACTTAACACGTACAACGCCAGAGAATGAAGAATTCTAATGTGTCACAGCCAATGCAAATGCCCCAAGCTCTTATGCCCCTACAGAATGTTCAGGTACAAAGATACGATGCAAATCAATATTATCAGATGATAGAAATTCTTTCCAGAACAAGAATATAGCAGAGTATAACGGTGCCTGAGCGGGGAGGAGGACTGTTTGCTTGGTGCAGTCTAAAGGTTAGACCAGAGTGGTCCCTATGTGGATGGAGAAGTGGATGGGAATCCGGTCTCATTCCTTGTCGGCACTGGTGCTACCTGCTCTACTGTAAGAATAACAGAGGTTCCTAACCTACCTCTCTCGGGAAAAAGTATCCAAGTTATAGGAGTTTCAAATAAAACGTTGTCCACTTCAATTTTAGAACCAGTTACAGTCAAAATAGGATCAACATCGATTTGTGCAATGTGATACAAGTCCAGTGAAACTGCTTGGACGTCATTTGCTATATACATTAAATTCATCAATCTAATGAATATCTGAGGAAACGCCTTCAATGGTATGTCTCCGGGAGAACATTGCCATCCGCGGAGGAAAAGCAAGTGGCCGTCCCCCGAGTTAAAAAAGCCAACTGGGGTGGCAGAAGTTTCATCGCTGGTACTGCTAAAGCTTGGAACAACCTACCATTACATCTCAGGAATGATACTGAGATCCTCTCCTTTAGAAGGGGGCTCAAATCTTGGCTGTTATCCAAATAGCCATTTTGTTTTTTGGTAACCAGTTAGGCACGGCTCAGCGCCAGGACACATTTGGGTTGAAGTGCGCTTTAAACGCTTATTAACATAATATTAGATAACACCAAGAGGTATTGCATTTCACACCAATGATTAGGATGTTACTTTTAAACTTGCCCAACAGAAATCAGATGTGGGGATGTATCCTCTCCTGATAAGTGAGGATTTTCCCAATGAATTTAGAAAGACAGTGTTACCTGAAGTCTGGGACTATACAGGTAAAGACATTCGACTAATAAAAGTTGGTGCCCAGTCCGAATTACAGTCAAACCAAATGCAGAGTTCCCAAGAATCCCACAATACAATTTGTCTTCAGATACTATTGCCGGAATTCCTGCAGTGATCAACTTAATGATTGAGCAGGGAATCCTGAAGGAGATAATGGAAAGTCCATATGACTCTCCCATTATGGGCTTGCAGAACCCAAACTGCAAGTATTGTATTGTTCAGGATTTGCGTAGAGTAAACCCTATTGTTGTTCCATATTGTCCTGTGGTACTGAATTCAGCTGTGATTTTATTTTAAATTTCATGCGACGCTGAATGGTTTTCTGTTATCAACTTGTGCCAACCCTTCTTTTCCATTCCATTGCATGAAGATAGTATCTTTTTACTTTCCATTTTGGCAATCGTATTTTGGCATGGTGCCAAGTCCCAGAATGGTATACAGAGAGTCCCTCAATCTTTAATCAGATACTGAAAAAGAAGCTAGAGTCAATAGTAAAGCCAAATCGCTCAGTGCTTGAGCATTATATTAACGGCATACTGGTGGCATCAACGAAGAATGAGGCTTGCAAAGTTGACAGTATTCCTTTATTGACCCATCTTGCATGGACAAAGTATCCCTGACCAAGTAGCGCTGTTGCAATACAGAAGTCCTGTACTTAGGACATCACATTGAGAAGGGAGCGAGGAAAGTGTTGAAGGAAAGAATCTCAGCGAGTCTTATCATGAATCCTCCAGCTACCCAAAAGGAACTCTGCTTGCCCCTAAGAATGGTGGGCTATTGCAGACAGTGGATTCCAAATTTGTCATTAACAGCAAAACCTCTCCAGAGGTTGACACACAAAAATGTGTCTGATCCGGTAGCCTGGGATGACAGTTGCATGACTGCTTTCACAGAGCTGCGAGTATGCCGGATTACAACAAGTGCTTGTGTTATTTTGCAATGGGAGAAAAGGCTGCGCTCTTTCAGGGTTGACACAAATGCATGGAAGCAATCGAAGGCCTATCGTCTACTTTTCGGCAACACTTGATCCTGTTGATACTGCATTGCTTGGCTTTTTGAAATCAGTTGCATCTACATGTGTAAGTCTTGAGCAGTGTTAAAAGTATTGTTATGGGTCACCCACTGACTGTATTTGTGACCCATTCAGTGGAGATACTGTTGACTCGTACTCAAACACAGTACTTGACCAATAGTCGATTGGTTAAGAAGAAACAAGTTACTTACCTGTAACTTTAGTTCTCCAGTATTGGTAACTTTCATAGATTCCCATTGCTTGTATCATTCCCCGTCGTCGGACTGGGAGCCTCGGTAATAATAAATATATATATATATATAAATATATACTTAGGTAAATACACCCTAATAGGTGTAAAAAGTAAAAAATTAGGCCTAGGCCTCATTATATTTTGTAGCCTATAGGTGTCCTTATGTAAAAAGACCCAAACTCACATTAGCAACCAATCAGATTAGCCTCACCCTGTGGAACCTTCCTGAGAAAGCTCAGAGCCTCAGATTTTCGTAGCCGTTGCTTTGCCACATAATCACCTAGCCCAGAAGTGAGCTTTCCCAGGGGAGGCGGGTGGGCGCATGGGAATCTATGAAAGTTACCAATACTGGAGAACTAAAGTTACAGGTAAGTAACTTGTTTCTTACTCCAGTATTGGAACTTTCATAGATTCCCATTGCTTGTATCAGAGTAGATAGCAGTTAGCATACCTCAAACATTTCGTGCATAGTTATAGAACCATTATAAACCAATGATATTATACATCATAACAACAATAAATCAGTAACCATAGCATAATAAACGAAATGTTTGAAAAAACAGGAGGAGGGAAGAGAGGAAAGCTCACCTCTTACTGGAAGAGATTTCTCAGGACTGCTTGTCCAACAGCCGAATCCCCCTTTGCAGCCGCCTCCAGGCAGTAGTGCCTCGTGAATGAGTGAGTACTGCTCCAGGTGGCCGCTCTGCAAATATCCTTTATCGATACTCCAGCAAACAGCGCTGTTGACGATGAGATCGATCTTGTGGAGTGCGCCTTCACCCGTCCTTCTAACGGCTTGCCTGCCGCCTGGTGGCAGAAACGGATCGCACTCGATATCCATCTGGAAATTCCCTGCTTTGACAAAGGAAATCCTTTTCTTGGGGCCCCGAAAGCCACAAACAGCTGGGGCGTCTTCCGAAATCCAGCTGTGCGTTGCAGATAAAATTTCAGACATCTCTGAACGTCCAGAGAATGAAGTGTCCTCTCAGCCTGAGTGGAAGGCCGAGGAAAAAAAGAATTCAGAACCACCGGTTCATTAAGATGAAAGTCTGTCGGTACCTTCGGAATGAACTTGGGGTTCATTCGTAGGATCAATGTATCATTCTTGAACTGCAAGAAAGGTTCTTTGATAGTTAAAGCCTGAAGTTCTCCTACTCTCCTTGCAGATGTGAGTGCCAGAAGAAGCGCCACTTTCCATGATAGGAACTTCAGGTCCGCCCTATGTATTGGCTCAAATGGCGATCTCATCAGTTGAGCCAGGACCACATTCAAGTGCCAAACCGGAGGTGGGGGCCTAACTGGCGGAAAAACTCTAAACAGTCCTTTCAGGAATTGCTTTATTATCCTTGCTGATAGTAGAGAAGGGCCCGATCTTGTTCTTCTGTACCTGGAAATAGCTGCCAAGTGGACCTTGATGGAAGCATGAGCCAGACCTGCCTGTGCCAAAGATAGAATGTATGGCAAGAGTTGATGCGGAGCTGATGAGAACGGATGCACTCCTCTCTGGCACCATAAATAGAACCTTTTCCATTTCGCTCTATATGTCTTATTAGTGCTAGGAGCTCGTGCCTGTGACAAAATGTTCCTGCATTCTTCTGAAATGTCTAAATCCTTAAACTCTCTGTGTTCAGGAGCCAAGCTGTCAACTGAAGCGAGCTCGGGTTCGGGTGGAGAACCTGGCCGTTGTACATTGATAGAAGGGTCTGGTTGGGGTGCAGATGAATGGGCCGCTTTTCCGATAGAAGAAGCAACTCCGTGTACCAGAACTGGCGAGCCCAGGCAGGCGCTATTAGTATCATCCTGCACTTGTCCAGCTTGAGCTTTTTGAGGACACGAGGAATCAGGGGAAATGGCGGAAAGGCGTAACCAAATGCGCCGGACCAAGACATCAAAAGGGCATTCCCCAGTGACCCTCGATGGTGTTCCCTGCTCGCATAACACCGGCATTTCTTGTTCCTCGGTGTTGCAAACAGGTCGATCGCTGGGGTTCCCCAACGGGAGAAGATGTCCTTGACCACTGTGTTGTCCAGTTCCCACTCGTGTGAGACTGCCCTCAAGCGGCTTAGCGTATCTGCCTTTGTGTTGCATACTCCTGGAAGGTGTTCCACCACGAGCGTGATGTTCTGTGAGATCACCCACTCCCACAGCAGCTGGGCTTCCTGAGAAAGCAGTTGCGATCTTGTGCCGCCCTGCTTGTTGACATAATGCATTGCGGTGGTGTTGTCCGTACGCACCAGGATGGCCGAATTTTAAATCCTTGGAAGGAACGCCAACATCGCCAACCGAATAGCCCTTAGCTCCAGAACGTTGATATGCAAGCGACGTTCTACTGGTGTCCAGTGGCCACTGACCTGGAGATCTTGCATGACCGCTCCCCAACCCTGAAGGGAGGCGTCTGTGGTAATGACGCGAGGAGCCGGTGCCGCTCTGAAACTGAGACCCACTGCGAGGTGAGATTTCTTCATCCACCATGAAACCGTCCGTTTCATCTGCTGGGTGACCGTTACTTTGTCGTCGAACGACCCTTCCACTTGTCTCCACTGAAGGTCCAGTTCCTCCTGCAAGGGGCGCATTCGCAGCCTGCAGTGCGGAATCAATTGAATACAGGATGAAATCGACCCTAGAAGAGATTTGTACATCCTGACTGTCATCCAAGTTTTCCTCTGCAGCCGAGCGGCTGAAGACATGAGTTTCATCTGTCTCTCTTCCGATGGGAAGGCTTTGCACACCTGAGTATCGAGTATCGCTCCCAAGAACTTCACCATACCTGACGGTTGAAGAACCGATTTCTCTCTGTTGAGTTGCAAACCCAGATGAATGAAGAGGCTCAAGCATGTGTCCACTGCTTCTGTTGCCTCTTGGAAGCTTGGTGCCTTCAGCAGCCAGTCGTCTAAGTACGGGAATACTTCCAGCGACTGTCTTCTCAGAAAAGCTGCTACCGGTGCCAGCACCTTTGTGAATATCCGAGCAGCGGATTTTAATCCAAATGGGAGCACCATGAACTGGAAGTGACTCTTGCCCACTGTGAAGCGAAGAAAACGTCTGTGAGCCGGATGGATCGGGATATGAAAATAGGCATCTTCCAGGTCTAGTGTAGCCATGAAGTCGCCTGGATTCAAGAGGCGCAATATGTCCTGGAGTGAAATCATCCGAAACGACAGCTTTACGAGATAGGTATTGAGCTCCCTTAAGTCCAGGATCGGACGCCACTTTAGTTTCGTTTTGCGGATCAGAAAAAATCTTGAATAGAAACCTTCTCCTCTTTGTGATAGGGGAACACGTTGGATCGCCCCCTTCTGAAGCATTTGTTGAACTTCCAATTGCAGAAGGTTTAGATGTTTTGAAGTAGTGGCGTGGGGAGCTCTTGTAGGTGGAAACTCCTGGAATTCTAGCGTATGCCCATGTCGGATGATGTTCAATACCCACTGATCCGATGTTATTTCCTCCCAGCTGCTCAGATGTTGAGATATCCTGCCGCCCACTGGAGATCCCAGAGGCGGAGGAACAGTTGGCAGAGTCAGGAGGCCGCTATTGACGCTTGCCAGCGTCTTTGCCCTGACGCCCTTGACGTCCACGAGCGTTCTGACGAGAGAACGATTGAGACTGTGACTGTCGCTGATAATATTGATTGCCGTACTGCGGTCTGTACGACTGCGACTGCTGCGAGTATCGCTGTTGCTGATAACCACCTCTTGGCGAAGTGAAGCCTCTTCCTCTCGCTCCACGGAATGGTGTCTTTCTATATTGTAGGTTTCCCAGAGCCCTTGCTGTCTCTGTGTCCTTCTTTATTCCCTGTAGGGTGTCATCGACATGTTTCCCAAATAACATGTCCCCATCAAAGGGCAAGTCCAGAATCTTATTTTGGACCTCTGGTCGAAAGTAAGTCGCTCGTAGCCACCCCTGCCGTCGAAGAACAGCCGCGCTGCCCAGAGCACGGAAAGAAATGGTGGCGATGTCCATCGCACAATCAATCATTTCCGAAGAAGACCGTTGTCCTTCTTCCAGAAGTTTCTGTGCTTCGGCTCTAGGGTCATTCGCCAGCAGTTCCACATAGTGTGCCACATCACTCCACATCTGGCGGTCGTATCTTGCTAGAATCGCCAAGGCATTGGCCGCCCTGACCAGCAAGCTAGCCATAGACGAAAATCGCTTTCCAGCGTTGTCTAACCTTCTACCCTCCTTGTCCGGTGGAGTTGTGAGGGTGGCCGAAGGATTCCGTGATTTCTTCTGCGCCGCCTGCGATATGACCGAGTCTGGTCTAGGTTGTCCAATCAAGCAGGCGGGACTGTCATCCGGAGCTTTATACTTTTTCTCCAAGCGTGGAAGTGTTGGAATGACTGTCGCTGGAGACTGCATCACCTTCTTTCCTTCATCCCAAATGTGCTCTACAATGGGAATCGAACGCACTGTCTTACGGTATGCCTCTTTAAAATCATACAAAAAACAATCCGTAGATGTTGCCGGCATGGTTAGCTTAAAGCGTGCCGTGGCTCTTTCCATCAAGCTGAAGAAACCTCCCACATCCGCCGGAGGTGAATCTACCGGGTCCGGCACCGGAGAAGCCGGATCCTGTGCTATATACTGGTTCCATTCGTTATCAGGATTCTGATCCTGGTTGTGTTCATCCTCATCCGAGGTATCATCTTGGACTTGTGTCTGCCGAGGATATTCCCTCTCTTCTTCCCCCTGTGAAGGGGCCACAGACTGAACTGCCATCACCTGTGGCTGAACATGCGCCTGACCTTCCACTGGTCGCGACCCTTGCCTGCTTCTATACTCCTCCAGCATTGCTCTCAAGTCCGTCAAAAGACTCATAGGCATTGTAACCGTGCCCTGTTGTGCCTGAGTTTCCTGGTATGCGACCTGTTTTTGTTGTCGCGGCTCCTGCCCATAATAGTACTCATCATCTTGGTCAGAATCGTGGTATTTCAGATGCAACTGAGATGGACTATATGCATCCCCATACATCTCATTCTCCGAGTACTCATCCTCGTCCAACAATAGGGCTGGGGGTAATGATGACACCTTTCTAGGTGAAGTCATATCCGGAGTTATTCTCCTCTTCCTGGCGCCTCTATCACCTGCCGTCGACGGCATCTCCATAGTCTGAACCGTCGTCGACGGGACTGTCGACGAGATAAACTTCACCGTCGACGGGATCGCCATCGTCGACGGGCTCGTCATCGTCGACGGGTTCGTCATCGTCGACGGAACTGCCATCGTCGACGGGCTCACCCTCGTCGACGAGATCGTCGTCGTCGACGAGATTGCCACCGTCGACGGGATAGTCATCGTCGACGGAATTGTCTTCGTCGACGAGGTGGTAACCGTCGACGTAGTCATCGTCGTCGACGCTGTCGTCGACCCAGTCTTCGTCGACGGCATCGTCGTCGAGGTCCTCGTCGACGCCGTCGTCGTCGTCATCCTCGTCGTCGATGGATGGCTCGTCGACGTATGAGGAGACAAAGTCACCACAGAGGCTTTAGAGCCTTTTTTGACCACTGTTGAAGCCTCTACAGTTGGTTTTTTGAAGGACTTAGAAACTTTCTCCTGATGTGAAGGCCCAGCCGAGCCCTCATCCAGTTTTGCCTTCTGCACCTGAGGTGCTTGCCTTTCCCTCTCCTTTACACTCTCGTGAGGAGATTCGCTAGGCCCGGGCTTGCCAGACCTATCAGAGGTCCCACGCATAGCCTTTGAGGGGGGTTCAGATGAAACTTCCTCAGATGGTACACCCCTCTTCAAAGATGTCTTGGAAGATGATGATCTGGCATCTTCATCGTCACTAGAAACCACTTCCTCCTTCTTTTCCAACTTTCTAAGCCAAAGAAGTAACCTTCCTTCAAGATCACGAAGGATCTTAACAGACATCATTCTGCATATCTTACAACCCTCTGGCTTGTGGTCAGGGTATAAACAGTATATACAATCCTTGTGTTTATCCTCAGTATAAAGTGGTTTTTTGCCACAAGTGGCACAAGGCCTGAAAAGGCTCTTCTTTTCCTTATCAGCCATAGTAAAAATTCAAAGAAAACCTGTCAAAAACAGCTTAAATAGTACCTCAAAGTAGAAGTTAGAGCAGAGCTCTAAGGAGGCTCCCTGTCATCAACGATGCGGTAGAAAATCTGAGGCTCTGAGCTTTCTCAGGAAGGTTCCACAGGGTGAGGCTAATCTGATTGGTTGCTAATGTGAGTTTGGGTCTTTTTACATAAGGACACCTATAGGCTACAAAATATAATGAGGCCTAGGCCTAATTTTTTACTTTTTACACCTATTAGGGTGTATTTACCTAAGTATATATTTATATATATATATATTTATTATTACCGAGGCTCCCAGTCCGACGACGGGGAATGATACAAGCAATGGGAATCTATGAAAGTTCCAATACTGGAGTAATGAACAAATCTTAATGGGTGCAGAGAATGTGGCTCTTAAAATGGTGCAGTCTTGGATCCGGCAGCTTTGATGCCACTGCCTAAAAATGAGAGTGTGAATGATAACGTTAAGCATGATCGCTTGAATGTGACTGAATTGTGTACCAAACCCGTCCTGATATATCAGATGAACCACTGCCTAAATATGATCATTTGTTGTTTCTTGATGGTTTGTGTGTGAGAGACAATGAAGGTAATTTAAAAGCTGCCTATGTTGTGTGTACAGTTTGAGGTGTTGTGGAAGCATCATGGTTGTAGGGAGTATTTTCCGCCTAAGTTGCAGAGCTTATAGCTCTGACACGAGCATGCACCATTTCAGAACAGCTCAGAATCTCAATTCATACAGATAGTCAGAATGGGTTTGAAGTCGTACATGACTTTGGGAAATTGGTCACAGCATCGGTTGTGGACGTCCCCTGGTTCTCCTATTAGAAATGGAGAGTGCGTGAGGAGCCTTCTGCAATCCATACAATTGCTTGCCCAAATTACTGTTGTGAAATGTGTTACTCATCAGCACGGTACCGGCTATGTAATTTGTAATTTGTAATTTGTAACTGTGTTTTGTATCGCGCCAACTCACCTACAGGTCTCAAAGCGCTACTGACAGTGACAGTTAGCAACGGATATGCTGATGAAATCGCAAAGTACTGTGTGTTAAATAAGAAATACTGAAAGACATCTGACATCACAGATTGTAAATTGTTGTTGTCCGCTTTAGACACCTGGGATGAGGTGAGGAAACTGCAGAACGAGATGACAGAAGCAGAACAGCAGAAATGAGTGCTAGCAAGTTGCACCAAGAAGGAAGATGATGTGTGGGTTTACAATGATAGCAGACCATAATTACCCGACAGCTTACTGTCACCAACGGCAATACATTATCATGGTCCTGCACATGCTGGACGAGATGCAATGATGCGTTGATTTCAACAAGTGTGGTTCAATCCCAGATTCAGAGTAACTGCAGAAACACTGTGCCATCGTTGCGTGAAAGGAAGAATAAAGCAGGTTGCTTTGAGTCACACTGGTAAATCTGCAAGTTCCTTTTAACCAGATCCAAATGGACTTTATTGAGATGACCCTTTGGAACAGTTTAAGATATTTTTTGGTCACTGTGTGCATTTTCTCAAAATGGATCAAAGCCTATTATACTCGTAGGAATGATAGTTTGACTGTGGCAAAGCTTTTATTAAGGCAATTGATTCTGAGGTTCGGATTTTGGACTTCTCTTGAGTCAGATTGTGGAACTAATTTGAATAATGAGGTCAGTAAAATGTTATGTGCAGCACTACAGGTTGAGCAGAATTTCCATTGTAGTTACCGACCAGAGGTTTCTGGTTTGGTGGAGCAAATAAATGGCACATTGAAATCCAGATAAGCAAAAGTTTGCGCTTGTACATCTCTGAAGTGGCCAGGTGCATTGCCTCTGATGAGGTTAGACGTACGCCAAACAGGAGGACAGGATTGTCACTCCATGAGGTGATCATAGGACATGTGAGGAGGTTGCCAGCTGTTCCTGCAAATGCTTTAGTCAACATAACAGATGATATGATCTTGGACTTCTGCAAGGGCCTCGCTGATGTGGTACATTCTGTTTCTCACTAGGTTGGAGAAGCTGCCCTTGCGGTCCAACAGGAGCAGTGCCATGACCCCAGTTCAGGTGAGTGGGTAATGCTGAAAAAACATGTGCGTAAAACGTTTTTGGAACCTCGTTGGAGGAGGCCGTTTCAGGTGATCCTAGTCACCAACACCGCTGTGAAACGTGGAGATCTCCCAATTGGGTACATACAAGCAATATCCACATAGTTCGAGTCCCAGTGCTAATACAACAGCACGTGTTCCTATTGTACAGTGGTAACAGTGAGACAGAGGGATCAGGTTAGCCCAGCTGTTGGGGACCAGCAAGCTGCTGGGGCAGCACTTGTTTGGCCTGAGCGGGGTCAGACAGAATCAACTGTAGGTACAGAAAGAGTCCCAAACAAGAGAGTTGACTATGAGAGTTACAGGTCCTAACGAAGGTCCTAGTGCAGTAAGAAAGCCAGGAATACCCGGAGATAATTGCCTCAGAAGAGATGAGATTCGGAGAAGTGGCCTGACAACAGGAAGAGTACCATCAACTATTCCTGAAAGTTCTGAACAATCTGATCCAAGTGATACAGATGATGAGCATACAGCTGTGAGGAGATTATGTAAGGGATTGTCAATGGTTAGCAACTGGTTGGGTAACTTAGAAAATAGATTAGTGATTTTCATCTTGAAACCTTTAGTGGCGATCTCTTGGTGCATAATGCCTATGATATTATCAATTACATTGTGGCATGAAAAGAACAAGAATTGATTGTGAAATGGAGGATGAACAACGTAAATATTATGATGAAGTAAAAACTTTAGAAGAGAGTGGAAGGAAAAAGTTAAAGACAGGACAGCCATAATGTTTGATGAAATCTGATGTGGTAGATAAGCGATGGCTTGATTCGCCATCAGAGAGCCTGATGACACAAGATTTAAAAAATCATAATACACAACACGTTTATTGATTTAAAGCAAATGCAAAGCTGAAAGTACACCTTGCACACGTTAGACGCAGTAACGCACTATAAAAGCGTACTTTGAAATGAAAGATGAAGAAACATATATATAAAACAATGCTCATAGTTATAAATGGGTTGCATTAATGAGATTTCTTATTAAAATTTTGTTTATTGGCATTTACTGATAAAATAATGTGCTATTGATAAAATGGCCTAGTGCTTCCATTGCTTTCTATTAGAAAGCATCATATGGAAAGGTCGGTGCAAAACTGTGAAAATACTAGATATGAATTTGAAATCTAAACTAATAGTACTAGAGGTTCTATAGTTTATAAAAAGCTAAAAACTGTTTTTGCTACATGAACTTAGAAAATGATATACTCGTGAAAATTGAGAAAGATTGTGATAGTAGGCTATTTTTAATATTAGTTACTTTCATGTGATAAAACTTGGTGAAAGTTCTACTTTATTTCCTATATGAAATGATTTTAGTGCATTATATTTGATAAAGATTTGGAGTTTATTTCATTTAAATTTGAAATGCAAGCTTAAGGCCTTTTTCCAAATGTGCTCTTTCTTTAAAGCTGCCTTATTCCTAAATCTAATACAATGGTCTGTTGCAGTTTAGTAAATGTTACTTTATTTGTTCAAGTACATGTGAAACAATTAGACATTTTTAAATGTTTCTAAAATGTTCGCAGTGAAATATTCTTGTGGGAACCAGGTTTTCAGCTGCTACTATCAACTGATGTGTAGGCCATGAGGACTTTAAATTTCTCATGACTACCGTGGGAAACCATCTTATAGTTACTAATGCCCTACGTGCCATTAGGTGAATTGGAGCACATGACAATCGTACAACAGTGGTGTGATGGTGCATCACTAGAACTGTAACAAAGACATAATAAGAAGAAACCCCAAAGGTGGGGCAACGCCATTCTGATTTTTTCTACTGTGAGACCAGAACACTATGCTGATCTATTTTTGATGATCTTGAAACCTATCCGATTTGGCTTCTTTTTTATTTTTTTTTTAATTAGTTTTCCAAATCAACAGAAATACATCTTCATCCACATTGTTGCTGATACACGTACATGGTACAATGATAAAGACATCATCAACTTCCATCCCTTAAATCTTACAATACCTCCATAAGCCATAGCGAAATTCTCCCATACATTAAAAATCAAACAAAACAATCCGCAAACAAAAACCAAAAGAAAATACAAAATAAAAACTGAAAAGAGAAAATACATTGACATTAACAATTCAGTGTCAACTACAAATCGCAGTCACCGTGCAAGCCGTCTACACTGTTTTACTTTTCTTTCCTTTGGTAGGATCCCTGCAGCCACTTTCACCACTTACCACGCCCCCCCCTCCCCAAGCCCCACGCTAACCGATTCCTTACTCGACCTTATTAATCAGATATACCCGTAACGGCTCCCAGATGTCCCTAGGTCTTGAACTAATGGGCATTTCCTCCGCATAAGTGGTAAGGTTATCGCGGCAATACACCAGATCAGTCAGCCACGCCTTAAGTACAGGCCGGCGCCTCTTTCCCCACGTGATCGCCACCCTACGCGCCGCCATCAGCAACGCCAAATCGCACGAAGGTGCCATTCGCCCCTCCCACGTGCGGCACACAACACAGGAGGCACAACAGGGGAGGTCAACAGCCACCATTTCTCGCAAGCAATCCACCACCGCAGTCCAGAATTCTGCCACTTTCCTGCAACTCCACACCAAATGCACAAAGTCTGCATCATCTTGCCCGCACTTGTCACAGCATGCAGACTCGCGCAACCTATACAGCCGTGCCGGGGTGTAGTACACTTGATGTATATATTTTAAATGGTTTATCTTAAGATTACCGTTCATACAGAGTTTCCCCGTTAAACCGCAGACGTGCCTCCAATTATCTTCTGAAATAGTGTCAGGCAAGCATTCATTCCATTTGATCCAGCTCTTATCAACTACATCCACCGTTTCATCTTTAATAAGTTTATATAATTTGGATATGAGCCTCTTATTAGTGGGTGTGGTGAGAATAAATTGTAGAGACAACAGAGCAGGAGGCTCAGTCTGAAATGTGGTATAATGCGCCCGGGCCGCATGTTTCAACCTGTGGATCACAAACCTAAAGAGAAGCGTCTGGCTAGTAACATGCTGTAAATCCTCTTGTGTGGCAAACGAGCCGTTTGGATAGATATCCCGCATATTAGAGATACCCGCCTCCTTCAACACCCTCATAAATGGGGCCTCGCGCGTGACCGACATGCATGCGTGATGCTCAAGGCGCATATCTGGTGCGTATAGCGGCAATTTCTGTGCTAATTCCAACGCGCAGAACTGATGACATGGCGCGTTCTCTTCGGTGGCGAATAGATCTAACCAAGGCTCTCCCCACTGCTGAAAGAGACCTTGCTCCACGTCAGAGTTCAGACGCCATTTGTGATCCATCAAGCACCGGCGGCTGAGTTCGTCCGCCCTGGCGTTCAGAGAACCTGCCAGGTGTTGCACCATCAAGGTAATGTCTTAACGTTCAAGCCATGTCCAGAAGCGTAGAGCCTCCTGGCATAGGGTCCAGGGCCCCACCTCACCCTGTTTGTTGCAATACCACATGGCGGTGGTGTTGTCCGTTAACACCTGCACCACACTTTCCCGAACAGAGGGAAGGAAGGCCTTCAGTGCAAGACGGATCGCCCGCAGCTCCAAAAGGTTGATATGGAGCCGGGACTCTGCCAGAGACCAGAGGCCTCTGATCTCCGCCTCTCCCAAGTGACCTCCCCATCCCAGGAGGGACGCATCCGTCATCACTGTGTGCTCCGGTTGGGGAAAGGAGAGGGATCTGCCCTTGACCCAATCCAGATTTGTGAGCCACCACTGCAATTGTCGGTGCAGTGCCCTCCGAGATCTGGGCATGATCGGACAGATTGCACTGATGCTGCGCCCACTGGAATTTCAGGTCCCACTGCAGATCTTGAATATGTCATCTGGCATGTGTTACCAGCAGGATGCAAGAGGCCATCAGGCCCAAGAGCCGGAGGGTCATTCTGACTGAAACCCGGGAAAGAGGCTGAAAGATCGGAATCATAGCCTGAATATCCCGGACTCGCTGCTCGGGAGGATAAACCTGAAATAGGGTAGAATCAAAAATCGCTCCGATGTAGGGGAGCTTTCGAGAGGGACTCAAGTGCGACTTCGGCACGTTGATGGAGAACCCCAGCAGGTGCAGGAGGTCGGCCATAGTCTGAAGGTGGCTGACGACTGTTTGGGTCGAGCCCGCCTTCAACAACCAGTCGTCGAGGTAGGGGGAAGACTGACACCCCCGACCAGCGCAGATGACCTGCGACCACCGCCATCGCCTTCGTGAACACCTGAGGGGCGCTGGTAAGGACGAGGGGAGCACAGCAAACTAAAAATGCCCCTGGCCTACCGTGAACCGTAGGTAACTCCGGTGGGCCATCAGGACGGGGATGTGAAAATACGCGTCCTGCAAGTCCAACGTCACCCTCCAGTCTCCAGGGTTTAGGGCAGCCAGGACCTGAGCCAGAGTCAGTGTCTTGAAGTTCTTCTTCCGGAGGAAGCGATTGACGTCCCGGAGGTCCAAGAGGGGGCGCAAGCCCCCCTTGTCCTTCTTGGGGACCAGAAAGTAGTGGGAATAACAACCACTCCCCACTTCCTGCCCGGGAATGCACTCAATGGCCCCCTTGGCCAAGAGGGCCGTGACCTCCTGTTGGAGAAGAACCAAATGATCCCCCGACAGGCGGTGGCACCGAGGTGGCATGGCTGGAGGGGAGGACTGGAAGGGAATACCCCTTGTGGATTATCTGCAACACCCACTTGTCCGACGTAATGTCGCGCCAGTGGGGGAGGTGGTGGCGGATCCTGCCACCCACCGGCGTGGGGTGCTCCACAAAGATCGGACTAGGAAGGTTTGGAGGTAGGAGCAGCTGGGTGGAAGTGGACTGACCTGCACGCTGACTCCCTGACCCGGCCCTGCGGAAGCCGCAACCACTGCCGCGCTGAGGCTGGGTCTGCACAGGCTTGTTGAAGGAACTTGCCTGGGTGCCTCTGCCCTGGCCACGAAAGGAACGAAAACCAGGAGTGGCCGGGTTCTTAGCAGAGAGACCCAACGACTTGGCTGTGGCCCGAGAGTCCTTAAAATGCTCCAAAGCACTATCGGCCTTATCGCCAAACAAGCGGGTACCATCGAAGGGCATATCCATGAGCGAGTTCTGGATATCGGGCGAGAACCCAGTCGAACATAACCAAGCGTGGCATCGCAACGCCACCGTTGTAGACACTGCCCTGCCCCACGAGTCTACGGTGTCCAAACCACACCGAAAAAGCGAACTTAGCCGCATCCTTTTATTCAGCAATCGCCTGAGAAAGGACAGCCTGGACTTCCTCAGGACACTGAGGCAACACCTGAGCAACGGTATCCCACACTGCGTGAGAGTAGCGGCCCAACAAGCAGGTGGGGTTCACCGACCGCAGCCCCAAGCTGGCCGTAGAGAACGACTGCTTACCAAACTGTTCTAGTTTCTTAGAGTCCTTATCCGGTGGAGACATGGGAAAGGCACTCGGCAACGTCGAGGCCTGGATGACCAGACTCTCAGGCGTGGGATGGGCGGTCAGAAAAGCAGGGTCACCGGGCGGCGGCGTCTGGCGACGTTTTTATCCACTGGAGCCCCCGTGGCCGGCAGCGACCAAGTGCCAAAGAGGACGTCGGTAAGGGCGTCATTGAAGGGAAGCAACGGCTCCGACGAGGTGATGCCGTCTGGAGCACCTCGGTGAGGAGGTTGCTTTTGTGGGCCACTGTGGGGAGATCAAGGTGTAGGGACTCAGCAGCCCGAAGGAGCACCATCGTGTAGGAAGCGCCCTCCTCCATCGTAGGTGGAGTAGAGGCAAAACCCAGGTCAGAAGAGACATCGAGGTCGCCGGCATTTTCCAGATCGTCCACCCAATCCTGCTCGGAGTCACACTGCCGGGCAAGGGGGTCCTCGGATCCTTCCCAGTCCTCCTTCGCCTCCGGCACAGGAGGGGCCGTTTGTGGCAGCAGGGACAAACGGCGTCAGAAACGGCACCGGCCGGGGCCGGACCGGCGCCGCCTCCCAATGCGGATCCCAGGTTGGAATAAAATGGTCCTGGAACAGGGACAAAGGCGGAATGAACGGCACCCAGTGCGGCGCCGAGGCCGTAGCCGGCAATGCTGCACCTCATGGCGCCGGGGCCGAAGCGCTGTGGTTGGATCTGCTGGCGGAGCCGCCGGGTCGACAGGATCTGGACACGGCACCGCGGGGCCCAAAGGCGCACTGGCGGGAGCCCAAGGCCTAAAAAGGCAGTTCATTGCACCAAGAAACTCTTGCACCTGTTCGGGAGTCGCCGACGGACCCAGGTAGGGCGGGTAGACCGTGGGACTCCCAGGCTCCAGAGGAGCCGCAGGGGCGGAGACCCTGTCCCCCTTGTCCGCCTCTGAGGAGCGACGGGGGGACGTCGGAGAGCAAACACGCTTCTTCAACTTCTTTTTATGACATCGCTTACCAGAATCCGAAGGCGAAGACTTGGAGCCCGAGCATCGACGGCACTGGTCCCGTGAACGGCCCTAAGACCAGGAGCGGCGGTGTGACGAGCGGCGGTGTGACAAATGCCGGACCTCCAGCAATTCCCGGCGCTGCTCCCTCAAGGCCTTTGGGGCCATGGCTCGACAGCCCCAGCAGTCCCGGGAGTCGTGATCAGTCTCCAGGCAGTAGAAGCAAACATCGTGGAGGTCCGCTACCGACATATTGCGGTGGCAGGTCCCACAGGACTTAAAGCCAGGCATCCCTACGTGCACCAGGAGAAAAAAGGGAGGAGACAAAAGTCTCAATAGTAGTCAAAAAGGGACTAAGGTACGTGCTCAATCCGGATCTGCGCTTGCTGGCGGTGAAAAAGAAAGAACTGAAGTCAGCACACATGGGTGGCGCCTAATAGTCTCCGTGACGTCATCGCAGCGCTTACGACGCCTGTGATGGACGCGGAGCCGCAGGACACCACCTACTGACACGCAGGGGTACTGCTAAGCAAAAACTTTCCGGATCCAGTCTGACGCCTGGGGATATTCTAAGGTAAGGAATCTATAACTAAAGTGTCTCTTTCAGATACATATAACCTGGGGTAGTGGTTTGTCATTACCACATTGTCATCATCTTGTCAGCATGCAGCTTAACAACATGAATCTCCTCCTCAAGGGGAATGCCTCAATCTTACTCCAGGAGATGAGGTTTAGCTGCAACTGGCTTGATATCCAAAGCAAATAATAGGGGGGGAGAGTGCACCAGTTATGTGAACCTAATAAAGCTCATTGAGTTCGAAATGAGTACCAGTTTTAACCCTTGCCGTCGGCCCTGCTTATACTGACTGAAGCATCCCTTGTCCACAGCCCAACATTTCTAAGAACAGTGAACCTGTAATGCCATTTGGGGTGTGAAAGGCTTTTTCAATGTCTTAAACAAATCTTGCTGAGCAGGCCAAACTGTTGGGGCAGATTCGGGCAAGAGATACAATGTTAATGGAAGGTGCTCCTGCCAGGTTTGAGCCTATTAGGTTGGGAAGGACTGTCAAGAGTTTTCTTACCATGCGCTGGCTAAATATCTAATAATCACTATTCTGGATGGCAAGGGACCTGCAGGTTGCCACATCTCGGGGTCTCTCCATTGTTTCTGAAGGAAAACAATGAGGGCCTCCTACATGAAGGAGGTAATGTGCGAGTCTCTACTGCCGCCAAGTTTAACTTCGCTGGTGGCACCTGTTCCTGTTCGGGTGGTGCTGTACCAGCCATACCGCCGCCCCCGAGACGGCATAGACACCTCAGAGACCTTACGCTGGGCATGGGCCAGGACAACTTTGGGTATAAGTGCGCTTTATAAGCTTTTTAACATAACATAACATAATATAACATGGGACAAGCTGCAGAAGCGGGCTGGCGCCCCGTACTATATGCCCCTTCTATACCATTAGCACACAACCCCATGTTGCCAAACTTACAGGACGAACTTAGTAAAACAATGGCACAAAAATTGCGCCTTCATACGTTTGCAGACCTTTACCCAGAGAACACATTCAGGTCCCCTCCAGTTGCAGCTGAGGGTGCCCTTTGCCAACATTTTCCTATACCATAAGTTACGTGCTGCCTGTCTTGGCCTGCACGATAGTTTTCCGGTGCCCCCACCACCCTTGTCAGCCTTAGAGAACCGGTTACGTTCACCATAGCCCGTAAACTTGTCACACGCCTCTACGCACACATGCAAAACACTGCCCCATTGGTGAAGCCAAGAGCATTACAGGGGTGGAACGACAAGCTCCCTGCCCCGCTAACTGAGGATCAGTGGGTATATTGCTGCTGCCAATTCACCGAGCTGTCTCCCAATTATAGGCTTCGTCTGATTAATTTCAAGTTCCTTCACAGGTTCTACAGGACACCTATAGGCTTGCACCATATGGGGCTAAGGGACGATGAGAGCTGTTGGCGCTGTGCGTTTACTCCTGCATCTTTCTTACACATGGCATGGGATTGTCCAAAGCTCAGGACATTTTGGTCTACAATTTTTACATCTATTAACCAGATCATTGTTACCTCTCGATCCCCATCACCCCCGCTGGGCTTGCTGAGCTACGTCAAAGACACGCTAGTTAAGGTACGCAAATTACACGCATTACTTCTTTTATTCGCCAAACACTAGATTGCCGTGCACAAGGAGGAGGAGGGTGCCTTCTGTTAAGAAGTGGATTAGGGACGTCACCTACGGTCACTCCCAATTAAACACATTCTGGGAACTAATGCCCAGCTACTTCGAGACCTCGTGACATCTTGGAACCATTTATTGCTTCGGCCCGGGTGGAGACACCCCAAAATGTACAGGGTCAGCCGAGGGGTTGTTGTGAAATGTTAAAGCGATCTATCTTTCACTGTTAACCTGCCTGCAGTATTTGCAATATTAGACGAGTTTCTGAATTTGTAAACACATCCTTCAAGTGATTATTTCTTGATTGACATCGCAATGTGGTTGTTATTCGCATTTTTTCTGTCTAGCACCAACGGGAAGGGCGCATATTGATCAACAGTTGTAACAAACTGACTGTGCAGATTTTATTCCTTTACATGCATTGCTAGTATACTGCTGTGTTGTTTTGTGTGTGTTTTTGTATTTCTTTTGAAAATACCAATAAAAAATAAATAAATAAAAGTTTCACTTACTAGTTTAGGAACCTGCAGCTCAGCATATGTATTATAAAATTTGTTAGGAGGCCAATCGCAGCCGGTGAAGTTGCCTTTTGCAAGTTCCCAAACAGACCTCATTGATCTCTTTTTCGGAGATTAGTCCTTCCATAGCCTCCTGGTGTTCTAAGAGGAGCATGGGGTGATTCAGTTTGTGCAAAAATCCCCCAAGGGCCTCATCAGTGGTCCCAAACAAGGGGGCATAGAGCTTACATTAAAACGACGTGAATCTCGACCTTAAAAGTACATTATATTATCAGTGGAAAAGTAACCTGAGACAATGGGAATCCTGTTTGGTGAGCCAGGTGAGCAACCTGCCAGCTTAATCACCATTTTAATTTATTTTTATTTTGAAAGTTTTATATAGCGCGAGCAAGACCCTTGCGGGTATCAGAGCACTTTACAGGGTAGATGTAAGAATCAAATACAAACATAGAAAAATATTGGTGATTCACATACATAGTAATAACTAATACAAACTAGTAATTATATTATAGTGATAAGTAAGTAGTTCAGATAAATTTAGCCATGAGAATCGATTTCACTTCTTTTTTGAAGGCAGCAGTAGAAGGGTTCTGTCTTGTTTCTGTGGGCAAAGCATTCCAGATCCTGGGAGCCATTCCTGAGAAGGTATGGTTGTAAGTTTCCTTCTTGGCAAACCGTTGTGGTTCCAGGAGAAGATTCCCGGAACTTCTGGAGGATATATTACCACAAGAGAGAACCAGTTTCTGAGTTAGATAACTTGGAGTATTGTGATGTAAGGCCTTGTGCATCATACATGCGATTTTCAGATGTATTCTAGCCTCGAACGGTAGCCAGTTTAGGGCTCTAAGGTCTGGGGAGGTGTGACAGTTTCTTTTGGAGCATGTGATGAGTCTAGCAGCTGAGTTGATTGAGGCTCTGAGAGGGGCCGTCGACGTTCTGGGAAAGCCACATAGAACGACACTCCCATATTCCACTCTTGGGATTACTAGAGCTTGGACTGCCTGATTGAAGTCATTTGCTGGCAGGGAAGGTTTCTGACTTCTCAGGGTGTTCATGTGGAAATGTGCTCCTTTTGTAGAGGCGCTGATCTGTTTCTGCATGTTTAGGTTTCTGTCCAGTGTTACTCTCAGCGATTTTGCTGAGTCGACAATGAGAGGTTGACCTTTGAGTGCTGTTAGGTGATTCAGCCAGTCGAGGATGATAGTTGATTGGTTGAGGGGCGATTAAGAGGAATTCAGTTTTCTTTTTTTCACAACAAAATTTATTGAGCAGGTAGGTAAGAGGAATTCAGTTTTGAGGGTGTTTAGTTTCAAATGGTTTTCGGCCAACCAGGTTTGAGTTTTTTGTAGCGCGAGTTGAGAGATTTGATGTCCTCAAGTGGGTGGATCTTTATTTAGAGTTGAGTGTCATCTGAGTACATGTGATAGTGGACATTGGAGAAGCTGAGAAGTTCGGTGAGTGGTTCCATGTTGAAATGTGTGGGTGAGAGGGATGATCTCTGAGGTACTCCAAAAGTGACTGGGATGGGTTCGGATAAGGATTGATTTACCTTGAATCTTTGTGATCTATTTTGGAGGAAAGAGGTGAACCAAGTAAGCACAGATCCAGATAATCCCATTGTGTATTTCAGGAGCTCTAGCAGGTTGTTGTGCTTGACGGTTTCAACTGCTGATGAACGGTCAAGTAAGATTAGTAAACAGCCTTCGTTTTGGTCAAGGATTTTTAGTGCCTCATTGAATATTTGGGTCATGGCTGATTCTGTAATGTGACCCACACAGAAGTCTGATTTGTATTGGTTGAGCAGGTTGAATTGTTCAATGTGGTTAGTAAGCTGCATGTGTAATCCAGTTTTCCAAGAGTTTGGCCAGAGTGGGGATGTTGAATATCAGGCGATAGTTATTTAAGTCCAATGGGTCGGACGTTGATTTCTTTAAGATAGGGGATACCTGTCCTGTTTTAAGGATTTCTGGGATGGTTTCTTGAAGGAGGGAGGTATTTATAATCTTGGTCCATAGAGGCAGTAATAGTGAAATGAAGTCTTTGAAGTAGTTTGCGGGAAGAGGGTCTGTGAGGTGGCTGGAGGGATTCAGATCCGTTAGCGTTTTTAGTACAGTTTCTTCACTGTAAGTGTTGAAGGAGGACCAGGATGTGTTGTTTTTAAGGTCGAATTTTGCAAAGCAAATGAGTGGGGCTCCTGTCTGGGGCAGTGAAGTGTTCCTCTGAGTGTTAGTAAGGGATATACGGATGTTGACCAGGTCGGTCTTTATGGTTTCTGTCTTCATAGTGAGAAAGGAGGCAAATTCCTCACAATTGGGTGTTGTGTCGGAGATAACCTGGAGGTGGGTGGGTACACCATTGGTTTGAGCTTTGATTAGTTCAAATAACTGTTTGGGACGGTTCTTGGCTTGGTCTAGTTGATTTCTGAAGAAGTCGGCTTTAGATCCTCTGATCTTTCTAAAGTGGGAGTTTCTCGTGGTTCTTAGTAACTTGAGGTGGTCAGAGGATGGTGCAGATCTCATTCGACGTTCAATTAATCTTAGGGATCGTCTGTCTTCATTTAGCCTGCCGTCATACCAAGGTATTGAGTCTTTTGTGGTGACTCTTTTCAATTGTAAGGGAGCTATTTTGTCTAGTACCATGTTCATGGAGTGGAAGTAATGGTTAGTCAGACCGTATACATCGGATAGGCCTTTTAGGGGAAGCAGGATGTTAGAATTAAAGGTTGAGAGTAGGTCAAAAACAAATTTTTGTTCTCGTGGGTTTTGCAGAGAGTAGTTTGACTGATTCCTTGACGTGGAATGTAATGATGTGGTGGTCAAACCAGTCACAAGGGAGGATCGATTCAAGCTGAGTGGAGTCAACTTTTTTGGTTAAGGTTAAGGTCTGTGAGGAAAGCTTTGAGGCTATTGACCCCTGGGTCCTTTTGGTCATTCCAATTGAGATTGAAGTCACCAAGGAATATTTGAATATTTTGTTGTCCGTCATTGTAGATAGAATATCCATGAGGTGCTCTATGAAGGTGAGGTTATCCCCTGGAGGGTGGTAGAAAGTGTGTAGTGAACATATTGATTTGTTAATACTAGAGATGTCTAGACAAAGGTATTCACAGGAGGATAGTATAGGGGAGTTAGAGCTGGTCACTGTTAGATTGCTCTGATTTATCCAGGCGATACCACCCCCTGGCCTATCAATTCTGTCTAGTTTTGTGATGTCATAATTTGGGGGTACCAGTATGTCCAGGATGGGCGTAGATGATTCGTTTAGCCATGTTTCTGTCAGGATTAGTAGGTCATGGTTCATTAGCGGGTATGAGGTCAGCTATATCGGTTGCATGTCTTGATGCCGACCTACAGTTTAAGAGTGTATATTTTAGCCGCGTCTTGGTGGGAGCTGTGTTGGGTTCAAGTATGTGGGGGATTCGCATGAGGTTGTTTTCAACTATGCCTCTAGAATTGTATCTTGTAGCTCTGTGGGTATTGATAGGGATGGATTGGATTAGGGAATGTTTATGTAAGTTATCTGGGTGACCAGAGTTAAGTGGAAGGTACGGTAGCTCATACGAACGGAGTAGGGAGACTAAGTCTTTAGCTGATAAAGGGTTTTTCATACTGACCGGATGGGATGAGGCGTTGGGGTAGGGCACTGTACTCCATCTTGGGGGCTCATGATTCTGGGAACTTGCGTGTAGTTGTTGGGTGAGTTTAATTTTTGATGTGTAGGTATGTTCTGGATTCTAGATCAGGGCGCGTGAACGTGGGTTGTTGAAGAATCAGATCATGTAGAGTTTGGATGTCAGCTTTGAGTTGTTGAAGTGATAGTAATATCTTGTCTAGTCTGGGGTCTGGAGGGAGAGGTGCCCTATTTAATGTATGGACTGTGGGTGAGGGAGGTGCAGGTGAGCCATGCATGTAGTTTGAGGGGGAATCGTAATCAGGTTCTTTATATTAAAATCTTCCTTTGTGGTTATCTATGGGGGGGGAAGAGTGTAAAGGCAGGGTGTGAGGGGGTCTGGATGTGGGTTATGTATGGGACTTTGGGAGAAGTTGTGAGGTGAGAAGGGATGGGTGGGACGGTGGGATGAGGGGTGGCAGGGGTTTTGGGTGTGTTTGGAACAGTGTGAGTATTAGTATTATTGGGGGAGGAGTAGGACTTGGGGAGATGTGTCGCGCCATCAGGTTGTGAGGCGGAATGGATGAGGGGTGTGAGCGGGACAGTGGGAGTATTGGTTAAGGGAGAAGGGGCTATGATCACTCTCAATTTACACCCAGTATGCTATTAAAGCCACCTCCAATTATCTATGGGTGATGCACCCATTCACCAATTACGTAGACAGTTTTGACAGAAATAGTGGCTGGTCTGTGTTGGGTGAAGTAAATATTGCCCAACAGGACTGTTGGGTCATTGAGCCTACTAATAATTTGTGCATATCTCCCCTTCTTCTCAAGCGTAGCCTTTAAGGACGTGAAGGGACTGTATGGCCCAGCCACAGTTAACAGAGCAACCAGTATAAAATCATTGTCCCCTGCATATCTACTGCAGTCTAGCCCCTTTGGCAAATATTAAATGCTAATCCTGAATAAATGCAATCTGTGTGCCTCAATGTTTGAGAAAGGCAAAAATGCTGTGTCTTTTCTTCATGGAATTCATGCTCCAGACATTCCAGGTCACGACAGTTATAACAACTTTCGAAGATAGGAGAATCTAGAGACCAAGTATACGTGGAACCCGCCATCTCCTGACCCAAGCATGCACCATCAGCAAATCCACCTTTTTAACGTGTGTAAAGCAATCCCTGCTTCCGAGCTGCAGCAAGCACATTTCCTTCATACAACTGAACTCACTTGTCACTAACATCTTTAGAAAGTAATGGAAGAGCAGGTTTTCCTTCTCAAACATTTATTGTGACTTCATTGTCATCTCAGTGTCATTTCATCCTATGCCAATTGTGTGTATCTGTGCATTGTATGCCAATCAATCAATCAGGATTCATAAAGCACGTCTAATCACCCGATTGGATATCCAGGCGCTTGCAGATCCTGGAGGCTTATTCGAACAGCCAGGTCTTGAGGGCCAGTCGGAATTCCAGAAGTGAGGTGATGGTCCGCTGGCTTAGTGGACTAATGCGCCCATTGTGGGGGCCTGTGATTGACCTAATGGTCACAGGTTCAAATCCCGGTCTGGTGGTTTAGAGGACTAATTGGTCCACTGTAGGGGCCTGTGTTAAACCTTCTGGTCACATGTCCAAATCCCAGCGGGTCCACTCAGCCTTTCATCCTTCTGAGGTCGACAAAATAATGAGCACCATTGACTTAGGTAACAATAAACATCTGCTATTCAGCACCAAGATATCCTTCTGGGTGAATATGCGCTTTACAAATAAACGTTATGTTATGGTCCGGAGGTGCATGGGGAGGCTGTTCCAGGTCTTTGCTGTGATGTGATGTGGGAGAAGGAGCATCTTCTGCTTCGGGAGATGCCGTGAGTATGGGCAAGTGGAAAGGAGGCGAAGCATAGTCTTCTCTGCGTTTGGTGAAAGTTCCGGTGGTGGTTAATGAAGGCAGGTCCTTGGTTGTGTAGAGCCTTGATGCGTGGGTCAGCAGCTTGAACTGGCATCGCTTCTGTACGGTGAGAGAGGAGTTGCCTGAGGTGCAGTGTGATGTGGGTTAGTCGGGGAAGTACGAGAAGGAGTCTGGCAGCGTTCGATATGGTCTGAAGTCTCTGTAGGAAGTGGGTGGTGGTTCCTGCATTGGAGGCGTTACTATAGTCCAGTTGGATGGTGATGAGGGCTTGTGTCACGGTGTGTCTCATTTGTAGGGGCAGTTATTTAAAGACCTTACTTAGCATGCACAGAGAGAGGAAGCAGGCAGAGGAGAGGCATTGATCTGTGATTTCATGGTGAGCTTGCTGTCAATGAGGATTCTGAGGTTTCTGGCAAGGTCGGAGGGAGAGGGTGCAGGTCCTAGTTCTGATGGCCACCAGGAGTCGTTCCATGTGTTGCTGCTGTATGTGAATGAAGTTTAATATATTCTTTAATGTAATCTGAAACAGTTTGTGGACAGGTGCTCTATAAATCATTCTTAACTATAACAAGCTCCCACAACTAGTGAGTCACACTACACACTGCCCAAGGAATCACATCCCCCTTATGCAGCATCTGACACCCAGAGAAAACTTGAGTCAATTAAGTGCTGTACAACATAATACCTACCTTGTTGTTTCTGTGACGTTTCCCATGTGGGTGAATTGTCTAGCATACTGCATGCACTTCTGTTAAATAAAAAAGCATCCTTTAATAGCAAATCATGGACAGAGGAACATACACTTTGCTAAAGGAGGTATACACCATGCATTGTGAGCCTGAGGCACATTATTTCTTCTGCACCATTAGATAGCCTACAGTGCAAAATGTTGTACAATAAAAACCCTATTAACTATGCTCTGTTTGTGTGGGAACCACACAAGCTTAGCAGACTGCGCACCGTAATACATTATTCAAATGCCTTTTCTCAATGACCAGACCTCGATCATAAGCTTTAGAAATTGCAAACAATAAACAAAATAAATAATGAACCAAAAAAGTATACTTTAGAAACATGTGCATGTCAGTGCATTAATGAAGTGAAAACTGAGCTTTTCTGCAAGAACTAAAGACTTGTTCAGTGCCATAGTGCTTTGATTGAAGGAAACATGTTTGGAGGCATTATGCACAGAGGTACAATCAGCTAAGAGGAAAGAGGTTACCACCTTGCCTTTCATCAATGCTTACCTTGTAAAAAGACAAAAAATTGTAACAACATTACAAAGAAAATAAAGGCTAGAATCCAAGGTATTGCTCAGGCAGTGATTGCAGGTTACAACACCCACCGCCCCTGCAGGTGCTGCAAAATGCTAGAACAAACACTACCTACTAATGATCAGACTCCTAAAATATATCATTACTTTATCGCTTTTATGTAATCCTACATGCAGTATCATACCACTAAATTTGTTTTATGGCCAGGGTCAGTAGAATTATGCTATTTTGCAGCTGCAGCATTTTCCACATAATTATGGATTTGCCACATAATCCATTATCTGCAGCATAATCTGCAGATTCTAATAAAAAGTAATTTGTTTTTAGCTCAAACAGATCATATGACGCGAAGCCAAGTGAGGAGAGTCATTTCCATCATCCGTCTGTACAGGACTCACATCACTGAATTTCCCACCATTCATCTGCACAGGAATTCCCATCATCCATCTGTACAGGCAGTGACATCACTTCTCTCCCTTTCCAGAACCTACCTAATGGCTGCCACAAAGAGGACGCACAGCAGGCACACCTTTGATGTGCTGAAGGCAAGCCCCTTCGTGCCCAGCATAAATTATGGTATGCAGTTACCGTTCATCAAATCAACACCTATAGTAGACCTCACTAAAATCAATATAATTGGGTTGCTATAATAATGTCCCATGAGTAAATGATGTAAACCAAAATGTAGTGAAAAAGTTACTTCCCTCCGGTAACGCCTTATCTGGTAGAGACTATCTAGGTGCAGATTCTTTACCTTCGAATTATCATCCCCAGGTGTCAGACTGGATCTGGAAATTTTTATTTGGGAGCAGTACCCCTGGGCACCGGTAGGTGGCGTCCTTCGGCTCTGTGTGGTGTCTGTGCTGGATGTGACATGAGAGGTGCCTGTATAGGAGCCAACCCAGTGAGCTGACGTCAGTTTCTTTTACGTGACTTTCCACGCTAGAAGCGTGGAGCCACGAAGAACACAGACCAGTGGTGTGGAAAACTAGAGCTCTAAAAGCGGACCACTCCCGTCCCTAGAAATCTGTTAGCAGAGCGGGGAGGATGGATGGGTTGGTAAGGAATCTGAAGCTAGAGTCTCTACCTTATAAGGAGTTACCTAAGGTAAGTAACTTGTTCATTTGATAGAGACTTATAGCTGCAGATTTCTTACCTCAGCATAGATACCCAAGCAACACCACAGCGAAGGTGGGTCTGCAAAAAAATTCACATCAAAAAGTCCTGCTGCATCGAACAGGCAAAGTGCCTGTCCCAACAGACGTCTCTGTCCAGGCAGTAGTGTATTGTGAATGTGTGAAGAGATGCCCACGTTGCTACCTTGCAGATGTCCAGAACCGGGTCTCCGCATGCTAACTCAGTGGTCGCAGACTTGGCTCTTTGGAATGAACACGAAAGCCCTCAGGGGGTTGCTTCTTGCCCAATGAGAAGCAGATCTTAATGCAGAGCACAATCCAATGGGATGCGCATGGCCTTTCCCTTCTTCGCTCTGACATAGCCCACGAAAAGTTGGTTGTCCACCCGGAACTCTTTGTGCGGTCAAGGTAGAACTACTATGCTATTTTTGGGTCCAGACGGTGAAGTCGCTCCTCTTTGTTGGAGGGATGTGGCGGAGCGTATCATGTAGGCAGGGTGATAGACTGGCCTACATGAGTGGGAGTGACAACTTTCAACAGAAAGGAAGCTGTATTGTGAAGAACCGGCTTGTCTGGGTAGATGTTCAGGTAAGGAGACTTGGATGAAAAACCTTGAAGATCACTGACCCTCTGGGCAGATGTAATTGTCACCAGGAAGGCCGTCTTGATAATAAGGTGCCTAAAAGGACAAATGTGCATTGGCTCAAAGCTAGCACACATCATAGAAGTTAAGACCAGCTTAAGTCACACTGAGGCATGACGAAGGGTGAAGGTGGAAATGTGCTGTAAACCTTTCAAGAACCTATGTACAACAGGGCATTTGAAGAGGGATGGCTGATCAGGCAACCGCTGAAAAGGTGGGATGACAGAAAGCCCTTTGGGGTGCCCAGAGCAAAGCGCTGCTGGACAAGGGAAAGAATAAAGAGAGGGACCTGAGAGAGGGGAGCTTAAAGAGGGTCAACCTGTTTCTCCGCACACCATGCCACAAACTTGCCCCAACAACAGGCATATAGACTTGGGGGAGGAAAGCCTGGCTGCCAAGATAACAGTGCAGTCTTTGGGAAGAAGGTCCAAAACTGTCAACTGTTGCCACTCAATCTCCATGCATGAAGGCAGAACGTTGACAGGTTCGGGTGGAGAAACCTCCCCTGCTGTTGCGATAGAAGGCAGCCTTATTGGAGGACCAATGGCCATGCTCAACTGCTCAGGATACCAAACTCTCTCAGCCTCATGCAGGGCCACAAGGATGACTTGGGCCTGGTTGTCTTCTTGAGAACTCTGGGCAGGAGGGGTATGGGGAAAAGGCCTACAGAAGGCCTGAGCTCCACTTGAGACAAAAAGCGTCCCAGAGCGAGAGCCACCTTGGAAACTCCAGTGCGCAGAACTGCTGATATTATACGTTCTCGGTGGTGATGAACAGGTCTAACCAAGGCAATCCTCACAGCTGAAAGACACCTTGCACTACCTCCGAATGGAGATGCAATTAGTGACATGCTAGGCCTCTTCGACGGAGTCTGTCTGCCCTGGTGTTTAGGGAGCCCACCAGGTGTTGATCCACCAGCGAAATGCCCAGACGTTCCCACCATGTCCAAAGATGCAAGGTCTCTTGACAGAGGGTCCATGTACTACCCTGTGTGTTGCAGCCCCACATGGTGCTGGTGTTGTCCGTGAACCCCTGCACTAACCTTCCATTGATGGAGGGCAGAAAAAATGTTTATGCCAGCCAGATCTCCTGGAGCTCCAGTAGGTTGATGTGGAGTCCGGGTTCCGCCGGAGACCAGATGCCTCTGATCTCCACCTCTCCCAGACGGCAGCCCCATCCCACGAGTGATGCATCTGTAACCACTGTCAGATCTGGTTGGGGAAATGAGAGGGGTATGTCGCTGACCCAATCGTGGTTTGTTAACCACCACTGTAGATCTTTTGCAGTTCCCTGCGAGAACTGGACCATGTCACCCCATTCCCTGTATGCTTCGCCCACTGGAACGTCAGGTCGCACTACAGAGCCTGCCTATGCCAGCAGGCATGTGTCACAAACAGAATGCAGGATAATGCAGGATGATGAGGCCTAGGAGCCTTAATCAGTCTCACCAAAATCCAGGATCGAGGCTGAAACATCGATATCATAGCCAGAATTTGTCCTCACTGTTCTGGAGGATAGGCCCAAATATGCACTGTGTCCAGAACAGCTCAGATGAAAGCGAGTATCTGCAAGGGAGTAAGGTTTGACTTAGGCATGTTGATAGTGAACCCCAGCGAGTGCAAGAGGTCCGCCATAGTTTGGAGGTGAGAGATGACAGCCTGGGGCGCGCCTGCTTTCAACAGCCAGTCATTGAGATAATGGAAGAAGACTGGCATCCCTGATCTGCGCAGATGAGCTACGACCACCACCATCACCTTGGTGAACACTCAAGGGGCCCTAGTAACGCCAAAGGGGAGCACCATGAACTGAAAGTGCTCATGGCATACCATGGACTGCAGGTAATGCCAAGAAGCATAACACAGGAAAATGTACGTAGGGTCAGAGGCCGAGGTTTAAAGACTTGACAGGATATGTAGCCCCAAGCAATACATAACACAAGAAATATCCTAAAGTCTAGAGAAGCGAAGAAGTGTAATCATGAACTAGTACTAGAAAAATGTATGTAAAAATATACAAAATTTGTATGGATTCCCATCACTCACCATTCCAGGTGACATGCTTCATCATCTGGGTCTCCTTTAACAGGGCTGCAACTCCACCCTAGTGATGGAGGAGCCCAAGGATGTTTTCAATTTTGGTAAACCAGATGTGAGCAGGTGTAAATAGAAAATGTATGGGAAAAGTGCAGTGCTGTGAGTAAAGTGAAATATAAAATTGAGGCGTAGTAAGACCCAGCAATTTATTATTGTCTACTACGTTCAAAAGTTAAAAACAGTGCAGAAAAAGACAGTTTAACCAGATAGCTGTCTAAATTTATTCAATTGGTCAACATGTTTCAGCGAAATAGGCAAAAATTCCCCTAACGCTTTCTTCAGGACCTCGTATATAATGAATAAATTTAGACAGCTATCTGGTACAATTGTCTTTTTCTGCACTGTTTTTAACTTTTGAACGTAGTAGACAATAATAAATTGCTGGGACTTACTACGCCTCAATTTTATATTTCACTTTACAGCTCCAGAGAGCCCTTATGTCCTCCTGAAGCAAATTCAGGTGGTCCTCCATCAGCCAGTCGTAAGCTGGAGGTATGGAGGGAAGGGTAGTCACGAAAGGTAGGGAGTAGCCCTTCTGAAGAACTCACTTGTTGATGTGATGTTTTGCCATTTGTGGGGGTGATGACTGATCCTGCCACTAACCGGCCGCCTCTGATCCATAAGGGACAGACTAGAAAGGCTTAGAAGATGCAGGTGGAGGAGTGGACTGATTGGATCGCTGGCCACCTGATCTACTGCATCGAAAGGATCCGCGTTCACAGCCGTGCAGAGGCTGCTGCACATGTGAGGGCTTGTGGCTGGGATATGGCTGAAAGACTCTTCCGTGGCCACGAAAGGGCCAAAAAGGGGACGGGTGGTCATCGAGAGGCCCAAGTACTTGGCCATAGCCCGGAGTCCTTAAAGTGCTCCAGGGTTGTTGTATAACTCCTATATATCCCTATATCGTGTTAAGTTAGCATAGGTACGTTTGAGATTTAAACGCCATTTTTCCTTTCTTGCAACTTCTGCACACGACCCTCATTTGTTGACTTAGCTTTCAACCTAGTAGTTTGCCGTGGTGAATGTGAGAATAATATGTTATTGCTCTGATATCTGCTTTGTTTAATAAAACATGTCTGCACGGAGAGTGCTGAAGTTTCAGGAGCAACACGATATGGAATTGTTATGAGGTCTGATCTCCACGCCTTCATAGTCATAACACAAGTGCAGCCTTTGCCAACTTGGGCTTGAGGCGGGATTGATATTGCTTTGCACGGGAATTGTTAACACACTTGATGCGGTGCACATGCAGAGAGAGCTGGTGTATGCTGATGTGATTCCTTCATGCTAGGACACTAAGGTATGGGCCCGCCCTAAAACAACCCAAAGAGACCTTCTTAGATAATAATATAATATAGGTGTTAGGGAGGGTGAGATATAAGTGTTGTTAACTCTTATTCATTACAGCATGTTAACATGCTGTCACCATTCGCTTTTTATGTCTTAGTAACTATGCTGATAATTTTGCTACTGATAATAAGTATACTTGTATTATCAAAGATACTGCGCCTGAGAAGACGGCATTAGTAAATAAACATTTCAAATGCACATGTGTCTTCTTTACTCCATGTTCTGGTTTGTAATGATAATATAACGAAAGAGTGTTCATGAGTCCCACGTACCCTGAGGTACTGTAAGTTCATGTTCTGGTTTGTCTAAACATTGGGTGTTTGATATGTCCAATGAGACACTGTAGCTAGCTCGGTAAGGGGTGAGTTGGTTGCTAAGGTAAGTTTTGGGACACCCTAATTTGCCGAGGTTCCACTCCTCTGTGCACAGTTCTGTGTGAGTACAGAAACCCTGCAACATGGCGCCCAACGGTTTCGGTGGTCTTATATCATGACACTCGAGTAGTTTATCATTCATGCCTTAACCCCTTCACATCCGTTTCCGGAAAACGGGGTGTTGGTGAAACCTACCTATTTTTTGAAATAGGTCTTTATTCAAGCTTGATTCTTACTTAAACGGTTTCTTTGAATTACTACCCAGTTGTGCTACAAAGTATTCTTTGTGTTTTCTTGTTTCCAATTCTGTAATGGCGGCAGCGGTGGCTATTGCGCAGCATAGTCGCGTAGCGGTACGCAACCATCTTCAGACGTACCAGGTCCCAGTAGATGGGATGGCTGTGATTTTCGTGGTAAGTGCAGATCCGGCGTTTCCTTACGAGTTGTTTTACTCTTGGGTTACGTTTCCGGCTGTGGACGCTAATTCTGGTTTGTTCCACTCCTACACCGCCTCGGATGTCCCGGCTGAATATACGCCATACAGGGCATTGGAAATACCTATTGATCATTGGCAGCATCGAGTTTGGTTTGATGGCGCCCTCCCCCACTCTTTGTCCCGTGCGAGGTTAGGTCCACTCTCGATTCCAGGTACGAATTGGCCTGCATTGGGTGGCTTTACCCCGCACCCGAATCACGGGGCTTGTACCCTGGCAGAAATTCGCAGGCTTCATGTAGTTTCCATTTCCGTGATTCGTGCTTTAGTGCAATACATCGGTCGACATCTTCCTGGTGGTCCCCAGGGGGGTGCGGCCGCTCCCATGGAACGAGGCGGAATGCGTCTCAATCCAGTGATGGTAAATTCGGTTTTTGGTGCGCGTCCTGTTGACAACGATGACTTCCCATTCTGGCTAGCGGAGAAGTTTGATCAACTGGAGGCGGTTTTTCCGAATTCTACTCCTGCTGATAAACATAGAATGTTGACGATTACTCTACCGAAGGATATTACTCCTGAACTTGCTGACTGTGACAGCTGGGGAAAAACATTTGCGGCAGTTTATACAAGGTGCTTCGGCACCCCGTCTATGACTGCCCTGCCTGAAATCGTTCGACGTGTTCAGAATGATCACGGTCCAGAGGCAGCGGTTGAATTGGGTATGCGCCTGTGTGGTTCTTTTGAGATTGTAAGTGATCTCATTCTCTCCAATGTTAAAGGAGATGCAGTTAAATGTCAGGTGTCGAATGCTTTGGCTGCTCTGCCCGATGCCGACAAACCCCGCCAGTTAGCAAAGATTGTGGTGGCCGCTTATAAAACGATTGGCCGCACAAGTAGAGGTCTGAAATATTTTCCAGTGAAGGAGAAAAAACAACCACAGGGGCAATCTGCAGTGACAGATGCCCAGCCGAAGTCCAAGAAACAAAATTGGCCTAAAAAACAGACACAGGGGAAGCAGACAATGCAGACTCAGGGTTCTTTTCCTGCAATACAAGCTCCTGCGCCATCCGAAAAAGTTTATGATTTGCGCGACCGCGCGATGATTAAATCACCTGATCGTTTTCAGGGTTCTGATCAACGCTCTCCTCGTTCCTTTCAGGACACATCGGCCCAGAAAACCGGTGGAGGAGGAGGGGGTGGACGTGGACGTGGTGGCCAACAAGGACGTGGTCAGTCCCGCCAGACGGACGGCGCAGTGAAGCAGGAGGATTCTACGCCTCGGCGTCCGCAGTTTGCGAAAAAGAAAGTCGCAGCCTTAACAGCGCATCGATATGCCACAGATAGTGAGAACGCGGCTTCGGAATCTGACGTGGGCTCTGACCTTGCTGGACAGCGCGGCGGAGATAACCATAGTCAGAGAGGCGCTGCGTCCACTACTGAGGGTGACAGCGACTGAAGTCTACGTTGTGATAGAAACAGCGGATACGAGACTTGCTCCCCCTGAAAGACTATATGAAATTGTCCTGTTAATTGAAGGTGACATACAGCGTACCGTTAAAGGTGTATTTTGGGAGAATCTGTCTTCTACATATGATATTTTACTTTCGGAGGCTGACTGGCCCCCACCTTTTGTGCTCGCGGCGCCGCGAGGGGAGGAGGTAATCCTACCCAGTTTCGCGAACACTGTCTCGAAAGAGCATGCGCAGCATTTTGCAGAAGAGTGGGCTCGGGCTCTCGCGCCGGCTCTGTACCGTAACCAATGTGGTTGGGATAAATTGTCGCCTTGCCACGAAATTCCGTTGCGGTCTCAGCCGCAGCCTCAACCTCAATATCCCATTCGGCGTGAAGCAAAATCTTCCGTCGCGGAAATCCTTGAACAATTGGAATATCAGGGAGTTATTGAAACGTGTGTGTCACCGATGAATAATCCCCTTTTTACTGTGAATAAACCTGACGGATCATATCGTTTGGTTTTGGATTACCGGCATTTGAACTCGCATTGCCGTAACTGTGCAGTACAGAATACCCACGGCTCTGCCCTAGTGGATAGCCTCGTGCGTAAGCGTTTCAAGACAACGCTTGACATATCCAATGGTTTTTATGCCCACAGATTGGACAGCTTTAGCTCCCAATGGACCAGTTTTACAAGCGCTGGAGTCCAAAAGCAATTCCGGCGTCTTCCAATGGGCTACAAGAATAGTCCTGGTGTATTTACCGCTCGAATTGTCTCTATTCTGGAGGCACTCGACCCTGATGCTTTTTCGTATGTGGATGACATATATCTCACAGACGACGATATTTGGGAGCATCTGTGTCGTGTGAATTCTCTTGTTTGCAACTTCGCAGACATGGGTTACAAATTCAACTTTGCAAAATCGCACATTGCTGAACACACAGTGTTGTTTTTGGGCTATGAGCTCAACAATGAAGGTAGAGGTTTGGCTCCTCACTTCTTGGAGAAGTGCGCACAATTGCGCGCACCAACAACTCTGAAAAAATTACAATCCTTACTGGGCTTTTTGAATTTCGGCAGAACTTACATTCCGGAATATGCCCAGCGTATCAAGCCTTTGTATGCTTTGATACAACCAACTTTCTCAAAATCATGCTGGCTGCCTGAGCATTCAGCCATTTTGCAATCCTTGAAGGCTGATCTGCTCGCTTCTAAATATTTACTGACTCGTGATAACCACACCAACCTGGTCATAAGAATAATTCCTGGGACGGTGGGTTTCACGTACCTCACTTTTAATGAAGGTGACACTGTACCTATTGCTTACAAGTCACACTTGTACACCTCGGCTGAGATGCGGTTTCCCACCATAGAAAAGGTTTTAACTGCTGTACAGATGGCTATTCTAAAGGAACGAGCTCTGTCGCAGGGGAAGCGCATGCTAGTGGTAACACCCTGTCCTCATTTAGAGGCAGTCACGAAAGCCAGTGTACCAAATTCAAAGGCTTTGCACCCTCGGTGGATACAGTGGGCTGCGTCATTGTCATCCGCAGATGTCATGTTTATTTTTGACGCTTCCTTACGGTCGCAGGAGTACTTGCAGTATGAATTCGTTCATCCTGCTCCTCTGGCGATGCGACCTTTGGAAGACTTCCATTGCATCATTTACACTGATGGGTCGGCGCAGGTTGCGCATGGCTCTAAACATGCCTACGTTTCCGCATGCGCCATTGTGGTCGGTGCTATGTTGAATGATGAGTTCATTTCCAGGGAGGTACACACGTTGCCCCTGGGCGATTGCACCGCACAATTGGCAGAGCTTCGTGCTCTCTTACTGGCTTTGGAGTACGCAGATCCAAGTGTTACTACTCTAATTGTAAGTGATTCTTACTACTGTGTCCAGTCTTACAATGAAAACTTGTTCTTTTGGATTCAAAATGATTTTCATGATTCCAAGGGTAGCACAATAAAACATAAAATGATCTGGGTTCGAGTGGCAGAGCTTAAGGCTATGTTGCCACTCGTTTATGTGATTCATACTCTCGGTCATCAGCGCGTGGGAGTTCACGCTGTTGGCAACTCGCTTGCTGATGAAGCGGCGAAATCAGCAGTATCTACATACTTAGTTGCAGCAGTTACTAGGTCTAAAACCAAGATTGATAGCGACATCTTGGCAGCGATTGCTGCCTCTGAGAAGGGAAGTAAACATCCTCCGGGATTCCCTTCGAAGTATAAATACCACTTAAGTCCCGAAAAGGTTCCTTTTGTGACAATTCCTGATGTTGGGGAACGGCTGATTCCCAACTCGGATCGCAGAGCAGACTTGATTACAGCGGCTCATGAAGGTGTGGCGTCTGCGCATGCGGGCGTCTCGGCCACTGTAACTCAATTACAATTACGTTTCTGGTGGCGGGGACTGTACAAACAGACGCGTGATTATGTCCTTCTGTGTGACATATGCCAGCAGATTAAACCTTCAACTGCTACGCGTCCGCCTCAGACTCAGTTGTACATTTCTAATAAACCACTAGGCTGTGTTTATTTAGATCACTGCGGTCCATTTTCATCTGATACTGCGTATAAATACATCTTAGTAGCAGTTGACTCATGCACACGCTTTGTGTGGGTATGGCCACATCGCAGCGCTGATTCCCGGACTGTCATCAGAGATTTGCGTATCTTTATAGGGATTTTTGCCTGTGGTACCTTCCATTCGGATCAGGGTCCGGCTTTCGCCTCTAAGGCGTATAAGGATGCCATGACTTCGATGGGGGTCCAAGTCAAGTTTTCGTCACCCTACAGACCCGAGGGTAATAGTGTAGTTGAACGAATGAACCGTGATTTAAAGCAATCTTTGACAGCCCGAGTTATAGGCACTGGCAGAAACTGGCTGGCTCACCTCTATGGCGTGCAGCGTGCTCTTAATAATCTCCCTAGAAGGTCTCTGGGTGGGCGGACCCCATACGAAATGCTCTTTGGCATCAAGATGTTCGTCCCTGACCTTGACGGTCTAGACTCGGTGGTTCGCGCCACTTCCTTTGACGCAGATGAACATTGCAATGTTTTACAGAATCTACAAAAGACGAGAGACACTCTTGCAAAGGAACATTTGCCCTCCACATCGGATGATGCGTTGCAGATCCCGGTAGTTGGCTGGCTACCCCAAGTTGGAGAACTGGTTCGAGAGAAGATCGACAACAAGAAAGAGTTTGGTCCCTCCTATCGAGCTCCGGTCCCAGTGCTTGGAGTAAAGGGCACAAGAACAGTCATTTTACCACCACTTCCAGGTCGTAAGGAAAACAGGTTTATTTCTATTGACAATGTCAAGATACACAGAGTGGCCGATTCTTCTTAGCATGACACCGGCTGTTTCCTGTCCTTCCATTGTGAGAAATTCAATTATGCCCACTGCTTCTAATAATGAACCTGAGGTGGCCATCGAATTACCTGCTGTTTCCAGTCCATTATTGAATAATTTACCAGGAACTAACCTTGATGAGACAGACTATACATACCCCACTGATTTGTCCATGCCTGACCTGCAAGCTCGTTTAGCCACGGAATCCAGATTTTCATTTGACTCTGCTTCCCTTGCCTCGAAAAAACCCTCTAAAATTGCAGTATATGCTAGCCTGTTTAAAAAACATTTTTTGATACCTCCTTGGATATACATTTGGCTGGTCCTTTTTTCAGTTTACCTTTTTATGTCAATTGGTTTTGTGTTTAATTTTTTTCGCATTATGAATGGACACTATGTCGAGGAGAGAACTTGCATTACTCATTTGAATGGAACTTTGGCCCCACTTTCCTCTTCACATTCTACACACAGATTAAAAAGAGACTTGACTTTGGTTAACATCACAGCGTGGCCTGTTCTGGATGGAATCGCGTGGGATGCAGTTCGTTTTCAGATACATGGTCCAACGGAAGTCGTTAATGTCCCTAATGTACTAAGAGTTAATATGGGGGATGTGGTGAAACAAAACATTCGTTCTGATGATTGGGATGTTAATGCTGTGGAAAGTTTGTTTTCTGATTTGAAATATTATGCTGCTTTTGATGCTGAGGATTTATATTTAGAATCTGCTAATTATGGTGAATTGTTCTGTTACCAACATTATGGCAATCACTTCTTACACAAGACATCTTCCCGAAGGGATGCGGTTAATTTTACTCAGTGGGAACATTGCCCAGCACCAACACAAGGGAGTTCAGAAACGTTTCTTAAAAAGTATACTTATTTCACTGACTTTAATCAGTCCAATCCCGAGTCCTTTTATTTTAAATTTCACAAACAGCCACTGTCCAAGGTTCGACTTACAAATACAAAATTGTTATATTCAAAGGCCTTCCTGGATCAATTAGTTACTGGAGGGTATGAGTTATGGAAGGATACCATAGACCTTAAATCAGTTTGGGGCTCAAGGGCCTGGCAGGTACAAGGCACTGAGGCTTTGCACCGTGCATGTCTCATCCCAAATCATATGTGGTTTTTAAATGAAACCATTTCCCAGACCACGTGCTTTGGATTGGCTACATCTAAAAGGTTAAACACCCCGTCTTTCCCTGAGTTGGAGGAATATGAGAATTGGAGTAATTTTACTAAATTGTCCATTAGAGATATACAGGCTCTGCTTCTGAATTCCTCCTTTAACATTTCCAGTATGAATCCCAAGGGTTGGCTGCTTTGGCACCGTAGTGCTGATTCTTGCCAAAAGAGATTTTTAAATATAACTGACGGTTTTAAGACTGTTAGATCTGATCCCCGTTTTGATTTGAGTCATACTGTCACCTCTTACTCAGTTGGCAAGTTGTGTCAAGCTTGGCTGAAACATTCAACTTTACCTGCGGTTAAGTATCACCTTTCCAAACTGAATGCAGACGTGGATTTGAATGATTTCATTAAGGGCCCAGCTAGTGGCAGGTCTAAAAGGTGGTTATATGGTGTTTACAATGAAATTTGGAAACTCTCACAGATTGAGGCTGCTTCACGCCTTAGGGCTATTGATCAGGCAAATCTTGAGAAAGTGCTTGCAGTGGTTGACAATAGCATTAACGTGCTTTCCTCTAGAATTTACACATTAGATAATATTGTGTCGTCTGTTGTTGATATTGTGCATGATGAAGTGTCTGTATTATACCATGGTCAAAATCAATTACGTTCAATCATGCAGTTTGCATGGACACTACAGACTCTAAAAATGGGTAAAGTTCCCTGGGGATACATGAACGTTTCCTCTTTATTTGCACCGTTTAATTTGACAGACAAACAACGCTTGCTTTCAATGCGTGATGCTTCCTTTTCTATGCTCCATATTGAAAGATTGGAATCTTTACCTTTTTCTGTGGCAGAGACCACTGCTGCTACGTGGCTTATCCACGGTTTAATAACGCTGCCGTTTGCTTTATATAAGTTTTCAAATTGTATGAAATATGTGCCAATAGGTCGTTTTGAACCCTTAGGTAGCGGTTTTCTTCATGAGGTCTGGTCACTCCCATACACATACAGATGTTTCAAGGATGAACAAGAGGTTTATCTAACAGGGGATGAGTGTACTGAGACGCCAGATCATTCTTTAATGTGTAGACACATACAGTTACACGGTTCATGTAACAGGGACAGACCGAATATGGCTTGCGTTTTACAGGGCACGCCAGTTCCTGCTATCATCCCCACGTTTAAATTGTTAGAGAATGGTAGTTATTTAATGCTCAATAATGAAAACTGCTGTGGTTTAATTAAAGGTATAGCTTTCATAGTAACGGTTAGTGAGCGAGTTATTTGCTGCAGAAATGTTCTTTATCCTCCCACACGTGAACATAGGGAGTCTTCCATTTGGCCACAGATACCGACCTTGGGAGCAGAATTCAGCGGCATGGCTAGAATAAGAGCTCTATTGTCCCAGAAAGAGGTGGCCTTGAGCTCGGCCCGTGAAACTTTCGTGCTTCACATTGCTAACACCCGCACGGAGGTTCAGGCTCTTTTAAACACTGATTTGCCCTTGCATTTCGGAGCCATGGTCCGTTCTATCTTTAACGCATCCTCCACAACGGGCCTAGCACATTTTTTTAAAGTTGTTAGCGGTGGTCTCGTGACTTCCTTTGAGAAGATATTTGGAGTCATCCCTGCATTCTTCCATTCTATTTTTTCATCCTTATTTGGAGGGTTCCCGTTTTTGCTGGCATTAGCGGCTGGCGCATTGGTGGTTTTCTGCCTTTTTAAATATGGATGCCCTTCCTGTGCAAGACCACGCACGGCTACTACTGACGCGGTTTCGCAACCGCATGCTTGATTACTATGGCACACTGCCGTTAGCGACTCTAAGCACGGCGTTTGGATTATCTTTTCGGTTCTCCTATTTCACCTGTGTCCAGCCTGTATTTCGCTGTCTGACCTGTGATTTCCTTTGGGCCATTGATTTGTGTCTCTGCGGACCAGCATCTTCTGACGTCGATTTTGATCAACTGATGAGTCCTATCATTGCTCACGAGTTGGTTTGTTCTGACGAAAGGGTTATGGCCTTGGCGGTGGCACATGGACTAATGGGTCCCTGGGATGTGTTGTCGGCAGCGCAGAATTTCTTGGAACTAAGTTTTCTTGAGAACCCACCGAGCTGTCCTCTGATGGTTATAGAGGATCCGGTGCTGGAAGATCACGTATGTTCCTTTCATCTTTTAAATTGGATGGCTGAACTGTTTTCTGATGAGGACAGTGACTTCCTCCTGGAGGCTGTTGCAGCTTACTTTTCATATACGGTCTTATCATAGACACTGCCTCAAATTGACATGCTGATTGATAGCATTTCCTTGATTTTATTGACTTTTGGTCAAGACATTTTATTTTTTGCTTGCCTATTGGCTTGAGCCACAGTATATTTGTGGGCTATTTTTTTTAGCATTAATTTTTATATTTGGATCTTTATTCATGCTCGTTTATAAATGGATTCTGCTCTCATGTGATGGCACTTCTGTTACCCTATTTAGTCCGTTCTCGGATCATGGGGGGGTGTTGTATAACTCCTATATATCCCTATATCGTGTTAAGTTAGCATAGGTACGTTTGAGATTTAAACGCCATTTTTCCTTTCTTGCAACTTCTGCACACGACCCTCATTTGTTGACTTAGCTTTCAACCTAGTAGTTTGCCGTGGTGAATGTGAGAATAATATGTTATTGCTCTGATATCTGCTTTGTTTAATAAAACATGTCTGCACGGAGAGTGCTGAAGTTTCAGGAGCAACACGATATGGAATTGTTATGAGGTCTGATCTCCACGCCTTCATAGTCATAACACAAGTGCAGCCTTTGCCAACTTGGGCTTGAGGCGGGATTGATATTGCTTTGCACGGGAATTGTTAACACACTTGATGCGGTGCACATGCAGAGAGAGCTGGTGTATGCTGATGTGATTCCTTCATGCTAGGACACTAAGGTATGGGCCCGCCCTAAAACAACCCAAAGAGACCTTCTTAGATAATAATATAATATAGGTGTTAGGGAGGGTGAGATATAAGTGTTGTTAACTCTTATTCATTACAGCATGTTAACATGCTGTCACCATTCGCTTTTTATGTCTTAGTAACTATGCTGATAATTTTGCTACTGATAATAAGTATACTTGTATTATCAAAGATACTGCGCCTGAGAAGACGGCATTAGTAAATAAACATTTCAAATGCACATGTGTCTTCTTTACTCCATGTTCTGGTTTGTAATGATAATATAACGAAAGAGTGTTCATGAGTCCCACGTACCCTGAGGTACTGTAAGTTCATGTTCTGGTTTGTCTAAACATTGGGTGTTTGATATGTCCAATGAGACACTGTAGCTAGCTCGGTAAGGGGTGAGTTGGTTGCTAAGGTAAGTTTTGGGACACCCTAATTTGCCGAGGTTCCACTCCTCTGTGCACAGTTCTGTGTGAGTACAGAAACCCTGCAACAGGGTCATGTCTGCTTGGTCTCCTAAGAGACGGGCGCCATCAAAGGGCATGTCCACAAGGGAAGCCTGGACATCCCCTGAAAATCCAGAAGTCCGCAGCCAGGCATGGCGCTGAATAGCCACAATCGACAATATTGCTCCACACAGCGAGTCAGTGGTGTGAAGCCCACAACTAATGAACTTGGCTGCATCTCACCTGACCAATACCGCTTGGGAGAGAAAGGCCCGGGTTTCCACCAAGCCTGTGGCAGCACTTGTGCAATCGTTTCCCACAAGGAGTGGGTGTACAGCCCAATAGGCAAACAGTGTTCACTGACAGCAAGGCTGGAGGAAGAGAAAGTCTTTTTCCCCAACTATTCCCTGAAAGGGGGTGTGGATGGGAACTCACCTTGTGAGGTAGAGGATTGGCCGACCAAGCTCTCGGAGTAGGGTGGCTGGTCAGGAATTTCGGTTCTTCTGGTGCAGGGTGATGAGCCTGTTCACAGGAGCCCCTGTGCTGGGCTGGGACCAGGTACCCAGAAGGACATCAGTTAAGGTCTCGTTTAAAGTCAGGAAGGGTTTCGAGGAGGAGACAGCTGGCTGCAGGACCTCCGTCAAGATCCTTGTCTTGACATCCACCGAAGGGAGCTGAAGGTCCAGGCTTCACTTCTCACCACCATAGCATATGAAGCTCCCTCCTCCAAATCCACGGTAGGGAAGAAAGTAGGCCATAATCCAGGGAGGTGACCAGGCATCTGGTCTCAATCAGTTCCTTACACCAGTCCAATGTGTGCTCAGGCTGGTCTTGTAATGGATCCAGCGACCCCTCCCAATCTGGGGATAAGGATGGGACTGGCAACGCCAAGAGTGCTGGGCAGCTCGACGCTGGGATCGGTGCCGTGAAAGGTCACAGGGGTATGGCCTGCACCAGTCCAGATTCGCCACCGGATCAATTGCGGCCCATCAGCGCCTAGACTGGAGCCAGCAGTACAGATCCTGTTGGAGCGTCGAGGCACTTCCACTGCGTCAGCCAATTGACAGGAAGAAGAGGAAGCATGCTTCGACTTCTTGTGTTTCCTATGCCTCTTACCTGACCGACTTGACGACTTTGAGCGGGGTGACGAGGACCTAGGACTCCTGAAGCAACGCCTGGACCGTCCTCTCGACCAAGACCAGGAACGAGACCTCGGGACAAGCGAAGTGGAGTTGAACGCTGGGCAGCAAGCAGTTTTAGGAACCGCTCTCTCAAAGCTTTCTTAGTCATGGCCCGGCAATCGGAGCATGAAGAGGAGTCACAGTCCTGATCCAGGCATCAAAGACAAAGTAAGTCTGGTTCCTTCACCAACATGGAGCGGTAGCAGATGCCACACGGTTTGAATCCAGAAGTCTTCTTCGACATTGAGGGAAAACCAACACACTAAAAATCGTTGCCAAAAAAGCCTGTCAAAAAGTGACAGAGGGCAGCTCTCTTCACAGATCTGTGCTAGCTGGCTCGGAAAGAAAACAACGGATGTCAGCACGCAGAGGTGGCGCCTATATAGGGGACGTGGATGTCACTTCTGGCGCGGATGACACTGATGATACCACATGGAGCCAGTCATCGCCACCTACCGGCACCCAAGGTTATTGCTCAAGTAAAGGTTTCCAGATCCAGTCAGACGCCTGGGATAGTCGAAGGTAAGGAATCTGCAGATAGATGTCTCTATCAGATAAATCCATTACTGGCATCAGTATGGATTTATTAAGACAAGGTGTCTGATATCAAACACAATAGGTTTCAGTGAAGCTATCATGTAGCTGGGGAACTCGTAATGACCAGTGCCAGTACATATACTTAAGAGGGCTTCCCTGTTCACTTGAACAGTTTTGCAATTGAACTAGACAGCACAGGGGTATATTTCTGCACATGCAGACATGTCCTCCCATGTCATATAATGCACCCTGCCTAAGGGCCGAAAGGCCTGCTGTAGGAGTTACTTACATATATTGCATGCAGTGTCTGGGGGCATGGCACACAGGGTGTGTGCCATGTTGTGTTTTCACTATTGTCTGCACCATCTCACACAGCCTACAATGGAAGTCTGCATGAGTTTAGTGATGGGTCCCCTAGGGTGGCATGATACATGCCGCAGCCCTTAGGGAAGCTCTTTATTACCCATGCCCTAGGTACCAGGGCTACCATTTACTAGGTGCCTACAGGGGTGCTAAAGGTCTTGCCAACTGGGGAACAATTGTACAGTTGCTTAGCTTTAAGGAAGAAGCAATAGCACTGGGGACCTGGTTAGCAGGGCTCTCAGTCAAAATTGCATCAAATACCTGGCAAAATGTGGGGTGTGACCATGTCATAAAAAGGACACTTTCCTACAAGCCCAATGCACTGACACAAGCAGAATAAGAATACAAAGTCCCATCAACCAACTGTGACATATCTTCCTAGATACATGCTCGCAGTTAATTTTTTTATTTCAATACTGTAAAGTAAAGTGTGACGGATAAATTATCCTTAAAACACAAACCAACGAAGGGCTAGAAAGACAAAAGCAAATGCAAAAGCAATTAGTACAGTTGGGTAAAAGGGGAACAAATAAATGAAAAGAGGTCCATTATCTAAGGTGTGATAGCTTAAATTTCAGCTATTTCTCTGTCGCCCTACACTGCAAGATTTCTGAAGTATAATCTTTCACTCTGGACCATATATTTAAGAGCGCCCCAGCAATGTCCTTTTTTGTTTCCTAATACTTAGGCTCTCATTATGAGTGACTTCTTAGTCCTGATGGGGCTGGTAAGAAAACAAGTTACTTACCTGTAAATTTGGTTCTCCAGTATTGGTAACTTTCATAGATTCCCATAGTTTGTACCATTCCCCGTCGTCGGAATGGGAGTCTCGGTAACAAAATAACATAGCAGTAGGTACAAAAGAGAAAGAAAAAGGCCTAGGCCGTATTACCTTTTGTAGCATATCCACCTCTTTTTGCAAAAGAGACCAAAGCAAAGCAACAGCCAATCAAATCAGCCTCACCCCATAGAACCCTCCTGAGAGAACCTCAGAGCCCCAGATTTTCGTAGCCGTTGTGTAACAGTATAACCAAACTCGCTGAGGGCTGAGCTTTCCCAGGGGAGGAGGGTGGGCGCATGGGAATCTATGAAAGTTACCAATGCTGGAGAACCAAAGTTACAGGTAAGTAACTTGTTTTCTTACTCCAGTATTGGAACTTTCATAGATTCCCATAGCTTGTATCAGAGTAGCTGGCAGTCAGAGAGCACATTTTGCTCCCTCTTCATCATCTCTTTCTCCATTATCTCTTTTTTTTTTTTACAACCTGAATCAACAGTTCAATCACATAAAGAACACATAGCAAAATGTGCAAGTAACAGTAAGAAAAGGAAGGAGGGAAGAAAGGAAAGCTCACCACTAAATGGAAGAGGTTCCTCAGGACTGCCACTTTGTCATCGAATGAGCCTTGAACTTGCTGCCATTGCATGTCTAGTTGCTCCCGAAGACATCGCATCCGCAATCTTCAGTGGGGTATCAGAGGAATACATGAAGAAATCACTCCTAGAAGGGATTTGTAACGGCGTACTGAAAGACACTTTCTTTTTCTCAACAAATGAGCCATGGACCTCAGTTTTTCTTGCCTTTCGAAGGATGGAGAGGCCTTGCTGAGAGTCGTGTCCAGGATAGCCCCCAGGAACCGTGCTCTCCTGGGAGGGAAGAGAGATGACTTCTCCCTGTTGAGAGTGAGGCCCAGATTTCTGAACAGGGTCGTACATGCCCTGACCGTTTCCTCCGCTGCCCCCTTGGACGGGGCCTTCAGGAATGGGAAGACTTGAAAATGCTGTTTCCTTAGGAAAGCTGCCACCGGTGCCAGCACCTTGGTAAAGATCCTCGGGGAAGAGCGCAGCCGGAAGGGTAAAACTTTGAATTGGAAGTGGCTCTTGGCTACTGTGAATCGAAGAAACCTCCTGTGGGCTGGATGAATGGGATTGTGAAAATACGCACCTTCGAGATCGAGAGTGGCCATGAAATCTCCAGGATTGAGGAGACGTAAGATATCTTGGAGAGAGACCATCCGAAAGGATTGAGAAATGAGATAGGTGTTTAGCTCCCTGAGATCTAAAATGGGGCGCCATTTCTCCAGCGTGTTCTTGACTAGGAAAAACCTGGAATAGAAACCTTCCCCTTTATGAGAAAAGGAAACCAGCTATACAGCTCCATTGCCTTCAAACCCTCGTCCCAGACGTGGCTGACAATGGGAATGGACCGGATTACTTTTATGTAGGGCTCCTTAAAGCCATGGAGGAAGCACTCTGTTTGAACAGAAGGCATCAGACGTTTGAATCTAATGGAGGCTCTCTCCATCAGTTTGTGAAATCCCCCAATGTCCGCTGGGGTAGAGTCCACTGGGTCCGGAGTAGGTGATGGTGGGTCCGGGATCACATAATCATCCCACTCTAAACCTTGGTTAGACCTGTTGCCATCATCCTGATCCTCGTCCGAGTAATCATCTTGTACATCCTGGACCACTGGAGGTATACCTGGGCCAGGTATCTGTGGTTGTGAAACTACCTGTGATAGTTCTCCCGGAGAAACTACTGCAGAAGCTGATGGTGCAGGTACAGCCTGTACTGCAGAGAAAGAAGAAGCAGGAGCAGGAGCAGGAGCTTGAGAAAACCTGGCCTTATAATCCTGCAACATGCCATGAAGATCTGCCAAGAGGGAAGAAGGAACTGAAACCATCTCCTGGCCTGAACCGCCCTGTCGACGATAGGATTGCTGGTAAGAGCACTCATGAAGGTATTCGCCATCAGAATCAGTGTCTTGGCATTTCACTAACAATTGTGACGGACTATGAGCATACAATATTGGGGGTTGTGGAATGCACACCTATTTACACTTTCTCAACTTTGGTTTATCTGAACGTACTCTGATATGCGTGCAGCTTGGTCACAGTGTCATGCCCAAAAGACACTGAAAAGGTTAACAACATGAAAAATGGGACGTATCTTCGACCCAGACCCTACGCACAGCAAAATGTGACACATTAGCAATGATTATTTCTTTTTGAACCACTTTGACTCGTTTCATTCATCCTTGTCCTCATCTTTTTGATTTAACTCGCTTAATTTGTTGCCCTCACTTTACGTCGTGCGCCTTTTTCCCACGTTTCTAATGTTCAGCCCGTGCCACTCCGGGCCTCTTGAAAGATCATGACTGATGCGAAGTATTGTAAAAGTCAGTGCTTTATTAAATAAAACCCGATGCATTTCGGGCATGAAGTGCCCTTCTTCGGGGGTCACTGTAAATGAACAATAAAAATAACAGTCCATCAGAATACATCATACTGCATCATCAAGTTGTCTCACTCAATCTCATATTAACTTTAACCCACAATTAACATCTCTTTATGAAGCGATTTTGTCTTTACCTGCACAGCACCCTCCATGATCATACTCTCTGCCTCTCCCCATTTTCAATTAATGCTTTTCACTCCAATGATAGCTCCCCCTCCCTCTCCTAGTTCAACCACCGGTGATCAGTCATGGCAGTGAGTCCGCGTGTTATACTTCTATTTGACACTGTATTCCTGGGCCAAAAGAGTCCTGATCATCCTCATCAGAATCCTCTTCTTCTTCCTCAAGTAACAGTGCGGGAGGAAAGGGGGTAACCCTCCTTGGAGATGTAATATCCGGCGTTATCCTCTTTAAGGAAATGGTAATCCTCTCCGTCGTCGAAGATGTCGTCGACGGTACCGTCGGCGATGGGGTTGCCAGAGAAACCATCTTCAACGAGGTCGTTGACAGATGATCCACAGTCGATGGTTGAATAGTCGATGACGAGATGGGTGTAGTTGACACTGCCGTCAACGAGACCGTCGACACTCCTGCTGTCGTCGTCGTAGTTGCTCTCGTCGACGATAGTCGTCGTCGCTGCCGCCGACACTCTCGTCGACAATCTTGTTGTCGTCGCTGTAACTGTCGACGCGGACGTTGACATGTGGTAACTAGAAGGTACCGCCGACGAGCCCGTCGATGGTGTAACTTTTTTCACCTGGGATTTTGAAGCCTTCGTTGATGGAGTCTTCTGCAGCGTCGTCAACGACCTGGAATCTTTCTCTGACTTCTCAGATGTTAGAGATGAGGGCTTTTTAAAAGCTTTAGCAGACTCCACCACTGCTGTAGCTGTAGACAGTCCTTCCCTCTCCTTTGCACCGTGGTGAGGAGATTTGCTAGGACTCTGGCTCTCAGACTCACGGGGGTCTTTTTTGAGGCCTTAACTGGACATTCTGAGGATGGTGAAGAGGAAGCCCTACCCCTTTTGACTGACCTTCCAGATGAGGTTCAGAAAAGGGGGTGGTGATGGACAGAGCATCTGAATTAAGCAGAACACTCATACCCAGTCAAAAGATCAGGGCTTGATCCATCACCGTTTTTTAGCTCACTGCACCATCCCAGTTCAGAACCTGGCTACATGCAAATTAGTCTGTCCCTGGCCCAGTGCATCATGGGAACAGGGCAGACCAAACTACCAAGCCAATTCTTTACTGGAAAGGAAACAAGCTTCCGGGGACCGGTTTCTGGCATTGCAGCCGTCTTCGGCCCGGCTTGCTTGAATCCTGATGGTGCAGTGAGCAAGGGACTCATGTCTGTAATGCCAGAAACCGGTCCCCGGAAGCTTGTTTCCTTTCCAGTAAAGAATTGGCTTGGTAGTTTGGTCTGCGGTGATGGATCAAGCCCTGATCTTTTGACTGGGTAGGAGTGTTCTGCTTAATACAGATGCTCTGTCCATCACCACTCCCCTTTTTGAATCGTTTTGGCCACCACAAGTGTGGAAGGGTATGCTCAGATGTGAGTCCCTTGCTCACTGCACCATCAGGATTCAAGCAAGCCGGGCCGAAGACGGCTGTAATGCCAGAAACCGGTCCCCGGAAGCTTGTTTCCTTTCCAGTAAAGAATTGGCTTGGTAGTTTGGTCTGCCCTGTTCCCATGATGCACTGGGCCAGGGACAGACTAATTTGCATGTAGCCAGGTTCTGAACTGGGATGGTGCAGTGAGCTAAAAAATGGTGATGGATCAAGCCCTGATCTTTTGACTGGGTAGGAGTGTTCTGCTTAATTCAGATACTCTGTCCATCACCACCCCCCTTTTTGAATCTTCCAGATGAGGTGGCAGATGACGAATCCTCACTGTCACTTGACAGAGTTTCCTTCCTCGACTTCAGTTTCTGGAGCCAAGTGAGGAGGCGACCTTCACGGTTCCGGAGGGTCTTCGTAGAGAAGGTGCTGCACATCTTACAGTCCGCTGCCTTGTAGTCAGGATACAGGCAATATATGCAGTCCGTATGCCTGTGCTCCACATACAGCCTTTTCTTGCCACAGGTGGAACAAGCTTTGAAAAGGGCTTTCTTCTCCTTGTCAGACATTTCCAGATGAAACACCAAACAATTCTGAAGAAAAATTATGCTGAAAAAATAGTCAATTAGAATTGAGGTGAGCAGAGCTGAAAGGAGACTCCCTTAGCCCAACGTGCGGTAGAAAATTTGAGGCAGAGGCTGATCTGATTGGCTGTTGCTTTGCTTTCTTTTGCAAAAAGAGGTGGATATGCTACAAAAGGGATATAGGCCTTTTTCTTTCTCTTTTGTACTTACTGCTATGGTATTTTGTTACCGAGACTCTCATTCCAACGACGGGGAATGATACAAGCTATGGGAATCTATGAAAGTTCCAATACTAGAGTAACATAAGTTACTAACCCCACCAGAATAAGCAGAATAAGGAGATTTAAAGAAACACCCTAGATCTGTCAACTGCCACTGGTTAAAAGCAGCTGAAACCTTTGGATGAAAGTCTGGCTTAAAATGAAGAAGTACCAGGGAATCGGATCTGGAATTACAGATTCTCCAGGTAATTCCTCATTTCTTAAGGAACATTCAGTGCCCTACTCATAATGAGTTGGATTTTCCCCTCTCCTGTTATTAGTACCCCTAATATTGGTAACTCCAAGGGCGTTGAAAATCTAGCCTATTTACTGGGACACTTGTACTTACGGCCTCAATGCTATATTCAGGAAAGTCATTCTGCGAATCGGAGGGTATAAACTTGCAGTCTCTAGGAACGCCCTGATCCCAGCTGGACTGTGCCATTCTGTGGTGTAGCAAGGGTGTTGTGGGCCATTACGCCAGCAAGAAAAATGACCCATTCCCCCTCCTCTTTTGAAAAGCTGCTGCTGGTATTGAAGACAATCTACCAAATCTTTTTATTTTCAGATTTCCTAAATGTTGGTATTCTTAGGGAGGGACTGGAAGCAGGAATAGTGTCCAAACTGATGAGTGCAGGTAAGCAAGATGCTTTGGCTAGTGGAGACTGAAGCACTGAGAGCAGCGGCAGCCGGTACTAACACAGCTGCCTAGCTGCTTTGAATGTGATCACCTACACCCTAGTTCTCAGCCAACAAATAGATGGACAAACCTAACAACAATATACCTCCACATCTCTTTCTGGTAGGTGTCAAAAAGCGAACAGAACCGCATAGCAGCACAGAGGCACATTAAAATGAAGGAAACAATAGCGTTGGATAACAATGGGGAGAAGCTGGGATCCCTGAGACCTCTGTAGTGGCCACTCACCCACCACCTGCAGAAATTGAGAAAGTAGACAAATTAGATGTCAAACTAGAGGACACCTTGTAGCAGAGGATGGATAATCAACCAGGGCCTTCTGTCGAACTACCAAAGGAGGATGGCAGAAAGAATCAGCGAAGCAGATATGGTGATAATAGACATAAACAGTACACTGAGGAAGTGCAAAAACAAGAGATCTGGATGAGTGGGTTTGATTTTTCAAATATTGAGCTGAGATTCTGAAGGCCTCTTCAGATGAAATAACATCCAGAATATTGGTCTGGCAGGTGAATTGTAGGGAGGAACATGGTTACTTTCCTAGAACAGTGGCTGGCACAGATGGAGGCCCCTTAGGGACTGTCGATTTGTATGTGTCGGAAAGAGATTATAGAGTACCAGAATGACCACCCTCACCTGGAGCGTTTTCTAGGTTGGGTGTGGGAAGACAGCTGCACTACCTGAACTGAGATTGCCCTCTTCATAAGGCTCGAGTGAAAGGCCATTGCAGTGGAGACAAAAGTCAAGTTATGATTGTCCTGAATTTCACAGCTGCTGTCAAGCAACCAAGAGTGTCTTTCCTTTAATGCCATTGGTGCTTAGGATGGCCCCCGGCCGTCATACTTCACAGTGGGCGTGTGCTAAGGACGGCCTCTGGTCGTCCAAAGCCCGCCCGCTCATTATTTACGGTGGGCGTGTGTTAAGGACGGCCCCCGGCCATCCAAACCCCGCCCGCTCATTAATTCACAGCGTACAAGGGGTTAAGTCAAACAAAGGCTTTGTGAGATAGTGGTGAAATATGCTCTCATGTTCCCGGCCAAGTTAAAAGTAATAACAGAAATTAAGATACACAGTTTGACTGACCCCAAGAAGTTTGGGATTGACCTGAGATCCATGCAAGATCCACGACACGGGTCCTGGAGCAGGCGGGTTTCAACGAGAGCAGATGAAAAGAAGATACTCTTAATGACCCTCACATCAGATGCGGTGAGATGAAAAGAGAGCAATGGAAGCAGCAGCATCCCTTAGGACAACACAATGGCAAGAAGGGACTCAATAGGTTGGTTGAATAATGATTAAACTCGGTGCAATGATAAAGTTCTGGAATAGACTAACGAAGACCAGATGTGTCCCCTAGAACTGCTGTCGATCTGTAAAGCCCTGAGTAGATGTATTGAAGAAGCTAGGGCAACTTGCTAGTCTTACTTAGAGGAGCATTTAGCACTGAGAAATATGAAAAGTGTTCTATTACGGCAGGGGAACAGCTGGGGTAACGGATGTTGAAAGAGCTGTGCAACCTGCCTCTTGACTATCCGGTCATGTGTCCAGATGAAGACACCTGCGACAGCATTTAAATATTGGATATCTTTGAGTTAAAGTGCATATTAGGCCGTTGCCCTTTAGTCCTGGGGAGGGTTGGTTGGGTAGGTTTTCAATTGAGCAGTTAATGGTGTCCCAAGTAAAAAAATATAAGCAGAGAAGCAATGCAGTGCACATTAGCATCCGAGCCTCACAAATACACAATGTAATTCTAATGGAAGTGCTGGAGGCTGAGGAAGGGTAGTGCAGGTAAGATTCAAAATCTTAATGTGGAATCTGAGGGGGGCTTAATAATGCCATGAAACGATTTAAGACTACAGCCTACATCAAAACGACATCAAAAGGAGAGGTGTTTACATCATCTTCCTCCAAGAGACCCATCTAATACAAGAAGGAAGAATAAAAGACAAAGAGGATTGATATTTGGTGATCAAATTCAAGGTAGAAGGGAGAGACAATGGCTCTCATTAACGTATATGTCCCCAGTGTGGATCAGCCACCATTACTAGAATAAACAACTGCACATTTTGAAGATTTAACACACTAGCCGATGATCGTTGGAGGTAATTTAATCTGCGTACCAGATGTAGAAATGGATATGTCTCCCATGCTCCATTACAGGCTCAGTATATTTAACACATGGGTGTCAAGATGTCATTTGATAGACTCATATTACTCGGGTATACGTGACCTACATGTCAGATTAGATACATTCTTAAAATACTTCCGTACTAGGTAGTGGTGCATAAGCAATATCTGGAGAGCATGCTCTTAGACCTTAACCCATTTCTCCTGACTGTGGGATGAAATAGGCTGAAAGCAATCATTCGTACCTTGAGTGAGAAACTTGAGGTGCTTAAGGGCAAGGTGTCCTTGAGGGAGACAATCCAAAACTAGTTGTGGGAAAATAATGGCACTGCTGCTTAGTACGCGGCTACTGTATTAAAACAATGATAGTAGTTAGACCAACACTATTGTAAGACATTGAAAAACAAAACAGTAAGTAAAACAGTTTACTGCTTTGTTGAGTTATTTTTTCTGTTTATGATGAGAAATATGCCTTTTGAGGTGTCCTTGGTAACCAATATTTTATTGAGCGCCCTATAACTTTTCATCTGCCTTTCAACATTCTGTACAACATCTGACAAATACCATGTCAGTGTACCGGATGCATGTTTGTGAAATTTTGGTGCAGATTGGTGAAAGGCAGCAAAGTTAAAACAAAGCCAACAGGGCCATTCCTGTAGAACTCACATTCCAACCTTACCTACAGCGTAATAAATGCTGCCTCTACAATTTATCAAACATGTTTCTGATCTTCTAAAGCAATCCCAATGTGTCCTATCGAAATGAAGCTAAAGAACCTACTGCCAAACATTTTCTAACCAAGTGTATAAGAGGCCTAAAGCAGAGAGGACAGAGCACAAAAGCCAATTGTCTTTTAGCTTAAAATAATTATGTATCAGGTCCTCAGAAAGACCAAGAGAGAAAACAATCAGTGCCTTATACATTGACGGAAAGATGGCACAAGAAGGAAATCACCAGCGAACTACACATTGAAAGAATGCAAAAACATGGTATTTGGGAAGAATTTGAACTATTTGCAAACATCCTCAGGTGATCTCTTCTAAGCAAGAAGGAACTAATCAGTCTGAGGCAAAGCAATGGCAGCTTACACACACATTAATAGAGGAACAGAGACACCTACCAAAAAAAGAACTGCACTGTCTGCCTCTCAGACTACACTCCAACACAGGTCGAAGCCTCAGTACTGTCCAGGAGTTCCAGGTTCTTGCTGTCTAAACACAGACAAAACAGAATTGCGCAACAGTCTGATAGTGTTTTTCAGACTATGACGAATAAATGAATTTTTAAATAACAAAACACTCAGATCACACGCACATCCGATACAAGAAAGTAAAGGAACTGCATAACTTAAGAATAGCGCTCCATGAAACGAAATCAAATGCTTCAGGTACAGCTACCTCGGCCACTGTGACAAATTAAAGGGGCAAACATCCAGATGATGGCTATAAAATCATTGAAACGCAACCACTGCAGGACACTCCAACCAGTGAACATTAGAGGAACAATTGTCACAATGAAAACTAGAGATTATGCCCAGAAAGCACAAAGGCATTTTTTTGACGTGAGCGGTCACAACAAACTGCAAGGAAACACAATGCAATATGGAACTCAAAATTATTATAAAAACAGTCTGGAAGTGCATCAGAGCCTGGTTCCAGAGACACAAGCACTTGGAACATTCTGCACATGACCAAAATACACAAAGATAACACATGGGGGTGGTAAATTATCTATGGTCATGCACGCTGATTGATAAATATCTTTGCTTTGGTACAAATCCCACAAAGCCATTTGTGAGCAAGGTCGCCAGTTGTATTCCGGTGACCAGTTATGTGCTGAACATTCTGGATACATCTATCATTCTACCAAAGACAATTATTGTCATCCATGTACATGGAACCACATGATGTCAATAATCCCTATAATTGTGGGGCACAGGCATGCCAACATGATTTAGGAGGTCAGAACCAAATCTCTCCCACTGTTGCCAAATGAACAGAACTCATATTGACAAACAACTGTTAAAAACTACTCAGCTCAAATAGATAGGAACAATAATGGGAACATGTATGGCACACAAACGTACATAAAGCATTTTTAGAACAATTTTAATGCCCCTTCTGACTACAAATTATTAAGAGACCTGCACTACATCAATGTCATTTTGTTAATTTGGACAGTCAGGAACACAACTTAATGCAGTTCCGAAGAGGTTTTATTGAATTCAATCCAAACATCAACTTCAAACTTAACACACTCTCCTGAAGGAGTATATTTCATGGAGATCACAGTACATCATAAACCAAAAAATGTAGACTCCTGTATCAAGACTGATGGTTTCCACCCAATGCAGACCAAGCATACCATAACATTATGTAACGCCATACAATAAAATCGGGTATACACGGACACAATAGATCAGAATGACAAGATAAAGGTTTCAGATCTAACTTCATAAACCGTGCATCAAATGCAGAGGCTGTAGGCGATACATTAATACAACATTTAGTAGTCACAATAATAACAAAGCAGAGCAAGAGACACTTGAATTGCGCCACTGGTTATCATGTAAAATCCCCAGCATGAAGCCATTCACAAAACTGCCAAAGAACAGCAACTCATTTTGCAACAAGATGAAAAAAGCAAAAGAGTTCTTTGCCAACATGCTGCTCCTGCTTTTTGAGAAACAACCAACTTCCAATGAATGATGGTAAAAATGTAACTACATGCTCAGACCATGGAAAACCAAACTAAGATGTGCAAAACAGTAAGTGTTTAACCTGCATGCAAATCCACACTTAGTATCAAGATACCACATACTGCACAGGATTTTAAAAAAAGAAGGAAGAATCACATACTGCTCTAATAAATGGGTATATTTAATTGTGTGAATGGGCAAGCTTGTGAGTGGCATTATGTAGGGGAGATCTGTCAAAAACTATACAAACACATGAAACACACAAGAAACAGCGATGTGTGTGACCAATTGTCGCAAGCTTAACAACAACATTCGTCAGTGAAGGTTTACATTTACCATGACGGATAATCCTACAACCTGCCTATGTCCCCACTGATGCCTAGTCCTCATGTGAAGTCCTTATTGCCCTGACATTTCTGCTGCTGCAGGAGAAGCGTACCACAAGCAGTTTCCACACACCTATGGCTGCTTCAAAGATTCTTTCTTGCTCCTCTTCAGGTGTGGAGAAATGCTACTCACCAACATTCCAAAAGCCCTCTCCATATTTGGGGAAGCTCTACACAGACCAGTGGAGTTACAGAGGTTTTAAGCAGACATCTTTCTTTATGCTGGTGCCAGGGGATAGGGTTAGTGCCTGCCAGGCTACCGGGCCTAAATCCGCTTTCTTAATGTTAGGGGAAAGTCACACAGAGACAAGGGAGACCGAGGCATCTGGAACCCATATCTACAAGAATGTAGCTTGAGCACCTTTAGATTTATAAAGGATTGTTGTGCTCCAGAGTTTCAGGGTGAAAGTGATGAGCTCCTCCACACTTCTGGGATAAAGGGGCCATATCTAACCTTTGGTCTCAGGTAGCCCAAGAGAGGGCTTATGAAATCCAGTCAATTTTACATCAGTGCCTCTCCAAACCAGGCTACGAGAGTTAAACAGACTCTAGCACTCATTCAGGCAGATGGGAACTATGCAATTAAACAGTGTGGGATACTTACCTAATTTACACCCCAATTCAAAACTAAGGGTAGGTACCCCAGGTCACATTATGTATTTGATACCACGCTAATACCCAAAGAGCTGTGAGCCCCTGAAGGTAGGTGCCACACCCACTGGTAGTCTTTTCTATGCCTGCTTGAGGATTGGATGTGCAGACTTTACAGCCATTCTGAAAAATCCTCTGACATGTTTCAGGGGTACTGAGGAGCCTTTCCGAGGACAGATAGGTTCTACACAGAGGCTACTACTTTGCTGATGGTTTCCTAGCAGAACCAGGCCATTGTATGCCTGCAGAAGGACACACACCACCGTGCTTCCTTCAGTTTGAGGCCTGCAACTATTCTGCCTCCTCGCCAGCTCTACAGTGCTTGTTGATGCATTCACCACCCTGCTCGTAACGGATGCCCAATAAAGAACAGTAAGACTGTTTTTTTTCCTTTCCTACCCTATTTTCGAGGTCTCTTGGGCAGGGATTGTCTGGACCTAGAATAGAATTTCAGGGTGATTTCTCATCTGCATATTGGACTCAAAATGGAAATTATTTCCCAAATCAAGACACTTTCAAGGTGTTTAGCATCATGGACAGATAGGATTGCTGCCTCTTTATCATATTGTTATCAGGTGGAAATCATAAAGATGGCGTTAATTAGGTATCTGATTTTCACTGATCAAAGACTACTCTCAATTTGAACCTTTTTCCAGCAAGTCAGGCTGCTACCAATCCTTTTTAAACTTCTGCTTAGGTGTTAATTAGAACGTTTTTTTCAGTCATGGCAGTTTATTCCATCAGTGAAGTGGACTTGTCACTCCGTATTTTTCAGCAGGTTTTTTGGTCCAGTACCTTTTTTTCCCCGTGTAATATCTATCTCATACACACCCTCCCATATTTGGCACCTTCAGTGACTTTATGTCATAAGCAGCTGGTCTGTGTACTGCACCATACACCAACCTCAAGTTTACCAACAGATCTCCCCTTTAAAGATAGTCAGAGACATGCTCCATATCATGAGGCCCCCCCCAGCTTACATTAAGGCTAAATTATTTTACTAAGCAAAATGTGAGACACATTCCATTTTATGTAAAGCTCTCTGCATACAAAGAGCCACCAAAGACTACACTTTTTGCTACCAATAATAATTATAATAATAATATCCACATTTGTAAAGCGCACAATCACCCGTTAGGGTCTCTAGGCGCTGGGGGCCGTCGGGAAGATTAAGCAAGCTATTGCCCAGAGTCACATGGTGCTGGGCTAATCTGCCGCCGGTGCCGGGGATCGAACCGTGATCCCCAGATTCCGGAGTCAGTCGCCCTGGCCGCGGCGCCACACAATCTCAACAATATTTGAAACTCTAGGACCCTCCTTTCTCGTTTGTTTCTTGTTACTCTCCTCCCACCTACCCTGCATTATCTTCAACAAGTGGGAACAGACAAATAAAGTGGGGATTTTGAGTGGAGGCACAGAACATAACAAACGTAAACACAGTATCGTGTCTTGTTCTTTTTCTTCACTCTTTGGCACTCATGTCGAAGCGGTCATCGCCATACAGTGTTTTACCCAGGGTAAGGTCTTTTGATCTGGATACTCTTTATTCGAATGCTGCTTATGTACAGCTAATTTGATTGACGAAGCTCCAACTATGAGTATCTAATTCCTTACGAAATAAAATGAATGTATAAGGCTTAACAAAATATGTAACATACCATCAGCGCCCTGAGGAAGGATGGTACATGAGATTCCGAAACACGCGTCGCCGCATTTTTGTGGTTGTGAATGTTTATGATGTATGTTTTGTTTTTGTAAAATTATATAATTTTTCTCTATGATTAGTAATTTTCTTTATGATTTTTTTGTGGTTGTTGTTTATGTATATATTATTCGGTTTTTGTTGTTGTTGAGACATGTACCTCAATTCTCTATATTGCTTCGTCTATGTTGGGACTCGCATAAATTAGATCTAGATGTGAGTCATATTTAATTGTATTAATTTTATGTACAAAATATTTATTGAAAAATTATGGACGATTAAATGAAAGAAATGATGATATATATATATTTTTTGAAAATAAAACAAAAAAAAGTTATGTAATTGTGATGCTGTCTGTGTGGGACTGTTTTGATGTGATCAGTATTCAGGGGGTTCTTTCTACTGTATATTGCATTTCAGACTACAAACTTTATAGCAGCTGTGTGTTGGATGAAAATAGACATGTCCTTTCAGGATGCCATACGCCTAACTGTCCGCCAGGTAAAGACCTGCACCTCAATGTACCCTGGTTCCCTAGATAAGGCAGAGAACTCCTTTCTTGTCTCAGCAATTTTCAGAGTTCAGATCTGGTGATGCTCAGTTCCTCTTTTTGTGAATGTGTTGCTTTCAAAAGGCATATTTTACAGTCCGATTGTGAAAGGTTATTAAGGAAGTTCCTTCCTCTATCATCCTGTCCATGTTTCTCTTTCCCCTGCATTCTTTCTTCCAACTTCCTGCGAATGTTATTGTGGTTAAAAATTCCCAAAAGCAATTCCTTCATCTGGCCTTTTGAGTCTTCCCCTTATACTACAGTTTGGGAAGTTGGCCAACAAACTCAGAATTTCAAATCTATCCAGTCCTGAAACATTTCCCATCTCTCACGTGTATTTTCAAGCTTAAGAATTGAGTCAGTGGGGCGTGGCTTGCAGCCGAGGAAAATGGCTGCATCCTAGGAGAGCTCCGTGCTGCCCAGGGCGAATCCCCAGATGTCTGAAATTTACATCCTTGAAATCAGACCTGGCCTGACTGTAGCCGTGCAGCGTTAGCCCCCCGGATGATCCTGCTGAGAGCGACAGGCTTGAGGGACGATCATGGGACTGAGAAAAGAAAAGGTTTGCAGATTTGCTCGGATCACAGGCAAGATGGTGCCCGAATTTTAATTATCTGAGGTGCTCAATGTAAAGAGCATCCGTACACACGTTGTATTAAGTAGAGTTCTTTATTGATCCACCAACACAGGCTCCTGCGAAGTAGGAGCGTAGGTAAGAGGCTGCTCGCTCGGTCATCAGCTGTCAACTGCCATATGTTGCCAGTTGGCAGCTGCTGACAATACAGGTGGTATGGTGTCCGCAAATGGACACAAAGGTAACAGCTCAAGAACGGTGTCCTCGCAGGGACACAAGTATGCAAAACACAACACTCAGAGATGAGTAAACCTCTCCTCCCCTCTTCCCGGCCATCGAGGGTGAACAGTGGTGCCACTGCGGGTGTTCCTCCGGAACTGTGACAAAGACTTTCCCCGGGCTGTGGCCGGAGAGCGGGAGGACCTGTGGCCAGGACCGTTGACTCCCGGGGTGGAGGCTGGAGATCGCTGCAAGCTCTGGTGCGGAGGAGTGCGGCTGTGGGAGGGAGGCCCAGCCGCTGGCAAGGCCAGCGTGGATCTGCTCCCTCGCTGATGACTGCTCCAGACGTGCGCGCAGCCACCCACTGTAAGAGAGGCGACAGGCCTCAGTGAAAATAATGAAGTGAGTGCCGGTCGCGGAAGAAGATGATGACTCTCTACTCTCTTGGTGGTGAGTGCGGGGCCCTCAGGGAAAACTGATGAACACCATGGAGCCTGCAACAAGAGAGTTGGTTCCTGGGGGCGGGCTGCGAGGTGGCTTAGATGGTCCTTGCCCCGCGCCTCTCCCTGCCAGTGACAACGACGAGTCAAATGTTCCTGCAGAGACAATAGTAACAGGCTAAGGGGCCTCCAATGAGCGAATGCTGACTCTAGGCCAGAGGCAGATTAACACAACAGGCCTCCAGGATGTGCTGCATGTCGAGGTGCGACTGTGATTGACGGGACCATCGGCGGGGGTACATTTTCACGTCCCTCCCCTCCTCCCCCCCATGGACTTGAGGACAAGATTGGGAAACTAATGGTGAACCACCTCCTGAATAAAGAGGTTTGACCTTGCCTGCAGATCTGGATTTCCTGGCCCTGGATGACTGAGGCGAAGGGGATTGATAGCTGACCCAGTGGGAGGGCCCAGCCCTACAGTCGTTGCTGAACAATCCGCCCGGGCCCGATAAAACTGGTCGGTTGGGACATCACTAAGAGGCTGGTGGCCACCTACCGGAAATGATCCGTGTGAAGGGGGAGCATGTCCCAAAAACAGTTGGGGCCAACGATCAAAGGGAAGCTGAGAAGGGGTCAAATAAAGGCAGAAAGACAAGTAATTGGGGGTGTGGAGACCCCTGTGATGACGAAGGGTTGCCCCTAGCAACCCACACAACAAAATAACCTAGATAAATACACCATGAAGATGTCGACGGCAGGGTCGCTGGCCCAGGGGGGCAGGGGCTGCCGCTTCACAAGGGGATCAGCAACCAGATGGACAGCCTTCCTTGCGAACAATAATGACCGCCATACAGGAGCTCAGGGGCTTCATAGCCCGGATCGAACCTAAGCTGGACGCAGTAACGGTGGATAGTTCAGGCTTATTTTCATAAAATCTCTGAAAAAGTGGCAGCGGCGGAAACACAAATACATGGACTGCTCTCCACAACCAAACACCTGGAAGAACAGGTAAAGAACCATTTTACTCGGTGGAGAGGGCTAATAGGGCACTGGGCCCATTGCCGAAACAGGGGCTCCCCTGCACACCATCATTGCCCGTATATTGAACTTCAGAGATCGTGATGCAATATTACAGACAGCAGGGGCACATGGAGATTTGCACTCGGTCAATGAAGTGATCCACTTTTTCCAGGACTTACCCTGGAAGCCCAGCACCAACGCAGAAGTTTTGATGGCGTTAAAAAAGCCCTACGTGCCAAGGAACTGAAATACATTATGCTCTACACCTCCAAGCTAAAACTTATCACAGATGAAAGGACATTACACTTTGCAACTCCGGAAGACGCATGGGACTGGCTAGAGGGGTCGTGAGTGGACGGAAAGGGAACTACTGGCGACAGAATAAAAGACAAAGTTAGGGTCCCGATGAGAGGAGAGTCGTCCCCTCTGGACAGCCACTAAGACCCCTGTCCCCCTGAGAGGAGCACGTGAGCACCTGGATTGTGAGATCTATGGGGGAGGGGGGTGATTGGCTGCGGGTTGGTGCTGAGGTGCTGGGGGGGGTTGTATGTGGGAGGAGGTGGATGAGAATGATTAACGGCTGATATAGAAATGGGGGAGGGGCTGCCTTAGTTTTTTGGTTATAGGAGATGTTCTTACCATTGACAAAGTACCTATCTGACAGGCCGTTGATGGGGCGGCTGCACCTCATCCAGTCACTAGATGTTATGTTTGGGGCAACATGCACTCTGAGGTTGGGAAGTGGGCAGTTCTAATTCCACTAAGCTGGGAAAGCAGGGTGGGGGGAGTTATGGGTTTTATGGTTTACATTAACAGTTACTGTGGCTTCACAGCACTTCTAAGGCTGTTGCGGTGTGCAAATGAGGGATGGAGGGGGCTCAGCATACAAGTCTTCCCTGGGGTGGTGAGAGGGTGCACTGATACACAATAGCAACTGGAGATAAACACTTTGGATGGCAAAGATGTTAGCCACACGTGAGACCTCACAGAGGTTAAAAGTATGGTCCTGGAATGTTAACAGGCTTGGGAGTGGTATTAAATGCACCCTGATTCTGCAATACTTAAAACGGCATGACCTAGATGTAATACTTATGCAAGAAACACATTTGTGGGGACATCACTATGAAGCACTATACAGAATGGGGTATGTCTTGAAAGCCCATGCAGGTTACTCAACTGATTCAAAGGGAGTGGGAATCCTGATTAAGAAAACTATACCGTTCATCTCCGGGAGTGTGTGGAGAGATCACCACAGAAAATACGTAGCCATTAAAGGGACTTGGAATGGGGTGGATCTTAATATCTGTTCAGTTTACGCCCACCTCGACTCTTGACAATGACTCTACCCGATCTGGGGAACCTACTGCTGGGACTGCCCCCGGGAATATTGCTGAAGGAGGGGGGTGTGGGTAGTGGGCTAGACTTCGACGCAGTCTTCGACTCGAATATGGACAGAACTGCCGCTAAGAACGGGGGCAAGGGAGGGGAGGCCCCCTTCCCTCAGTTTGCCTCGGAGATGAAGATTGTGGACCTTTGGACACTCGATAATATACATATTTCTGAGCACCACATGGTAGTTTTTCTAGAATTAACTACTTACTAACCCTTCATCTCAACTGCCAGCTGCACAATTGGCGAGAGGAATATGAGACCACCTCCGTGGTAGAGGTCCAGCTGCTGGGTCCGATTGTGGACTATCAGAGCCGAACTAGGTTGGAGACCTGGTATCTGAAAGACAAAGCTACCAGAGACAAAATACAAAATGTGCTCACCTACACTTCAAAGAGAATCAGGGGTCGGTTGACTCAGCACTGACTCTGTGATAAGGGGAAGCACCCAGGCAATAATAGGGGATAGGAAAAAAGAATCCAGGTGGCAATGTGCCGAACTTGAGAAGAAGGTAATAGAAATAGAAAGGAAAGATCAGGACGGGAAATCGATAGACACCAATTGCTGCTCTGCTAACCAGATCTGAGAGATTTGACGGTGGACCTAGCCCGTAAGCAAGCCCTGGTAATGCAGCGACGTCTTTATGATGTTGGAGGTTAGGCAGCTAAACTGCTTGCTAATACCTTCATGAATGTGTTTGAGAACAGACACATTCTGAGTTTGGATACCTGGAAAAAACACGCTGTGTTATTTTTACGCTATATTGATGACATTTTTGTATTGTGGCGAGGTACGCATTCTTCTTAAACCGCTGCTTTGGAACATTTGAACACCATCAATGACCGTATACAGTTCACTTACAGCATAAATGACATCTCAATTGCATACTTAGATGTATTATTGATCAGACGGGGCAACATAATGTAGACCACCGTATTTAAGAAGCCAACTGATCGAAATAATCTGTTGCATTATCGAAGTTTTCATCAGCTCCCGTTGAAAAATCATCTACCTTACTCGCAACTCCTACGAGTCAAAAGAATTGTATCTGAACATTCTGAACTACAGTCACAGACTGACAACATGATACGCTGTTTCCAAGAACGTGGATTCCCTAAAGAAATTCTTCACCAAGCGGTCATGAAAGCCACCAACAAAACTCGGAGAGAGATACTGAAGCCCATAGCGAGACCTGATCAACCCAGAATGGTGGTGGCATCAACATACTCCACCATGAGCCATCAATACAAATGTTCCATCAGAGCACACTGGCCATTATTGGCATGTGAATCAGACTTTAATGGTATTTTTTGCAATGAACCTAGATTTACCTAGACTAGAAGCAGAAACATACAGAAACTCATCAGACCCAGTGACAAACTACATACAGTTTCGTACCAAGGGACTGTACCTTGTCTTAATTGTAGCAACTGCCACAACATCATTAAAGGCAACACGATTATGCACCCCACGCGAGGAACTCCGATCAAGCTGCACGTTACAGTTACTTGCGATACAGCTAGTGTAATTTAGCTTTTAAAATGCCTGTGTGGCTTCATTTATGTTGGCAAAACAAGCAGGAAAATAAAGACCCGGATTCACAAACATAAGAGTAATATCCGAGTGAACAACACCAAGTCGACAGTGGCTACCCACTTCAATGAAAATCATCATAACATTGCACAACTGAAGTTTACCATTTTGGAAGTGGTGGAAAAAATAAAATAAAGAGACCATAACAATATTCTCTTCCAGAGGGAGAATTACTGGATTTACCTATTGGACTCAATGAAACCCAAGGGACTCAACGATCGCTTGGAATTCATATGTTATCTATGATTATTTACCATTTTTTTTAACCCTGAATCTGTGATCAGCTTCACGTTATCTATCTGTCTTTATTCTGTTCTTAGCCTTTTATTTTCTTCATTTCTTTTTATTTCTTCATTCACTCTCTAACCTCGAACCATATGTGCATTATACATGGTGCAATTTATATTGTCAGCTCCATGAGTTGTTCACATTGAAGCCTAATACATCCACAATATGGCATTTGACTTCTGTAACACTCCGTGCACACGTTAGCGGCCCAGCGTTCACGCTGAGAGCGCCAGTTCATTCTCACTGTCTCTTACTACTCGTCAACTTAGTTGCCGACTACGCGGTCAAAATGCATGCGGAATACAAGAAACACGCTTCACGAACGTCATTCACTATTGGTAGGTATGACACCGGTCTTGAATTTATGTTATTGTTTGCTCGTAATCTGGCGCATGACACGTGTATGGCACCCGCGAATTACACATTCTTTAACAATCACCGCACATTAGCCTAAATCACCATAATTTTAACTTGAGAATGACACAGTTTTTAAATATCACCATCGCGCACTTTCAAATCACCATTTTTCTGGCATAGCATTAAAACCAACAGTTGAATTGGCACTCCTGACTTACTTTCGAACCAGTGACCGGTTTGAGTGTTCTTCGCGTTATTGTTCACAAATTCTGGGGCTACTCTCTCTGTGGCCTTTGAGTTTTAACTCACCACACAATGTTTTTTCTCGTTTATGCACCTTCTTGGTTATTTTGATGCTGTAACTTCAGGGTTACTCATATCCTATTTAAAACATGTGTTTATTATTATGCATGTATGGTATCACTTACCTTGGGCACCTGAACACCGGCAGAGACGGTACGTGCACATTGTCACTCAATATGGAATGAGATTGATTATGCAGGACGAGGTCCGTCCCCCTGCCTCCCACGAGTTCATTATTTGTTTTTGTTTGTTCCCCTGATGAAGGGCCCCCGATGTGCCCGAAATGCATTGGGATCAGTGAATAAGATTTTGATGAACGGGGGCGTGGCTTAGGCGCCGTTCAAGATGGCCGCCTAGACAGATTCCTCCGTCGTCCCGGGACAGCTTTTACCAATTTCCGTCATTTTGAAGTGCTTTCCTGGCATGTTCTCTCGTCGTATGTCCATCGGATTGTGAGGCGCATCTATTGAGCAGTTTTCTGCTTCCCGCGGCTGTGTCCTGACATCGTCTTCGCAGCAATGAAGTTTCCTCACATCGGCCCCCACCTTCTCTGACGAGTGCGCTTCTCATTTGGGGACGGTGGTTCTGTGTGCCGCTTCTGCCTGTGGACTGCGATCTTTGAACTTTGAAGCATTTTTTAAGGTAATGTGTCAGTGCTTTTTAATGGCCTGTCACATTTATCACTTTTATTTCCTCAGCTGCATTTGCCTGTGCTACTGCCTTTCAATGCTCTCTCCATGGAAATCATTCTGACTGGAATTTGACTGCGCACACGCTCCAGCTCTTGCCTGAATGCTTTTATCGCCCCTTAAAGTGAATTACTGCCTTTGTTGTCTCTTCTCATGTCACCACAGCGATTAGGCTATGTGGAAGATGCTTTTTGAGTCTCCCCACTCTCTGCTTTATGCTCGCTTTTGAGGAATGTGGCTTGTAGCAAGGCTTGGACTGGGTTTTCACTCCTTTTTGCAACACTTCTGTTATTGTGTCATGCCTCATATTTTTTCCACAGTTGAGTTTGTTGTCTATTGCATAATGGAGTATATTATACCATCCTTTGAGTCCTATCTTCATCATTTCCTGTGGAGAAATTGCTATTAATGCCAATATGCTTGCTGCAGTGTCATCATATTCTGTTACTTCTGCGACAGTCCTCTTTTTTGCTATAAATTTATTTGTTTATTTATTTATTTCTGAAGGTCTGATTTGTTAGTCCTGCGTCATTGGACAATATTGTTCTTACTTGAGCTACGCATTTTCTATTTGAAGGCGCCTTAATATATTGGAACTTTGGACTATCTATGGTTCGCCTGCGCAAACCACAATTTGTTTTTACACCTGCTTCAACAGCGCAAACACTCATCTTCAGTGTCTTTTTCTTCTGACAATCCACCGATGGCAGGTGCTGCTCCTAACCGCTCTTCAGCTCCTCATTCCTCCTCCAACAAACCGTCTCCTCCTTCCTCCTCATCCAAACGTCTGAAACAGGATCCTCCTTCTCCTGACAAATCTGCCTCCCCTATCTCTATGGAATTAATTTTGGAGGAAATTAGAGCATTGCGTCCATTTATAGAGGAGACTAACAAAGACATGCAACTCCTGAAAGAAAAATGGTCAGTTATGGACACTCGACTTTCTTCCGTGGAGCAGCAGGTATTGGAAATACAAACAAATGCGCAGCGCATTTCCTCTCTAGAAAAGTCTGTTCTCTCCCTCCAACAACATACTGAGGACTTGGAAAATAGAAATCGAAGAAACAACCTCCGTATTTATAATCTTCCGGAATCCCTTGAGGGGGATGACCCTGTGACTTTCTTCACATCATTTCTTCCAAAGCTCCTGGACATGCCTTCTTCCACCTCTCTTAGTATACAAAGAGCACATAGACTGGGTCCTCGTTCCACCAGTTCGACGAAGCCTCGTGGAGTAATTATCCTTTTTCTGAAATTTACTGACTTGTTATCAGTACTCTCAGCAACCAGATCTAAACGGCAAGTTTCCTGGCTTGGTCAGCGAGTCTTCTTCTCCCAGGATGTTTCCAATGTCACTGCATCTCGCAGGAAAGAATTTCTGTCTTTGCGTCCTTCTCTGCGCTCCCTTGGAGCTCGATATGGCTTGTTTCATCCCTGCATCTTCAAGGTTACCTACCAAAATCGGACGTGGTCCTTTCAAGATCCTGGAGAACTTAAGAATTTCATTCATCTACAATCTTCTGCTGGCATGGATACTTCTACACTTCCTACTGGTTGATTTATATGCTATTATTTGTTGATGTCTTTGCGTTTTTATTATGATGTTTCTAATCATTGTTTCCTATGTTATTATGTTTCATACGTTTTTTCATAGGGCTGTCTTATAGACGTTTTTGTTTATTTACATTGCTTATCTCTCCCGTTTTGTATTTGTTACTAATTGTACTTTATTCCCTTTCACAGTGTCATGCCGTTTTTCCCTGTATTATATGTGACTCCCCTATTGTTGTCCGCAAGTCCTGGTTTGACCGGAATCCTGCTCTTCGTGCGGTTCTTCTTGTTACGTGTCACCACTTCCCTGCTTCCCCCTTGTACTTCCCCATCAGGTATGTTTTCTGCAGTCATCCTTTTGGATATGTACTGTCTGTTCTCTTTTCTCCTTTTTTCCCCTCTACTTCTCTTTTCTCTACTTGTTTCCCCTTCTCTTGTTATATTCTGTTCTATTCTAGTTGATGCTATGCACTCTCTACGTCTTGTCTTCACTTTCCTTTCTCGTAATTCTATAATACATTTTTACTGTTTTGCAATGTTTGCCTTTGTATGTTGTTTAATGCAGTTTGAAGTTATGTATTGCACTGCTTTATTTGTTCTACTCGTCTTTTCCCTATTTGACAAGGCGTTTATTGTTCTTCTCTATTCCTGTTCACTTTTCTCTTTTGCAAGAGGTTTTTCACATGTTTTTTAAAAAAAAATTCTATCGTATTTGCAATGTTCCTGTTTCTACAGTTTTACTTATCATACTTACCCTGATTTACAATTTAGAGTTATTTCATGGAATGTAAAAGGTTTTATTAATCCTATTAAGAGACAGAGGGTACTCTCCCACTTATCTTCCTATACCCCTGATATTGTTCTTTTACAAGAAACTCATCTCAATGATGTTGAATCCCTTAAATTGAAAAGGAGTTGGGTGGGTAATGTTTTATTTTCGCCAACGGATAACAAAAAGAATGGGGTTGCCATTTTGGTTCATAAGAAGCTCAAATGTAAAGTTTTGTTAGAGGAAAAGGATTCGGAGGGTCGCTGGATTTTGGCTAAATTATTGCTTCATTCTATTCCCTTAACTGTGTTTAATATTTATGGTCCTACCCAGCCCGACTGTTTGTTTTGGCCAGTCATTACGAGCAAATGTACACAATACAAAGATGATTTCCTCCTTTTAGGTGGTGATTGTAATCAAATTGTTGATCTGTTTCTGGACCGTAAGTCTAGTGTTCGCTTTGTTCCCCACAAGCAATTTCTGGATACTATATCTCAAACTAACCTTTCAGACTCCTGGCGACTTACCCATCCAGATACTCTTGATTATTCTTTTTTCTCCCACCCTCATGCTTCCTCCTCTAGATTGGATTACATTTTTCTCTCTCAACTTCTCACTCAGAATCTTGTATTTTCCTCTATTGAGCCTATTATAATTTCAGATCACGCTCCCATTATTACGGATATTGATCTCCTCCCCCCTCACCCCAAATCCTCCCGGTGGCGCTTCAATTCTTCACTTCTTACCGATCCTAATTTTTCCTCTTCCTTCCGTACTTTCACCGATGATTTCTTTCTCACCAACTCTACCCCCGATATTCCTCCCCATACTCTTTGGGACTCTTTTAAAGCTACTGCAAGAGGATTTATTATCGACTTTGTTTCTCGGAAAAAGAAACACTCTCTTCAGAAACGGAAATCTTCTCTCGCCCTTATAAAAAAGTTGGAACTCCAATTCTATACATCTTCTGCTAAATGCATGTCACCAGATCTTCTGCGTGCCAAAATTTCCTTTAACAAACTTTCTACGGATAATGCCTCTTCTATTATACTTCGGAGTAGCGCACGGTATTACGATGGTCGTAATAAATCTGGCAAACTTTTAGCTAATTATCTTAAAGCCCGCAAGGAACGCACTGGGATTGAATCTATTTTCTCATTGGATAATACTCTTCTTCATGAGACTGACAAGATTCTTGACCAATTCCAACTTTTTTACCAACAGCTTTACACCCCAGAATCTCCACCTTCTTCCTCTATGCTTCATTCCTACTTTGAGAAACTTCCTAAACCTTCTACACCTCATCTTAATTTTGCCTCCCTTGACCTTGATCTTACTCTTCACAAACTTTCTGCAGCACTCTCTTCCCTAACTAAGGGTAAAACTCCTGATCCTGATGGTTTTCCAGTGGAATTCTATTTACATTTTTCTGATCTTCTTCTGCCCAGGCTATTAACTCTTTTTCAGTCTTTTGCTTCTTTGGGTTCTGCTGCAGGCACTTTTCAAGACGCTACCATCTGTTTGATTCCGAAAGAGGGCAGGGACCCGAAGTTTTGCAAGAACTATCGCCCTATTTCGTTAGTTAATGTTGACTATAAACTCTTCGCCAAATTACTTGCTTTACGATTGGATTCTTTTATGCCACATCTCATCGGAAAAGAACAATGTGGTTTTATCAAAGGTAGGCTTACTTCTGACAACTCTCGCCTTTTTCTCAATGTCCTAAATAAAGCTTCTTCTCTGTCGTTCCCCTTGGCTGCCATTTCAGTTGACGCTGAGAAAGAAATGCGTTACTTACCTGTAACAGCAGTTATCCAGTATTGGTGTCTTTCATAGATTCACATGCCTGAATCATTCCCCGTCGTCGAGACGGGAGCCTCCGGTATATAACAAAGTAATGTCCTATAGACATACATAAAGAAAAATAGGCCTAAGGGCCTCACCTTAGTAGCCTATCCTTGTCCTTATACAAAAAGGACCAAACTCTTAGAGCCAGCCAATCAGCTATCACCTCCCTCTAGAACCTACCCTGCTGGAGCCTCAGTCTCTCAGATTTTCGTACGCACCAAGCTAGGTAGGCGTAAGGCAGGTAGAGAGAGAACGTGAGTCCTTCCAGGGGAGGCGGGAGGGTTGCATGTGAATCTATGAAAGACACCAATACTGGATAACTGCTGTTACAGGTAAGTAACGCATTTCTTATCCAGTATTAGGGGTGTCTTTCATAGATTCACATGCCTGAATCAGAATAGTTAGAAATACATATTATGCACATGTCTGATGCAATGATGCCACATAATCAGTTAGATAATACACTAAGTATCATGCGACTGTAAGTATTAGGATACATCAACATAACCAAATAGAAGAGATGTGCATACCAGGATGGCGGGATGTAGGAAGGCTCACCTCACTGGAATAGATGTCGAAGCACCGCCTGGCCCACAGCTGCGTCCTGCAGAAGCTCAACATCCAGGCAATAGTGTCTGGCGAATGTATGCGGCGACTTCCACGTCGCTGCTCTGCATATGTCCAGAATCGGCACTCCAGCGAACAGCGCTGCTGATGTGGACATTGCTCTTGTGGAGTGTGCGTGCACCGTGGCATTCAACGGCCGGCCGGCCTTTTCATGGCAGAATGCTATCGCCGAAGAGATCCATCTTGAGATACTCTGTTTCGTGAGTGGGAGACCAAGTCTTGGTCTACTGTAGGCCACAAAAAGTTGCGACGACTTTCTGAAGTCTTTTGTCTTGTCCAAGTAAAATCTTATACACCTTTTGAGGTCTAAGGAGTGTAACGTCCTCTTTGCTGCAGTGGTAGGGTTTGCAAAGAAGGAACGTAGAACCACCGGTTCATTAAGGTGAAAGTCTGAAGGCACTTTTGGCATGAATTTGGGATTCATCCTCAGCACCACTCTGTCTTGTTTAAATTGCATAAACGGTTCCTGAATGGATAGAGCTTGTAACTCGCTGACTCTCCTGGCCGATGTTAGAGCGAGCAGAAGAGCTACCTTCCATGAGATGTACTTGATGGGTGCTCGGTGAATGGGCTCAAAAGGATGGCTCATAAGCTGGGTGAATACCAAGTTTAGATGCCATGTAGGTGCAATCCTTCTAGGCCTTGGGTACGACCTATACAAGCCTTTGAGGAACTGTTTAATAAGCCTGCTGGACCAAAGCGAAGGGGCCTTCGAGGATCTAGTGTAGCGTGAAATTGCAGCCAAGTGAACCTTTATAGATGCATGCGCCAGTCCTGACTCCGCCAAGTGTAGAAGGTATGGCAATATCTGCACAGGGGTAATATGGAGAGGTGACAGATCTTGTTCCACGCACCATAAGCAAAACCGCTTCCACTTGAGGGAGTACGTTTTGTTGGTACTGTCCGCTCGCGCTTTCGCTAGGACCGCCCTGCAGTTCTGTGGGATGTCTAGATGACAGAATTCTCTGTGCTCAGGAGCCAGGCTGATAATCTGAGCGATGGTAGGTTCGGGTGTTGGATCTGTCCGTTGGACATAGTCAGCAGGTTCGGGTGCTGTTGCAGACGAATCGGAGCCCTGATGGAGAGGCGATGAAGGTCCGAGAACCAATGCTGCCTCGGCCAGAACGGGGCAATTAGGATCAGGGTACAAGGCTCTGCCTTCATCTTCCTGAGGACCCTGGGAATCATCGGGAAGGGGGGAAAAGCGTACGCAAAGACGCCGAACCAACTGATGGAAAGGGCATTTCCGAGTGACCCTTGTTGGGGACGCCAACTTGCGTAGGTTTGGGCATTTGGCGTTCTCCCTGGTGGCAAAGAGGTCGATCCTTGGGATTTCCCATTCTGAGAATACCTGATCTAGTGTACCTTGGTCGAGCTCCCATACGTGAGAGAGAGACGTCCGTCTGCTGAGTGCGTCCGCGATGGTATTGTCCTTGCCAGGGACATATTCCGCTTTGAGCGTGATCCCTTGAAGCACTAGCCAGTTCCAGATTTCTTGCGATTCGCGTGAGAGAGTGAGCGAACGCGTCCTTCCCTGCTTGTTCAGGTAGTGCATCGTCGTGGTGTTGTCCGTCCTGACGAGCACCTGGGAGTTCTGGATACGTGGTAAAAAGGCCTTCAGTGCCAGGAAGACCGCTCGCAGTTCGAGAAGGTTTATGTGGAATGTCTTCTCCTGGTCCGTCCATTTGCCGCTGACTTGTAGGTCCTGTAGGACCGCTCCCCAACCCTCCAGGGAGGCATCCGTGGTGATTACCAAAGGTGCTGCTGGAAGGAGGAAGGGTAGGCCTGTCGACAGATTTCTGTGATTCATCCACCATCGCAGAGTTTTGGACATCTGTGGTGTTATTCTCACTGTGTCGTCGAACGAGCCAGTACTTTGAGTCCATTGGTATGCGAGAGCTTCTTGCAATGGATGCATCCTGAGGCGGCAGTGCGGGATGAGGAGGATACAGGACGACATCATGCCCAGTAGTGATTTGAAAGTTCGAACTCTCATGGTCTTTCTCGAAGCCACAGCCGTGGCCAGAGATACGATCTTGTGTTTCCGTTCCTGTGAAGGAAATGCTTTCACGCATTCCGTGTCCAAGGTTGCCCCCAGGAAGGAGATGCGGCTGGTCGGGGTCATGCAGGATTTCTCGAGATTGAGAGTTAATCCTAAGTGCAGAAAGAGATTGGTGCAGGCGTTGGAGGATGAGGTCGCGCCTGTTGCTGAGGGGGCTTTCACCAGCCAGTCGTCGAGGTAAGGGAAGACCTGGTGACCCATTTGACGCAGGAAGGCTGCCACAGGAGAAAGGCACTTTGTGAAAATCCGCAGGGGCGGATTTGAGGCCGAACGGCAGTACTTTGAATTGGTAGTGGCGTCCTGCCACCTCGAACCTTAGGAATTTTCTGTGCCCTTTGAGGATCGGGATGTGGTAGTAGGCATCCTGGAGATCTAGGGAAGTCATGAAATCTCCGCTTTCTAGAATGCCCAGAATTTCTTGGAGCGTCACCATCCTGAACGACTGACTCTTTAGGAAAGAGTTGAGGGCTCTGAGATCCAATATGGGCCTCCACTTTTTCCCCTTCTTGCGAATGAGAAAGAAGCGGGAATAGAATCCCTGTCCTCTTTGAGATGGTGGGACCAGCTCGATCGCTCCCTTCTTCAACATCGCGAATATTTCCAGGAGCAACGGCCGTAGATGTTTGTGTGGCAGTTTGCGTGGCGGTGTTGGAGGTGGGATGGTGATGAATTCCAGGGAATGGCCGAATCTTATCAATTGTAGGACCCACCGATCTGTGGTTATGAGATGCCAATTCTGTAGGAAATGGGTCAACTTTCCTCCAATTTTGAATGAGGGATATTGTTGCTGGACTGGCCAGAGTAATCGGTCACTGGCGGCCGCCAGTGCCCCTCCTCTGGTTCTTACCTCGGAAGTTCGATCGTCCATAGGAAGTTTGGTGGTTCTGCTGTTGCTTCTGTGGATACTGCGACTTATTCTGGTATGAATAGGAGGATCTATTTTGGAAGGACCCCCTGTATGAGGGCTGACCCCTGGACCTGTTGCCCCGAAAGGACTGGTTCCTAGCCTGCAGCGTACCCAGTGCTCTAGCCGTATCGGTGTCTTTTTTAATGTTCTGGAGCGCTTCATCAATTGTGGCTCCGAAAAGATGTTGGCCGTCGAAGGGCATGTCTAGCACCTTTGTTTGAACTTCTTGCCTAAATGAGGTAGCCTTAAGCCAGCCCTGGCGCCGCAGGACTGCTGCTCCAGCTAATTGGCGAAAGCCAGTCATGGCTCCATCTATGGCACAATCTATGATTTCCGCTGCCGAGGCTTGACCTTCCGAGAGCAGTGCCTTGACCTCTTCCTGCATCGTATCTGGTAGCTCTGCCAAATAAGGTACCATGTCCTCCCACAGTTGGCGATTATAGCGTCCTAACAGGGCAATAGAGTTGGCGACTTTGATAGTCATGGCTGACGTAGTGGTGAACCATTTCCCAATGGTATCCAACTTTCTTCCCTCTTTGTCCGGTGGTGCTGACAAGGGAGAGGAAGGGTTGCGGGAATTCTTCTGAGCTGCCTGGGTCACCACTGAATCAGGTTTTGGGTGCCCATTGAAACAAACAGCCGCCTTGGAGGGAGCTTTGTATTTCTTGTCCAGACGTGGGATAACCGCAGGTATGGACGCCGGCGTGGCCATCAGTTTCTTTCCCTGGTCCCAGAGAAATTCAATAATCGGAATTGATTTAGTGATCTTTTTTGTTTGTTCTTTAAAATCATATAAGAAACATTCTGTTTCCGTTGTTTCCATTTCCATGTGGAAACGCTTCGCTGCCCGCTCCATTAACTTATGGAACCCGCCAATGTCCACTGGCGGAGAATCCGATTGGCGTGGTTGGGGTGAAGCTGGGGAGGGCGCGACATACTCGACGTCGTCGTCGTCCTGATCCGTGCGCCCCTCAGGGACTTCGCCTTCTTCCATTTCCTCCGCTTCCTCCTCCGAGGATTCCACTACTTGAGGTGAGACTGCCTCATGGGAGGCCTGCGGACGTGGTCGCGTCTCTTGTGGGGCTGCCGGTGGAGCAGATGTCACCGGCGTTGGGCCCCTATTCTCAGCATCCCGTGCCTCCGGGAAACGCTGCTTGTAGTCTCGGATGAGATGTTTAAGGTCATCCACGATGGACACCGGAAGGCACACCATAGGGGTCACTTCCGTCCGTACCTGCGCTCGGAAAGAGTGTTCCTGGTAGGTAAATTCCTCCTGTTCCTCATCAGTGCTTTGGCATTTCACGTGGAGGTCAGAGATGGACATAGCTTGAGTTGTTGTTTCCTCTTCCGAGTCTTCACTCTGGAGAAAATCAGAAGGTAAGTGGCTCTGCACTTTGCTCGGGGAGGTCGCTTCGGGCGTGATCAGCTTCTTTGGCACTTTGCGCGGTGGTGTCGGCGGAGGCTGCGTCCATGACAACGGTTCCACTAGCTTGGACTTCTTCCACGGGTCCGCGTTGTCCCTGGTCGTAGACGACCCTTCCGTCGACGGTTTCGTCGTCGACGGCATGTTCTCCGTCGACGGGGGTTCAAGCGACGAGATTTTTGTCGTCGTCGATGTTTTCGTCGACGACGCGGTCGTCGACGACGTCCTCGTCGACGATGCACTCGTCGACGATTCATTTCTCGTCGTCGATTCATTCCTCGTCGACGTCTTCGTCGTCGACGGTCTCGGTGACGCGCCTTCCGTCGACGGCGGGCTTCTCGTCGTCGACGTCCCTGGCTTGGTCGTCGATGGGTTCCTCGTCGACGGGGTCGTCGTCGACGATGGGTTCCTCGTCGACAGTGTCATCGTCGACGACCCCGATTTTGACGTCGATGAGCTCTTCGTCGACGGGGTCGTCGTCGACGGCCCCGATTTCGTCGACGATGGTGTTTTAGACGACGACGATTTCAGCAGTATGACAGATGTGATGGGCCTACCTGCCGACGATGATGATGGAGTGGTCGTCGTCGATGCGAGGACTGACGACGCCGTCGTCGTCGACACCGTCGTCGTCGTTGTGGAGACGGCGAGTGGCGTCACAGCCTTCTTTTGCGTGGAAGATGGCGTAGGCTTGGTGGATGAGTGCGCAGGCTTCTTAAAGGCGTGAGAGCCTATGTCAGACACTGAGGAGGTTGTAGATTTGGCCTCTGAAGATTTCTTATGCATCTTCATAGGAGGAGTGTCTGAGGGGCCAGGGGGGTCCCCCCTTGGCCTCTTGAGGGAGACGTCCGAAGTCATGGAGAAGCTGCCCTCTGAGGACTCCACATTATCCCTCTGTTTGAGCCTGACCAGCCAAATGAGAAGTCGGCCCTCTCTATCCCTCAAGGTCTTATTAGGGAAAGAGCGACAGATCTTACAATCCTTAGGGACGTGGTCTGGGTTAAGGCAGTATAGGCACAGGTCGTGCTTGTCCTCCACATGGAGCCTTTTCTTCCCACATGAAGAGCAGGCCCTGAAAAGGGCTTTCTTTTGGGATCCAGACATTCCTAAAATGGCAAGGAAAGACAGCACTTACTGCAATTGAAGAGTCTTATATATCCCAGTTGGAGAATTTGAGAAAGTAATCCTGTTTCCAAGTGAATAAAGTAGGTTTAGAAGAGATCCTGAGGAGAGCTCAGGTTGGAGACTCCCTAGCACAACGTGCGGTAGAAAATCTGAGAGACTGAGGCTCCAGCAGGGAAGGTTCTAGAGGGAGGTGATAGCTGATTGGCTGGCTCTAAGAGTTTGGTCCTTTTTGTATAAGGACAAGGATAGGCTACTAAGGTGAGGCCCTTAGGCCTATTTTTCTTTATGTATGTCTATAGGACATTACTTTGTTATATACCGGAGGCTCCCGTCTCGACGACGGGGAATGATTCAGGCATGTGAATCTATGAAAGACACCCCTAATACTGGATAAGCTTTTGATCGGGTAGATTGGTCCTTCTTATTTGCTTCCCTCAATTGGCATGGTTTTGGTCCCAAATTTATATCTCTTGTATCTTTATTATATTCCTCTCCCAAGGCTTCTGTTCTTGTTAATGGTCATCTCTCTGCTTCTTTCACTCTTCGTAGAGGTGTTCGTCAAGGTTGCCCTCTTTCTCCGCTCCTTTTTGTTTTGGCTCTTGAACCCTTCTTGTCCTCCATTCGCCAGAATTCTTCTATCTCCGGCTTTCCCTATGGCGAAAACCAGTTAAAACTCTCTGCATACGCTGACGATATCCTTTTGTTCATTTCAGACCCGGAGTCCTCCATTCCCCCTTTATTAGCTGAATTCGATGAGTTTTCCCTTGTATCTGGATATAAGATTAATTCGGATAAGACAGAAATTCTTCCCTTGACGAAGTTCTGTCTTCCTCATCTTTTTTCTTCTACAGGTTTTGCCTGGAATAACACCAAAATTAAATATCTTGGGATTTGGTTCTCTAACTCTATCACTTCCTCTGTCAAATTGAATATGTCCGCTGTCCTCTCGCGTATTGACCAATTATTCTCCTCTTGGAATCCGCTTTTTCTTTCATGGTGGGGTAGGTTGGATTCTATTAAAATGATGATTGCTCCTATTCTTATCTACACGCTTTCTATGCTACCTGTCCATATTCCTGCTCTATATTTTAAACGCCTTGACTCTTCCATCTCAAAATTTCTATGGAAAGGCAAAAAGTCCAGAATCTCTCTCTCTTCTCTTTGTAGACCCAAATCTAATGGTGGTGTTAATTTCCCTGACTTCCGTCTATATCATAAATCCTTCTCCCTTCGTCAAGCTTCACGTTGGCTTTCACGTGAAGTCTCCCCCTTCTCTCCTCTCTGGCTCTCGATTGAACATATCTTTCTGTCCCCTTTCTCCTTTGACGAGCTTATCCGATTTTCCTCGAAATCCCCTTATGATTCTTTCCCGTTATTCAAACATACTTCTTCCCTCTTACGACCTTTATTTTCCCTTTCATATACTTCCCGTGATTCCTTTTTACAACAGCCCATCTGGTACAATTCGCTTATTCTTATCAATAATAGACCTATCTGTTAGTCCTCTTGGAGGCGGAAGGGTATTATATGGATTCATCAGATTTTTGATGGTACTTCCCCTTGTTCGTTTCCGCTTTTTCAACTCCAATTTTCTTGCCCCCATTCCTTCTTGCATAAATATACCATTCTTATGGGAGTGATTCTCGAGCGTTATTATTCCCTGTCTCCCACGCTATCCCTCGCTCCTCCTTCTTCTCTCTTGGCGTTGCTTTCTACTCTTCCTAAAGCGTCTCTTGTATACAAATACTTTTCTTCTCCTAACCCAGATCGTCCTAAATCCAAAGTTGAACTTTCCTGGGAAGCTGATCTAGGCTGTGTTTGGCCCATTTACCTTTGGGATAAACTCTGGCTCAAATCTTTGAAAGTTTCTTGCTCTGCTTCTCTCACTCAGTCTCTCTTCTTTCTGTATCACAGACTTTATCTTTCTCCTCTTTCCCTTTCTCGCTTTTCCTCTTCTTCTGATTCTGCCTGTTGGACTTGTAATTCGCCTGATGCTGATCTTTTACACATGTTCTTCTATTGTCCTATGGTTTCTACTCTTTGGAAACAGGTTTGGCAGTGCATTTCTCAGATTTTCTCACTTTCTGTTCCACACTCACCTTCTATTCTCTTCCTAGGTAGTCTCTCGGATGCATTTACTTTACCACCTCACTCTTGTGGTCTCTTTGACCTTATGCTTGCACTCGCTTTTCAGCATATTTCTTTCCATTGGAAATCCCTTGCAAATGTTTCCATGCAACATTGGTGGAATTCTATTTGTCACTTTCACAGACTTGATATTTCCTTTGCCTCATCCTGTAAACCTCCTCGCAATGTTGAGCTTTATTGGCTTCCCCTTACTGTTTATTTAGATCGTTTAGCTACAAAAATGAAACCGTTACTAATCAATTCTGAGAATTTTAAACCCCCTTAAATCATATATTCTCTGTTGTACTTATATCTCATTGTATTTATCTTTTGATGATGTTTATTATCTCTCTTGGTTTCTTCCAATGTTTATTGAGATAATATACAGTTTTTGCAGATTGCCTTTATTGCCTTTTCCTCTTTTATTGCCTCTATGATTTTCTTTTCTTTCTTTCTCCACTTTGCTTTCTCCCCCTTTCTCTCTTTCTTCCCCCTCTCTTTCCCTTTAAAATTACATAAAATGCTTTCTTGTGCTCTAATTTTGACATTAGGAATGTTATGCTTTTTACTTTCCCATATATTTTGTATCTCCCTTCCTTTTGTCAGTTGTTACCCTTGATTATATTAATCTTCAAACATAAAAAAAAAAAAAAAGATTTTGATGAACGTTGCCACATGAGAATACGATCATCGTTGAATTAAATACAACATATCTTTATGGATTGAATAAAGTTTTCATGTAACAGCAAAAAGTTCATCTGTTCATCTCAAGTATTGTACAATTTGTTTTGATTTTGACCGCTGCGCCCAGAGTGTCGTTCTCTAAGGTTAGAGAACGCATGAGTGGTCACTAGGGGTGCCCTCATTGCACAATTCAACACAAGAAAACAAGCTCACGAGGGACAAAAGCACAGAACTGGGAAAATCCGTCCTCGAACTGTAGTCTATACACAAACGCACAGGTGCTCCTTGAATCTGGCGGGAACTAGAGCGGGCCAGGACACAGCTTACGCATCTTGATCTGGATTGGGCAGAATATACTATGCTTCGCCTTATACACAAATTTCACGTAGGCATCAACAAGCGAGGACGGATGTTAGCCCACTGCCTGCGGAGAATTCAGTACGCAAACACAGTTAAAGCCATCCATACACATATGGGCTCAGTAACACAAGAGGACATTGGTATAGCAGCGGAATTCCAGGCATTTTATTCAACCCTAAATATGAAAGACCACCTAATTGTTCCCGACCCACTTCTCTATCTACAGTTGACCGAAATCAAACCCCCTACCATCACAGGAATCTGAAGCGCTTGATAAACCCATTAGGATTGAGGAGGTGATTGCCGCAATCGCCAGACTAAAGCCCATGAAAGCACCCGGTCCAGATGGCTTCAGTGCGGTCTTTTATAAGACCTTTTGTATAGAACTAACTCCTATTCTGACACAGATATTTAATTCCTTCATGGATTCCGGTTCACTCACTGACACCATGCTATAGGTGTGCACTTCAGTGATCCCGAAATCAAGGAAAGACCCTGAGCTTTGTAGTTCGTACCACCCGATATCGTTGCTGAATGTCGACACAAACCTTTTTACTAGCATCCTAGCACAACTTCTCAATCCTTTGATGCCGGGTCTGATAGATCCAGACCAAGCAGGGTTTATCCCCTCTCGTCAATGCGGTAACAACACTAGGCGTCTCTGTCACCTCATCGACAAACCAACGATCCCAAGAAAAGTCTCTCCTGCTGGCAGTGGACAAGGAGAAGGCGTTCAATAGGGTTCACTGGCCTTACTTGTTCGCGACCATCCAGCACTTCGGCTTGGGAAGCCGGTTTCTGAGTTGAATCCGTAGTATTTACAGTGCACCTACCGCAACGGTACCGGTGAACGGGATTAGCTCGGAGGGGTTGCGGGTAGAGCGAGGTACCAGAAAAGGTTTCCCGCTTTCCCAACTCCTCCTCGCCATCTATATGGAACTCTTTGTCCAGAAGCTAAGAAATAACCCCGGTGCAGTTGGTATTAAATTTGGGGCGGACCAGCATCTAATCAGCCTCTATGCGGATTACATAATTTTTTCGATCGCTCAGCCCCTTTCTTCCCTAGAAGCGATTATCTCTGAAATTGAAGGTTTTGGAGCGGTATCGGGTTTCAAGATGAACCTGTCAAAGTCACAGATTTTGAATCTCACCACGCTCCCAGATACCGAGCGTGCTCTCCGAGCGCAATATGAGTTTCAATGGGTAGAGGAGTTGCTCCCATATCTGGGCATAGTTCTGGAACAGGCCCTCGCTAGGACAGCCAAGGCTAATTACTCTGTACTCAGAGCTGCGATCCGCAGAGACCTAGACCGTTGGCAGCAGCTGCCTCTGTCGTGGCTAGGCAGGATTGCCACAGTAAGAATGAATGTACTCCTGAGGGCCTTATTTGTCTTCCAAGCGCTGACCTCGCCCCTCCACCTGGGACGCTACAACAGCTTCAGCAGAACATAGACCGCTTCATTTGGGGGGGCGGGACACGAAACCTACATTACAGAAACAGCTCTTACAACGCCCGAAGCAGGAAGGAGGCCTGGCTGTCCCGAATGTCCTGCGGTACTTCCAGGCCACCCAGCTCAGATTTCTGGCAGAATGGAACCGTCCCATGCCCGAAATATTTGGAGAATGAATATCCATGTTAGTATAATGATATGCAAACTTATCAATCGCTACAAAAATCAAGAATGTATTGCAACCCCGGGATGTTCCCTACCTGATCCGACAAGTGGCAGTACTGTGGGAACTAATGGTAACCAGGGTCTTGAAGACACCACCCTTTAATAGGGACCTTGTCCTCTGAATGTTGTTGCCCTCTAGCCACATTAATGAATCTATGTCAATGGTTTGGTGGCAGGAGGGGGATGTGAGACACTTGGTGATCTCCACCCGGGTGAGAAGGTCCTTACATTTGCAGAAGAGTGGGACGCATTTGCGGTGGGAGGTGGAGAATTCCTGCAATATGCCAAATTGTCAACAACGGTGCAGGAGATCTGGACGGACTTCCTGCACACACCACAACAGACTGACACGCTACAATTACTGTTAATGGCTGGGGCGACGAGATATATGGTGACGCATTTATACAAAGCTCTCAATGTGGACAGGGTCGGGACTGAGCCTGTGGCACACCGAGCATGGGGGGTGGAAGTTTGCGACACCCCTGTCAGGTGAAGAATGGAAAGTGAATTGTGAGCTGGCGAAGAGTGTTTCATGCAACACTAGATATAAGCAGATTGCCCTAGGGAGGAGGCTTTCTTTCTGCCTATGGCCTGGGCATGACTTAGGGTCCGGTATACTGGACAGCAGTGGTCATGCAGCTACAGGCAGTGACAGTCTTGAAGACTAAGGTGTCACCTCTGTTGTGCTTGCTTGGTATTGTTAAACAACCCAGACGGGGTAAGATGCACAGGAGGTTCCTGCTGCTCACCTTGGTGTTGGCAAAAAGGAGAGTAGCCACAGGATGGTTGAGCACAAGATTCCCTTATGCCACATTATGGTATAAGGATGTCACTGAGTGGGTACTGGCAGAGGAGGTACACATGAAACTCAATCATCAGGATGACAAGCTGCAGGAAGACCTGGATATTTGGGCTGCAGTGTTGAAGGGTATGCCCAGGGAGATGGCAGGAGGTGACAAGCAGGCTCGCACTCACAGGGTACGGAACACACTAACCCAGGAACGAAGGTTGGATAACATCAGGGGGGAACCAGCTGCATCAGGGACAGACTGGGAGATGGGCGGTTGAAGGGGAACACACACATCATGGTTTGGAACTTGAGCCTAGACGTATCCATGTTTACAAAATGCTGATTTACTAATTGTAGCACTGACTATGAGGGATATTGGAGCTGGGACTGAGGGATAGGGAATGGGGTTTGAATGCTCTGATACACGCAATTGGAAATGATGTGTACCTCTACTTGAGCTACCGCTGATTGTTGTTCTTTTTTTCTTTTCTTTGCTGCTTTATGTCTCCTTTTGATTGGTAGTGCTATATTTGTAATGCACAGATCTGATGTTTACTGTTGCCCCGATTCAGGGTCTGCTCTCAACAAATGGCAATAAAAAGAAACTATACTAAAAGAAGTACATATTGCAGTGCTTCATATATTTATGTAGGACAAGAGAACAATTTGGGCCTTATAATGTTGCTAAATACATTTAAATCCTCTAATCTTGAAGCATTTCACAACAAAGCATTAGAAATGGTCAAATAAGGATCTTAATTCAGGTTGAGAACTAAGTACAGTCCTTTGAAATGTGCTCACTTCAGGTACTAATGTTCAGCTACTGTAGTTTGTGCCGATCTTTTCCCACAACCCACATCACTGTGCTCTCAATTCACGTCTGCAATGTCATGAGTGATTAAGTACCACCATACCTCATGCTGTTCTTTCAATAGCTTTAAAAGCTGTGCATAGACTTCTTCAGACTTCTGTGAAATCTTAACATCATTGTGATGTACGAAAATAAACTCACTCTCGTCATCTGTTGGTGGGGATGGCAACTGAAAGAAGAAAAATCATAGGAGTTTAGGTTTCTGTGCCTTATCACTTTAAAATAGAAAAGACAACTGGATACAACTCCTATCTTCCACCAAACAACATTCCTTAAAATGAGCTTTCTCTAATTAACAGTAAAATAGGAGATGCATGTAAGTTGAATGGAAATATAAAGTAATGTGAAAAACAAAGTATACCCTCTTAAGATTCATACTTTTGAACATTAAGATATCCGATCTTCAGGTTCTCACTATGTAAAAATGTTAGATAAATCTAACCTCAGGTGACAAACAACAAACAAATTTCACACAGTTATTTATTAAACAAACAAAAAATAAATCAACATTTGCTAGCCTTGTTTAAAACACTTCATAACTTCTTTGGCTGTGCCATTTGTCGCAAGTAACTAAAGAGTAATTAATTAGGGTGGTTGTAGATGTTATTTTTGCTGTGGCCTGCCCTTCAATAGTAAAGGATAACATGTCCAGTAAAAGGGCAGATTCATATTTCCAAAATGAGATTATGGAGACCGATCATATTACAAGTATTATTCTTGGCCCAAAACAATGAGCAGAGATTTCTGGCTGACATCGGTCAGCAATTGTCTGTTTTTCCATAAAGAGAGCTCTTACCAGGTGGGTATCTAAATGTGATAATGAACTTAGATATGTTTAACCCCTCAATATGTTGAATCACAAACAGCACTATCGAGAGGTTACAGAAGGCCTTCAATTTTTGGGTGTGGTGGAAGAATGCCTACAACTGCACCTAGGAGAAGAAACATGTTCTTCTATTTATATGTCCCACACTGTATTTTGCAAAATGACTACATTTTAATGAATTCTTGTTTCTAGATTAGTTGAATAATAATCTAACCATGAGCCTATGATGGAAGAAATTGTACTACATTGCACAGAAGGAAGACTCAACATTTTAGTTACTGCTAAATGAGCTAAATTACACTAATCAGACACTTTGAAGTAGTAAAGAAGAATGCATATCAGAATGGAAGATGGATAGAATGACAAAATGTATGGCAGATGGAACCCAGTCCCACATCCTAGTAATGTCTTAAAGGAGAAATAAGAGTTTAGAGTTGATCAGGTTCGTTTCAATAGCAGGCAACCGGTCCTAGGTCTCTGACCAGGTATGAACATTTTGGTTTGTTATATAAAGGTAAGGCAAACTTAGCCAGACTACATCATTCATTCCATTAATTTATTTTTGTCATGCAAAACATGCAACCAAAGGCCCCTTTGCAGCACTTGACGTGTAGGGATAGATCTGAATTTCTTTCACACTACTGGTGATGAAATAAAGGAATTCGGTTCAAACTTTACTTGAGAAACTAAAGTCTCTAGTAAAATGAATGGGCTTGGCCCATTCTAGAAAGTGGGGGATCCCAAAGGGACCGAAGTTTGAGTCTAAGGTCTATAGAGGACGGTTTTCATTGATATTTCATATGGTGCTATGGTGGGCAGTGATCTCAGGCAATGGTTGAAAGAATACCAATAGTGACATCACATAAGTCTAATAGATTTCTGGTGTTTCTCTCTACTGTGTTAGTTTAGATGAATCAATTTTGCATTGGCGGATCAAAGACACTGGCAGGGTGTATTGCCTTAAATCTTCGATAACAGCACTTATACATACCACTTCTCAAATATTGCTTCTAGCAAAAAGAGTTGAAGGTTGGGGCTTATGTGAATAGGGTGTACAGTATAGGTTTAATGGTTTGGGGTAAAAGATTAAGGGTTTGAGGTCTACAGGTTAGGGGCTAATGGGATAAGGGTTTAGAGTTAAAGATGAGAGGTCTAGAGTTAATTTATGTTTGACAATATATGGTTAAGGGTGAGGAGTATAAGAGTTTAGTTTATGGGTATTAGGGTCAAGGGTTTTGAAGTACAGGGTGTGGCTTTGGTACATATGGCTAAATGTGTGGGGTACAAGTTAAGATATAGGGATAGGAGGTGTAGGGATTAAGGTGCTAAGGGGTTAGAGTTAAGGATGCCAAGTTAAGAGTTTGGAATTCAGGGTTAAGGGTTTGGGATTTAGGCCTTAAAAGTACAGGGTATAAGGGACAAGTGTGTGGGGCTGAAGTAAAGGCTAAGAGTTTAGGGCGGAGAGCAAATGATTAAGGATACAGGATTAAGAGTTTAGGTTTAGAGTAAGGGTATAGGGGAAAGGGTTAAAGTTCTGGGGCACAGGACTAAATATTAGTGGCTTTCGATATAGGGTTAGCAGTTATGGGTTAAGGGTAAAGTGTATAGAGGTTATTTTCTAAATGATATTGGCTAAGGGTATATCATTATGGGTTTGAGATACAAAGGGAGGGTTAGGGGTATATAATTAAGGATTTGTGGTATACACATTTGTAAGGAAATAAGACACTGCAATACACAATAAGTTGTGGCAATCGGGAAGTTCAAGCTTGTTATAGCTCATTTGATGTTTTCTTTTCATTTGGTTCTTCTTGTCAGGCATCCAACATCGACAACAACCTATGTAAAAGGCTTAATACATGCATCCAATGGCCACATCGCACTATGGCCAATTTGACTACATGCACCATTTATGTCGCTGTAATTCTTGCAATGTTAAACCACAAGTATGTACACTAATATTGTGGCAGCTTACTATAGCCTTATAGCCCATCATAGCAGGCTTTACCAGCCATTAAAGGCCCGCTTCAGTGTTTCGGCTCAGGCCTTTAACAAGGGAATGGGACTTTAATGGCCGGTACAGCCCAGCTACAGAGGGCTGTAAGGCTATTAGAACATTCTGTCACTAGAGGGCAGAATGTTGTAGCAAATAAAACAAAGGCCTCTCGGAGTCTGAGGGGTTTTAAATCCCCTTGGGCTCCGAGAGGCCTTTGTTCACAGCAACAGCTGTGAACAAAAACAACATTGGAATGTTGCTCTGCAGGCTTTTAACCGGCCAGTAGAAGCCCGGCGCACTCCATTGTATACAATGGAGTGCTCCACATTCAAATGTTCTAATAATTGTTATGTGATGGTTATACAGTGTTCTGGCAATCGCCAATTACATCTATTATTTATCAAAATTTAAAATGGCAATAGAAACATGTGAGAAAAAAGGTTTGTGGATTAAGAGTTACTCTGTATTGGCATATTCTGTCACAGGGACAGGGTTAACCCATACCATTACCTTTATTTAATGTTACAGTTGGGAATGTGTTTAATGTAAGGTGTATTGATTGGCGCACTTAATTTCAATGGAACAATTAGGAGGGTGTAAAAAGAAATAATGCTATTTCTCAATGAAAGTTTGTAATTTAAATGGTACATACATATAATGGTGTTTAAAGTGTTTAAGCGCTAAAGTGAAACTGTCAATTCTGATTTGGTTGGTTTTGATTAGTTCAGAAGGACGGGCCCCACTGAAGCAATTAACCATTAATGCCACCTCGTTGCTAAAGGCACTGCAGAAGTATTCCTTAACTGACTGTGACAATGAGGAGTTCTGGTTGATTTGCATACAGTGGTGACTGAGACTGTTGTGCAGTGTCAGCTTCCCAGATCTTTGTAGGAATCTGGAGGCTGAAAACAAGCTGATTGGATACATGATCTTTGGAATCAGCAGCTGATTTTTTAAGGTGTATCTGATTGAGAGATTCCGAAGACATGTAAAGTTGGAGACTAGTGTACCTATTTAGTCTATCAAGAATGGTGCGGCTCAAGGAATTATTGGTAAATTAGGCCCTTTGATGTTATCTGGCTCCTGGAGAAATTGCTCTTGGCCCAGGTGAAAAAAGAACATTGAGGTAAGTGATTTGGATGGCTGATTAGGACGAATGGGAACTTGGCTTGGTGGTCCCAAAAGGTTGAGTGAAATGGTATTCAAACAAATTGAGATGATCTTTGCAAAACTCAGGATTGGCATTAGAGATTATGTTCGAGTCTGGTACAATCATCCCACAGTAGGTTTTGAAATGCTCACTAGTTTGATTTAGTGTCTCCAGGACGTGTGTTGTAGAGTATCCCTTTTTAGATCTATAAGCTACAATGTGGTCCTTTGAGTCACTGCACTTTTGTCAACAACATGCTTACATACCACTCGTCCTCTAAAGTGTTCTTTTGGGTAAATGACAGTTAAGAGGTCAAAACAGATGTGATCAAGGCATTAAGGTGAGGAAAAAGTATTGCTTTTTTGAGCCGTTGTCAGGAAAGCACCAGGATAATAGGGTCAAATTAAAGGAAGAACTGACTATTTTGTAAGCTGAATGAGTATACAGGGCAACTTATAGGAGGCCCACATTATCTGGCACAGCTACTTCTCTTTTCAGACTAAACATGATTTGTTTCCTTTAGGCCCCAGAGTGGACCAGGTACCGGAGGTAACCTGCCAATTCTCTTAGCCTCATTATATAGGCGAGTGAGCTGTGGGGCAAGCAAATCAGTGTAGGCAAGGTAAAATTCTACTAGCAAGCCATCCGTGCCCGGCATTTTATTACAAAGCGGTACAAAAGGGGGTGGTGATGGACGGAGCATTGGAACCAATCAAACACTCACACCCAGTCAACAGATCTGGGTTTAATCCATCACCGTTCTTTCGCCCACTCTGCCACCCCAGTTCAGACATGGCCATATGCAAATCAGTCTGACCCTGTGCCCCGTGGGAACAGTCCAGCCGGAACTGCCAAGCCATGTCTTCCCTGGACCGGAAACAAGCTTCCTAGGACCGGTTTCTGGCATTTCAGCCATCTTCCGCCAAGCTTGCTTGAATCCAGTGGCAAAGTGAGCAAGGGATTCACGTCTGAGCATACCCTGCCAACATATGGCAAACAAAGCGGTACAAAAGGGGGTGGTGATGGACGGAGCATCTGAACCAATCAAACACTCACACCCAGTCAACAGATCTGGGTTTAATCCATCACCGTTCTTTAGCCCACTCTGCCACCCCAGTTCAGACATGGCCATATGCAAATCAGTCTGACCCTGTGCCTCATGGGAACAGTCCAGCCCGAACCTCAAGACGGCTAAAATGCCAGAAACCGGTCCTAGGAAGCTTGTTTCCGGTCCAGGGAAGGCATGGCTTAGCAGTTCGGGCTGGACTGTTCCCACGAGGCACAGGGTCAGACTGATTTGCATATGGCCATGTCTGAACTGGGGTGGCAGAGTGGGCTAAAGAACAGTGATGGACTAAACCCAGATCTGTTGACTGGGTGTGAGTGTTTGATAAGTTCAGATGCTCCGTCCATCACCTCTCCCTTTTGTACCACGGGGTTTTATTATAGGCCATAGTTTTGATGGCTACCCATACCTCCCGTATTTCGATCTCCCGTCCCAATGCCTTTGCCGCATCCTCGCCTGGGCCGGCAGACCACCCCCGCGTAAACTCCTGTAGCTCTTCCTTTGAGGGGGCCACTCGACTATGATACAGCTCTGAATAATAGTCGTAGAATAGTTTGTTGATCAAATCTAGCTACCCCCAGCCGATCCCGCAGCTCCAGTATGACTGAGCCGCGGCTGGCCGGATTCGCCAGCCAAGCGAGGAGGGCACCCGATTTATCTCTTTCAGAGTGTGCTCGTGTGATGTATGTGTTATAGTCGAAACAACGCAGTCGTTCCACATTGGCGGACACTGCTTCTCTAGCTTCTCTTAATTCTCCGTGTTTGGTCGGGTTCTCAGGCCTTTCTTTCTCTAACGTTCGCAAGCGCTCATTGTCTCTTTGGATGTCCTGGAGGAGGACCTTCCTAACCCCTGCTAGTGTGGACATGCACAAGGACTGCTTTACAGGCGTCCCACTCCACAGATGCGGCCGTTCCCTCATTAACCTGGAAGTATTCTGTGATAGCTGTCGCAATAGTGGTACGGAAAGCCTGATCATCTAAAGCTTCCAGGTGGGAATCTTGGGGTGCATGTGTGACCATTGTAGGTCGGCCAGAACTGGGTTGTGATCAGATATCGTCCTGGTGAGGTATTCACTGCTACTAATTTCCCCATGGACGTCAGGCGAGCACAGAATGGCATCAAGGTGGACATGTAGCTCATGGAGAGCGGAGAAGAAGGAGTAATCTCGGGCGAAAGGGTGCTGGGCTCGCCAGGTATGGAATAACCCCCATTTCAGCTGCCAACTATGCCGTGCTTCTGCTAGTCTGTGCGCTGGCGCACTAGGGAGGGGAGGTGGGAGCGATCTAGTTTAACATCCGCAGTCCAATAAAGTCGCCCCCCAGCATCAGTGTTCCCATGAGAGCAGTCTCCAATTTGCGTGACAGTAAGGAGAAGAAGGCCGCCGGATCTGTACTAGGTGCGTATATGCAACCCAGGGTGAGGTCCCTGCCATCTAGTTTCCCCTGTACCACCACATATCTGCCCTCAGGGTCAATCACTTGTTTTGTGCATTGGAATGGGACTCCAGCTCTTACCCAAATCAGCACCCCCCTTGCAAATGCGGAGTATGTAGTGTGGAAGACCTGACCTCTCCAGCGGCGCTGTAATGCTCTCCCCTCTTGCGCCAGGAGATGGGTTTCCTGGAGGAAGGCAATTTGGATGCCCCTACGAATCAAATAGGAGTGTATTTTGTGGCGCCTGAACATAGAATGCATGCCTCGCACATTCCACGAGAGACATGCTAAACCTAGTGGGGGTCCCATTACTGATATTTATTTGGAACATATTGAAACATACCCTCTCTCACGACACGCCTGGATCCCCTTAAAAAAAGACACCCCCCCAACAAGCAAAACATCCCCAACTCCCCCTCCCCAGAATAGGCACCCAACGAGGCATTCCCATCCAAACTATAGTGGTATCCGCTAACGTCTAGAAACTACTTAAGGGGCTGACTTCTGCTATTTATCCAGAAAAGGCTTCCTAGGGTGCCTCCTTCCCAACCATTTGTCCAGATTAGAAGCCCCCGTTTCGGTTGTCTGTTACCTAACAGTCCAAGTGAGGCTCCCACCAGTTCAAAAAGGGCACATCCTCGACGCAGGAACACCAGGCCCCCAGCAGGACTGTGCAGCACACACAAAACCGCTCCTCTCAACCAAAATCATCCGCTGATTGTGGCGTAATCTTCGGCATGTCTGCTCCCACACCCTCACTGCCGCTACAACCCATGGAGGCCTCCGATCCACTGCTCACATGTGTGCTCCCACCTGGTGACGAGCCCGGGCTGCTCCGACTGTGCGACACCACCGCCTGCAGAGCTCTACGCCGTTCCAGGCTGAGTTCCCTGGGTGAAGGCGCTTTGGCGCCTGCTCCCCGCCCCGCGGGCTTTGCTGTGAGGGTCTCGTAGCTGAAGTTGGTTGTTCTGACGGGTCTCGGGTTTCCAGCCAGTCCCACACCTCCTGCGGTGAATCAAAGAATCGTGCTCCCTCTGGATCCGCCACTCTGAGCTGAGCAGGGGAAAAACATTGCGTATGGTAGGTTCATTTGACGTAGTCTGGCCTTGACAGCAATGTATGAAGCCCTGCTGCGCTGAACCTCTCTTGTAAAGTCCGGGAAAATCAGAACGGAGAGTTCATTTTTGTCGGGTACATTGTTAAATGTGGTCTATGTCTCGGAAATGCAGCAGTCTAGCTACCACTGGCCGGGGGGGGGGGAGCTCCTGGCTTTGGCGGCCTGGCTGGTACTCTATGAGCACACTCCAGGGCATAAAAGGGGGACAGACCTTCCGTGGCCACCTCACTCCGTAGTTAATTTTCTAGGTAGCTTACCATGTCTGCCCCTTCTGATTTTTCAGGTATCCCGATGACCCGGATGTTGTTGCGCCGGGATCTCCCTTCGCTATCCTCAGCACGCATTTCCAGGGTTTTCACCTTAGCTTCCAGTGCTGTCAGGGATCAACGCATCTCTTGCACCTCGGCCGGCAGGCCACATAGTTCCTTTTTGGTGGATGTGACTCTGTCCTTGAGCTTTCGATGATCAGCCGCCAGCAAGCTCAGGTCCTTGCTAATAGCGTCTATCATCCCATGCCTCTCTGGAGGCCGTTATGGCCTGCATCATATCAGTTAACGTAGGCTTTCTGGTGGTATGGTCCCCCTGTGTGCTCGGGAATTCTTCTTCCTCATTGGAGTGCTGATCAGGAACCTCCACGTTGAGGACAGTGAATCCCCGCTTCTTCTGTGGTCTCCCCATCCCGGGCCCCCCGTCAGCAGGCCAGGCGTTCGTCTGACCACGTCAATCCCTGGGTATAATGCAACCCAAGAGCTGTAGTTGTGGTGGGCGATGTCGCAGGGGACGCGTCCTCCCCACTTCAAGTGTTTTCTACGTCCCCACTACAGGACCTCTCTCCCCCCGGCAACCTAGCAGGCCGATGGGTCTCGTCGAGTCAATGTCACTTTGGCCAGCACACCTCCCACCCAAGCGGACCCCTACTTGCTATCGCTCCAGAAGGCACAGTTCTTCGTTAGCCAGAGCCCAAGGCCAACAGCTCTCACCTCAGGTATTCTAATTGTGGGGCCGGCCAGGCTTTTCCCTGGGCCTGACGTTGCAGCTCCTGCTCCCTTCGTAGATCTCCCGCGGTGCTGAGCCCCTCCGGCTCTCGTGGGGAGCCCAGGACGGGGGGCGCTCTGGTCTCTCGAGGCCCCTCAATCCTCCCGGTTGTCTAGCGCTTCAGATAGACTCAAACAGCCAGGAGGCAGTCTCTCTCCGGCACCAATCAGCTCACCTCTCAGATTCCAGCAATGCTCAGTGTAATCCAGGCCCACTCAGCGCCAGGCCGCCAATGTCACCCTTTTCCACAATCGCGCGGGGAACCCCAGGTCCAGTTCCAGCCCCAAAGCTCTGCCGGTGCATCAAGGACAGCGCTCCAGCCACCCAGTGATACGCGTCTCCTTCCTCACTGTCTGGCTCATCCCTTTCTTTTTGCGTTTATTTGGAGTACCACAGCACTCCTCTGTGGGGCAGCACCTGGTTTCCAATATGCGTGAACAGCTACCCGCCTCCTCACTGCGCCCTTCGCCAGGTCGCCATTTTATGCCAGGGCCCGAGGCATCACCGGGAAAAAAAGCGCGCAACCCTTGGCAGGCAGCCCGATGTCCCTGCTGTCCCACTATATTCCCGGGTATTTAAGGGGCACTCCTCCGGCACAGGTCTCACTCCCGGCGGCCAGTTTCCCTCTCTCCAGGCTGCCTGGTGGAGTTTCACCGTCTGGCCGCCATTTTGCTGCTCAGGTCGGGGCCTCTCAGGGGGCTGCTCACCTCGTGGGCCAATAAGGCCCCTCGCCAGTACCTCCTCGGTCCCGCAGGGCCCCATGGGGTCGTCACCTCCCGGCTGGGCACCCAAGCACTTTTCCTCGCTCCAACAGTGCGACTGCTTCACTGCCGCTCCCGCTGCTATCTCTCGGGGGCGCTGCCAATTCCGTTGTCAATGCCCCGCAGAGCCGGTCCCCACTCCTCACAGCTCCGATTTTGGCTCGTGTCTGTCTCCATTGGTTGTTAGCCACGCCTCCTCAAATAACATCACTGATGACATCATCCAGTCTTGATGGAGGATTTAGTAGCACTGTGATTGACTGTCTAAGTGACTAATTTATAGTGTCTCACTAAATATATGGAATAGTGATTAAACTATGTGAATACCTGTATCACTATCTTTTGTTGCGTAAACTACTACATAAGTTGGTTACTAGCTATGTGAAAGTCTATATTAGTTATTATTTAGTTAAGTGATATTTGTATGGGATAGTGAATCTGTGTGTGGTTGGGTGGGAGGTGTGTGACTGAAAGGTTATACTAGTGTATGATGAGATGTATCAGATTGTCCTGTGGATGATGTCATCAGTGATGTCATTTGAGATGTCATCAGTGATGTCACTGACCATGTCATGAATGATGTTATATGTGACATCATCAGCAGTGGATTGCGGGCGCACGAGTTATAGTTAATACAATTTACTATAAGGGAGGAATTTCAATGGTTTTGTACGAGTGAAATGTTCAGCTAACTATAACACCATAAAACCTATGTTTTTTTCAGTGAATTTCTAAGGTTTTTTAAATGCTAATTCCGAACTATAACAGGCCTGAAACCTATGGTTTTTTTCAGTGAATTTCAAAGGTTTTTTCAATGATTATTTTCAAATGTATTAATTGTTATATTTATTTTTTTAATATTGATTTAGTATATTTTTTTTTACTATTTATTTTTAGATATTTCGTTTTTTTAATTACATAATATATTTTAAATATTAATTAAAAAAAAATTGAATATAGAAATTCTAAGATTTTTTTATGTTACATTTTTTTAAACATATTTATATTATTGTCTTTATTGTTTTGTTATAAAAAAAAAATAATTTTGGGAGTCGCGCACCCAAAGCGCACCTTTCTCGAACACAGCGCGGAACCTAGCTGCTATTTTAGGATTGTTGTGTAGGATCCGCGTAGGGTGTGCAATGGGTGCGTATTTTCCTTCGCGATTGCTATGCGACTTCTGGCACATACGTATTATGTTACGCGCGCTTCCGCGTGACGTCGTATACGTTTTAGACGCGGTGGGTGTGCGACTCCTGCAAAAAAAAAGTATGTCTAGAAACATATATATATGTATTTAATATAAATATTAAGGCAAGACATTATCTGATCTAATCATAAAAATAATATTCTTTTAGTTTTAATAAAGTTATATTACTTTTAAATGCAATATTGCGAAGTCGCGCAGGGCGCGAGCTGCATGTGCACACCCTACGTGGACCCCATGTGACCAGAAAAAAAGAGATTTGATTGGTTCATAACACTTTTCCTCGCTCCAACAGTGCGACGGCTTTACTGCCGCTCCCGCTGCTATCTCTCGGGGGCGCTGCCAATTCCGTTGTCAATGCCCCGCAGAGCCGGTCCCCACTCCTCACAGCTCCGATTTTGGCTCGTGTCTGTCTCCATTGGTTGTTAGCCACGCCTCCTCAAATAACATCACTGATGACATCATCCAGTCTGGATGGAGGATTTAGTAGCACTGTGATTGACTGTCTAAGTGACTAATTTAAAGTGTCTCACTAAATATATGGAATAGTGATTAAACTATGTGAATACCTGTATCACTATCTTTTGTTGCGTAAACTACTACATAAGTTGGTTACTAGCTATGTGAAAGTCTATATTAGTTATTATTTAGTTAAGTGATATTTATATGGGATAGTGAATGTGTGTGTGGTTGGGTGGGAGGTGTGTGACTGAAAGGTTATACTAGTGTATGATGAGATGTATCAGATTGTCCCGTGGATGATGTCATCAGTGATGTAATTTGAGATGTCATCAGTGATGTCACTGACCATGTCATGAATGATGTTATATGTGACATCATCAAAAAACAAAAAAAAGGCCAGTACTGGATGCCCTTAACCAGGGATTATTATGGTCACCTTATGAACAAAACATAACGGTCCAAATTACGTCATGAGTCCAAATTTTTATTATTTTCTTAAGTTTAACTTTCTATTAGTAAATTATTTCACAAATTAATTGTGCATGTATAAACATTTCAAACGTTAGACATAACAACACAAAAATCTTATTACATATTTACAATTTTACAATTTACACACATCCTCTCAAGCATTCATTCTACATTCATCCAACTGTACAAACATACAATAAAACACCTTTTGTCAAAAAGAGCAATTGAAATGGACAATAAATGATAATCCCTATTTGTATTTAGTAAATGTTTTCAATTAAGTGTGTAGAACATTAATTCTTTTTAAGGAAAACCAAAACCTTATTGTAAACAATTTAGTCATATGACAAAAGAGTTCAGTCACTCATAATGAAGGTCAAAAGGTCGACGCGTTTCAAACCCCCAATTCTGGGGTTCTCATCAGGACCAATCTTTTTCTACAAAAAAGAAGAATTTCAAACCAAGAATTAGCCAACCAGCTTGATAACGAACTAAAAAACCTGCAAATCACCAATTTCTACCAATGCCATACCTTGTAAAGTCACTCAATGGCCATGCGTGTTTCTGCAGGACATTCGACAGGTACACAATGACGCTAGACAAATAGACAGAGATCAATGAATCAAAGTGCATTTAGGTGGAAAGCACTTGCAGAACCACACTGGTCGTGTACAAAAAGCACTCACCTTTTTAAAGTGGCGCAGGGTCTCCCTGAAATGAATAAAGGATACGCTATATTAACTAAAGCCACAGTCTAAATGGACAAGAAGTGCTGCAAACACTTGGGGCAAAGGACGCTTACCGGTTTGCGGTGACTCATGTTACATGTCCGTTCGAAGTTGGAAGTTTGCTCCGTATAATTCAATTAGTAGGTTAATCTGAAAGACGGAATGAACGGTCAGCGCGTTTTGGTAATGGGCGAACGCGGTGCTGTGCGGGGGCAAATAACGGTTCATAGCAGAGATCTTACCTCCGGGTCAGAGCCGATAGCTTCTTACACTGCTGCACTCGGGAAGCGCTAAAGGCATCAGTCCTACCTCGTTCTTTACCCGGAATCTAGCAGGGACCACGTGACCGCGCGAGGCAGCCAGGCGGATAGCTGCTTAAAGTGGTAGTGTCTAAATTCAATGCGTGATGCTTTATTAACAAAATTACAATGATGTTAGGCACGCAAGGTAATTAACAGACTTCATGAATGCGCTTAGGTTGCATCAAGTTAATTAATTCTTAGAATTTCCGATACTTCATTTAACCCAGTTGATGCAGTATCATATTTCATAATAAGCAGCGCTTCCCGCTGACTTAGTCTGCCCTCAATGTCACCTCCTCTAGAGTCCATTTCGACTTTAGACAACACTGTCCATTTTAGATCTGCTTCTTGATGCTGGCACCGCTGCCAGTGTAAAACCAGTGGAGCATTTGGTGTGTCATTTCTCAGGCGTGATTTGTGTTGTGTAACACGATGCCTTGCTTCTTGGGTTGTTTTGCCCACATAGAGTTTCGGGCATGGGCACATAATGCCATACACTATATTTCTCGTCTGGCAATTAGTAAAAGAATCGTGTCTCCAATGGATCCCATTAAATGAAAAAAGGGATCCTTCAATGGTTTGAGCGCAACATGAACAGTTGCCACACTTATGATGTCCTTTTACAGGAGGTAAGCTCAGCATGCTTCTTAAAGTAGGCTTCGGGATAGTTGGTAAAGCGGCTCTGACAATGTGATTTGCCACACTTTTCTCTTTCTTAAACGCAAAAAGTGGAAAATCTGAAAAATCGCTATGTAGACTTTTCACTAGATGCCAATTTTGTGTGACTAGCTTGCGTAGCTGATTAGTTTGGGGTCCGAATGTAGTTACACAAACAATTCTACTTTGTTCCACACGCTCTTTCTTTTGCAACAGGGTATCCCTTGGCACCCACCAAGCTCTTTTAATTGAGTTTTTGAACAGTTTTTTTGGGTACCCTCTTAGTACTAGTCGATCTTTGAGTACATTGGCATGACGAAAAAACTCATCTTTATTAGAGCAATTCCTCCTAATACGGAGAAATTGCCCGAATGGTAGGTTTAGCTTCAAACTCCGAGGGTGGTGGCTGGTATAATGGAGTGCCTTATTGCGATCTGTCGCTTTTCGAAACAAGGTGGTGCACAAGGTTCCATCTGCTACAAAGACTTGGACGTCAAGAAATGTGATGCTTTTATTGGAGTGACTAAAACTAAATTGGATCTCTTCCATCCTTTGGTTCAGCCACATCATGAATTCATGTAGCTGTGCTTCAGACCCTGACCAAATCATAAATACGTCGTCTATGTAACGAACGTATTTCTGGATATATTCTGCAAATGGATTGCCATTGTAGATGTATTTCGTTTCGTACAGTCCCATAAACAGGACTGCCAACTCTGGGGCAAATGGACAGCCCATTGCTACTCCTTGCGTTTGGTACATACGTATTATGTTACGCGCGCTTCCGCGTGACGTCGTATACGTTTTAGACGCGGTGGGTGTGCGACTCCCGCAAAAAAAAAGTATGTCTAGAAACATATATATATGTATTTAATATAAATATTAAGGCAAGACATTATCTGATCTAATCATAAAACTAATGTTCTTTTAGTTTTAATAAAGTTATATTACTTTTAAATGCAATATTGCGAAGTCGCGCTGGGTGCGAGCTGCGTGTGCACACCCTACGTGGACCCCATGTGACCAGAAAAAAAGATTTGATTGGTTCATAACACTTCCTATTCTAACTATTGAAGGACCCCACCCATTTCAATCATTCTTCGTAGAGCTTCTTTGGAGCAACAACTCTACTAGGAAGAACCTAATGTTTTACATTTCCTGTAGGACTAAAAAAAGTGATCGCAACCAAGGTCCCTTGTAAAATATGCAAAGTTGTACTCTCACGTGGAGATCCAAATAAAAAGTATTCTTGCGGGACGGCAAGCATGCTTAAACATTTTAAAAGTTTACATCCCGTCAATCTATCACGTAAGGAGTGCCGAAAGACTGAGAGAAAATCCACCACCAACACCAGAATTAGCAAGCACTTCAGGGACATCTACAGCAAGTGCACAATTGGCCAATGCAAAAACACACTGCATTAAGTGTAATAGGCTGCTGTGCTATGGAGAGCAGTCTGTGGACTTGGTTTGCCGGGCTGTAGAAAATCATCGGTGCTAGTTTTTTTTTATTTTACCTCCAGAAGTTCATTGTTTTGTTGCTCCAGTTCTCTTTTTTTTCTTTAAAAAAAAAACAAAAAATCGTTCAGAACTAACTTCGCTGGTTAAAAAAGAGCTATATTTGTATGATAGTGTGTGAAAGTTTGGTTGAATGTATGCGTACTGGATAATTGACTGAAAGAATGCATTTGGGGTGTATGGTGAATGTATAAGTGCAGAACTATAAGGAAGTGCTGCAGCATGACACTGTAAGCTCTTTAGCTGCAGCGTGCTGTGTTACTTCCGAAGCTCAGGCATGCAACATATGTACATAAATATGTTGTTAGTCTGTGCTTCTCTCTGCACTGCTGCTTAAACTGCAGCCATGTGGTGACACAGGCACCCTTGCACCATGGTTGAAGGATGTCTTTGTCGTGTGGAGTTTGTTTTTGTGCAAAAAGACGCACCTTCCTGCACAAAAACAATCAGTGAAGGCATTTTTCTCCTTCAATGTATGCTGTGCATTTTAGCATATATTCAAAAAGAAAAAATGAGGAGATATTAAAATAATTCTCCTTGTTGTGCCTTGCTACACCAATTGGAGGATTTTGCAGCATTCACACACATCCAGATTTATCATTTCTGATAAATCTGGAGATTTGTCTTGTTCTATGAGTGTTCTGTGCAAGCACACACAGTAACACCTATAGAACGCCTTTTCAACGCAAAGTGGTGTGTATGATGAGGTCGTATTTACATGGAAAAGAAAAGGTACACATTCGGCCTTTTCCTCGGTTTGTAAATATGAAAGAGTGTCCTGCTCTATAACTATGTTACAAAAAGTGACATATTGTTGGTACACAATGCTTCTAAATTTGCCCCATAAGTGCTTAGGTATTGGCAGGCTGTTACAATAACAACATATTGCTAGTTAATTGTTGGAAAAATTGCATGAGAGTGATAGGAGGTAAGCATAGACTTATGTCTGCAAAGATGCTCAAAGAAGAATGATTGAAATGTTTGCGGTTCTTCAATAGGTACAATAAAAAACATTATGACCCAATCAAATCTTTTTTTTTCAGGTCACACAATATCCTATGACAGTGCGATTCCCAAACTATATTGGTATAAACTAGGTGTTTTCAAGACTATATTAATACTTTCTTGCAGATTTGTTTGCATAGCATATAAAGAAATTCATTAGTACTAGGATTAATAGTTAGACCACTTCTTAACTATACAAGTAATAAGTACAGTAATTTCAGTACTGCAAACAGAAAAGAAGATAAATGTATAAGCACTTACGTTTTGGCAAACTGATAGGATACGTTTATAGATTAGTGAAGGGAAGGGATGGGGCCTGATGTGACAAGCACACTCTGTGACGTGTTTTAAGTTAAGGAGTTTTGTCTCTTTTAATCCTGAAAGTACCTCGGCCCTACTAGCCCACCATGTCTCTCTATTAAATACCATATAGGTCTGTTGCAGAGAGGTGCTCTGAAGCCGTGTCCTATTTTATACCTCTATGCAATGCAACTCTCTGGCACTTTCTGCACATATCTGGTGGGTTAGTTGGCCCCCAATGACACTCAGTATTAATGTTAACTTTATCCTGTAACTTAAACCGCCCACAGAGCATCTTTCCACACATATCTACTTCGTCCATCTCCCCTTTCTTCACCTGTGTGCCAACTCAGGCCACTGTGTATTTAAGTACTTACAATATGTAGCTGAAAGGGTCACTATAGGAATGCAAGAACAGTAACAGGGTGTTTGCTGGAGTGTATGGACACTGACTGGGGAATTGTACCCCTGAAACACAAGTGAAAAGATGGTTAGACCAATACATGCATAGTGCATAGGAGTTTAAAAAAGTCCCTGTCCTAAGGCCTAGCTCGCTGCATGAGTACATAGATACTTACTGAATGATTAGAGTACTACAAGAAGATACACTGGGTGAATTTATAATTGGTTGAGTTTTACTTTAGTGAATGAATTAGTACATAGTACTTAAAGAGTGACTATGAGATTGCAAGAGCAGTCACAAGATGTTTGCTGAACTGCATGGATAATGACTGGGGAATTGTAGGCCTGAAACACAAGTGAAAAGGTGGTTAGACCACTACATGCATAGTGCATAGGAGTTTAAAGCAGTCCATGTCCTAAGGCCTGGCTTGCTACATGAGTACATGCATACTGATTGAATCATCAGACTACTACAAGGAGAGACATTGGGTGAACTTATAAATGGTTGAGTTTTTCTTCAGTTAAGGGATTACTATATGTAGCTGAAAATGTCTCTATGGGATTGCAAGAGCAGTGACAGGCTGTTTGCTGGAGTGTATGGATACTGACTGGGGAATTGTAGGCCTGAAACACAAGTGAAAAGGTGGTTAGACCACTACATGCATAGTGCATAGGAGTTTAAAGCAGTCCATATCCTAAGGCCTAGCTCACTACATGCGTATATAGATACTGGCTGAATGATTAGAGTACTACAAGGACATACACTGGGTGAAGTTAAAATTGGTTGAGTTTTACTTTAGTGAATGGATTAGTACTCGGGCTCCCTAGCTGATCCCTGCCCACACCACATCTTTTTTTTTTTTTTTTTTTGTTAACCAAAGATTTATTGATCGTTAGAAGTAATACACAGCTGTGAGCCTACAACCCTGAGGCCGGCTGCAAATAACAAGACAATCATTGGGTCAAAATAGTACACAGCCCTTCCGCCGACAACCATGGGTCCGGCGGCGTAGCTTATGATGAGTTCTGAGTGCATCATTTCCATTCTAGTAGCATAAACTGACATCTTACTTTTGTTATCTTTTTCCAATAACCATAACAAGAACTAAAAGACTCAATTGCATAGACTGTCGTCGAATCGTATATGTGGCAGTTTGGACTATGATCGACAAAGGCATCCAGTATATATACACACGGAGGTCACCTGGCTCAGACCCATCACACACACCAAACCTTATCACATTAGTGTTGGCAATCCAGTACAGCTGTGGTAAAATCTCGTACATCAGTCTGGTTACAATACTTAGTCCTCGTCTCCCTCATTGTCTGAGCTATCCTCACTCTCTTCCATCAGTGGGGCACATAAATCTCCGCGGTAATGGTTCCACGGAGACCACACCTTATTCCATTTTCGAGGGTTCGCCCTTAGTTTCTACACTGCCCTTTCAGTCACTATGAGTGTTTCCATGTTCTTACACCATTGCGCCGGCGTAGGTGAGTCTACTGCCCCCCATTTTTGCGCAATGTCTCTTTTCGCCACCATAATACCCACAACGGCCCATAGTTGACCCTGACATGTGAGGTCTTAGGTTCTCATATATTCACCAGACACGTTCGGGGTTCTGGTGTAAGAGATGCCTCCAATGTTTGTGAGATGGTACGCATCACCTGCCTCCAGTATTCTGCTATAACCGGGCACACCCAAATTGTATGTAAAAAAGTTCCTTCCTCCCCACACCCTCGGAGACAGTACAGGTGGTCCGCCCTGTGGAGTTTATGCAATGTGGTCCTAGTGTAGTAAATCCGGTGCAGTATTTTAAGCTGCACCAGCCTGAATCTGGCCGAGATGCCTGCTTCCTTCGGGGATGCTAGCGCTGCGTACCAGTCCGTCTCGTCCATGTCTCCCAGTTCGCCCACCCATTTCTCTCGTAGTTTGGTCAAAGGGGCAGGTAGGTTATTGATGAGTTTACGATATGTAAGGGAATTGGCACTGGACTGCATGAAGTCGGTAAGTAAGCGATCCTCCAATGGAGAGGCCTCTGGGACTTCGGTGTTTTCTGGTATGGCTGCCAATAGTGCATGTCTAATTTGGACATACCTATATGTTTCAGTAGGGCCTAAGTCGAATTGTTGTTGAAGTTGGGAGAATGGAACCACCCTCCTGCCCGTCCACATATCGCCCACCGTGGAAATGCCAATGTTGTCCCACTGCGTGAACCCTTTGCTGTGTCGCAGGTGACCCAGCGCCTTAGTGTCCCATAGAGGGGTGAGTTTTGTGATGACACCACTCCACTTGAGTTTCGCCTGTGCTCTATACCACAACACTACAGTGTGCTTCGTTGGTCCCAGTAGTTTCGCTGCCCGCCCCCTGTTATACAGCGAAGCAAGTAAACTATGTGTGCCCAGCTGTATTCTATCCTCCTGGTAAGCTGGATCGTCTTGGGGGACATGTAGCCAATGATTTATAACTTTAAGCTGCGCTGCCCAATAGTATAGCTGGATGTTTGGTAAAGCTATCCCTCCCTCGTACCAACTCCGGTTTAGCTTCACGTGTGCTATTCGTGCTGGGCGGTCTCCCCACAGTAAACCAGTTATCATAGCTGTTATTTGTTGGAAATAGCGCGGTGGCACTAGGTATGGGGTATTTTCCAATACATACAAGAAGCGCGGTAACGCCATCATTTTGAATAATGCCGCTCTTCCCAGCAGCGTAAGGGGCAGGCCCTGGTCGTCCGTTTTAACAGTTTTACGTATAAATGGGGATGACTTTCGTAACAGTATGCCCGTCCCACGGGACCCCGAAGTGAACTCAGAATGTGCCACCATGTGATAGCCTCTTCTATCTAAAGCCTGACATGTTGCGCCCATAACGTGTGTCTCCTGCAGGAGGACCAACGCTGGCCCTAGTCTTTTTATGCTCTGCATGACTAACCCCCTTTTAATTTTGTCGCCCAGGCCCCTCACGTTCCAGGACATGACCTGCAAAGGTGCTACCTGTGTTTCGGGCGCACCTACATCCAAAATGTTATCTCGTGTGATGTACGCCATTCCTAATCAGAACGGGAATATCAGTGTGTGTTTTGGACGCCAGTGCGCCCGGCCCACCCCTGAACCACACCACCAGCGCATCTCCGCCGTCACAACCTGCTGCCACATATTGAGTCAATAACACATAAAACATTTTTGTTACATACGAGAACAACAAAGTAAGGACTTTCCCTCCCCGTAAACCCCCCTCCCTGCCTCCCTGCTACACGGATATGTACCGCCCGCCCCCCCAACTTAACAGAGTGCTTAACCCATCCCACACAGAAGATACTTGCTTGTCGGGGTGAAGGACCCCCGGAGTCGGCGGCCCCTCATACTCTCTTTGGAGGCCCTTAGCCCAGTGTCCAATCGCAGTCCCCCGCACAGGTACCCTGTCCATCGGTTAGTGCAGAGGCAGCGGGTGCTCATTGTCCTGTTTCGGTTTCGGCAGTCAGATCGTTTCTCATCGGTGAGTGGTCTTCCACTTCGGGCTCGGGCTGTTGCGATCCGGAGTGACTTTCAGAGCTCTGGCCCCGTCGCCCCCTGTTCGATTGGCGGGATTGAGTGGTCGGTCGCCACCCCTCCAGCCAGTCTCGAGCCATATCCGGCGTCTCAAAAAACCAGGTTTTGTTGTCCGCTACCACCCGTAGCCTAGCCGGGAATAGCATTGAGTACGGAAGCTCTCTCGCCCGTAATTCCTTTTTTACTTCTAGAAAAGTTTGTCGACGGCGGGTAACCTACGCTGTATAGTCTGGGAAGAAGGCAAGCGTGGAGTTCTGTATTTTGATGGGAGGGGACACCCTCGCCGCTTGAAGGATGGCGTTCCTATTTTTTTTTTGTTAAACGTTTTTTATTGCAGAACCAAATACACGGTACATCATTCAATATGGGATCTACTCAAGCAGATTCATCGCCCCCTGATCTCTGCCCACTTGCATTATACGCAGCCATTCAGCCCACATCCCGAAGGCCGGGCGGCGTCTTTTGTTTCCGTGGTGTATCCTTACATTGTCTATCAGTTACGGTCAATGTATGAGGCAATCCGTTGTCTGCTTTTCCAGTTTCCTCCCCGTTCCCCTCCGAAACATTCCCTCCCACCTCCACCCCAAGTGTCGTCGCCTGCGCCTACAGCAGAGATAGAAAGCCATGTGGTGGTGGGCAGAAGTTTCTTGCTATTTATTGGGTGTGTGTGTCTGGTGGGTGTAGTATCATCGTGGCAGCCCCAGCTAGGCTCCCTGGTTCCCCTGTCCCCTCCTCTCCCTCTTCCTCCACTGAGCTGTCCCGTAGTGCCTGCACTAACATCTCCCAAGCCATCGCTGCCTCCTGGGCCCGCTCGTCTGATCTGCGACGGGCCAGTTGGTATCTAATCGTACGCTCGCTCGCCGCCCATTTTAGAAATTCGTTCAGCCATCTCCGGTGCGTTGGGCTCGCTTTCGACTTCCATCCCTTAGTTATTTCCCTCTTAGCTAAGATTAGGCCCATGTCAATGAATTTGCTCGACAGTTTATTTTTGGGCGTGTGTGGGAACCAGTGTAATATACTGACCGCCGTGTCATATTGCAAGTCCCTGTCCACCACGTCGTTCAATGTGTTGCCTACTTCTCTCCAGTATATCTGTAGGTGTGGGCAGTCCCTCAGCATATGCACCAAGTCCGCTCCTATTTTATTGCACCTGGGGCATGCCGCGTCCTCTACTCCGAAATATTTTGCAATGTTGCTCGGGGTGAGGTAGGCCCTGTGCATAATGTAACAGTGAATCAATTGGAAACGCGCATTTCTAGTGCTCTTCCTAGCCATCCGTACCAATTGGGACCACGTGGTGTCTGGGATTTCCCTCCGTAGGTCCATTTCTCATTTGGCTTTTAGCGTCGTCAGAGGCTGTAAGGTCTCGCTCAGCAATCTCGAGTACAGGCACGATACTGCCCTAAAGGTGCCCGCAGCCATCATAGTATACTGACAGGCCAGTGTAGTCGTTGGTTCTATCAATCCTTCTCCCCAATACACCTGAATGGCTCTCACCACCGCCGCATGCAGTAGGTAGTCCCCCCTCGGGAGGCCGTAGCGCTCCTGTAGAGTCTGATATGGGATCAGTACACAGTCATCGTATAAATCTCCCACCATCTGCAACCCTGCATCCTCCCAGAGCTGTAGTCTCGACCAATCCCCACCGTGTGGGAGTGCCGTCACCATGCCTAGTGGGATTTCGGGCGCATACGGGTGTCTGAGTCCCGCTTTCTTCTGCGAGCGGTTCCAGCATAATCGGAATGTCCGTTCTTCTTGGGATAAAGCCCGGAGCACTAATTTTTGTTGCAGGGCAATGTAAGCCAGCACGTGACGAGGGGTACCGTTGTCCCTCTCCTGGTCCGACCCGCGATAAACTCTCACGATTTCTTGCGTAAAGGTCTGTAGTTGGGCAGCCAGATAATAGAGCTCGAAATCTGGGACCGCCAGGCCACCCTCGTCTTTTGGGCGGGTTAGCGTTGCTAGCGCAATCCTGCGTCTTCCCTTACCCCATATGAAGGACGTAACCATCGACCTCAACTGCCTGAAAATCGCCCCGGGCACCCAAATGGGGAGAGTTCTGAAGTAGTGTAACAATCGCGGCAGGGCCACCATCTTTAGGAGAGATATGCGACCTGCCACCGACAGGGGCAGGGTGTTCCAAAAGGACATACTGCCCTGCAGAGCGCGGACACAGCGGCCGATATTACCATCCAGCAAGTCTGCGGGCTCGTGGTGTATATGTACACCCAGATAGGTCAGGCAGTTAGGTTCCCATCGAAGTAGTGGGCGGGTCGGGGGCTGCTCTTCCCCCTTTCGTAGGGGAAAGAGGCTGGTTTTCAGCCAATTAACTCTTAGGCCTGACAAGTCACCGAATCGTGCCAGCAGTCTCTCCGCGCCGTCCACGGCCCCCTCGGCATCCTCCAAGAATAGGAGAATGTCATCCGCATATAGCGAGATAAAGTGTTGGGTCCCGCTGAATTCCAAGCCTTTGTAATAGTCACCTCGTCTAGCCAGTGCTGCCAGAGGTTCCACCGCCAGCGCAAACAGCAGGGGGGAGAGCGTTCATCCCTGTCTAGTGCCCCGCTTTACCTCGTATTGGCGTGACACCAGAGTTCCGACCCTTACTCTTGCCCTTGCCGACGAATATAGTACTTTCGTCCAGTTAATGTAGCCTTCACCTAGGCCAAAACTCCGCATCACCCTATAGAGGTACTCCCATTCCAAGCTATCGAAGGCTTTCTCTATGTCGACAGCCAGCACCAGTGGGGCCCTTGCTTCCGGGGGCGGATCGCCTATCAGTCTGAGCAGCCGTCGGATGTTGTGCGTCGTGTTCCGGGTGGGTATGAAACCGGATTGGTCCTTGTGGACCAAGGCTTGCATGTGAGTCAGTAACCTGGAAGCCAGCACCGTGCTCAGGATCTTGTAATCTGTTGTAAGCATGGACAGTGGTCGATAGGATGCCGGGTCGGTACTCTCCCTTCTTGGTTTTAGTAGAGGGATCATTATGGGTTCGCACAAAGATTGGGGGAGTCGGCCTTTGCTCAATGGGTTCGTTGTATATTACTTGGAGCCTCTGGGCTAATTGGTCTAGGTAACGCCCGTAAAACTCGATGGGTAGGCCATCTATACCTGGAGTCTTATTACGTGCCATTCGCTTAACCGCTCCTCTTATTTCCGCCAGCTCTATCTGGCCCCCTAGGGCGTCTGCTTGTTCTCTCTCCAACCGTGGTAATCGCAGCTCGCTTAAAAAGGCGTCTATCGCGTCCCCCAGCGCACTCTCATATAAGTTCTCATAGTACGACCTGAAGTTGTCTAAAATGTCCTGTTGTGTATTGCAAATGCGGCCCCCTTCCCCCACTAAAGCCAGGATCGGGTGGTTGTTCCTAGTGGGGTTCGCCAACCAAGCCAGAAGCGTTCCAGTCTTGTCCCCCTCAGCATGCGACTTTGTTATATACGTTCTATAATCGAAACTACGAAGGCGCTCCGCCTCCACTGCCACAGCCTCCCGCGCCTTGCTAACCCGCTCCTGATGTTCGGGTCGGTTCGGGCGCGCTAGTTCAGCCTCCCTCAGAGTGCCCTCAGCCTTTTCCAAGTCATCCAGCAAAGTCCTGCGTGCTCCCGCATATTTCCCTATACAGTGCCCTCTCACTACAGTTTTGAAGGCGTCCCACTCCACAGCTCTGGCGGAAGCGGAGCCCTCATTCTCTGCGAAGTATTGTGAGATCCTATCCCCCAGTGCCTCCCGGAAGGGCGGATCATCTAACGTGTCCGGCCGCAGCCTCCACGTCGGGATCTGCGATATTTCAGTCATCCATTCCAGTGTCAGGAGTAACAGATTATGATCGGATATTGTGCGCGCCAGGTACTCAGTCCGGGCCACCGCGGGAAGCACCGGCCGGGAGCACAGGAAGGTGTCAAGGCGAACATGGAGGTCGTGTAGGCTGGAGTAAAATGAATAATCCCGCTCCCCCGGGTGCTGTGTGCGCCAAGCGTCTATCAGTTCCCAACGTCCCTGCCATTCCGATCTGCTTCTCGCCAGCCTGTGAATTGGGGAGGTATGCAGTGGTGAATGTGATCTATCTAGTGCCGTGTCTGCTATAGAATTAAAGTCCCCTCCCATCAGTACCGGACCCGTGAGGAAGCTAGCCAGTACTCCAGAGAGCTTTGCAAAAAAGGCCGTCTGGTCTATATTAGGTGCGTAGATACTACTGAGTACGATGTGCCTGCCTCTGAGAATGCCCTCAACCGCCACAAACCTACCCTCCGGGTCCACTATGTGCCTAGTTACCTGGAAAGGGGTACCCGCTCTTATCCATATTAGCACCCCTCTAGCAAAGGCAGAATACGTAGTGTTGAATAGGTGCCCCCTCCATCTACGCTGAAGCGCTATTCCCTCCTTTTTCGTCAGGTGGGTTTCCTGCAGGAAAGCTATATGTACCCCTCGTCGGACCAAGTAAGCGTGAATCTTGTGTCTCCTCGCCATAGTATGTAGTCCCCTCACATTCCAAGACACACATTTTAACGTTCCTGCATTAGCCATTGTCCCACAGTGTTCTGGTTAGACCAATTGTAGTCCGTTTCCAGGCAGCAGGTTTGACACTGTTTCCATCCCCCCTCAAAACATTCCCTTCCCCCCTCCCATCACTACGCCTTGAGCCACCCCAACTTCTCCAGGCCCCCCGCCCCCCCAGAACAGGACCTAACTTCAAAAGAGTCGCTCCCATCCAAACTGTATGTGGGCAAACGTGCTCCCAAACTACCTATTCCGCGGTCTGTACCGCAGAAGGTCCTAATTCACGGTCATAACCGTGAGTGCCTTAAGGGCAATCGGGGTGTGGACTAGGTCCAAAGGTAGAAACAGACGCCCTCCCCGCTCCCATTAGTTAGCAGCGGGTCGACTACTCGACAATCGAACCCCCACCCCAGCACCTCACAGTTCGCAAGTCTTTTCAGCTGCAGGAGCGCTCCCTTATCGCCTTGTGCTTATCAAATGTTCAGGATCTCCCCCGACGTTTGCGGTGTCACCAGCGGGCCCTTGGTGCTTGCTGTCTCGGAGGCCTCCGACTCCGATCCTGTGTTTTTAGCCTCGGAATTCGAGTCCTGCCGTGATGGGGAGGCGCCCGGTCCTGTCAATGACACTACCTCCTGTAGTGCTGCCTGCCGCTCCGCCTCTGTCTGAGACACCGACGGTTTCTCCGATCCCTGTCGTCGCCAGCGCAACCTCTGTGATTTCCGCGGCTGCGTTCTTGTTGTCTCTCTCTCCTCCTGGATTCTGGTACCGTCCGTGCCTGCTTTATACATTTCCCACCAGTCCCAGGCATCCGTCGATGTGGGGAAGAAGTGTGTCTTGTCGTCCAGGACAACTCTTAGTTTGGCAGGGAAGAGCAGGGAGTATCGGATGCCTTCCGTGCGTAGTTCGCGTTTGATGGACAAAAAGGAGGCTCGCAGTTTCTGTGTCTCGTATGTGTAGTCTGGGAACAGGGTCACTTTACTGTTCGCCACCTGGAAAGGCCCAGCATCACGGGCCTTCTGAAGCAAAAGATCCCTGTCCTTGTAGTGCAGCAGTTTGGCCACGATCGGTCGCGGGGGCAGGCCAGGCTTGGGGGGCCTAGCCGGTACCCGATGGGCTCGCTCCAGGGTAAAGAATGGCGATAGTCCTTCCGGCGCCACCGTGGTCTTTAGCCAATTATCCAAATACCCAATCATATCTTCCTCCTCTGTTTTTTCGGGCAAACCTACTATCCGAATGTTACTGCGCCGGCTTCTATTTTCGGCATCCTCTGCCCTCCTTTCCAGCGTCTGTATCCTGCCCAGGGCGTCCGCGAGCCTCTCTTCCACATTTTTATGGGCTGGGGCCAACACCTCCATAGTGTCTTCCACTTCTTTGACTCTATCCTTGAGTTTGTCATGATCCGCCCTCAGGAGTCCCAACCCTGACACCACCTGCGCGATGTCGTGTTGCAAAGCGTCTTTAGTTGCCGCAATGTCCTCCAGGATACGGTCCTGAAGTTGCTGTAGGTCCGAGGGACCCGCAGGGCTGCTCTCTGATGAATCCAGGGTCGCAGCTCCCTCGATTTTACCTTTAGTTTTCCCCATGGTGGAAGGGCGGGTCCCGCACCAGAGGCCGCGGTCTTCAGCGTCGTTCTTCCGGGCTCAGTGTCGCGTGTTACCGCTACCTTAGTGTGTTAGCTCCACAAGTAGTCCCCTACCAAGGGGGGTGCGTTCGGGTCCCTCTTCAGATAAGGCTCCATAGGCTTCCCACTATTTCCCAATCCGCAGTGCCTCCGTTTCTGTGGCCAAGTTGGCTGCCGTTCCTCCGGGAAAGCGTGGTTCGCTCTCTCACTTTCAAGGGCCTGTGGTCTCGGTTGTCCGTGGCAGGGAAGAATTCCAGGGCTCAGGCCTAGTCCCATCCGTGTCGCAATGTCACTCCTCGGTGGAGTCTTCTTAGCGGCCCAGACCGCGCCTCCCTGGGGCCATTCAGTGGGTCTTAGGCCTCTCCCTCGTCGTCCGCAGCCCAGGCTGGCCGCTCGGATCCTCGCCCCCGCTCTGCGTTCCCACTATGCTCTCAGGGTGTTGGAACCCGGGGCCCCAGATTCTCGCGCCGTCCTCAGGGGCAGGCGAGGGTCCGCTAGTAGCCGCCGGAGGGCCACACGGCACCCCCCACTAGGTAAGTCACAGTTCAACACCCCCTCGAGAGCATCCACCGTTCTGCGCTCACTGCTCCTTTCTGCGTGGTCCGGGTGTGGGCCTCCCGTGGTCAATCTGCGCAGCGGTGCGGCAGTAGTTCCCCGGCCGCCCCCGCCAGTCCGAGACAGCAACTCACAATGGGGGCAAGCTGCACCTCCTGCCTCGCTGAGTCTCCCGTCTCGTGTGGTCCCGGGCAGATCCCCCACTCACACGCTCAGCATCGGAGCCGCCGGGCGCCCACAGCGTCCGTGGTCGGCTAGCAGTCTTCTCCCCGGTCTCGAAGACCGGGGAGAAGCTCCCACCTCTCGGCCGCACCGGGGGCCGGCAGTGCTCCAGTCGCGCTCCGAGCGGGCCAGGTAACAACCGGGCAGCCACCGCAGTCACTCCTCAGGCGTCCCCCGTACCTTCTGCCGCCATCTTGGCTCTCGGGTCTCAGTCCGGTCTAGGCTGTTCGCTGGCGGGACCCCCAGGGCTCCGAGACTCGCCACAACGTCGCTGGGTCGCTTTTTTAGCAGGGCGGCCGCTACTCCCCGTCTGTTCAGCCGCCAGAGAGATGTCCCCCAACTGGAAGCGCCTCTCAATTCCCCTCGGCAACCGGGGCGCCCGCCATTTTGCGCACCTCGGTGGTCCGGCGGTCAGTCCCCTCTTTCTCCGCCGGTGGGCGAATTCACCGCTCCACCGGCAGTACCGGGGGTGCAGCTCGGGTTTATACTGCCTCCGGGTCGTGAGTGGGAGCCCTCGCGGGTGTCACCGCATCGTTGTACAGGAGAATTGCGGGGATCCAGCTCAGAGGTCGTAGCTCACACCGCCATTCCCTTCGGCTCCGTAGCCACGCCCCCAAGGATGGCGTTCCTATCACGGAAGTTGAAGAGTCGTGCCAATATGGGCCTCGGTGCTGCGCCCGGTTTTGGTTGTCCTCCCGGGACTCTATGCGCCCTTTCGACGGAAAAGCAGGTGGACAGTCCTTTTGGCTGGAGTTTTGTTTGATTAAGTCTTCCACGTACAGGTCTGTTGCTCTAGTGCCTTCAGATTCTGGAACCCCAAGGATGCGGACGTTATTCCGCCTCGAGCGTCCTTCCTGATCGTCCAATTTGTCCCTCAAGGACTTGTTCTCCGCTGTCACCCGCTCCATTGCCGTCTGTAACTCTGATACATCTTCCACAAGCGATTTCGCGACTACTTCCAGTGATTTCACACGTTCTGACATTTTGTGGAAGTCTGCGCGTATCAGGGTAACTTCAGTGGATATCGAACCCACCGTGACCTGCACCTGCGTCAATGCAGTCATAACATCTTCCAACGTCACTCTTTTACCCCCATGTCCATCCGCCTGCCTCCCCACTGACGTTCTCGATTCCGCCGGAGGCGAGTTGGCCTTGTCGTAGGCGAATTTGCTGAGGCGGGACTGCGGAGCGCCAGCTTTCGAGTTCTTGCCCGTCATATTGTTGTGGGTTGCGACTCACCACTACTACAGTGGGTCGCCCGTCGCTGGAGTGGAAGGAGAGACGTGGCGTGGGGCAGGGTCCTCTTCAATCTGATGCTGGCTCCGGTCAGACAGAGTCTTACACATACGCCCTTTCAGTGCTCCTGTCGGTGCGCGACTCCGCACCACGCGCTCCGGGGAATTAGGGTGGATCGCCTGTAAGTGGAGGGAGGCCTTGGAACCCCCCAACCATTTATTTTGTGGCCCCGGGGGTGGTGGTCCCCGGGGATGGGATGGGGGGTCCCTCTGGGCCTCCCATAACATTTAATAATTTTGCCCCCAGGATTTGGCCCCCTCGGGGCTAATTATTAAAGAAGCTCCGTTTTTTTAAGGCAGGATCCGCGCACCCTGCGCGCACTTTGCCGTTTATTTAAAAAAAAATTGGGGGGCCCTGGGAGTCCTTGTGGGACCCCCTAAGCAGGTCTAGAGGGCCAGGGTATTTCTAACCTGCCCCCTTTATATGTTTTGCACACTTATTCCACTGACTTCTTCAGCCTCGCATCTACCGAGGCACAAAATGGCTGCCAACACTTCCTGTTTTCGAATGTTGACACCCACTGGAAAGCCAATTAGCATTCAGCGCGTGATCTGGACAATGCGCTTAGGGTGCGCTCAGGATGCGCGTATCCACCTCGGCCATAGATATATATGTACTTTTAATTGTCATTTTCTCAGAAACTACAGAACGGATTTACACCATTTAAGCAAAAGGCACGAGTCTGAACTAAGGACTACCTCTTTGCCAAATTTTGTGTAATTCCGTTCAGCAGTTCGGGCTGTAGCCGCGATGAACGGTTCCCATTGAAAATTGCATGGGGAAAACACGTTTTGGGGCCCCCCTTTTTTCTCGGCCCCCGCTTCTCGAATCACCCCAAGACTTTCAGGATAGAAGTGGACTGGAGCTGACCATTAGTTTTGAATATTTCGTC